>NC_139163.1:24901393-26107623 GCF_964270905.1 Leucopleurus acutus | reverse complement strand
TCTTCTTGTCCTTCTTCTTCTCCTTCTCCTCCTCCTCCTCGTCCTCATCCTCCTCCTCCTCCTCCTCCTCCTTCTTCTTCTTCTTCCTCTCCTTCTTCTTTTTATTCTCCTTCTTCTTTTCCTCTTCTTCTTCTTCTTCTTCCTTCTCCTTCTCCTTCTCCTTCTTCTTCTTCTTCTTCTTCTCCTTCTGCTGCTGCTGCTGCTGCTGCTGCTTCTTTTCCTTCTCCTCCTCCTTCCCCACCTTCCCCTCCTCTTCCTCCTCCTTCTCCATCTGATAGCCCCCTGGGGAAAATCTTGGCAGACTCATCGACCTATAGCTCTAAACCTATAACTAGGAAAAAAATGAAATTCTATTGTAATTCTGTTTGGCCAACGTACATTCTTGAAAATGAGGAAAGATGGCCTTTGACTGGTAGCCTAATTTATTATACTATTCTCCAGCTAGAGCTGTTTTGTCACAGGAATAGAAAGACAGGAGAAATTCCATATGTTCAAGCATTCAGGCAATTACATAATAAAAGTGAGCAGCTAGGTAATAAGCTGATGGTACAAAGAGAAAGGAAAATCATTTGCCTAGAGCTGGTTGTTTCTGAAGGGAAAGGAAAATAAGAGAGACTGAGAAAAGAGTTGTACATGTTTTGTTTGTGGGACCATGTTTGTTGTATGCATGTATGCATGTCAGTACTTACATTGACTGGTTGAGATGTCTTTGAATAACAGGGCTCACTAATGGGGCTCACATGTGACAACACCAGGGAATCCATCCTATTGTGTCTGGTTTTGCCTGTGGCAGAATGTTGGTTGGGATTTTCCCTTTTGGACTAGCCTTGTTATGGGTGATCAGAGCTCTGTTCCATCTTATAACACCCCACCAAGGGTATTTTTACAAAATTGGGAGATCTTCAGCTATTCCCCCATGAAAAGGAACTGTTATTTCTGTCCCCCTGTGCCTGGGCCCTCCATAACACTTATTTTATCTAGATCATCTCTAGTTCCTGAGACTGAAGAAGAAGGCAGGGAAGCAAGGCCTTTTTAAAGTCAAGCAAAAAACTGAGACCTCTGGTTCAGTCTTTATGTAAAAGTTAACTTGTAAATGAGCTCTATCTAATTGACTTAAAAGTAAGCACTTACAAATTAAACCTAAATGTCTAGAAAACTGGCCAAGATAAATTTTAGGACCACATGATCTGGGAAATATTCAGTATTGAATTAATATCTGCTATTGAAGGTCGCTTAAGCTTGTTGGTTTGATTAATATAGACATGTCTTTAGAGTCATTAATATTAAGTAATGCAAGTGAGATAAGAGCTGTTGGGTAAACTCTTTAGGAATAATCCTCCATAAGAAAGCACATGTTTTTAAAGTTGTGTATGATCAGGATTTTCAAAGATAGGATTAAATCTAATTGGGTAAATGGATTTTGTTGGGAGTGGGCTAGGGCAAGACCAGATTCCTATTTGCGCTTGAAATCTTTCACTTTGGTAAAATGAATAAGTATTGTTTGCCAGTTTCTAAAGTTTCTTTTGATCTCCAGCTAATTTTGAGATTCTTCAGAGGGCCCCTGAGGCATCTCAGAAGTATTTAACTAGGATTATTTGGTATGTTACATTAAATGTAATCAGTCAAGTTAAATGTAATCCTGATTACTGTAACCAAGTTTCTTTCCCAATTACATTGCAGTCAGATGCTTAACTGCACCCTTTTAGTCTTTCTGTTGCTGTACTCCGATGCTTTTGCAAAGAGGCTTCATCTTCAAGAAGACTTATGTGAAGGACCATTTTTGACAAATACAGGTCTCTGATAAATTTCATATCATACAGCTGAGCTGGTTAAAAAATTTAAAAATCTTAATGGAGAGTCTGATGGCTTGGAATTCCAAGTACCACAGAGCAGTACATTTGTTCCTAACCACTACAAAGGTTATAGTGCAACACACCATATTCATCACATATGCTAGATCATTTAATCTTGCCAATAATGCAATGAAGTCAGTATTGGGGTGGATACAGTATACATTTTATAGATGGGATTACTGAGATTTAGAGAGAGATTAAGTAATTTGCCCAAGGTCATACTTTGTAAATAACAGAGCTGGGATTCAAATGATTGTATCCAATACCAAGGGCATGCTCTTCCTATCACTCTAAGCATAGATAAGAAGAAACAAACAAACAAAATTTTTAGTTTCAAATTCCATATTCATTATAACCCCTTTTAGTAAACTCAAATTTATTTATTAATTGGTATTCATCCATGTATCTTAAGTCTTTTTATTTAATAGGCTTTACTTTTTAGAGCAGTTTTAGGTTCACAGAGAAATTAAGTGGAAGGTACAGAGATTTCCCATATGCCCTTTTCCCCCAACACATGGACAGGCTCCCACACCATCAACATCCCCCCCCCATCCAGAGTGGTCCAATTGTTAAACAATTGATGAAGCTCTATTTGCATGTCCTTATCACCCAAAGCCCATAGTTTACATAAGGTTTTCTAATTCATTCCTCTTCTTCCTTCTCCTGATTCAATCTTATCCCTTTTATCTATCTTCCTTTGGAATACCAGTATTGGGAGACAGTGGCAGTAAAGGCATTAGTGAATAAAACTAATCTCTCTACCCTCCTTGTCATACTACTTACATACATTCCATTGAACTGTTATATTTTTAGAGTTTGGGGTTTTTTTCTCTCTTTTGGCCATGCCATGCGGCTTGCGGGATCTTAGATCCCCGACCAGGGATTGAACCTCTGCCCTTGGCAGTGAGAGTGCGTGGAGCCCTAACCACTGGACTACCAGGGAACTGTAATGGAGTTTATTTCTTTTTAATTGGTATCTTGCCTATACACTATGTTACTATTTTCAAAGGCTCTCACACCCATTATGTCATGGAGGTCTCATAACATGCCATTGGCAAGTTCAAGGAAGCCTGCCTCTTCATGTCTTGTGCTCAGTTGGGAAGGAAATGGGTTTTGGACACCACCCTTACAGAGCTAATAATTCACCCCCCAGCTTTAATTTAAAAGTTTCTAATTTGTTAACAATGCAATTTTCAAAATGAGGTTTGTATGAGACGCTTAATAACTAAAATGCCCTATCAGTCTTTTCCCCCTTAGAATCTAGCTTCGACGCTGGGATTTCAGAAAGCCAAGCTTAGACACCACAGGGCAGTCATCCGAACTTAGATGTCAGGATAATACTGACACCACAGTCTTGGGCAGCACTTTATAGAGTTTACGAAACATATTGCTATGCATTGTTTCACTTCATCTTGGCAACACCTTTGGAGAGGACCCGGGTCTGCCTGTAATTAATGAGAACCGTGGGTTGCTGTTCTCCTGTCTCACCTTGGAGGTGGCAGCATTTGTCTAACCCAGACTGGGGTCTCTGGTCATAGACTGTACATTATGCAGCACTAATGATGCAATTAATTCCTACATTAGCTGACACATCATTCCTTAAAGTCAAAATTTCCAAGTTGAAAACTTTAAAAAAAAAAGTTCAAAAGGCAAAGCTGAGGGCCAGCTAGAAAGACTATACAAGGAGTCTTAATTCATTCCCAGCTTCTGCCTATTATATTGACAAATACACTACTTTAATCTCTCCCTACCAGACCTCATATACAGTGGTCAAGAAGCCAGTTTATTAGAGTTTCTTTTTTTATCCACTGGTTCTAAGAAAGGTTATAGGTACAAATACCTCACAGCCAGTATTAAAAGGACATACTGACAGAAAAAAAAATTATATAGTCAGTCTTGCTAAATTAGTTTACCTAAAATTGTATGTGTGAGTGATTTTAATCAAAATCTAATTTCCCCTCTTTTTAGAGTAACTGAAATGAGATTTTTCTAATTTACTTTTTGCGGTTCAAGTTTCTCATAATTCTTCGATGGTCGTGACAGCACTGTGAACACGTCTGCTGCTACAAAGCATTAAAAAAAATTAGATTTTCAAATTGATGTACTAAATTAAAAATGTTTAATGCTTCTCATCAAAAGGCACAGGAGTATATATACATGGGGCCTCCAGTACAGTTAAAGGCGCAATATTTTTTTCATCTGTTTCTTTAATTCACAACCCAGGGCAACTGTACTGTGAAAATTAACAAGCTCTAAGTAAAGGAATCCTTGTAAGCTGTCCTCTAAGAAGCTTCCTTTTAATTTCTTTTCATCCCTTGACATGGTGACCCTAAGGATGTCATAATAAAAATGGTTGCTGGTGCCTTGGGTTTGTTTTTGGTTTATTTGCTTGTTGCCTATGGTGTGGGTTTTTTTGTTTTGTTTTGTTTCCTTCTGCCCCAGCTGGAGCTTGCCAGATGTTATTAGGGCTCGTGAGCTTCTGAATAATTGTAACTCTCAGGCTTGACTAGCTAATTCCAATGATTTAGAAAATCATATTACTCCTGTAAATTGGCTCAGTTGTTATATTAAAATCCAAGCTTCTGCCCTTAGTAGATGTTTGCTGCCTGGCTCAGAGCAAGGCTGGGCATATCCCAGGAGCCACATCTGCAGACTTGGGAAGATGACTCTGAAGGTCAAGAAGGCTTGGGAAGGGTTTTGGGTAGGTAGCTTGGTTCTCCACCTTAGTATGCATTAAATTCTCCCCAAGTAGCATGTGAAGAGTTCAGGACCCCATCGTGCTGTGAAATTGAAGTTTAGATCCTTCTGAAATAATGACGGGTAAGATCCAGTTCTCAAATACTACAGACTTCTCTGCTTTTATAAGACACAGGCACGATTTCCAGCTAGGACCAAGGCAACTACTCCTATACTTCCCTTCCCTCCAACACCCCTGGCACGGACAGTTAGTGAAACTGGGTCTCCAGGAAAAGGAATGGACTGGCCTAAGGCCACCCAGGAAATCCTGGCAGAGCCAAGCTGAGGACCTAAGGAACTGGTATCCAGTCCAGTGCTATCTCCACCCCCATGGAAATACTCTCCTACCCAGCGAAGGAGTCTCTTGGTGTCTGGTTTTGTTCATGGCAAAACCATCAGTCCTGACCCTACACACAAGCACATACATGTTACCGTTTGATGCTGAGTGACCTCAGCCATCCCTCTGGACCAGGAAAGGCTAAAGAAGAGAGAAGGCCGGAACCATGGTTCCTCCATCCCTGGATGACCAAAGCCTTCAACACATTTTTTTTTTTTTGGCTGCACCACACATCATGCCAGATCTTCGTTTCCCAACCGGGGATTAATCCCGTGCTCCCTGCAGTGGAAGCACAGATTCTTAACCACTGGACAACCAGGGAAGTCCCAACACACTTTTCTAAAGCCAGTCAGCAGCCGTAACTTGTTTTCTCTGTCCTCTCTCTCCCATCCACCCTTCGTTAAACCTTATCAATTTCCCATTCTTTTTTCCCCAGCTCACTTCTCTCCCTTAGGGGAAACAATTTAATGGGCTCTCTAGATAAGCAAAGCCCTGTTATATAGAAGCTACCCAAGACATGACCCTTCTAGATAATAAGGTCTTAATTCATCTATGAAGAAAATGTCTCCAGAAAGCACCTATCTGCAAACACTAAAGGTGGAAGTTTTGGTTGCTGTCAACCAGGGGAAGAACTATTGGAAGTCATCTTGGGCCTGACATACCTGGGGTCACACCACACAGAAAGCATACCAGGCTTTGCTTCTCTGTCACCAGGTAAAGCAACAGGTCATAGAAGTGTGTGCTACCTCTTTCAAACAATACTGAAAGCAATGAAGTTAGATGGCGAGGTCAGCATAGATTCTGCTTCATGGAAGGTAGTCAAGACGTTCTAGTTCATTGGTTTTTCTTCCTTCATGTGGTCTATCAGTTGATGCTGCCTTGAGCCGAAATCCTCCTTACCCCTTCCCCCCAACCACTACCAGCAACTGGGTTTAATTTCTTGTTTCAAAAAAAAAAATCCCATTATTCTTTCTCCCTACGCACTTGTTCTGGGATTTTCAATATATCATTAGGTTATTTTGTGGTTTCTAATAATTTTGTAAATCGTTTGTTTTATGGAAGCTGCAATTAAGCCCAGTAATATTGTCTTGAGGTCACTTCTCCCTTGGAATAGTTTAAGCCTAATGAAAAGTGTGCCTTTTGCTGTCACTAGTGCTGAAAAGGTGATAGCTTCTTTCTGCGTAATGCGGTAGATATTGAAGCCCGCGGACAAAGGAAAAATTAGTTCTCCTAGAAAATAGAGATATAATTATGAAGGAATTAGCCTCCTCTACTAGGTTGTGAGCGAGCTCCTAAGAGTAGGGCTGTGTCTTATTCATCTTTGCTCAATCCTCTACAGTTTCTTCATGGTAGGTATTCAATAAATAGATACTGACTTAAGAATTCAAAGACCTGGTTGTCAGTGACCATCAGTTGTCATTTCTGAAGCTGTAATGCTTTGCCCCATAGAGACTGGTGTTCCTGAATTACATTAAGGAGCTCTAGAGTTGAGAAGTCCTATGGGATAAGAAGATAGGAAGGGTTCTAAGGTTCTGGTTGGTACTAAGGGAAGTAGAATCTGGAAGGTAAGGGCGTAGGAGCAGAAGGCATGGCCAGTGACTCACTGAGTAAAAGAGATTCAAATCCAAAGAACCTCTTGGAGTTTTCAACATAAGCTTGCACTTCAAGCTGAACCAGACAAGGAAGCAGAACTTCTGAACCAATGGTGTAAATATGAGAAGAAAGCCTGCAGTGATTTCAGGATTCTAGAGCTTCGTAACGATGCTGATATCGATAAAATATACATCTAGGGAAATCTTGTAAATACCAACTCATCATCATTCAAAACATCATAAACACTTGTCTTTAAGTTCTGATAGTAGAGAAAAACATGAGTTCAGCTTTACCTTTGCACCCACAAATTTCACATAGGGTGTCATGTAAATGAGAGTCTAGTGACAAAGGTACTTGTGAAACCACTTAAGGGAACAAACTGTTTTCAAGTACTTCAGGAGTTCACACTGATGTATAAACAATCAAAGTTAATTACATATCATTCTGATGCATTCACACAAAGATCTATACTTGGCAAGACACCCTGGCAACATTTTGTTAGCCTAGCGTATTTACTGTGCCCATTTGAAAGTAATAAAAACGGCATTGCTGAAGAAGTATCTCATAATTCAAACTATTCATTGCCCCCTCTGATCGCAAACCAGGGAGATTTCACTGTAAATCTTGAGAAAATTCTCTGCCTTATAAAGTGATGCTGATTGGTGCTTTAAGTAATGTTAAGTACAGGAGTTGGGATGCATTAACTAACCATAGTCTTAAACTGTTAGAACTAGTTAGGCAAACTCTAACACCCACATGATACGGATGAAGAAGTAGTTCCAAAGAAGTTAACTATTTTGCCGAGAGTCAAACAAACAGTAAGTCATAGACTTGGGACTTGAACCGTTGTGACTCCTTCGTCCCACACTATACTAATTCAGAAGACCGCAGACCTGGGGCTTTACGCTGCCATCTTTTAACAAACAATTCTGGAATGACAGAGACGGCTGCTGTGGAACAGAGACCCCCCCACTGATCACGGCATTCTAACTGCACAATGATATGGTCTACTCCTGTTCTATTCTTCCACAGAACAGCTAGACATAGTATATCTCTCCTTTTCTAAGGTATAGCTTGTGCTTCTCTACCCTCCATGAGCCTGTTTTGTGGATGGGTCCAATCATACAGAGAAAACTTCTTTCCTTACTTGATAGTTACATGGGGAGATAATGTAATTTTTTTTTCCAACTTAGCCCCAAAGCAATCAGTTGACAAGTCCAGAGTAGACTCCTGCGGTAAAGTGAAATATAAAGGCTCTCTGGGTAGCAGGTGTTTCCCTTTCAATGACAGCTTAACTGGTGATGAGGTGAGCAGGGCACTATCGTCTCTTCCCACTGTTTGCATTCGGCTTGGAGCCAGCACAAAACCTGCCTCGGTGACGTTTCAGGTCAGACCATTATGTCAGGAATTTCCCACGCAGCCAGCAGAGGGAGGGAGGGCTGCAGCCTGCAACCTGTAACTAGATTCAGAAAGGGAGGAATCAGAGGAAGGAAGGGTACTCTCGGGGCTACGGTCCATGATGAGGGCTTTAAGGTGGCAGAAGGGAACAAACTGTGGGCTTTGCCTGAAAATGGTGGCCCATCTACAAGTATGGAGTTAAAGAAAAAGTCGTGTGATGGGATGAGTGGAGAACAACAGGACGCGTGTGTAAGGCTGTGGTGACTCATTGCCCTGTCCTTTTTTCATTCAGTAGATTTAAGTCATCAGGCTCCTTCGAGTGGCAGAGAACCTGCTGGGAAGTGCATGGGAAACTAAAAGCCAGTGTGCTTTAGCTTCTATCTTCAAGAAATTTATAATCTGGAAAAGTAGGGAATAGATATACAAATAACTTTTAAGCACAGTAAAATATGACCTTAAAAGAAAGCACTTTTCTAATTTAAAAGCAGCAGAGGATACTTTTCTGATTGGGGGGTAACAGGAAAGAATTCAAGGGAAAAATGAATTTGCTTAAAGAATGGAATTTCTATAGATTAGGGGAAATAAAAGAAGTGTTTATGTTTAGCAACCAGGATAAATCAAAGATTAGCACATGTCATGGAAATAGATCTATTTCGTGTCAATATATAACCTTCTAAGGACAGCCTTATTTGTCATTTAAGAGATACCTCAAAATCTTAAAAGAATAGAATAATTCCTAAAATAATCTATATCCCCTGCTTCTACAACAGTCTTGGCACATAACCGATGATCGATATTAGGTTGTCAAAGATGAATAAGAATTGATTTAATTAGGCTGAAGATTCACATCTAAGGAAAGCTGATATTCATGAGAAGTTGGATTGATTAGCGGGGGAGCAATGAAAAGGCAGATGTTGGACGTTGCCATTCAGAGCATTTGATCTTTCTCAGGGGCCCCTGGGCAGATTAATGCAGTCAGTAGAAAGGAACAAATAAGGGTATTTCAGGTACATACTACCAAGACTTAGTTTTGTGAATGAGTGTTTAAAGGCTTCAGGCTATTAAAAGCAGTGAACTCTCCTACTTAAGTTTCTAGGCACACCTAGAAAACGTCACATTATAATTTGGCTCCCATGAAGTTTTTCTACAGAGAGAATATGCTGTCAAGTGGAAATGAATATTTGTTCTCTTTAATCATTATGTGTCTCACCGTAAATTAATAAATTGCTATTGTGTTTAAAGTATTAGAGTCTGATGAACTTTGTATCCTGATTTTTCCAGCATGGCTGAGTTCAGTCATTTCTGGGACACCAAAAGGATCAGGCTTCTGGGTTTCAGTGCTGAAAGCAGGATGCTGGGCCGTGGGGAATCCAGCAAGTTCACAGCATTATGAAAGATCTCTCAGGAGCCTACTGACATCCTTTAATTAGTTGATGGGAATGTACTATGCTGAACCACACTGTACATTTCGGGAAAATTAAATTGAAATTCAATAAATTTTAGCCAGCTTTCCAAGATGAGAAGATGAACTTTCAAACTGGCAATGGAAATATTAAAAGCCTTCCTTTCCTGTACTGATTGAAAGACAATCATAGCAGGGTATAATACTAAGAGCATGTGCTCTGAGGTTAAACTGCCTGGGTTCCAAGCAGCTCTGCCACCCGCTGGCTGTGCAACCTTAAGACAGTAATTTGATGTCCCTTCCAGTTTCTTCATCAGTAAAGTGATGAGATATTTATTTAAATAATTATTAAATTTTATTACTATTATTTATCATGAGCTAAAGATGAATAATACTATTTATCTCGTAGGATTAAATGAGTTAGTGTTTGTAAATATTTTAGATAGCAGCTGCTAATTTTTTTTTTAAAAAACTGACAATACCAAGTGCTGAAAAATAGGCAGAGCAACTGGAACTCTCATGCATTACCACTGGGAATGCAAAATGGTACAGCAACTTTGGAAAACACTTTGACAGCTTCTTATAAAGTTGCTATTAACCATATGACCCAGTAATCTCATTCCTAGGCGTTTGCACAAAAGAAATGAAAACTTATGTTCATATACAAATTTGTATGCACCTACTGTATAGCACAGGGAACTATATTCAATATCTTGTAATAACCTATAATGGACAAGAATATATATATGTGTGTATATATACGTGTGTGTATATATATGTATGCATAACTGAATCACTTTGCTGTACACCTGAAACTAACAACACTAAATCAACTGTACTTCAATCAAAAAAAAAAAGAAAAAAACAATTGCAGTGTGTCCATACAATGGACTATTACTCAAAAATAAAAAGAAATGAAGTACTGATACAACAACAGCAAAATTTACATGTAAATGTTTGTAGCTGCTTTATTCAAAATTGTTAAAAACTGGAAATAACTCAGGTGTTCTTCAGTTGAGGAATGGATAAACACACTGTCGTACATCCATGTAATTGAATACTACTCATAAATAAAAAAGAGCAAACCACTGATCCGCACAACTTGAATCTCAAATGCATTATGCTAAGTAAAAGAAGCCAGACCCTAAAGGCTACATGCTGCGTGATTGCAATTAGATGACATTATGGAAAAAGCAAAATCTAAGTACAGGAACAAAAAACAGATCAATGGCTTCCAGGAACTAGAGGTTGAGAGTATAGGAACTTACCACAAAGGAGCACAAGGACATCTGCAGTCCTGGAACTGTTCTGTATCTTTTTGTTTGTTTGTTTGTTTTGGCTGTGTTGGGCTGGTCAGAGAACTGAGATCCCACGTGGTGTGGGGCAGCTAAGCCCACGCGCCACAGTTACTGAGCTTGCGTGCCTCAACTAGAGAGCCCACCTGTCGCAAACTACAGAGCCCACGCGCCCTGGAAGCCATGCGCCACAACTAGAGAAGAGAAAACCCACACGCCACAATGAAAGATCCTGCATGCTGCAGCTAAGACCCAACACAGCCATAAATAAATAAATAAAGTTAAATAAATAAATAAAAGACAAGGAGACAGATAGTAACACAGAGAGAGAATATTGTGTCTGGCATATAGCAATATAGTAAGCACTATAGAAATATTTGTTAAATAAAAAATTAAACTTTTTCTTTGACATGTCCCGTATAATAATACAACTGTAACGTCTAAAAAATATCAGTAGAGTTGTTATTTCCTAAGTTCTAAGAGGATAATAACTAGGGTAGATCGTTACATAAGTAATTCATGTTCCTTATGAGAAAAAAATAGAAGAGGTAGATAAGTAAAAGGAAAAACAATCAACCATGATTCTATCATTTAAACATAACCACAGTTGAAAACTAATTCATAGCCTTGCCAGACTTTTTCCTATACATGAAAAAAGTTTTTTAATTATAAAATGGTTTCATATCATACACTTTGTTTCGAAGCTGCTTTTCCACTTAGCATTATATTCTGAAAAAATATAGATCTGCATCCTCAGTGTTCATGATTGCTAATTTATGCTACCAAGTCTCTGGGGCTGAACATTTACTTTGACTCCAGTTTTTGGTAGTATAAGCCAAACTGTGTGGAATATTCCTGGTATATTCAACACATATTTATACACACATTATTTCTTCTTGGTAAACTCCTAGAATGGGAATTGCTGTATTTTTATAAATGTACATTATACCATTTTTCATTCGTATTGCCAAGTTGTTCTCCAGAAGATTAGATAATTTACTTACAGCAGCTGTGAATGAGAGCCGGGGCTGTGTTTCAGTGGTCCTTTTCTTTTAAGATCTGACAGATCTTTTTTCCTAATGACTTTGTAGATTATATATGTTCATTTTTTTATTGAAAGATTATTAAGTCAACCTTAAACACTATGAAAACGTACCATGTTTTTATTGGGTATCAAGTGATGTAAAACATAATTAGGAAGATAAATCTACTGGAGCATCTAAAGTAACTTTTGGATTATTTGGGGGTATCAGCTATACTCCTGCTGACTACCCTTACTGGGTAATTTGGGGAGAAGTGACTTCATTTTGTAAGGGGCGGACACTCCTTAGAAGAATGGTAGTGTTTTATTGTGAGTGTTTCCAGGACAATCAATCATGACATTTTCCAGTCTGGCTTTACTCTTTAGCATATTTATAAATGGTCTTGAGTTATACTCATCACAGTGGCCTTGCCATTTGGGGCAGGGCCCTAAATCAATGACTGACTACTTTCTTCTATGGTAGACAAATGGATAGTGTCTGCATTTCCTTGGTCTATTTAAGTCAAATAGTTTGAAAGCCAATAAAGAAGCACTATCGGCTACAATCTCCCTGAAGCTACAAGCAAATAAACAAGACTCTGAATTCCATTCTCCACAAAGGATCTGTTCTTTACTTTGTAAATCATATGTTTCATCACCATACTCCAGTCCCTCATTAAATCCTAATATGGTTTTGCAAGACAACTCTAGGCTCATTTCAAGTAAGTCTTGATCAAGAGAAGTGAACGCCAATTGCATTTTCAACAACTCAGAAGACCAGAAATAGTAAGGAAAAATAAATGTATACTTTGCTCAGCCACAAAAATTGGGTCACTTCAGGGAAATGACCTATACACCTGCTAGCCTGTAATTTCCTAAGAAGATATTGCTTATAAGACCTTGAATTACTCTCTTTAAAATCTGAACTTTCCAAATAATTAGATTCTAATTCACCCAACATTAATATAATTCAGAAGATTTATTTGTCAATTACCCCACAGAGATGGAAATAGTAACCTGATAAGAGTGTTTGTGTAATACATTCATTAATTACATAGTGCAATTAGGATTGTTTTTTAATTAATGTATATTAACATTCAACTCTGTGCCAGGCATTGTTTTAGGTGGTGGGGACAGACACATGCCCCAGCAATAAATCTCTATTGTCATGGAAGGCTAAGGACCTGTCGCTTTGAGACGGAGGGAACCTCATGCTCATGATGTAATGGTGACTGGACAGAAAGCAAACTGAGTGCCTCTCTGCCCTGGCTGGTCACTCAGCCCTGCAGTGCCCTGACAATTGGAACATCTTAACTCCGCACGCTCTGGGAAAATGATTTGAGCTAAAATACTTGCAGCTGCTTTTAAAATGACGGCGCCAGTGTGATTGAAATAGAAATAGTAGATATCTCTGAATTATTAGAACGAATGATTTCTCCTAATTGCTCAACTCTTCCCTGAGATGAGGGTGGATGGGATGACAGTTGAGGGGCCTGTCCCATGTGAGGGTACCTAAAAACCTTCTTCTTTGGGCCTTGGAAAACTGCCAGGCCTCTTGTGCCTCCTGCAAGGAGTTTTGCAGAAGGAAAAAATACCTTAACTTGTCTTCTGTTCTACCTTCATTGGAATCCGTTGAGAAATCTGAGAGCAATGCCCTTGCGATTGAAACAAGGATAAAGGACCAGGAAAGTGGAGAAAAAGAGAGAGGGGTGCCTAGCCACGATTTTCCTCGGGACAAGTCTGAAGAAAAAATTATCTGTGCTTCATAATTACTGTTTCCAAGAGTTCAAGGTTTCATCACAGCCTTCTGTTTCCTTTTCATTACAGTATTTCTCTCCCCGATAGTTATTCACAGCACGTTGGTCTTAAGACTCATGAAGTCTTAGAGCCCAAAGATGCCTTGGAGCACACCTAAACTAAATCCGAGATTTTACAGAGGTGTTCCTTGGCCTGCCCCACTAGTTCTTGATGGAAACTACATGGCTAGTTATTGAGGGAAATGGGGCTCTTCCAGCAGTACACATGACCTGTTTCACTGTTCCCACTTCCAAATCTGATGGTACTTGTAAAGCTTTAAGGGGACTATACCTTAACTCCTCCAAAAGTGCTACTTGTGTCTAATTATATAACCTCAGATCTTCTGTTAACATTACTCAAAGATGTCACCTTCAATTTCCTACACTGAACCTTCAGTGTCAATCAAAAAGCAAGTTGTTAATAATCATCAGTATAATAACAAGAAAATACTTCTAGGATAAAATGGACCTTTTTTTCGGTCAAAATCTCACACTAAAAATGTCTACTCTATGGATCAGCACTTCTGGAGTCCGGTAATTTGTATAGCGTAAAAATGCTTAAACTCTAAAAAAGGAAATACCGGGCTTCCCTGGTGGCGCAGTGGTTGAGAGTCCTCCTGCCGATGCAGTGGACACGGGTTCATGCCCCGGTCCAGGAAGATCCCACATGCCGCGGAGCGGCTGGGCCCGTGAGCCATGGCCGCTGAGCCTGCGCATCTGGAGCCTGTGCTCCGCAACGGGAGAGGCCACAGCAGTGAGAGGCCCACGTACCGCAAAATAAATAAATACATAAAATAAAATTAAAAAGGAAATACCAAAAAATACATTCATTCCAGTTTTACCTGTATTGTGAAATTTAATACATATCTTAGAATAATCTGAAGATGTGTAAATCATGGTAAGAGCCAATAGAAAACGTGTGTATAAAAATACAGAGAGAATATATCTAGGATTTCCAAGAAAGAAGAGGAATCTTTTTACTGGGCTGATAAGAAATGCTTCCTGGCAGAGGTAGCATTTATGCTAGACCTTAAAGAATACGATTTGGGCAGGAGACATTACTGATGGATGGGTCTTTGATATAAAGGGAAGAGCCTGGTAACAGGAAACTGCAGGGTTTGCCTAACAAAAGATGAGATTCTAAACGACCGAGTTATTGGATGCACTCAAGTGCACAGTGGGAGAAAAGACTCCAGTTATAATAGGAAGATACTTTGTGCAGGGCATTAAAGGCCAAACTTTGGAGTTCTTTTTTTTTTTCTTCCTAATTTGGTGGGCATTTCAGACTTCAGGAAGGCGAGGATACACTTACAGAACCATTTGTTCCATTTACGAAGTCTTGCCCCAGTGGATTTTGCATCCTGTTTGTACTTTCATTGCTTTATTGATCTGCTAGCAATGACCTCATTATGTTTGGGTGGACACGAATCAGGGAGTCTGCAGCCTATTTTGGTGTAGCCGAAAGTTGATCCAGACACCTCTGTAGTTCCTTATTATAAACACTCGTGTGGTTCCAGGAACTGAGCTTTGGCCATCCTTCACCCGGCAGGAAAGCTTTGAGAGTTAACAGATTAGGTGTCATCATTTAATTGAACTTTATCTTTATAACCTTCCAAAGATTGTTGTGGTTATTACTGTCACCACTTTAAACAATTAGAATAAAATGTTCCAAATCCAGGATATCTAGAACCTCAGCCTAGAGTCTCAGAAGGATCATCGTCTCAACTCTATGTCCAAGGACTTCTATGACCGTAATGAAGAAAGAGGCTTTTTGAACATCTTCCTGGACCTCATCTTGTTTGGGATTTATCTGTTCCCCCAGGGAGCTGACAGTCCAGGATTAACCCTTCGTGTGGGCAGCAGAAGTCTGGCACGTACATCTATGTCTTATCACTGTTTCTCCACCTCTCTGATGAAATCCCTGAGACGACTCACCTCAGTCATTGGCGTATGCCAAAGAACCATAGGAAGTACACCCACATACCAGTCTTCCAGATTCAATCTCCCTCCAGTTGCAGCTCTACCTGGACGTGGGCAGAATGGTTTTTGTCCTTCTTTAGATTTGGTCTTAGACTGAAAGCCCCATTTCTGGGCAGGGGATGATGTTGGGTTTTCCCCCTATTTCACAGCGATTCTATTGGTTCCTCCTCCTCTTGGATGCCTCTTCCTTAGCTCCCCAGCACAGTGTGCTGCCAATGGAGCTGAAACATCTGGAAAAAAAAAACCCAAAAAACCTCCCTACGGAGAGCTAAGTAAATCGTAGTCTACTCACTTGCTAAGGAAGGCTTCGGCCAACTCAAGTTCAGCGAGAATCAAACCATTCAGGTTGGGCTTCCCTGGTGGTGCAGTGGTTGAGAGTCCGCCTGCCAATGCAGGGGACACAGGTTCGTGCCCCTATCCGGGAAGATCCCACATGCCGCAGAGCAGCTGGGCCCGTGAGCCATGGCTGCTGAGCCTGCGCGTCCGGAGCCTGTGCTCCGCGACGGGAGAGGCCACAGCGGTGAGAGGCCCACGTACCGCAAAAAAAATAAATAAATAAAAACTATTCAGGCTGTATCTTCAAAGGGAGAGCAGCATTTTCTACCATGTTCTAACTGTTCTTAATCAAAGTCCATTCTTACACATAGATACCCACTTTCATTTGCTTAGTTAGGTATGATTTAATTTAAATATTGGATGCTACAGAATAACAGAATGCTTAAAACCTTCCGTACTAATTGTATTACATGTTAAATATCTCTGGTATCAGTGATTACAGTGCCAGATTCTGAGCAGGTTACAAACGAAATCTGAGATGACTTCTATAGCCTAAACTAGAGCAAAGATCATATATATTTTTCCTCCCTAAACTGATGCTAGAATAATCTAGCCAGTTATTTTCAACTCCAGGGTGCAAAGTAATAGCAGTTCTCTTTATGGATATGTGATGTGAACTATTGACAAAATTACCCTGTAATTACTATGTGGAGTCAAGGTAATTACATAGCAATTGTCCTATAATTATTGGATTTTGTATCTGATTTATAAACTGCAGTATGAATTACATGGTAATTAATACTAGGTCTTCCTGGTGTAATTTAGTTATTATTCATTAGTTCATTAATAAAACTTGTCTTCACACAAATCAGTGTGTTTCAACAATAGAAATCACTATTTAAACATCTAAGGCTTGGGAATCTGACTCGTGCATTAAATAACCCCCCAAAAAGCTATATATGGTTTGACAAACTTAACCAAAGAAATGCCCAACCGTGATCTTAATCCAAATTACGACATGTAGGAAATACACACCCATACCCACCCACAGATGTATATGTCTATACTTTATATATATTTATTTCTGTACACTACCACCAGTTCCACATCTGTTCCTACCAAGCTGATGAATGTGGGGTGTTGCTTACTATAAAGCCAATGAGTGAAAACAATTCTATCAAACATCACTTAAAATGTTTTCCTTCAGTCGTCTTCAACTTGGTCACACGTTATAATCACCTGGGGAGCTTTAAAATATTGATTTTTGAATCCACCCCCAGAGATTCTGATTTAATTGGTCTGGGGGAGAGCTGAGGCATTAGAAGTTTTAAAAGTTCCCTAAGTGACTGCAATGTATAACCCAGATGACTTTTATTTGCAGCCCATGTTGAGCACCCTTGACTTTGAAATATCATTAGAGATAAGACCTAAAGGTTGCTGAATATTTGCAATTTCCAAAACTCTGAAGTTAATTTTTGTTCTACAGCTCACAGTTTTTGGACAAAAGAGTCAAAGAGTTTTAAATATATCACTATTGGTAATAAAGCTTATGTGGCTTGCCCTACCTTGCTAAATGTGTTCTATAGCATATGTTAATTTAATTATCCATTTTTAAAAATCTTATCAAAGTATCTATGTACATATTTTAAAAAGTCAAATAGTGCCATGGGGCTTGTAATAGAAATAAATGGTTTCTCCCACTTCGATACCTAATCTGTAGAAGCAATCAATGTTAACTCTCTTACGTGTATCTAAATAATATGCTTATACCGCTATACCTGATTTTCCAGTTTGATACTTTATCATTTGATGTCCTATTCACCCAACTCATTTTCCCACCACACACACCACACGGTCTACCAACCTCCCAAAGCAGTTAAACCACGATGATGGTTAAATCAATAGTAAGCAATTATGATGGTAAATAGCCTTGACATCTGTAACTTGCACTACAACACTGTTTATAATTGACTCATGGAAAGAGGTGTATTTGTTCAATATTCCACGTGCCTATCAGTAATTCCTCTCCTGAAATATCCAATGGAACTCTAAAACATTTTTAATAATAAAAAGGTAACAACAATTGAGCTCTCAGATACCAGAAACTATTTTAAGCATTCCACATGTATGAATTTAATCCTCACCTCAACACTATGTGGTAGGACTATTATTCCACTTGGCAAAAAACGGAGAACTGAGTGAAATAATTTGGCTGCATGGATAGTCAGTGATGAAACTGAGTTGAAACCCAGGCATTCTGGCTTCTGACAGATTGAGCTCTTCACTCTCACAAAATGCACAGATGAAGAACCTCGTTCACCCCTGCCTGGCGATGCTCCAGTAGGGAACAGCTGCTTTTCAAAATTCTGCCCTGTTATCTACCTGGGACTTCCTTATACCCTTATCATGGGAATGTCCCTCACCCCCCCTCCTATGGGCATCTTGTTTTCTGGACCTCATGTCATATTCTTTCTCGTGCTGGACCCTTGTGTTTTCACCTCACCATGTGGCACGCGGGATCTTAGTTCCCCAACCAGGGATCCAACCCGCACCCCCTGCAGTGGAAGCACAGAGTCTTAAGCACTGAACCGCCAGGAAAGTCCCCTCTCCTTTAATAGCACATGGTCTCTTGTAAATTCCTGATAAAAGGAAAAGGGAGGTAAAAGTTTTGAGACATGAGTATCTAAAGTATCTTTACTTTGCCGGCACACTTCGTTGATATTTTGGCCAGTAACTTCGTTTCCTTTTGCTGCTGTAACATATGACCACCAACCTAGTGGCTTAAAATATACATGTGTTATTACAGTTTCAGAAGTCAGAAGTCTCAAATAAGTCCTTCAGGACTACTTTCCTGTGAACAGTTCCAGCGGAGAATCCTTTCCCTTGGCCGTTCCAGCTTCCAGAAGCCTCCTGCCTCCTTTGGCTTTGGCTCCCTTTTCCCGTCTTCAAAACCAGCAGCTAGATCTTCAAACCTCTCTCTCTCTGTCCAATTGCTTCATCTTCACATTGTCTTCTTACCTTCCTGGGATGCTCTGGAGAAGCCCAGTACCAATGCGATTCCTGATCTTGCGTTTGCGACCTGTTTTTGTTTTTGTTTTTTTTTTGCTCTTCGGAAACTATCAAGTGAAGTTCTCTTATGACTTTTCAACCCACAGTGAATACCTTGGTGCAAGGTTTTTTCCATGAATTATAATGAGTACTTAGTAGACCCTTCATATATGAAAACTCATGCTTTTCAGTTCAGAGAAATTGTAATAAATTATTTCCTTGATATCCCCTCTACATTTTCTCTTTCATTCTAAATTCCTATAGCTGAAGACAGGGCTCTTAAATTGGGCCCCCAATTTTTACCATTTTGTCATTTCATACATTTGGGGAGTTTTCTTCAATTTTAACTTCTAACTCTTCAATTGACTTTTTTTTTTTTCTCATTTCTGGGGTTATATTTCTGCATCCCAAGAGTTCTGCCTGGTTCTCTTACATTGTTTTTCTGGTTTTTTTGTCGTTGTCATAGTTGCTATTGTTGCTTTTGGTGAGACTATCCTATTTTTGTTTTATGGACATGATATCTGCTTTTATGGATCTGAGAATATAGATCATAACTGTGCTGGTTGTTCCGTGTGTGTTATTTTTAGCTCTCTGCATTGTTTCTGTATTCTCAAATTTACTCGTATTCACTTGGGTTGATTTTTGACATTGTCATGTTTGGACCATTTCTTGATTGTGCAATGATCCTTGGCCTAATGGAATACTGAGTACTGAAGCACTGAGCAGCAAAATGGAACTTCTGTGTGTAAGGTAGACAGTCAATAAGTGAGCTCCACTATCATCTGTCAGGGCCCAACCTTTTCACTGGGGGACACCCAAATGTCAGTATCTATAGTATTTTTTCTAGGATCAGCCAACTTCAGCAGAGAAGAATGCCCCAATTTTCTGCTCTTGCCAACGTAGAAGCAATAGGTACCTGGCTGCGAGCATTCTTGGAAAGGTGAGGGCTGAGAGATGGAAAGCAAAACCATGGGTTCTGACATTTTAGGGTACGGATTCTCACTTCATGTCCCCTGTTCTCATTGAGGTAAATTGCTCCCGCTCATTTCTATGCCAGTTGTCCCAAAATCCAGATTCTCAAGGGTTCAGTTTCTCTAGAAAAACCATCTGTCTTCACCAAGTGTTTAGAAGGCATTCTGGATTTGCCCCTCCTGCAGACCTTATTCAATCCTCTTGTTCTCTCCTCATCTTTTATCCCTACTTTCAGGTACCTGGTCCCTCAGTTTCCTGAGGTTTTCCGTGTAGTCCTGCAGCAGGAACTGACTGGCTTCGTGTTGGCTTACCTTTCTGCAAACTCTTCATTTCAGATTTTCCTGCTCTTTCTAGATTTCTATGTTTCCATCTATAAAGGTGGAAAGTGTTCCGTATTTCAAAAATATTGTTTGATTAATTTTGTCAGCTCTCACATTATTTTTGTCCTTATGGGTTTAAAGCTTTTTTCCCCTCCAAGTGGGATTTCCAGAGGTATAAACAGATGTTCAGTTTGCCAGGTTTAATAGAAAAACTCCAATAGTTCAGGCTAGGTCGTGGTAGGGAAAAGAAGACAAACTCAAGCTGGATAACAGGAAAGTTTAATGAAGTTGTCCCTTTAGGAAGGTATGAACAAAGACGGCTTAGCAATCTGCTAATGACAGCATGAACCATTAGTACCCCTAAGGATAATGAACAAAAATAGAGAGATGTTACCAGAACTCAAAGAAAAATCTGCACGGTGAGAGCTTTTGGATGGAGGATGTGACCTATTACATCATCAAAATGACCACAGTTCTTTTCTTGTGCAAGGGCATACCATGCTCTTTGCAATGCAGTTTTGTAGTTCTTTTTACTAAAAGCCAGAATCTCCCCCCCACACCTGCCTCTTGAATATGGGTTGATCTTGTGTTGTATTAGCCAATAGAATGTAGCAGAAGTGAAGATGAGGCCCCAAGACACCTGGTGTGTTTCATGTGCTCCTTTAAAACCACCCCCCACCCCGCCAGCTTCCATGAGAATGACTGAGAGCCTTGCTGGATGATAAGACACATATATCCTTATCTCCCTTGTCCCACCTGACAGTTAGCCAACTACCAAATTTCTCAGGGAAGCCATCCTGAGCCAGTCAGTACCCAGCCAACCTACCAACTGACTGCAGATTCCACAATGACTTGGCCAAGCCAGGCTCAGACCAGAGCCAGCCAACTGAGCCCAACATAATTTTCCACCCCACAGAACCATGAGCCTTACCTGGCTTTTTAAGTCATTAAATTGGGGAAAACTTTTAAATGCAGCAATACATGATTGATATAAACTTTCAGTCAAGAGAAGCAGCCAAGGTAGGAAGTCATAAGCATAAGTGTCTGACTTACTCTTTCTGTCCTTTGGATCACCTGTGAGTGCCTGCTATTCATCTAACAGCAGAGTGACAGAACCCATTCATATGTGTTTCATAGAGGTCAGCCTCCCAAGGCACACAGCAGGATGAAGAAAGTTAGAGAGTGGGCCTGGAAGAAGAAAACCGAAGAGACACACCATACCCACTCATCTGTTTTCTAATTCAAAGAATATCTAGAGCTTTTGACCAAGTGTCTGCAGTTACACTGGAGCCTCCAAAAAGAATCACAAAACAAGATTTGAGAACAAAGAATTTTTAGCCAATAGCAATAGGAAAAGGATGGGAAGGAGTGTATTTATTCCAAGTCTACTTTCTTGTATAGACCAAGGTCAAGGATTACTACCTTGTACTGCCTTCTCAACACATATTTATAATAATACATTATAAATTAGAGGGAATTCCCTGGTGGTCCAGTGGTTAGGACTCAGTGCTTTCACTGTGGTGGCCTGGGTTCAATCCCTGGTCAGGGAACTAAGATCCTGCCAGCTGCGCAGCACAGCCAAAATTTAAAAAAAAAAAAAAAAAAAAAAAAAAAATATATATATATATATATATATATACACACACACACACACACATACATTATAAATTATACACCCAAGGTAGGGTATGTTTAAAATATTATGGTATGCCTCAATTAAGTAAAAATCCAGCTAACCTAACAAAATTCAAATTACAGTCACACTTCATGTTTTTTGAAAAAGTGTGAGAATAGTAATCAGTGTGGATTAGGTGTGGCTGCAAGCAATAGAAAACCTGAAATAACATGACTTAAATAAATAGAAATGTATTTTTCTCACACAGAAATGATGTCTAGAGGTAAATGGTTCAGGGCTGGGCTTATTCTAACTGGTCACTTCACCATGCTCAACACAAGGCTTCTACATCATGGTCCCAAATGCCTGTACCCTCCAGGCATCACATCTGTACCAGGCAGTAAGAAGGGGAGGATGGAGTAACAGAAGAGCTTATCTGTCCTCTATTGTTACTTCCCTTAAGCCGAATATATCTCTCCAACTTGCGTTCCCTGTTCAGAACTTAGTAACCTGATGGCCCCTGGATACAAGTAAGGCTAGGAAGTACACACTTTATTCTATAAGGTCATGTGCTCAGTTGAAAACTTGGGGCCGAGTATAAGGGGGAAAAAAGAAAAGCAGATAATAGAGAACAAACCATAAGTAGTCTCCTACTCAACTTTTATTAACTAATGTTAATTATTGGCCCAAAACCCAACTACTAAGGTCATGTTATAATCAATACATAGTCTACTTGGTGGCCTATGTATACCGAGTCCACAGTAAAGACTTCAAGGTGATCAGACTGATCATTTGAAACCTGTGAACATCTTTAATTATCAAGGATTCCATTTTTTTATATAAATAGTTCATGCAGCTCAGTATTAAAAAAACAAACAACCCAATCCAAAAATGGGCAGAAGACCTAAATAGACATTTCTCCAAAGAAGACATACAGATGGCCAAGAAGCACATGAAAAGCTGCTCAACATCACTAATTATTCCAGAAATGCAAATCAACACTACAATGAAGTATCACCTCACACCAGTTAGAATGGGCATCATCAGAACATCTACAAACAACAAATGCTGGAGAGGGTGTGGAGAAGAGGGAACCCTCTTGCACTGCTGGTGGGAATGTAAATTGATACAGCCACTATGGAGAACAGTATGGAAGTTCCTTAAAAAACTAAAAATAGAATTACCATATGATCCAGCAATCCCACTACTAGGCATATACCCAGAGAAAACCATAATTCAAAAAGACACAGGCACCCCAATGTTCATTGCAGCACTATTTACAATAGCCAGGTCATGGAAGCAACCTAAATGCCCATAGACAGATGAATGGATAAAGAAGATGTGCTACATATATACAATGGAATATTACTCAGCCATAAAAAAGAATGATATTCAGTCATTTGTAGAGACGTGGATGGATCTAGAGACTGTCATACACAGTGAAGTAAGTCAGAAAGAGAAAAACAAATATCGTATATTAAAGCACATATGTGGAACCTAGAAAAATGGTACAGATGAACTGGTTTGCAAGGCAGAGATAGAGACACAGATGTAGAGAACAAACATGGACACCAAGGGGGGGAAGTAGAGGGCAGGGGGTGGTGGTGGTGGGATGAATTGGGAGATTGGGATTGACTAGTATACACTAATATGTATAAAATGGATAACTAATAAGAACATGCTGTATAAAAAATAAATAAAATTCAAAAAAAAAAGGATTCCATTTTTATGGGTGACATTGAATTTACTAAGGCAGGAATGTGGACAAGAGTGGTTTGGTGCTGTTTTGCTTTGGTAAGAATGGTTCAACAGGCTCTTCTATTTGACCCACTGTAAACATTAGAGATAATTTTGGCTGCAAGTTATAGAATAGTGGCTTAAACTTTGTAGAAACGTATTTCCTTCACATACAAAAGTCTAACAGTGTACAGTCCTGGATGTAAGTATGACTCCACAAAGACATCAGGAACCCAGGACCCTTCTTTTCTTTTTTCTCCACCATCTTTATCCTGTGGCTTCCACCTATGATGGGAGATATTTACTCAGGTTTCACCTGTCACATACACGTCCCAGCTGGCAGGAAGTAAACAAGGGCAGTGCATACCTCCCCTTTTAGTGGCATTTAATGGCCAGTGGAGGGTGGCAGGCATTGCAAGTGAGTAGAGGAAGGGGAAGAAATAGAATAAGATTCACCAAGTGTTGATAACTGTTAAGCTGGGCCACACGTACCTAGAGATCTATTGTATTATTCTCTCTACTTTTCTAAAAGTTTGAAATTTTCCACAAGATAAAAGTTAATCAAATAAAATGGAAAATAACCAAAGGATACCCCTGGAAGCTTCAAACGGCTCCTCTTTACATGCCAAGAGCTAAACTTTATCACATGCCCACATCTAGCTGAAAGGAAGGCTGGATAATGCAGTCATTAGTCCTTGGGTCCATGTGCCCAGTTTTAAAGAGCTTTGGTTTATCG
Source organism: Leucopleurus acutus (assembly GCF_964270905.1). Lineage (NCBI taxonomy): Eukaryota > Metazoa > Chordata > Mammalia > Artiodactyla > Delphinidae > Leucopleurus > Leucopleurus acutus. The sequence goes on along the minus strand of NC_139163.1, from coordinate 26,083,508 downwards.
CATAGAAAGAAAGGGAGCATCGATATTGGGGGACCACTGACAGCCTCTGCTATCCTCATGTACGAAAGACTATGGGCCCAAAGTTAATCATTAGTATCTGTCTTGTAATCCCCTCCATAAAGTGAAGAGGGCAGTCCTGTTCAGCACGTATATAAAATGATGTAACAACAGAAAAATGGGGCCAGAGTACCTGACTGGTGGTAGACACTTGATATATGTTAACTTCCTTTCCCTACCAATTCTGAAGACCAAATGTCTCAGATAGATAGATAGATGATAGATAGATAGATAGATAGACAGACAGACAGATAGATAGATAATGTAGACACACACGCACCATTTTGATGATACAAATTACTTCACAGTGTAAAATAGCACTTATCTTTGGTGAATTACAAACAAATTGTTCCAAGAGCAATCCTGTGTATCAGGGTGTTAATCCTCATGCTATCTAAGCTTTCACTCATCTTTAACAGGAGTTCTCAAGCACTGGTGGGCATAGGGATCTTCCAGGTGCTTGTACAATACACAGACTCCTTGCTCCCATGCTAGACCTACTAAACCAGAATTTTCCCAGTGGTTCCAGGAATCTGTATTTTCACAAGTAGCTTTAATAAGTAACCAAGGCAGTTGGTCTCCAGCAGAGGGGGACTGGGAAAAGATGGACAGCACACGTTCTGAGACCCTTCAAAGATGCCGGTAGGAAAATTCAATTCATCGGTCTTCAGACTGGTTTTCCTAGGAATGTAGAAACTTTTTTTGCTATGTGTTTATTTCCCAGGAAAATTCTAAGCACAGCCTTGGGAGAGCAAGTGCAAACACATTACACAGCCCCTGGAGTGCCATTCACCCTTGTGGAAGCACTGGTCTCCAGACCACACTTTCAGCAACGCTGCTTTTAAACCAAAGTACAGTCGTTTAACCCAAACTCATTGCAAACTCACTGTGAACGACCTCACCTTTGACACTGGCTTAGGGATTCCTTAATGTTCACAGAGAATGTGTTGTGGACAGTGGAGCCCCGTGATGCAGGTGGAGGGTGTAAAGTGAGAAGAGGGAAGATTGTAATTTTAAATGATTTATGAGCACAGAGAAGAGTCCTTAAGCTAATTGTTTAGAAATAAGACCATTGAGATTCTCCTTCATACTCCTCAGCAAGGCAAGGTATCCTTAGACCCCAAGGAGCATCTGACACAGCACATCCCACAGCCACATGTGCTTACTTTCCATTTGTGTTCTTATCAATCACTGGGGCGGCAGAAAGCCATCTAACCTGGTGAGTCTGGATGGGGCGTTTGGCAAATAGCGCTTTGCTTCACATCAAGTGATTTCTTCCGAAGAAATCATCGCTGTTATAATAGCAAGACAATTAGGGAAGCAGTGAGAAGGATTTGATTAATACTGCTTCCAATTATTGCCAACTAACAAAAATGTGGGTTTCTATGCCAGACACAGTCAAAAGGTTTAGATCCCAAAGGGGTGCAGCAGTGGTGGTGTTTTTTAATATGTGTGATGTATCTGTGTGTGTGTGTGTGTGTGTGTGTGTGTGTGTGTGTGTGTATGTGTGGATGGGTGGTTGGTCATGTACATTTTAATTGCTTATTATAAATCAAAGGTAATTAGTTATGCATAATTTCTTCACTACTTTGCAGATTTGTGGGAAGTGTTTATTGCAAGAGGATTTATTTTGTTTCATGCAAACGGGCATTACATGTACACACAGAACGAAGCTGTTCAGACGAGGAGGTGGTAACCCATCGACTGTCCTTCTACTAAGGCCTCAGTGCCCTCAATGGTGGTACGAGGGCTGTGAAACCTCAACTCGGAGAACATCTTAGCTACTGAAAATGTGCTTTGCAAAACACACATACATACATGTGTACACACACATTAGAAAGAATGTTTTAAATAAGGCTCAGCATTGCTTTACAAACATAATTCTGATTATGAAGATCTTTTAATATATTGTGTTTTCCTATTCATCGGGAAAAGTCTATGCTTTTCTGTGTCCTGTGTAGTTAAAAAAAAAAATCCGGACTATCATAGGACAGTCTATAGGCAACTTGGTATAAAGTAAGATTATTTGCTTTTTCAATGCCCCATTTTTCTTTGTGGCTCCAACATTACACGTTTAATTTGCAAAGAATTTCAAACACTATAATGAAAAATTAAAAAGAACCCTAAGAATGAATCCCCTGGAACACCAATGTTTTTATTCATTTATTCATCTGACTTTTAATTATGAGCCACTGCTCCAACGCCACATGGAAATTGTTTTAATCATTAGGTCCTGAACTCAGAAGTTAGCATGTTTCTCCCACCTGCGCTGTTTAGTACATCATCACCCACCGAGAACCCTTATCTATTTAACTACCTTCCTCTAATCACTTCCCCGATCTCTCTCTCTCTCTCTCTCTCTCTCATTTTCTCTGAATGCACATGCATGTAACAAACACACACACAGCCATAGTCTTCTCTAGTCACCCAATTACACATGCCCTTCAACCCAACCCTTATAATCTCTTACCACCCTTAGCTGTACAATATATACACATAGAGTCCTGAGCAAAGGAACAGATTTTGGCTTTGCCTTATGGAAATTTGTCCCATTTCTATATAGTCATTTAAAAAATTTTTTTCCAGCTTTATTAAGATATAATTAACATAAAACATTGTGGAAGTTTAAGGTGTACAAAGTGATAACTTGATATGCATATAGATTATGAAATTATGGCCACAAGATTAGTTAACACCTCTATCATCTCACATAATTACGTGTGTGTGTGTGTGTGTGTGTGCGTGTGTGTGTCTGTGTGGTGAAAACATTTAAGATCTACTCTCTTAACTTCTTTCAAGTATATATAACAGTGTTGTTAACTATAGTCACCATACTGTACATTAGATCCCCAGAATTTGTTCATCTTATAACTGGAAGTTTGTACCCTTTGACAAGCACCTCCCCATTTCCCTCACCCCCAGCCCCTGGCAGCCACCAATCCATTCTTCCTGTAGAGTCATATTTTAATGTATACATGCAGGGATATGTATAGGTCTACACATAGTGATTTGCTGTGAAATATCATAAATATAATTACCCTCAAAAATAGGCCAAAAATTAATGTAATATGAAAATATAAGGTCCTGAACCATTTTAGTTATATTTGTGCAACAAAACACCCCAAAACTTACTGCTTTTCTTAAACGAGGTGACCTTATTTCTCATGATCCTGTAAACTGACTGAGTGGTCCTTCCTGTGCTCTATCGGTGGACCATCTATGTGGCTCACTCAGCTGGCAGGACAGCTAGCAGCTGGACTCAGCAGAGACAGCTGGGATGGCTCAGCCCCTCTCTCTCTCTGTGGCCTTTCATTCTGGCTTTTGACATGGCAACGGCCAAGGGCAACATTCCAAGAAGAAAGCCCCAATATGCAAGTGCTTGACAATGTCTTACTTGGATCACTGGCCAAAGCAAGACAGTAGCCCAGTTCAAGTCCTTGTGGGACAGGAGTACATAAGTGCTTGGATACTAGAAGGTATGACTCATTGGATGTCGTTACTTAACAATCTACCACGTGGCCCAATATCATACAATTGCCCAAAGATACTGGAAATTGTCCCTTCCTATAAAGGATGACGTGTCTGAATTCAAAGTCTAAAAACCTTTGCATTGTGTGTTCTGCAGGGCACACTTTACCTTGAAGACACACTTAAAGGAAATACACCCCTGGGTTATAAAAGATGATTGATAGCTTCTTTAACACAAGATATACATACTTCCTGCCATGAACAAAAATGAGAAAGAGAGAATGAACAAGAGAAATGTGAAGGAGACATTTCAGGGTAGATTCCTTTTCCCTATCAGCTAACATTTCCTGTTCATCCGCTCTCCCTGGGACCCTGACCAACTACTGTGATTCTGTTTAGATTGGTCTGAGATTAGCAGGTGTCCTGTTCCAGCTTTTCCTCTTTATCCAGTGTCTTTAAAGTCTGGGAACAAGTTGTTATTGGGGGAAAAAAAATTCTGAAAGTAAGGAAAACAGGCTAATGAGGCTCCATTTCCCAGGAAAGAAGAAACAAAGAAGTCCTGAGAGAATCAAGCAGTCAAGTGGTACCTGGAGGGAGCTCATGGAGGAGCAGAGAGGCTTCTTATTGGATGACTCTCTGCCTGCGTTATTCCTCAAGGGATGCACATGAATTGCTTTGTGCCTCTTTGCCCTTCTTGGTTGTTCCCTAAGGACCAAGGGAAGTTCCATGGCCTAATAAATTACTTGAATTTTATGCAAAAGGTAAACTTCATAAACTGAACCAAACTCTTTCATTTTAAGCACGTGTGGACATTATTTATAAAAATTTTAATACTGATCCCAGGAAGGAGGTTTTCCTTCACAAAATTTTTGAGGTTCCCTCATTAATAGACTCCCTGCCATGACTTTTCTGTCAGCTCATCTGCAACACTGCTGTAGCTGTTCTGTAAAACCAAGGTCTTCCAACACAACACGAGATGTGACACAAGGAGAACCGCCGTGAATGTAGTTCAGATGAAAGTCACTTCCCGGAAATAGCCTGCAGGAGCAAAACTTTCCTTCCTGCCAAATCTCCTACCCAAACACAAGTAACTAGTGGCAGGAGTTTGGACTCAAAGACTGTTTTAATGGACTAGGCCATCTAATCCTATAACCAGATCGTATTTACTATTAATTAAGTAGTAAAGTTTGACTCCCTTTGAGGCATAAACATCTGCTATGGAAGAAGACTAAATATCTGTGTTAATAGAAAACCAGAATCAAGTGGAAAATTCTCAGGTGGCCTGGATCATCAAGAACAATTTTATTCTACAACAAGGTTTGACATTAAAAGAACTAGGGTGGATCAATCAACCACAATATATTAGCTCTGCAATACCAGCGTAGGGTTTATTGAGCTGACTCTAGATGAAACCCTGAATTAATATCTAATCCACACTTAAGCCTCATTATATTTAGAACTTGGGGTCCATGCTGTCAGTCCATGCTTGTTCCAGCCATGTCAAAATATAGCTGCTAAAGACCTGAAACCTATAGTTGCAGTACCATCTGGGCCCAGAAATAGTAAGCACCAGCCCACACCATAGGTCTCCATGGTTACTGTCTACTCACTTGTAAACCTGTTCTAATCTGGCTTCTGCCCCATCATTACCCCTCAGCAGCTCTCCCTAAATGTACAACGGTTACCTCACAAAATTCACAGATTATATTTGGTCTTCATTGTATATGTCTTCTCTTTTGACCACTATCTACTTTGTCTTTTGATTTTTATAATCTGTTTTTTAATTAATAGATATATTTTTTGATATTTGGTATTATATAATTCCACCTCCTTTTTTCCAGTCTCCTCCTAGTGCACTCTTTCTACAGAGCCTAACAGGAAGCCAATCAAAAAGAACTGTGAATTGCAAAATCCCAGCTCTGGCATCAGAAAGCAAAGTATTAAAGAATGAGCTTAGAGCTGGGATACAATAGCTTAATGACCAGTAAAAAGGATAAATTTGTGTTGGGTTGACTTGGCTTTTTTAGTATTTGTTTGCTAGAATTCTCAGGTGAAACAATCTGGGCCTAGATTTCTTTGTGGAAAGAAAATAGTAGATTTAAGATTTTTTTTATACTCATAAAATTGTTTATTTCTTCTTGTATCAGTTTTGGCAAGTTGTGTTTTTTTTTCAAAATATTACCTACTTTACTCAATTTTAAAATATTTGCTCATAAAATTATTTATATCTTCATTTTTTAACTGTCAAATATGTAGTAATGTCCTTTTTTCATTCTTAATATTGGTTTCTTTATTCTTTCTTCCTTTTTATCCAAGTGACTTACTATTCAATTTTATCTTCCAGTTCACTAGTTCTCTTTTCAGCTGCATCTACTGTGTTGTTTGGCCTACATCTTAAGTGATTTTTTTTTTAAACTGACAATTACATTTTATTTTAACATTTTTATCTAGTTCTTTTCAAATCTATATGGTTACTCATATATTGCCATGGTGCTTATCATTTCTGTGATTCCATTCTTTTAAAAAAAATCTTTAAATATTCATGCATAGTGTGGTACACAGAATAATGTACCTCCCCTCAATGATATTCTCATTCTAATCCCCCAAAACTGTGAATATGTTACCTTATATGGTAAAAGGGACTTTTCAGATGTGATTAAGGATCTTGAGATGGGGAGATTATCTGGGTGGACCCAAGGTAATGTAATCACAAAAGTCTTTATAAAAGAAAAAAAAAGCAAAGTCAGAAAAAGGAGATGGGAAAATGGAACCAGAAGTTGAGTGATGCACTTTGAAGATGGAGGAAGGGGCTGTGAGCCAAGGAATGCAGGCAGCCTCTAGAAGCTGGAAAAGTAAAAGAAACATATTCTCCTCTGAGACCTCCGAAATGAACACATTCCAGCCAACACATTGATTTTAGATTTCTAAAGTCCAGAACTGTACAAGAATAAATTTGTGTTGTTTTTTTAACCCACTTGGTTTTTGGTAATATGTTACAGTAACAATAGAAAACCAATACACATAGTTGTCTTATATCCATACATAATAGTTCCATCATCTGAAATGTTTGAGGAACTAAATCTATTATTTCTCTCCCTCAGGATGTTTTGTGAGCTCATAATGTTGATTTTAGCCTGTGGGAGAGTCCAGAATTTAAATTGAGAAGACATTCCTCCTTACATTATTTGGTTTTGCTTCTGCTAGAAGCCAGAGGCTCTACCTATCTGGGATCTCTGCGGTTTATTCCCAATCTCACACGTTATATCTGGGAGTCTTGAGTTCAACTCCCTCATTTTTTCCACTGCCCAAAGCACTTTTTCTATAGTAGGAAAGGTATATTCACATGTCCTCAGAAAAACAGGGCCACAGAGGAAAGTTATGCAGGTGATGTAAAACCCCTGAAGAGAACCTCTTCAAATGTGCTCACTGTTTACAATTTTAGTTTCAGCTTATATTATTTCCTCCTTTTCTTTTTCCTTGCCCCATGAAGATCTCCTTACATCTTGAGAGCCCAACTATGCAATAAAATCTTTTTTAATGAGACTCCCATTTTTTTAATTTGAAGATACTCCCTCCCCAGATATCTAATATGTCAAACTTACTGAAGCATAAGTCCCTCAGATATTCTGAGGTCTACCAGAGCTTATGTGGGTTTGATAGCAAATTTTGGCCCCAGTCTCTTTCATAATGGGTCTAGTTCATCCTATGGCTATTTCTCCCAGAATAGTTAAATATAGAGTTGAAAAAGGATGGTCAAAAACTAGCAAAACACCTTCACTAGTTCTCTGGCCAATGGTGGAGGACTAGACTGTAAGAAGCACATAAAGGAGGACCATAGGGTCCCATCTCTTGATCACAATAGTGAACCAGAACCAATACTGGAGTATTAGAAATTAGTGCCACTACCAATAACTTGAAAGATTCAGGGGTGAGGATTCTTACCATTCCCATTTAACTCTCTGGCTTGGCTTGTGCAAAAGGCAGATGGGTCTTGAAGAAGGACAGTAAATTATCATAAACTTAATCGTAAAATCAACCTGCTATTCCAGACATGGTCTCTTTACTGGAGCAAGTCAACACAAAGTGAAGCACCTGGTATGTAGCACTGATGTGGAAAATGCTTCGTTCTCTAAAGTGTGGAACAGAAATCACCAGAAGTGGATTACTTTCTCTTTTTGGTCAGAAATATAACTTCACTCTCTTGCTCCAGGGCCACATCCACTATCCAAACTTCTGCCATATTTTTGTTCACAGGGATTCTGATGGTCTCCCCATTTCCTAGAACATCATACTGGTCCACGTTATTAGTAACATCACATGAATACAACATGGTGAACAAGAAGCAGCAGGTACCTTAAATGCCTTGGTTAGACACAGTTGTGATAGAAGATGGGCAATGAACGCCAAGATGATTCAACCCAGTGAACTGTCTGGAAGTGCAGTGGTCTAGACTGGTTATCCTCCAACGTGAAAGACAAGTTGCTCTACTTTATATCCCCTACCACTACTACAAAAAATGGCCCAGTGCTTGCGTGAGCTTTTTGAAACCAACACATGGCATTGTGGATGTGTTGCTGTGACTTAGGTACCAAGGAGGGAACTTTCTACTGCAGTCCAGAACAAGAGAAAATCTCTACTGATCCAGGCTGCAGAGAGCCCTGGCACAGGTTTGGTGGTTTGGTGGTTTGTTTGGGGGTTTTCTTGGCCCAGAAGATTCAATGATGCTTGTAATACCTACAGCAAATTGGAATTCTATGGGTGATGTTATGGCATGAAAAGTTCTGCAGTGATTTTTGAGCAGAAATGATATTAATATCTGTTTGGGAGTTAAAGATATTTCATTCTAATGATAGAATTAAAGTCCATTTCACTCACATCAGCAGGTCCCTTTTGTAAACTCGATCACATGACATAGTTTAATCAGTTTAAATTCTTTCTGAACCATCCGTGACAAAACTTAATCCTGCAGAGGGGCCAGTAGATGAGGAGTCAGTCTAGGTCAGTTCCTAGAAATGTTTCATATACAGGATGGCGCATTAGATAGTATTAAGGCACAAAGCTAAGGGACATAAAAGTGCAGAGAAAAAGAGGGCTCCATGAGCTATCGAAAAACACACTAGAAGAGCTTTTTTTCCATTTAAGCAATATTCTCTAATTCTCATTCTATGATTCTAGAGCTTTTTCTTTGACACACTGGGGAATTCAGTAATACAGACAGCCCAAAGAAAAGCCCCCAAAAGTCTCCTAAAGTTTTGAGATGGTCTTCTAAGAAAAAGAGAATGAGAAGAAATGCACTGAGAGATATAATACCTCTAGTCTGCCTGGAGTCATTCTCTGAAAGCTCTCTTTGCCATGGGTGGAAATAAAATGACTTGTCTCGGGACCAAGCCTTAGTGGTCATAGTAAGATGATTTCTGTCTTTCTGAACACTGGTTAATCTTAAGTTCATTTCTTCCGGCTCCCTAATTCAAATGTAGCTCACAATCAAGTTTCAATTGACATCCCTAAATACAATCTTTTATTAAAACAACCAGAAGGGAGAATTTTCTACAGTCTTAAGAAGATATGATTTCCATGATAATAACAGCAAATTACAAGAATAAGAGAAAAATTATTATTATTATTATTTTTTTGCGGTACGTGGGCCTCTCACTGTTGTGGCCTCTCCCGTTGCGGAGCACAGGCTCCGGACGTGCAGGCTCAGCGGCCATGGCTCACGGGCCCAGCCGCTCCATGGCATGTGGAATCTTCCCAGACCAGGGCTCGAACCCGCGTCCCCTACATCGGCAGGAGGACTCTCAACCACTGCGCCACCAGGGAAGCCCAAGTCACACTTTTTTGAACCGGTTTACATTCCACCCTAGAAGTGGATGAGAGATCCTGTCCTGTTTCTCCACATTCTCACAAATGGTAGAGAGAGACTTTTTATTAACTTTTGCCCATCTGGTAGATATGCGATAAAGTTTCATTGTGATTTCAATTTGCATTTCACTGAATACTAATGACGTTGAGCATCTTTTCATGTGTTTATGGGTTAGAGGTTACCTCGCCTCTGAAATTTATATTCCTGTCTTTTGCCCATTTTAAAATTTAGTTGTTTGCCTATTGCTTAATGATTCATGGGAGGTTTTTATATGTTCAGGATACTAAATCTTTGCCAGCTACATTTGCTGCAAATATCTTCTCTCAGTTTATGATTTGTCTCTTTATGGTGTCTTTTGATGAACAGAAGTTCTTATTTTTTAATGTAGTTGAATTTATCAACCTTTTCCTTTATGTTTGTATTTTTTTTAATTCATCTTGTGAAAGAAGTCATTCACAGCCAGAGCTGAGAAAGATATTCTCCTATATTTTCTTCACAAATGTTTATAGTTTTGACTTTCTTAACTTTCATATTCATATTTAATTCAATAGGCGTGTATTATTGTGCATGGTTTGAAGTAGACATCCAATTTTATTTTGTCCATATGGATAATGGTTTGCTAGATGGTTCATTTTTCTTCCTGGTGGTCTGCAGTGCTTCCTCTGCTGTATGTCAAGTTCCCATACAATCATGGACCTGCTTCTGATCTAACTATCTTGCTGTGTGGGTCTACTTGTCAATCTCTGCACCAATGCCACACTGTCTTAATTGCTCTAGCTTTATGAGAAATCTTGGTATCTGTTAGGTAAAGCCTCCCATTCCACACATACATACTTTCTGCCACTTTTTCAGGAGTGTCTTGGCTGTTTTTGACCCTTTGCTACTTTGTATAAATTTTAGAAGCATATTTTCAAACTCCACAGAAACACAGATTTTAATTGAAATTTACTAAATCTATGCAAATTTTGTTCAATCTGGGAAACAAATTTAATCCAATCTGGGAATAATTGACATCTTCATGAGATTAAATCTTTCCCTCCAAGAACGTTATTATATATAATTTAGAAAACACTAAGCAAGACCCTGTTGACCGTCTATTCATAGGTATGTACTCATTACAAGTATAAAGAAAAGAAATTGAAAGTATAAAGAATAGCCAGGGAATGTTTCACTCAACATCTAGTGGTTGTCTGTGCGGGCAAGAGGGGGATGTGTGAAAAGACTTAGAAAGCGCAAAGGCTTCTAAGGTAATAGTTTATTTCTTAACCTGAGTGGTGGGTAGATGGATGTTTATTCTACAATCATTCTTTAAACTGGATGTATACATTTTATAAACCTTTTTGTATATTGGGTTGGCCAAAAAGCTCGTTTGGGTTTTTCTGTAAGAGGTTACGAACCCGAACGAACTTTTTGTCCAACCCAATACATGCCGTGTTTCACAAGTTAAAATTTAAGACATGCAGTAAAGGAGATAGTCTCCAAAACAACTGATTTAGGACAAAAGTGTTACAATTTTGAATTTTTTCTTCATATGATACAAACCTGCAGGAATTGTCAGTCCAACATTTTCAAAAATAACTATGCCCCTCTAGGCACCATAGGGAAAAGGATGTCTTCGTTTTAAAAAATAAGTGATTTTGACATTCAGATTCAACTACCAGCATTTTAGAGTGTACTGTCTCTTTGTGAATTTGAATCACTCCTCTTGTTCTACATGAAACCTAGTAAAGTTCAAATCGAGCTGGGTATACATTCATTCATTCATTCACTTATTTGCAAAATATATGCATAATTCATTGTGCTGGGAGGCTGGGAAATATAAGAAGATAAATATGAACATTCCTGAATACAAGAAGGGTGAAGTAAAATGAAATAACACAAATGCTTAAAAAACTATAGTGTCTGATTGAAGAAGTAGAAGAAAGAAAAAGAGGAAGAGGAAAAAGCACAAAATTGCAAGGGGGTTCAAGGATGGTGAACTGATATCTGATTGAAGGAGACAGGGTTGGGGAAATAGTCACAAATCTTTACTTCTCAGTTTAATAACATGCAAGGAAATGTGTATAGATTTCAGCCCTTTTACTCATCTTCCAAGTTTCTGTCTGGTTGAAAGAGCCCAACAGCTAGATTCATAATCACCGGGCCCATTCTTTTCTGGCTCCAAATCATATTGGTTTCAGGTTTTCAAACTACAAAGAATTTCATCTCCAGTCCAACCCTACCATGATAGAAAATCACACAGCCTTAGGAGTTGCAAATGTAGCACATTTTGAGAGGGCAAAGAGACTGCTCTCTTGCAAAGGTTTTACCTGCCCAAAAGCCTGGAGCCAACCCTGCATAATTTATGCACACCTCTGAGAACGAGCCTGAAAAGAAGCCAGTGCTAATTGACTGAATTGACCATTCAGCTTGGCTGCTTTTGTTTCATGACAACCTGCTCACACATTCAATAAATTCACTGGGGGTAATATATTTTTAAAAAATGATTATCTGGTATTGTGTTGCCTATTGCCTGCTATCCACTTCCTCCCCTACCCCCACCCCGGACTCTAAATGGCTGTTTGACTAAATTTTTCTGTTTTCAATTCGTTTCACCGGTTCTTTGTTTATATAACCCATTAATATCCCATAGTCGGTGGAAAGTGTGTTCAGTTGCCAAAGGGGTTTAAAATATTCCTAAGAGATATAAACACGATGGCAGAAAGCGGATGCCTGCTATACAAGGGGGCCTACAAAGCTAATGTCATCTTTCTCACTTCATATCCCAGAACCAAAGCCTTCCATGGGACACACTCAGTAATTATTGACATTTCCAAAATGGCAACACTAGTGATATGAAGAGCCCTCCTCTTCTGAAGGTGCTGGTGATTTTTAAGCCTGGGCACAGGCTGAAGGCTGTATTCTTGACCTGGTACAGCTGCATTTGCATCTATTCATGCAAGAGTGTGTGATAATTAAATTCTGGACCCGCAGCAACGGCTGCCATGAGAAACTTATCTCGCAAAGGTATACTGAAGGAGAGTCCGGTTGCCCACTGAAAGGATTAGTAGATCATATACTATCCTGAATCCTGGGCGCTGTTTCAACCTTCTCCAATTATGTGAATCTTTAATAAAAAATGAATGGTCTGAGATGTAGGCAGAGCCGGTATGAGTTGGGAAAACAAGAGCAGATGAAAGTGTATCCTGTCTCTTTGAAACAGTTCTTTCTTTTGGGTGTTTTTAAGATTGCAATTTATGGGATCATATCACCCCACTAAGCAGGGTACAGCTTTAAGAAATTATTTTCCAGGGATTTTACTAGACACTGCAGAGCTGACACATGGAGCTAAGCCTCTACAATACCCTCATGATGATTCATTTAACGTGTTATCTTGACTGGGCCACAGGGTGCCCGGATATTTGATTAAACATTACTCTGGGCGTCTGTGAGGGTGTTTCTGGATGAGATTAACATTTGAATCCACAGACTGTGTAAAGCAGATTGCCCTCCCTAGGTGGGTAGGCATCACCCCATCTGTCCAAGGGCTGAACAGAACAAAAAGGCAGAGTAAGAGAGAATTTTCTCTCCTTATCTGACTGTCTTCTAGCTGGGATAGTGGTCTTCTCCTGTCCTAGGACTTGGGGTCAGAATGGAAAATACACCATCCGCTCTGCTGGTTGTCAGGCCTTTGGACTCAGACTGGAACTGTACTCCAGCTTAAGTCTCCAGCTTACCAACTGCAGATCTTGGAACCTCTCAGCCTCCATAATCACATGGACTATTTCTTTATAATAAATCTCACTTCTCTCTCTCTCTCTCTCTCTATCTCTCTCCCTCCCTCCCTCCCTCTTCCATTTATTCTGTTTCTCTGGAAAGCCCAGAATAATACCGCCCACCAACATACAATCTCTGAACGAGGACCCCATTTCTAATAATGCAGACTTCCACATGTCCACTCAGCAACTGGAGATCCTAACCGTCAAACTCTAAACAAGCACTGATTTTTTTTATTCAGAAGAAATACTATTTTTATTTTGAAAAATGATTACTGGGACTTCCCTGGTGGCGCAGTGGTTGAGAATCCACCTGCCAATGCAGGGGACACGGGTTCGAGCCCTGGTCTGGGAAGATCCCACATGCCACAGAGCAACTAAGCCCGTGCACCACAACTACTGAGCCTGTGCTCTAGAGCCCGAGCTCTGCAACAAGGGAAGCCACCTCAATGAGAAGCCCGCGCACCGCAACGAAGAGTGGACCCAGCTCGCCTCAACTAGAGAAAGCCTGCGCACAGCAATGAAGACCCAACAACGAAGACACAATGCAGCCAAAAATAAATAAATAACTTAATGTTTAAAAAAATGATTACTGGATAGCCTATACGTCACTCGAGTACAAAGGACCTAAAATAACCTCACTCAACTGCCCTGCCTCACAGTTTTGTTTTGACACAAACAAAATAAGTAACCCTCAAACTTATGAAATCAAATCCCTCAAGTGTTTGTTAGATTCCTTTTTTAATTTTAATTCTCCTATTTAATTTGCACAAGGCTTTGCCTTGCTGGGTCAACCACTTCCACAAATCATAAAGTAACTGAGAGTTACAGTAACCACAAAACAGGAGCTAAGCCTTATCACTGAGCTTACACCAAGGATAATTTGGAACATTCTCAAATTATCAACATCCTCATGGATAATATATTATGAAACAAAAAAAGGGAACTTTAAATTCCACACACGGAAGTCCTGCTGAAATCAAAGTTGATAGGATGGAGTATGATTTTAAATATATAAAGTAGTAGACCTTTGTGCTGTGTGGCTGTGGGTTCTGACTGCCCTCTCAAATACAGTCACAGCTTTGAAGCAATTACAGCCACTCCAACCTTCCAGGATCTTGACAGAGGCACTCTGCTAGCACGATGTGTCTCCCCCAGCCCTGTGTCTGACATTCAACTGTGTATACCCCCTTGTCCTCAAACCAGAAATATTCACTGGCTACGTCTCCAAGAAAATATTATAAGAATGCATTTTCCCTTGATTTACTACTTCCAATTCTCACCCAAAAGTCAGAATTAAAATCTGTCGCATTACTTGAAGCCACCCTAAGGAGTAAGGTGAGTATTTAAGGAGGCATATTAACCCCGATGACCTTTGAATGTCAATCTACTTGCCCTGGCAGTCAAGAATTCCAAGATCTTTTGCCATTGCGCCCAGAGACTCAATTTAATTTTCAGTAGGCAATGCCCCACCTCCCTTGTACCTTACAAGGATTCCTACTGAGAGAATAAATTGAATGACCATTTTCATTTAGCATATTGAACACTTTTGCAAAGCGAGTGAAATTATTGCAAGACTAGGTCCTGTTAAAAATGTTTAAATCGGGGGCTTCCCTGATGGCGCAGTGGTTGAGAGTCCGCCTGCCGACGCAGGGGACACAGGTTCGTGCCCCGGTCCGGGAAGATCCCACATGCCGCGGAGCGGCTAGGCCCGTGAGCCATGGCCGCTGAGCCCGCGCGTCCGGAGCCTGTGCTCCGCAACGGGAGAGGCCACAACAACGAGAGGCCCGCGTACCGCAAAAAAAAAAAAAAAAAAAAAAAAAATGTTTAAATGGGGGGAAAGGATTTAATGTTCCTGTCTAGGCAGCAACATTTGCATTTACCTATCAGGAAATATTTTCATCGTTCTCTATCTGCTGAAATATTCACTTATAAGGTAGGTGACAGGTGCACAAGAAGCCTTTCTCTCCACTCTCCCCCGACCCCCGCCTCCAAATCTGGGTCATGATTGAAGTACACTGTCCCATAAAGATTTTGCCATCTGGAGTGTGGGTGTACCCATCACTCCACGAGCCAGAGGAGGAGGGCACAGTGGCCTCTGCAGAAAATAGACCTCAGATACAAGCAGCTTTCAGAAATGAGAAAGGGCAAGCAGAGGAAAGCAAGCACTGAGGGTCTTGCTGATGAATCCCGGCCAGGCAGAGCCATCTATGGCAACAACAGGTTCAAGTGAGAGTTAATAAAACGCAGCGCACACATTGCCCGTTTGCGTTTAGCGCATGTTAAACTGCCTTGCCGGCAAAAGACAATGACAGATGCAAAAGGAGCACTGAATACTGCAGGTCTGTCAGGGGGGGACGGGCAAGGTGCCAGCTCCCCAAATTAAACCAAACAGGCAACTCCACGTGCAGGGCCAGTGAGACTGGGGAAGAAGCGGATCCAGGGCCTCTGGACCTGCAATGAAATTGACAGAAACCAGGAAGCTAAACCTACTACCATGAGTCTATGGCGGCAGTGGTGAGTGAGGAATGGAGTGCAAGCCCTTTAGTCTTTAAAATTGAGATGGTCCGTGTAGCTCGATTTGGCTTTTTATGGACCATCTTCGGCATAATTTTCCATCTGGGAGAGGTTGCCTGTTAGATGCAAAGTTTCTTAAAACCCAAAAAGGGGAGCAGCAGAGCTGGTCCTTTAGGGGTAAGAGCAGGTGAGAGTCCACACAAGGGAGTTATGTTCCGAAGCAGCCCAGCCTGCTCCTTGGAGATCCTGCTGTTACGAGATTTCTCATGTGGGTCCTTTGTGACAGCTCTCAGTTCCCACCTAAAAAGTCCTCTTGACTGAGTGACCGACTTCTTGACAGCCCAGAAGCGTTTTCTTGGGCAAACCTCCCCAGGCTTTCTCACCAGTGCCCCATCACCATGTCTTCTGAAGAAACATTGATTCTCACCCGCGAACAAATACATTCCAGCTGCACTAGTGAGGTTGGGCTGATGGCAGAGCAGAGGCTACTGACCCACTTTGAGCTCTTCCTTTTTTCTCCAACTCTAAGCTCCCTGACGCTATCCAAGGTACCCACTCTCTGAAGCCGCAGCCACAGACCCGCTGGGACCAGGACAAGGGGGAAATTTTTTTGTCTTAGCCCTCTGGCAAACCTCTCAGCTCTCTCTCTGCCACTGCCCTGGAAAAGGGCATCTATGCCAGAAGTAACAAGGGGAGCCCTGTTAACTCAGCCCTGCTCAGTCAGAACCAGCGGCTTCCACCTTCCCGCCCCGCTGTCGCCTCCCCAGGCAAAGCCTGCTGGAGACACATCACCCTCTCCTTAGATGGCCTGCAAACTCCTGCACAGCTGGGACCCGAGCTGCAGCCTCCTTGCCCCAGCTGAAGAGAGCAGAAGCTTCCAGGGGCTGGAAACAATGAGCTCCCCCATCCTTCCCCTGCCCCCCACCCTATCCTGACTGGTCCCACCCCCTTTCCTCCGACAAGTGGAAAATCACCCAGAAGCTTCTCTCACCCCCAGGCCTTTATGTATGTATGTATGTATGTATTTCTTTACGGGGTGATGGCGTTCGCCTCCCTTGCTTTTCAGAAGCTAAAACGCTTTGGCAGCCAAGAATGAAAGTGTTTGTCTGAATTCTAGCCTCTGGGCAACCGCCGAGGCACAGAACGGCTTGCCGTTTCCTCCGCCGCTGCGGCTGCCGCAGTTGTGATGACAAAGATAAACAGCCCATCAGCGGAGGAGCTGAAAAGAAATATAGAAAAGGGGATGGGAGTAGTTTAATTACTTTGAATGGCTTTTTGTGTTCTGTGTGATTGCTTCCTATGATACAGTAGTTTCTCATTCTCCATGCAAGCTCCGTGTTTCTATTCATAAGAATAAGATTGAAGCAGGAAATTGGCTTTCAAGAGTGAGAGAGAGAGAGAAAGGGCTGAGAGGTCGGGACTGTTTCCATCAGAGGAAAGCCAGTGAGGGAGTGTTTCCACCGTGGCTGAGCTGAGCCAGCTGCGGAACGTTTGTGTCCGCTTCCTTGCCCGGTCCTGCAGCATGGATATGACCTGGTCCCTGGGAAAGCTATCCACGAGGGCAAAGATGGAGCGTCACAGAGCTTAGGACAGGTCAGCGCAAGGCTGGGGGAGGTCCACAAGCAAAGCCAGGGTCATTCTGGGTTGCAGGCCAGTGCTGTGCACTCTTTCTACCTGGGAAAGGGGGGATGTTGTATGTGTGTGTGTCCAATTCCCTTTCAAGTTACCTGTGATAGGATAGATCTTAATCTCTGGGCTGAAACCCGGGAGATCATTGCTCTTTCACTCTGTGCTCCCTTAACCTTGAATACTTTCCATTTCCATAAATTGAGAACTTGTGGTTCATAATAATGACAAATAGTTACCTCTGTATATGACAGAACTAGATGATCAAAAGAGATACCTAGCCCTTAGTCACAAAGAAGTAAAGGTTTTTATTTTATGCAATCAATATGACCCTGTCAATCCATCTATTTTTTTCCATATAAGTTAAACTGCCTTCTAAGAAAAAAAGTAACTTGAATCCACTAAAGGAGTTTGCTATTAGAGGAAGCCCTATGATAAATTCTTTTGTAATACAAATAATATATTTCTCTTTAAATTCTAGTTTTTATATATTGGATTTTCTTAAATTACAGTACATCTGTACTGGGGACATTTAAGCTCAGGATTGAGAGTCACCGTTTAGAGAACTGAGTGCCCATGTGCGCAGAGCATTCTTCAACAAGGGGGCGAAGTTTGGAAAGGAGGAATTAATGGCATTTCTACTCGTGAGTTTACAATGATAAGGAGGGCAGAAACATCAGGTACCTGGAACCTTTACACAGCAGGCAGATTGGGCAGCTCCGTGAGGCAAGCCCTGCAGATACACTTCGCAGTCTTCAAGGTAATAGACACGTGATAACATCCGCCATTGCTATTACAAGATGCTCATAAATGTGGAGTGTCAAATTTGGGGAATTCTTTTAGGTTCATACGCTTCAGGTAGAAGGAGTGAAGGCACTAAGCTCTGAAATATTATCTTTCGAGGCTCAGAATGCAAAGGAGTCAAATCCAGAAGCCCAAACAACACAGGCAGATGTGAAGAATATCTAAAACCAATAGGCGGAGAACTGGAGAAAGTTCACCAGGGGAAACTTCTCCAGGACGATGTAGCGGAGAAAAATTGCTCAGCAGTTCAAGAAGAAGTGTGCCTACAAGGGCACTGCAGGAAGTAGAACAGGAGAAACTCAGGAAAGAGATGAAAAACTAGAAAACACAGCAAAATGAGGAAACGTGAACCAAAACTGTGGGAGGAGAGATGTAATAAAAAAATGAAACCGTGGGAACAGGAAAACCTACTTTCCTTTGTCCTTTACTCCGCCCTCATCTCCATATGCCCCTCCCTTGAGCGTTCTTGCCTTCAGACGCCCTCTCCCAGGTGCTCCCATGCTGCTTCTGGCTGAGTTCCTTGTCTAGTCACATCCATGGTTATTCAACCTCCGTGCCTTCTACTGGGAGGAAAGGACGTGAAGATGGGGGAGGATCAAAATGGCAGAGCTGTAACCTCTATGCGCAAGGTGGGTTCAGAATCATATATAGGACCAGCTATAGCCCAAGCCAACACCTAAAAGCAGTAGAGAGTGGAAAGGCCCTTCAGTGCAAAATCGTCTTCTCCATAGGGCGGTCATGATTTCCAGAGCTCCGCCATAGTCACTCTTTTTTATTTTTTTAATTTTATTGAAGTAGAGTTGATTTACAATGCTGTGCCAATCTCTGCTGTACAGCAAAGTGACTCAGTTTCACACATATAGAAATTCTTTTTTTTAAATATCCTTTTATGGCTTAACAGGATATTGAATATAGTTCCCTGTGCTATACAGTAGGACCTTGTTATTTACACAATATTCACTCTTTGTGTCATTGTAATAAGAGGAAGACAGGGGGAAAAAACATGAATTTGGGGCCCTGAGTATCTCAGCTGGAAGTGATGTATCCGATTAGAGTGTTATCCTCAGTGTCCCAAGACCACCGTATGGTACCAGACTAGGAAATCTCGACGCAGGGGCCACGTAGCCGACTGATGGAAGGCAGCAGAAAAAGGTCAGAAGGGGCAGCAAGGAACACAGCCCTTATAGGTTACATTGACGGGTGTGGGTGGGAGACAGGAGTGGCACCAGACCCTGGGTGTTCGGCAAGCACGACCAGGAACACCTTCACCAGAATGGGAGGCATGTAGGGGACCGAGAAGCACTGAAGACAGGTGTAGCCTACTTTACAATTTCACCCTTGATACTTTTTGACTACATTTAGATAACAACAGCAACCACAAACAAATAAACAAACAAAAAAACAATAGTTGTCCATTTGACCTTAAGCAAGACCTTGGAAAGAATATCTGCCTGAGAGTCCAATTCTAATCCAGGTCTCTCTTTAACTCTCTCTTTAATAGTCTGACCTTGGGCAAGTCACCTATTTCTTTAAGCCTGGCTTTCTTCATCCTACAATAAAGGTGGCCTCTAACATTCTCTGATTCCATAATTGCTTTCACCCTTTAA
This sequence comes from Leucopleurus acutus, assembly GCF_964270905.1. NCBI lineage: Eukaryota > Metazoa > Chordata > Mammalia > Artiodactyla > Delphinidae > Leucopleurus > Leucopleurus acutus. The sequence goes on along the minus strand of NC_139163.1, from coordinate 26,063,811 downwards.
TTTAGGTCATTCTAGATGAGTGCAGTATAGTCTAGGTGAAGGAAACACAGTTGCAGAGCAGAGGCTTGAATGAGTCAATAAATAACCCGAATGTTGCTCTCCTAGTGGGACAGCCTGAAGAGAATGTTTCACAAACCAACTGGTGGTCCAAGGTCTTAGGATATCAGTGGCCTAGAAACATGAAGACTAGAAAGGAAACATTGTCTTAAACTATAAAATCTTCAATAACGTGAAGAAGGTGAAAACAGATCTCAAAATACTAGTACAAGGGGACACCCTTTGAAACTTTATAGAGGAAGTTGTTCACCAAATGCATTACACCAACAGGTGGTACAGAAAGGAAACAAATGTATAAATGGTTTCAAACTATTTCAGAAAGTTTTATGAATGGCCAATCATGACAGACTAGAACATTACAGAGGAATGGAAACATTTAAGGGTGACATCTGGGAAAACAATTAAGCTGTCCCTCATCCCTAAGGGCCTTTGAGGTCAGGTTAGGAAAATGTCAGGTCAATGCTCTGCTGAGAGTGTAGCAAGTCTTTGTTTTAGTAAAATGAAAGGAACATCGGGACATCCCTGGAGGCCCAGTGGTTAAGACTTTGCCTTCCAATGCAGGGCATGTGGATTCGATCGCTGCTCAGGGAGCTAGGATCCCACATGCCTCTTAGCCAAAGAACCAAAACATAAAACAGAAGCAATATTGTAACAAATTCAATAAAGGCTTTAAAAATGGTCCACAGCAAAAAAAAAATCTTAAAAAAAAAAAAGAAAGGAACATCACAACAGGGAAAAAAAGAAGATGCTCTGGATGAAAGACAACAAAAGATTGTGTAGAGTCATGATACACCAGTGATGGTGGTGAGTACTTGGTCCAGCCCTGTCATCATGTGCTTTGCTAATGTCTCTGAGAGAGGATTGACATGTGATAAATTCTAACCTGGGTCATATTGATCCAGGTTGTATTAGATGTTGGCTCTAATAAAGAGATTCTAGGAGGAAAATACCCATGTTAGTCCAAATTATTATTTATTTCAGTCGTTGAATTTAAGCCCTGCGGACTACGTCCTAGGGTTTCTCGTCCTGAATTAGGGGTCATCCAATCTTTGGTGCCACAGCGCTCACCATTCTGTACAACCACTTGTGCGTCGTACTTTAACCCAGTCCTGCACTACTGGAAAACAAAGAGCTCAACCCTCATTTTCTGAGACATGTGTTACAGTATCATTCCGGGTCTCTGTACAGAACGACGTCCTTAGGTTGAACACATGTTCATGGGTGTTCTGCCTAGGTAAGGATTTTCGAAATGGGCCCTGAGTGCATTTACTTTTCTCCTTGCATTTTAATCAGCCTGTCATTCCATTATCTGCATTCTGTGTCGGCTGTTCGGGATCATTGGGCAAAAGCTAGCTATCGCTGCATATTACTCAGTACGTTTGCTCTAATAAGCTTTCGTAAATAAAGCCCGAAGAGATGAAAAAGGCCAGTGGCTGATTACATGGGACCGATTTGGTCTCGTTAGGTTCTTATAAGGAGAAAAAGTAAATATAATCTTTATAAATCATACAGCTATAACAGACATGCCTGGCAAAATTCATTAGTTAAGATAATAAGAGAGAAGACCATTTAAACGTGCGTAACAGTTTGGTTTATGAAGCTGTTAAGTACTATTTCATCCATTACAAACTTTTACAAAACTCAAAGATGTAATCAGGCAGAGGAAATCATATATTCTTCCATAATTCCCTAAGGTTTGGGCTTAATAAACTGCTATTCAAACAATGATAAAAACTAATGCTTGTCTTGAATCTTTCATTCAAAGACCCCTGTGTGACTCATAAAACATTATTTTCCCTTGATTCCCAAGGCCCAGATAAAGTTTATTCAACCTGTTTTACAGAAGGTACCATTAAGACTCAAACAGATAAAATTATAAACTAAAATTCAAAAAAAAAACAAACAAACAAAAAACAACTACAGCAAAATTGAAAGCTAACAAAGAGTACGCCCTAAGGTTATTGCTTCTCAGGTTAAAATAAAGTCAGAATTTTCATTAAAAAAAAAAACAAAAAAACTGGTTCTTCTTTTATTACTTTGCCCTAAGCATATCTTGATTTGATTCTTGGGTGGCAAGTAAGGCAAATGTTGATGGCTAGACTTCAATATTGCTTCCCAACTGAAGAATCTGTTCAGGATAAAAATAAAACAACTATGCAGGGAGAGTAGAACTTGGAGGCAGATACCGGTTTTAAGAACTGGCTCTGTTCCTTAACTCTGTGAACCTGAGCAAGTCACTGAATGGACCCAGGATCCTCCCAGGTGAGGTAGGGATAAAATCACTGTGTGGAGGGAAGGAGATGATTAACATCAGAGAAAAACGTCTTTGCAAACATAGTAGTGCCGCCAAATGTTATCTATTTTCCCAGTATCTTTCCCTCTTGTTCACTGCCGTCACCCCTCGGTATCCGTAGGGCATTGGTTCTGGGACCCCACCCCCACCCCCGCTCATACCCAAACCCTCGGATGCTCAAGTCCCTTATGTAAAATGGTGAAGTACCGTGGATACGGTCGGTCCCCCGTATTCGCGGATTCGAAATCCGCGGACGCGAAGTCCTTGGATACCAAGGACAGACTGTGTATACTATGATGTTGTGAGAATTAGTCTCCATCTCCCGACCGCCTACCATATTTTTTGCAAATACCTTTTCGATTGTCCTCAAGTCTTTGCCTAATGGGTCAGTAAGATTTCCAGTCTCAGCACCGGGGAAACTGAGGCAATCTTTTTTTTTGTGGTACGCGGGCCTCTCACTGTTGTGGCCTCTCCCGTTGCGGAGCACAGGCTCCGGATGCGCAGGCTCAGCGGCTATGGCTCACGGGCCCAGCCGCTCCGCGGCATGTGGGATCCTCCCGGACCGGGGCACGAACCCGTGTCCCCTGCATCGGCAGGCGGACTCTCAACCACTGCACCACCAGGGAAGCCCGAAGCAATCTTAATGAGTGAGCTATTCCTTCTCCATCTCCACCTCACTACCTCTAATTAGACATCAGAATGTGATTCTCACACTTGGCCCAAACCTGTCAGCCCAGGAGGAGACAGGTTTTCTAGATGGCCAGAAAGAATGGAATGGGAGAGGCACTCATCGGCTTTCTTATCATTGTCCCTGCCGCGTTTCGGTCAGGTTGCCATCTTCCCTGTCACAGCACTGCCAATCTGCTCCTTTCAGCCCTGACTTGCCCTACTAAGCCGCGCCTTCAGGGTCCAAGGAACATACCCTACCGCGGCCCTGCTTCCAACAGCACTCGCATCACCGTGTGCATATGAGCAGCAACGAGGAAGAGAGCTGGGAGGGATGGCGGGGGCGGGGAGTAAAATGGAGAGAGGCGAGTGTTATTTTGGGTAGTTTAGCTCTCAAATGAATTATCCCTGAGCTTAATATGGGCACACAGAGCAAAGGAACTAAAAGAACCACTGATTTTAAATAAATCATATGAGGTTAAACAGGATATAATGTCCTTTGGGCTGCATGGAGCAGCTGTGCCTAGGTGAAAAGGGTTGTGACGTTAGGCGGAGGGCGGCGGGGGGCAGCAGGAAGAGGGAGCTGTATTTTATTCTCTTTTTCCCCCCTCCAGCTTCAATAGCAGGGATGCAGCTACAAAGTGAAGTGCTTCTTACAATAGATACAACAGTGCCACCTAGAGGCCAAGAGGCAACTGTCCCTCCAGCCAGGGAGAGGCCAGCACTGAAACTGATTATCCCCGGCCTCGGGCACTGCCTTAAGGAAGCTTCCTCCGCCTGCTGGCTGCTTCCCCGGCGGGCAGTCCGCAGACAAGACTTGGAGGAACTATTCGCAAAGCCAGGGATACAAGGGCCGCCTTTGCTGACAACAGGCAGCACAGGTTAGGTCCTCCTGAGTGTAGTTCCAAAACTTAAAAGCAGAAAGGACCTTCTGGATTTTAGTCCCCAAGCCTCCCCCTCCCCCATCAAAATGCAAATTTCCTGCAGATTTTCCTTCCTGTGTCCTATTCTTTGCCTGTTAAGATAATTCATGCAAATTTTATGCATTTTGCTCAGAGGCATCTAATTAGACAGATTCGCTCCTCGACACAGTAACCTTCAGTTTTATCCTTCTAAAAAGAAGGTTTTGTCAGGAAACTCTCGCTCTTACTGGGCATCAGGCTCAGCCTGTCTGTGCATGAGCAACAGCACACAGGTCTGCCTGCGTGCAGAGTCCACAAACACCTGCATTTTGTGTGTGCGTCACCCCGCTGTTTGCATTGGGGGGCGCTCATATGCCTTTGCGTGCAAAGTCCAGCACAAATCCATGGGCACCAGTACACCCAAAGTGCACTTTTCCGTGAGCAAAAGGGAAATGAAAAGTTAGTTCCTGAAGGTCCAAGAAGTACGGACACCTGATTGGCATAACTGCTGAACAAACGACATGAAAAGAGAAAAACATACCTACGTATCCTCCTTTGTTCCGAAAATGAATTCCAATTCTTGTTGGCACGCTGCCAGCCTGCATTCCAGAAGAAAAGAAAACTCACTTATCAGGGAAAGATAAACCAGAGAAGGGAGGCTAACAAGCTCTCAGATTGACAAAAGCATTGTGGGTTGCCATGGAAAGAGATCGTTTCAACCGTGAGGGTCATTATCCCCCACCTTTCAAAATCCACCAGGTGTGCCAGCTTAGGGTCTCATTAGACAAACAAGATTCCCCAGAGCAGCATCTGGGATGACCTCCTGACACGTTTCCTTCCTTGAAGAGTCTGCCAACTCCCAAGAGCCATCCAGATGTGTGTGCGAGTCACCCACGGTATCAAGTTCCCCGAAATAGACACCAGCTCTCCCAGCATGCAGCAGTCAGTAACGCTTTTGGGTCAGAGGGTACAAACTCAAATACCTGTCTGTGCCATTTGATGGTGGCCAGTTAGCCAGGGCTGGTGACAAGCTGAAGAACTCCACTTGCCTGTTTACAAAGAACAGCCCTTACTCAATTCCAGCCACTTGTCACCTAGAGGAAATGCAGGCACAGTATTGCTAGATTGTTTTTAAGAGAAGCCCGAAATCTGAACGTGTCTGTGAAATCTCCTGATTTTTAAACGTTGGCAGCAAATCAAAAAATTTAAAACCTTGTGCTGAGCCAAACAAAACTTGGCCAAAGGCCTAATTTGACCTTGAAAAAGCCAGGGGAACCCCTGCCTGCAGTTATTCACAGCCCTTGAAAAATCTGTATTACAACCACACCCAAATATTAGGCCTCCTCTGCATATTAAGGGCAGAAACTTTCAGACTTCCATGCTTTTGTTTATCCTGTTTCACCTGTCTGAGTTGGTCTTTCCTCCAGTCTCTGCTTGTCAAAATCCAGTATCAAGGTCCAACTCAAATGTCAATTTGTTTGTGAAGTCGGCCAGAATCACTGCAGTCAAAATTAATCATTCCGGTAACACTTGGTTTTTACTCTGTCTTGCACTTAGCAGATCGGCCTCACAGGAGGGGTAAGCCGTGTTGGTGTGAGTCCCAGTTGTGAGTCCCTGAGACCTCATGTTTTATCCACTACATCCTCTCTCTCTGCCCAGTGCCCAGCACAGAGCCTGTGCGGATGGCTGGTTCGAATTTTCTTTGGGAAAGTTATTAAATGAGAAGCAATACATGCAGTTCATTGACTAAAAAAGTTAAAAAACTCAGGGCGCTTCAAAGGTCATTAATTCAATCCCTGCCTTGCATTAATCATGTCAGGTGATCGGATGACAAAGCCCAGGTACTTCTTAAATCGGGGCTACGTAATGATGATTAAATCAACAGCTATTCGAATAAGGTGCATCTCTCTGCCAGACCCCAGGGATATGTTATTATTATCATGTATATTATGACTTCCTAGAGGGCAGGGTTCTTTCCTTTTTTCTTTTTTTTTTCTTCTTTTTTTTTGAATGTTTTCATCCTATGTACCCACTACACTTTCTGGCACAGAGAGGATTCAACAAAATATTTGTGGAGTTTAATCATCATCAACAAAACAAGCCTCTAAGGAGCACCTACTTCATGCAGAAAGAACAGCACACTATGCAGTGGTGGGTGTGCAGCGCCCTCCAACAGCTACAATCCAGCTGGAAAGCAAAGCATATTTAAATGAAAAAAATTAAATGCACCATCAATACATGGTGAATGCTGGAAGGTATTTCTTGACTTCCAGCCATGTGGCATGCCTTTTGCTAAATGCTGGGGATTCAAAGAGAGCAAGGTGCAGTGCCCACCCTCATGGAAACAGAGTAGGGGAGTTTGAAATGGAAAGATCATTGTGGGCTGAGCAATCAGAAAAAATGCAATTTGAAATCACAGGAAGCAGGAAGTTAGTAAGTTCTGGATGGAAATTGATGCCCTATTGTTTTAACATTGGGGATGTTAATGGAGGGAGGGTGTCAAATAAATTGAAATGTTGCAGAAGGGAAAATATTCTAAAATGATGCTACTCCAAGATCCCTAGGGAAGTAAAACTCCCCAGCTCTCAACCTTGGGATCACGCCTAGTTAACACCGACACGGATGATCCAAGGAAGTGGTGAGTCAGAGGGTGGTGAGGCCCGACAGGAAGGACAGCTCCGCCTGGTGCCTGCAGTTGCACCTGACTCTTTTCCCTTCTAGGGACACAGATGCTGAAGGGAAGGAATGAGTGAGACAAACCCTCTGTTCTACATTAGCATCATCCTTCTCCTGCCCTTCATGTCTCCAAAACACTACTCTCTATCTGTCTCAGTCTGTTCAGGCTGCTATACAAAAATACCATTACCTGGGTGGTTTATAAACAATAGAAATTTATTTCTCACAGTCTGGAGGCTGGGGAGTCCAAGGTCAAAACCCTGGCAGATCGGCTCTGGTGAGGGCATTCTTCCTCTTTCACAGCCACCCTGTGCCCTCACATGGTCAAAGGGACCAGCTAGCTCTCTGGGGGCCTCTTCTTACAAGGGCACTGATCCCAATCATGAGGGCTCCACCCTCATGATCTAATCACCCCATAAAGGCCCTGCCTCCTAATACCATCACCTTGGAGGTAACGATTTCAACATATGAATTTGAGGGAGACACAAACGTTCAGACCATAGAAGCACAGAAACTCCCATCGCTCTCATGGATCACCTTTGTCTATCCACGAACTTCACAATCCCTGGGTACAGCTCCCCTGTTGGGGGAAGGGAAAGGACAATAACCGTGTCCTCACCCTTCCTGTTGCCCAACTTGAATTTGGTCAATTGGTCAGGGAAAGCAGTGACAGAAGGAGGAAGAACAGTCCTCATTTCAGCGTAACCCTTTCTCTTCCAAGAGAGGAAATTGATGTCATGACATGTAGTTGTGACGCCTCAGCCCCCCAAGCAGGACAATCTATCCACAATACCTGCGAGTATAGAGCTTATAACTACCCTATAAAACAGAGCAAGTCCAGTTAAGGAAATAAGAAAGAAAAAGGGAAGAAAAGAAGGAAGAAGAAGGGAGGAAATCAGTGCAACAGGTAAAAATTATTGATTCATTAATCATTTAATTAATTTAATTAATTAATTAATATTGAGAGAATCTGAGATGCAAATGGAGCTTAAGACTGAGAGTTGCTGGAAATAAACATAAGGAAAAGGGAAAAAAAGAATTAAATAGAATCAAATCCCTGCTTCACAAGCCCATGCTCTGCCAATAATTTATTCTTTTAAAAACAGGAGGCAGAGGGCTCCCCCTGGTGGCGCAGTGGTTGAGAGTCCGCCTGCCGATGCAGGGGACACGGGTTCATGCCCCGGTCCGGGAGGATCCCACATGCCGTGGAGCGGCTGGGCCCGTGAGCCTTGGCCGCTGAGCCTGCGCGTCCGGAGCCTGTGCTCCGCAATGGGAGAGGCCACAGCAGTGAGAGGCCGGCGTGCTGCAAAAAATAAATAAATAAATAAAGGCATCCTTCAGAGAGAAAACATGTCATACAAACAACACAGTCATTTTTACAGCAAACGAATTATGGGCCCGGAGAACAATGCGAAGTCTCTTTTGCAGTTGTTCGTGGGAGGGTGCTCATTCTGAGCCATTACCGCGGTGTCTGTCAGAGGGGATCTGCATCAGGCTGTAATGAGGCACGTTCACTTTCCTTCCAAAACAGTGTTCGGTGGCCTGGCTCTGTGACAGCTGTGAGACTGTGGTTCAGTGAGCTGCTTCAGATCCAGCTTTCTGTCTTTTCTGGAAAGTTCATAGCCAACCAGACTACATTATCAGGGCAGATCTTAAAACCACAGGCAAGGAAAGAGAGAGAGAGGCAATCCAGAAAAACAGTTTCCTCCGGGAAGCCTGCTGCAAAGTGAAGACAGGGGATGAGGCACGGGGCCTGAGGTCTAACCCAGAACGTCTCCTCCCAGCGTTGATTTATTCTGTCTTTCTGCCTTACAGTCCACCTGAGACACTGAGGTTGACTTACGCCTTCACTGTGTCACCCTCCTGTTGAAAATTCTCCGTGGTCCCACTGCCTTCAGAACCAAGTCCAAATCCCTACATGCCGTTCTCAAGAATTGGCAAGATGGTACCAGCAAGCCTTTCCCTGCCTCTGCAATTTGGTGCTCCCACTCTGTGCCAGTTATTTGCTGTCTGCCCCTCCAGACCCACGATCTGCCTATCTGCACCAGCTCTCATCCTGGGAGCCTGACCTGTGGGATTTCATCCAGCTCCCAAGGATGGTGGCTTCCTGCTTGGGCTCAGCCAATAGGGGGAGAGGGGCGGAGCCAGGCAGGAATTCAGAGGAATGGGGAAGAAAGGAGGTCTCCACTGTCCTGGCTTCTTCCCTTTCTGTCTCCTTTAAGCTATATCATGTAATATCCCGTACACATGGAATCTAGAAAAATGGTACAGATGAACTTATTGGCAAAGCAGAAACTGTCACAGATGTAGAGGACAAACGTACGGTTACCCAGGGGGGAAGGGCAGGGTGGTGGGACAGATTAGGAGATTGGGATTGACATATGTACACTACTATGCATAAAATAGGTAACTAATGAGAACCTACCGTGTAGCACAGGGAACTCTGCTCAGTGCTCTGTGGTGACCTAAAAGGGAAGGAAATCTAAAAAAGAGGGGATATATGTATGCGTATAACTGATTCACTTTGCTGTACAGCAGAAACTAACACAACACTGTAAAGCAACTATACTCCAATAAAAATTAATTTAAAAAACAAAAAAGCTAGCTGTGCTCCTCACCTAAAGGGCAGTGCCCCCTGAGAGGCGGCTCCCTCCACACTGTGCCTGCTGGTTCTAATGACTGTTCTTTCCCTCAGTCCTAGAGGTCTGAGGATAATAGCCCTCCCCCTTCCCTCACCCACTGCTCCAGGTTACTTGTAAACATCATGCTCCTCTTATCTATTTACAGTACTGCTTCCGTTGGGACCCTCTCTTTCCCTCCTTCTAGATGAGAAAACTGAGCCTCGCAGAGGTCAAATTGTCAAGTTTCTCAAAGCTTAAAGCTAATGAGTAGCAGAACCAGGATTTGACCCCAACCAACCTAGCTCCAGAAACTTCTCGTGCAGCCCCTGACACACTACCTCACTAACACACTAGGCTGGAATTGCACTGTCACCTCCACTCCCATCAAATTCTTACCTTCCCCACAAGGTGCGGGATCAAGCTGCCCCTCCCCCATGACATCCCCCAGTCCTTCCAGCTCCATTATAAGCTCAGTTTCCATGAAGCAGAGTGTCTGTGTCATCCCCTTGGACACATACCATGTATCGCTTCACCATATCCATTCAGGATTCAGGTGTATATTCTTGTTTCTCCAATGGATGGCAAAGCTCTTGGAGGACAGCAATTGTGGCTTCCATATAATCCCCATTGTCTTCAGCCCACAGTAAATAATACAGTGGCCGGTATTAGTCAGCTGGATAGATGAACAGGGAGGAATTTCTATGGCTATTTATATTGTCTGTCAAAACGAATAATTGCCCCAGTAATTATGGGTTCTTCTTAAATTGAAACTTGGGAAAAAAAATTGAACAGTGAAGAGAAAGGTGACAAACTCTGAATAAATAACAGTCACCTGGAAGCCATTATAATATTTCCTTTATCATCAAAGCTTGCTTAAGGTTCCTGTGAAAGTCTCCTCCAAAGAGCCATTCTATCTTGGTGGCTACAAGAGAAGTGTTTGGGGCTAGACTGCCGGGGTTCAAATCTTGGTTCTGCTACTTGTTAACTGTCAATCTTAGGAAACACAGCTGTTCAAGCTCTGTGCAGCTCAGTTTTCCCATCTATAACATGGGGGTAATAGTAGTCCCAGGCCCCTCACGTTGTGAGGATTAAAGAAATTAACACACAGAAGCACAGGATCTGATACATTGTGTTCAACATATGTCCCTTACTATCGCGTAATATGCAAGGGTCACATGATTCTCCTGTTCTGTCAGGACTCTTCCCAGGACCTCCTAAGACCTGGAAGTTTCCAAGAAAGACAAGGGTTAGGTACAAAGACTCTACTTTAAGGAGTTAATAAACTCCACAGACTTAGTCTCATTCTAGTGAATAACATGCTGATGAAGTATTTTCATGTAGAGTTGGAGGAAAGAATGGGGAGGCTATTTTTAATGTATTATGTACTATTTTACAGTTCAGGAAATGGAGGCATCAAAGGCATAGAGGAGACTAATTAATTTATAAATGAATCTTTACTTGGCACCTGCAGCGTACCCAGTTGTGGACTCAGTGATGGAGGGTGCAAATGAACGGTACACCACCTGTCTAAGGTGACCCATTACCGCAGCACAGAGCCTGAGTTCTGACCCAGTTTTTTGACACACCACCTAGTAGATCAAGAAGCAGCTCTGATTTTTGAGAACGAGCTATCAGTCTCTTGAGAGGTAGATGGGTGGATTGCCATTAAAAAAAAAAAACAAAAAACTATGACAACACTGGGGACACTGTAAATTCATTGAATAATCCGTCTCACCCTCATCTGCTCTTCTGTTCTACGCCTGCCATTTGGCCAGTCACCCCTTCTGTGTTGAAATACCTGTGGATTGAGAAGAATTCCACGACAGGAGAGCAAATAAAGAGCCTTCCGTCCTTGACGCGTCTCTTTCTTCTTTATAAACTTACCTTTTTATTACCTTTATTACGCATGGCATGCACAGAGGCCCTGAGATAAGAAAGAAACAATTTGAGTGTGGGTTTGGTAGCAGCTCTCCTTCCCTTGAGAGCCAAGCTTATACACCTTGCTTATTACCTTCTCGTGATCCTGAACACTGCTTGCGGCCATATAATATCTTCTGCTGGGTAAATGGGGAGCAGCTCTCTAGTCTGTCAATCAATTTTATTTCCCCCTGAATCAAGGAAGTTAACATCTTACCCCTCTAACAGTTGAGGCAGGTGAGTTTCCTCTTGCTTCCTGCCAGGGATTTCACTGCAGGAGGAGAGAGAAGAAAGAGGCTGTGTCCTGGCAGTCCCGGCAGTGCCTCGGCTGCATGGGCCACCGGAAGGGGGAACGTCAGTACATATTCCTGCAGCATCACTAGCTAGAATGCGACTGCTGAAGAGAAAAATCACAGCAGCTCTAGGATTTCACCCTTAGCTAGAGCTTGACCAAGGCAAAAATGGTGACTGTTCATTGGGGTGATCCAGACAGACTCCAGATTGCAAGGGGCAAGAGCAGGAGGATAGTAAAAGAATAAAGAATAGGGCTTCCCTGGTGGCGCAGTGGTTGAGGGTCCGCCTGTTGATGCAGGGGACACGGGTTCGTGCCCCTGTCCGGGAAGATCCCACATGCCACGGAGCGGCTGGGCCCGTGAGCCATGGCCGCTGAGCCTGCGCGTCCGGAGCCTGTGCTCGGCAACAGGAGAGGCCACAACAGTGAGGGCCCGCGTACCGAAAAAAAAAAAAAAAAAAAAAGAATAAAGAATAAAATAGAGACACATCATGGATAAAACTATCCACCTCCCTTTCTGGGAAAAGGTACCCCATCCCATGCTGAAGAAATGTGTGGTCTTCTTTAATTTTTTTATAGCTATTATTTAATATTGGTTATATTCCCTGTGCTGTAATATATATCCTTGCAGCTTATTTATTTTATACATAATAGTCTGTACCTCTTAATTCCCTTTCCCTATCATGCCCCCCACCTTCCCTCTCCCCACTGGTACCCACTAGTTTGTTCTCTATATCTGTGTTTGCTTCTGTTTTGTTATATTCACTAGTTGGTTGTATTTTTTAGATTCCACACATAAGTGATATCATACAGTATTTGTCTTTCTCTGTCTGACTTGTATCACTAAGCATAATACCCTCTAAATGCATCCATGTTACTGCAAATGACAAAATTTCATTCTTTTTTTTATGGCTGAGTAGTGTTCCATTCTATATATCTACCTATCTCCACCTCTGTCTGTCTATCTCTCCATCTATCTATATACCACATCTTCTTTATCCATTCATCTGTTGAAAAACCACCCACCTCATGCTGAAGAAATATCTGGTCATCTTTAATTCAATTTATATCAAGTTTTATTAAGCCACTACTGTCTATAAAGTATTTGACTAGATTCTCGGGAGAAGTGATGCAGGTATAAACAAGAGGACTTGCCATCTCTCCATGTGAGCCTTACCTCCTTCATGTCTTTGCCCAAATCTCACCTTCCCAGTGAGTTCCACTCCAACCACATTTTAAACACTGCCGCTGTCTTCAGCACTCCTGATATCTCTTATCGCTATGTTATCCCTTTTTTCCTTGGCACATACAAGAAAACGTCTCCTTTGGACAAACTTTACATTTACTTACTTTAACATGCTTATTACTTATTGTCAGTTTCCACACACACACCATCACCAGGACAGGGATCTTTGTGAGTTTTATTCCCTGATGTACTTTAAGTACCTAGAACAGTGCCTGGCACAGAGTAAACACTCAATAAAGTGTTGTTGAATGAAAATATTAATGTTTCCCTCAGAGCCCAAATACATTCTTTACTACCTCCTGAAGAATCTCCAGGAATTATTAAGGACTTACAACAAAAATGACCATTTTTGCAATGAATGCATCCAGGAGTGTAGACAGTAAACCACCCAAACCCTTGAACAGGTTTTGGTTAATGAGTGGATGCGTCCTCACAGCTCACTGATCTCACTGTGCGACTGACTTCCCACAAATCAGTGTCCCGTGGTTTCCCTTCACAGATCATCCCTCCATCAGTGAGCAGCTGAGTCGTCCATCAGCTTGATTCAGAGGTTTCATTTCTGAGACGGATGTAATATCTTTTCTTTTTTTGTGGAAGTGCACTCACGGTGTGATGCACAGGATGTGTGCGTTTAGGAAACATGTCATAGAAGTTCCATCAATTCTCTTACATGCCAACAAGCATGTATTCCAAAGGTATGTTATAACCTTCAACGTATTACACAGTTTAAGCATTAGCACATTCCTAGCGTCTGATCCCCGAAGGGAGCTGTAAATATCCGCCCCTCCCCCAGACTCAGCAACTGGGTTCTGAACAAGGGAAAACCCCCCGCCCAGCCCAAACACACTCAAACACCAGCACAGACTCCATGCTGCTCGCACGCAATACTCCTCCCACAGGCAGCTCTCAACTGGCACATCCCAGCCTGAGGACCATCCATCCATCCAGAAACTGTGGCAGAGAGCCAGATATTCGTGTCTTAGGATAAATTATCCAAAGTTCCTAGGTATGAAAAGCTTCACACCAGGTCACAAAAATTGACTAATGGCCATGAGATAAGAGCACGTTGCTTACGTGGCTGGACCTCCACACCTGATGCTGCACCAGCCTTTGGTTTTTCCATCATTCTCCTCCTGGGGATCCCCTTTCATTTATGATGGGATTACCCCTGAGATAACCAATTCCAGGGAAATTAGTGGCCCTGCTGGCTGATGCCCTGGATTCTCTACTCTAACATCTCAAAAATTAGACCTCCGTGATCTTTATCCCGAACCTACTAGAAAAAATTATCCAAATCTCTTGCTAATGTGATCCACCACGCTAAGGTGTCGAAGCCATAAAGACACACCTGCTTTGCAGAACTGCCTCTCTGCCTCCAAAAGAGAAACGGTACCAGGACAATTAGAAAGCAAGCACTAATTCTCTGCACTCAAAAAAAAGCCTCATTAAAGGCCAAGGATATCCACTCCACGGCCCAGCAGTGATAACGTTACCACTTGGGCTTGACCTGGTTATTGGAACTATGAAATCTTACACCAGCATCTGGCAAAACCAACTAAAATCTCTTTCTCTCACTATTTAACTCGTACCTTCTCACATATACACCAGTAACGTTTTGCCATGAGACAAACCATTCCAAACATGGTGGCTTAACCCAGTAGCCATTTAGGCCACGATTCTACAGATCAGCAGTTTAGGCTGGTTCAGCGGGGCGGTTCTGGTGCGGGCTCAGCTGCTCTCAGCTGGGGTCATTCATGTGTCTGAAGTCAAAGACTTGTCTTTTAAACGTTGGCTCAGTGCCAGCTGGGGCACAGGGGCACCTGGGCCGCGCGTCCCATTACGCTGCAGGCTAGCCATGTCATGCTCACACGAGGGTTCAGGGTCTCAAGGGCAGTAGGGTTCCATTGCACAAGAACTTGCCAAGTCTCTGAGTATTTCATGTCCATTTACGTTCATTAGCCAAAGCAAGACACAAACCTAGCCCAAGAGCTGAGAAAAACTCACCTTTTGAAAGAAGTTATGAAGTCACGTTGCCAAGGCATGAATACGGGGAAGGAAAGAAATTGTGGCCATTTTTTGCAATTTTCCAAGATCTGCACGGAGGTGTTGTGAGAGATGTAAGTGCTGATGCAGGGAGAAGACTGGGGATTTCGTGATCGCTAAATCATCTAGTCACCTCTGATCTCCTCAAGAGACTGTGGGTTGAGGATACACAAAGCAGTCAGTCATTTGTCAACAAATATTTAGTCAGCACCTACCATGTGCCAAGCAGTCTTCTAAGCGATAGTGATGGAAACAGACAATGTCCCAGCTTACGGTCTAGTGGGGGACAGACAGACAATCAATACCTAAATGTGTAATAGTTCCAACTGTAAATGCTATAAAGAAATAAATAATAGTTAAAGGTGAGAAGAGTAAGAGGAGTGGGTGTTATTATATTTGGGGTGTTTATGGATGGTTTTACTGATAATATCTTGAAGGAACGCTTGAAGAAAGGTGAAGGGACAGTCCATATGGACGGCTGGAGATGAGCACCCCAGACAGAGGAAAGAGTAAATGTGAAGCCTTGAGGCAGGATTATCTCTGCCTCTGAGTCACAGCAAAGACGCTAATGTGGCTGGTGTGGAGCGAATGAGGGGTGGGAGAGAGAGGATATGGGAGAAGTGTTAGTGGCCAAACTGCACTGAGAAGTTTAGATTATATTCTGAGTGAGAAGGGAATCCTTGGCCAGTTTAGAACAGAGATGGGTATGACCTGACGGAAGTTTTTCAAGGATCACTCGATAGCTTTGTGCGAAATACACCGTGGGAGGCAAGAGCAGAAGGAGGAAACCAGCTGCCAGGCTGTCGTTCTAGTCCCACTGGGTTCCCAGGCTTCACAGATCACAGCTAATAAATGTATTTCTCAGTTCTGTTTCTGATCCCCCATGTTGGATTTCAGTTGAGTTTGGCAAAAGGATGGCCGGGGGGAGAAATCCTTCGAGACCTTGCTCACCAGGGAAACATGAGCTTCTCTCCAGTCACTTTAGAATCCATCTCTGTCTCCTTCCTTCACTGAGCGGACCCTGGGAAGGATGATGGCTGGTCAATTGGCGCTGATGAGAGGAAAAGGATACGGTTGGAAAGGAGTCACCACCACGTGAACAAATGCCGTGCAAGGCAGATGGCTCACTGTCATCGACATTTATCACAGGGCCAACTTTTCAACGGACAGGAGTTCTGATGGCTGAAACAAGTAGAAATAAACTTCAGGGGGAGGGACTCACTGGATCAGAGGAGGAAGATTGTATCTGTGGCCTGCTGTCTATCTGGGAGCTGGATTTCAGCAAAAGACATGTGTAAGCACCCAAAAATGTCTAATTCTGCCAAGTTCAAATCTTCCATCCTTCCATTTCCATCTCCCCCCACATTCTAGTGCTCTCTGAGCCCCTTCACCCAATGGCTCACGTCAAATGAAATTCAACGGGAAACAGAGGAATTTCCGTTGTCTTGTCAACTGGGTCCAGGCAAATGGCTTTCTCTCTACCTTCCCAGACCCCTCACTCTCTACAAGTCCAAATCTGCTTCTTTCTCTCCTCTGTTGTCTCCATTTCTAACTAAGGGGATCCTGAAGCCAGTTTCGGTTTCCAAATGTGGAAGAAATGTCACTAACAGGGGGAACAGTGATGGACCACAAACACCGAATCCATCTTCTCCATCCCCATCCCTGACAAGACATCCCAGGCCTAGGCAGGAGCGGGCAACTCAGGTTTCCAAGGGCAGACTGAGATTTGACAAGATGCAGTAGAACATACCGCGCAAGAATATGGTCCTGGGAGTCAGGGAGTCTTACCTTGGGCCCTTCCTGAACCACTTCTTAGCAGTGTAAGCTTGGACAAATGACTCCACCTCGCTAAGCCTCAGTATTGCATTCATAAAAAGGTATTAATACCACTTATCTCGTGGGTTTTTGTGTGGATTCGATGAGAAATTACATATAGAGTGCTTTTGGCCTAGTACCTGATACCTTGTAAGAAATGGGAGATATTATTATCATTCACATTATTCTATTAGGGAGGGAGGCTGGTATCCAACTGTCTCTGCACAGAACGCCCATAAATAGTGATTGCACCGCCTGGGAATATTGACTAGCAGGTGAAAGCCATGTTCAGAGTAGGTTTGCTGGCAGGGAGTTAAGGAGTGAAATTTATCTTCTCACTGTGAAGTTCATTTAAAAATAATATATAAGCACATTTGGTGATGTGGTGGTGAGTAGGATCTCAATGACCGGAATTTTTCTCTGGTTTCCCTGCCACGTATCCATATTAGATGAAGTAGCAGGTGGCCAAGGGAGGGGACCAAAGCTCCCACCGTGGCACCGTGCAGGGACCAAGGCCTTCCCAAACCCTTGCCTTCCATCCTTCTCTGATTCTCTCCAGGTGGGCAGAAACACCACTGCTCATTAGAGCAAATGTCTCAATATCCTTTTAAGAAATGGCTCGCAAAATGATCCTCCAGGATTTACTTCTGATGACCAAATTAGCGTGTTGGAAGCTTAAATGAAAAGGCTGAAAGGCAGAGAACTAGAGAAATGAAGAAGTTCTGACACTGAGTGGTGGGACATCTGCCTTCCTGAGGTCTCCTTTACATAATACAGGCTGTGATCAGGCTATCAGGCTGCCAGCTCTCAGGCCCCATGCTGCCACCAAGATGCTGGGCAGCTGCGGGCCTCATGTTCTCTCATCTTTATTTTTTCTTTTCTGTCCTCGCGGCATTCAGGATCTTAGTTCCCGGACCGGGGATAGAACCCTTGCCCCCCTGTAGTGGAAGCGGGGAGTCTTAACTACTGGACCGCCAGGGAAGTCCTTCTCATCTTTAAAGATGAAAACATTTTCTGGCTCAATGTTTCTCAAGTTAGACACCGACTTCAGAATCACCTGGGGAGTTTGTCTGAAAATGCAGAACCTTGGGCCCACTTGAAACCATTGGAGTCCAAGAAGATAGATACCCAGAATCTGTATTTGTAATAGGCCCTTCAAAGTCAAGTTTGAGAGCCCCTAGCCTAGGAGAGATCTCTGAGACGCAGGACTAACCGCTGGCTCTGACTAGCTACCCACGCAGAGGAGGAAGGAGCTAACAGGATTTGTCTCTCTTCTTGGGGCACTTGAAATCAGCAAGAGGTAGGTATCCTGGTGAACAGGATAGTAACCATTGCTAACATCCGAGTCATCCTTGGCAAGCTGCAGCTCTGTCTCCCCTGCCGTTCTCTCCCAGCCAGGACCTCCCCCTGGCTCACAAACGCTGGCCATCTCTGGCAGCCACTGTGACTGCGGAACTCAAGGCTTGCCCTTAATGAAAGCAGACCACGCATGCGCAGAGAGAAGATTCCCAGACTGGTCACCTGGGGTCAGTCTCTTACGTGTCTTTTCTTGATTATCATCCAAACAATCCTGTGAGGAAGGGACTACTTTGTCCCCCTTTGAACCCTGACAACACTGCAGCACGAGGTTCAGCGACGCGCGCACGATCACCCAGCTGAGAAGTGGAAAACCCAGGACTGGAACCCAGGTAATAAGTCATAACAATCCCCCGTGGTGGGGAGTTTAGGCATCAGTTTTAAGGGAGAGTCTTAAAGGGTCACACATTCTTACGCTTCAGCTGTGAAATAAGGAGATTTGAATTCACAGATCTCAGTGAATTCTTTCCAACCTTAAAAGTCAAAGTGAACAAAGTCAATGGATTTGACGCCCATTGACTCCCAGGTCAATGGATCTCTACGCAGGGAAGGCAATCTGGGAACATGCAGGGACATTTTAGATTGTCACAGTGACTGGGAACTAAGGGCAGGTAGACCCTGCAAATGCTAAACGGTCCACAGCTCTCCAAACAGGTCCAATAAAGGGGAATTGCCCTCCAGGTGCAAGAAGGGTAGCCATGGAGAAACACCCGTAGGGGATGGAGATACAGTGTCTAGTACAGGAGTTCTAATAGTCCCAGCCCCCAGCAGGACACGGAGGAGTATGGAGTAACCAGTCTTACTTGGCCATCTCTAAGAGATTCAGTTTATGAGAACTTTGGCAATTTCAGACAAATTTATCTCCAGCAGGAAAAAACAAAAAATCATACTGGTATTTGGATGTCCTTCCATCATCTACCTGTGTTTTCATCGATTATATAGAGAATTCAGACCAAAGCAACGTTTATCTGCAGCTGTGCATGATCTATGTGGGTAACTGGAGCATGAAAGATTGCAACAGTGTAAACAAAGCCAGGACTAAAATATGTTCCTTCTATGAGTCTCTACCCAGTAATGGTTATATTAATCAGCGTTATCATTATAGTTACCCTCCTCGGCATCATCAGAATCAATTCAGCGACTGTTTCCTTTGGTGATGCCTCCTTATTACAACATGGTATTAATTGTATCTGAGTTGATTTTCTGCTTCTACTGATGAACAGCTGTGTGAGAGTAAATATCCCTCAGTGAAACACCAGCTCAGGCTGCCAGGATTCAGAAAATTGATCCAGATGTGAACAGCAGGACCAGGGGGCAGCTGCAGAATAGAATACGCCAGCGTCTGTGCTAAACTCCGTGACCAGTGTCCAGTTTGATGAATTCTGAGACTTGTTTTCCATCAAAGAGTTAATGCTTGAGTTTGGCTTTCTGTTAGTTTAATATAGGTCAGAAACGTTTTATCCTAAGGAACTTTTGTCTGGCTCCCTCTTAAAAATTAAAAATAAATAAATAAACAAATGAATGAATCCATAAATAAATACAGCCACCATGAAGAGAATACCACATGGATTCCCTACACATCTGATTAAAAACTATATCTCAAATTGCTATGGTGGTTATTGGGGAACAAAGCTGTCTCAGCACTTAGATTTTTTTTTTTTTTCTTAAGTACATTTCAAAGCCCTTTAGTTTGTGACTTCCACAAATTAGAACTCTCACACTTTTTTTCCCCAGACAGACCAAGGCACATTTCAAAGCAGCAAGCTATTTTTGTCTCTCCCTTTAGGGTGATGCCAGGAGACCTGTTGATCTGTATCTCTTTCGTTGCTTTGCATCAGTTCCATGGCCTCTGGGCATCACAAACGGGCGTTTATTTTACTTTATTTTGTTTCAAGGATCTAGCACCGAGTTAAGATTCAGGTCAGTTAGCTACTTTTCTTAACCGCTTGTTTGTTCAGGTGACTGTGGTAAGGTTACCTGAGCCGCCCGCCATTTCTTCATCTATTGAAAGTGGAAAGAACAGCTAGTATTTCCACTGCTCACTAGATGAGCAGCAGTGAGGTACAGAGGACAGACCATAGGGCTGAGAACGACAAGCCTTCTCAAGTCCTGTAGGAGGGTACACACCAGGGGAAAAGCTTCTGGGAAGTTCTATGCAGTGCATGGCAGAAGACTCACATTGTCTCCTTTGGCCCTACTATACCCCTTCTAAGAAACTGTCCTAGGAAGTCCCTAATGATGGGTTCACAAGTTTTACATATGAATGCAGTTTGTTCCAATGTTTACAATAACAAAAAGTTGCAAGCAATCTAAATATCAACAATATAAGACTAGTAAGTGAGTGATGGTACATCCATATGATGAAATATTATGTAGATATTAGATTAAGGTTGTCAAAGATTTTGTAAAGCCATTGGAAATTTTCAAACTAGTTTTAAATAAAAGATTAAAAATCACTCAATTTGACTTTTTTCAAAATTTATCACATCCACACATATAGGTAATCATCGTGTGTGCATGTAATGTGCTTGTGTATAAAAGGAAGGGGGATTGCGAGAGAAAAAAATACACTAAAACTATTTGTTGATCACTTGATGGGCTATTGTGTGATTTATATTCCTTCATGTTTCTAATTTTCCAAATTTTCTACTTTTATAATTGAGAATAATTCTTATTATTGTAAAAGCTTAATTGATGAGTGAAACTATTAAAATTATACTTTAAAATAGTTTGAAGAGGTGGGCAAATGCCTATTAAAAAAGTCAGGGTAAATTCTTATCTCACTTACTAATATGCATGTAAGTTCCCTGCATGTCTGTTCACGGAGGATAAATTCTTATGATTGCAACTCTATCCAAAATTATAGATGAAAGAAGTAAACACATTAAAATATGAGTCTTGGTATTTCTTAATGACAGGATTGGAGTGACCTTAACTTTTTCCTTAAATTTTTCTGAATTAGAACACAGCAAACAACAAAGATTCTTTTTTTCAAGAATTAAAAATATAAGGGAGTTGATATTGGCAAAAATGGGCATTTTTTAAATATTTAAAATATTTTTTGTACCAAGTTATATGAATTCCCTTCTTGTAGATATAATACATATATTTTTACTTAAATTTTTATTGAAGTATAGTTGATTTACAATATTGTGTTAGTTTCAGGTATACAGCAAAGTGATTCAGATATATATATATTCCTTATATTGATATATATGTTCCTTTTCTAAATTCTTTTCCATTATAGGTTATTACAAGATAATGAATATAGTTCCCTGTGCTATACAGTAAATCCTTGTCATTTATCTATTTGATATACAGTAGTGTTTATCTGTCAATCCCATAGTCCTAATTTATCCTCCCCTATATAATACATATATTTTAATACATGGATTTAATACATGGAGTGGGAAGGGACTTTCCTTATTCTGAAGTAAGTGAAATGTGACCAAGCAAAATATCTCCATAGCCCAGGAGAATAACTGTACCCCAGCTGTTGCACAGACAGCCAACCTGCCGTCGAGCCTGGACTTGGGGCCAACATAGCCATCCATAGCAGGGAAGCTGTGGGCTGTTACCCTTCATTATGTCAGGACTGGGAGAGACTGGTGAGGCTGCAGAGCAAGCAGTGGAGTGTTCAAAAGTTTAATCTCAAGACCCAGCATCAACTATTCCAAAGCCTGTTTAGAATAGCCTCTTAATATTCCGTCATGCCAATGGTGTGGAAAAACCAAGCTGTGATTAATCAAACATAGGATTCCGAATGAGATAAACATCACTTCTTGGCTTTGAGAGATGTTGCAGAACAGTCATTTGGAGAAACACATTTTTTAAAAAAAATAATTGCATCCTGAGGACATGTGAGTCATTTCCCACACACTGTAAAATGGACTAGTTCTTCCAACTCATACTCCCTGACATATATACTTACACGTGTACCTAAATTGCAAATTTGAGATAAACGGGTATAACCTATTCATCTTTGTCAAGTATATATATTTTGAGAGGAGAGGGGAAATGCAAATTCTATTAAAATTATTAAAACTGAATTTTAACTTTAATAAGCATTTTTGAGCTTTTTTTTCCTGTACAGAGATGTGGGCAATAAAAAAATAAAAAACTCTTTAGGTTTTTGCCCCTGTCTGGCCTGTAAAATGACGTGGACTCCCTCATTTATGATCTCCTAGGTCCTGCTCAGCCTTTGCCTGGCTTCTGTGGTCTTGGTGTCTCTTTCCTGAGCGCAAAGAAAACTCACGGCTCCATATGTAACTGCATGTGCTGTCTACCCAAAGCATATGTGTTTAATCAACTTTAATACCCCTACAGTCCAGAGAAAGTGAAATGCTAGGCACTGGGAATAATTATCATTTCCATTACATTAGCAAGATTTGCTGGTGTGCCAGAGGGACGGGGCTCTCTCCATCACTCTGCTAATGCTGGCTGGCAGCTTGGAGAAGAGCCGTGGGAGACCGAACTGAAATGCACACATTCTCCTCTTGTTCCCAGCCATCCTCCCTCTATTTTCCCCCTTACCTTGGGGTTGTAGACTCTACTGTGATTAATGAAGAAAATGGCTGAGCTGTCTCATTTTCT
Source organism: Leucopleurus acutus (assembly GCF_964270905.1). NCBI lineage: Eukaryota > Metazoa > Chordata > Mammalia > Artiodactyla > Delphinidae > Leucopleurus > Leucopleurus acutus. The sequence goes on along the minus strand of NC_139163.1, from coordinate 26,041,334 downwards.
CATTTTCATCGACACATCCTTAATACAACTCTGCATTAAGAGAATGAAATCAAAATCGATGGTCTTTATGAGCCAGGGATATATTGGTGGGCTCACAAGGAGTCCAAGTAAGGAAGAAGATCCCAAGAGCATCGGGAACCCCATCAGATGGGCCAGCAGCTGTCGGGATGGGCTGGGATCCCCAACTCCGCACCACCTCTTAGAACGGGAATGCGGGGAGACCAGGGCTCCCACACAGTTCTCTCCAAGGGACATCTTTGGACGGGGTGCCTGTGACTCCCGGAGAGGACATACAGGACTGAGTTCTTCTCTGGGCTCTCTTGCTCCCCATGCAAACCATGTGAGCTATTTGATTTCTCTAAGTGTTGATCTCCTCTTTTGTGAAGTGGGAAGAAACACACCTGCTCTTTCTACTCATGGCATTGCTGTGAAGATAAAGGAGATGGTGTTTATGAAAGCTCTTTGTACACAGAAAGCACTAGGATAATAACTAAGAAGTGAAGTAAAGGAGTATTGAAGTTTTATATATAGTTGACCCTTGAACTGCGTGGACCCACTTTTACACAGGTATTTTTCAATAGTAAATACTAAAGTACTACACAGTCTGCAGTTGGTTGAATCTGCAGCTAAAGAAGGCCAACTACAAGGTTATACAGTAAGTCCCCTACATACAAACCATCAAGTTGCAAACTTCCAAAGATGCGAACGTGCGTTCGCATGTCCCGTCACGTAAATTAGTTCACATGTCTGGCGTACTTTGTCCCGTGCGTGCATCCTCTACAAGTGGTTATGCTTTTGTGTACTTTACTGTACAGTGCTGTATAGAGTACAGTAGTACCAGTATCTTTATTTCAAGCCCAGGATATCCGGAAGCAAGCGTAAAAGCAGCTTTGCCTGGCGTGAGGTTATGGCCATCACCATGAATGGGGTTTGGAAGAACATTTGCCCGCAGTTTGTTCACAATTTTCGTGGATTTAAGAAGGTGGATAGGGAGGCCAAAGAGGTCTTAAGCAACTTAGTGACCCTCAGCGAGAAGCTGAAGCTAGATCTGTGAGAGGACGACTTCATTGAACAACTTGCTGTGCAACACGAGGAGATAACTAATGAAGACCTGATGGAATTGGACGCCCAGAGAAAGGACAAAGAGAGACAAGAGGAAGAAGAAGTAACTGAAGAACTGAAGAGATTCACGATGCAGGAAACGGCAGGGGATTTTCTTTATTTGAGGAGGCACTGTTAGATTTTGAGGCGCAGGACCTGAACGTAGAACGGTACACAAGGGTTGCAGCAGCCATTCAGAATGCAACCCAGTGCTACCACGTCATCTATGACGAGAAAAAAAGAGCTACTACCCAGACATCCCTGGATCATTTTTTCAAGAGGGCAGATAGGCTTGAATCCAGCAAGGAACCAGAACCTGTGCCATCAGCGTCAGGCATGAGGGAAATTGCAGCCTGCCCTCCATCTCCTATTGCTGACGATCTCCCGCCTCCCCTCCCTCCTCCTGTCAGTCACTCTTCCTGCCTGTTCACTCGATGCCAGCCCCTGTATACCAGCTGTTGTACTGTACTACTGTACTTTTCAAGGTACTGTAAGATTAAAGATGTTTTCTTTATTTTCTGTGTTCTTTTATGTATTATAAACCTATTACAGTACAGTACTGTATAGCCAATTGTGGTAGTTGGGTACCTAGGCTAACTTTGTTGGATTTACAAACAAATTGGACTTACAAACATGCTCTCAGAACGGGACTCCTTTGTATATATGGGACTTACGGTATGTGGATTTTCCACAGTGCAGAGGGTCAGGGCCCCTAACCCCAAATTCTTCAAGGATGAATCATATATATATTTTATCTCCAATCTTGGCAGGGTGGGGAAAATGTACCCTCTCTAACACTGCAGGAGCAAGGACAAACAGGCTTAAATGTTGCAGTTTACCAATCTATATCAAAAGACATTCAATATGCACGTACCTTTTGATCCAAGACATCCACTGCCTCGCTCTTATTTAATTTGCTGTCATAGCATGCCAAAGTGACATGTGGGTTTGTAGCATGTGTCCAACTCAGTACTCGTTAGAGCAATTCTAGTGTTGAGAATGTTGCCAATAACATCCATTTTCCAGTAACGTCACATAAAAATAAAATAAATTACATAGCACAGGGAACTCTACTCAATACTCTGTAATGGCCTACATGGGAAAAGAATGCTAAAAAGAAAAAAAAGTGGATATATGTATACGTGTAACTGATTCACTTTGCTGTACACCTGAAACTAACACAACATCGTAAAGCAACTATACTCCAATAAAAATTTTAATAAATAAATTTTTAAAATTACATAATGTTTAAAATTACTTATGGTATTCACTTATACAAATAAAACGGTCAATAAAATGATCACATGTAAATGTGTGCATATGTGCACACATGTGTGTAAAAAAAGTTCAGAAAATATAGTAACGGGAAATTAGAAGTTGCTCACGTTAGGTAGAATGAGTTTTGTTGTTTTTTTCCATCTGAATAGCTGTAGTTTTGCATTTGTTTTACAATGAATACATTTGCTTTTACATATAAAATTCCACTTTTTAAAATACAACATAAATCAATATGTGATTAATAATCTGTGTAACACTAAGAATGCAGAAAAGGAAAATCAACAAGAGTACAAGCTGGAAGAATGGAGATGACTTAGTGATGGCAGAGGGAGGGCATGCTAGTCCAGAGGAACAGTAGGAGTTTAAGTTCAGAGTCAACAAGGAGAATGACATGCATGGGCTACAATAGGAAAAAAAATTCTGGCAGGGAAGCTATGGATAATATCATCTGATAAGGAGGATAGAGGCAGAACAGAGAACCTTAAATTTTATCCTATCAGCAATGGGGGCCACTGGCCATTGTTGAGCCTGAATGTTCAATTTTGAAATATATATATATGTTTTTTCAAGATATAGGCACATCTATTTGGACATTAAAGTAAGATTTCAGATATGTAGGAGTTTATGAGGAATGAACAGAAAGGACTATGGAAACCGTCTGAGCTTGTCTCGGAAGGAGAAGATGACAGCTATGCTCTCTACTTCAGTTATCCACTTCTACATATCAAACCCTCAAAACTTAGCTCAAAATAATTTATTATTTTTTCATGATTCTGCACTCCAGGCTGGGCTCAGCAGAGCAGTTTCTCTGCTCCATATGGTGTCTACTGGGGCTGAAATGAACAAGATGGCTTCATCACTCATCTATCAGCTGCCTCTGAACCACATCTATGACTAGGGGCTGGCCAGGGGTAAAGAATTGTGAAGGGTATGAGATTGACCCTGCTTGCAGATTAGTCACAGTTTCATAGATGCTGGCAGAATCTTATGTGAGCAACAGAGGACTTTATTGTTCATGGCACAGGAGTCAGCATGAGCTTCGTGTTTGCATGGGTTCCCCTTGTCCCCCTCAGGTCTCTCAGCAGCAATATGGAGTGACTCAGGCCGCTCACATTGGGTTTTACCAACAGCTGAGGGACCCTGAGCTTAGGAAACTCCCAATCTTACAAGGGAACTGCTAGCAAACACACCCAACTTTGTCCCAGAAGGAAACATTATCTTTATTATCCTGGTCAGGAAATAAACCTCCACTCTGCCCAGGAGGGAGACCCTATTTCTATCCTTCAAGGATCTTTGTTATACAGATAGCCTTCAAAAGACAGTTCAAGACCAGAGCTGCCACAGACATCTAGGAACATGCAGAGCTGCACCCCCCAACACTGGATATCTTCTTTCTCTGTATAACCTCTCCATGCAGTGGCTTCCTCACAGCCTGATGCTCTAAAGAGAGGCAGACCTTTTACCTGGGGGCTGGTTTCTAAGAGGGCGGAATTAGAGGCTGCCTACAGGCACAACACCACTTCTAGAGAATCACTTCTATTGGTCAAGGTCTATCCCAAAGTCAGCCCAGATAGATGCAAGGGGCAGGGAAAAGGACTCCACCTCTTGGTATGAAGCCAGCATATATTGCAGGGTAGTGATGGTTGGTGCCTACTTACCAAACTCCCTACCTAGGGAGAGCAGTGATTTCAACATTATAAGAAGGAAGCATTCAGCGGGTGTATAACATTCTTTTAAAATAATAATTCTGAAGGAAAGTAACAAATGAGAACAAGAAGGCTGAGTGGGAAATGAGATACTGCTCAAAGTATATCCTAAATAGAAAATTTTTTAGAGGTTGTGTTTTTCTTTTTAATTTTTGTTGGAGTATAGTTGATTTACAGTGCTGTGTTACTTTCTACTGTACAGCAAAGTGAATCAGTTATACATATACATCTATCCACTCTTTTTTAGATTCTTTTCCCATATAGGTCATTACAGAGTATTGAGTAGAGTTCCCTGTCTATACAGTAGGTCCTTATTAGTTATCTATTTTAATATAGTAGGGTGTTTATGTCAATCCCAATCTCCCAATTTATCCTTCCCCCCCTTCCCCCTTGGCAGAGGCTGTGTGTTTTAAGTACACTGTGACACAGGTTAATCTAGCACCCACTCACCACCAAGAGTCCTCAAGCTTTGATTTCTTCCTTGAGAGAGACTTCACTCCATCTACAGAAAGTAGGCTCTGATTGTGCCTCTGTTTTAAGCTTTGGCCATTCCCACTGGTTCTGTGCCAATACAGAGCACCCCCTCCTATTGTTCCCTAGCTGGGGGCAACACTCCCCAAAGGGGTTTTCTCTGGGAATTCTGAGAGAGTCTTCTTGATACTAGAACTGCCAGCCTAGGACCAGTGTGGACTAATGGTTCCCAGACCTGGCTGGGCATCAGAAGCATCTGTGTGGATTTTTAAACACACATCCCCAGATCCACTGAATCAGAGTCTCTGAAGAAGAAGTCCAGAAACCTACAAGCTCCCAGATGATTATCATGCAGCCAGTCTGGCTCATGCTGAGCGTCCAAACCTGGGAACTTCTAATTTAGCTGATTTCTGCCCAAGCAGTTTGTCACTATCACAAGAGCTCTCCTCTCTTCCCCACTGTCACCCATCATAGCTGCAGTTCCCTCACTTTATATTTTTTAATTTTTATTTGATATTGGTTTACAATGTAAGTCTACAATGTTGTGTTAATTTCAGGTGTACAGCAAAGTGATTCAGTTACATATATACATATATCTATTCTTTTTCAAATTCTTTCCCCATTTAGGTTATTGCAGAATACTGAGTAGGGTTCCCTGTGCTATACAGTAGGTCATTGCTGGTTATCTACTTTAGAGTAGTGTGTATACATCAATCCCAAACTCCTCTAAACTTCCGTAGTGAGGCAGCACCTCAGGAGAGAACCGTATGATTTTAGGTATCCGTGAAATGAGGAGAAATGTCACCACAAGAATCTCACTTCTTCAATAAACAAAACCACTGCCATGACAGTTGGCTCTTGGTGGTGGAGAAAGACAAGCAATATAAGATTCCAGGAGGCTTCAAGGATCTCACAAGTTTTAAATCTGAAGTGCTTTGCAATTGCTTTGCAATTTCTGTTCAGTCCCACTCCAAAATCTCACAGGTAGGTTTTCAAGTACAGTAATACACAGGTAAAAAAGTAAATAAAGGCTATTTGTCCTTGACCAGTGTTCGTTGCTGTCATCTTTCAAGCAAATATTTTTGAATAAATATATTTTAACCACTCTATTTCTCAATGAAACAAGAAAGCCTTTTCAAAATATTTATAGTGCACGTTTCTGTCATGCCATGAAGAAATCACAGTCTGAGATAAAGACCACTAACTGATCTCCTGAAGGCTGGCTGTAGTCCTTAGATGTGCTTTGTTTGGTCACCGTAGGCTTTTTAAAATTATGCTAATATCTTAAAATCCCACAAAAAATCCAGATTTCTGGCATCTCCTGAGAAGGCAGGAGACCTGGTGTCTCTGACTCACACCTGAAGGCCACCGTCATCTGAGCTGAATAGAATTTCCTCTGTTAGATGTGACATGTGGTCTCCAATTTGCTACATTTCCCACCCCTCAATATGGTCTTGTAATGAGGTTGGTTAATTACTTGGCCCGTGAGGCATCTGGGTTTTCCTCCCTTGCTAAGCAATGGGATCACAGCAGAAATCAATACCCAAGATGACTGAGACTGTATTCTGAGAGAACAAAACAATAGAAGAGTGTCAAGACCAAGGGAAGTTTTAGAGCAAAAAGAAACTAAAATCAGCAAAAGGGAGGCTTCCCTGGTGGTGCAGTGGTTAAGAATCCTCCTGTCAATGCAGGGGACATGGGTTCAATCCCTGGTCCGGGAAGATCCCACATGCCGCAGAACAACTAACCCCGTGCACCACAACTACTGAGCTCACGTGCCACAACTCCTGAAGCCCAGGCACCTAGAGCCCATGCTCCGCAACGAGAGAAGCCACCACAATGAGAAGCCCGCGCACCACAATGCAGAGTAGCCCCCACTCACTGCAACTAGAGAAAGCCCGCGCACAACAACGAAGACCCAACGCAGCCAAAAATAAATAAATAAAATAAATAATAAAATTTAAAAAAAAATAAATAAAATCAGCAAAAGGTAGCAGGGACAAACCATCACGAGACCAATAGTCAAAAGATCTGGGTTCTACAGCCACTATGGAGAACAGTATGGAGGTTCCTTAAAAAACTAAAAATAGAACTACCATACGACCCAGCTATCCCACTACTGGGCATATACCCTGAGAAAACCATAATTCAAAGAGAGTCATGTACCCCAATGTTCATTGCAGCTCTATTTACAATAGCCAGGACATGGAAGCAACCTAAGTGTCCATCGCCAGATGAATGGATAAAGAAGATGTGGCACATATATACAATGGAATATTACTCAGCCATAAAAAGGAACAAAATTGAGTTATTTGTAGTGAGGTGGATGGACCTAGAGTCTGTCATACAGAGTGAAGTAAGTCAGAAAGAGAAAAACAAATACCATATGCTAACACATATATATGGAATCTAAAAAAAAAAAAAAAATTGGTCATGAAGAACCTAGGGGCAGGACGGGAATAAAGACGCAGACCTACTAGAGAATGGACTTGAGGATATAGAGAGGGGGAAGGGTAAGCTGGGACAAAGTGAGAGAGTGGCGTGGACATATATACACTACCAAACATAAAATAGATAGCTAGTGGGAAGCAGCCGCATAGCACAGGGAGATCAGCTCGGTGCTTTGTGACCACCTAGAGGGGTGGGATAGGAAGGGTGGGAGGGAGGGAGACGCAAGAGGGAAGAGATATGGGGATATATGTATATGTATAGATGATTCACTTTGTTATAAAGCAGAAACTAACACACCATTGTAAAGCAATTATACTCCAATAAAGATGTTAAAAAAAAAAACAGTGAAGCAGTGTAAAATATTTTTCAATTAAACACAAATTTATTGTTTTGGTAGGACTACATTTCTCTTTAATCATTGAAAAATTAGCATCTGAATTGAAATGTATGCTGTAAGTATAAAACACACTGAATTTCAAAGACAGCACAAAAAAGTGTAAAGTATCTCATTAATTTTTTTTTGGCAGCATGTTGAAGTAAAAATATTTTGGATATATCCATTTAAATAAATTACTAAAAAAAAAGATATGGGTTCTAATCCCAGCTCTGCCACTCAGCTAAGAGAGACTCCAGCCACATGACAGAATATCTCTGTGCTTCTCAGTCCTCATCTGTGACTCAGAAAGCAAACTGATGTCTTAGCATCTTGTAGATTGAAAATGGGGGTCAGCAAAATACCGCTCAGGTCAAATCTAGCCAGCTGCCTGTTTTTGCACAGCCCACTAGCCAAGAATGGTATTTTTATATTTTTTTTAATGGGTGGGGGGAAAAAAAACAAATGAAAAATAATGTTTCATGGTACAGGAAAAGTATATGAAATCCTAATTTCAGCAGCCATAAATAATTAAGTCGTACTGGAACACTGCCACGTTTATTCATCTACATACCGTCTGCAGCTGCTTTCACGCTCCAACGGCAGAGTTGAAGAGCTGCAGCAGAGACTGCGGCCCACAAAGCCTCAAATATTTGCTAGCTGGCTCTTCACAGGAAAAGTTTGCTGAGCCTGGTCTAAATCATCATTCCAAGCGCTCCATTAATATACCAAACTCTACCAGAGAATTCCTCACTCGTATTCCTATAAATCATTCTTTCTAAAAGAAGTTAAAGGTACCAGGTGATTATTTCAGGAGCAGGGTGTTTTAAGTATGACCAAAGCATTTGCATAGGCTTTTTTTCCATGGAAATAAGAATAATAGTAACTCACTTATTGAACACACAATCTGTTCCAGGCACTTCCAGGTGTTACGCCATTCAAATTCTCTGCAATCCCTTGAAGCAGGTTTCATCCTCCCCCTTTTTAAGGTGAGTAGACCAAAGCTTAGGAAATTTAATCAATGTTCCCAAGGTCAAGCAGCCAATATGAGGTCAAGTGAAAATTCAAGTCTGTCTAACTTCAAAGCCCAGTTCATCATATAAGAATCCAATGTCCATCCCCAGGGAAGATAAATTCGAATTAACACCCTACTCTGTTGCACCCCAATTTTTTTTTCGTCAAACCCATCCCATCCCTAATTCTAAAAACCCTACACATAATAGATTCCCTTGATTTATTTCCCCCTTAAATCTCATCTTTCTCCTTCAGAAACATTGCCATGGAAACTGAGGATACCCAGGGTTCCTCAATTTGATGATGCAATGTTTAGTCCTCATGAAAATAAAATCCCATTAGCCACTGATGTGCTCAGCCAGTAGTGGGTACACCCATGCTACCTTAATATGGCCTTAGAAGTCATGCCTCTACTGCGTTCTTGCCAATCTTGATGGCTGTTCATTTACATCCTTAATACTCCCACTTTCATACCGGCAGTATTGTTTTCACTTTTGTAGTTAAATCAGATTTTCTGGAAATGATGGAAACTCATCAAGCAGCACGTTTGTGCCTTTAAGCAAAAATAAACCACAAATGAAAGGAAGGAGAAAGAAAAACAGTGGAGATAGAGCAATGGTGACAGGAGTGAAAAGAGATAAGAAACAGACGTGCCATGGAGCAGAGAGACAGACGGATGGATGGAGGGAAGAAAGAAAAGAATGGTCCATGGAAGAGACAGAAAGAAGAGAGCATGAGAAGACAAAGGGAAGAAATAGAATCATTTTTTCCCAGAGGAGAAAGAAAATATCCAACCACCCTATTTCCCTAATCCTTTTCCCACCCGGATCCATCTGCGACTGTTCCAATTTGAATCCAAATAATGTCTGAGATTTGGGATTCACTAGTAAACTAGCTCTGATTCCCTAATCCCAACACCGGATGTTCGGGGGTGTTGGGATTTCAAGTTAATTAATTCAGCCACCTGTAACATTCTTTCAGATGTGGTTACCTTTTCATCTCAGTGCAAAGTTATCTGCAGATGTTAAGAAAGGCTGTCCCCACCCCTAACTGCCCCAGCTCTGAAAAGCCGAGTCTTCGTCCTCACAGGCAATCTCTTTCACCCCATGCTCCTTTATTTCTGAGTGCAGATCTCGAGCTTGGGGTAGGGATCCCGTAGAATGAAAAGTTTACTCTCTAAACTTGTTCATTTATGACCTCTTTACTGTGCAGTCGCATGCCCATCTTGCTGGAAAACAGAAAGAAAAATCTATATTAGGTGAAGAGGGTGTGATTTTAATTTCTCAAACGTAAGTGCTCGTTACTTTGTGAGAGAGCAGATTCAAAATAATTTTACAAAGGGAATTTGGGGCTACCCTGATGGCACTCCCTCAACTTGCCTTCACATAGATGGAGAAGCCTGATTTTCAAGAAAGTGACCTTGCTGGGTGTCTCCTAAGGTTTTTGCTGTCATATCCAAGTACAGTGCTTATCGGCACTCACCCTGCAAACAGCAATGATAGTCGTCAGGGAGTTTAAAAATACTGAGTTCCTGGGACTTCCCTGATGGTCCAGTGGTTAGGAGTCCATGCTTCCACTGCAGGGGACACGGGTTCGATCCCTGGTGGAGGAAGTAAGATCCCGCATGCCACACAGCCAATAAATAAATAAATATATAAACGAATAAGTAAATCAATAAATAAAAATACTAAACTCCTTACCTCCCAGTATTAACTGAAAGTTTTAAGAGGTACAATATACAAGGTGGTCTGTTTGAAAGACATCAATTAAAATCACTCCTCAGACTATTTGCTTAGCATGTTTTAGAACTTTCTCTAGCCAGTCTAAGACATGGGGGCCTTTGTGAGCCAGAGAAGACATCCAAGTGGTCTACCATTTTGATTCTATTTAGTAGACCCCCACGAAAAAACAAAATCTTACGGTATATATTTTCTACCTATTTTATAGTTAAGAGAATTGAGACTAAATTTAAACAAACTTGGGGAAGGATTGGAATTAAAACCCCCCTGACTGCAGAAATAGAGACACAGATGGAGAGAACAAACATATGGACACCAAGGGGGGAAAGTGGCGGGGGGTGGTGGTGGTGGGATGAATTGGGAGATTGGGATTGACATATATACACTAATATGTATAAAATGGATAACTAATAAGAACCTGCTGTATAAAAAAATAAAATTAAATTCAAAAAAAAAAAAAACCCACATCCCAGGGGCTTCCCTGGTGGCGCAGTGGTTGAGAGTCCGCCTGCCGATGCAGGGGACACCGGTTCGTGCCCCGGTCCGGGAAGATCCCACATGCCACGGACGGCTGGGCCCGTGAGCCATGGCTGCTGAGCCTGCACGTCCGGAGCCTGTGCTCCGCAACGGGAGAGGCCACAACAGTGAGAGGCCCGCGTACCACACACACACACAAAAAAACCCAGGTCCCTGACTTCAGGTTCACTGTTCTTTCCACTCTATGCCATTCCTCCTACTTTTAGAAATAAAATAACTCATTCCAGGAACACAGATACCCTCTGGTTTATACAATAAGTGTCTGACCAACAAGCAGTTTAAGAATCTCCATTTGTAATATCCTGTTAGATGTTGAAGGACATTAAAAACGGTGGCCACTAATAAGCATGCTGGCATTGCTGTCCACATTTCAAAGGATCTCTTGAGAGAAGGAAAAAGGTTGGTCAAGCACAATTATCTTGTATAGCAGTTAAAATTTTAACTACTCCAATATGCTGGTGGTAAGATTTAATCTTAGCGTAAGGATACCTTTATCACCCACTGGGATTTATCATGAGCTCAAAGCAATTTAGACACACATGCTTCTTGCCTTTAAGAATCTTTCTCAAATGGAGTTCCTCTCCCTGGATCCTCATTTGTATGGGTGGAATTTCTTGCTAAGAAAACAAAATGTCTTTCAAAATCCCAGGTTGTTACCAACTTGTCATATTGGAAAGATAACGCAATTTCAGCTGCATATTCCCTCTCCAGTCAAAAGTTAATGAGATAATGAGATCAGTTTAATTTCTTGGTAAGGACACCATCTTCAAATCACAAAGGCCCCTGACAATTCTGGCATTTCTCACTGCCTTCCTTTTTGTTGCCTTCCTTTTTGGTGCCCTTCTTTTGCAAAGGAGAAACAGAAGATGCAAGTTCCAAATTTAGCATAATCTTTCCCAATTTGAATTTCATCTTAGCCTATATTTTATTTATGTATCTGGTCCCACTGTCCACCTTTTCATTTATATATATATATATATATATATATATATATATATAGAGAGAGAGAGAGAGAGAGAGAGAGAGAGAGAGAGAGAGAGAGAGAGAAACAGAGAGACAGAGAACCTGCAATGAACAAGATATCGATTGTGCTAGGAACTAAAAATACAGAGCTGGATAAGAGCCTGTTCTTAGGGCATTTAGCCTAGTGTAGAAAACTGATCGAACCCCCATAAGCAATCTGTCTGGGGGATGGGGTGTAGGCATGGAGGGTGAATTTAATCCTCCTTGGGGGAATCGTTAAAAGGCTTCTTAGAGAAGATATATTTGAGCTGAGCCTTCAGGGATTAATAAAAATATCCAACATAAATGAAGGACGATACAGATGCTCTCTAAACTCTTTAAGTGTATCGAGGACTTAGGATATATGGCTGGAAAGCCAAAGTGGATGGATCTGTTGTGACCCGATGAGGAACTTGAATCCTAGGTAAAGACTGCACTGTATTCTACGGTCTAAAACTGTTACCAGGGATTTTTCAGCAAGGAAGCCACAGTGTCAAATGTGTATTTGAGAAAGAGGAGTGATTCAAGTAGAGTAACGAAAAGTGAAGACAGAGAAACTTGGCAAAAGGGAAATTTCAAAGACAGAATAGGAGACGGGAGAACCGAAACTAGGATGTTGGGGATGGAAAAGAGAGAAAGGGGTGTGTATTGGACACCTTCCCTCTTCCTAGGGTCACAGGCAGATGGCCTATGAGCGCCTCTGTTCTCCAGCCCCCTACCCTTTAAACTCTATACACAGTCGCCCAAACGTCATGCATACTTTGGCTGAGAGCTAAAAACAAGGATCCCTGCATTCATCTGAATCTCTTTTTATTTTTGAAAATGAAGACTGTCAGGTAATAATATCTCATCAGCTCAATCCCCGAAACACCAGCTGGTGGCTTCTTCGGGGCGACCTGAAACAAGCAAGAGGGAGTGTGGATGACCGTGTTTGCCACTGATTAAGTCTAACTCCGGGTACCATAAGCTGGCCCAGCCAACTGGCATGCTTTCATCTTCCAGCAGACACCCCACGTCCATATTCATCTGCACAGAAAGGCAGAGGCTCACACCTTTCATCAGAATAATGAGCAAAGATGCCCGCAATAACAAAATTGGATGCTTTGGGGGATGGCATCTCTTCCTAATCATTCCATCTGATCAATTCTTCATTCTATCTCTCTAGCATGTCAGAAGGGGCTCAGTGACATGCATACCTTCCCTCCTGAGAATTTCTCCCAATTCCAGTTTTGAATTAATTTTCTGAATTGGTACTGCAAAATCTTCAGGATAATTTAGGGCAGGGGTCTCCAGGCAATGCAGTGGAATTGAGTGACATGGCTCGGTGTTTCCACGTTACCCGTCTTGGGGGATTACTCTGGAAAGGTGAGCACAGCCTGATGAAGGAACTATTCCTGCCCTCTGACACCCCAAGATCTTAACTATTTTTTGCCACAGATTCATTGAGCTATAATTCACATACCATAAAATTCATCTTGCAAAAGTATACAATTCAGTAGTCTTTAGTGTATTCACAAAGTCATGCAACCATCATCACTGTGTAATTTTAGACCATTTTCATCATCCCAAAAAGAAAGCCCAGACTCATAAACAGGAACTCTCCATTCCCCCCTCCCTCCAACCCCTGGCAACCACTAAACTACTGTCGATTTCTTTGGAATGACCTATTCTGAACATTTCATATAAATGGAATTGGACAACATGTGGCCCTTTTGTGTCAGACTTCTTTCATTTAACATAACATTTTCAAAGTTCATCCACTTATCCTTTGACCCAGATACCTCATTTCTGGGAATTGGTCCTAGATATATTTGCGTGTGTGCTAACTGCTATGTGTACACATTTTTTTCCAGCATTGTCTATAATAACAAGTTTGAACATGCAGGGGTTCTTCCATGGGGGACTTTTTAAGTTACTTATGGTCATTCATATAATAGATTCCTGTGCAGTGTAACACAGAATGAAGAAGCTGTCTGTACACTGTTATGGAAAGGCTTCCAAAATGCTTTGCTGAATGAAAAAAGCAAGATTCAGAAGACTGTATATAGTATGCTTCCTTTTGTGTAAAAGGTAGGGTGTTGGGGAAATAAAAATATATGTTCCTATTTGCAGAGGATGGAGGCATGAGGAGAATCAGGGTGGTTCAGTGTGTACTTTTTATGTAGCTTTGATGTATGCTCCATCTACATGTATTATTGGTAAAATGTTTTTTTAAAAAAATAGGTAACGGTGAGTGAGGATCATAAGCCTTCTCCAGGTAAGAAAAAGCCTAAATCTCCCTCCCCTTTAAAAGCACCCTCTCTGGGGCTTCCCTGGTGGCGCAGTGGTTGGGAGTCCGCCTGCCGCTGCAGGGGACACGGGTTCGTGCCCCAGTCTGGGAAGATCCCACATGCCGTGGAGCGGCTGGGCCCGTGAGCCATGGCCGCTGAGCCTGCGCGTCCGGAGCCTGTGCTCCGCAACGGGAGAGGCCACATCAGTGAGAGTCCCGCGTACCGCAAAAAAAAAAAAAAAAAAAAAAAGTACCCTCTCGTGGAGAAAAGAGAACCCTCTTACACTCTTGGCAGGAATGTAAATTGGTACGACGACCACGGAGAACAGGATGGGGGCTCCTTTAAAAACTAAAAATAGAGCTACCATATGATCCTGCAATCCCACTCCTGGGCATATATCCAGAGAAAACCGTAATTCGAACAGATACACTGCACCCCAAAGAACATTGCACCCCAGTGTTCATAGCAGCACTATTTACAATAGCTAAGACATAGAAGCAACACAAATGTCCATCAACATTTGGATATGGAACATTTGGAAATGGATAAAGAAGATGTGGTACACATATACAGTGGAATATTACTCAGCCATAAGAAGGAACAAAACTGGGTCATTTGTAGAGACATGGATGGACCTAGAGACTGTCATACTGAGTGAAGTCAGACAGAGAAAGACAAATATCATATGATATCACTCATGTGTGGAATCTAATTTAAGAAAATTATACAAATGAATTTATTTACAAAACAGAAACAGACTTACAGATATCGAAAACGAACTTATGGTTACCAAAGAGGAAAGGTCGGGGGGGAGGGATAAATCAGGAGCTTGGGATGAACACACATAAACTACTATATATAGGATAGATGACTGACAGGGACCTGCTGTATAGCACAGGGAGCTCTACCCATCATTCTGTGATAACTTATATGAGAAAAGAATCTGAAAAAGAATGAATATATGTATACGTATAACTGATTTACTTTGCTGTACACCTGAAACTAACACAACATTGTAAATCAACTATAATCCAATAAAAATTTTTAATAAAATAAATTAAACTAATAAATAAATAAAAGCACTCTCTCTTCATAAGATTCTCTTTTTGCCTATATAAACATGTGTTTATAACTGCTCACACATGGAGCGAAAGACTGGAAGGAAAGCATAGACTTTCTGTTAAATCTACTGAAGGAACAAAAAGCCCTAAAGCCATCCAGGAGCTCCTAGGCACTTGAAAAAGCTGGAGAGAATGTTTATCAGCCATTCCCAGGGATTGATGGGTTTCTTACTCTGCTGCTTCTCCACAATTGTCCTAGGCTGATGTGGCCCAAGGAAATGCCTGTTGATACCTGCTAAATATAATACAGGGGCCAGAGAAGAGAGAGATTTGAGTCACTGTGGGTGGTGTGAAAAAGTAATCTGATGTCAGAGATCACAGCTTATTAGCTGTTTAACCTGCTTTCACTTTTGTAAAATGGAGGAAATGGCAATGCCTGCCCTGTCCATCCCACAGGATCCTTGTCAGGATCAAAGTGACAACATATGTGACAGCATCTTGTAAACTCTAAAAGCTACACTAATGATAGGCACAGCGGTTATTTTTCAAAACTACCTCTAATAACTAGATCTTCCAAGGGTCACAATTTCTCAGGAAACCAAATATCATGTCATTTCCTTTGCCCTTTTCCTCGCTGTCATCAGGCAAGTGTAGATGTGGCAAAAGAAAGAAAAGCATAGTATTGGCTGTGTGACATTTGTCATTACTTTTTAAAGCCTTACATCCAAGGCTAAAATCTTAGCGGCCATGGTCACGGGTTGAATTGTGTCCCACAAAAAGAGATGTTGAAGTCCTAAACCCCCAGGACCCCAGAGTGTGACTTATTTGGACTCAGCGTCTTTGCAGATACAATTAGTTAAGAGGAGGTAATGCTGGAATAGTGTGGGTCCTTATTTCAGTCAGACTGGGATCTTCATAAGAAGATGGCATGAAGATAGAAAGGTGCCGTGTGAAGATGGAGGCAGGGGTTGGAGCTCTGCATCTCTGCAAGCCAAGGGACATCAAGGATGGATGGTACCACCAGAAGCTAGAAAGAGGCAAGGAAGGATTCAGAGTCTCAGAGGCGACACAGCCCTGCCGGTACCTTGGTTTTGGATTTCTAGCCTCCAGAGCTGCAAGAGAATATATTTCTGTTGTTTTAAGCCTCGTTGTTTGCTGTCTTTTGTTGTGGCAGCCCTAGCAAACCAATCCAGGCATTCTCTCATTTCTTTCTTGTTGCTTCCTTTGACCTGGGCAGTTGGCTCTAAGTGGAGAAAGGTGCTTGGACTCTCTATGTGACTCCGGCCATCTCAGCAGAAGTCCCTCTACCTGAGAACCTCAGAGTTACTCCAAGGGGTCTTCAACCAACTGCAGACCAACTGAAGAAAATTATAACTATTATCGTAGGGGATTGAATGGTCAGTGAAATGAATTTACATGAAAATATGACCTCATACCACTGATTGAGACTTTCACTAGACAATGATGAAACTGAGGCAGATGGAATAGAAAAAGCTCTTCCTGGCTATCACTGTACATTTGAGATATGTAGCTTTTAGGAAAGATCAGGAAATGTTTTCCCTGCGGAGAACTCTCCCTTTCCTAGCTGTTTTGTTCTATTCAGTTCTTTAATGGGTTGGATGATACCCACCCATATTGGGGAAAGTCATCCACTTTACTGATTCAAACTCTAATCTCATCTGAAACACCCCTCACAGACACACCCAGAAATAATGTTTAATATGGGCTCCCTACATCCCCATCAAGTTGATGTATAAAATTAACCATCACGATTACCATCACTAAACAAATCATTATCTGTCTCAATTATTGTGTTCAGAAGAAAAGAAAAAAAATTGAACCGGTTACAAATGTCTCCTCCCTATTCCATGCTTTTGAGGGTGTGTGTGCGCGTGTGTGTGTGTGTGTGTGTGTGTTTAATAAATGTAATGATATAGGTAAAATCTTTAGACCTATTTAAAGTAAAAGTATTGTATTACTTGGTGGTAATGTTATTTCAGATCATCCTGATTCTGACACTTTCTGAATTGGTTTTAAAAGGCTACACTTAATGGGGTGAAACAGGTGGGGGTATAGATAAAACATGACAGCCATCAGTTGGTAAATATTAAGCTGGATGAGTTCATGGGTGTACAAGGAACACTTACAGTATTTTGTATCCTTTTGTATATGTTTAAAATTTGTGATAATTGTTTAAAAACAAGACGACACTGTAGAAAACAGCTTGACAGTCAAAGGTTAAACGTAGAGCTACCGTATGATCCAACAACTCTGCTACTACCTACACTGCACATCTAACAGAACTGAAAGCAGGGATTTGAACAAACATTTGTACACCAACGATCACACAGCAGCATGATTCACAATACTTACAAGGTGGAAACAACCCAAGAGTCAATCAACCGATGAATAACAAAA
Organism: Leucopleurus acutus; assembly: GCF_964270905.1. Lineage (NCBI taxonomy): Eukaryota > Metazoa > Chordata > Mammalia > Artiodactyla > Delphinidae > Leucopleurus > Leucopleurus acutus. Next base: position 26,023,913 of record NC_139163.1, on the reverse strand, counting down.
TATGGTCTATATACACACAGTGGGATTCATTAAGCCAAAAAAGGAATGGCATTTCGTTACATTCTATAACATGAATGAACCTTGAAAACACTAAGTTTAGTGAAATAAGCCAGACATAGAAGGATAAATATTGTAGATTCCACTTACACGAGGTACCTAGAATAGGCAAATTCATAGAGACAGAAAATAGAACAGAGGTTACTAAGGGCTGATGGGAGGGAAAATGGGGTTGTTACTGTTTGATGGTTAGAGTTTTTGTTGAGGATGATGAAAGAGTTTTGGTTATAGACAGTGGTGATGGTTACACAACACTGTGACTGTATTTAATGCCACTGAAATGCATATTTATAAATGGTTAAAATAAATATGATTTATGTATATTTTACCACAATAAAAAAAGAGGAAAAAAATTTTTAAAAGGCTACACTTATTTAAAACAATAAATGAAAATGCAATTAAGATATTTCCCAATAACACTGAGTTTTAAAAAATCAGACTACAAACAATATCATAGTATAATCATATCTCTATTTTTAAAGATAAATAGATACTTTTCTGTGAATACAGAAGAAGATGATAAGAATACAAAGTAACCTAATTACTAAGATTTTTAGCAATTCTTATCTCTGGGTGGTCGAATTGTGGGAGAGATTCATTGTTTGCATTTTGTTTCTCTCTATTTCCTAAATTATATATAAAGGACATGTTTTACTTTAAAGAAAATAAAAGTTTTTTTTAAATAGAAGAATGTCTCACCTTCTCAAACAATCATGCCGGGGTTTTAAAATCTGTACCTGTGTTTCTTGTCAACCTTCAGATATTGCCAAATGCAGCAACCCACAAACATTTTTCGAGTCTAAACATAAAACAAGGTGTCCCCAGGAAGTTAGTTGAGTAAATATTCCCCCAAATACATGGAATAAACCAAGAAAGAAGATGTCTTTTGGTCCAGGCAACCATGAATCCCACCCAGGAGAGAAATGAAAGGCCACAGAAAGACTAGATGAATCTGGACAGGGCTTGGCTCCTGGAGAGAGAACTCTGATGTTGGGTGGGAGAAGGAATGTCATTGAGATATGTGTTACCATCTTTGGAATTTGAAAGTTCTTAAACACAGAACTTAAACTCAATAAGTGCCAAAATTATGGTTACAGAATAGAATGTAAATGTTATAAACATTGACACAGTAAAAATAGTAGTTGGGAGTCTGGGAGGAGAGAGGAGGTGCCGAAAGCTGTTCAAAGTGCTAATTTCTTCATCTTCATAGCAAGGAGCCGCTCAATACTGTCAAAAATGAAAGCATCGAGTTATAAAACACACAAGAGGGTTCCCATCTCCTAATCTTTTTCCTAGTCTTTGCTCATAACCTTAACAAGATCTTTTCAAAACCTAAAAACTCTTGAGGGGAAGAAACATTTATGTAAGTTCAGCAATGCCTAAAAATTCACTTGTTTCTTTTTCTTCTGTTGACGTCATATAAAGCTAAAGTTAAAACGTTGTGCAAAAAGCAACATGTTGGTCTATCCTATCTTATGGGATTATTCCTTTCTCTCTGTCTATATGTACAGTGTCTGTGAATAGAAGGATGAACACTTAATGTGATGGAAAAAGTCTGAGAGGTGGAGTTTGTGTGCAAGAATTTTTGTTCTGTTTTCTACTCTTCTCTAATTTTGCAAAAAAGATTTATCAAAAATAAGAAGTATATATATTCCTGTAAGTTTTATTAAGAAAGCAGTCGAGTTGGAGGACTGTTCTTTATTCATTCGTCTGCAAAGGAGTCTGGCTTCCTCAGAATAAGAAACAGAATCATTTTGCAGCTATAATCTTGCCCTTCCCCGCCCCCCGCCAGTGTCCTTTGTTAGAGGTGAGGTAAGAAACATGGTCTGAATCCAAGTTTCAGTGAAATCTAGGACCACAGAAGTAATTTTCGTAACTGTCCTTGTTTAGTTGAAAAGAATGAAATAATTAACTTGGCATAATTTGTACGAAAATCTAGCCAGAGTTCTATCGGGAAAAAACAGAGAGGAAAAAAAAAGAATGAAATCATTGACTAGCAAAGTCATTTTAGCACTCTGTATCCACCATACCCACATATTCCTCATGTCAGTCCATCACACACTCAGGCACAGGCACACACACTACCACCTCTCTCGTATCTCTCTCTCTCTTTCTCGCTCTCTTTTTTTTTTTTCTTTTGGCTGGGCCCTCATCAGTGAGAGCGCAGAGTCCTAACCACTGGACTGCCAGGGAATTCCCTCTTGTGTCTCTTAAAGTTGCTTATTTATCAATACCTTCTCAAAAAATTGTGTGCCAGATTCCATCATAGACCCCAGAAAAATCCATTTAACTTTCAGATGACCACTGCTCCCTCATCGGCAGCTGTTATTGGGTCAACCTTAAGAATAAGGACTGGACATGGAAATATTAGAATAAGATGATCCACCCTAGCCAGGTAACCATGGTTACTCTGCTCACCAGAATCTCCAGCAGGGAGACACGGGTAGGAATTTGTTAGCCAATGACAGAGAGCATCCACATGTATCAATTGTAATAGGGCAACAGAAGGCTGGCACTCAATTCCCAAAGGTATATCCTGAATATGTAGAGAATGAGATAACTAGCAGAAAAATTTCAGGAAGAAACCGGCAGTTCTATGCCTATCTTATAACTTACAGAGTTCAAAGTAGCCATGCTTTATATTAGATCTGTTTTCAAGACTCCAAAGATAAAATAGCTCAGAGTCTAAGAAGTGGGGCTGATTATATTAAATTCACATCAGCCAGAAGCACTCTTTCTTCCCTTATTGGTTCGATATTTATTCATACATGGTCTCATTCTGAAAAAGAATTTGCCACTGACTGGGAAAATGTACACAGGACCAGCCAGTCTCTGTCACACGATGCTCTTGAGTAAACCGTCTCCCAGCTTCTCATTCTTCAAGCTCATCTTCATGGTCACAGACAACGCCACAGCAGACAGGGAGCCACACAGACCCCGGAGTCTCCTGGGGCTTTGCTCCAATCTCCTCTTTAGACCCTTGGATCTATGAGAATCAAGGGACCCCCTCCAATCCCAGGATTTGGTGTTTGTCCCTGATCTCTACAAGATTAGTATACTGACTTTCCTTTTTCCTTCCAGTTTTCAGCATCTTATGATCCTTCAGCCAGAGAGCTCCACCTAACTCTGATTCCACAGAAGCCAGCACCTAACACAGCCTTTTGGCTTCTGTCCCTTTTGTTTTTGTTTTTGTTTTTTTGTGGTCGCGGGCCTCTCACTGTTGTGGCCTCTCCCGTTGCGGAGCACAGGCTCCGGACATGCAGGCTCAGCGGCCATGGCTCACGGGCCCAGCTGCTCCACGGCACGTGGGATCTTCCCGGACCGGGGCACGAACCCGTGTTCCCTGCATCGGCAGGCGGACTCTCAACCGCTGCGCCACCAGGGAAGCCCCCCTTTTGAGCCAACTGTTTAGGCCAAAACTGAATATACTGGCATCAAAGAGAGACACTTCTAGGCTCAATTGGACCCACCTCCAAAATTCAGTCTCTCTCTGTCTTGGACTTTGGCCCTGGACTCAGATTCCTTATCTGCAAAATGGAGATTATTATATCTGCTCTGTCTACACCCAAGTTCTCCATATTGATCACATCTAATGAAATGATGAATGTGAATGTACTTTAAAATCTTAAAAGATAAAACATATGTAGATGAATATAATAATCCCAAACCTTGGATTTCATTTTGGTTAACTTTAAATGTGTTACACTGTATAGTAGAAAAGAAATTTTTTCTGTTGGAAATAAAGAAAAAACTGAATTTGAATCATTATTCCATCACTAATTTGCTGTGATTTGGGGTAAGTTCCTTGACCTCTCTGAACCTCAATTTCATCATCTGTGGTCTTAATCAGTGCTCTTTTTTTTTTCTTTCTTTCTTTCTTTTCTTTTTTTTTTTTTTTTTGGAAGTAACAGAAGCTCTCTTTGACTTGAGGAAAAGGAGATGGGAAATAAGAGAACACCAGGCTTTTTTAATACAGAACCCAAGAACAGGAAGTTCAATCAGGCCTCACGGGCAAAGAACACCAGGAAACACAAAGTCCTCAGGAATCCAGACAGTCTGTCCCTTCACCTCCTTTTGACCCCATGAGTTATCACATCTGTGTCTCTTTACAGACTGGCTTTCCCAGCATCTCTGTGCATACGGCATAAAATGAAGGCCACCGCTCCAACCAACTTGTATCCAGTGTATCTGTCCCTGGGGCAGAACAGTTGATTGGCCCAACTTGATCCAGGATCCATGCCTGGTCCATTCACCTCAGGTCAGGAGAATGGTGTCAAAAGAAAACATGGCCCCTGGGACCTACCAGGATGAGTGAGAAGCATTTTTCAGAGCTGAAGAGCACAGGCTCCATGGACATCAGACATGTGGGCTGAGTGCCATGCTGCGCCGTGAAATCCCCCCTTCAGAAGTGAATGACTCGCTTCCACAATGTCTGGATGCTGCCCGCAGCTGTCATCCCTCTGGGAATTGTCCTTGAAGAAAGGGAGCCACCTTCCTTTGCCCCACATTGCATCCCTTCCTAGAGACAACACACATCCAGTGACCACTCACTGAGGCTATAAAGGCCTGGGCCCCTGATCCCACCTCTAGAACTTCCCATGGGCTTGCTGGGGCCTTTGTGGTGCCTACACGGCAGCCCAGCTTCTCCCTCGACCCTGTGCCTGCTTCCTCCCTTCCCCACCCTCCTGCCCCCACTCAGGTGTTAAACCCTAATAAATTTCCCTAGTCAATTTCCCACATGACAATCTCCATCTCAGAGAATCCCACCTGCCACATGTGTGCCTTATGACTGTAACAGAGATGCCATTTTGGGAGCAGTAATGTCTGTCGTGTGATTAACATAGAAGACACTCACTATTAGTTTCTCTTACTTCTCTCAGCTTTCCCAAAGGGCGATTTCACAGCAAACCTGCTCCTAAACTCTCCAGGATCAGGGCCCTTTGCTGTTTGACTCTGATTTGAGACCAGAAATGGTGACGATGTCCAGAATCAGCTTCCCTCCATCAGATGGCAAAAGCCAAGTAGAGCATCAGTAGCAGGACCAAAAATAAGAACTAGGAGATTTTGCCTGTCAACAACCTCGGGCCCTGTTCCTCCTCTGGGACCATCTACACAATCCCACCAGGGCTTGGAACACACAGATCATCACACACACTGCTTTTGGAAGGTTAATCAGCAGCGGTACATCCAGTGCCCGTTCTGGGCCAGACTCACATCTTAGGTGGACAGATGAGGTTTGCTTTTATAAACATATAATCAGCAACACAAGACACTGCAGTGATAGATAAGTGTCCAAGATTGGAACAGACCATGAATAGAGGCATTTAGAAAAGGACAGTATCATGTCTTAGGAGAAAAGGGAAAGTTTGATGGGAAGATACCATCCAGGACTTGAAGAATAGAACAGATTAATGGATTTAGAGCTTTTGATAGTCAGGGAGTTATGGCGAGGCATCCCTGAAGCAGGCAGTGATGCCTGCAAAACAGAACAATATCCAGGCTGCCTGCTGGTTCATCTCCATGTGTCTTGAAGTGCTTGGAAAACAGTATTGGGTTGGGGGTCTCAAAGTTGTTCAGGCTGCAGCCCAGGCCAAAGAATATTTAAGGAATATTGAATGGTGTGTGGTGATTACTAGTGATATTTAAATAATCTGATGGTGACAAGGAGAGATGCACGAGGTCCCTAGACCACACATGGCTCTTCTCTGTGAGGACTGTGCAGCCTGGCACCAGAATTTGCGTTCTGCAGTCTTAGAACTCTATTAGCAGCATCATTTTCCTCAAGCATCTTAGAAATGAAAAACATAGAGAAAGTGTAGTTGTCCTCCAGACCCTAGAGAACTCACTGGAAGATCAAAACCAGAGACATCTTGTCCTGAAGACTAGATACATGTTTGGAGCAGTGCAGTGGAGTAGGCGCGGAGCTAAGTGCTTCATAGACAAGACAGAACAGGAGTCATATTTGCAACGACAACAACCTGACGAAGTACATGCAGAATCACTCCCGTTTGCAGGTGGGGAAATCAGGACCCAGGAATGTTAAGGAACTTTCCCACGATCGAAGTATTGAAGTTCAAACCTGCACTGTCCACCAACAGGGCCTGGGCTTATAACCTCTTTTTCTACAGCAACCCTGTTCCCACTTCTAGGTGGGAGTGGTGTGGTCTAAGGCCTGAAATAAGACCAATATTATGCGCTGCCATGATACCTGATGAAATTCTTGAATAGCATAACTGCAAGTTCCACTCGCCATTATGCTCCCACAGGTAAAGCCCCACAGCCAGAGGACCCTCCCTATCATGGGGAGCAGGCACAGAATGATTTAAGCCAATCACTTCCTTCCAGGGGCACCCCAATCTCTTGATACCACCAAGTCAGCCTCCTACAGCCCCTGGTTGTTCACTCTGCTCCCAGGGACAACTGCTGTGTGGCCTGGAATGGCCCAGTGTTCACCTCCCTAGGGCTGTGAGTATATGTGATTAATCAACTGCTGTCCATCTCATCTGCCCAGTGTCCGGTGTCATGTGTTTAGCCATCCCCCAAATTCTAGGGTAAGAATCCCTCCCTCACCTGTAGGGTCAATAGAAGGTGCTTAAAGCAAGCCAAGGGCTTCCCTGGTGGCGCCGTGGTTGAGAGTCCGCCTGCCGATGCAGGGGACGCAGGTTCGTGCCCCGGTCCGGGAAGATCCCACGTGCCGCAGAGCGGCTGGGCCCGTGAGCCATGGCCGCTGAGTCTGTGCGTCCAGAGCCTGTCCTCCGCAACGGGAGAGGCCACAACAGTTAGGGGCCCGCGTACCGCAAAAAAAAAAAAAAAAGCAAGCCAAGCCAGAAATGAGAGGCAATACCAACTGGGCAGTGGCCAGTGAAATACTGTAATGAAATTTGGGACAAGAACAAAGGTGAGAACAGAGAAGACCAAATAATGACCATGCATGATTTATAAGTGTGTGTGTGTGTGTGTGTGTAAGCAGACACATTACCTCCATCAACTTTGTGAAGCTGGGATAAAGGAAAACATTCAAATGAAGCAGCAATGAGTAATTGATGATCATAACTGTGATTATAAGGCATAATTACAATTAGCTGCACAAGAGTGCTAATCGTGGAAATAATTACATGTCAGCTTTCCTCCTAAAGAAGAGAGAATGTAATTAAGTGGCCCAGAGGAGGCGAAGAAAACACATCTCTGGGTGATAGATGTACGGGGTGAAGGGCTGATGTTTGAAGGGGTAAAGCTTTCTCAGTGCTTGAAATGAACCAAGCAATTTCTTCCACCAAAATATAGGAAAGTATGAACAAAGTATGGCTTGAGATTTCTTTTTTTCAAACAAAGCAAACCCAAACTTAAGGTATGAGACAGAAAAATACAGTGATTAAATGCCAGACAGACTTGAATTCAACTTTTTTAAAATTTTACTAGTTACCAGCTCTGTGAGATTAAAGAAGTTCTGTAACCTCACTCCAAGCCTCAGTTTCCTCCGTAGGAAAATAACGATCATACGGGCCTCTCCAAGTTGTTGTAAGGAAATAACGCTTGTGAAACTGGTATGTCAGTGCCTTACACATATTTAGCTCCCAATAAATGTCTGAGATTGTTACATAACAGAGAAAGGAGAAAAGAAGAAGAAAAGACAGGTGTGGGTAAGTCCAACCCTGTCTTACCGAGCTTTTCCACTTTGGTGCCTATCTGAATTCAGAGATATCCTAACACATTTCTTTCCTATACCTCTGGAGCTTCTTGTCTTTCTCCTGAAAGTTTCTACTTTTTATTTCCCTGATTTGAAGGTGTGAGATCGGGTATGGGTTTATAACCTGTGTTTCTTGGGGACGTGGTAACAAGTGGCTAAGAGAGGCCAGGTCAGATGGAGCTAGTAGGTTTTTGCCCCTCAGATGCTGACTGTCAAGTTGCTCCCGTCTCATTCACCCATTCATTCATTTATGTTCTTTATTTTTTGCAATAAAGGCAATGATATCAGTTGCATGTCAACTACACGTACAACAGTGGGTAAGATAAACATATACATGCGTTTATTGTATGTTAATATGAGAATCTTCCTGTGTATGTTTCAGCTGAGCCTTGAAGCTAAGAGATGCCACATTCTTAGGTGAATACATTGTAGACATTTGAAAGGAGGTGGGATAGATCTCTTGCATCAATGTCTCCAATCCTTCACCCCTTCTTGTATCCATCCACTTTGCCTTTCCGTGCTCGGCCACGCTGACTCTGGACTTCTAGACCTGGCTATGTGACTAGGTTTGGTGATTGGGGTATTAGCAAATATCTTGTTCTGTAAACAAGGTTACAGAACTTGTTTAATCTCACAGAGCTGGTAGCTAGTAAAATGAAAAAAAGTTGACTTCAAGTCTGTCTGGCATCTAATCACTGTATTTTTCTGCCTCATACCTTAAGTGTGGGTTTGCTTTGTTTGAAAAAAAGAAATCTCAAGCCATACTTTGTTCATGACACAAGCATGACACAAGCAGAGGCTTAAAAAGCTAATTGAACTTGCCCACACTCTCGCTCCTCTGTCATTGCCATGGAAACGTGTCCAAGCAAGCCTTCTGGAGGATGAAAGACACATAGGGCAATTGCCCCAACCAAGCCCCAGCCCAGATCCGGAAATGGCCAGTTGACCCCCAGATATATGAGCAAGTTCAGATTAACAGAACCCTAGTCAACCACACAAAGGACACAGGCAATAAATATGCACATTGTTGTCCACCATGGAGGTTTTGAGGTCGTTACACGGAATTCTTGCGATAGCTGATAAATTTTATAATACTCAGTTAGATAACCAAGGGAGGAAAAGTGGAAGAAGAGAGATTTATTAGGAAAATTTCTCTGAAAAAAGTTGTACTCTGTGCCCCACCCCCAAGCCAAGGAATCCGGATTTCAGCAGGACCACTCAGAAAACTGTAGTTTGGGGGATTCAGGCAAGGGATGTGCCGGCTGGCTGTTGACAGGTAAGCTGGAGGAGATGGACTCCAACGATAGCCACCTGCAAGCCCAGCAGTTGTTAGTGCAAAGGATGTATGAGAGTTTTCATTGTACTAGAGTTGGGTTGCTCAACCTCGGTACTATTGACATTTGGGGACGGATCATTCTTTGTTGTGTGGGGCTGTCCTATGCCTTGTACGATGCTTCGTAGCATTCCTGGTCACTATCACCTAGATGCCGATAGTTGTGACAACCAAAAATGTTTCCAGATATTGCCAAATGTGCCCTGGAAGACAAAAGCACCCCCATTCAGACACTGTACTAGAGAGATGCTAGCTGAAGGTATTGCCAAATTCCCAAGGGCTGCAGAAGAAGTAAGTGACTGGCCAGAATACAGGTATCTCCAGCTGCAGTCAGGAGACAGCTGGTGAGAGACCTCCAGCAACTGGGAGGTAAAGCATGTCCAAAGAGCCAACCAGAATACCATAAGACAGAAAGATTCTATTTTAATTATCTGTCAAGCTTAAAGAGCTTGAAGCCATCTCCCTAACAGTGTCCATTAAAGAATATTCTGCTCCCCTGGTCACCTCCATCTGGCCTCTCTTCTCTAACCTGGAAGGGTCAGAAATAACAGGGAGTCAGACAGAAAGTGTAGGAAATGCAGGAGAGCAGGAATGTAGGAGAAGGAGATGTAGGAGAAGCTGACCACAGCCCGCTTCATCTGCTATCGGCTTCTCTCTTAGACTTGGCTAGGGCTGGAGGAAGGGGAGAAGTCTTAACTGTGGGTTAGAACTGACTTACAGGTTACTATCAGGCAGTAGGCCTTCTACTTTCTGAAACTAGGCTGTTAGTTATTGAAAAGAATTGTTGGATTTTATACTACCTACAAGTGACCAGAAAAGTCAGCAGATACCTGAGTTGTTATCTAGCGGCAAGAAAACCAGCTGCTGTGAATAGGTTTAAAGGGGCAGTGGTGGCAGGATGCTGCTCTGTGGTTAATTTCCATTCATCTCCATTGTTCAAAGGACCAGATACCTATGCCACTTGGTAGAATTCCTTGTGCCCACAAGATCACGATCCATTCCATTTCTGCCAGCCCCATTAGTCCTGGCATACACCCAGCATTCTCCACTCCCCCGCAAAACAGCCCTCCACACACTGAACGCATATGCAGCAACACCAGACAACACAACCACCCACAAACGCCAAGCACCACAAAGCTGAACGCTGACTGTTTGGGACATCGGCTTGAGTCATGCCAGGCCCCTCAGAACACTAAACAGTGATGCTGGGTATAACCGGACAGTAGTCCTAAAGACTGTCCTTCTTGGGTGGCCGGCTCCCAGTCTGTGCCGGGAGTTGTGACTGCATTTTGAAATCCTCCCCAGCACACGCCTCCCACCCCAACCGGTCTCCTTGAATAGCAGCCTTGTGGCGAGGTCACAGAGCCACAAGTCATCAGTCAGCAAGGCAGGTCCTCTGCCGCCTTGGGCTCCCAGGGGGCGAGCACCGTGAATCACAGAAGTGTCCTCCCCTAGGAGCCAGGGTGACGAGGTCCTGTAATTTATCTCACATGAAATGAGCTGGATTATTTGACTAGGCTGGAGGAAAGCAGTCCATTAATTCTCAGAGATAGCTCTTGGCTGTTAAGGATTTTATTCTGAGCCCCCACCACGGACACCCCGCCTCCGTCCCCTTTCCTGAACCCTCGTGGCATGCCGAGGGCTCGACTCGCACTCCCCTGATGGCTTGATGCTAAAACAAGGCCCAAGACCACCCTTCGTCCTGGGAGAATAAAAAGGTCACTTAGCCTTTTAGTGCTTTACCATTAACCCCCTTGTTCTTGCCCTCTCACTCCTCCCAGCCAACTCCCACCTTCCAGTAAAAGATCATTTCATTTGACACCAAAAGCACAATCCGTGAAAGGAAAAACTGATAAAACTGAACTTCATGAAAATAAAAAATTTTACCCTGGAAAAAAAACTACCTGTGAAGAAAATGACAAGCCGAGCCACAGAGTGGGAGAAAATACACACTACACTACATAGTCAACAATGGGCTCAGATATAAAGGAAATAGAGGACTCTCAAAACTCAGCAATAGAAAACAAACGATCCAGTTAGAAAACAGGCATCACACACGAATAGACATTTCACTGAAAAGGATATACAGACGCCAAACGAGCACATGAAAGCATAATCAACATTATTAGCCATTAGGGAAATACAAATTAAAACCATAATAATATATCATTAGGCACGTATTAGAACTGTTAAAATGAAAAACAGTGATAACACCTAATGCTGGTGAAGATGCAGAGAAATGGGGTCACTCATACACTGCTGGTGGGGCTGTAACACGGTTCAGCCACCCTGGAAAGCAGTTTGGCGGCTTCTAGAAACTAAGCATGTCCTTACTGTATGACCCAACATGGTACTCCTGTGCGTTTATCCCAGAGAAATGAAAAAACAAAATTTTTTCTTGGCCATACCACACAGCATGTTGGATCTTAGTTCCCCAACCAGGGATCGAACCCATGCCCCCTGCATTGGAAGCGTGGAGTCTTACCCACTGGACCACCAGGGAAGTTCCAGAAATGAAAATTTATGTAAAAAAAAACCCCTGTACTTGAACGTACATAGAAGCTTTATTTATAATAGTCAAACAAACTGGAAACAACTAAAATGTCCTTCAACAGGTGAATTGTTAAACAAACAGTGGTACATCCTCACCATGGAATACTACACAGCCATAAAAAGGAATGAACCACTGACACATGTAACAACTTAGATGGATCTCAAGGGCATTCTGCTGAGTTAAAAAAATCAGCCTCGGGGAATTCCCTGGTGGTCCAGTGGTTAGGACTCAGCGCTTTCACTGGCGGGGGCCCGGGTTCAATCCCTGGTCGGGAACTATGATCCCGCAAGCCCTGTAGTGTGGCCAAAAAAAAAGGGGGGGGAAAGAAAATCAGTCTCAGAAGGCTAAATAGTGCATGACTGCATTTAACATGAGTCTTGAAATAACAATATTATACATGGTTGATAGGGGCCATGGGGGTGGTTATGAAGCAGTTGCACAAGGGAGCCTGGTGGTGATGAAACAATTCATATCTTGATTGCAGTCACGGCTACACAAATGTACACGTGTTAAAATTGCAAAGAACTATACATATATGCACACAAATGAGTATATGTCCAACTACTGAAAGCTGAATAAGTTTTGTGGGTGGACGTTTGTACCAATGTCAGTTTCCTGGTTTTGATATTATACTCTAGCTATGCAAGATGTTACCATTCAGGGAAAATAGGTCTTCCCTGTATATATATATTTTTTCTTTTCTTGTAACTTTCTATGAGTCTCTAGTGATTTCCAAAAAAAAAAGTTTCTAAAAAAATGTTAATTGTCTGGAATTCCCTGGTGGCGCAGTGGTTAAGAATCCACTTGCCAATGCAGGGGACACGGTTTCGAGTCCTGGTCCGGGAAGATCCCACGTGCCGTGGAGCAACTAAGCCTGTGCGCCACAACTACTGAGCCTGCGCTCTAGAGCCCGAGTGCCACAACTACTGAGCCCATGTGCCACAACTACTGAGCCTGTGCTCTAGAGCCCGTGCTCCACAACAAGAGAATCTACCGTAATGAGAAGCCCGCCCACCGCAACGGAGAGTAGCCCCTGTTCACCACAACTAGAGAAAGCCCACGTGCAGCAACGAAGACCCAAGGCAGCCCAAAATAAATAAATAAATAAAATGTTAAGCGTTCTTTTTCTAAAGATGATTTCCTTTCTAATCACAGTAATGACCGTTTCAAAGATAATTCCATTTGGATTTGCTTATTATTTTCAAATTATACTTTGGATTCAGTTACAGAACTTCCTTCCCTAGAAATTCATCTATTCTTTCTCTGTCTTGGAGCATCCTGGTCTCTTGGTGTAAATTATATGGAAAAGGGTCCTGTAAACAGGAGGTAAGCATTATTATTATTATGAGTTGCTTCTTCCGTATGCGGTGTCTGAAGGATGAGCAGCTTCATCCTGGAACGAAACAGAACCCTGTAAGAAAGATGCTCTGTGCTGAGTCACAGAGAAGGAAACTAGAGTTAATATAAATGTAAATTCTGCTTTTTTTACCAAAGAAGAAATAAGTGCTTCTCCCCATTATGACAGGCTCAGCATCAGAAAAGAAGCAAGAATGTTGTATACAAGGGGCTATTAAGATGAGGCTAGCGTGTGAAGAGTTTATCTTCACAGGTCCAAACCCCAGCCCTACCATGTTCCAGCTCTGTGATAGTGGCCATGTGACTTTACATCTCTGGGCCTCTGTCTCATCCTCTTTGAAATAGGAATAAAAATACCCCCTACCCCATATGTTTGTCCTAAGAATTGATGACATACCCTTACAAAGACATAGCCAGGGCTTGGCACATAATACATGCTCTGTAAATGCTGGGACCTAAGCCTCCCACAGCAGAAAAACTAAAAATGTTAAGTTGAAGAAGTTGACCACACCCAACTATGAATTCCCTCTTACTGTGGACCCTGCCCAGATCTCCCACTGTGACCTCCCTGGACCCCAAGAGTCACCATGTTCCAGACCTTTCCCTCCCTTTCCCTTTTCAAAAACTTACTCTTCATAGGACCCGATTCCTCCTGATGTAAATGGATGGTAACAGAGAAGCAGAACGTTGAGCAGGTGTGGGCGGTACCCTGTGATGTAGGCCCAGAAGCACAAAAAGGGAAACAGAAAAGACAGGACGGTTTCCATTCAGGCTCTTCCTGGCGCAGCCACGGGACCCAGGGCAGGTCATTCTACCTCCCAGGCTAGTGTCCTCACGGGATATGAGAAATGAGAGGGCAGACCAGCTCAGAGGTCTACAAGTTTTTTCTGTAATGGGCCAAAAGGCAAACACTTTAGGCTTTGGGGGCCTGTGTGGTCTCTGTTGTAACTACTCATCTCTGCTGCTATTAGGAAAGCAGCCACAGACAGTACGATGAGTGTGTCTGGGTTCTAATAAATTTTTACTTGCAAAAACAAGTTTGGCCTGCCAGCTATAGTTTGTTGACCCTGATCTAGACCAGTGGTCCCAAATTATTTCCCTACTGGGAAACCCTTTTATTAGCCGTCACCTAATAGATGCCATACTTAGAAATATTGTACCTATCAAATCCACTGCATTTTCTGGATTGAATTAGTTCTCCAACTGAATTATAAATATACTATATGATATCTATTATATATTTGCACAGTAATAAGCTCTGATTTATATGTATATATATAAACATATATATAATGCCAACCAGAGTTTTCTAGTTGCAGGCCAGAACCAGTGTTAACACACGAGGTTAATATATTTCTAACCAAAATAGTAAAACCTGACATTCAAGTTGACTTATTTGACCTAAACATGTATAAATATAGGTACAGAAAACCACTCACAAATCTCCTAATAAAAACGTCAAAACAGGGCTTCCCTGGTGGCGCAGTGGTTGAGAGTCTGCCTGCTGATGCAGGGGACACAGGTTCATGCCCCGGTCCGGGAAGATCCCACATGCCACAGAGCGGCTAGGCCCGTGAGCCATGGCCACTGGGCCTGCGCGTCCGGAGCCTGTGCTCCACAACAGGAGAGGCCACAACAGTGAGAGGCCCGTGAACCGCAAAAAAAAAAAAAAAAAAAAAAACGTCAAAACAGCCTAGAGGTCTGGGGGTCCCACTGAGTCAGACCTTTCATGTCACCTTCTTTAATGACAGGGCATTGGTTTGTGGTTGACAGTATGGCTCTGGATTGGTCTCATCTCATTTCTGGGTCTCTTTTTCTGCCTCCTGAAGAGGGTGCAGTTGGATGGTCTCTAGGGCCTTGCTGTCCCTGTCATTTTGCGATTCTAAGACCCTAGTCCTTCAAATGCGTTTGTTAGTTTGGGAGTCAGCTCCCCCAGGTAACAGCGTATTAGAAATACCATCAAAACCCAGATCTCCTTCCTAAGGACACTTCAGGATGATTCCTGAAGCCTATTAGGTATCAACCCTCAGGCTTCAGCCCCTGAGAGGTAACAGGGATGTTTCAGTTAAAGCTGGTTTATATGAATTCTTCCAATGATACCACAAAGCCTGGTCCTGCCCCATCAGGCTTCAAATTCAAAGCATTTTCTGAGCATTCCCCTGAGTGAGCCCAAGTCTCTGATCACTAGGAAAGTACACTGATTTTTTTTTTTTTTTTATGAGGCTGCAGACTCCCTTCTGCCTGAAGGGAGTTCATGGAAACACGTTAACTCAAACACAATACGCAAAACTGCAGTCCTGTGTCTCCCGCTCTGGCATCTCATTCCTACTATCCTGAGATCCCAACATACAACTGTGTTCCACGATCAGAGAAGGATGGGTACAAAGCCCAAAGGTCAAAAGAGAGGCCAAGTAGGAAAAGCCAACACACTTCCCTGGCAGGGGTAAAGCCTGGTGTGCTGGCAGTCAGGCAGCATAACTCTGTGCATGAGATGCAGTGGAAAATACCACAGGGCTGCATTCTAAATATGACTGACACACACACATTTTGGAAAAATTAAGGTTGTGAGTCAAACCCCACCTCCCCACATGTACCCCACCCCCTAGTCTTCTTACCTACCAACGCTAAGACACTTTGCAAATTCTCTTTCATAGTTGTTCCTCCTAATTTTTATGTTTCTAACAGAGGTCGGGAAACTTCTTCTGTAAGGGCCAGAGAATAAATATGTTAGGCTTTGTGGGATGTATGGCATCTGTCACAACTACTCAGCTCTGCCGTTGTGGCCTGAAAGCAGCCACAGACAACAGGAAACGAATGGGTGTGGCGGAAGTCCAATCAAGCTTTATTTACAAAAACAGGTGGCTTTCTGGGTTTAGCCCACCGGCTATAGTTTGTGGACACCTGCTCTATAATAATACTTAGTGGGTTTTTTCCCTAGCAAAAGCCTATGCAGGAGGTACCTTTATTATGCCCACTTGACAGGCAAGGAATCCAAGGCACCAAAACGGGAAATACTTGCCAGGTCCCACAGGTAGTGAGCGCCTGTGCTGGGCGCACACCAAGGAATCTACCAGCTAGACCCATAACTACAGTCTCAGGACCGTCTCCTTGGGTGACGCCTTGCAGCTGCCTGTTCATCCACCCTGAGGGCTCCCGACCTCTTCGAGGGAGCTGCAGCCACAGCGTGGTATGGCCATTCTTCTGCCTCTGTGCAGAACTGTCCCTAACCTCCCCCCTGCCAGACAAGAAAGAGCTATATATATATCATGCCCTCTAGGTCATCTCTACAGGTGGTCCATTGGCAGGAAGAATAAATTGATGGGTTTTACCTCTGCAGTAGGAACTTCGTGGCTAACACCCTCCCCTTCAGTGACCCAGGTTAGAAAATAACCCAGAAACCAAGAAATCATCACCTGGCCTGGCTTGTGGGCATGGTGCCTGTTCATCCCAAAGTCCTCTCTCTTCCATCTCCAGAATCTATTTAGTTCATTTGACCGTAATCATTTTTCCCCATCATTGACATGATCACTTACGTAAAAGTCTTTTATACCGATTTATCTTGAGAGGATCAGTAACTTGTTCATTCTTACAGGTGCCATTCTGTATAATACTCTTCTCTGTGGCCAGTTATACCTAGTGCCACGGCTTCCTCTGGAAATCAGTAACTGTCAGCCGCCAGTGGACGGCTGTTGGAAATTTTCCCTCCCAAGCTATCATTTGAAGATGGCTGGCTCGGGGCTGGCTCACAGGGATTCCTTTTAACTGCTGGGGCCACCTTTGTGAATCTTTTAAAGGCACTGACTATCTCCCGGCCTCACTCTGATGCATTTCCCCAAGGCCTCAGGTTTCTCTTCTCCGGGCTCCATACATACGTACATCAATACTAGGATTTTTTAATTAGCTCTGTGAAACACAGACTTAAAAATCAAACCCCCAAAAAGAAGCTAGGGCTCATGGAGTAAAGTAACTTGGATGTCTACCTGGATGTATGGACTGAATCCTGATTTCTAGCATGACCACAGTCCGGCAGCCAAGAAGACCGTTTGCCACCAGTACCTGCCTAGGTTTCACAGGTCCTACCAAGCTGCGGTTTGGAAGTTGGCCTTCCCATTCCCAGTTTGCTGATTTCCTCTTGAGTTAAGGGGAACGAGAAGGGGGCTGCCTGACCAAGCTCTGACTGAGTCTAGAGAATCAGACCTTTGGGGATGAATGTGCCAGTGATGGCAGCTCCAGCCATCCCATTAGGGATTTCCAAGGCCCCCTCGAGATTCAGAACCAACATCTCCTGGGTTCTGAGTGCCTACGCCAGGGCTAAACATATCTGTACAACTCAAGTGCAGCCCAAGACCACAGAGAGCCTTTGCAGCTACCCGCTCTTCAAGGAAGAATCACTTTAAGCTCTGACTCTGCTCACCACCTCAAACAGAGTCCTCCTCTTAGGAAAACACAGAAGTCATCGTTGAAAAAGACTCAGGAAATCGCTCCTGCCCACACTCCAGAAGCTGCAAAATAATGCAAAAATGTCAAAAAGACATCAATAGAGGTCTTTCAAGGGCAATCTTCATACCACAGATATCACCCAGTTTCTGAACAGCTATCTAATGTGAGAGAGATGGCTGTATTGTTAGACTCAGATAGGTATAGATAGATAGATTGGTAGATAGATAGATAGATAGATGATAGATAATAGACAGATACATACTACATACATACATAGATGATAGATAATAGATACATACATACATATATAGAAGATCAATATGTACATACATACATTATAGATAGATATAGACAGATAGAAAATGGACAGATACATATATATATACATACTTACATACATAGATGATAGATAGACCTATACAACAGGTATACACAATTTTTGTGAATTATCTGAAGGCAATGTACAAATGTTTTCAGCTCTAACAAAGATGAAAAAACATGACATGAACTCCTAGTTTCTGTGGGGACTGAGAAAAAGCTAAACAGTCCCTTCTCTGGTTCTTTTTTTTTTTTTTTTTTTTTTTTGCAGTACGCGGGCCTCTCACTGCTGTGGCCTCTCTCGTTGCAGAGCACAGGCTCCGGACGCGCAGGCTCAGCGGCCATGGCTCATGGGCCCAGCCGCTCCGCGGCACGTGGGATCCTCCCGGACCAGGGCACGAACCCGTATCCCCTGCATCGGCAGGCGGACTCCCAACCACTGTGCCACAAGGGAAGCCCCCTTCTCTGGCTCTTAATGAACAATTTTAATAAATTCAATATAACCTGCATCAGTTAAGCCCCTTCCATGTACGTGGCTCCATGCTAAGAAATGAATGAGCATAGTGCCTGCCTTAAAAATCTAGCAGAGGGCTTCCCTGGTGACACAGTGGTTAAGAACCCACCTGCCAATGCAGGGGACACTGGTTCGAGCCCTGGTCTGGGATAATTCCACATGCCACAGAGCAACTAAGCCTGTGCACCACAGCTACTGAGCCTGTGCTCTAGAGCCCACAAGCCACAACTACTGAGCTTGTGTGCCACAACTACTGAAGCCCACACACCTAGAGCCCATGCTCCACAACAAGAGAAGCCACCACAGCGAGAAGCCCGCGCACCGCAATGAAGGGTAGCCCCCAATTGCTGCAACTAGAGAAAGCCCGAGCACAGCAACAAAGACCCAATGCAGCCAAAAACAAATAATAAATTAATTAATTTTTTAAAAAAATCTAGCAGAGAAGACTCACCCCATCTAGCAGAGAAGACTCACCAAAGAATAACCATAATATAAAGCAGGCTATAGGGACTTACCTGGCGGTCCAGTGGTTAAGGCTCTGTGCTCCCACTGCAGGGGACCCGGGTTCGATCCCTGGTCAGGGAACTAAGATCCCACATGCCGCATGGTGTGGCCTGAAAAAAAAAAAAAAAAGCAAGCTATAATGAGTGCTATAATAAAGATACAAAAGTGCAGAAAAAAATAATAGGGTTGTTTGCTTTGTTTTTTCAAGGACCATGAATTTTAAAAATTTACCGAGGCATCCAGTGAGGGCAAGGGCTAATTGACAATCTTCAGAGCTTAGAAACAACAAATGAAATGAAAACAGGATTTCTCATTCCCAAAATAAAACATACTGAATTATGACCACAGACACCTTCTCAGCACAGCACTCCTAGAAATGATCTAAACATCTCTTCTTCATTTATGACCTGAAAAACTCTGTAATAGGTCAAAGTCTAGAGAAGAGACTAAAATAAAATCTCATCATCTTTTCACTCATCATTCTTTTATCTCTGTACCTCAGCCTCCCAAGTCGTTAAAGCCTTCATTTCTAGATTTCTGCAACAAGAAAGGCTTTTGCCTATTGACCAACCTGAAATGAGTCAGGATAATAGCCTTCCACAGACACTTGAAGGTGTTTACTTTTCACATCTGTTCACTCCACAAACATGTATTAAGCACTTGCCATGTGCCTTCTATTGTGTCAGACTCTAAGAGCAAGAGAAAAACAAGACATGATCCACAGCCTCGATGAGGCCAGAGCCTAGTGATGGGAGGAAACAAATGAGTACAAAGAAGGACATCTGAAAGTGACAGATGCTGTAGTGGTTTATGCCCAGGGGATTATATGAGCATCCAAATACTACTTCTTGGGCACAAGGCTGAAGAAAGAAGGCAGAAAATCAACAAATAGTTTAGAAAAAGTCAAGTAGTCTAGTACTTGAGGTTTGGTTTCCTAAGTAACCTCTTACTTCTAGTCTCCTTCCTAATTCATCTTTCATCCTGCCACTAGCTAATACTCCTAAAGTTTAATTCTAATTGTGTTAATGCCCTGCTCAAAGACTCGCAGTGCTTCTCCTCTTTTATTTATTTATTTTTTTTTTTGCCATACGCGGGCCTCTCACTGTTGTGGCCTCTCCCGTTGCGGAGCACAGGCTCCGGACGCGCAGGCTCAGCGGCCATGGCTCACGGGCCCAGCCGCTCCGCGGCATGTTGGATCTTCCCAGATCGGGGCACGAACCCGTGTCCCCTGCATCGGCAGGCGAACTCTCAACCACTGCGCCACCAGGGAAGCCCTCCTCTTGATTATTAAGCGGAGTCCAGACTCCTTAGCATGGCACCAAGCACTCCAAAACCCAGCCTCCGCCTCTGTTCCAGCCTTGCTTATTTACTCAATACATATCTAGTAAGTGTCAGGTACTGTTCGGGACACGAGAGATACTGGGGAAATAAGACCGTCAAGATTTCTAGTTTCATGAAGTGTAAGATAAGCTACGAGGGTATGTCGGGAATTCCCTGGCCGTCCAGTGGTTAGGACTCCGTGGAGCTTCCACTACAGGGGGCACGGGTTCAATCCCTGGTCGGGGAACTAAGATCCCACAAGCCGCATGGCATGGCCAAAAAACAGACAAATAAAAAAAAAAAATAAGCTACAAGGATATGTTGTACAACACGAGGGATATAGCAAATGTTTTAAAATAACTATATATGAAGAATAACCTTTAAAAATTGTGAGTCACTATATTGTACACCTATAACTTATATAATATATATCAACTATATTTCAATCTTTTTAATGTCAAAGAGAAATTTTTTAAAAAGGTTCCTAGTTTCATAGTACAATAGTAGAAGGGAGATCAATTAAGCAAGCAAGCAAAACTTTCAAATGGTGATAAATGCTGTGAAGAAAAAGGAAGCTGAGTGACAGACGAAGACGGCAGGGGAGTTTTGCTAGAGCATCAGAGCAACTGACATTTAAGCTGAGATGTGAATAACAAAGCGCAAGCCATGTGACCCTCTAGGGGGTAAGGGTGTCAAATAGAGGACGCAGCCAGGACAACGACCTGGCGTAACCATGAAGCAGACCACAGAGGGCAGGTTATCTGATACGTGGGGAAGAGCAGTGTAAGAAGAGGGTGGGGAGGGGACATGCATGGACCACTGAGGCCTTGCAGGCAAGGGGAGAAATCTGGATTTTCACTCCATGTCTGATGAGAAGCCATTAGTAGATTTTAAGCAAGGAAGCAAACTAATGTGATAGTCAATTTAAGTGGGTCAGTTACAAGGGATGGCAGTGGGGCAAGGGATGAAGCTGAGAGCCCAGTTGGAAGCTGAGGTCAAGTTCAAGTGAGAGATGATTGTGGCTTGGACCAGGGTGGAAGCAAGAGAGACAGAGAGAGATGAAGTGAGTCTTGGTATGTCAGGGATGTAGATCACCAAAATGTACTCTGGGATCACACGTGAGGGAGGCAGAGGAAAAAGAAGAGTGAAAGACGTCAGAGGTGACTTCCACGTGCTTAGCTTGAGCAAGCAGGCTGGCAGTGGGGCCATTTACAGAGTTGCTGTCGTGTCCTCTTACGTGTCCCTCAAGCCCCCAAACACTAGAGTCAAACTAGATCACATGTCACCTCTTGAGCACACCCTACTCTTTTCTAGTATGTTTCATTGTCCATTTCCTTCATTTCTGCACTTTCAAACCCTAGACATAGTTCAAGATTCAAAGCCAATGTTCTATTTCCTGCCTTTGTCTGCTGAAATTCTCTCTTCTATTCACAATGCTTTTTGTATTTCAGTTACCGCATGTATCCCATTGCACCTTGGATTTGTATTATTAATGTTAGTGTATTAACAGTACATAGTATATTAATATTATTGCGTCCAGATATGCCACCTCAACCCCATCTGCGACCAGCTTTTCTTCATCTTTCTGTCCTCCATGAATCTTTGCATATCCACAGACATTTGTTGAAGGTAGAGACGGTACAGATAATATTGCCTTCTAATCTTTGTTTACTTCTTCAGTCCCAGACTGCCTTATGATAATTCTTAAGGAGATTTGGGGGATTATTCTATTGCCCGGAGGAGAAAGTCAAGTTTGAATAACTTGCCTAGGTGACACCAACGTGCCAGAATTAGAATTCATATCCTCGGAGTCTTACAATATTATAGGGAGCCACGTGGATTACATCTATTTCCTCTTCAGATCCCTATGAGACTACACAGTACCTTATTTCATCAAGCCTAAAATGCCAATTCTAAGAGCCAATATTATTTTATGGAACACTAAAAAAGAAAAAATGAGGTCAGTTAAACTTTGACACCTGCCCAAACACCATCTGTTACAAGGGCATCCTGATTTCAGAGATAGTAAAGTGTGAGAGAAAAAAAAGTGCATCTTAGAACTCTCCATTTTATAAGTGAGGAAACCAAAGCTTAGAGAGAGTAAGCACCAGCCCAACATCAGACACCAGGCAGGTGGCAGAGTTAGGAAGCAAACTCGGGTCTCTTGGCTCCGAGAAATGTAGTCTTCACATGTTAGCGGCGCACCCTCGTCTGTGTCGCTTGGGCTTTTCTAAGGAGGCACAATCCCAACAGGTGAACATAAAGAAATAAAGATCCAATGCAGAGCCCAGGCTGAATCTGTGTTCTACGCAGCACAAATCTGTGTTCTACGCAGCACAAAGCTTCCTGGCCTTTACTGAAATTAGGAAGGGAAATGTCTGGCTGAGCGCCTTCTTTTTTTTTTTTTGCGGTATGCGGGCCTCTCACGGCTGTGGCCCCTCCCGCTGCGGAGTAGAGGCTCCAGACGCGCAGGCTCAGCGGCCATGGCCCACGGGCCCAGCCGCCCCACGGCATGCGGGATCCTCCCGGACCGGGGCACGAACCCGCGTCTCCTGCATCGGCAGGCGGACTCTCAACCACTGCGCCACCAGGGAAGCCCACCTTTGCTCTCTTTTGCATAGAGCGATAAAGTGTTATAGAAAATGCAGCACGGGTTTTTAATTTTCTCCTTGTCACTGGGTGCTGTAATCACATAATTAACCAAATGCTAGAGATAGTCATTTATAGCAAATGGGCCAAACAACCGCAGAGGTGAGCTACCCAGGGACCCAAAAGGTTACGATCGGCCTCTCAAAAAGCCACGTGTGGACAGAGCTGCACCATTCCTGGGCCGTTTGGAATCTGACACCCAAAGAAGGCAGCATTAGAGTAAAGCAAGGGCATGGAGTTTGTCCTTCAGGACAAATGAATTGCTATCATCTCAGTGGTTTGGAAAGCCCTGAGGTGAGGGGGAGGGTACAGGAACCCGGGGCCAGAGGCCACAGCTCTATCCGTGCTCCTGCACTGCCCTCCATCACTTCACCCAGGATGCGAGCTGTCTGGATAAGCGCCTTTGCTCAGGCCCCACCTTCTGCCCGAGGTGCCCTTCCTGCCAACTGCATTCCTCTTCCTTCAAGCACTGCCAACCACCTCACCTGTGCCCCGGGGCCCTTCACTGCTACCACTAGTGTAGCATTTGCCACAGCCTATCTTGGAAACAAGTAACAACAGCAACAAGTAACATCTACAGTGTTATTATATACAGTACAATTCAATATATATACACATATATAGAGCTAGTATATATACATATATAAATATGTATTTATATATACATTTTATATATTTATATAGAGCTATTATATATACATATATAAATATGTATCTATTTTATATATTTAATATATTTATATATAGCTATTATATATACAAATACATATATATTTTTATATATTTATATAAAACTATTATATATACATATATAAATATGTATCTATTTATATTTTATATATTTATGTATAGCTATTATATATACATATTATGTAATATATATAATTTTACCATATACAGAGTTATCATATATAGTACTACTTTATATATATAATATATATAACTATTATATATAGCTATTATAAATATAGCTATTATATGTACATATATAAATATGTATCTATTTATATATGTTTATTTTTATATATTTTTATATAGCTATTATATATACATATATGTAATATATATAATTTTACCATCTAGAGTTATCATATATAGTACTACTTTATATATATAAATATATATAGCTATTATATATATATATTTATTTTTCTATGTAACTATTTTATATGTATATATAATTTTACACACACACACACGCACCACCAGCATCACCACCAGATTGTGGGCAGAAACTAACAGAACCCTGTTAAGGCCCAGAAAGGGTCTTGCTTGCCCGCTTGCCCTCATAGAGAAGCCCCTCCCGCAGCGAGCATGGCAATTGCAAAGGTGGTGCAAATACCCACTTTCTAAGATCCAGGGATGAGAACCAGACAGGTGATTTGCAGGGGAGTTTTGACCGACACCAGAAAGTCTCCGATCCACCCTCACCGCAACTGAGTTTTGCCTTGGAAGACTGAAATTCTAGCTTGGGTATTAAGCTTCACCTTCTCCACAGAACGCTCCCTTTTAAAAGGGGATTCCCATCGCAAAGGCAGCATCTGATGTAGATTGACAGTTTATGTCTTTCTCCCCTACAATGTGAAGCCCAGACAAAAGCAAACACTTCTCACCTGAGCAGGAGAGGGTGGGGCAATGGAGAAGGACGCACTAAATCTATCACCATCATGATCATCATTATTTTCATTTCAGGGATGACAAAGAAAGCTTAAGTATTTGGCCCAAAGTCTAAGTGGAGTTGCTAGAATTCAACCTCGGGTCTGTCTGAAGCCAAACCCATGCCTTTCCCTACAATCAAGGATGCAAAATACCTGATTGTTTTCCCTTTTCACCCCGCCCCACCCATCTCACTCCAGGGCTTCAACTGGTCCTTCTGCTTTTAGCTTTTCCTCTCTTTACAAAGCATGTCAGATACTGGGAAGAGACGGAAGGTTTAACTTCCCACGCGTGCCTGCAGGCCGTTGAGGAAGGGTGGAAGGGGCAGGGGGCAGAGGGACAGAGACGTCTTCCAGGGTACCTGACACGCCCCCTGCCTCAGTGGCCAATCTAGATGACAAAGACGATTTGGATCCTCAGAACCAGAGATAAAAAAGTGTCTAAGATGGGCTTCCCTGGTGGCACAGTGGTTGAGAGTCCGCCTGCCGATGCAGGGGACACCGGTTCGCGCCCCGGTCCGGGAAGATCCCACGTGCCGCGGAGCGGCTGGGCCCGTGAGCCATGGCCGCTGAGCCTGCGCGTCCGGAGCCTGTGCTCCGCAACGGGAGGGGCCGCAACAGTGAGAGGCCCGCGTACAGCAAAAAAAAAAAAAAAAAGTATCTAAGAGGCATCCGGTAATCTTTCTGAAGTTTCTTAACCCCGTGTACGGGAGAAAAAATATCTTTTTCCTCCACCCTTCTAAGTTCTCACCTGAGACCCCTAAAACCAAAGACAGATTAGCACCAGAAAAGCATACAAATGTATTTAACACAAGCTTTATGTGATACAGGAGCCTTCATAGGAAATAAAGACCCCAGAAACGGCCTTCTGTGCCAGGCTTGAGGAGAAGAGGAGGGTCATGGAAAAGCGTGACAGGACGAAGAGCTAAGACTAGTAAACTGGAAGAAACTGAGCAAAGCGCTGTTGGTTCACATGCTGTCAGCATCCCTCCATCTTCAGAGACAAGCGGTTCCTCCTCCTCCGGGTAGAGGGAGGACATCTCTTATGTGTGGGTCTTATGAATCGCTTCAGGGGAGGGTCAGAAAATCCTTCCTGCTCCTGCTGTTTCTCAAATTCCTTCAGCTTGAAATATTCAATAAGCCAAGGGGCTGCATTTTGGGGGGTACGTTTATTAAACCCGGTCACCGGCAACCCCTTCTGATAAACATACACTCTCACAGCCCCCCTGGAGAGGAAACACAGGGCCGCCCTGCTGAGTAGCCCCACCAGCCAAGAAGTTTTAGTGGAACCAGAAAAACAGGTATAGATTCTGTCTTCCAAACAGAAATTATAATCCACTATTAAAACCTCCCCATTCCCTGCCCCACGGCCTTAGCAATACAAATGCCCTGAGCTGAAGACATTACCTCTCATGATGACACAATCCAGCTCCATGTATTGTGGGGATAATACAAATCAGGAAAATTCAAGAATGCATGACTTTGCGCTGGTCAGAATGGCCATCATTAAAAAGTCTACAAATAACAAATGCTGGAGAGGGTGTAGGGGAAAGGGGACCCTCCTACACTGTTAGCTGGGAATGTAAGTTGATGCAACCACTGTGGAAAACGGTATGGAGGTTCCTCAGAAAAGTAAAAATAGAATTACTGTATGATCCAGCAATCCCTCTCCTGGGCATATATCCAGACAAAACTATAATTCAAATAGATGCAGGCACCCTTATGTTCATAGCAGCACTATTCACAATAGCCAAGACGTGGAAACAACCTATATGTCCAGTGACAGATGAATGGATAAAGGAGATGTGGTACATATGTACAATGGAATATTAGCCATAAGAAAGAACAAAATAATGCCATTTGCAGCAACATGGATGCAACTAGAGATTATCATCCTAAGTGAAGTAAGTCAGAAAAAGACAAATACTATATATCACCTATATGTGGAATCTAACATATGACACAAATGAACCTATCTATGAAACAGAAATAGAATCAGGGACATAGAGAACAGACTGGTGGTTGCCAAGGGGGAGGGAGATAGGAGAGGGCTGGATTGGGAGTTTGGGATTAGCAGATGCCAACTGGTATATATGGAATGGATAAACAACAAGGTCCTACTGTATAGCACAGGAAACTATGTTCAATCTGTGATAAATCATAATGGAAAAGAATATGAAAAAGAATTTATATATATGTATAACTGAGTAAATTTTCTATAATTAACACAACATTGTAATTCAACTATACTTCAATGAGAAATAAATTTTAAAAAATAAAGTTTATCATTCTTAAAATAAAATAAAATTTGGAAGAATATAAAAAAGAATGTGTGACTTTGAAGGTCTATACATGAGAAAGTCTGGGAAGAGCTGATTGAGGCAGTGGTTCTCGAAGTGTGGTCCCCAGACCAGCAGTATCAGCATCACCTGGGAACTTGTTAGAAACTCATATTCTTGGATCCCACCCAGTTCTACTGAATCAGCAACTCAGGGATGGGGCCCAGCTATCTGTATTTTAAAAAGCCCTCTGGGTCATTTTGATGTCCACCACAATTTGAGGACCACTTGTGTTGTAGACTGAAGAAAGGAGAGGGGTGGCAAACGCCGTCATTTCTGAATAGCTCTTTCCTCCAGCTGAGACTCCAGCGATAATCCAGGCAAGGAGAGAGAGAGTCGTGCAGTTTGGGAGTATCGGCCTGACAAAGGCTAACTTGCCCTCGTTCATAGTTCCCTTTCTTACGGCAGGCTGAGCCCTAGTCCAGAGTCCCGGGTGACACGTTGTATTTTCTTTTCTTTTTGTTCTTTTTTGGGCATCCCCGTTATGGCATGCGGGATCTTAGTTCCCTGACCAGGGATCGAACCCGTGCCCCCTGCATTGGGAGCATGGAGTCTTAACCACTGGACCGCTAGGGAAGTCCCAGAGGCCCGGGTGAGATAGAACACAGTAAATTCAAAGGTTGCCTTTGACTACCTTGGATTTTAATTTCCCAGGCATGTCCTTCAGGCCAGCTTCACCTAGAACAAGCTCAGAGTCTCCCTAAAAAGAGAGAAAAGAAAGTGATTGCTGGCTCCCTCCCCCACCCCCTTGCCTTGAAATTGTTTTCTTCCATCCTAGCCTGCTGGCTTTAATTAGGAGGAGTGAAGGCAGCATGCAGACTGGAGACAGCAGGCAGTCTTAGCACAGAAATGTGTTCAATAAACAGGTTTGGATAATCAGAGGTCACCACATCTCTGTGTCTGCGTCCTTGTCGTCCCCCCCGCCCCCCCACCTTCCTTCCTGGCTTCTCCCTCCCCATCTTGTTTGTCTTACCATTTACACCTCATTAGTTATAAGGAAGCCACCAGCTCAGAGTCCTGTTGCTATGGGCTTGGGAGACAGTCTGTCTTCAAGAGAGGCTGAGGGCCAGGAGGCAGGAAGTCAGGATAAATGAAATCATACTGCATGTTCACAATCGGCTATAATTAAGGCATCTTATAAATACATATTATACAAACGCATTACAATGACAAAATCAGCCACATTTGAGTGCCTTTATACTCTGGACAATAGAGGGTACTTTTTTGGACCCAAGAGGTATCTGCTATATTGAAAAGAGCATTAAGTGCATATTACTAAGTGAAAGAAGCCACCTGAAAAGGCTACATGCCTTACGATTCCAACTCTATGACATTCTGAGAAAGGTAAAACTAAGGAGACAGTAACAAGACCTGCGGTTTTTAGAGGCAGGAGAGAGAGAGAGATAAACAGATAGAGCACAGAGGATTTTTAGGGCAGTGAAACTATTTGGTATGATTTTATGATGGATATATGTCATTCATACATTTGTCCAAACCCATGAAACGTACAACACCAAGAGTGAACCCTAGTGTCTGTCAACTAAGACTCTGAGTGATGGTGAAGTATCAGTGTAAGTTCATTGATTGTAACAAATGTACCGCTGTGGTCGGGGGCTATTGTACATGTGTGGGAACAGGGAATGTATGGGAACTTTCTGTATTTTCTGCTCCATTTTGCTATGAACCTAAAACTGCTCATAAAAAATAAAGTTTAGGGACTTCGCTGGCAGTCCAGTGGTTAAGACTACACGCTTCCACTGCAGGGGCACGGGTTTGATCCCTGGTTGGGGAACTAAGATCCCACATGCTGCACAGCGTGGCCTAAAAAATTTTTTTAAAAATTTAAATAAATAAAATGTATTCATAAAACAAAAAAGTATTAAACTTGGACTCAAAATATATGGAGTCTAATTCTATCATGGTCTTGGCCGCAGTCTGGCTGTGCCAACTTGGACAAGTTACTCGGCTTCTCTGGGCCTCAGTGGCATCATCTACAAAAATGAGAATGATAATATCCTCCAGATAGAAATGTTGCAAAGGTTAAAATGAAGTAATAAGTGTAGACATACAGTCAATGTTTGTCTAGCTAAGAATAATAGGAGAATTATATGAGGAATTTGGGGCAGAGTCTGGGACTAGAATTCCAGACTGCCGTACTGAAAGAGGCAGGGCCAGCCCAGACAGCACCACCTATATTATTACCTGATTTGAGATGTAAGTTTTTTTCTCCACCATTGAAAGCTATCTGCCCCACTGCCCTGCTGGAAACTTGAAAAGCAGACAGTAGCTATTCCTGGGAGTAGCATATTTGGTTTTTAGGACCAAAATACAGTAAGTCCCCTACATACGAATGAGTTTCATTCCAAGAACGCATTTGTAAGTCCAGTTTCTTCATTAAGTCCAGCAAAGTTAGCCTAGACACCCAACTAACACAATCGGCTATATAGTACTGCACTGTAATAGGTTTATAATAATTTTCACATAAATAATACATAAAAAACAAACACAAAAAATAAAAAACATTTTTATCTTACGGTACAGTACCTTGAAAAGTACAGTAGTCCAGTACAACAGCTGGCACACAGGGGCTGGCATCGAGTGAACAGGCAAGAAGAGTTACTGATGGGAGGAGGGAGAGCAGGTGGGAGACGGTAGAGCTGAAGGATCGTCAGCAACAGGAGATGGAGGGCAAGCTGCCATTTCCCTCACGCCTGACGCTGATGGAGCGCATGTTCACATCTTTGAAAGTTCAAAACTTGAAGGATTGTATGTAGGGGACTTAACTATATATTATACTGTAAACACCTCAAAGGGCAAAAAAATGAATGATAGCATCGCAGCAGGGATGATTAACATTATCTACCTAAAAGCAAAGTCCCCAAAGAACAGAACACAGAATGTATATGTTTTTATAAAGGGGGTGGACAGAAAATCTAAAAATATCTAGAAGCTCAAGGCATTGCCTGGGAAGGTAGATAAGTTGACAAGGTCAGAATGAGTAGTCAGAGGAGAATTTTTAAGGCGAGGGCACAAAACTCAGAGAGGAAATCAATCAAAAAGCAAGCAACCCATATCCTGAGCACCTATACTGTGCAAGCCATTGTTCTACGTATTGGGAATACGTCACTGATGGACACAGCAATTCATGGAACTTACATCCTGGTGAACGTAAGGAACAGACCAAAAAACAGGTAAATAAGTAAACATAACTAAGTTGATATCGTATATTAAAAGGTAATATATTCTATAGAAAAAAAGAAAAGGTAAAGAATCACTGGGAGAATAAAGAGTGGGAGATTCCATTTTAAATAGGATGATCAAGGAAATGATAATTGAAAAGATGAGTAAAGCATTGAAGGAGGTGAGGGAGTTAGCCACACAGATCTCAATGGAGAAGAGCTTTCCAGGCAAAGGGGACATCTAGAGCAAAAGCCCAGGCGGGAGATTTCTGGGCTGTTCCAGGAATAATGAAACCAGTACAGTTGGAGCTGGGTCAATAAGGAAGAGACTAGAGGACAAGAGGTGAAACAGCTGAAGGGGCTGAATCATGCAGGGCCTCGCAGGCCACTGTAAGGAATTTGGTTTCACTCTGTAGTAGGGAGCTATGACCAGGTTGTAAGCCAAAGTGGCCCGATCTGGATTATGATCAGATGGACCACGTTGACTATTGTGCTAAGAACAGACTGAGGCCTACAGAGACAAAGGTAGAAGCAGGTGAGCTTCTGGGAGACCCTTAGATTGAACCTCACAGGCAAGCACTGACAGTGGTTGAGCCAGGATGACAGCAGTGGAGGCATGAAGAGGTTTAGCTCCTGTCTAGATGCTGAGGGTGGGACCACCAGGCTCACCAGAAGGAGTGATGTACAAGGTCTTGGACCTGAGCTACTGGAAGGATGAAGTGGCTGTCAACTTGTCAACTGAGACAGGGAAGACTGCCACTGAGCAGGTGTGGGTGGAAAATCAGGAGTTTGGGATGAAATGGCAAGAGGAGGTGTGGGCTTAGAGGGGATGCAGCAAGCACAGACCTCACACCTCCCACATCTCCCTGTAGCTTGGCCTGGATGTAAGATGCAGCACATGATTTATCGATGCCATTGGCCTTCAGCAGGAATCATCCTGAAGTATATTTTAAGCCCTCAGTTTCCCCCATGCAATGGAACAAACAAATCTAAAGAAACAAAGGTCGAAAGAAGCATGAGTGTATTTGGTTCCCCCTATATGAATGTCTCCCCCTGCTCACGCCCACTGCCTCTGCCACCTCTCCAAGAGTGTTGTCGAACCCAAGTTCATGTGCCTGATGCACAGTGAGGCCAAACAAGCTGAAACATCAGAGTCTGGAGGAGAGAAAGGTTTATTGCAGGGCCAAGCAAGGAGAATGGGCAGCTTGTGCTCAAAAAGCCCAAACTCCCAGATGGTTTTGGGGGAAGAGTTTTTAATCGGCAAAATTTGAGGGGAGGTCTGCAAGGTATGTGACCATCCTCTGATTGGTTGGTGGTGAGGTGAGAGGGTGGCGTTCCAGGCATCAGCCTTCCGATTCCAACCAGTCTGGGTTCACGTGCTTGTGCTCAGCCTGAAGTGACCATCCTCTACCTGGGTGGGGGCCTTCGTTCCTGTAGAAGAACTCAGAGATGTGTATGAGATCGTCATGTACATCACCCAAGGAGGGACCAGGACCCTAGCCCATCACTGCACTATTGTTACTTTCTGCATCCCCTCACTTCCCTAATTAGGATCTGTTTGAATCTGCCCCTTGGAAGTCAGGGAAAGTCTAGGAGGCTGAAAGTCTTTTTCCTACAAACAAGAAATGGGGGGCATGGAAAGCCTTTTATACCTGGTAAGGCCCACAAGGTCCCGCTCGATTTCAAGAGGACAGCCAAGTGTCCCCGGAGTCACATTCAATTAGATTGTGAGTCATCACATCCATCCCCCTAGACAGCAGGGCTAGTTATCTCCTAAGGAATCCTCTGGTGCCCACCATGCCCACTCACTCACCCCCTCAAAACATGCTCACGGAAGGGGATCTAATAAATCAACTCACAGTAGGGGGTAAATGAGTAAAAGAAGAAACAAGTGAAAACACTCCTCCCCTAGGGATACTGGAGCTTTAAAGCAGCCAACACCCTAAACCAAGGGACAAAGTAATGAAATATCTGGCCACAGACTAAGGGAATGTAAGGGTCAGTGACCTTGGACTCACATTCCTCTGTGGCCGCCTCCTGAGAAAATAGTAGGGCTGCCCATACAACTCAAGGTGGTTTCCTTGACTGTTCCAGAAGGAGGATGTGGAGTCCCCTGGGGGTAAACACATTTCCTGCTTGCCTGCACTGTATTCTTTTTCTGCAGAGCACCTGTCCCACACATACACAGCCGGAATGCTAGGCCTGCATGCAGGGACTCTTCTGTGACTCTGCTCCAATAAATACCTAGCTCATGATGGTCTCGTTCCTTTTGCCCCTTGGCTGTGAGACCCCAGAAGATACCACGTGTGTGCACGTGCACGCATGCATGTGTGTGTTGTCTGCACAATGACCTTCAGAGTTCTTCAGCTGTCTGGACACCCCAGGGTCAGCTAAGCAACAGCAAGGCTGGTGAAACAAGAAGGGAGCCCTCAGGACTTCCCTGAAAGTCCAGTGGTTAAGACTCCATGCTTCCACTGCAGTGGGCGCAGGTCCCTGGTTGGGGAACCAAGATCCGCATGCTGTGTGGTGTGGTCATAAAATAAAATTAGAAAAAAAAAAAAAAAAGAAGGGAGCCCTCTGGCTCTGAGCTAGCAGGAGCTTCCCCCCACACCCTGGGGGTCTCTCAGGTACCAGTCACTCACTCAGCAGGAGGCTGACAGCCACCACCAGCAACAATCACAGCTCCTCCATGTTTTTCCAGGCTGTAATGTTCAATCAATCCATCAGGTGTGCCGCCCACAGAAACTGGGCCTGCCAGCTCACTTCAGGCGTTTGAGGGAAGCAATCCCCATGTCAGCTCCTTCTCTGGGCAGTTTTATTTGAGTCCAGTCCACTTTGTGAAGCCATTACACATCAATCCTTCAGGGGTCTTTCCTCCCTCGATGGCTTTGGGCTGCACTTGGCTAATCAGTAACTCCCAGGCAAGCCACATATATTCTGAAATGCACCCACACAGAAATAGACTTCCCCGGGGAGCGGGGAGCATCCTCCCCCAGACACTTGGAAAGATGCATACCCCCTGGGGCACAGGACCACTGGCAGTACCGCAGCCTTGCTGACCAGGTCACGTGGTGCAGACCCCTCCCTGAAGAAATGACATGTCAGAGGAAAAGAGAACATCCATCAACAATGTCCCCTCTTGACCTAATCAAACTTACAAGCTTTTGCACAGCAAAGGAAACCACAAACAAAATGAAAAGACAACCTAGACAATGACAAAAAATATTTGCAAATGATGCAGCAGACAAGGGCTTCATCTCCAAAATATACAAACAGCTCATACAACAACAAAAAGCAAACAACCCAATCGAAAAATGGGCAGAAGACCTTAATAGACATTTCTCCAAAGAAGACATACAGATGGCCAGTAGGCACATGAAAAATGCTCAACATCACTAATTATTAGAAAAATGCAAATCAAAGCTACAATGAGGTTATCACCTCACACCAGTCAGAATGGTCATCATCAAAAAGTCTACAAATAAATGCTAGAGAGGGTGTAGGGAAAAGGGAACCCACCTACACTGCTGGTGGGAATGTAAGTTGGTGCAGTCACTATGGAAAATAGTATGGAGGTTCCTCGGAAAACTAAAAATAGAATTACTATATGATCCAGCAATCCCACTCCTGGGCGTATATCCAGACAAAACTATAATTCAAAAAGATACATGCACCCGTATGTTCATAGAAGCATTATTCACAACAGCCAAAACATGGAAAACAACCTAAATGTCCATCGACAGATGAATGGATAAAGAAGATGTGGTACATTTATAAATGGAATATTACTCATCCATAAAAAAGAACAAAACAATGCCATTTGCAGCAACAGGGATGAAACTAGAGATGATCATACTAAATGAAGTAAGTCATAAAGAGGAAGACAAATACGATGTGATATCATTTATATGTGGAATCTAAAATATGACACAAATGAACCTATCTACAAAGAAGAAACAGACTCATAGACATAGAGAACAGACTTATGGTTGCCAAGGGGGGAGGTGGGGAGGGAGAGGGATGGATTGGGTGTTTAAGGTTGGTAGATGCAAACTATTACATTTAGAATGGATAAACAAGAAGGTCCTAATGTATAGCACAGGGAACTATATTCAATATCCTGTAATAAACCATAATGGCAAACAATATAAAAAAAGAATGTCTCTATGTGTATAACTGAGTCACTTTGCTGTACAGCAGAGACTGACACATTATAAATCAACTATACTTCAGTGAAAAAAAATTGAAAAAAAAACAAACAATGCAAGCAGGCAGGCCACAGTAGATGAAAGGACAATGGTTTTGTTCATTTGCATTTTGTTTTCAATAAAAAAGAAACAACTGGTAAACCATAATAGTCCAGTGTCCTGGGCTATTTCAGGCTGTGCTGCTATCCATATTAGGTGACTTTATTTTAGACGTTTTTTAACGTCTTTTTAGAGGTAACTGATCTTGAATCTTATGTTTTCTCCTTCCAAGCCCACTTTAATTTCTTATTTACTCGCCTGACTGTCCATTCCACCTACCCAATACATATGCACTTTAAACAAATTCAGCATCCTTCTAGAAGAGACCAGAAAGGCCAGACCTTGTGAAATCCTCTTGGTTAATTCCACTGAGGCACTGGGGGTGTATAATAAAACTTAGCAATCAATAAAAAGAGGGAAATCCAGGAAAGAAAATGCATACAGAGACAGATGACAGACGCAAAGACGCGTCTATGGAAACTCCACACAAATAGGCTGTATGCCCACACCTATGCCTCAAAATAAAAACCCCATTGCCCCACTCCAAGCAATGAGCTCCATCCCGCGCCGGAAAGCAGGGAAGTGGCATATGCTCAGGAGTCCAGCGTCCATATTTAATTTATTAACAGGTAAGACAGCAGAGGCATCACTTTGAACTGGAGACATCAATATGATTTAAACGGCTGCCACTTAATGTGGTGAAGAGGAATCAACTGTGCCCTGAAAACAGAAGACAAGGAGGGGCATCATCCTGTCGGTTTCCTGGGAAATAACGAGCCCTATTAATAGTTGTTAACATGAATCAACGGATCACTCCTCTGTCAGCGGCTGTCAGGCTGGGCCCCCGAGTCAATCAGTAAAGGAAAAGAAAGCTGACGATTCAGGGCAAGACTCAGCAAGGGAAGGTGCCAGGTCATTGGCCCCTGTTCCAACCAGAGCCAGCTACCGCCTACAAGGAAGGAGAGGAGGACTCAGCATGGCCACAAGGCCCCAAGGAGATGCACACCAGTTAGAGACATAAAGGTCAACCAGAAACCCCCCTACAGGGCCTCATAGCCAAGAAGAAGCCATAAAGGGCAGGGCTCCTGGCCCCCTAAAGACCAAGAATTTAGACCTGCTAATATCATGCTAATAAAAGGGTTTGTGAGGCCGGGTCTAACCTGCTAGGAAGACTACCAGGTTTTGTTTGGGGTACAGCTTAAGTTCTGATGGTGTGGCCCTCCACCGTGTATATGACTGTACAGGTGTGCTTTTCCTCTCCATTTCTACCAGTTTAAAATATACTCGCACAAAACATTTTGCAACATCCATGTCAAAGGACAAATAGCCTTAATAATTAAAGAGCTGCTAAGCTCCTGCAAATCACAAAGCATTAACATTAATAATAACTAATATTTATGAAAACCTTACTACATGCCACGCATAGCCTAAAAGCTTTAAATTATCTCCCTTAAATCTCTCAGATACTTTAGGAGGTAAATAATGTTATACCCATTTGGCAGATGGAAAAAGCCTAAAAGCTTTAAATTATCTCCCTTAAATCTCTCAGATACTTTAGGAGGTAAATAATGTTATACCCATTTGGCAGATGGAAAAAGCCTAAAAGCTTTAAATTATCTCCCTTAAATCTCTCAGATACTTTAGGAGGTAAATAATGTTATACCCATTTGGCAGATGGAAAAACTGAGGCTTAGATGAGTTGAGTAACTTGCTCAAGCTCTCACAACTAGCAGATGATGAAACAATGATTCAGACCAGGCCTGTCTGTTGAAAGTCTGTACTTTTACACTATGTCACATCAATTTTTCACAGGCGGCCCACAAAGAAAGAAATATGTGACCAAAACACATTTTTAAAACATTTCATTGTGATAGTAACCAAAAAGTCTAAACCAAAAGAATAATGATGAATTTATTTATTTGCTTATCAGGTAAACGAAGATTAAGATTAACAAAGCCTAGTGATAATGACTCTGGAAACACTAACTCACTTATGCAGTGTTGGTGAGTATGCCAGTTATAAAATCATCCTGGAAGGTAGCTTTTTCAAAATATATAAAAATGTAATTTATGCATGCTCTTTGAAAATCTCCACTCCCAGGAATTACCTTTATGGGATATTTAAATGAGTATGATAAGATTAAAAGACATTAATCACAGTATTGTTTTTAAGAGCAAAATATTGTAAACACATAAATGTCCATTTATAAGAATTGCTTAAATAAATTATGAAACATCCATCCAATAGAATAGTATTCAGTCACCTAAAATAATGGTGTTGATCTATATTTACTGACCCAAAGATATCGATGAAAAATTGTCCAGTCAATAAAGCAATTACAGGGAACTCCCTGGTGGCACAATGGTTAAGAATCCACCCGCCAATGCAGGGGACACAGGTTCAAGCCCTGGTCTGGGAAGATCCCACATGATGCAGAGCAACTAAGCCCGTGCACCACAACTACTGAGCCTGCGCTCTAGAGCCCGTGAGCCTCAACTACTCAGCCCGCGTGCTGCAACTATTGAAGCCCAAGCACCTACAGCCTGCACTTTGCAACAAGAGAAGCCACCACAGTGAGAAGCCTGCACACTGCAATGAAGAGTAGTCCCCACTCGCTGCAACTAGAGAAAGCCTGCACACAGCAACGAAGATCAAACGCAGCCAAAAATGAAATATAATTAATTAATTAATTAAAATTTAAAAAAAGAAAGCCATTACAGAAACATATATAAAAATATAAATATCATACACACATGCAAAGCAACTTTTCTGGAAAGATGTTTGTGAAGATGGTGTTAGCGATGACTTTTAGGTTATGCAATTTCTGGGAGCTCTTACTTTCTTTTGTGTATTTTCATGTACTGTTTGACTCTCTTTAAAGAAGACCTATTGTTTTTT
This sequence comes from Leucopleurus acutus, assembly GCF_964270905.1. NCBI lineage: Eukaryota > Metazoa > Chordata > Mammalia > Artiodactyla > Delphinidae > Leucopleurus > Leucopleurus acutus. The sequence goes on along the minus strand of NC_139163.1, from coordinate 25,986,863 downwards.
CAACAAAAGAAAAAAAAGAAAAAGCACATCTTCTGTTTTCTGATTTAACTTAGTGTAGGATAGTGCTGGACCTGGAAACATTTTTAACCTGAAACATCATATAATGGAGAGAACATGGGCTTTGGAATATGACCTCAGGTGCAATTTTCGCTTTTACTAGCTTTGTGACTATATTCACTTTCTACTGCTACCATAACAAATTATCACAAACTAAGCAGTTTAAACAACACATATTTAGGGACTTCCCTGGTGGTCCAGTGGTTAAGACTCCGTGCTTCCACTGCAGGGGACATGGGTTTAATCCCTGGTCGGGGAACTGAGATCCCACATGCCCTGCGGCCAAAAAAACAATACAAAAACTTTATTATCTTACAATTCTTAAGAACTTAAGTTCTTAAGTCATACCTACAGACTCAGGTGTTGGCAAGGCTGTGTTTCTTTCCAGAAGTTCTAGGGGAGGGTCCATTACCTTATTCATCCAGTTGTTAGCAGAGTTCTGTTCTATGTGGCTGTAGGATCAAGATCCCTGTTTTCTTGTTGGCTGTAGCTAAGGGCTGTTCACGGCTTCTAGAGGTTTCTAACGGCTGCCATATTCCTGCAAAGCCAGCAATATGGAGTCAAGTCCTCACTCACCTCTGACCCACCTACTGCTTCTCTCTTCCACTTTTAAGGATTCATGTGATTAGACTGGACCCACTCAAATTATCCAGAATCATTCTCCCTTTAAGTCCATCTGCAAGTTCCCTTGTGCCATGTAAAGTAACATATTCACAACTTCCAGGGATTAGGGCGTGGACACCTTTGTAGAGCGATTATTATTATATGTTGGAGAATGACTTTGGCAAATCACCTGAGTAACGATCCTCAACTCTAAAAGGCAGGATGCCTTACTGAATTACTATTCTTTTGTTTTATTTTGTTGTTGCTGCATTTTGACCTTCCCATTCTAAGAAGGTATCTAGGCCTCCCTCAACTCAGTGGGCTTTATGATGACTGAAGACAGCTTTTCTCTTGGCTTTTGTTTTCAAAAAGCCTAACCTGGCAGGATGCCTAAGAGAATGCAGCACATAAGAGGGGATGGCTGAATAGTTTCACAGGGAAGTGAAAACCATGAGTACATTTATGCCCAGTCTTGACAAGGATGCCTTTAAAAAAACATGTGGACTTGGCAATGAGCAAATGAGCTGTGATCAGCATGGACAGGAAACCAAAGGGCTTTCTCCAAAGCTTCTGTCTGAGGTAAGAGCCTTAAGACCTTTGCATGGCCCCAAGGGAGACGGTGATAAAATAATTCCAATAATGACAGATTGAATTTCCTGCCACTCCAATGGATACATGAAGTTAGACTGATTCCATTAAGATAAGATAATATGACTTCTTTTTTTCAATTTTTATTTTATATTGGAATAGAGCTGATTTAATAATATGACTTCTTCAACACCCCTGTCTATGACATAACAAATGCATCTCTCTGCTACCGGGGTAAAGTGATAACTACCCTGTGGGAATTTGGGCAGGATGCATATATGTAAAGCACCTGGCACATAATAAAGGGACTCCTAAAAATTGATACTGTTATATGAAGATGTGACAAGGAAGATGAGCCAGACACATGCAAACATTATCCTCTAAAGAACTAAAAATAAATAAATACATGCACCTTTGGTATTTTGAGACACACTCAAAAGTCCGGTAAAAGACTTATCACTCGGTGTTCAGTATAAAATACTCTTAAAACGTTGATGAAGAGAGAGGAATTACCCTGTGCAGAAATTCTGGAGCCTTCTACATCACTTTCTTCTTTCTCTTCCCCTCTATTCAATTGGCCACTACCTAGAAATACCTGTGGCGCCTCTCCCTGCCTCTCACCCCCATGGTCAATGCTGTGGCTCCAGCCCTCATCTTCTCTCTCCAAGACTGTGGATGACAAGACCCTCCCGATGGGTCTCCTTGCCTCCTACCTCAGCCTCCTCTAATCCACCCTTCCCTTTCCTGTTTAAAATTCTTCCATGACTTCCCTTTGGCTTACAATCTTGCCCAATACTCCATTACTCCGAGATTCTCATTCTCACCTCCCTCTCTGACTTTGCACGGCTGGTACTACTTCCTGGGATCACCCCTCTCCCCATCTCTCCCTACTCATACTTAAGAGACAAATTAAATATTAACTCCTCTGTTAGATGCCCCCAGCTCCCCGACACGGTCAGTTCCATCTTCCTTGTTCTTGTCACAGTATAGTATACAGTGCCCTTTCCACGCTGTTTTATTGCTCTGTTTATATGTATTTCCCCCAACAGACCAGGAACTTCTTGAGTGCAGGCACTGTGTCTTGTTCAACTTTGCATCTTGAGCGCCAACCCACTGTCTATCATATAAGAGGTGCTCTCAAGCGTTTCATTCAATAAAAACCAGGGAAGGTGCAGTGAAGTTGTGAGGCTCTTGGTAGCTGTGAAGAAATGGAAAGGCCAAATGATGTCCAGCAATGGTTCATTATTCCACACAGACTCCTCAGGGGACAAAAACCCTTTTCATCTTCCTCATTCCCTCATCTGCCAAAACAGTGAAAGGGCACTTCTGAAAAAGAAATGGCAGTGGGTAACTCAGAATAAGGAGCTAGTGAGCAGTCAGAATTCAACTCAACAAGCATTTCTTGAGCACCTGTGCCCTGCCAAATCATTCTAGGGACTGGGGATATGCCTTTCTCGTCTTCAGACACCTCACCGTCTCCCACAGGAGTCAGGCACATAAACCACGCAAGATGGCACGTGGCGTAGAGTGGGCAATAGAGACATGTTTAAAAGGCAGTGAAGGTACCACTTCACACCCATTAGGACGCTTATTATCAAAAACAACTGTTAGGGAGAGAAATTGGAACTCTTGGGCATCACGAGTGGGAATATAAAATTGTGCAGCCATTATGGAAAACTGTTTGGTGGTTCCTCAAAAAGTTAAACAGAGATTTATCACATGATCCAGCAATTCCACTTCTAGGATCCAGCAATTCCACTCTCAAAAAATTAAAAGTTGGGACTCAAACACTTAAACACCCATGTTCACAGCAGCATTATATATAAAAGGCAAAAGATAGAAACAACCCAAGTCTCCATCAACAGATAAGTAAATAAACAAAATATGATGCACAGACACACACACACACACACACACACACACACACACAGAGGTATATTTTACAGTCTTCGAAAGAAAGGAAATTCTGATACATGCTATAACATGAAAGAAGCTTGAGGGGCTTCCCTGGTGGCGCAGTGGTTGAGAGTCCGCCTGCCGATGCAGGGGACGCGGGTTCGTGCCCCGGTCCGGGAAGATCCCACATGCCATGGAGCGGCTGGGCCCGTGAGCTATGGCCACTGAGCCTGCGCGTCCAGAGCCTGTGCTCCGCAACTGGAGAGGCCACAGCAGTGAGGGGCCCGCGTACCGCAAAAAAAAAAAAAAAAAAAAAAAAGAACCTTAAGGACATTATGCTAAGTAAAATAAATCAGTCACAAAGGACAAATATTGTATGATCCCACTTATATGAGGTACCTAGAATAGGCAAATTCCTAAAGACAGAAAGAATAAGGGAGGTTACCAGAGGCTGAAGGGGATGGGGAGCTTAGTATTTACTGGGTACAGTTTCTGTTTGGGATGATGAAAACATTCTGTAGATGGATGGTGGTGATGGCCGCACAACAGAGCGTATGTACTTCATGCTCCTGAACTGTAGACTTAATAATGGTTAGGATGGTCAATTTTATGTTGTGTCCATTTTACCACAATTTTTTTTAAAGCAAGGAAGGGAAATTTTCACTCTACGAGAATGAAATTTAGGAGAACACTGATAACAAAAGTTACTGAGAAATCATTATGTGTGATCTGGGCTTTGAAGGGTGAATAGGAGTTCACTGGACAGTGAGTCAGAAGTCTGACTTCACGTCCTGGAACTGCCATTTCCTTTTATGTGGTTCTTTTCCCTCATCTATAAAGGTGAGAAAAGATCTACCATACACTTGTGGTGAGGATCTCATGAGATAACATGCCTGAAATGGTTTTACAAACTACAGGAGGATTTTCCAATATAAATTTACTGATGACAAGTGATATAAAGTATAATTATTGAAGGCAAGACCTTCATGTTTCCATTATCTCGGTTTTGGCCAGCCCAGAATATTTTCTAAAGTTTAAACATGATATGCACTCCTTCCTGTCCATGCAGGATGAAGTTAAGAAAGATGTAAGGGCAGAGAAGGAATAAAGGTTAAAGAGCAAGGTTTTGAAAGTGTGTTCTTACTTTAACATATGAATATTATCCAGCCATTAAAATTGAGAAACAGGAAGACAGGAAGAAGAAATAGGAGAAGACATTTAGTATTTGACTACCTTCACCTAATATATTACAAATTGCATCGCTGATGTGGAAGTATGTAACTATACCGATACAAGAACGGGAGTCAATGTGCAAAAGGGAAAATACTTGTGTAGAGATGGGGGACTGTGGGTTACATTTTTTTTTTAATTTCATTTTATGTTGTTTTATTGTTTCTGCCGTAACAAAGGAGGACAAGAGAAAAAGTAGTACATTCCTTTCGTAAATGTTTATCAGCTGGTTTCTCTGCTGACTACTTACCCACAATCCCTGCCCCCACCAGCTTCCAAGATGCTCGGAGGTCCTGTACCATTAAGCCCTGGAGGCTCGGAGGGTAGCATTTGCTTCTAGCAATGACAGAAGCTTGCACAGAACTGGAAGATGCTCCAAGGCCCCTTCAGGGTAAAGAGCTGCCGCCTTCTATAGATTTGTGAGTCAGGGCCCCAGAGGATGCTGAGGGCACGGGAAGGACCATCAAACTGCGTTTGGCCTTGGGCTTTGGTTCAAAGGCTGCTGTTTCCAAGGCCCTCACCCTTCCCACTCTGGAAGAAAAGGTACTAACTCCAAATGCTTGCGACCCTCGTTTTGATTTGCTCGGTTGCTGGCTGAATTAGAGCAAGGACATTATTTCTCGGAGCAGGGTTGCCCCCAACATCCTCTCCAGACAGGAGAGGGTCATAAACTATTTTGGCTGCTAAGCTCATAACTAGATCAAAGAGAGAAACTAGGACTGGCAGGTTGATTTTATGCCCTTGTGCTATCTCAGTCTATCAACCTGTAGAACCAATGAGTATTAGCACCCCTGACATCCATCAGGGGCCGCAGCCCATAAACAGGAGGAACAGAATCAGGGAGACATCTCAATTTCGCTCTGCAGACAGAGGCCAGTCACATAGACAGAGAACATTTAACCCTGTAGAGACATGGGCTAAGCCTCTGATTATTCCGGCATCAGGACCCCTGTTCCCAAGGTGGAGGTGCTGCGGGTCGGCGTGCAAGCTGAATACACACAAAGGTGCCTGGGTAAGCAGCAAAGCGGGGTGACCTCCAGCATCTGGCCCCTGCACCTGGTCACGTCCCTGGCACACGGAGAGCTGCCTGCAAGAAGGGGCACCTTTCTCACAAACACGTGATTGGCTCCCAAGCCACATTCCTAAGGGGCTATGCCTGCCCTGGGGGACCTTTTCCACACAAAGCACCGAATATAACAGCAACAGCCCTACCTGTGCAAAACCAGAAAGCCATCCAACACGTGTGTGTGTCCCATATCCAAACAGCACAGAAATCTGCCTAAAAACTGGGCATCGACTGTCCAGATAGAGAAGCCTAACATTTTACTTTATTTTATTTTATTTTATTTTACTTTATTTTGTTTTATTTTGTTTTACTTTATTCTATTCAATTCTATTCTGTTCCATTCCACTTTATTTTAAAAATTCTTTAGACACCGACAAACTACCCTAGGCTTCATTTAACTTTCAAATCAGATTTCCCTTTTAGGTCCCACCATCAACAGTTCTTATGTTCAGTCATTTTCCCTTGCAAGTTCCACTGTGTTTGACCCCTGACAATGCCAGCCCTACTCCCTTCTCCTCGACTGTCCCCGTCGGATCCTCTTGCATTGGCCACCCTCCCTCAGAGCCTTGTCTTCCTTGCCTCGCACCTTCCTTCTTCCAGCCTTAGTGGTCCTTTGAGAATAATGTCATCATGTTCCTAACCAGGCCTTCTGTCTGAATTCACGATTTTAGAACTATGTTACAGAGCCCTGAAACTATATGAGAATTCAGGAAGGTGTCTAAAACGATTAGTTCCATAGAATTAAAAATCCAGTTTCTGGAAGGGGTCAAAGCCTTCAACTGATGCAATTTTATCTTTTAAAAAGAAAATGAAGCCTGATCCAGCAGTTCCACTCATGCGTTTATATCCGAAAACGACCAAAAACACTAATTCAAGAAGATACATTCATCCTAATGTTCATAGCAGACTTATTTACAATTGCCAAATATGGAAGCAAGATAGGCTCAAGGATGTATTGTACAGCGTGGGGAATACAGACAATATTTTTTAGTAACTGTAAATGGAAAGTAACCTTTAAAAATTGTATATTAAAAAAAAAAGAAAATGAAGCAACTGAGGCTAGAAATATTAAGTGACTTACCCCAAATCAGACAAGTGTTTGTGCAAAACTAGGAGTCAAGTGCAGCCCTTGCAATCTGTCCTTCCCCAGAAGCTGCATTTATCCATCTACCAAGGAGAGACCAAGCTTCCATATAGGGAAATGGTCTCTGATATTCTCAAGAAAGGCAATGCCCAACAGACTGAGATAATGAAGGTGTTGTGCCTTCATGCATGACTGTTAGTGCAGGGCCCCCAGGGGTCCTTGTTAGAGAACACAGTAAGGAAAGAGCCATTGAACATGGACTTCAGAGTCCACTGGCCGGGTTCAAACCCCTCCTCTGCCATTTCCTAGCTTTGTGACCTTGGGCAAGTGCTTCAGTTTCCTGATCTGTAAAATGGGAATAGTAATAGTCTGATCCCATAGTGTTGAGGTGAGCATTAAATGAGATAACTCACAGAAGTGATTAACATGGTAGTGACGCGTAACTTAAAAGAAGTCCTTCTGCCTTCTGCTAATAACCTCCCAATCCCAAAGTGTATAATAGCATATCTGTTTTATACACATGCCAAGCCAGGGTAGATCATGCTAATGTGAGAGTCTAAGATTTTGTCTGATTTTCATGACCGCTGGCATCACGTAGCATATTCACACATGTTCCAAGAAGAAAACATGCACTGGGCACAGCCAATAAATATAAAAATTGCTAAATCAAGTTCATTTAAAAACCCCATGGTAAATCCCTAGTAATTCTGGGTTAATAACATGTTAGTTACCATCTTGTTATAGCATCAATGAGCCATACATTTGATGTGGGAACCTGCAGCAGAGATTAAATGCTAAAATGAACTTTCTCCGGCTGCTGCATGAAATGATCCCTGATCACTCCATATCGCCATGGCTTTTCAGAAAAACCTCCTATGTTACTGTTTTTTTAAGAGTTCACTAATTGCCTCAAGTATCCTCCAACTTGAGTTTCTTCTAGTGTAGGTATGTAAAGAGTAGTCAGTTAGCTAGTGGGAAGCAGCCACATAGCACAGGGAGATCAGCTCGGTGCTTTGTGACCACCTAGAGGGGTGGGATAGGGAGGGAGGAGATATGGGGATGTATGTATATGTATAGCTGATTCACTTTGTTATAAAGCAGAAACTAACACACCATTGTAAAGCAATTATACTCCAATAAGGATGTTAAAAAAAAAAAAAGAGTAGCCAATGACATCTACCACCTGTAACCAACTGTTCCCCCCAAATCCATTGGATCGAAGTCCCTTGTGATGACAAGCTCCAGCCTACTGACCTCTACTGGGGTGATGATTTAAGCAGCTGCAAGTGTCTCGGTCCTTGCCTCCACCTCCTTCCTGGGCTTTTAGAAGTTGACTTGTCCACTTTTTCTGCATTGAAATGTGAATCCAAAAAGTAAGTCATATGAGCCCAGCTGAATTTCTTGGTAGAGGAATTATGTATAACAAGACAGTTGGCAAGGTTATATCACTCCGTGAAAGCTGTAATCTCCCTGCAATTGATTTCCTAAAGATAACTCACTGTTTGCGTGCAGTGAAAGATAATTGAACAAGAAAGATGAGTCTCTTCAGAACACCTTGATTGGCAATTGTGATAAATTCCTATAATTACTATTGACGCAGAGGAGGATTTTCATTTGTTAAGATGTTGCTGAAATGACAGCCTGGTGATGGTTTAAAAAGAGGAAATGGCAATACCACGTGCTGTTCCCATCTTCACAAAAGAAAAGGTTGGGGGACCAACGTGGGTACAGATATCAGAGAGTCCTTGAAGACCCCATTAAATCTCAGAGAGACCTCTACATCCTCCTTGATGGAAAATTCTCATAGGAACCGCAGTTCTTTGGCCCAGAGAGTCTGGCTCGTTCTCCTAAGAAAGGAACAAAGTCAGGTCTGGATCAGTTCTTCCTTAGCGGAAGCAACAAAATCCTAGTATTAGTGTTAAAAATTGAATAATATTAAAAGTCCAACAGTAGGCAATTGGTTAAATGCATCATATTATGCAGCCATCGATATGATTTTATGGAGCGTTAAAGACATAGGAATATGACTACAGTATGTTTTTAAATATGAAAAGTAGGATATGCAAAATTACATCTAGAGTTGGAGCTCAGCTACGTAAAAATATGTATAGAAAAACAGGAAGGAAATTTGTCCCAGAATGTTAACAGCGGCGGGTGCTAGATCTCTAGGTGGTAGGATGAACAAAACAACAAGAAAAAAAAAAAAAAGAAATTCCACTTTCTAAAAAGTCCACACTTATAATAAGGGGTTATCTTAAGTGGGCTCTCTTAAGAGAGTCAAACTACAGATATATCTCTTTCCTAAGTAAAACTGTCTTTTGCTGTTTGGGAATATCATCCACGACCATCTTAACTATCATTGGCAGCATCACCAGAAAGCTTGCCCAGAAATTTGTTGTTTGTGTTTCTACATGACACATACAAAAAGTAAACAAGCACTACTCTTTGTCTTCTATCACTTCACAAGCTAAGATAGTCTACTCTGACATAAAGCATAGACTTCCTATATAATTTGTCATGTAAATGTAAAGCATTACTAGTATGGATCATAATTTTATAATTATAATCATGAATATTCCTAAGTGCTCTTTTGCCATTAACTCATTCAATCCATTCAGTAATTCTAGGAGACACAAAGGATTATTATCCTCATTAAAGATGAAAAAACTATGGCCCGGAGATATGGAGTCATTTGCATGAGGTCACAGAGCAAAGTAATTATTTAAATCCAAATCTTCTGTTTCAAAGTCTAGGATTCTTCCCACTGTACCATATTTATGGTAATATTTACAAACTAGGAGTAATTAGTACATTAACACATTGTGCCTTTATTGACACTTTTCATCTCCATTTAAAAAATGTTTATGGAATATCCATACTACTCAGAGCAATCTATAGATTCAATGCAATCCCTGTCAAAATCCCAACAGCACTTTTTCAGAATTAGAACCATCGTAAAATTAATAAGGAATCTCAAGAAACCTTGAATAGCCAAAACAATCCTGAAAAAGAAGGATAAACTTGGAGGCCTCACACTTCCTGATTTCAAAACCTACTACAAAGCGACAGTAATTAAGACAGTGTGGTACTGGCATAAAGACAGATACATAGACCAATGGAATAGAACAGAGAGCCCAGAAATAAACCCCTGCATATATGGCAAATGATTTTCAGCAAGGGTGCCAAGACTACACAATGGGAAAAAGACAGCTCGTTCAACAAATTGTGCTGAGAAAACTGGATATCCACATGCAAATGAATGAAGTTGGACCCTTACCTTATACCATATACAAAAATTAATTCCAAATGAATTACATATTTAAATGTAAGACCTAAAACTATAAAACAGGAAGAAAACATTGGAGGGGGAGCTTTGGGACATTGGATTTGGCGATGGTTTCTTGGATATGACACCAAAAGCACAGGCAACAAAAGCTAAAAGAGACAAATAGTATTACATCAAACCTGGAAACTACTGCACATCAAAGGAAACAATCAACAGAGTGAAAAGGCAGCCTAAGGAACGGAAGAAAATATTTGCAAATCATATATCTGATGGAGTTAATATCCAGAGGCTATAAGGAATTTCTACAGCTCAACAACAAGAAAATAAATAACCCAATTTAATGGTCAAAGGACTTGAGTAGACAATTCTCCAAAGAAGATATATGAATAACCATATAAAACTGTTCAACATCACTAATCACAAGAGAAATACAAATCAAAACCACAACGAGATATCACCTCACACCCATTAGGATGGTCACTATCAAAAGAACAGAAAATAACGAGCGTTGGCAAAGATGTGAAAAACTTGGAAATCTTGTTGGTGAGAATATAAAATGGTTCAACCATTATGGAAAACAGTATGAGGTCTCTCAAAAATTAAAAATAAAATTACCACATGATCTAGCAATCCCACTTTTGGGGATTGCTAGATCATGTGGTAATTTTATTTTTTAAAGAATTTTTTAAAGAATTTAAAGAATTCAGAGCAGGATCTTGAAGAGATAGCTACACACCCAAGTTCTTCTCAGTATCATTCACAATAGCCAAGAGGTGGAAGCGACCCAAATGTTGATCAACAGATGAATGGATAAAGAAAAGGTGGTATATACATACAATGGAATGTTACGCAGCCTTAAAAAAGAAGAAAAATCCTGTCACATGCATTAACATGAATGAACTTCAAGGCCATTATGCCAAGCAAAATAAACCAGTCACAAAAGGACAAATCCTGTACAATTGCTTGCACATGAAGCATCTAAAGTCATCAAAGTCATAGAAGCAGAAAAGGCTGGGGTCGGGGGGTAACAAATTAGGGTTTAGTGGGTTTAGACTTTCAGTGTTGCAAGACGAAAAGGTTGTACATATCTGTTGCACTACAATGTGAATACACTTAACAGAACTGAATATCCACTTAAAAATGGTTAAAACGGTAAATTGTGTTGTGTTTTTTATCACATACACACACAAAAATGTTTGCATACCATTAAAGCTCCTTATCAAGGGCTTTGGCATTTCAAATGGATTTTCTTTAAGAGTTCATGGTTAGGAACATTAAAAGAAGAGAAGCAAACATGCTACTTTGCTTCCTGGTCCAACAAATATGATTTTAATGTGTTAAGAGCCTCAAATGAAATTTTAATTAACTACAAACAATCTACTACATAATGACAAAAGATGATGTTTAGTTTGTCCCTCTTGGACAAGTTTCTTTTTTTTTTTCATTTTTAATTATGATAAAAACGTAACACAAAATTTACCATCTTAACAATTTTTGAGTGTACAGTTCAGTAGTGTTAAGTATATTCACACTGATGTGTTGACAGATCTCCAGACATTTTTTCATCTCTCAAAAGTAAAATCCTATATCCATTAAAGAAGTCCTCATTTCTCCTTTTCCCCAGGGCCTGGTAACCACCATTCTACTTCCTATTTCCGTGAATTTCACTACTCTAGGGACCTCCTATAAGTGGAATCACACAGCATTTCCATACATGGAAAAATACAATTTATAAAATATATGAAACGTTGTTTTGCATCAACTTTTAAGGAGCTCACAAGTTTAGCATTCTGAGGGATACCAAACCAAAAAACCATTCAGAAACCAGAAAATAACCAAGATTATCATATCCCGGAAATTCTCTAGTGCCTCTAGTGCCATCTCTCTGTGCCTCCTTTCCTCACCTATAAAACAGAGATAATATTAGTATCTTCCTTGTGATGAGAATTAAATGTATTAATACATGTAAAGCATTTGGAACAGTGACTGGCACAGAGTAGGCCCTCAATAAATATTAAATATCATTATTTTTACATGTATTCTATCAGTATTGATAATTAATACACCACAGGGACTTCCCAGGTGGTCCAGTGGTTAAGACTCCGCAATTCCACTGCAGGGGGGCACAGGTTCGATCCCTGGTCGGGGAACTAAGATCCTGCATGCCACATCGTGGTGTAGTCCAAAAAGAAAAAGAAAAAAAAGTGTTGATAATACACCATAATTAAGACACAATGGCTACTCTCGAGGAGCTCATAATCTAAGAATTTAAATGTTCTGAACAAAACTCAGCAAATGGTAGAAATTTGCCAGTTATTATTGTTAAAGAAGGCATTCTTCAAAATATGAACAGAATCAAGAAAATAAAATACGTAAAAGAATAACTTCTCCAGCTGAAAACTAATAGTCTGGCTTTAGCAACACAATGATTATTTTCAGACTGTAACCTCACCAAGATGTATATAATAATAATATTATTTTGTAAATATAATTAAAAGCAGATCTATTTTAACTGAGGGCAAGAATTTAACAAAATCTTATCTCTGATTTTGAAATAGCCACCCAGGAGCTTGTAACACAGCTACCTTATTTGCCTGCTCTAAGGACATATTGAAAATGTTAAATGATTGTAAAGCAATAAGTGTGGTCTTTCTCTTCCTAATGAAATTCTAAAACGCTACAGTCTCTTGTAATGCAAACAAGCATTTCTGCCTTGTCGGATTCATCAAAGTCAGCCAACCAAGGTTGAGCAGGGGTTGTGTCCCACAATGCTGCCACCTGCTGTATGGAAGTGAAATCGCTTTCCTCGGATGGAAAATGAAAAGATCATTGATGCCATGGCAAATGTGTGCTCCTTGTCTTAGGTAAATATTCTGTTATCCCAGTAGCTCAGCACATTATTGAAGTAGGTTACCCTTCCACTTACCTACACTCATCTGGCTGTTTTGATAACTTACCCTTTTACCTACATCGTTTTACAAACTTCGCCCCTTATGCAGCAACTAGGCTTTCTGTTTTCTTTCATTTCGTTTACTCAAGATGGATTACTTAATGTTGAAACACTGTTTGTAGTGTCAGAATTTATGAACCCCGTCATTATAAGACCATTATGAGACCATCTCTCCTCGTGTCTCAGAAATAGCCTGTGTACCACTACTATATATAAAATAGATAACCAACAAGGACCTACTACACAGCGCAGGGAACTCTACTCAGTATTTCGTAATAACCTATAAGGGAAAAGAATCTGAAAAAGAATAGATACACAATCACCTGTGTATAACTGAGTCGCTTTGCTGTACCGCTGAAACAAACACAACATTGTAAATCAACTATCCTCCAATTTAAAAAAAAATAGCCTGAGTATAAGGGAGACAGATAATAAGTGCACACCCATCACATTTCTCCTCTTAAGTTTTATATATGTATAGACCCAGGTATACTGAGTAGGAAACTTTGTTTAATATGTAGGCATTAAAAGAATATTTAGTTAAAAGTAGAATGTTCAGACCCTCTATTGTACCTGAAATGTACACACGCTGACCTCAGTACAATTAAGCAAAACAGAGATGGAGCCAGATTTCAGAAAACTTATGACATAAGCCAAGTTAATGATCAGCGTTCTACTCACCTTTTGGAGATGTATTTTCCCGTTTCTCTTGCTTTCCATGCCCACAACTTTTGGTGAGCTTTAGTTGTCCAATATCTTTCTGAGATACTCAATGAAGCGTATTATAAAATCTAGGACCTCCCAGACTCGGACCTTTCCTGATTTCCCCTCAAGCACCACTGACCACACACACACACACCCCATGGAAACTTACTACCCCAGTTTCCACTCCTGAATGATCTGGTTAATTGTTTCTGGCAAATCACATAAACTGAAAGCCAAGTTACTGTAAGGCCAACTGGCCCGAGGCAGGGGAACACAATCAGATTCACAGGTTGCATCAGACCGAAATTCTCCGGACCACCCAGTTCCAGAAACTGCCCGGGAGACTTTCCGGACCACCCAGTTCCAGGAACTGACCTGGGGACTTTGCACCTGGCCCAGCCTTCCCGCCTTTCGAGGGGCGGGGACTAACGGTCCCCCAGGATACCCAAAAAGACCACCAAATAAGGAATACCCTGCGCCCTCCCAGATTCACCACACCCCTTTCCCTTCTTCCCCTATAAAATCTTGCCCAACCCTCGCCCGGTGCGATTTCTCTGGCCCCTTTCTCTTGGACCAGTGAACCTTGCCCGGGAGCGCTCCCTAATAATGCTCACTTGAAGATTTCCTGTGTTTTCGCGGTGCCGTTTGTTAAGATCCGACCTTGCAGTTACTATGCCTAATTACTTAATATTATTAACTACTCTCAAATATTTGTATGTTGGGACTTCCTGGGGGTCCAGTGGTTAAGACTCCGTGCTTCCACTGCAGGGGGCGCGGGTTTGATCCCTGGTCAGGGAACTAAGATCCCACATGCTGTGCGGTGTGGCAAAAAAAACCCAAATAAACAAAAAAGAGAAATCTAAACTTTAATAGGAAAACTATGTAGAAGGACCCTTTGCCAGATGAGTTTTCCTTACAGCTCTAGCAAAGGCTAAATTAAATGGCATCTCTTTTTTTTTAACATCTTTATTGGAGTATAATTGCTTTACAATGGTGCGTTAGTTTCTGCTTTATAACAAAGTGAATCAGCTATACATTTACATATATCCCCATATCTTCTCCCTCTTGAGTCTCTCTCCCACCCTCCCTATCCCACCCCTCTAGGTGGTCACAAAGCACCGAGCTGATCTCCCTGTGCTATGTGGCTGCTTCCCACTAGCTATCTATTTTACATTTGGTAGAGTATATATGTCCATGCCACTCTCTCACTTCGTCCCAGCTTACCTTTCCCCCTCCCCATGTCTTCAAGTCCATTCTCTATGTCTGCAACTTTATTCCTGTCCTGCCCCTAGGTTCTTCAGAACCTTTTCTTTTAGATTCCATATATATGTGTTAGCATACGGTATTTGCTTTTCTCTTTCTGACTTACTTCACTCTGTATGACACACTCTAGGTCCATCCACCTCACTACAAATAACTCAATCTCGTTTCTTTCTGTGGCTGAGTAATATTCCATTTATATATGTGCCACATCTTCTTTATCCATTCATCTGTTGATGGACGCTTAGGTTGCTTACATGTCCTGGCTATTGTAAATAGAGCTTCAGTAAACATTTTGGAACATGACTCTTTCTGAATTACGGTTTTCTCAGGGTATATGCCCAGTAGTGGGATTGCTGGGTCGTATGGTAGTTCTATTTTTAATTTTTTAAGGAACCTCCATACTGTTCTCCATAGTGGCTGTATCAATTTACATTCCCACCAACAGGGCAAGAGGGTTCCCTTTTCTCCACACCGTCTCCAGCATTTATTGTTTGTAGATTTTTTGATGATGACCATTCTGACCCGTGGGAGGTGATAGTTCATTGTAGTTTTGATTTGCATTTCTCTAATGATTAGTGATGTTGAGCATCCTTTCATGTGTTTGTTGCCCATCTGTATATCTTCTTTGGAGAAATGTCTATTTAGGTCTTCTCCCCATTTTTGGATAGGGTTGTTTGTTTTTTTGATATTGAGCTGAATGAGCTGCTTGTAAATTAATCTTTTTTCAGTTGCTTCATTTGCAAATACTTTCTCCCATTCTGAGGGTTGTCTTTTCGTTTTGTTTATAGTTTCCTTTGTTGTGCAAAAGCTTTTAAGTTTCATTAGGTCCCATTTGTTTATTTTTGTTTTTATTTCCATTTCTCTAGGAGGTGGGTCAAAAAGGATCTTGCTGTGATTTATGTCATAGAGTGTTCTGTAAATCGCATCTCTTATCAAATTCATACTGCAGTGAGTAATTTCAGAATTTTCTTTCCTAAGCTGGGAGATGGATATTATTGGCATATTACCACTAATTATTTGGCCCTGGTGGATAACCATTTGCTCACCAACTTGGAATTGATGACATAGGATTCCTGTAAGATCGGTTATGCAGTTAAAATAAAATCGTGTGCTCTGAGCTTTACCCAAGGAGTCTCTAGGGCCCCAGAGGAAAACATCACTCTGCATACAGAAATATTTCAGACAACAGCAGCATGAACCCGAAGAACATAAAGTCCAAGGTATGGATCTGGGCCATAATCTAACATTATTTACTTGCTACTTATATTCTCTTTGGTTTTGCTGCTGAATTCAAAAGAGCAGGAGAACCCATTTCAATACGTACATGGCATTTATTATACATCTGCATTTCATGCGGGGAACACAAAGAAACAGGAACAGAATGCTTGACTTCAAAACACTTGGCCTTGGTGTGGTAACCTATTTCTCCAGTGCCCATCAGGCTAAAATGTATAATTCCAGAATCATACCTCACAGTCATGGTAAGTGATGGGCTCCTAGTGCCCACCAGAGAAATCACAGCCCGCTGATAACATTTCTCCTTCAGAGTTGTCCCAGATTTTAAAATTCAAACTTGACTAGAAAATGTAACTGAAGCCAAAGGCTACAAAACCTAATTAGCAGGATAATGAGAAGCTTGAAAAGAATTGGAAGACTGTGGAATGGGAACTTTGAAAAGACAAAGTGTTCTACTAGATATTCCATCTGGTTAGACTTGAGGAAAAGCTTAGTGAACGTTCACAGGCAACAAATCATAAAATTCACGTTAAATGTAGACTTGTTCTGTGACCTCTCGGCATAAAGTTGAGTTTCTATTTGAGACTGTTTACTGAGAATAGCAAAGAACTTTCCTGTAATATTGAAAGGTTTGTTTTAATAGTCCCAAGCGCTGTTGACTGACAATTCTGATACTATAAATATTTGTTATAGGAAACTACATTTGTTAAAGTATTTGCTACAGTAAACTGTTAGAACACTAGATCGTAAACTATTTTGGTCACAGAAGGCTTATTTTAACCAGCTACCTTGTGACAGTTCACTGAGTTTCCATGATCTCACTGTTTTGTTACTTCAGTTATATATAGGTGAATCAGCATGCCTTGTGACTCAAAGAAAATCATCTTTTTTTAGGCTTTTCCCACTTTTTTTTTTTTTTGCGGTACGCGGGCCTCTCACTGTTGTGGCCTCTCCCGGTGCGGAGCACAGGCTCTGGACGCGCAGGCTCAGCGGCCATGGCTCACGGGCCCGGCCGCTCCGCGGCACGTGGAATCCTCCCGGACCGGGGCACGAACCCGTGTCCCCTGCATCGGCAGGCAGACTCTCAACCACTGCGCCACCACGGAAGTCCAGGCTTTTCCCACTTTTAAACAAATCTTTTGTATTCTAAAAGTTTTATATCTACAACAGTTTTTTAATTATTTATATTTTTTAATTTCTTTTTTTTTGTGTGTTTTCATCATAGCCTATACCACTGCTTTGGTAATATTTCCTTTAGTCCTCAAACTAATGAAAAGATGTCCCTCACCCCAAAAGACTAGGTAACTCAAGTATTTGTTGAACACTAAGAATATATCGTCTGAACATTTGTCATGGTAAAAAAAAAAAAAAAAAAATGTGGTTTTTTAAAAATTTTAGACTCATGGGGAAAGAGTTAATTTAATCATACCCTTCAGTTCTTGGTACACTGTCATAATTATCTGTAAAAGCTTTCCTTTTTTAGTTTATATTTACTTTTATTTCCATCCTCCACATAGCAAACAAGTTAGTTCCTCTCCATCTCTCGGCTTTATAGGGTGGCCTTTAATCTTCTCCCCCCGTGATTCCTCACCTGTGCCTGTTATCAGTGTATTGCCTGCCCTGCAGATATGAATATGGCCCCTTTTAATGTTTTTCTTTTGTCAGCTGACACAATGGTAAGCTTCCTCAGTAGATGCAGGAAGATGGAGAAACATTTCAGGAGGACTTCCCTGGTGGCGCAGTGGTTAAGAATCCACCTGCCAAGGCAGGGGACACGGGTTCCAGCCCTGGTCCGGGAAGATCCCACATGCCGCAGAACAACTAAGCCTGTGCGCCACAACTACTGAGCCCACGTGCCACAACTACTGAAGCCCGCACGCCTAGAGCACGTGCTCCGCAATAAGAGAAGCCACGGCAGTGAGAAGCCCGTGCACCGCAAGGAAGAGTAGCCCCCACTCGCCGCAACTAGAGAAAGCCCGTGCGCAGAAACAAAGACCCAACGCAGCCAAAATAAAGAAAGAAAGAAAGAAAAGAAAGAAAAAAAAAAAGAAACATTTCAGGAGCAAGGGGTTTCTTTCCTGGCTCTGCCCTCTCATCAGGGGTCTGAGTACAAGCTGGTCTCAAGTGTGGGGCACCTGCCGTGCAGTCCACAGCACCCTGAGGCCACCAGTTTTCCCCAGGACTGTCCCCCCTGCTGCAATCAGGCAGTTCTGCAGCAGCGTGCCTCCGGCCCCCAGCAGGTCCCACTAGCACCCCGCTCCATGCAGTTCTGCATCAGAGCATTGGCAGTGACCCCCTCCCCACCAACAGCTTTGCCCAGCACCCCAGAGGGTGAATTTCTGGCAAACACTAGAGGATGGATTTCCAGCCAGTTATACTGTCAAGGCACCCCAGTGACTTCTCTGCCATGCAATGAGCCACAGACAAGCCCTCTCCAACAAGGTCTAGACCGTAACCCTGGAAGAGGACAAGACCATTCGTTGGGCACCCGATTTCAGGGCAGGGGGCATGGCTACTCCTTATACCTGCGACTCCTGTATTCTTTAGCGTTCTATTTACTTCTCACTAACCAATACCATATTACTCCAATACCCTATCAAAACCAATCATTCTTTATATTCAATTTTCCTGCTCAAATTATTGTGTGATTTCTCTCTCCTGATTGGACCCGGACTGACACATCACCTCCCCAAACATTAGTACAAAAAACATCCTCATACATGACCCCCAATGGACTTGAAATTTTATTGGGGCACATTTACCCCCCAAAAGACTTGCTAGATCATAGGTAGACATTTAATTTAACTAAGTGCTTCCTGACTGCTCATTTAAAAGTTGCACCTGTCTATACCTTCACTAGCAGGTACACTGGTACTTAGCCCCACCCGACCACCAATATTCGATAATTCAGCTCTCAAGTTTTTCTTTGTCTAATGATAGTATATTGGTACATTATTTTTCTAAATTGTATGTCTCTGATTATTAATGTCTCTTCATACACTTGTTGGCCTTTCAGAGTTTCCTCTCCTGCAAATTGCCTTTTCATATCTTTTGCCCATTTCTTTTTTTGGGGTTTATGATGTTTTCTGGTTGAATTGTAGACGTGCTTTGTATATCCTAGAAAACACGCCCTTGTCAGTTTTAGATATTGCAAATATCTTCTTCGAATCTTTCCTCTCTCTGCAACATTTGCCCATGACGTACTTTATTGAAAATAAATCCTCTTTTTGATGTAATAGAAAAAGTTTTGTTTAAAAGTCCTTCTCACCCCCAAATATTCTGCCATATGTCTTCCTCTGACATATAGTTTTATTGTCATAGTTAGGTTTTAAATACTCCAAAATACACTTTTGATTATGGTGTGAGAAGGGATCTGGATTTTTTTTCTCCTAATTAGTGAGCCCCAAAAATAAATATTTTAAAGGAAAGAAGAATATGATCGTCAGCCTTTGTGGGAGACCAAAGAGTAGTGTACAACGAAGTTTAAAGTAAAAAGGAATTGTCAAGACTAATATACATAGAATGAGACAATGTATCATAAGATTATCTATTCCATATCATTATGGTAATTACCAAAATGCTGATTATGACTATGATAATTATTGGAATAGGAGAATAAAGCACTAAGCCAGAGTCTTCATCATGATTGCCTAACTGTGGCTATGAATGGCATTATTCTACTTAAGAGAAATTTCATCTCTCTACCCACCACCCCGTTTTTTGTTTTTTGTTTTTAAATGAAAGCTTATTTATTTTTGGCTGTGTTGGGTCTTCGTTTCTGCACGAGGGCTTTCTCTAGTTGCGGCGAGCGGGGGCCACTCTTCATCGCGGTGCACGGGCCTCTCACTGTCTCGGCCTCTCTTGTTGCGGAGCACAAGCTCCAGACGCGCAGGCTCAGTAGTTGTGGCTCACGGGCCTAGTTGCTCCACGGCATGTGGGATCTTCCCAGACCAGGGCTTGAACCCGTGTCGCCTGTATTGGCAGGCGGACTCTCAACCACTGAGCCACCAGGGAAGCCCCCCACCACCCAGTTTTTATGGATAATTGTTTGGTTTGGTTTGGTTGCCTTGAAGTCATTCCTTTCTTTGTTGCTTTTTTTAATGACAATAGTATGTCACATTTCCTTTTCTAATTGCAGGAACACAAACCTTCTCTCTTCTCAGGCCATATGGTCTGGGTGGGATCCACCCCAGATCAAGAGTAGAGTATGTAACGAAGGCTTGACAGTCATGGTTCCCAAATTCCCTAGTCCAGTGATTGGTCAGTGAGAATATATGACCCAGGTCTGGCCTATTGGCAAACTTCATTCCCTTGCCACAGTGATTGGTCCAGTCATCTCAAATTGGTCCAATCACAGTTAACCCCAGGATTTATGCAGGAACTACAGGAAAGAGATTCACTCTCTCTCTCTCTCTCTCTCTCTCTCTCTCTCTCTTTCTCTCTTTTTCTCTGTTTTCTTCTGTTGAACTTAACCTTGGGTAGATATTATCCTGCAGTTTCCAGAAACTACCACATGAAGCCTGCCAATAAATCTGACTATCAAACCAAGAGATGGAGAGGAACTAATTTCTGATGACATGACCTAAAGCCAACTTCACCTGGGAGTTTTCAGCTAGATGAGCTAAAAGTCTCTCTTTGGATTAAGGCAGTTTGAGATGGATTTCATGTGATCTACAACCTAACTTACACTTAGAAGTAAGTTAGGGCATAACTTGCCAATCTTGCCAGCTGAGAAACAGCACATTGAGAAGTGGTTCAGCAGAGAGGGAGGGATTCAGCTCTCCCTTGGTGTGAATTCTAACCCACAACATAAAGGGACCCCACCTTTCCCTCACCACTCATCGGTCTAAGGCGAAGTGTTCCCAGACTTGGTTTGCGGAAGATCCAAGTGCCTCACGTTGGAGAAAGGGTAAACACTCACTTCCAAGTCTTCCTTGGTTTTTAACCTTCTCCATCTCCCCCTCTGTCGTTTGAAAATAAAAAGTGAAAGAGCCACTGCCAACCAAGAAGGACATTAAATCAAGTGAAACAGAAAAAGGCAAAGAGAGGAAAATCCAAGGGGGAAATTCCACGCACCAGCAAAGGCTTCATTAGGCTCGCAACAAAGACTAGCTCGATTTCTTTCTTATTGACATTAACAAGTTTGATGTGAGTCCAATCGAAAACAAAGCTGCATGATCTTACCAGGCGGGGTAGGGCATGGGTTCCCAGGATCTCTGCAGCTACTTGCAAATTGCTTAATTCCACGAAAGGTCATCTTTCTTGATTGGTTTTCATTCCTTTCTATGTCCCATCAATCAAGTGCTGACCAAGCAGATGGCTGCCAGCTAGTCGTGATGGGCCAGGTCAGCAGCTGCTGCTTCATCCCGGAACTGGTCCACCCTCCCCTGCCAAGAAAATCCTTGCCCCAGGAGCAGCTCTTTAACTAGAAACCATAGGGGCCGGGTGGATATTTCCTAATGAATAAATATGACTGAATAAACTCTGTACATAGCACTATGGTAGGGGCTGGGCGTGAAACAAAGAAATGTAACTCAAGGAATAAAATAAAAACAGCTTACGTAGTGTAGAAACATAACAAATACAGTCCGTGGCAGGGCTGAGATTTCAAACTCCCATCTTTGCACCCAGAGTTCTTTATTCCATCGACATGATATCTGTCTGGGAAAAAAAGGGGAGCAAGAAAAGAGGAATCAAGCAAAGAGATAGAAAGAGAAGTTGGGGAGAAAGAATTAAGCATAGTATTATTCCTTGGTTTTCTTCCACGTGGCAAGCGTTAAACCAGACCGCTCACGTTATATTTTATGTTGCTCCTTACAAGAATCCGAAAGGTCGCCGTTATTGACTCTATTTCTACTGAAAATGATTCCAAAATTCAAAGAGGTGAAACAGTTTCCCCGAGGTTGTAAGACTTATAAGTGTCAGAGCCAAAATTAAAACACACTTCTATCCAAAGTTCGTACCCCTCCAATGCCAAGTAAGACCGCTTCTTTCCACTCACGTGTACCAGAAACCTAAGTGTTACATTTGTTTTATGACAAAGCCCTAACATTGGGCCCATTTTCTACCACCTTTTTTAAATTTTAGAACTGTTGATGTAAATATGATTTAATCATAGAGAAATAGATATGTATTTGGAATCTGCTTTATTCTGGACACACGTTCAGTAATTCAACATTTACTGAGAGCCAAGCACTCTGTTAGGTCCTAGAGATGCAAAGATAATTAAGACATGGTCCATTCCTTCAAGGAGTTTGGACACTAGGGGAGAAAATGGACAGAGAAACAGACAAATACAAAATAGTGTGCATACTGCCCTTTAGTTTACAAGTCTATACAGGCTGTCAGGGCAGCTCAGAGGGACAGAAATTAGCCTAAACTGGGTGAAAGAGAAGGTCAGGAAGTATTTCCTGCAAGAAGTGATGTATGAATGGAGAACTTTATTTAAGGTGGCAACATGTTCCATAGTCATTCTCCCCTACAGTCTTAGCTGACCTTCCTCATTTCCTCCTTTCTGCTGTCTAGAATCCCAATGGCAGGATCTCTGCAGCTGTCCTGGACCATGTGGTGACCCGGGCTACAGAAATCGTGTTCTATAATATTGAGGCAGAAAGACAGACATAGTCCAGGTGTGTAGAAGCCACCACACCAGCCTGGATTGGCCTGGTTGTGAATTTCTTTTGTGGGAGAGCCCAACATCTATTTTAATGCACTGTTATTTGGGGTTTTCTGTTATTCAATCTTAATCCTAGCTAATTCAGGGTAGATGCTGAGGCTATTCACAAATGGACCCTCTAAGAGCAGAGTTCGGTCCAGTAAAGGTGAGAGAAAAGGTGACTGCAATTTAAGACAAGTTCTTCTTAAGGTGTCTGTGGGACCAGGTAGAGGATAAATGTTCATTAAATAATAATAGTCATAGAGCTATAGATAAAGATTTTGAAGGGGATCAGGATATGTCACCCCAAGATATGCCATTTTGGCATAAGGATTACTTTGAGCTGAAGGCAACTGAGAATCAACAGATGTAAGAGAAATTCTCTGGCCTCCTTTTGTCTGCCTAAAAGCAGGGCATAAATTTTCCTTGTGAAGGTGCCCGTTCTCCCATACGAGGGAGAGGAAAGTGACTCATATCACTGAAGTTGGCAATGAAGATGAGTCTGCATCAACAAACCTCTAAAATCATCTTTATCTTCCATTGGTTTCCCCCCCTAGATTTCCTAGCCACTTCCTATTGATTTATCATCCCCCAAAGCCCAAAGCCCCTTCCCTTTGTTAAAAATGATATGTAAGCCTCCAGGTCTAAACACTTCTTTGAGTTTCACTTCTTTGCTGTGAACTGCCATGCAAAAAATAAACATTTTATTAAACTTTATATAATAAAATGTTTATTTTTTATTTATTTTATCTGTGTGGCATGTTTATATCTAGTAATAGCACACAGAAATACATAACATCATCATTAACACGATTAAGGATGAGCTTAGCCCAGCAGTTCCAGTTAATAATATTGTTCTAAGGCTAATTAATGAATATATATTTAGTTGGCCATAAGACACAAGACAATCAGCCTTTTTCTGACCAACTCTAACTACATCAAGTTAATTAAACTTGTAGTTAGCTAAAGTTCAGATTTAAGTCCAGAGCCAAGAAGATGATATTTTCACTGTTACAGTATTCAAAGGTTTGTTAAAGGATCTACTGGTGTTACTGAGGTTTCATTTTTTTTAATTAAAAAAAATCTGTTCAAGATTTTTTAATTTCTAATTCCTACTTTAATTTCTGGTCCTGAGCACCTGAAGACTGTAGACACACAGTCTAGTCAAATAATACTAATGGTATCATACAAACATTTGGTTAAATTTGGAGAAGCAAATTTATTGTATATGAACAACCACTCCCATTGTAGATATTACTAACTCATCTTGGCTCTATTTCTCACTAATCCAGGAAACAGTATATACAAGACTTTGCTCCAGTTACTCTCAATAGAATAGAGTTCATTTATGAGATGAAGCTTACTGATTATTGAGGCCCTAGAGGAACCACAAGATGAAAAGGAAAATACATATTGTGGAAGTGAGAGGAAAAAGATCAGGAAACGTAATATCATTTTCTGGGAAAGGTAGAAAGATAGTTGCGTTATTGATACAATTTAAGTTGGTAAACAGGGCTGGTAGTTTCAGATTATCATCATTTAAATTCCATTAGATATTCATTCCTTTGAAAGTAATTCTTCTTATTCAACAGGAAATACCATCAGAAGGCCAAAAATGTACTACTATAACAGTCATTAACAATTTTATCAAATTTCTTCTTTTATTTTATTGAGGTATAATTGACATTATATTAGTTTCTGGTATACAACATAATGATTTGATATTTGTATATATTGTGAAATGATCACCACAGTAAGTCTAGTTAACATCCGTCATCATACATAGTTACAGAATTATTTTTTCTCATGTTGAGAACGTTTAAGGTCTACTCTCTTAGTAACTTTGAAACATGCAATGCAGCATTCTTAGTAACTATAGTTGCCATGCTGTACATTACATCCCCATGACTTACTTATTTTATAAGTTTGAACCTTTTGACCCACTTCACGCATTTGCCAACTCCCACCTCTGGCAACCACCAATACGTTCTCTGTATCTTTGAGCTTGTTTGTTTCATTTTGATTTGTTTTGCTTTTTAGATTCCACATATAAATGAGGTCATAGGGTATTTGTGTTTCTCTGTCTGACTTATTTCACTTAGCCTAATACTTTCATGGTCCCTCCATGTTGTCACAAATGGCAAGATTTCATTCTTTTTTATGGCTAATATTCATATATATATATCACATTTTCTTTAACACTCATCTGTTGATGGACATTTAGGTTGTTTCTATATCTTGGTTATTGTAAATAATGTTCTGATGAACACAAGGGTGCCTATATCTTTTTGAGTTAGTGTTTTTGTTTTATTTGGATAAATACCCAGGGATGGAATTGCTAGATCATGTGGTAATTCTATTTTTAACTTTTTGAGGAACCTCCATACTGTTCTCCATGGCAGCTGCACCAATTTACATTTTCGCCAACAGTGCACAAGGGTCCTCTTTTCTCCACATCCTCTCCAATACTTGTTATTTCTTATCTTTTTGATAAAGCCATTCTAACAGGAGTGAGGTGATAGCTCATTGTGGTTAGATAATATCTCACTATTTTTTATGTTTTTACTGTTATCCCTTGATAGTTCCCTATCAATGGCCCAACCTCCCATTAATAAAAATCATGTGACTTTTCTCCTGTTGATCTCTCTTCTATGTTTAATTCACAGGCCCCTAGACCATGAACCCAACAGTGTAGAGGGAAGTTTTTCCTCCCTGACAGCTTTGTCCATCATTCTGTGGTAGAAGTCATGAAAAAAAAAAAAAGAGGAATCAGGGGAAGGTAATAAAATGAGAATTAAAAATAGAACTCTGGGGAATTTAAATATTTCAGTGACAGCAGAGGAAAAGAAGCTATTGAAGAAAAATGAGAAGTGACAGAGAGAGGACAGGAAAATGTAGAGAGCAGTATTATGGAATTCGCAGGAGGTGAGAGTTGCAGAAGCAGCATCAAATCCTGCAGAGGCATCAAGTTAGATAGGCCTGAGAAGCATCCATGGGATTTAGCAACAAAATATAACTGAAAACTTAATCATAAATGTTTCAGTAGAGTGAAGAGGAGAAAGTTGAAAACACTGTGCAGAAGAGCGAATGGGAGATGAGGAAGTGGTGTATTGGCTTCCTACTTGTGTCATAACAAATTACCACAACTGTAGTGACTTAACCCAACATAAGCTTATTATGCCATAGCTGGTAGGTCAGAAGCCAAGAGGGCTGCTTCAGGTCTCACTCACCAGGCTAATCCAAGTGTGGGCTGGTGGAGACTCTGGGGAGAAATCTGCTCTTCCCAGTTGTTGGCAGAATTCGGCTCCACGTGGTTGTTGGACTGAGGTCCCCATTGTCTTGCTCTCTGCCAGCTTGTCCTCAGCATGTAGGGGCGGTCTGCATTCCCCAGCTCCACCTTCAAAGTCAAATATAGCTGACTTTGGTCCACTCTTGATCACACTTCAAATCTCCCTGGCCTCTCCACCTGGATCATCTCTCCTGCCTTCCTTTTCTGCTTTTAAAGGCTCATGTGATTACGCTGGGTCCACCTAGATAATCCCAGATAATCTCTCTATGTTAAATTTAGCTGATTAATTACCTAATTCTACCTGCAAAATCCCTTCACAGAAGTATCTAGATTAGTGTTTGATCGAGAAACCTAGGGACAGGAATCTTGGGGGAGGCATCTTTAGGATTCTTCCTACCACAAGTGGCAACAGTGAGCATATCAACTCTTTCAAGAAGATGGGTTATAAATGTTCTGGAAGCAGACAGAAGGCAGCATCGTGTCAAGGAGAAGTTGTTTTTTGCTTTTGTCTTTTTTTTATATATATAAAATGAGAGAGACTCAGATACATGCCTATTCAGAAGGGAAAGCCAGTAGAGAGAAAACTTTGGAAGATAGAGGAGAAAAAAATGAAAAGTTGATTGAACCACCTCTGAGGAGGTAGACAGAACTGAGACCCAGATCCTAGGTGGAGACATCTAGTCTTCTGCTTAATGTTACAGGTAGAAAGGAGGAAAGTGTAGGGAACTTACACAGGTCAAGATGTGGCAGTAATAGCAAGTCATCAAGGAAGTTTTTTTAATCACTGTTATTTTCTCTAAGGCAGTAGTTCTCGGGAGTTCCCTGGCAGTCCAGTGGTTAGGACTCAGCACTTTCACTGTGGGAGCCCGGGTTCTATCCCTGGTCGGGGAACTAAGATCCCGCAAGCTACGCCGTGCGGCCAAATTTAAGAAAATAAATAAATAAAGCAGTAGTTCTCAAAGTGTCCTCCCTGGACGAGTAGCATCAACATCACCAAAGAGCTTACTAGAAAAGTAAACTCTAACCTGCTACCCCAGACCAACTTCATTGGAAATTCTGGGGGGAGGGCCCAGAAATCTATGTCTAATAATCCCCCCAGGTGACTGTGATACATGCTCAAGTTTGAGAGTAACTCTTAAAGTAAGACGCAAGCTCATTTGCTAAGATTGAGAAGCAAGTGGTGATGTAAAAGACTTCAAGAGAATGGGAAGCTTTGAAAGAAGTTTTGGGAAGAAAAATAGAGATTGTTTGGGAACTTACGAAAGGAGAGCCAGAGATACATCCTGTCAAACTCCAGTAATCGAATTCCAGTCCTGGGTGTAAAGATGGAGTGGGAGGTCCAATAGCCTTTTGACCAAAAAAAAAAAAATAGTATAGGGACTTTCCTGGCTGTCCAGTGGTTAGGACTCTACACTTCCAATGCAGGGGCCGCGGGTTCGATCCCTGGTCGGGGAACTGAGATCCAGCATGCTGCATGTCATGGCCAAAATAAATAAATATCAACAAATAAATAAAGTTAAAAAAAAAAAAAGCTTCTGTTTGGCAGGGAGTGGGGCTATTACATCCACCCATGCTCCACCAGCCAACTCAAGTTATAAGGCCGGAACCAAAGCCAGTCAAATGGGCACGTGAGTTCTGCCCAGGGAGATATGGCAAGACTGGAGCGAGAATAAGTAATGTGAACAAATAGCACATGCTATTACCTATTAGAATGACTGAGTAATTTCAAAAGGGATATGCTACGCTCTAGTTGAAAGCAAAAGCCAGAGAACCCCCAGAAGGCAACCTGGACCCCACCAAAATGGTAAAGGTTTTCTACGATTCTGGAAATTTAATTCCTTTTGCAGTGTGTGCACATTGGTTATTTCTGATTGGTGACCACCAATGGTCAGTGTACTCATTTGCTAGAGCTATTATAGCAAAGTCCCACAGACTGGGTGGCTTAAACAGAAAGGTAGTGTCCCGTTCTGGAGGCAGGAAGTCCAAGATCAAGGTGTCAGCGGGGTTGGCTCCTTCCGAGGACTGAGGAAAGTGTCTGTTCTAGGCCTCTCTCCTTGGCTTGTAGATGGCCACCTTCATGTTCACATGGCATTCTCCCTGTGTGCGTGTCTGTATCCAAATTTCCTTTTTATTAAGGACTTAATAAAAGGTGTCCTTCGATTAAAGGACCACTGTACTCCAGCAGGACTGCATCTTAACTAATTATATCTGCAAGGACCCCATTTCCATAAAAGGTCCTATTCACAAATATCGCATGATATCACTTATATGTATCTTAAAAAATGCTACAAATGAACTTATTTACAAAACAGAAATAGAGTTAAAGGTGTAGAAAACAATCTTAGGGTTACCGGGAGGAAGGGGGAATAGAATAAATGAGAGATTGGGATGGACATATACACACTACTATATATAAAATAGATAACTAATAAGGACCTACTGCAAAGCACAGGGAACTCTACTCAATACACTGTAATGGCCTATATGGGAAAAGAATCTAAAGAAGAGTGAATGTATGTATCTGTATAAATGAGTCACTGTGCTGTACAGCAGAAAGTAACACAACATTGTAAATCAACAACACTCCAATAAAAATTTTTTTCAAAAGGTCTTATTCTAAGCTACCGGGGGTTAGACTTCAATGTATGCGTTTGGGAGAATATAATTCAACCCATAAGAGGCAACAATAAAAGCCTTGCAAGACCTGGCTTGTTTTTCAGAAGCAGCAAGAAATTGGAGAGCTGTCCTTTCACTCTAGTCTTTCTGGCCGAGAAAGGCACTGCAAGTAGTGAATTTTAGCAGCTTACAAAGGAGAACTGTGAACTGAGTCTCCTTAGCACCCTAAACTGGAAACTGACCTCCCTGGTCCCCTGGTGCAAACAGTGCACAGAACACTGTTCGAATGAACAGGTTGTGTAGAGACACAGTATCTATGAGGATTCTTGGTCAAGTGGAATTCACTGAGCTGAATACGTGTGATTACCTAAAGCTCCTTCTCCCAGAGACCAGATAGAATTTGGGCGGCATATTTCTGACCAAACATGTGCTCAGCTGCTTACCCATCACAAAGAGGCTGGGTGGGAAGGGCAGCTGGGTTACCTGCTGTCCCCATAAGTGGTGGTGGCCGCAGAAGCCAGCAGCCGATAGCTAAGACCTCCGCTTTGGGGCGCGGTGAGCAACTCAGCTACAACTCTGCCTGCTCTCAGCACCTGTCTTCCGCCGTCCTTTCTTTCTTTTTATTTATTTATTTTTTTGACATCTTTATTGGAGTATAATTGCTTTACATTGTTGTGTTAGTTTCTGCTGTATAACAAAGTGAATCAGCTATACTGTATACATATATCCCCATATATCCTCCCTCTTGCGTCTCCCTCCCACCCCTCTAGGTGATCACAAAGCACCGAGCTGATCTCCCTGTGCTTATGCAGCTGCTTCCCACTAGCTATCTGTTTTACATTTGGTAGTGTATATATGTCCATGCCACTCTCTCACTTCGTCCCAGCTTACCCTTCCCCCGCCCCGTGTCCTCAAGTCCATTCTCTACGTCTGTGTCTTTATTCCCGTCCTACCCCTAGGTTCTTCATGACCTTTTTTTTAGATCCCATATATATGTGTTAGCGTACGGTATTTGTTTTTCTCTTTCTGACTTACTTAACTCTGCATGACAGACTCTAGGTCCATCCACCTCACTACAAACCGCCGATCTTTCTTATTTTAATAAAAGCCGCAGTCTCCCTGGCACCGCCAAGAACAGTGCCTCTCCTTCCGCTTCCCCGCATGATTCCCTGGCTCTCTAGAAAGGCTACTCATCTCACTATGCCTCCTGCCCTTTCCTAGCGTAAATTATCATTGTTCACGTAGGTAGGAGTCACTGTTTCCCCAGCTCTTTCTCTCTCTCCGATCCTTGTGATTCTTTTCATTTTCTTTATGAACTCGTGCCCTTCCCCTGTGCCCACCCCCCCATCCTACCCACCTACATGCACGCGCGCGCGTGCACACACACACACACACACACACACACACACACACACCGACCTATAAAGGCTCACCAGGGCAGCTCAGGAAGGAGAAGCCGTAGCTGCCAACAGCTTTCATGTTCCCACTGAAAGTCAGAAACTGACTGTACTATAATAGACCCCGTGGTAACATTCCAAGCCCCGCTGTGAGCCCGAGCTGAAGCACACACACCTTCTCCCGTCACACCTTTTCTCAGCATCAGAGGCCCCCCGCCTCAGCCACAGGCACAAGCAGAGAGGCTCAGGCCAGGTCTGCAGGCAAAGGGCGGGCTAGGGTCCGATCACAGGTTCACAGGCTAGTGGCAGCACAGTGAAGCTCCTGGCCCAGCGATGTTTGTCCTTCGGTGTCCATGACCTAGAGCAATACTGGGTTGTACAGACAGTAAAGTCTGGACGGTGCCTGCAGCAGCCAGGGCTGAGGGCCTGACCTAACCCCCCCCCCATAGTAAAGATAACACAGTAACATAGGGCCTGACCTAACCCCGCCCCCATAGTAAAGATAACACAGTAACATAGGGCCTGACCTAACCCCCCCATAGTAAAGATAACATAGGGCCTGACCTAACCCCCCCATAGTAAAGATAACACAGTAACATAGGGCCTGACCTAACCCCACCCCCATAGTAAAGATAACACAGTAACATAGGGCCTGACCTAACCCCCCCCATAGTAAAGATAACACAGTAACATAGTAAAGTAATTCTCATTAGAGAATGAACTTATGGTTACCAGGAGGGAAGAGTGGAGGGGGATGAAAAAGCATAGAAAAAAATAAATTTATAAAAATAAAATAAAGATACCACGGGGCTGGGGAGGGAGGTGAGATTTTGAAGGGCCCGCCTGCACTCCCAGGGCCCCAGCTGCATCCGCTTGCAGGTAAACCCTGAGTCAAGGTTCCTGACCAGCGCCATCCCGACAAAATCTAGAAGGAAGTCAACATTATCTTTGGTAGTTTCCTCTATAGCTTTTGCCCAAAAGAGTCTTGGGGCGCAGACAACACTCCGAAGCTCCAGGCAAACATGGACAACTACCCACCTGGCCCGTGCGTGTCGGTGTCCCAGCGACTCACTAACACCGTGTCCCAAACCGAAGCCCAGCCCCCAACAATTCCCACCTGCTTCCGCCCACCCAGCGGCAAGCTCCGCCCCGGACCACCTCCTAAATGCTCCGGACTGTTCGTCCCTTTCTCTGACCCGCCACCTTTTCAGGTCTTCCTCTTTTCAGGTCTTCCTCGTTGCCCTTTAAGATCTCGGTAATAACCCCTCAAAGCAGGATCTGAGGCAGACAGACAGGCATTCTGACCAGGGAGACCTGTGCTTAGATCCGAACCCTTCCACTAACCTGCCACGTGGCCTGGAACAAGACAATAAGCTTGTTAGGCTTAGTTTCCCTACGTCTGAAATAGGATATAACACCATCTTTGCAAGATGGTGGGAGGATGTGATGAAACCTATGTAGAGAGATATTTGTCATTCTCCTTGATTTCTTTTTTTTTTTGGGGGGGGGGGCCTGCGGTATCTTAATTACCCTACCAGGGATCAAACCCGTGTCCCCTGAATTGAGACCACAAAGTCTTAACCACTGGACCACCAGGGAAGTTCCCAATCTCCTTGATTTCTGAATTCACTTCTAGTGCCTTTCACATTATGGTCCGTGTGAATAGCGCCCCCTAGAGACAGCCACTTCGTGGTCCTACCCCTTAAACAGTAATATAGAACCTCAAACTTTCTTTAGATTTTCTAAAATTATTTCACCCTTTTACTTAATCTACGATACGGAAGCAATTTTATGTAGAAAAATATTTTAGATCTATATGTCTTGAAAGATTGTATTATGAAATTTATTTTAATATAATCTTAACAATATATATTCATTTATTCAATAAATATGGCTTGAGGCCCTGATGTGTGCCAGGTACTGCGCTAATTCATATAGATACATGTTAACTGATCCTCATTTAGTAAATGATATGTCATTTAATTTCCCTTAAATTTTTTATATAGAAAAAATATTTTGGCAATGAACATACACACATTACTGTATGTAAGAAATATAACCAACGAGGACCTACTGTATAGCACAGGGAACTATAGTCAATATTCTGTGGTAACCTATATGAGAAAAGAATCTAAAAAAGAATGAATATATGTATATGTCTATGTATAACTGAATCACTTCACTGTACACCTGAAACTAACACAAATTGTAAATCAATATACTCCAATAAAATTAAAATAAAAAAATAAAAAGTATGTCCTGGATAAACAACAAGGTCCTACTGTATAGCACAGGGAACTATATTGAATATCCTGTGATAAACCATAATGGAAAAGAATATAAAAATAATGTGTGTATATATATATATGTATAACTGAATCACCTTGTTGTACAACAGAAATTAACACAGCATTGTAAATCAACTATACTTCAATAAAATAAATAAATTTTTTAAGTTAAAGAAAATATTTTTGTTGTCAAAAATTCTAAACTGGCATCAAATTACATTGAAGACTGAATTTATATCAAAATATGTATTCAAATCAACCCTATGTTAAGCCCTCAAATCCAGGCAGAAACTGCCTGCACTCCCTAAATGTCTGCATTCATTTATTTTGCATTAAAATATGAAGGGGTTTAATATTTGTATGTTTTATTCCTAATTGACAAGATGAAAGAACATGATATTTACAAGTACTGTTGGTCTTTGAACAGCTTGTGGGTTAGGAGCCCTGACCCTACTCATGGTCAAAAATCCGTGTATAATTTATAGTCAGCCCTCTGCATCTGTGGTTCCTCTATATTCGTAGTTCCTTCATATCCGACTTTCTGCACCTTTGTATTTAACCAACCGAGGATCGAGTAGTACTGTAGTATTTTCTATTTTAAAAAGCCCGCGTATACGTTGTTCCACACAGTTCAAATGCATGCTGCTCAAGGGTCAACTGTACTTCTCTGCAAATAACATATTTTTGGTACGAACAACATTTACTCCCATTTAATGAAAAGGAGAACTGCTATATACCCACCACTCTGTTTTCTCTTTTTAACCTATGTTTTAGGCCAGAGACATTTAATGTGTCTCTAAAACATTTGATCGATGGGAGATAACTCAAACTGATGATAAAGATCTACTTGAAGGGAATTTACAGAAATATTTTCAATCTCTACTCCTAACTTGTAATGTTTTAAAATCTGTGTTCCTTACACTTCCTTTCTTCAACCAATGGCACATTCTAGGAACGGAGTAAACAATAATTGAGAGTGAAATAGCCAGGGGCATTCAGCTGAGGAGTAGCCCATCTGCCAAGTGGGAGAAACACAAGGCACTCACTTAACACACACTCACAAGATCTCATGTTGTTCCCTTTTTAAAGGGCCAAGAATGTTCCAATACTATTATGTGTATTTGCTCGTAGAAGTTGAAACCCGCTACTGCTGCCTTTAGTGAGGTGGTCGCTGGAGAACACCTTTACAAACCAAGCACCTGGAACACTTAGGATGTGGTAGAGCTCACTGGTTCTTTTCAGCCCTTCAATACTTGTTTTGAGCACAACCCATTTCCTAAGAGATCATCCATTCCATCTGTTATAAAACCTAAATGTGATACTATTGTTCCTGCTTGAAATCTTTTGTTATCTCTCCAGAGATTTGGAAATGAAGTTCAAATCCCTTTGCAAGAAATTCACAACACCCCCACAAACACACAACCAAAGCACAGCTGTCCCACCCAGGCTTTTTTTTTTTTTTTTTTTTTTTTTTTAATGGGTGCGTTGGGTCTTCGTTTCTGCGCGCGGGTTTTCTCTAGTTGCAGAGAGTGGGGGCTACTCTTCATTGCGGTGCACGGGCTTCTCATTGCAGTGGCTTCTCTTGTTGCAGAGCACGGGCTCCAGTCACGCAGGCTTCAGTAGTTGTGGCACACAGGCTCGGTAGTTGTGGCGCACGGGCTTAGTTGCTCTGCGGCATGTGGGATCTTCCCGGACCAGGGCTCGAACCCGTGTCCCCTGCACTGGCAGGTGGATTCTTACCACTGCGCCGCCAGGGAAGTCCCCACCCAGGCTTTCTGCAGGCACCATTCTCTCATGCAGTTCTCTACTTTTCCTGGGATGTGTCCCCCACTCTCTGTTGGAGTGTTTTCCCTATTTTTCCACTTAGCTAACACCTTCATATCCTTCTACGAGTTCAAAGTTCACTCTTACCAGGAATCTCCCTGGTCAAAAGGACTCTTTCCTCCACCCACTCATGCTTCCTTTTCTGAAAATGCATTCACAACACCACTATAGTTCTTGCCTTCACACTTAAGGTAACGGAGATGTGGTAAGGGGTGCCTCCTTTCTCATAGCCCCCCAACCTCCACTTAAATATGGGTTTATGTGAGAAAACCAACCCCAGAATCTCAAAGGCTGAAAACCACAGAGACTGTTCTTACTACTTGTCCGTGGAGGGTCAACCGTGGCTTCCCTCTTGTCTTTGGGGGTCTGGGTCAAAGGGACAGTCCCCACCTGGGACTTACTTATCCCGTGGGAGAAGGAGAGAAGCAGGAAAATAGGAAATACATTCTGATGGTTCCTAAAGCTTCTCCAGGGAACTGGCACACTGCTCTCTCCAATCATATTAGCCAACTCAAAGCATATGCTAAGCCTGATACAGGTGAGGTGGAAAAGCATCCTCTTCCCAAAGTCACACACAGTAAACCTCATGACGACAGGCAGAGATGTAGGCTCCTCTTACATGGATGGGAAGAGAAAATAATCGGGAACAATAACGCAATCTGCTACAGACCAATAGCTTTCTTCTTGCATCTTCACTAGTAGGAATTAAGTCTGTGTGTGGTTGTGCAGTGCTGATGGGACAGACCCATGGACGCCCACCTCTGGGTAAGCAGTAGCTTCAGATTTCCCATTTTCTTTCTTTTTTTTTTTTAATTTTATTGAAGTAGAGTTGGTTTACAATGTTGTGTTAATTTCTTCTGTACGGCAAAGTGACTCAGTTATACATGGATATATTCCTTTTCATATTCTTTTCAATTATGGTTTGTCACAGGATATTGAATATAGTTCCCTGTGCTGTACAGTAGGACCTTGTTGTTTGTCCACCCTTTATATGATAGTTTGCCTCTGCTAATCCCATACTGCCGATCCCAGATTTCCCATTTTGTTGTGTTGAGCCTGACATATTCTTTTCCAGTCCCTCTTCAAAACTGCCACCTTGATTTTATTTCATAGGATTCTATTCCTAGTTCTCCCAAGACTTCCTATATAAAAGAATTCATGGGCTTCCCTGGTGGCGCAGTGGTTGAGAGTCCGCCTGCCGATGCAGGGGACGCGGGTTCGTGCCCCGGTCTGGGAAGATCCCACATGCCGCGGAGCGGCTGGGCCCGTGAGCCATGGCCGCTGAGCCTGCACGTCCGGAGCCTGTGCTCCGCAACGGGAGAGGCCACAACAGTGAGAGGCCCGCGTACCACAAAAAAAAAAAAAAAAAAAAAAGAATTCATTGTTCCCATCCAGCGCCCCCGTTACAGTCTCTACCAAAACAACACAGCCCTTCTATTCTTGCTAAACATGAAAGTAAGCAGAGCAGTGACAGAAAGGGCCAACACCAGGGAACTGAGAAATCTCAAAGAGCCCCCAGAGTCCCACAGCGATAACCTGACTGCCCTTCTTAGCAGATACATGGAATCTACAAAACACCTTTCTGAAGATGGATTCTCCCCCCGACCCTGGCTTCAATCCTTTGTCCCAAAGCCTAAAACATCAAAACAGCTGGGTTTGGTGTGAAGCTAATCAAACTTAAGCCTCAGGGTTGTATTACTTTACTGTGCTGCTGGGACAAATTACCACAAACTTGGAAACTTAAAGCAGCACATATTTATTCTCTCACCATTCTGTAGGCCACAAGTCTGAAACCAGTAACCCCGGCCCCAATTACGGTGTCGGCAGGACCGTGCTCCCCAAAGAGGCTCTAGGGGACATCTGTTCTTGCCCCTCCCAGTTTCTGGTGGCTCCCAGCCCTCCCTGACTTGTGGCCACATCCCTCCAATCTCTGCCTCCATGGTCACATTGCCTTATCCTGGGTCCAATTTCCCTTTGCCTCCCTCTTATGAAGATACATGTGGGGACTTCCCTGGTGGTCCAGAAATTAAGACTCCGTGCTCCCAAAGCAGGGGGCCCAGGTTTGATCCCTGGTCAGGGAACTAGATCCTGCATGCCGCAACTAAGGGTTTGCACGCTGCAACTGAAGATCCCGCACACGGCAACGAAGATCCCACATGCTGCAACTAAGACCCAGTGCAGCCAAGTAAATAAATGAATATTAAAAGAAGAAAAAGAAGAAGATACATGGGATTGCTTTTAGGGCCCACTCAGATAATCTAGAATAATCTCCCCTTCTCAAAATCCTTTTTCCATACAAGGCAACAGGTTCCATGGAATAGATATGACTATGTTTGGAGGGACCATTTTCAGATTACCCAAGGGCCCTCACATACATAAGTTCTTCTCCATAACTGGGAGAGAGGGCTGCCAGAGGATCCCCTGGCAGGTGGCACCTGCTGGACCAGAAACTGTGGGGAAACCCAAAAAGGGGACCAGCCAGGGTAGGCTTGAGAAGCTGAGAGGAGCTTTTCTAAATGATCAGCCATAGAAAACTCACTGGGATCTATCATGAAGAACCTAGGGGTAAGACAGGAATAAAGAACCAGAACTACAAGAGAATGGACTTGAGGATATTGGGAGGGGGAAGGGTAAGCTGTGACAAAGCGAGAGAGAGGCATAGGCATATATACACTACCAAACGTAAGGTAGATAGCTAGGGAAGCAGACGCATAGCACAGGGAGAGCAGCTCGGTGCTTTGTGACCGCCTGTAGGAGTGGGATAGGGAGGGTGGGAGGGAGGGAGACGCAAGAGGGAAGAGATACGGGAACATATGTATATGCATAACTGATTCACTTTGTTATAAAGCAGAAAAACAGAAACACACCATTGTAAAGCAATTATACTCCAATAAAGATGTAAAAGAAAAAAAAGAAAACTCACTGGGATCACCTGTGCTGGAGGAAAGGCTGAATTACTTTTCTATCCATGCTGTAGAAAATATGGCATCATTCTTGCCATATAAAGGGGCAATTAAACTAGCAAGAGCAAAGCCTGTGAAAACATTTCCAGTCTGTCGTTTAGTTAAATTCATAAACATATTATTTATACTCTGGATTTGTGAATTGTTTCAATTACAGCTCTGTGATTATCTGGGCTGGCTTATAATTATTATTCCCTGGATGGTCCATAGATCCTGTCTCCCAGTTAGCCAGCCAAACCTTAGCTGAGATGCAGCTCTGAAGGGATTGGCAGATGTAAACAAAGTCCCAGATCCGTGGGTTAATCATGACTAAATCAAGTGAGAGCACTTTAAACAGCCCACGGACATTCACAGAGGCTCAGGACTGCAGGCAGCAGCGGGGAAAGGACGGGGAAAACGAGTTCTACGTGTCCCGACGCTCAGATCAATTCAAGCAGCCTACACGTGGGAAATGAAAAGAAGCGGAAGAGTGCCCTGATGGCTGGAAGCTGATGGAGCCAACACCGGTGAGTTGGATCCGAAAATGAAGAAAGCTGAGAGAGAACCTCACAAAGGAAAGAGGCCATCAGAATCTCTCGGGCCCATCTTCAGCATCAGAAACCCGGCTAGAGCCTCAAACTGTTTCATAAGGGCAAAGCCATCCGCTGAAAACTGAATGAAAACTGCCTGAAAGAAGGCCACGCAGATCCAAGCCTGATTGCCAGGTGGAAAACACATAGTCCTGAGAATGTGTGTTGCCTGCGATGTATTCGGATGCTAGGATGCCGACTTTGGAAGAAGTGGCATCTCCCGGGTTCTCCAAAGCCAGCGGGAAACCTGCAGGATCACGGAGTGTGTGCCCAGTGGCTGCAGTCTGATCAGGACCCGGGCTGCACACTGACTCTGCCCCTCTGAAAGTGATCTACTCTGAGGACCGCAGGATCTGCCACGGGTGCTCTGAACACTGAGCCCGCCGTGGTCATCTCCACGCCCATTTCCAACACACACCTCCCCCCCCCCCCCCAGCAGTAGTGGTGGACTTCTGATGCCTCAGAACCAGATCCAGAACTTCAGGGCAATTGGAACCTTGATCTCAATTCCATTTGAAAGACAAAAGGATTCCATATACTCACGACTTCTTCCTTTCCCCAAATTCAATGTCGTGAACATAAAATTGAAAAAGATTAACAAAGGAATAAACAGTCACCAGAAAGAAAACACTGACTCTTGCCACCTTCTGGTACTTCACATGCAGGAAGACAGTAACCAAGGGACTTGGAGCAAACGTCATCCTAAAGGGAGGAAAAACGCAGTCTTGTATTTTCAGAACCTTTCCACCAGGTGGCGCTTGCTGAGACTGTGAAAAAACAAAATATCAAAGATTTTGCGTAAGCGACTTGTATTTCCTTCCAAGTACAAATAGGAACTTTCTAGGAATGTGAGACTAAGCCGAGAAAAAAAAGAATCTGAATTCATGTCCAAGATTATGGAAGCGTTTTCTGTTTTGGGGTTTTTTTTTGGCCAGACTTCTGCCTTCTGTTTTCTCCCTGGAACTGTCAATACTGAATGGGAAGCAGAGATTCTCCCTGATCCTTCCTGATCAATAAATGGTTACATTTTTCACCGATAAGTCACCTGTGTTCTCCATGACCTTAAGTGTGGGTAGCAGGAACTACTGTCCACTCTTAAGAGATAAAAGGGTACTGCTTTTCATGTGCCCAAAATATTCATGCTTGAAACAGAAAGCCTTGCCCAGAACCTTGACTTATACCTTGCCATGTAAAAAGAGTGTTAAGATTGCCTTGCACTGTAAGATGTTTAAGAATTTACAAAACAAGAAGGCACGTTGGAGTCAGAAGTCCTGAATATCTCTCCTGGTTTGGACTCGTAAAACTGCGAAACTTTGTCAAGTCACAAGGTATAAAAGACTCAGTTTCAATATCTACAAAATGATGATACTAATCATGGTTTGGGGAACCAAGTGAAAAAATGTCTGTGAAACCCACAAAACCTGAGATGTTCAACTTCACTAGCCATTAGGGAAATACCAACGAAAATCACAGTAACATACTGCTCGACACCCATTAGGATGGCTATTATCCAAAACACAAGAAATAACAAGTCAGTGAGGATGGAGAGAACTTTAAATCTGTGTGCCTTACTGGTGGCAGCATAGCATTGTGTGACTTTTGTGGAAAACACTCTAGCAGTTCCTCAAAAAGCTAGACATAGAATTATCATATGATCCAGCAATTCCACTCATCAAAGGAATTGAAAGCAGGAATTCAAACAGACAGTTGCACACCAATGTTCATACCAGCATTATTCACAATAGCCAAAAGGCGGAGGCAACACAAGTGTCCATCAGCAGGTGAATGGATAAACAAAATGGGGTAAATTCATACAATGGAATTTTTTTTAATAAATAAATTTATTTTTTTAAAAAAAGAGATGACTCAGTTCAGGACAGTTATTAAGCAATTGTTCAGAATTATCACCTCACCCCAATACCTGGAAGATTTAACACACCAAGCACCCAAATGGTCACCCCCGCCCCCTCCCCTTGAGGCCTTCCCTGCCACCCTCCCTAGCTGCCACTTCTGTTAGGGAGAATTTCTCAAGAGAGAAGTACTCCCTCCTGTGGAAGTATCATTCTTCTGAGTCTTAAGGACTGGCATGGTCCCTAAGAAAGCTAGCCAGGGAACCTGGGGAGCTCTAAAGTGAGAAGGCAGGTCTTTTGTTTTTTTTTTTTTTTTTTTGCAATACGCGGGCCTCTCGCTGGCCTCTCCCGTTGCGGGGCACAGGCTCCGGACGCACAGGCTCAGCGACCATGGCTCACAGGCCCAGCTGCTCCGCGGCATGTGGGATCTTCCCGGACCGGGGCACGAACCCGTTTCCCCTGCATCGGCAGGTGGACTCTCAACCACTGCGCCACCAGGGATGCCCCAGGTCTTTTGTTTTTAACTGAAGTATAAGATACATATAGTAAGGTGCATTAATCTTATGTGCACAGCAGAATAGAACACAAATGTTCAAGATACAGAACATTTCCTTATATGTCAATTATATCTCAAAAAAAAACTGGAAAAAATGAGAAAAAAAAAACAAAAAAGATACAGAACATTTCCAAAATCCCAGAAGGCCTCCTCATGGCCCCTCCCAATCAATACCCTCCCACGCAGAGATAAGCATTATTCTGATGATTCATTTTGCCCATACAATGGAATATTATTCAGCCATTAAAAAGGAATAAAGTTTGGACACATGCTACAACAAAAGTGAACTTTGAAAACATTATGCCACAGACTTCCCTGGTTGTCCAGTGGTTGGGACTCTGCATTTCCACTTCAAGGGGCACGGGTTCAATCTGTGGTCAGGGAACTAAGATCTCATATGCCACAGGGAAAAAAAAAGAAAATATTATGCCAAGTGAAACAAGCCAGGCAGACACAGAAGGACAAATACTGTATGGTTCCATGATATGAGATGCCTAGAATTAGCAAATTCATAGACACAGAAGGTGTAATAGATTAGAGGTTACCAGAGGATGAGGAAGGAGAAATGTGAAATTATCACTTGATGGTTATAGAGTTTCTGTTTGGGGGAATGGAAAAGTTTTGGAAATAGATACTGGTGATGGTGTACAACATGGTGCATGTAATTAATGCCACTGAATTTTACACTTAAAAATGGTTAAAATGGTAAATATATATATATATTTACAACAATAAAGAAATTTTTAAAATAATAATTGGGTGAACTTAGACCAATTTAACATTCAAAATCAAGAACAGATTTGGGGATGGCAACTGGTTTCCCAAAAACAAGTTATCTGAGAAAGAGAAGGCAGAAAACCTGCAGTTCTTTTTATGACCTGGTCTCAGCAGTCATACACCATCACTTTCATCACATTCTTTTCTTAAAAATCAGTAAGTATAGACCACATTCAAGGAGAGGAGATTAGGCTCCACTTTTTTTTTTTTTCCACTTTTTTTTTTTTTTTTTGCGGTACGCGGGCCTCTCACTGTTGTGGCCTCTCCCGTTGCGGAGCACAGGCTCCTGACGCGCAGGCTCAGCGGCCGTGGCTCATGGGCCCAGCCGCTCCGTGGCACGTGGGATCTTCCCGGACCGGGGCACGAACCCGTGTCCCCTGCATCGGCTGCTGGACTGTCAACCACTGAGCCACCAGGGAAGCCCCTAGGCTCCACTTTTTAAAGGAAAAACTATCAAAAAAATGTATGGATAGCTAAAAAAAAAAATGGATATATTTTAATACCATCATACCTATCAACTTAAGAAAGAATTAATTTAAAAACACAAACCTCTTCCTTCCCCTTGGTGAGGATCTTACCTTTCTCAGTGAAGTGCCCCAAGTGGTCCCAGGTCCTGAGAAGTTCCCACACATCAGTTATGCTTGACTTTAACATTTAAGATTGGTGTGAGCCCTTTCTCAGCTAGAGGGAAATGCAGAGATAAAAGACTGTGTCCCGGGCTCAGATGGCCCCAAGTTGAGTGTAAGTGAGAAATAAGTAACCAGTATGACAATGCAGTGTGATAAGCACTATGATAGAATTGTGCTTCTGGGGGCTACAAAAGAACATAAAAGAGAAAACTATTCCAGATTGGATAGTAAGAAGAGAGAGAGAAGTACTTACTGGGTGAGATCACCTTGGAGTTGAATTTTAAATGATGGGCAGAGAGAAAGGACTTCCCTGGTGGCGTAGTGGTTAAGAATCCGCCTGCCAATGCAGGGGACACAGGTTCAAGCCCTGGTCCGAGAAGATCCCATATGCCTCGGAGCAAATAAACCCATGCGCTGCAACTACTGAGCCTGCGCTCTACAGCCTGCAAGCCACAACTCCTGAGCCCACGTGCCACAACTCCTGAAGCCCGCGCACCTAGAGCCCGTGCTCCACAACAAGAGAAGTCACCACAATGAGAAGCCCGCGCACCAACGAAGAGTAGCACCCACTGGCCACAACTAGAGAAAACCCGCGTGCAGCAACAAAGACCCAACACAGACAAAAATAAATAAATAAATAAATAATATAAATAAATTTTTAAAAAAATGATGGGTAGATAGAGCCAAGTAAAAAAGGAGGGAAGACAGGCTAAGAGATCCCAGGCTCCTACAAAGGTATGAAGATGAAAAAGAACATGGAATATTTTGGAACTTGCACGTGGTTCCCTGGAACTGGTGTGCAATAGAGTGGGAAATAGGAAATGAGGTTAGACAGGGGCTTCCCTGCTGAAGAGTTTGGATTTTTCTCTAAAGCCGATGGGGAACGATGAACCACTTTAAGCAACAGGGACAACATGAAATGTGCACTTCAAAAAGTTACTACGGGGACTTCTTTGGAGGTCCAGTAGTTAAGACTCCATGCTCCCACTGCCAGGGGCACGGGTTTGATCCCTGGTCAGGAAACTAAGATCCCGCATGGCTCGCGGTGCAGCCGAAAAACAAAAAACAAAAATCGCTACTCAGTTAGCAATGTAGAAATATATCTGAGGCTGTAGGGGATCAAAGTTTGCCACCCTAACAGGTCTCTTTGGCATGCAGATTATTTCAAGCCAAAAACAAGCAAGGCCCTGTTGACAAAAAAAGTTAATCAATCGTCGATCTAAGAAAGAAATGGGAAATTTTATTCAAGCCAACCTGAGGATTATAACCAGGGAGACAGTCTTTCAGAAAGCTCTGAGGACTGTTTCATCCATTATATATGTTCTTGAGACAAAGGGTTATACATCAAAGGATACAATGACAGTTTACACCATCCATATTTGCATGTACAAAGGAAGAGTGGGACATTATGACCCCTTACAAGATTAAGGAGGAATGTTATCTCCTAAGGAGGTCTGGTTAATGCAGGGAGGAGGCTCCAACAGGCAGAGAAAATTTTTATGTTTACATTTTCCTTGTCTTGCCACAAAATACGAATTTTATTTCTGCAGCCCAAAAGACTCAGGAATAAACTTTGACCTCTCCCCTTAGCTGCTTAAAGAATTTAAATAGAGGGACTGTTCCTGGAATAAAGCTGTCACCAGAGACATCTGCAAAGAATATGGGGAAGAGATATGGGAACATATGTATATGTATAACGGATTCACTTTGTTATAAAGCAGAAACTAACACACTATTGTAAAGCAAGTATACTCCAATAAAGATATTAAAAAAAAAAAAAAGAATATGGACCAGGTGTGATGGGGGAAACTCCTAGAGATCAGAGTCCACTCTGGGTCCCACGGTCTCTGCAGGCTCAGCAAACATTTATTTACCAAACATTTGCTTTCCATCTCCACGTGAATTGCCTTTCTCCCTTCTGAAGTCCCAAACCACTACTTCCCAACATCCTCTTTTGTCTTTAGCTGAAGATGGTATTTAAGTGGAGGGCTTGGGCCATTTTGATGAGTTACTCAGTTTTCCTGGATCTCTTCCATGGATACATGTTATTCAACTTTTGTTTGACTTTCTCCTGTTTAACTGTCTCATGTCCATTTAATTCTTAGACCAGCCA
Source organism: Leucopleurus acutus (assembly GCF_964270905.1). Taxonomy (NCBI): domain Eukaryota; kingdom Metazoa; phylum Chordata; class Mammalia; order Artiodactyla; family Delphinidae; genus Leucopleurus; species Leucopleurus acutus. Next base: position 25,943,373 of record NC_139163.1, on the reverse strand, counting down.
GAGCACCTAGAAGGGTAGAAGGAAATGTCTTCCTCCCCAACAGGGTAAAGTAGAGAGCGTTAGAGCCGTCTGGAGGCTCTTAGTGTGGTCCAACTAAGAACTGAGGAGGACCCAGCCACGGAGCGACGGTGATGGCAGAGAGGAGGGGTGCTTTGAAAGATTAACGCTGCGGAAGTGGCATAATTTGGTGACCTGTTGAGTCAGGTGCGGGTGGGGAAGGAACCAAGGGAGCCTGAGGAGTTTAGGTTTGAGGATTAGGGACCAAAAAGGAGCGGCACCCTAATAAGACAAGAAATAGAGCAGAAGGAGAGGGGAGAAGGAAGAAACCAGTTTGGTTTGGCGTATATCAGGTTTGAGTGCTTCTAAGATAAACACTAATTGAAGAAGCCCCTCATTAGTTTGGGCTCACTGGGCAGAGACTAATTTGAGTTAATAGAAAACTAAATTATAGACTTTATGTGAAAAGTTATGATTGTGTTTTCATTTTGTTTTGCTTTATTTTCTCATGATGATTTTTTATTTTGTTTTTAGTTTGACTCTCTCCTATTTCGCCTGTCTTACTGAATCTTCTTTTGTAACCATGTAAGAATTTTCGAGTTGATTGGATTGAAATGGTTATTTCCAAAATGTTTAAAGGTACGAGAAAACTTCTTTTCCTGCATATTTCTTAAAATGTCCCTTTCTAATTGGTTACACAGTGACGGCATTCACACAGTAAAATACGGTGTAACCGTTTAAAATGGTTTATATTAAAAAATATTTAATGAATGGGGAAATAATTATGAAAATAACCCCAAGTGGAAAGCCATTTACAAAACAGTATGTACAATATGATTCTGATTTTCATAAAAATATCTGTGTATCTATACACAGGGTAAAAAATGGAAGGCAAAAGACCCAAATATTATTCAGTCTATCTCTGAGTGTTGGGATTTTGGAATGACTTTTTTATTTTCTTATTGTGACTTCAGACATTTGCCAAATTCAAAATGATGGATATTTAATATACTAGAGCTTAAAAATTAATATTGTTTCCCACATGTTTGGTCTTATACATTTATTCTATACCTACAGTGGCAAATCTTAAAACTGAAAACAAAATTTAGTTCATCAGCAGAAGTTATCTTTGGATTGTAGGAAAAAGAGTAATATATTTTCCTTCTAGTTTTTTGCATTTTTTTTTCCCATGATGGAAAAGTTTATAATTAGAAACAGGTTTTAAGAGGAAACAGTTCTATTTCCTTCCTGTGTCTCACAAAAGCTTGCTGTCAGGAAAGAATTTGATGTTGGTCAGTGTGAATTTGACGCTTCTCCCTCAGAGATATTTACGTTCCCATTATGTTCTCTAATTAGGAGGAAATCTTGAGTTGTATAAAGTTCAGATGTCATGGGGCTTAGCTGACCTACCTCCCCACCAGACTTTCATAAATAATGCTGTTTTGTCCTCAAAGGAGACCCGCTTTTCACGACTTGTCCCTCTCCTGCCAGGGATGAATAGTTCTGTGTCCATGGTGTTCCTTCCCATCTTGACTCTTCCCTGTTCAGTGTGAGATTCCTCGGCTGGTAAAGTCTGTTGGCTGCATGGAGCTACTGATAAGAAGCAGAGCAGCCTCCAGTGGCTGGAGAGGTGAATTCCTCCCAGGTCTCTTTTCCTTCTCCCAACCCCAAGCCCCTGCTTTTTGGTATTTTTAGTCCCAGTTCATTTACCCCCTGCAACAAATTCCAGATTTTCCGAGGCAACCCAATCACAGGTATCCTGTCCCATGATGTCCTAATGTTACTCAGACTTTGCCTGATCACGCATTCTGATTCTTGGTTCCAACAATGTGGTCCCGTGGATGACCTCCTTAAATGATCCCTAAACCTGCTCTTGCTTCTTTGTGCCCACTTAAATGAGAGAAGATACATACACACACACACGTATGTGAAATATATATAAAGGAATGAATGAACCAATACATTCTCTATGGGCGAGGAGTTAGTACCTGATTTACACAGGAATAATAACAATAGCTATTTGCTGAGGAGTAAATGAAGCGCTTTATGTGCTTTATCTCATTCAATCCCCACAACCAAACAAGTCGCACTATAGATGAGCAAATTGAGATTTAGAAACTTTTTTTTTTGATAGGAGTTTATTAGTTTATTTATTTATTTTTGCTGTATTGGGTCTTCATTTCTGTGTGAGGGCTTTCTCTAGTTGTGGCAAGCGGGGGCCGCTCTTCATCGCGGTGTGCGGGCCTCTCACTATCGTGGCCTCTCTTGTTGCGGAGCGCAGGCTCAGTAGTTGTGGCTCACGGGCCTAGTTGCTCCGTGGCATGTGGGATCCTCCCAGACCAGGGCCCGAACCCGTGTCCCCTGCATTGGCAGGCAGATTCTCAACCACTGCGCCACCAGGGAAGCCCTAGAAACTTTTAAGTAACTTGTCCACATCATTCAGGCAGAAAGCCAGGATTCGCACCAGGTATCTGAGGTCAAAGCCCGTGGTCTTCCTTAGTAAATATGCTCTCAGCCCTGGTGGGGTGATCGTGGAGAGGTCTGGGAAAGGCTTCCTGAGCCCCACCATTCAACTTGAAAATAACCCCTTCAATTTGCATCGCACTCTATGTGTATATGTGCGTGTGGGGGGGGGGGGTGTGGCTGTGTGTGTGTGGCGTCTATGAGCCCCACAATAGCCCTACGAGGTCAACAGGGCCCGGTGGAGCTATTTACCCCAAACTACAGGCGAGGAACTAAAGCTCAGTGGGATTAATGATTTGCCGCAGGCAAAAAGGCCTAGAACCAACATTCAAACACTGCATCCCTTTATTTACTCCTGCTCTCCTATGCTCTGAAAGTCCCTTCCTAGACACAAAACCTTTCATTCCATCATTAAAAAGAAGCCCTTGATGCCAGCGGAACTTGAAGGAAATGACTCATTGTGAACAGCTGAGCTTTCTAGAGAGCCAAGAACTTGCTGGCGGCCCTATCACCAATTTTCACACCTTCCTCTTTCCTTTATCCCCCTTCCTCTCCTCTGTCCCCCTCAATTCTTTTAAACCGTTTGGGATAGTCTATATACAGCTGCCTTCCAACGTCCACAATGCTGCGATAGCCACTGGGGCAAGTTCCCAAGAAGAACATACTATGTACATGAGTTATACCAACCTGGGTGCAGGGAGGAGGGAAAACTGGGTTAACATTTCTCAACAGCACAAGGGAAGACTTCCCTGGCAGTCCGGTGGTTAAGACTCTGCGCTCCCAACGCAGGGGGCGCGGGTTTGATTCCTGGGCGGGGAACTAAAATCCCACATGCTACGTTGAGCAGCCAAAAAAAACAGCACAAGGGCGGCACTGAGGTTTCATCATTTCCTTCACCCATTCATCCAACACAATCTATTGCAAAGTGTCTTGCCTTCCTAGAAATAATAGAGCTGAATTTACCCTTTGTGTGACAACACAAGAATATCGTGATCAATCTAACAAGAGCTAATATTTATTCAAAGCTTGCCATGTGCCCAGAACTGTTCTAATTGCTTTACATACATGAATTCATACATCAATGTCAACTCATTCCCTCAGTTGTTTTGCAATGTTGCAAAACAGCAATGCCCAAGGGACTATTGAAGTATGAGGGACTATTTGCCTCTATGTTTTTTAGTTCTTGGATTTTTCCCTTTTCCTGTACCTCCATTGCTTTTAAGTTATTAAATATCACCACTCTGGATTTCTGATTTGCTTCCTTTAATTTCCTACCGATTTAGAAGTATACACCAATCGTGTTGGAATTATATCCAGAGAAAGGTAAATATGCTTGATAAGGGCATAAAAGTAAAATATATTAACAATAATGCATGTGTGATACCTAGATAAAAATATACTCAATATATCTATTTCTTTCATCTTAGGCACCAGAGTCCTTATTTTTAACATTTTTTGTGGAAATAATTTCAAATTTATAGAAAACTTGCAAGAATAGTACAAGGAATTTTTATATACACATCACCAAGATTTCACTAACTCTAGCTGGAGTTCCCAGTGAATTCACTGGTTATAATTGCTCAAGATCACTGGTAAAGATTGTGGCCATTATAGGTGTTTAGTCAGTCATACATTTAAGCTCCCAACTTTCCGCCCCCATGGATAATTAAGATTCAGCTAAATTAATTTTTGTTACTTATTCTGAACCTGCAATCAGAAGTACAGAAAAGCCCTAAAAATATCACTGAGAGCCTCAACCTGATGGACTATAGAAGTTAACTTAAACCATTTCAGGTTGAAGAAATTAATCCTGGCTTAAAGCTATACTATTTATTTATTCATTACAAGTATGTATTGCTGGCAACATTTTGTAACAGACACACATGGTTAGAAGTCCTTTTAACCTACTTTTATGCTCTAATATGGAAGCACATCAGACCTCATAAAGGATTGAGGATACGTCGATAAAATGAAAAAAAAAAATCTCTGAATTTCTCTTCAATCTTCCCTTCTGCAGCCAAATTACAGATCATTTAAGCTTTTTTCTTCAGTGATTATATTTTCTCATCTCTGGAATCTGTGTTGCTAAAATGAATAAAGAAGATTGACAGGTAAGCATTGTGCCCTACACACAATAGACTTCCAGTGTTTAAGCTAATGCTGAATTAAACACCGGGGGTCGGGGGGTTGTTGACCGTTACGACAAAAATGTCAAGATGATCTTCCTCATGGTGTCTCTCAACCACACTCCCCTTCATGCAAACCAGCATTGGGCATAACTTTTAAATTTGTATTTATTCATTCATTCATTCAATATTTGGACTGCCAGGCTATTTTAGGAGTATGGGATTAACAGATACAAACTACTATACCTAAAATAGATAAGCAACAAGAATTTACTATATAGCACAGGAAATTATATCCAATATCTTGTAATAACCTATAATGGAATATAATCTGCAAAAAAGTTTTAAAAATTAAAATGAAAGAAAAAAACACTATTGTTGTGCTTTGTCCCAGCTGAAAACACATAAAAATGTTTAATAAAATAGGAATATAAAATTATACTTGAAAAGTACAGTGCCATTTCTAATGTGAAGTACACACCGCCATGTATGAGGGTTCTTGTCAAAATGTTTAAAGACCCACAGCTTTTTTTTTTTTTTTTTTTGTGGTACGCGGGCCTCTCACTGCTGTGGCCTCTCCCACTGCAGAGCACAGGCTCCGGACGTGCAGGCTCAGTGGCCATGGCTCACGGGCCCAGACGCTCCGTGGCATGTGGGACCTTCCCGGACTGGGGCACAAACCTGCATCCCCTGCATCGGCAGGCAGACTCTCAACCACTGCGCCACCGGGGAAGCCCGACCCACAGCTTTTGACAGAACTCTAAGATTACAGAAAATACAGGAATAAAGGAAAATTTCAAATGACACTATGATAAAACAAGTCCAGTATGCGGGACATCCTTTAAGACAACTGGCCAGGGATGTCTCATAAGCCAATGTAATGGGGGGGAAACATGGTGTTCAAAAGGCAAAGCAACAAGATGTAATCTGTGAACCTTGATTGGGTCACTGGTTAAAAGAATAAGCTATATTGGGACTTCCTTGGCGGTCCAGTGGTTAAGACTCTGCGCTTCCACTGCAGGGGCATGGGTTTGATCCTTGATTGGGGAAGTTTCACATGCCGCGCGGTGCGACCAAAATAAATAAATATAAATAAAAATAAAATGTAGGGGCCAAGATTTAAAAAATTAAAAAAAACAGAAGTATCCACACAAAACCAGAACCCTGAGTTTTTATAACACATTTGGTCCTGGACTCTGATATGAACTGTCTTCTGAGAACAAAATCCTGAGGGTTTTGGCTAAACTAAACTAAGCTACCATTCCACAGTTCAATGGGCTGAAACCCACTATCCAGAATTTTTAATAATATCCAGAGAATATTCCTTGCAACCCTATTTATGGTAAAAAGAGATTGAAACCAAAGCATATGTCCATCAGTGGAGTATTGGTTGAATATCCTATGGTATCACTACACAGGAGAATGAAGAGTATTTTTTATACTGCAAATAAATGATCTTCAAAAAACATTGTTAAGTTTAGGAAAAAATATTTTGGAGAAAAGTATAAACAGTAAGCTATCAAAGAAAAAGATGGGCAAGATCATTTTTTTCTTATACTAAACAATGAAAAATAAAGCATAATTTTTAACATCATTACACACAATGGGAAGAAGGCAAAATGGAGGAGGGAATGAGGATAGAAGCCAGACTACTTCCCTGAATGTGGTGGTTTTGAAAACAGGTCCACAAATTCTTTGATGCTCCTCCCTCCATGGGGTGGAAATTAATTCCCCTCCCATTCGGTGTAGACTGGACTTAAGTGACGCTCTTCAAAATAAATAGAATACCCCAGAGTAAGGGGATATCTCTTCCAATATTAGGTTATGAAAAGACTATGGCTGGCTTCCATTTGGGGGTCTCTCTCTCTCTCTCTCTCTTTCTCTCTCTCTCTCACCAGTTCCTCTATAGGAAACCACATCTTGAGGACACCCAAGCCTGTGTCAAATCACATTTCAATACTTTTCATAAAACTACAGAACATTAAGAGTGAGAAATAAAGTAATCTACTTCCATATAACTTGGCCACTGAGAAGCTAAACCATCTCTTCCACACAAATTAATTCTATAATAACAAGGTGACTTTCCTTTTCATTTTCTTCATTGGCATAACTTTGCTCTCCCAGGTGACTCTTGTCAAAAACATAAAAGTTGCAAATGAACCAACCATTCCCAGAAATTTGATACATGATTGTGATACCTCCAATAGCAGAGACGATCTAGACTGATTACATGCCCAGATACTAATGGCTTCAGCTCAGGCTGAAAAATGGCTACAAGGTAGTACAATGAAAACCAAAGCAATGGACCCCACACACAGTTTGTTGTCTGCACTGACATGACTTTACTATTTTGCTATCTTAATTAGCATCATTTTGCTATCCCAGGTGACTCTTGTCCAAGAAGATGAAAGTTGCAAATAACTTTATAGTTCATCATAGAAATTTGTCAAAAGGCCCAGCAACTCCAGAAAGGATCAACACACAGTTTACATTCCAAGACTCTAAATGCCTCATCTCAAAATCTTCATCTTGGAGCATGAGTTGCCCATTCTCCTTGCTTGACACTTGCAATACATGTTGTACTTTCCTTTACAAAAATAACAACAACAAAAATTTTCACTTTGCTGTTTCCACAAATCCTAAACTCCTCTGTCATGATAATCCAATCAAGTCCCTGCAATGAAAGACCCACCTTAAACCAGACTTGAAAGTCTCAATAGATCAGGTCTTATAGTTCCTTCTAGGAGATGCTACCTGTCAAGTTAGAATTCTCCCTTACTCTAATAAGCAATAAACTCAGTTTTGTGTTCCCAAGAGGCTTTTTGGGTACTAACTGGGAAGCCAGCATTCTACAAGGATAAAGAGAAAAACTTAAAGCCAACAAAGAGAAAAGGCAGATTACAATAAACTAATGATGAGAACACTGAAAAAAAAAAGAAAAAAGACTTCTCATCAGCGAAAATAACTGCTGGAAGACAACGAAGTAATATCTTTGATGTGCTGAGGAAACATAATTGGGAACCTAAATTTCTAAAGTCAGGCAAAATATCATTTACAAGTTGAGGCAAATTAGAAATTTTTTGACATTCAAGCACTTAGAAATTTACTATTAACGGTCCCTAACAAAAAGAACTACAAAATAAGGAAAAAAAGGACCTAGAAGAGATGAACAGGATAAAGAAGCAAGAGTAGGCAAAAGAATTGTTAAAACATGCTGGTAAAGCTAGATAAATATGGCATGTGAAAAAAATTAGAATATCAATCATTTTTTGTGTGTGTTTTCAAAAGCCAGCTGTCATTCCTGGTGAAAGATAGCATATTAAAAAAAAATTAATTCTGCTTCTTCCTGAAACCCCACAAAAATGACAGTTGAAAGACTCTTTTAAAAAACATAAAACCCACCAGAATGAAAAGAACAGGAACTATTTCAGTTACAACAAAATATTGGATGCTGAAGAGCAGAAGGCAAGTCGGTTGGGGAACATTGGTGATCGATCTGATTTACACATCAGAGCAACCAAAAGGCCAAGGAACTGGCAACTCTAGGTATCTCTGGAAGATGAATTAAAAACATAGACTGCACATATGGTCACCTTATTTTTGATAAAGGAGGCAAGAATATACAACGGAGAAAAGACAGCCTCTTCAATAAGTGGTACTTGGAAAATGGGACAGCTACATGTAAAAGAATGAAATTAGAACACTCCCTAACACCATACACAAAAATAAACTCAAAATGGATTAGAGACCTAAATGTAAGGCCAGACACTATAAAACTCTTAGAGGAAAACATAGGCAGGACACTCTATGACATAAATCACAACAAGATCCTTTTTGACACACCTCCTAGAGAGATTGAAATAAAAACAAAAATAAACAAATGGAACCTAATAAAATTTAAAAGCTTTTGTGCAACAAAGGAAACCATAAACAAGACAAAAAGACAACCCTCAGAATGGGAGGAAATATTTGCAAATGAAGCAACTGACAAAGGATTAATCTCCAAACTTTATAAGCAGCTCATGCAGCTCAATATCAAAAAAAACAAACAGCCTAATCCAAAATGGGCAGAAGACCAAAATAGACATTTCTCCAGAGAAGACATACAGATTGCCAACAAACACATGAAAGGATGCTCAACATCACTAATCATTAGAGAAATGCAAATCAAAACTACAATGAGGTATCACCTCACACCAGTCAGAATGCCCATCATCAAAAACTCTACAAACAATAAATGCTGGAGAGGGTGTGCAGAAAATGGAACACTCCTGCACTGTTGGTGGGAATGTAAATTGATACAGCCACTATGCAGAACAGTATGGAGGTTCCTTGAAAAACTAAAAACAGAACTACCATAGGACCCAGCAATCCCACTCCTGGGCATATACCCAGAGAAAACCATAATTCAAAAAGAGTCATGTACCACAATGTTCATTGCAGCTCTATTTACAATAGCCAGGACATGGAAGCAACCTAAGTGTCCATCGACAGATGAATGGATAAAGAAGATGTGGCACATATATACAATGGAATATTACTCAGCCATAAAAAGAAACAAAATTGAGTTATTTGTAGTGAGGTGGATGGACCTCGAGTCTGTCATATAGAGTGAAGTAAGTCAGAGAAAAACAAATACCATATGCTAACAGATATATATGGAATCTAAAAAAAAAAAAAAAAAAAAACTAGTTCTGAAGAACCTAGGGGCAGGACAGGAATAAAGACTCAGACGTAGAGAATGGACTTGAGGACACGGGGAGGGGGAAGGGTAAGCTGGGACGAAGTGAGAGAGTGGCATGGACATATATACACTGCCAAATGTAAAATAGATAGCTAGGGGCTTCCCTGGTGGCGCAGTGGTTGAGAATCTGCCTGCCAATGCAGGGGACACGGGTTCGAGCCCTGGTCTGGGAAGATCCCACATGCCGCGGAGCAACTAAGCCCGTGCGCCACAGCTACTGAGCCTGCGCGACTGGAGCCTGTGCTCTGCAACAAGAGAAGGCCGCGACAGTGAGAGGCCCGCGCACCGGGATGAAGAGTGGCCCCCGCTCGCCGCAACTAGAGAAAGCCCTCGCACAGAAACAAAGACCCAACACAGCCAAAAATAAATAAATTAATTAATTAAAAAAAAAAAAAGATAGCTAGTGGGAAGCAGCTGCACAGCACAGGGAGATCAGCTCAATGCTTTGTGTCCACCTAGAGGGGTGGGATAGGGAGGGTGGGAGGGAGATGCAAGAGGGAGGAGATATGGGGATATATGTATATGTATAGCTGATTCACTTTGTTATAAAGCAGAAACTAACACATCATTATAAAGCAATTATACTCCAATAAAGATGTTTAAAAAAATAAAAATAAATAAAAACATAGATTGCATTGGAAGTCTGTTTAAATTAAATTTAATTAATTTAATTAAAATAAATTAAACTCCACAGACCTCCAATCACTGCAATCAGGCTCCTTCCCTGTAAAAATAAACCTTATTCTCTAAAGAAGTAAAACAGAGCCTTTCTTGACTGGGTCAATATCAGGGATATTTGAGTATGGTGGTATCATACGAAGAACAGAGGATGCCCAGGAAACAGGGCTTCCAGAAGCAAAGGGAATTCCCAGCATGAGAGTAAAAGGAGATCGATCCCAGGGTAACAGCTCTTCACTAGTGTTGAGAGCAACCTATCCAGATGGGGATAAGTCAGAAGGCTCCAGAAAAGACTTATGGAAAAAAACAATACTGAGAAAATAACTGATATGTTTACTGACAGGAAATTTAGGCAATTGGGGAAAAGTGTGGGGCTGAATTAGTGAGACATCCATTGAAAATTAAGCAATGAAACACAAAAAAATAATTATTAACTGAAGGGAAAACAAAGTCATGTAAGAAAAAAAAAGTAATCATAACAAACAACACGATTCAACGTGTGAATAAGGATTATATAGTTGTAATATCTTAAATACTGAATACTTACATAACAAAATTATGATATAGCTGTACATATAAAAAGTGCATAGAGGGAATGTTTATATATATCTTGGAGGTATGAAATAGAAGAGAAGTAAACCCTCAGCATTCATAGTGAGAAATTAACAGATAATTCCTAAAACTGAAAAATTAAGAAACAGCAACATAAACATATTGAGAGGTACAAAAATGTTAATACCTGAAATTGTTCAATATGTTTCCTTGGGATATGGATGGAAGACAATAAGTAGAAGGTCGCTATTTTTGTATAAGTATTGCAGAATGCGTTGTTTCTTTAAATTACATGCTTTATGTGATTGATGACTAAAACAAAGAAATTTTTTTAAAGCTGGTTTCAAAGTAGTGGATAATAATAATAAAGGAAATGGGAAAGAAAGTGTTTCTGAGGGAAATTAAAATAAAAATCCTCGTCTTATTCAGGGAGAGCATAAAAGTACCAATTAAATGTAGACGTTAACTTTCAAATCAACAGAGCTCAGTAACATGGATAAAGAACACTAGATAAATTCACCCAAAGAAAGCAAAGGACAAAAGAAGAAAGAGAAAGCACAACAGATAGAAAACACAAAAGAAGATGTGGAAATCATTTTTTTAAATACTAGTAAACACAATAAATATAAAAAGAGAGTCACTGATTAAAATATAGATTAATTTTTAATCTGGCTATAAACAGTTTATGAGTTACACTTAAAATAGGATTATATGTAAAGATATATTATTCCAACAAAGATAGATTTTTTTAAGTCTTAGAGAAACTGCCTATTGACTAAAAAAAATTTTTTTTAATGACAAGAATACATTTTTTAAAACCCTATGAACTGGGGCTTCCGTGGTTACATTTCAAATTTCCCAGGAGGGTTTTTGTTTGTTTGTTTGTTTATTAATTTATTTTATTTCATTTATTTTTGGCTGCATTGGGTCTTTGTTACTGTGCGTGGGCTTTCTCTAGCTGTGGCGAGCAGGGCTACTCTTCGTTGCGGTGTGCAGGCTTCTCATCGCAGAGGCTTCTCTTGTTGCGGAGCACAGGTTCTAGGCGCGCAGGCTTCAGTAGTTGTGGCACACAGGCTCAGTAGTTGTGGCTCGCGGGTTCTAGGGCACAGGCTCAGTAGTTGCGGCGCACAGGCTTAGTTGCTCAGCGGCATGTGGGATCTTCCTGGACCAGGGCTCGAACCCGTGTCCCCCGCCTTGGCAGGTGGATTCTTAGCCACTGCGCCACCAGGGAACCCCTGAAGGGTTTTTTGTTTTAAATGATGAGGATTTCATGTCTTCAGGTAAATTGCCATACCAAGAAGGCACAGGGAAAATAGAGAGGAATTGTGTTTGCTTCTCTAAGGAGGAAAAGGTTGGGTGGAGGGGGGAATTACTCTTCGACGACACCCTGTGATGGAACTGAACTGGGGATTATGTCACTTTCTCTGACTCAGATTTCAAAGCCTGATCTACCATCCCTCTGGGAATGTAGTCCATCCTGATTTCAGCTACAGTAGATACCACCTACCCATCCTAAGCCAGGTCCAGCATGACCTCATCTTCTTCCTGGCTTCCTCTTGTCAGGCAGCTCTCCTGGAGTCCGAGTCTTCTTGGTTCTCAAAGCGTCACCTGATAACATTCATTACTGCCCCCACCTCCCCATCACACAGTGAGCTGGGCACCGGGAACCACAACACTGTCCTTGCCTTCCAAGTGTTTACAATACTGGAGCCCACAAGGTGCTTACGGTAGAAAGGCAAGTGAGGCTATATATCCCCAAAAATCAGCCCATGAATTTCTTCAGGAGTGGAGGAAAGGGAAATTCACTAGGAGCTGAGCTGCCCGAAATGGCTTTCCGGATAGAAATCCACTGTGCCTTCTCCATTGTACGGGGCACACTTGTTCAGAAAGCCCTTAAGGACTTGAACTTCCCAGCCAGGCAGCCAGGGTGTGAAGCTCAGCTCTGGCGATGCCTAGCGTGCCCTGGGCAGATCACTTAGCCTCTCTGGGCCTCGTCGTCTCCTCCTCCCTAAAATGGGTACAATAACAATATCACCTCCGTCACAGACTTGTGGTGAGGATAAGATGAGCTAAGATATGTGAAGCACGTGGTATATAGTAAATACTGATCAGGGTTACGAACAATAGTTCTCTGTACCACGGTGTTCTCGGAGAAGGAGAAATGTACAAGTAAGTGGGAATCATCCTCGTGTCTGTGTAATTAATTAACGCTGCCTGGGGAGGAGCGTGTGTGCTCAAGACACAGTCTGGGACGACTTACATAATGTCAGCTTTAGGCAAAGTGCCTGTCATTGGCGCAGCTCCGAAAATACACATACACACTAGCATGCCTGCGAGGCGGGGCCGCAGGGGGTGCGGGCTGCGTGGCCCACGCCGCGTGTCCACTCGGGCCACCGGGTGTGAGGCTGTGTCCCTGCGTGTCGCTGACACACACGCACACCGATACCAGGCCTGCTTCGACGTGCGTGTCATGGCTTAAAAATAGATGCTAATTCATCAACCGGTCTGGCGCTGGCAGCCGAGGCGGCGGTGGCGGCAGAGCCATGGCCGTGGGGCTGTCTGAGCCGGCGATCTGCCTCCGGGACTGAGACCCGCGCCGCCTCCCGAGGTAGCGGGGCCGCGGCGGGTGGGCGAGGCGCGGGGACCGGGGCTGGGGGCCGAGGCGGGGGGAAGGGGCCTGGGAGCGAACCTGCGGGGCCCGCCGGGGCTCCCTCCCTCCGCCCTCCGCGCCAGGCTGTCTGGGCTGGCGAGGGCTGGGCGACAGCCATGAACCTGTTACAACCGCGACAGCAGAGGGAGGGAGGGGGGGAGGCGGACCAGGGCCCCCAGAAGCCTGCGGATGGGGTTGGAGGGTGCCCAGGGGGGCACCCCGTGACGGAATGGGGAGAAATAGAGTCACACGGAGCTCCTGCTACACCTGGTCTGCTTCCCGCTCTCTTTGCACCGTTCAGCTTCCCACAAGCGGCAGAATCTGTTTCCAGGAAAGGTTGTTTGGGAACCAGATGGTGGGGTCTTCAGGCCTGCGGAGGAAAAGTAGATGACGGTGGTGATGATGTTGAAGCTGATAGCTGTGGTGGTGGTGACGGCTCTCGTGCTCTGTTTCTGTGCTCCTTCTGACCCGCCAGGGAAAACCACCTCTCTCCCTAAACACCCCAAGATCCCATCTCCCCTCACCAGTCCTGATCCTAAGACCTCTGCTCCTTTTGCCCTGTGAGCGCTAGATCTCTTCTGGCCCTGGGGGATGGGGGGATGGGGAGAGCTGGGCCCTTGCTGAGAGCGTGGGTGGGGAAGCGGGCTGGGGGCAAGACAAAGATGGCCTCTCACTGTGGACTTTCCCTTGAGTCCCTGGGGCAGAAGAGGACAGGGAGTGGGAGGGGGATCCTTCAGACCAGCCCACCTTTTCAGAGGGTCAGGATCACAGTGTGAGAGGAGAAGGGTGGAGGGGGAGGGGGAAAGGAGGAGGAGGAGGAGGGGTAGGAAGAGGAGGAGGAAGAGGGATAGGAAGAGGAGGAAGAGGAGGAGGAAGTGGAAGAGGAGGAGGAAGTGGAAGAGGAGGAGGAGGAAGAGGAGGAGAAGGAGGAAGGGGAGGAGGAGGAAGAGGAGGAGAAGGAGGAAGGGGAGGAGGAGGAAGAGGAGAAGGAGGAAGGGGAGGAGGAGGGGGGAAGTGGAAGAGGAGGAGGAAGTGGAGGAGGAGGAGGAGGAAGAAGGGGAGGAGGAGGAGGGGGAGGAAGGAGGGAGTGGGCGTGGCTCTTGCCCTGAAATTCCCAGGGCAAGTCTCAAAGGCTGGCGCTTCCCAGCTCTGCAGCTCAACACATGGTCCCACTTTCAGGAGGCTCAGCTGTCCACAGAGAGTCAGAGGCACCTCCGCTAAGGCCCCTCATTGAGGACCCCATGTGCTAAGTAGGGCCACTTGAACTCCACCAGCAACACAGATGCTAATTCCAGACTCTGAGCCCCTGGGCCTGGAAGGATCCCTAATTTCTTCCCTTTCCTCCCTCCTCCTCTCCCCACCCACTCATACACACAGACACACAGACACACAGACACACAGACACACACACACACACACACACACACACACACACACACACACACACACGATGCTCCAGCCCTGCCTGGACCCAGAGAGATGACGTTTAATCAATGATATCTGTCTGCTGATCAAAGGAGGATGCTTTGCCTGTTGCGCACATAGGTTGGCGCTTCCCTCCATCAGCAAGTAGTTTTCAAACACCGACACTTCGCCTTCATCACTATTCCCTACTCCTCCCGTCCCCACCATAGACTTCCCAGAGCAGGCTCATCGCTGAGGCAGAGGGACGGCAGGAACGGGTTACAGCAGCCCATCCCTCTGGCACTGAGGAGGCAGGCGTGCTGTGTCACAGCCCCTGCTGCACTGTCTTCATGCTAATTCCCTCTGAATGGGTCCAAAGCCACTCCCGAGCCCCCTGCCAGCCCCCCAGCCTCTCCGCCTGCAGCCTCAGGCAGACGAGACCCAGATCCCGGCTGGCAAGGGCTCCGGCAGCGGGCCCTGCCACCCAAATACCAAATGTTTGCGTGCGTGTTTACGTCTGCGCTGGCAGCTGCGGTGGAGTGGCGGGGCAGACACCCAGCAGCCGGCAGCTCCCTCTCCCGTAAACAGGAACATGTGACTCTCCCACCTCCTTGCCCGGCAGAGCCAAAGAGCAGGGAAAAGGCGCTGCCGCAGCTCAAAGAAGACCATCCGGAGCACTTCCCGCACCAGGGGGCCAGGCTCCACCTTCGTCCCTGGAGAATCTTCTCCCCAGGGGCCAGCCCAGCTGGCAGGAAGGGAAGCTGCTGCTCCAGACTCACTCGGTGTGTCTCACATCCCTGCCTCTCCCAGCAGCAGCTACCTGGAGACTGACCCCTCATCAGCCACCCCCGTGGCTGCCACGTTCCTGCCGCCTCTAAGATGTGCCCCGGCAACTGGCTCTGGGCCTCGGTGACATTTATGGCCCGCTTCTCCCGGAGTGGCTCGAGGTCTCCTGTTCGCGCGAGAGGGGCCCTGGAAGAGATACCAGCTGTCCAGCATCCCTTCCTCAACGTCTTTGAGTTGGAGAGGCTTCTCTACACGGGCAAGACGGCCTGTAACCACGCCGACGAGGTCTGGCCGGGCCTCTACCTCGGAGACCAGTATGTACCCAGCAGACTGGGACCACAGCTGAGAGTGTGTGTGTGTGTGTGTGTGTGTGTGTGTGTGTGCAAAAAGAAAGCAGAAGAGTGGCAGAGAGGCGCTGAGTTGTGCTGTTGGTTCCACGTGGAGGATGGAGGGGACGGGGTGCATGGGCAGAGTGGAGGAGGGTTTGGGGGAGTTTGGACAGGATTATTGATAGACTCAACTGTGGACAGACAGACTCTGTTCAAGGAATCATATCGTTCATTTAGTAAAATGTATGATTGCGTGCCAGTGCTAAGGGCTGGACATTTAGATGACTCCTCTGACCTTCCACCTATTGTGCCCTGAGAAAAGGCCATCACTGGGGCCGGAACAGTGGTTAGTGAGGTGAAAGGTTGACCAAGCCAAGCCGCAGAGTGTGCAGAGGCTCACTCAGGTGCGTGGGGTCGATGGAGAGAAGGGCGTCAAAGGAAGAGGAGGCCCCACTTGTCTCTCCCAAGGGCTTTAGAGACTACGAGGAGTTTTTCACATGCCTTTTCTCTCTTAATCTTCACGACAGCCTTGTGAGGTAGGTACCACTATCCCCAGGTTACAGAGGAGGCATCGGAAGCTCAGAGAAGTTGGGACTGGCCCAAGGTCACACGGGTCGTAAGTAGCAGAGCCAGGACTTGGAGGTTCAAGTTCAGGGCTCTTTCTGCTTGAGGAGTTGGCGCTGGACAGGACGTTTGATATGATCATGTTGGCTGAGCTGAGGGGTACGGGCCACAGGAACATCTGAAGGCGACCTCCACCACAGGGTAACCATGAGCGTGGAGTAACTGGCAAAACACAAGAAGATTCTGGTCATCAGAGAGAGTCTAAAGTAATGGGGGGGCGGGACTTCCCTGGGGGTCCAGTAGTTAAGACTCCGCCGCAAGGGGCTCGTGTTCAACCCCTGGTGAGGGAGCTAAGATCCCATAGGCAGCGCAGCGTGGCCAAAAAATTAAGATTAAAATTAAATTTAAAAACATGGTCAGCAGGACATTAAATGTGAGCTGGTCCAACAACCCATCCACTGTTCAGATTCGCTCTGCCACGTCCAGCCCCTACGCATTGGCTTCCTCTCTCTACTTGAATACCCTGGTGTGAAGAAAGTCCCTCTCTCCCAAGGCGCCCCAGTCTTTCTCCGGCTACATTCCACCGTTGGTAGGTACTTCCTTACATGAAGCACAAACCCTGTCAGTCCTTTTCTCGGATCAAGTAAAGTCCTTCTGTCTCAGAGCATTCTTTCAATATGTTATCACGGCTGTTGTTTGCCCATCTCTCAGTCTCCTCTCCTCAAAGCAAAATCTCCCCAGGACTCCCCACCTTTGCTCCAGGCTGAGACAGTGGCTCATTGCCTATCTCGGGTCCTCAGGAAGTGAGGTGGAGTCCTGGAGACAACGACGTTGGCCGGGCAGAGGTCGGGGCCCCACCGCCCAGCGTCGCGCCCCCCTAACCTCCACTCCTCAATGCAGGGAAATAGCCAACAACCACCGGGAGCTCCGTCGCCTGGGCATCAGCCACGTCCTCAACGCCTCTCACAGCAGGTGGCGAGGGACACCCGAGGCCTACGTGGGGCTAGGCATCCGCTACCTGGGTGTCGAGGCCCATGACTCGCCAGCCTTCGATATGAGCGTCCACTTCCAGGCGGCCGCCGACTTCATCCACCGGGCACTGAGCCAGCCGGGAGGTAGGAGGGGAGCAAGGAGGAGGGAAGGACCAACAGACAATGGGTTAGAGAACAGCCCAGGGGTCTGGGTGTGGAGAGAGAGAGAGACTTGAATGTTGTGATAAAATGCTCAGGAAAGGAAACTATTCTCTCAACCGTCTTTTCAAAGCAGTCCATAAAAAGAAGGAAATAATCCCAAATGTTGAGAGAGTGGAGAGTTGCACCTGGGTGGTGAGATTATGGGCGATACATTTTTCAATTGTTGGCTTCTTTATATATTTCTATACTTTCTAATGATTTCTACCTTGAACCTGTCTTGCTTTAGTGATCAGGGAAAAAAAAAATATATATATATATATATAATATTGGGACTTCCCTGGCAGTCCAGTTGTTAAGACTCCACACTTCCAATGCAGGGGGTGTGGGTTTGATCCCTCGTCAGGGAACTAAGATCCCACATGCCAAAGAACGTGGCCAAAAAAAATTTTTTTTTAATTTTTAATAGGAGAAAAATATATTAATCATCCACCCCAAAGTGACTGGGAGGTTGAGGAGGGTTTTCCATGGACACACTCAGCACACACAGGAGGAAGCCCAGCTCGGTGCAAAGCTCAGTTCTGCGTTAGCGATGAGCCTCTCCCTCGGAGCCCCTTTTGGGCTTATGGACGCTGCGCTGCTGCAGGCTCTCCGTCTCACCTGGTCCAGGCTCCCCCCTTGGCCAGGACCTGGGCTCTTACCGTCAGCAGTCTGTGCGTCCATGCACCTCTGCTTACCTGTCTACCTCCCCACCTGTCCGCGGGGCCCTCTCCCCGGCCTCCTCCAGCCCGCAGCGAGGTCCCCAGCCATGTCTCGTGTCTGTGTTCACAGGGAGGATCCTGGTGCACTGTGCCGTGGGCGTGAGCCGCTCGGCCACTCTGGTGCTGGCCTACCTCATGCTGTACCACAGCCTCACCCTTGTGGAGGCCATCAAAAAAGTCAAGGACCACCGAGGCATCATCCCCAACAGGGGCTTCTTGAGGCAGCTCCTGGCCCTGGACCGCAGGCTGCGGAAGCGACTGGAGGCGTGAGGGGGCAGAGGGAGGGAGGGAGGTCAGGCCAGGCCTGTGGGTCCCTGGATCCCAGCTGGAGAGTGGAGGCCCAGGGGGCAGGTTGGAGGCGGCCCAGCGAACCCATTCTCTCCTGAGAGGGCTGGGACGTGGCCCCAGGCCACAGCTGCTGTCTATGGAGGGGGGATGGGGTGAGGCTGGGCAGTGTGACAGTCACCCAGGAGGGAGCTGGCCAGGGAAGGAGGCAGGTAGGCTGCAGGTAGAAGACAGTCCTGGATCCCAGCCAGGGGGGTCCCGGCGATTCACAGCCCCTCTTTGTGCTCAAGTGCTCCCCTTGTCCGCGTATCAGAACAAAAGGACCAGCTCTGCCCTGTACCTCTGCCAGGAATCAGGGATGCGGCGAACACAAACGTGATGGTGTCGAGTTGTGTGGAGGTGGTAGCTCAGGGACAGACGGTGAAGAGAGGGTGTGAAAAGCTAAGGGAGAAACCCACAGACTTGTTACTCCAAACTCGGGAAGAAGAGGCGTGGGAGGCTTGGCACGGCACCCATGGGTGCTGGTCGTGGCCCAGAACTGCAGAGGTGCATGACTGGGAGCCTACAGATAATCCCTCGCTTACTGGATCCAAGTGTCTCCAGGAAAAATAAAAATGGTGAATACGAAGCAAGCCTCTTGAATTACTGACAGCTTGTACGAGGTCGGAACCTGTCCCCTGAGAACAGTTCCTGACTCCCTCCTAGGGTCGGTCATAAGCCCTCACCGGTCTTCACACCTCCACCAGTTCCTAAGGGAGGTTTCTCCCCAGTCCAATTTCACACTCCTGGGGCAATGGGTATCTTGAATTTATTTCCATTTATGTCCACACGGGGGAAGCAGAGGACCAAAAAATTCACATTTGCAAACTGTGTTAGGACTCAGCGCACACCCTGCATCTCCCAAGCTTAAAATAGGTCTCTTCACAAGCTCAGGTGTGTAAGAAATATAACTTATTTTCAAAAAGTCAACCTGATTTCTATATCAAGTCCCCCATGCTAGGAGGAGAGCAGAATATTCATCTTAAATCAATCCCAGCCCTAAATCCCACATTCATGGGTTTGGGTTTTGCCTGGTACCAAGAAACTGGAGGGGAGGGGAGGAGAGGTGATGTGGTCGCATCCTCTTCTAATCTTTCCAAGTTTTCCTTTGAGGAGTGTAACATAATCTCCTTAGTAAATTTAGTAAAAAAATAAACTCAACCACCAGGGAGAATAGTATGATCTTACATCCCAACTGTCAAACAGCCAGCCACCACATCCCTCTTTTTGAAAAGGGTGTGTTGGACTTCCCTGGCGGTCCAGTAGTTAAGACTCCCCACTTCCACTGCAGGGGGCACGGGTTCTAACCCCGCCCGGGAACTAAGGTCCTGCATGTTGCGCGATGCAGCCAAATAAATAAAATAAAATAAAACAAAAGAAGTATGTTCCCAGAACAGAATATCCGCATGAGTGGGAGAAGGGGATGGGATGTAAGAGGAAGTGAAAAATACAGGGGGAAAAAATATCACTTAATAGATGTAAAATGTATATTCTACCCCAAAGTACAGAAATTCAGAATCTCAAAGCCAGAAGTCACCTTCACAGATTAACGATTTCCACTCTCCACCAGGACATAAATAAATCGTCTTTTCAATAAATCACTTGACGATAGTTATCAAGCATTAATTTGTTTGGCCATCTTTTTTTTTTTTAATATATTTACTTACTGATTTATTTTTGGCTGCACTGGGTCTTCGTTGCTGCGCGCAGGCTTTCTCTAGTTGTGGTGAGCGGGGGCTACTCTTCATTGTGGTGTGTGGGCTTCTCATTGCGGTGGCTTCTCTTGTTGCGGAGCACGGGCTCCAGGTGTGTGGGCTTCAGTAGCTGTGGCGCATGGGCCCAGCTGCTCTGCAGCATGTGGGATCATCCCGGACCAGGGCTCGAACCCATATCCCCTGCATTGGCAGGTGGATTCTTAACCACTACACCACCAGGGAAGTCCCTGCTTGGCCATCTTTGATGGTCGGGAATCACTGCATAACTCCCACACACAGTATTAGAAAGCTCTAATATTACACTTGCATCCTGCGATCACGTTACAGTGGTGGTGAGATGAGGCCGAAAGATCTGACGGCCTAGGATCCCTGGCCCTGGCACATATCCATCAGGGCACTGGCAACGGTCACTTTACCTCTCTCCCCCTGGTTACGTGCAATAGTCTGTCTACTTCCGCAGTGTTGCTGTGGGCATTTAATTGGATATGCGATGGAAAGCTCTGAGCACACTCAGTACTTAATGTGTTCTTTATCTTGCTACATCTCTCATGGCAGCCCTTCCCATGGTTTGAAGCCAGCTCTTGTGACTCTCCTGTGTCCCCTCACTTTAAGCCTAACAGCTATGCTTGTCTCTACGAGTCCGAATTTGTCATATTTCAAGTTTCCTCCCCAGCCTTGCCAGTATTGGTACCGCTTTCTAATTGTGGCAACCTAAATTAGAACTGGTCTCAATGTTTCAGGCGAGACTTGATCTGTTGGCTGGGGCCTCACATTTTTATTATCATCGAGAGACAATTTTTTTTTTTTTTTTTTTTTTTTTTTCCGGTGCGCGGACCTCTCACTGTTGTGGCCCCTCCGGTTGCGGAGCACAGGCTCCGGACGCGCAGGCCCAGCGGCCATGGCTCACGGGCCCAGCCGCTCCACGGCACGTGGGATCCTCCCAGATCAGGGCACGAACCCCTGTCCCCTGCATCGACAGGCGGACTCCCATCCACCGCGCCACCAGGGAAGCCCGAGAGACAATTTTATATAAGGGAAAGAGTGAGGGCTTCGCTATGAATGTTGATTCTATTGGGTTGGCCAAAAGTGCCTTCGGTTTTTAACTAAAAATAAAAGACCCATTTTTCATTTTTACCAAGATCTTTATTGAACAACGTATTCACGCTTTAGTTTCACTACCTTCTGCAATTTTTCAGGCAACTTCATAATTCCATCTTCCCAAAACTTCTTATCTTTTTGAGCAAAGAACTGTTCCAAGTGCCTTTTATGGAAATTTTTTCCATTAAGAGATTTTTGTAAAGACCGAAGTAAATGGAAATGCGAAGGTGCAATGTGTGGTCAGTACAGCAGATGAATCAGAACTTCCCAGCCAAACTGTAACAGTTTTTGCCTGGTCATCAAAGAAACACACAGTCTTGCATTATCCTGATGGAAGATTATGTGTTTTCTGTTGACTAATTCTGGACGTTTTTCAAGTGCCTAATTCAAGAGCTGCTTTCAGTTGGTCTAATTGGGAGCAGTACTTGTTGGAATTAATCGCTTGGTTTTCCGGAAGGAGCTCATAATAGAGGACTCCCTTCCAATCCCACCATAGACACAACATCACCTTTTTTGGATGAAGACCAGCCTTTGGTGTGGTTGGTGGTGGTTCATTTCGCCTGCCCCGATGATCTCTTCCATTCCACATTACTGTACAGTATCCACTTTTCATCGCCCGTCACAATTTGTTTTAAAAACGGAACGTTTCATTACGTTTCAGTAGAGAATCGCACGAGGAAATAGGGTCAAGAAGGTTTTTTTCCCACTTAACTTACGTGGAACCCAAACACCAAAGCAATTCATATAACCAAGCTGGTGTAAATGATTTTCAATGCTCGATTTGGATATTATGAGTATGTTGGCTATCTCCTGCGTGGTATAACGTTGATCGTTCTCAGTGAAGGTCTCGATTTGATCACTGTCAACTTCAGCTGGTCTACCTGACCATGGAGCATCAACCAGCGAGAAATCTCCAGCACGAAACTTCACCAACCACTTTCGATACATTCGATCAATCACAGCACCTTCTCCATACACCACACAAATCTTTTTTTGCATTTCGGTTGTGTTTTTAGCTTTCTTGAAATAATAAAGCATAATGTGCCCAAAATGTTGCCTTTTTTCTTCCATCTTCAATATTAAAATGGCTACACAAAAATTCACCAATTTTGATAAGTCTTTTATTAAATGTACACTGATATGACAACTGTCACGATACAATCTAACAAAATTGTTTTGAATGAAGTTAAAGACAACTAAGTGCTATTAGAGCCATCTTATGGAAAAAACTGAACGAACCTTTTGGCCAACCTGACAGTTAGATTGCATTGATTTCCTGTCAGAACCATAGGCAACTTATGTATAACTAAAAAGAACCCAGAAATAACTCAGGCTCTTAGAAGGACTGACTATAGCTATGATCTGACCAATGTAGGCTACAACAGAGCTGTCACCTCCTTTTTCCTAGTAAGTATATCACTACTAATATAACCCACAGCCGCAGACCTATTTTTGTAGTCTGAATATGCCTCGGCTAAATCCCTCAGACTTCTTGCAAACTGAATAGCTTGAGAACTTAATTCTAACTTCTAGTACAGATGTGTAGCTACCAAAGTCTATCTGGCCAAAGAACAGCTTTCCAGATTATCCTCATAGAGCAGATCATCCATATATATATATATATATACATTTATTATTATTTAACAAAGCCATATTATGGCTCTGCCCTGGCACTCTTCTGTTTTTACAGATATTAAGTCATTTAATCCTCATTTAAAACCCTGTGAAGTGGTGTCACTGTCATTGCTTAGAAACAGGGAAACTGAGGTTAAGAAATGTTCCCAAAGACACACAAATAGTAAGTGGAGGAGCTCAGATTCAAACATGGGAGCTCTGGCTCCAGAATCTGTGTGTGTAGCCATCACACTGCTGCGCATCCCTCCACCCCCCCCCCCATGTCTTGGGGGTCAAGGGAGAGAAGGAAAGAGCACAGCCTGGTGGTCACACAGATGGAATCAGTCCTCCTACCCTCCAAGGGGAATGAGGGTGACACCTGTCACAGGTGGGTCTCGCTCCCACCTTCCAAAACCGGCATTAAAAGTCCAGACTCCTGGGACTTCCCTGGTGGCACAGTGGATAAGACTCCATGCTCCCAATGCAGGGGGCTCGGGTTCGATCCCTGGTCAGGGAACTAGATCCTACATGCATGCCACAACTAAGAGTTCGCATGCCACAACTAAGGAGCCCGCTGCCACAACTAAGACCCAGTGCAACCAAATAAATAAATTTTTTTAAAAAAAAAAAGATGCTTAAAAAAAAAGCCTTCCTCCTGCATCCAGTTCTTGGGCAGTGGACCAGTTGGACCCAAGCCAAGGACTTGAAAATGAATAAGAATAAATATTCTCTTGTTAGCTGCAGCCTGTGCTTCCAGCCGGCTAAGCCTCATGCTCCTGGGGAGCTGCAACTCAAGTCCGTCTCATCATCCTCTCTGTCTGCCTGCCCTGGTCTCCTGATGTTGACTCAAACCCTCCGGTGGGCCCCAGAGCCTTTGACAACTCCGGGGAGAGGGAGGAATGTTAGCCCAGTCCTTCACCCTGTAACTCATCCCAGCTGAGAAGTTCCACAGGGAGCGACAGCAAAGAGAAAACTGCTGCTCCTGGGCCCCAAGGTAGCAGATGGAGCCAGAAGCCAGACAGACAGCTACGAATATCGCTGGCTGGAGGGGGCTCCACACGCACCCAAGGGCCATCGCTCCACACAGACCCCTTAGAAAAGGGAACCCTCGTGCACTGTGGGTGGGAATGTAAAGTGGTACCGCCACCATGGAAAACAGTATGGAGGTTCCTCAAAAAACTAAAAGTAGAACTACACATGATCCAGCAATCCCAATCCTGGGTATTTATCCGAAAATACGAAAAAAGGAATTCAAAAAGACACGTGCACCCCAATGTTCATAGCAGCATTATTTACAATAGCCAGGATATAGAAGCAACCTAAGTGTCCATCCACAGAGGAATGGATAAAGAAGATGTGGCACGTATATACAATGGAATATTACTCAGCCATGAAAAAGAATGAAATTTGCAACAGCATAGATGGACTTGGAGGGTATTCTGCTAAGTGAAATAAGTCAGACAGAGAAAGACTAATACTGTGTGATATCACTTATATGTGGAATCTAAAAAATGAAACATAAAAAATAAATTAATTAAATAAATACAAAATGAAACAAACTAGTGAATAGAACAAAACAGAAACAGACTCACAGATATAGAGAACAAATTAGTGGTTACCAGTGGGGAGAGGGAACAGGGAGGGACAAGGTAAGGGTAGGGGATTAAGAGGTACAAACTACTATATATAAAATAAATAAGCTACAAGGATATATTGTATAGCACAGGGAATATAGCCAATATTTTATTACAACTATAAATGGAATATAACCTTTAAAAATTATGAATGCCTGTGTTGTACACCTGAAACATATAATATGGTAAATCAATTTTAAAAAAAGAAAACACAGGGAAAAAAGAAACATCCCTGAAGGAAAAGGAAGCCTGAACAGAGAAAGAGTGGACCAGGTTATGAGGAAAGATAAACCCTGTTTGTCGTACGTTTCTGTCCTCAGAACTTTTGTGGCAGATAAAAGAAGGAGCAAAAGATCGAAAAGTTTAGGGAAGAGCCCTGTTTATTCCCTAAACCCCAGAACCTGTGAACATGTTACCTCACGTGACAAAGGGGATTTTGCAGATGTGATGAAAACTGCAACCTCTCAGTGAGGAGATTTCACTGGATTATCCAATGGGCCCAGTCACATGAGTCCTTAAAAGCAGAGAACATATGCAAACTGGGGTGAGAGATTTGATGTGAGGACTGGTACCCACTGCTGCCTTTGAAGATAAGGATACGAGCCATGAGGTAAGGAATGTGGGCACTCTAGAAGCTGGAAAAGGCAAGCAAATGGATTCTCTCCTGGACCCTCCGGAGAGGAAGGCAGCCTCGCTGACCGAGCTTGATTTTAGCTCAGCCAAACGGATGTCAGACTTCTGATCTAACAAAACTGTAAGATAATACATTTCAATTGTTCAAGCCATTAAGTTCGTGGCGATTTGTTACAACAGCAATAGGAAACTGATCAAAGCCCCTTGACATGCCATGAACACTGGTTTAAAATGTCAGAACTAATCTTTACCTTCGTTTTAAAAATTGAGAACGTAGGGCTTCCCTGGTGGTTCAGTGGTTGAGAGTCCGCCTGCCGATGCAGGGGACACGGGTTCGTGCCCCGGTCCGGGAAGATCCCACATGCCGCTGAGCGGCTGGACCCGTGAGCCATGGCCGCTGAGCCTGCGCGTCTGGAGCCTGTGCTCCGCAACGGGAGAGGCCACAGCAATGAGAGGCCGGCGTACCGCAAAAAAAAAAAAAAAAAAAACTCTCTTCCCCCTAGATAACTTTCCCTATGGCAGTCTGTATTCTTGAGAATTCTGAGGATAACTGGGGTAGGGAAAAATCAGAGGGGGGAGGCGTGTCCACTTTTGGTCCCTGGGGGTCACTCACAAACTTGGTCAGCGCTGAGCATGTCCACATTCTCGGTCTATAACCTTGACAAAGCCTGAGCTCCTAATCCAGGTGAGGCCAATGGCAGCCCAGAAGAGACAAGAGGGTTAACAAAAGTATTAGCCTGGGGAGGGAGCCCATGTGTTCTGAGAATTTCCACGTCCCCATCCAAGGGGTGGAGCACGAGGCCACCTACGGTGGTGTCCCGGCACCTCGGAACACGCCTTCTGAGCTCCATGGCGGCCACCTAGACCCCTTGTCCAGGGACGGACTTGCCTTAGGAGAAAGGAGAGATATGTCGCAAAATCAGAAAAGGGATGAAAGGAAATGAGATGAGGCTGGAGACCCAGGGCAAGGGCTCATTCCATCTTCCTCCACCAATACATGCTGGGTATGAGCCTCCAGCTGCCAAGCAAGACAGAGCTGTGCACCAGCCCAGGGCAGGGAACACAGGTGAGTGCGCAGAGCCTCAAAAATACCAGAGCTGGAAGGAAGCCAGGAGAACGTCTCACTCGGTGAGCCTGATCTTGCCTCACAGAGCTCTAGTGCTTGAAATAGCTTTCCATGGGGCCACTGATGGGGTGAGGGGAGTGGAGAGCAGAGACAGAAACCCCACGTGATTCAAACAGATCAGCTCTCTTTTTATATCTCTAATCCATGCAGTGTCTGTTTTTAAAAATTATTTAATAAACAACATTCTGCCACACACACACAAAATTGAAAACCACCAAGCTTATCCAATCCTTCATTGTATTAAAAAAATTTTTTTTAAAGTAGGTTAGCTAATTGGAAAAAGAATTTGAAAACTAATAGATACCTGTCTATGGGTATCCGAATCACTTTGTTGTACACCTGAAACTAACACAACATTGTTAATCAACTATACTCCAACATAAAATGAAAAGTAAAATAATAATAAAGTAGGTTAGAAACATCATGTGCAGTAATCTTTTTTTTTTTTTTTAATTTATTTATTTTGGCAGCACCATGCAGGATCTTAGTTCCCCAAACAGGGACTGAACCTGAGCCCTCCACAGTGGAAGCGTGGAGTCTTAACCACTGGACTGCCAGGCAAGTCCCCAATCCTTCATTGTATAAATGAGAAAACTGAGCCTTGGAAAAGTGTCACTGCAAGCCACAGAGAAGGTGCCAACACTGGGACTGGGGGTGGAGATGTTCCTAGGCCTCCATCCACCACATTCCATCCTCCACTTTCTCCTGTTATCACAGACCTGCCCGAGCTTCAGCCCGACTGTCCAGGAGTCTCCATTCTTCAGGCTTCTTTGCAAATAGGTGTGACCCTGTGACTAAGCTCTCACCAACGGAATGGGAACAAAAGTTAAAACTTGAATTCCTGCAAGGAAAATGCTGTCTTTCCACTCTTTCATCCCCTCCCTTGGGGTTAAAACATCGGCTGTGTAACTGGTAAGTCAGCTTCCCCATATGAACAAGGAACATATCTTAGGACGTGGCCAAACAGCGAGAGAAAGGAAACCGGGTCTCTGATGGCCTCGTGAAGCAGAACCTACCTCCTTTCTTTGGAATATTCATGAGACAGAAATAAACTAGATAGTTGGAGCCCCTGTCCTTTTTTAAATTTTTCCCACACTGCACGGCCTGTGAGATCTTAGTTCCCCCACCAGGGATCGAACCCACGCCCCCTGCATTGGAAGCGTAGAGTCTTAACCACTGGACCGCCAGGGAAGTCCCGTCTCTGTACTTCTCTGTCTCTTTGTGACAGTGACTATAGTGTTTATCTATGGCTCAATAGCAAATTACCCGCCGACTCAGTGGCTTAGAACAGCAAACATTGGTTGTCTCCTAGCTCCTGTGGGGCAAGAATTCAAGCGCAGCTGAACTGTGTGGTTTTGCCTCAGGGTCTCTCAAGAGACTGCCGCCAGGACATTGGTAGAACCTGCCGTCATTCCAGGCTTGACTAAAGCCAGAATATCCACTTCCACTCACACAGCTGCTAGCAGCGACCTCAGTTCCCTGCCATGTGACTTCACAGGTGAGTGTCCTTGTGACATGGCTCCTGGCTTCCCCAGAGCAAGTGACTGATGTGTGTGGGGGGGGGGAGGCAGGGAGGGAGAGAGAGAGAAGGAAACCGCAATGCATTTTTATGACCCAGTCTCCAAAATCAACCACTGTCACCTCAACTTCACTCAGCTTCTTAGAAGGGTCTGCAAGTCCAGCCCAACCTCTTCTCATGAAAGAGAATGGGAAGTAGGCTCCCCCTTTTGAAGGGAGGAGTATCTAAAAATGTGTGGACATATTTTCAAACCCACCACAATAGCTTAGTCTGCATCCTAATTAATACACTACAGGTGCTGGCTCCTTCTGAGCCATGATGCTTCATGATATAGTTCGATGATAATAATAATGAACATTTATTGGGGGCTTTTTACGGACCAGGTACATGCGAAGCATTTTTCAAACATGTTGCTTCTTGTATGACCCTCTCATCAAACTTTTTTTTTCTCATATGACCCTCTGTGGTGGAGTATGACAAGCCCTAATCTTCCAGGGGAGAAAATAAGTTAGTACCACGCCAGGTTCCAGAGCTTTCATTACAGTTAAGTGTTTAGGGAAAGAGCATGTTTCATGGAGAGCAAGTTCAGGTGGAATTCTGTCAACAACACTTATGTGATTAGGGGGGAAACCTAACCTTCTTGGGCTTATATTTTATCTCATAAGAAAGTAGAAAATAATCATACCCCGAGGGTTCTGGTGAGGAATCCATGAAAATATGTGAAGCACTGAACACAGAGCTTGGCATGCAGTAGGTGGTCAATCAAAGGCGTTTTTCTCTCCTCCTCTGCTTTATTCTCCAATCTCCGCTCTCACACATGGGATGATGGCTCAGCTCTGGCCTAGAGTGTTGTCTTCATTCCAGAAATCCAAAGACATAGCAGGACCGTGCAGGATTCCTGGGAAACCAGGTTAGCTTGAACCCCATAGCTTCTGTTTCCTTCTGGACTCCGCTGGTACTTAGGATCATCATCAGGGATGCTTAAGAGATACCTGGGGAAAAGCCTGGGCCATCACCCCAGAACTGAGGAGCCTCCGGGAGAGAGAAAGGAAGATTTGCCTCCAGGGTCACATGAAAGCCTTATTCTCCTATTGGATTTCCCAGGTGGGTCGGGAGATGGGGGCAGGGGTGGGGAAATTGCTGTTTCACTTCCCTAGAGAAACACAGACAGGACCTGGGCTTTGCTAGGAAAATTATGAACACCTTTGGCCAAATTCATCATACAAATGAATTTATTTGCAAATAGATAATGAACTTATGGTTACCAGGGGGGGAAGGGTGCGGGAGAGGGATAGAGTGGGAGTTTGGGATTGACATGTACACACTGCTATATTTAAAATAGATAACCAATAAGGACCTACTGTATAGCACAGGGAACTCTGCTCAATATTCTCTGATAACCTATATGAGAAAAGAATCTGAAACAGAATGAATATATGTATAACTGAATCACTTTGCTGTACACCTGAAACTAATACAACATTGTTAATCAACTATACTCCAATATAAAATAAAAATTTAAAAAAAAAGAGTTGCATCAATCACCCCCTACAAGCATCCTGGTACTGAGATCTCCAGGGTATCTGGACAGAGGAAGGCCAGATCTTTTAAGAATAAAATGAGTGAAGGGTGGGACTTCCCTGGTGGCACAGTGGTTGAGAATCCGCCTGCTAATGCAGGGGACACAGGTTCGAACCCTGGTCCGGGAAGATCCCACATGCCTCAGAGCAACTAAGCCTGTGAGCCACAACTACTGAGCCCACAAGCCACAACTACTGAGCCCACGAGCTACAACTACTGAAGCCCGCGTGCCTAGAGCCTGTGCCCCACAACAAGAGAAGCCACCGCAATGAGAAGCCCGTGCACCACAACGAAGAGTAACTCCCACTCGTCACAACTAGAGAAAGCTCATGCACAGCAACAAAGACCCAACGCAGCCAAAAATAAATAAATAAAATTAAAAAAGAAAAGTGAGTGAAGGGCCTCATTTGCCCAAATATAAAATGAACAACTCTAAACCCCTTTAAAGAATTGCAGAATTGCATGTTCCTCTGACAATTGTTCTCTTCAGAAATGAAAAAGCTTGGGGAAATGTGACAATTTGTCTAATTTTGAAGTATGACATGATTATTTGGGGTTAATTATCACTTTTTACAACCAACCAGGGTTAGTATTCTCTTCCATATTTTAGGGCTGCTTTTGGAGGCCCATGGAAGAGAGAGTTTCTTAATAAAGGTAAAATGATGGGATTAAGGTTTCTGGTCTCAACGCTCTTCCACAGAATTAATTCTCTCTCCGTAATACGATTCTCTAGTGCTAACAAGCCCTTAAAATGAGGGGGCTTTGGGAGTGTATAAGAGGATGTTGAGGTGCGGCCTTGAAAATGAAGAGAGTCCCTGACTCCTTAGAAGTTTTTCTGGGGGTTTAGTATTACTTTTCTCTCTTGCCATGGAAGATTTAGAAACATAATTCTACTTCAGACTTCTCAAGTGGCTTTGGCTTTGGATGTGGAATCCATCATCTTCTTTACTGTTTCCGTTTCTTCCTCACAAAACAACCAGACTTGTCTTCCTGATTTGCAAGAAGCTGGGCATATGAAGCATCATTGGTTGAGGTCGGGGGGAAGGTGAGTTATCTAAATTGTATTGACATGATGTGAGAAATCAACTTCTTTTTGATACAGCCCTTTAGTCCAAGAAAATGCTGCACTGAACCAACCTTTTGTTTGTTTGGTTGGTTTTTGGCCATACCACACAGCATGTGGGAACTTAAGTTCCCCAACCAGGGATTGAACCCATGCCCCTGCACAGTGGATGCAGTGGAAGCCCGGAGCCCTAACCACTGGAGAAGCATGCTCAAGACCAAAGCCCTTCCTTCAACCTGTATCTCCCAATCTAAGCCATTATTTGGGGGCACTGCCCTAAGGCCACAATGGCCAGGAGGGATGAGGGTGGGAGATTGGGAATGGAAGCACTGGGTTTCCTAAATTAGAGTCCTTGAGTGCCTCAGAAGACCTTAGTGAATGCTTAAAACGTCAGGCTTAACACGTGAATTGTTAAAGAAATTTCTGGTGACTGTACTCATGGCCCATGTCCACTGCCCTCATTGACCAGCTGTGTCTCCATGAGAATTTCCACTATTCTTACCTTTAGAGCGTCTTCCCACCTGGGTTCCTTAGCCTAAGGCAGGGAAGAGGTATTCCTCACTTCCTGTCAATTTTCCCTTCAAAGGCTCGACCTCTTTCACAGGTGTGCCCTAGAGGCACCTAGCAGGAATTCCTTAATACCATCTGACTCACCTATCAACACCTTTCCCCTGAGCCAATAAATAGAACTATTGAATGAGTAACAACCCTACTGTTGTTGTTGTTTTAATCCTCTATAGTGTGCTGAGAATATGGCTCAAATTGTATGGTAATTTATATACTCACACGCACATACGTTCCAAAAAAAATTTATTGAAACAGACACTGGAACCACCACAAAAATGATTCATG
Organism: Leucopleurus acutus; assembly: GCF_964270905.1. NCBI lineage: Eukaryota > Metazoa > Chordata > Mammalia > Artiodactyla > Delphinidae > Leucopleurus > Leucopleurus acutus. The sequence continues at coordinate 25,912,030 of NC_139163.1, read as the reverse complement.
CCCTTGAAAAATCTCTTATGAGGAGGGCTCATGAAGGGATCAAATTCAGGAAATCATATAATTATTTTGATAATCCCACTACATACTACATTGTACATGAAACGTGTTCAAAGAGACGTAGAGAGGGGAAAGCTGACAATGGTCGGACACAGAAGAGGTGAATTTTTAGCGAATCTTACAAAATGTCAGGCACAGAAAGAAAAAGAGCATTCCAAACATAAGCACTACCATGGACAAAATCGCAGTCAAGAAAGAATATATTCAAGGAACAACAGTAGAAGCTTTGTGGCTGATTAAGTGTATGGAGAGGGAGAGGGTGCATTTGGCATTAGGGTGACAAGCAAAGGCCAGACTGAAACGATTTGAGGGAATTCCCTGGTGGTCCAGTGGTTAGGACTCCACACTTTCATTGACAAGCAGGCGGGTGCAATCCCTGGTCGGGGAACTATAATAAGATCCCCGCAAGCCACGTAGTGCAGAAAAAAAAAAAAAAAAGAAATGATTTGAATGGCACACTCTAGAGTTTAACTTTGTCCTGTAAACACCAGGAACCAATAGACGTCGTTAAGCAAGAGAAAGAAATGATGACACTTATGTTTTAGAAAGATAACTCTGGGGCCAGCAGAGAGGATGGATCTGAGAGTAAGATCAGAGCATTATTTCTTTCAGCATAACTGCATGAGAATTTGGTGGTGGAGCAGGGAAGGCATGGTAAATGAACACTTCTGGGGACCACCTTTAACTACTGAATCAGAATCTCCAGGCTTGAGACCCGAGAGTCTGCATATGTAACATCTCTCACATAACAGTGATTCTTGCAGGCTTTAAAGTCTAAGACATAGACTAGAGACAGAGAGACCAATTAGGAAGCTTTTGTAATTGTCCAATTAGGAGATGAAATGAGTTGGATCTGTCCATGATGCCCTTCCAGAGTAGCTCATAAAGAAAAACAATTGTTTTCAGACAATTATGTAAGTGCTAAACTATTTTTGCAGATTGCTAAGTGATCTTGGCCAAGTCATTTGATACCTTAACCATCATGCTTTTAAATGACAAAGTACTGATTCTCATAGTCTTATCTGAGAGTTACAAACTCTCAAGAGTCAGGGAAAGTACTTAGCTTCAATTAAGACGTTAAGTCTAATAGGAAGATTAGATTGAGTCATTCTTATTTGTTTTCTTGCTTGCCTACTGTTTACCTCCTCATGCAATGTAAATCCCAGGAGAGCAGGCTTGAGGACATTGATGGGTCTCCAGTGAAACAGTTCTTGGCATAAAGTAGGCTCTCAGTGAATATGTTCTGAAAAAATTACAGACAGAAAGACAAAGTAAGGAAAAAGGAGGCAGAGGAAGAGACAAATGAAGGGACAGAGGGAGGGAGGGAGAAGGAAAGGAAGATAGAAAAAGAAGGAGAGAGAAAGAAAGAAAGAAAAGAAAGGAGGGAAGGAAGGGAGGGAGAGAGAAAGAAAGAAAGGAAGGAAGGAAGGAAGGAAGGAAGGAAGAGAAAGGAGGGAGGAAGGGAGATAAAGAAAGGCAGGAAGAAAGGGAAAGAGAGACAGAAACAATGCAATGTCAGGTAAAAGAAATCATCACAGTGGACAGGAAGTTAAGAGATTCAGCCTTTCTTCCAACTACTATTTCTTCAACACCTGTGTGGTGCTAGATGCTGAAGATGCTGCCCTTATGGTATTGCCAATGTGGATGTCTGGGTTTGATTCTGCTGCTCAGGAGCTTAGAGCCCTGATAAGTCTACCTTAAGCTTAAGCTTCAGGCCTTAGTTCCTTGTTTATAAAACTGGGGGTGGGTGGTGGGGTGACGGCTCTCCAAAAATAAGAAGACAGCTAAAGCACTTTCCAGATCTCACCTTCCTAATTCATCTGCTTCAAATCCTGGCTTCAGTTCCCTCTTTTTTCTTTTTGTTTTGTTCTGAAAACCTTTATTTTTAATAGCCCCAAACTGGAAATAACTCAAATATCCAACAACTGGTGAACAAAGTTTTGTTATAGTCATACAATGGAATTCTATTCAGCTATTTATTTTATTATTAATGTATTTACTTATTTTATTGAAGTATAGTTGATTTACAATGTTGTTACTTTCAGGTGTACAGCAAAGTGATTCAGATATTCTTTTTCAGATTCTTTTCCATTATAGGTTATGACAAGATGTTGAATATAGTTCCCTGTGCTGTACAGTAGGTCCTTGTTGTTCATCTATTTTATCTATAGTAGTGTGTATCTGTTAATTCCAAACTTTTAATTTATCCCTCCCTCTCCCCTTTGGTAACCAACCATAACTTTGTTTTGTCTGTGAGTCTATTTCTGTTTTGTAAATAAGTTCATTTCTATCATTTTTTATAGATTCCACATATAAGGTTTATCATACGATATTTGTCTTTCTCTATCTGACTTACTTTACTTAGCATGATAATCTCTTGGTCCAACCTTGTTGCTGCAAAGTTCGCTTGGAAGCGAGCAAAGGAACGTGCGAGCCGCCACCTAGGACCAAGTTCTTGCCCTCTGGGCAGAAATGTAACCACTCCCCGGAGCTGGCTTCTCAAAGAGCTATAGAAATGCTAAACAGTAACAGATCTGGAGGCAGAAAACAATGTGGCACTAATTGTTCCGTTTCCTCCGCTCTCCTAGCGGGGGAGGTTGGCCCCGGCTGCTCCGGCCATCCCACCGCGCCGCGCGCTTCTCTCTCAAGTATCCCAAGGACTGGGAAGCTGAAGTGGGGAGGCGCCCGAGGAGCAAAGATGCTCCCCACCCTCCGATCCGGGCAGACCTGCAAATAATGCCCGGGGACCAGAGGAAGGCTCCCATTGGCCAGAGGGCGGGTGACGGCAAGGGGGCGGAGTTTCCCGGGGCAGGGGGCTGGGGAGTATAAGGGAGGGGGCGTGCGCGCACCGTGTCAGTTTCGAAGTCCCTGGCTTCTACCTTCTGCGCCCAGGCAACTGGATCGCGCCTCGGGCTAAGGCTTTTCCCTCCTCTGCCCACCGGGCGCCTCCACCCGGCCCTGCGGCGCCCCGCAGCTCCCCGCCCCCCACCAGCCCCGGGGCCCTTCCTGCTTTTCCTCCGCGGTGCTTTGATCCGGGGGCCCTTCTGTTTGTTTTCTCTTCTTTCCTCTTTGTTGCTCTAAAACCCACCTCGCCGAAGCCCCCCGCTGCGGAGGGAGTTCGACTTGCAGAGGAAGGCGGCTACCGCGCACCTCATCCGCCCCTCCCGCGACCCCGCCAGCCGGCGCGCCCACCCCGCCTGCCAGACCCGCCGCCTGCGTTCGTTCGCCTGAGGAAGCCAGCCGAGAGTTCATTGATGCACCCATTCCAGTGGTGTAACGGTGAGTCCCGGGCCGAGAAGGCGAGGGGCGCGGAGCCGGCCGGAGACGCGGAGAGCGGGGCGCCAGGCTTCAGATCCGAGGGCTCGTTCTCCCTCTCGAGCCAAGTTTTTCCTGAAACGGGACCGGCGGGGAGGCGTCCTGGCGCCCGACTCTGCTCTGCACACCGCGGAATTTGGGGGGAAAAAAATATTCAGGTTTAACTCCAGGGCTGGGAAGGATCTCTTGAGCGGGCGGCGGGCGGGCGGCGGGCGGGCGGGCGGGGGGGGGGGGCGTGGGAGCCGAGGGGTTCCCGGCCTTTGTGTGGCGGCTTCGCACTCCTACCCCCTTCCCTTGGCTTTGTGCGCTCAAACTCTGTTCTTTGTTGTGGTTGTCGGAGAATTAAATCCGCGCTCGGGCTCGGATCTCCTAGAGGAGCTCAAGTTCCTGGCCTGAAACTTTTCAGGCTATTTTAAATATGTATACAGTGCGGCGTGCGGGGTGGCGCGCCGGGGCGGCTTCCTCTGCGCCTTTGTTGGCTTCGCACCGGCGGCGGAGGGGGCTTTGTGACGGTGGAAGACGCCGGACTAATGAGCGTGGCTTTATTGGATTGATAAAGCCTTGCAGAGTTTTCGGCGTCCGGCTACCCTTGAGAGCAGGGCTTGCCTGGAGAGCTGTGCTCTCGGGCCCCAAGGCCAGACTAGCTCCTGTGCCTCGGCGGTGGCCGCGCCTCCAGACCCGATCACCCCTCCCACCCCGGCCTGGGTGATGCTAAATTCATCCCACCTGAGGCTTTTAGCGGTTCAGGTGATGCATAGAGGTTGGGCTTGGGTCTGGTTCCTCGCCCAGGCTACCTGAAGAGAGGGCCCTTCTGGGCGGGTCAGTTCAAAACTTCGGCTCCTGATACCCTCCAGTGGCCCTAGGATCTTGACTGCGTTGTTCTAAAGCTTGGAGAGTTTCTGGTGAAATGGGGGAGCGCGGCGGAGGCACTTCTGGTGAAAGGGGGAAGGGGACCGGGGGGACCCAAGCAGCTGGCTTTATCTCTCAGTAGGGTAGGCTGGTTAGTTAGGGGGGTGGGAATCCATTATTGAGAGCAGACTCTTGCCAGATCTTGCATTAATTATTTCAAGAGGCTTTTGTTTTAAGGCAGGGTTTGGGCAGCATGTGTATAAGGGGGCCCCCATCCCCCTCTTCCTCTTGCTGGTAGGATCTAATTTCCTGAAAATGAACCCAGCTGTGTGTGTGATAGGCAGCATTGCCTGAGTGGGGATGAGGGGGTGGGGTGAGGAAGGACGGTGCATCCCAGCATCTGGGAAAGATTCCTGTTGGCTGGGAAGGAGAAGCGTTTCCCAGATCCACTGGTCTTTCTTGGCCAGCCCTTCTCTTGACGTCACTCCAGCTCCCGGCCCGCTGCTCAGATACGAAACATTCTGATGTCAAGGCTTTCATAGGTCGGGGGAAACAATGGAACAGACTTCAGGAGAAGAACTAAGGTGGCCATCACTAACACTAGCCTTTCTTCTGGGCAGCCCCCTTTCCTGTGAGGGTTTAGACCAGAAGAGGACTTGCTGCTTTATCTTTTCACTTCTTTTTTTTAAAAATTTATTTGATTTTTATTGAAGTATAGTTGATTTACAGTGTTGTGTTTCTTTTCACTTCTTTTTTTTTCAATTTTTTTTGTTTACTGAAGTGTAGCTGATTTACAATGTTGTGTCCATCTCTGCTGTACAGCAAAGTGACTCAGTTATTACACATATAGACATTTTTTTAATATTCTTTGCCATTACGGTTTATCACAGGATACTGAATATAGTTCCCTGTTCTTGTCATTTCTTTGTTTTTTTTTAAATTTTTAAAAATTTTAAAAATTTATTTTTGGCTGCATTGGTTCTTCATTGCTGCGTGCAGGCTTTCTCTAGTTGTGGTGCCCGGGCTTCTCATTGTGATGGCTTCTCTTGTTGCAGAGCACGGGCTCTAAGCTCGCGGGCTCTACAGTGCAGGCTCAGTAGTTGTGGCTCACAGGCTCTAGAGCGCAGGCTCAGTAGTTGTGGCGCACGGACTTAGTTGCTCTGCGACATGTGGGATCTTCTGGGAGCAGGGCTCAAACCCGTGTCCTCTGCACTGGCAGGTGGATTCTTAACCACTACGCCACCAGGGAAGTCCCTCTTGTCACTTCTTAAAGTGACAGAGAGATGACTTTTCTGACTCCAGTGAAGAAGCAATCCTTCTCCGCACACTTTTGTGAAAAATATCTAAAGCCCCTCTTTCCTGGGGTTGGTATTCTGTCCTTACAAGTTTAGAGGAAAAACTACTCCACTGTCAGGTTTTAGCCCAAGGTATACTTTTCTCACTTCTTTTTAATCAGAATGCAAGCAAATGGACCATCTCTTCTCAGCTATGAAGCTCTTCTCCCCCATACTTTTTTTTTTTTTTTTTTTTGGCGGTACGTGGGCCTCTCACTGTCGTGGCCTCTCCCATTGTGGAGCACAGGCTCCAGACACGCAGGCTCAGCGGCCATGGCTCACGGGCCCAGCCACTCCGCGGCATATGGGATCTTCCCAGACCAGGGCACGAACCCGTGTCCCCTGCATCGGCAGGCGGACTCTCAACCACTGCGCCACCAGGGAAGCCCTCCCCCATACTTCTTTATCACAGAAAGTCCCAAACTCACTGACTCAATCCTGGAGCCCCAGGGGAAGCTTCTCTCAGTAAGATAACATGGTCAAGATAAACTGATAAAGTGCTGAGGCCAGAGTGCCTCCAGAGTGAATACATGTAAACCCTCTGCATTCGCTATGGCCATTGCTGTGCAAGTTCCCAGAACAGGGAACCCAGTGAAGTTCTTTGGGACCCTAAAGATGCCGGGATCCAGCTCATGGAGAGCAAAGGCAGGTTGAGGGTTAGACTCTCTTACGGCATCAACAGTTGATGAGACAGGGTTAGGGAGATGTGCCTGGTGGGGAAGAAGGCCTCTTGGCATTGAGGACAGAGTTCCATGGAAGAGAAGCCGAAAGGCCCCTTTCCAGAGTAGACAGAAAACTGTCCCTCCCTGGCCAGTCCACCATGATGTCTTCATGGAAAATTGATCTCTTTTGACCCACAGAGATCAAATATTTAAGTGGAGGGTGAAGGAGTGGTGAAAACTTTCTAACCCAAGCTGGAGGCTCAGAAGCAAAGGCTGAACACAGTTTAGTAGCTCATTAATTTACTTCCATCTTTAACCAAAAAGTCTTTTCAGGATAAGAACTACTTTTACTTTTTGTTTTCCCACAGTGCCTAGGTCGGCGTATAGATCAAGCCAGCAGCAGTACTTGTTGCTTGACTGGTCATCTGTTAGCTGAGGGCAGTTTCTGGGCAATTCTCCCAAACTTCAGTCTCCTTACTTTGAAGTGGGAGCTTTTGCCAAGATGACCAGATCGTCTTGAGAAAAATTAGGAGTTATTTATCTGTTAACCAGTTGTTGAAAACACGCCAAGCACGAGGGTAGACACTGGAGAATGTACAGAAGTGCACTTTGCTGTCCTCAGACCTAGCAGCACTCAGGCTTGTTGGAATCCCTCATCTCTGATCTCAGGATTGTGTATAATCACACCTCTACCACGGCCCTCACTTTGTATGATGAAAACCTTTGTGTCTGTCTTCTTCCCTAGATGATAAAATCATCTTGTCTTTCTTCTTTGCTTTTTTATCTTCAGTGTCTGTTGTGGTACTTGTCATGTAATCACTGCTTAATGCCTGTTCGAGTTAAATGAAGTTGATTCTAGGAACAGTTGGGCAACATAAGACGGTTACAGAGTGTGCCAGAGCTGGAACACGTGATACAGGCTGTGGGCACTACAGATTTCGGGGTGGGGAGTCCCTGGAATATCATAAAGACCGGGTTTGGGGGACTTTGGGGAAGGAAAGGGAGTTTCAGGCAGAGAAAGCTTCGTGAACGAAGGTGTGGAGGCAGGTGAAGATAGAGATGGGCAAGAATTAGAGAGGAGGCTGGCCCACCTGGGGTGATGCTGGAGGATACTGAGTCGGGGAGGTAAAGAGGGGACCCAACACACACGTGTTTAGGAGGACTTGAAGCCAGTCATGAGTCTGGGAAATACACGCTAGAAACCAAGTGGAAGGAAATGTCAGACATGTGGGCTAAATTAGAGGAGGGACTAGACATTAGTTAATAGGCACTTGGAGTAGAATTGGGCTCCAAAGTCTGTCTGGAATAGAGACTTGGCAGTACAGTTGGCACACAATCTGAAAGAGGTTTGGAGGGGGAGGTTCATTATATCGATCACTAGATTGATCTCGGGGATGAAGAGGGCTGAGATATATGAGGTCAAAGATGACTCCAGTCTTTCAAGCCAGTCTTTCTGCTGAGTTGGGGTTGCTTCGCTAATTACAGTGTAGGATTCCAAAGTGTATTAATGGTGATCTGTCTCCTAACCACGACGTCAGGAAAGTACTTAAAACCCACATTGAGGGCTTGAGTCTAGAGAGGTTCACCCACCCCCGCACACCTCGCAGGATCTCAATTCCTTGACCAGGTACTGAACCCGTGCCCTCGGCAGTGAAAGCATGGAGTCCTAACCACTGAACCACCAGGGAATTCCCCAGAGGGCTTTGAAGCCAGGCTTTCTTAGCTGTTTGACTGTACACACATTGTTTAATGATGATTGAGTCTTTTTTCCCCATGGCGGGGTGGGGAGTAACATTTCACAGTGGCCTTATTACAAAGGTTAAGTTATAGCTTGAGAATGTGCTTGGGTGATAGCAGGTGTATGGTAAAGTCTAGGCTTCTTGTCCCAGCACTTTCTGAAATCCAAGAGTTTGAGGCTTACCTTTCAGATCATTGATAGTTTTTGCCTGCAAACAGGAAAAAACACTCAACTGGCTTGTGGTTAAATCCTATCTTTTATTTTTCTTTATAAACATGATAGAAAATTTACTAATTCTCAGAACCAGTAGTCCCAAGATAGTGGCTCTAGGATTGCTTAATCCAGCAACTCAACCGACAACATCTTTCTTCTTTCCTTGTCCTCTCTGCCACCAGCTTGATATTGAACTTCTCTCTTTCCAGCTATAACTTGGCTGCCACCCTTCCAGCTGTTTTGGGGAGATGTGACCCGCCCCGCCCCACCCCCCGCCAAAAAAAAAAAAGAAAATCTTGTCTTTTCCAACAGATCTGCTCTTTGTTTCTTCAGCCAGAACTCTGTCACATACCTACACCAAAACCAAACCCCTGGCAAGGGCAAGGTGATTACCACCTTTGGACCAATCAGGATTTAGCCCTGGGTCATGTGAGAAAGGGAAGCATCCAGTGGCCACCAGTGCTTCCCAAGCTGAAGGGACCTTGTTAAACTGTAATAGATTCTGAGTCAGTTCAGTGGGGGTGGGCCCGAGAGTCTGCATTTCTGATGAGCTCTGGGGATGCCACTGCCATTAGGGGACTGCATGGCAAGGCTTTGAGTAGAAAGGGGGAAGGTGGCCAGTAAAAGTTAGCTGTAGCTCCCTGCCCTCACCCCCCCGCGCCTTTCTGGAATGCTGGCCCAGCCTCAGAGTGAGCAATTTCTATTCTGGCCCTGGTGCAGTTTGGCTTCCGGAGCAGGTAGCTTAATAATGACAAATGACCTTTGCAACTGCACTTTGCAATTTACAAAGCGCATTTCTTACACCATCGTTTTCGGTACTCTCTGCACATTGCTTGTTTTCCTGTGACAAAGTGGAGCTTAGCGAGGTAATTTCCTAAAGGTCACATAGCTAGGGAGAGGTGGGATTGGAGCCCAAGTGTACCTTTCCTCACCTAAGGCTCTTCATTTTCCTACTGCACTGTATAGGCTTCTCCCTGATGGAAATGAGTTTTCCATTTTCCGCCCATTGCCTGAATCCTTGATCCCCTAGATGGGGATGCTGGTTTAAGTACTGTGTGTATGATCCCATTTCGTAGATTGGTTAAATAATTTACCCAAGATCATGTAGCTAGTAAGTGTTGGAACTAGGGTACAGATATTAGCCCCTGGAATGTAAATTGGTGCAGCCACTACGGAAAACAGTATGGAGGTTCCTTAAAAAACGAAAAATAGCTATATGATCCAGCAATCCCACTCCTGGACATATATCTGGAGAAAACTCTAATTCGAAAAGATACATGCACCCTAATGTTCATAGCAGCGGTGCTTACAATAGCCAAGGCATGGAAGCAACCCAAGTGTCCATCCACAGATGAATGGATATCAAGATGTGGTATATATACATAATGGATATCACTCAGCCATAAAAAAGAATGAAATAACACTATTTGCGGCAACATGGATGGACCTAGAGATGATCATACTAAGTGAAGTAAGTCAGACAAAGACAAATATCCTATGATATCACCTGTATGTGGAATCTAAAATATGATACAAGTGAACTTATTTACAAAACAGAAACAGACTCACAGACATAGAAAACAAACTTATGGTTACCAAAGGGGAGAGGGAATCAGGGAAGGGTAAATTAGGAGTTTGGGATTAACAGATACAAACTACTGTATATAAAATAGATAAACAACAAGCACCTACTGTATAGCACAGGGAACTATATTCAATATTCTGTAATAAACCATCACGGAAAAGAATATGAAAAAGTATATATATATATGTCTAACTGAATCACTTTGCTGTACACCAGCAACTAACACAACATTGTAAATCAACTATACTCCAATTAAAAAAAAAAGGAAGCCCCCGAGTCAGAGGTTTGCCGTTTCTCCCTGCATCCTTGCTCACACAGAGTGGCCCCAGTGGTAAATTTCCCACTGTCGTAATACTTTCCCTCCCCGTTCTTTGCAGGGTGTTTCTGCGGCCTGGGACTGGTGAGCACCAACAAGTCCTGCTCGATGCCACCCATCAGTTTCCAGGACCTTCCCCTCAACATCTACATGGTCATCTTCGGCACAGGCATCTTTGTCTTCATGCTCAGCCTCATCTTCTGCTGCTATTTCATCAGGTGGGCGGCTTGCTGGCTGACCTGGGCTTGGGGGAGTCTAGGAGGCGGCGGCCGTGGGTCGGGTGAGCTGAGTGAGGCTCCAGTCGCAGAGTCACCAGCCTCCAGCCGGGGCCGCTGCTTTGAGGACAGGCCTTGGTCCTGCCCTTGGCTGGGCCCCTGAGGCCTGGTGTTTCTATTTACGTCAGCCTGTCAAGTTGTCGGAGAGCCGATAAGGTCAACATGGGTTGGGCTGCGTTCCCACCCTTTGGCCAGTTATTCTCAGGTTGCCTAGAATGACCGTCCAGGTAATATCATCAGTGGTCCCTAGCTGTCTCTCTCCGCCCATTCACACTCTCTGGATGGCCAGGGACGGGAGGCATCATTACACCAATGTCATGATCCTCTGCCCTCCTGGGAAGTCCTGCTGTCATCCCTCCAGAGGCTAATATTAGCAAGCTGGTGTCTGCAGAGCCGCTTATTTGTTCTGCCTCGTAAGCTCTTATGTTTGAGAGAGAAAAAACCGAAAACCATCCCTTCTTGAGCGTGGCTGTGCTAGCCAAGCTCCAGGAACTGTTTTCTTCACTTGCAGACAAGGGAACTCGTGGCTGTTTTCTATCAAAAAATGTGGGGCAGGGAAAAAAAAGAAAAAAAAAATGTGGGGCATGCCTGGTATTCAGAGTGGAAAATACAGTAGTGTTTCTGACTAGGGTGCCCTGTTGGTATTAACAATTCCTCATTGTATGGGACTGTCTTGTGCTTTGGGGAACACTGGACACCCCTGACCATTAGAATGTGCTAATGGTCCTGAGAGCCATTGTGATAACCAAGCCACACAACCCCCCACACACAAACACGTGATCACCCAACGCCTGGGTAGACGGATGTCAGCTGGGGTCTAGGCTGGTGTCTGATCAAATCACCTAAGAAGATTAAATTAAGATGAAGGAAAAAGGAGTTCCTGTTCCCCGCTGAGATGTCCCAGTGGGTTTGAGTGCTTCACCTGGCAGGAGGCTGGGGGAAGGTAGATACTTGTCCGGATTCCTAGGGCTGGAGGAGCTCCCTCTTAAGAAGGGGAGGTACCCGTGGGCCCTGCTCTCTTGTGCTCCCCGTCCATACCTTGGGCTCCTTCTTTCTCAGGACTTTAAAAAGTCCCCGGGACTGGAATTTTCCACTTACAAGTCTTTGCAGAAGAGGTAGAGTCTAAAATTTGCATCTAATTAGTAAGTGAGGGTAGATTTCCCATATCTCACCACCCCTCCCCTTTCCCCAAGCCTAAGTTTTCTTCTGCAAACTCTTTCGTCTTCCTGACCACCAACCACTGCGCTCTTCCCATATGAAGCAATTTATACAACTCCCCAGAGACGGAAGATGGAGACATAGCAAAGATTTTTGTGTGACGCTGGCAGGAGGCTGTAAAACCAACTCTGTTTGGCCCCTGCACACACACACACACAGAGGCACACCCATGCCAGGCTGCAAACGTGGTCAAGAGAAGAAAATCTACAAAATTACTCTGAGCCAGTATGTGGGTGACCGGGCTTCATTTCCCGATGCTGCCACTGATAGGTGTGATCTTAGGGTTTTAGCTACTCTCTACTAGGTACCTTCTGTGTGCCAGGCATCATGGTCAGCATTTTGTAAAACATTTAGCTTACTTAGTTCTCAGAACTTGCCTCCAGTTTCGGTATCAGCCTGCTTCTCCTTCATAAATGAGGAAATGCATATGCTCAGACAGTAACAGATCTGCCGATGGTCCTATATCCAGGAAGATGGAGAGGTGAGCTAGTCTGATGACAGTTAGGGAGAGTCTTTCAGATTCTAGATGTTGGTCTTCTCGGATTCCTCTTCCTTGAATGGGAACAGCTGTGGCATCCATGGCCACCGCCTTGCAGCTAGAGATTGTGGTCCTGCAGAAGGACGGGCTGGGAGCTCTGGGTATGGCTGATTTATTTTTTGTTTGGCTGGAGTTAAAGAACAGAGCTGCAACCACATGATACCAGAAGCTTTCCCCACTGCGGGGCTGCTCGGCGCCACCTGTTCCTCCTGCAGTAATCTGCCCCTTTGCCACCCTGCCCTCTGTCCTGCAGTCTGCCCGAAGCCAGTTTGTCCCTGGCTTGCTGGCATGTGGCAGCCTGGGAGTGTCTATATATAGAAAGACACACAAGCACAGAAGCCACTTCCTCTCCCTGCTTCTCGGTTTCCTCCTCAGCCAAAATAGGCCCGTGACCCCCCTCCTGACCTGGTGAGCTCATCGGCCAAGGCGAGCCTCTGCTCCCCCTCTGTCTCCCTGCCTCCCATCCCCCGACTGCAGGAGCTGATCTCTGCCCTACACAGGATGGAGGGGCCCGTGAAGTACAACTGGGCAGGAAAGGAACCATTATTTTCGGGACCTGGCTGCATTGTTTGTTGCAAAAGGGGAAAAGCTGGGGAGAGCCCACTGGCAGCGGCTAGAAATGGTCTCATTGAATTCAGGGTATTTTTAGTTCCTTTGCTCACCCAACAGCTGAGAAGGCCACCTGTCCAGAGTTGTTGGCACTCGATCCCCTGCTGGGATGGCCCAGGATCTCTGCTTTTTGCTTTGTTTCCCTTGCAACCCTTTTGGCCCCATTTCATCACAATCTATACCTTCCTGACATGGAAATCTACATGCAGAGTGAATATAGAATGCGGCTCTGAAGCGCTTGACTGTTCCGAGAGATAGTCTTCGGCTCTAAGAGTCAGGCTTTTGGAGGATCCTCAGGTGAGACCATTAAAGGGAGCTCGGCAGATGGAAGGGCCGAGGGTGGAGAAGGAGGGCACCCCAGGCACCCTACGACACAGCAAGCAGAAAGGCCCTGCACGTACTCTGCAAGTGTAGCCATGTTGCAGGCGAGGCGGGCGAGGCTTAAGAGATGGACAACCCCTCGTTCTGAGTCAGGAAGCAACTCCTCACCACTTCCTTATTTACTCTGTACATACCTGCTAACAGAGCAGCTGCGTCTCCCTCAGAAGGCGGCTGTGAGCACCCGGCGATGAGATCACTTTCTTTCTTCCCCAGATTAACCCAATATCAGGCAGGTCGCACTTGATCATTTAAGCTTTGGGTACATCCTTCCCCGCCCCTCTCATTTGGAAGTGGGGACACAGTGTATATATGAAAGTAGTACAAAGGTAAAGGTGGGGGCTTCCCTGGTGGCACAGTGGTTGAGAGTCCGCCTGCCGATGCAGGGGACGTGGGTTCGTGCCCCGGTCCGGGAGGATCCCACGTGCCGTGGAGCGGCTGGGCCCGTGAGCCATGGCCGCTGAGCCTGCGCGTCTGGAGCCTGTGCTCTGCAACGGGAGAGGCCACAACAGTGAGAGACCCGTGCAAAAAAAAAAAAAAAAAGGGAAGGGTGGAATGGTGCAAGCCCTGGTTAGGCCCTTAGCCCAACCCTCCAATGACCAGAAACTGTCCGATCCCACCCTCAGACCAAGGCAGGGGAACACCTGCCCCACCTGTCCCCTGACCTCCTGTTAGGAGCCATGGAGGTGGCGGCAGCCCGATCGTAACCTGTCCCCTGGCTGTGCATCAGATACGGCTCTTCCAGACCTTCTGCACCCCCCTCCGCTCTGGTTCCAGTGTCTCGGTGTTGCTCTTGGGGCATCTTACCTCGCTCCCTTCGACTGAGGCTCGTGGAGATTCCCTGCCTCTGACTCAGGCCAGCAATCTTTTCCTGCAAAAGGCCAGATATTATAGGTTTTGCGGGTCATATGATCTCTGTCTGAACCACCCAGCCCTACTGTGTGGAAGCAGCCATAGATGGTACCTAAGCTATTGGGTTGGCCAAAAAAAGATCCTTCAGGTTTTTCCATAAGATGTTGTGGAAACCCTCAAATGAACTTTTGGGCCAACCCAATATAACGTGGCTCTGCCCCAGTAAAATTTTATAGGCATTGAACTTGAGTTTCATATAATTTTAACATGGCATGAAATATTCTTTTGATTCCCGCTTTCGGCCATTTAAGAATAAGTACCGTTCTTAGCTTCTAGGCCCTATGAAACAAGCAGTCAGCTGGATTTGGCTCTCAGGAGGCCGTGGTTTGCTACCTCTATCCTACCTAACCTGGTGGTTTTCTCAGGTTTCCTTCCAATAACACAGCTCTTTGGTAGAAATGATCCGTGGGAGAGAAAGCCCCAAGTACAGGAGGACATAGAGCTCCCTGCGTAATTCAGAAGGTTTCCCTCACTGAAAATAAAACAGAAAAAAAGAATAATAATTATGATCAATGTGTGATCATGGCCCTAGCCATCTGCATAGTAAGCCATTCAGAGTCGGAGGCTTGTTGATGAAAGGGCGTTTCCCAAAACCATCTCATATTCTCAGGACCATGGTATGTGCCACCTAATTGGTGAAGCAGGCCACAGTGTGTGTTGGAGAGCTCGGGCTCTGTCATCAGATCGACTTTGATTCAAATCCAGACTCTGCTGCCAGCCAGTTCTGGCATTTGGGCAAGTTACTTAACTTCTTTGGACGCCGTGTTCCTCATCTGCAAAAAGGGACGTCTCTCCCTCTGGAAGTTGTTTGGAATTGGTGCAGACATCAGGCTTTGCAAATCCTCCATCACAATTATGCTCCTGCCATTAGTAACGGCGTGTTCTGGCCATTGTGTTTTGGCCATTGAGAGTCCAGTTGTATGCGGGCCACCAGCTTGAAACAAAAAGAGGAAAACAAAGAAGGAATTGCCTGTGTTGGCCTGGCGCTGTGAAGTGGGGCAGGCGTGTGCTCTGGTTCCAGAATACTTGTGTTCTCTGAGTGGAAAATTCCCCAGGCTCAACAGACTTTATCCTGCTCCCCTGGCTTGGTGGAAATGTCCCTCTTAAGAATATCTAACTTCTGGGAATTCCCTCGTGGTCCAGTGATTAGGACGCCGTGCTTTCACTGCCGAGGGCGTGGGTTCAGCCCCTGGTCAGGGAACTGAGATCCTGCAAGCTGCGTGGCACGGCCAAAAAAAAAAAAAAATCTTACTTCCATACAGTCAGCGAGCAGATGGTTGACCTGTATATTTGGGGAGCCTGAAGGAAGTGACCTACCAGAGACAGCAGGGAGGGTGAATGAACTATGGGTTGGCCAAAAAGTTCGTTCGGGTCTGCCATCGCATCATATGGAAAAACGAACGAACTTTTTGGCCAACTCAGGATTAGCGCGCTCTGCAGAGACGCCCCCAATCTGGGGGAGCCGGCAGTGAGTTTTGAGGCAGTTGAACCTGAGTAAGAGTCTTGAGTCCTTAACCCACTCTGGTGACCTGCAGAGGGTCCCGCGCATACTCCATGTGTCTATGGGAAGCACACCTCCCCACCCCCAAAAGGATGCCCCAAGCAGCCAGCCGGCCTCTCCTGCTCTGAATGGCTGTTTGTGCAAAGACATAATGATCTCTTCTCTCCCCTCTTTCTTGCTTCCTCAGCAAACTCCGGAACCAGGCACAGAGTGAACGATACGGATATAAAGAGGTAAATAAAGTCTACGTGTTGCCCCGAGACCTCATCCACTATTAGCCCTGCTTGGGGAGGAGGTGTGGGGAGAGAGCAGGTTTAAGCTGGACAGGCCTCCCCCTTGGCCTCACCCCTGGCCCCCTCTGAGGCTAACTCCTTTCCCCGTCCTCAAGTCTGGCTGGGCCCAGGCAGGGCCCAAAGCCCTCCTCCTTCACGGGAGGATCACGGGGGCACTCCTGTGTGGGGCCAAAGACTCCCTCCCTTCCTTGGCGGCGGATACCACCTGGCCCCTGTGTTTGGTTGCGTCTGATACCAGGCCTCCACTTTTTTCCCCAGGTGGTGCTTAAAGGTGATGCCAAGAAGTTACAGTTATATGGGGTGAGTGCATTGGGACAGGTCGCGGGAGTGCCCGGCGGGTAAGGCAAACCTTCTCCAGCAATCTCAGCCTGACCTTTTCAGGAACCCTTTTAGTCCCTGCCTTCCTATTTCCTTGGGCCAAATAAAACTCATCCCAGGAGGTGATCAATATGCAGAATCCGTTATGTCTGGAACTGAACCAGCGCAGGCATAAAACAAAAGGATCACAAAAGGGTTTGGATACATGGTGTGACCGACGGCCCCAGGAAGCCCACTAGGCATAATCTTAATGGGGAAGACGGTAAGACCACTCCATGCCAGATTTCGGTGACTTTCCCCTGCTCAGACCCCAGGTCTTGGTCTGAAAGAGGTTACCTTTGTGTGTGCTCTGTCGTAGTGACTGGATCTGATGCGTGTGTCCAGCCCTGAGGTTCTTCCCTGTTTCCCTCCATTCCCCTCCCCTCCCGCATCACACCCACTCCCTGGGGCCCCTCAACTCTGACTCATTTAGGACTACACCATTTCCTCTTCCTTTCCCACCTATGCCTTTGGGGTCACCTAACTCATTTCCCAAGACTTCCTTCCATAACCACGGACACTCCTACAGAGAGCGTGTGTGTGGTTGTATGAGTGGGGAGGATCACAGGTCTCACTACACACAAGACTCTGCCTGGACATGGCCTCATTTCATCCCTCTTTTTGGGGTCCACTGTCATGATGTCCACAAGTTCCAATGTTTCTTTAGCTCTCCTCCAGAAGAGTAATTCAGCTGGGATTGAAGGGGTTATAATATATTGGAATGTAAGGCTGGACTTAAAGAATGTAAACCGGGGCTTCCCTGGTGGTGCAGTGGTTGAGAGTCCGCCTGCCGATGCAGGGGACACGGGTTTGTGCCCTGGTCCGGGAAGATCCCACATGCCGCGGAGCGGCTGGGCCCCTGAGCCATGGCCGCTGAGCCTGCGCGTCCGGAGCCTGTGCTCTGCAGCGGGAGAGGCCGCAACAGTGAGAGGCCCGCGTATCACAAAAAAAAGAATGTAAACCATACACCAGACCCCCCTCCTTTAGTTATTGATAAGTGCCCCCTCACCAAAGGTCCTAGGCTAGAAAGGCTTAAAAATCAGAACTACTCAGCCATAAAAAAGAATGAAATAATGCTCTTTACAGCAACATGGGTGGACCTAGAGATTATCCTCCTAAATGAGGTAAGTCAGAAAGAGAAAGAGAAACACCATGTGATATCACTTATATGTGGAATCTAAAATATGACACAAATAAACCTATCTACAAAACAGAAACAGATTCACAGACAACAGACCTGTGCTTGCCAAGGGGAGGGGGGCGGGTAGCAGAGAGACGGATTGGGAGCTTGGGATTAGCAGGTGCAAGCTATGATATATAGAATGGATAAACAACAAGGTCCTATTGTATAGCACAGGGAACTATTATATTCAATATCCTATAATAAGCCATAATGGAAAAGAATATGAAAAAACATAATATGTATAACTGAGTCACTTTGCTGTACGGCAGAAATTAACACAACATTGTAATTCAACTATACTTCAGTTTAAAAAAAAAAAAGGTTCCTCTATAACAGCACTGCCCAGTGGAAATCTGAGGATAGAAAATGCTCTCTATCTGACCATCCGGTGTGGGGACCACTTGCCACTTCTCAGCTGTTGAGCGCTTGAAATGTGGCTAGTGTGACTGAGGAACTAAATGTTGAATTTCAGCTTATTTGGGTCGACTTAAATCTAAAGCAGTCCCCTGTGGTTCATGGCTACCGCCTGTCAGGGTGGGTTCTCTCTTGGGTGGATGTTCTCTCTTGGAGGATGAGGTGCTGGGTATTCAGGATGGAGGAGTGAGGCTCTCCCCCATCTCTTATCACGCGGCCCCTTTCTCCCCACAGCAGACCTGTGCAGTCTGTCTGGAAGACTTCAAGGGGAAGGATGAGCTGGGCGTGCTCTCATGCCAACACGCCTTTCACCGCAAGTAAGTGTCCACAGTGGATATGTGTGTCCCGGGGTGGCTTTGGAAGAAATAAGCAGGGAGCATCTTCCAGAGCCTCCAATCCCGACCCCTCCCATCTCCCCTTTGCCGGTGATGCCCTTCATCCTGTCTGGACACCAAGCAAGCCAGAGGGGTTAGACCAGGTTGAGGATAGAGAGGTTCTTGTCCTGAGAAGCAGCTGGGCTCCATGAAAAGACAGCTGGAGCAGATTGGTATCTTCTTAGGGAAAAACAGGTCGTCTCTTGCCCGCAGGTGTCTGGTGAAGTGGCTGGAAGTACGCTGTGTCTGCCCCATGTGTAACAAGCCCATTGCTGGTCCCTCAGAGGCCACCCAGAGCATCGGGATCCTATTGGATGAGCTGGTGTGAGTGCTGCCTTCATACCAAGGCCTGGAGAAGACCTCTAGCCTCACGGGTGCCTGGTCCTTCCGCGAAGCCGCAGTGCAACAAGACTGTTGGGTGGTGATGGGCATGCTCACCTGGAGGGGCGGGGGTGCCGGGCTGGTCTTCCGGCCTCAGGGTGAGACTAGACTTGCCCACCTCTCTGCTTCCTGAAGCCTGCTTCCCTGCTACTCAGTTCTGATGGTCTTGCCCATCAGGACCACTGTATCCTGGTACTGGACTATCTGCCCGCCTTGTCCCTGCTCTGGGAAAAGAAATCCATTCCTATTTGGCCAAGAACTTAGAGCACACCCCCTTGACGGTTCTGCTGAGGAGGACAAGCTGCCCTGACCTAGAAGAAGGGATGAGATGGGCTCTGCCCCACCTGTGACCTCCCCACTCCTTCCAGAGGAAGGTTAGATGGGAAGGAAGGAAAGATGGAGGAACCAAGTGCCTCCAGTGGAAGCGAGGGAGGCTCTGTAGGAAATGGGAAGAGCAGGGATGAACAGAAGAAAAGTCAATGTTTACATGGGACCTATGGAAACAAAGGCTGGCTGGCCGGCCTGCTGACTACAGAGGGGTAGAGGGCAGCCCCCTGCCCCTCCGAGATCTGAGGTGCTATCCGTTCCCTGTTCCTCGGTTGATCTCAGAGCTTCCTATTCCGTGTTGGGGTTTGAGTATCCACCGCCCCAGAGGAAGGGCTTGGTCTACACCCAAAAGGATTCCCAGGGGTTTTTTCTAAAGGAGCAAAAAGGGGGCCTGGGGATGGGGGTGTCTGGATATTAAGGTCGCGGTGGACACCCTCTTCCCCTTTGTAAATAGTATTTTTATACTTCATCCTTACCATCTCAGGCTTTATACATGGAATCCCCCAAATGGAAGGGGTAGGGGTTTTCTGTTCCTCCCCCAAGTGGGTGAGGGTGGGAAAAAGGTATGTATTTAAAGCAAATTAAATTTAATAACAAGTTTCTCTAACCTTTTGCCTGTGGTTGTGGCTTGTGTCCATTGGCCCTTTTCTGCCAACAGAGGGAACAAGGTTCTTGAACTGCCTCTTCTCACTTTGCCATGCTCAGAGCAGACATACACGTGCACAAAGTTTCCTGATCCTTGACAAGAATTATTCAGGTATTAATTATTACCTGTTCAGCATAGGTTAGGACTCACATCAATATGCTTGAAGACCTGACCGAGCCAGGCTCATTCACATGATTTCTAGAATATTTTGAAAGAAAGCTGATGTGTGGTACCACAGCATTCCAGCTACCAAGACTTGTCATTCATAGAATTCTCCTTGTAATTCAAGCCACTGAGCTCTTAACACAGGAAAGGTCCACATTGCTACCATGGAGGCTTGATTTCTTTCCCTCATTAGACTTTTTTTTCTCACCCACTAGCTGACAATCACTGACTCATCCTACCCTGTGTACTACATCTAGAAGTATTGTTAACTTTTTATGCTCCCAGCTGCACTCAGGTCTGGCACCCATGCCCTCCAACTGTGCTCTGCCAACGTCTTAAAGGGGTGCTGAGTTGATCGTGCGTTTGCAAAATGGACGGAGAGAGCCAGGAACAATTTTCGTAGCCATCACAAGCAGGGAGCAGCTGGGCTGTGGTCGGCCCCCCGCTCAGTGGAACAGGGCAGGGCCAATGGTCCAGCATCTCTTTTTTTTTTCCCTCATACTTCCAAGATTTTATTTTCTTTTTTAAAAAGTCATTTGAGACAATATCTCAGAAGTAGAAGGCATTATTGTTTGCCTTTAACAGAAAAAAAAATCAATGTTGCAGTAAAACAGAACACAAACTCATGTGTTTCCCCAACTGTGCTGCTTAGGAACGCACCTTCCACTTCCTGGTAGGTCTTGAGCAAAGAAAGTCTAATGTAGTGGTGGGTCACAGACATACAAAAGATGCCTATGCTTCCAGAGAAGACAGACCTACAGGTTAGGTCTGATGCCCTCCCAGCCCTGCAGTTGAGCCATGGAGCCTGTCAGCACAGTTGGTGCTCATGGCAGGGCAGACCCGAGATGCCACCTGGGCATCTGACAGTCCTGGTGAAGTTGTCGCTACCTGTCTTGGTGGCGTCCTTTGCCCCACGGTGCGCCTGTTCTTGCCACCTCTTCACACGCTGAGAAGTAACAGCTGCTCCTCGGAGCCTCTACCCCCTGCTCGTTGCTGCCAACCCTGCAGGGTTGGATCTCTTCACTGAGAGCACCAGTTCCTGCCGCAGCCTCCTGGTGGATGCATCACTGGAATGAGGTGGGAAACAGGTGGTTTCCAGGTGGGCCTCAACCTTTCCAGCTCCTCCCTCACCACTTCCCTTCATCTCAAGGAAAACTCATCAGTGTTGGCGTATTCTGAGTAAAATGTTAGCACCAGAATGTCTGTGTTGCAAATTTGAATAGCACTGTCTTGACGTCAAAACGATGGTAAGAATGCCTTGTGTTACCTTTGAGGCTTCAACACAGCTTGGTAGAATGGTGTTACAGCACACAGAGACAGGGACACTGGGTATTTTTTGGCTGATCAGGTGGAATTTGATCAATAGCTGATCACAAGTTAAATAGTCACAAGTCCCAATTTTATAGTCATAAATGTGGTCTTGTTACTCAGTTCAGAGTTTCTAGAGCATCTGCTGCCTGGTCCAGGCACTGTGCCAGGTGCTGGAAGACAGGACAGCCCTTGCCTTGGGGAAGGGCATAGGCACACTAATTTGGGTGAGGAACTCATGGTAGAGAGACTCTTTTAGCTCAACTGGTGTGGAAGTGACAGCAGGGGTGCCTGCAAGGAAACATGACGAGAGCTGGAGCTTGAGAGAGTAACATGCAGAAAAAGACACAAGGATTAACCGCCGTGGGTGCCAGAGAGTGCAAAGAATTCATGTGAAGTGGGAGTGCGAAAGGGTTGGGGGTTAGAGTTCTGTGTAGTGCAAGGAACCTGGGACTTGACAGGGTGAGAATCCTAAAGTTTCTTTCAAACCTGCCCATCAGTTGGGAGCAAAGCCAATGATCTTATCCATGCGCACAATATTCATGATGGGCAACTACTGTGCTTAGTACTATTCCCATTACTGAAAAATTTGACTCTAGACATGTTTCAAAGGGTAAAAAATGGAAAGAAGCTGGGTGATAATCGTACAGACCAGGATTCCGACTTCAATGAGCTTATCTATGGCAAGCAAACACCATGAGTCAATCAAAAGATAAGCACTTGCCTACCAAGTTCTTTCACAAAATACATTTTGCTTTCCTTTCTGTGTATATCCCTCTGCGTCTGGGATCAGGAAAAGAGCGTTGGAAAGCAAATAAATGGCTTACTCATAATTACACAGACAGAAGCATCGGAACCAAGGCACAAACTCCGATCGTGCGGATCTAAGCATCATTGGCTTCCACGTCCCACATAGCTCTGGCAGCAGATTACTTGCTACGAAGATACTCAAAGTAGCAGGTGCTTTTAGTTCCCGGGCTGAGGCAGTCGTGGAGGACAGGGAACCCGGGTAACGCAAAGGATTTGTGCTTGCCATTGTCCAGGATTACAGATTTTTTTAACTCTGCAGTGGATTGCTGCTTCTTCTAAAGAAATCTTACGTGGCTCTACCCTTGACACAATGGTTAATTAAAGTGGGGTGAGAACTCAGAGGAGAATTTGAAAATCACTGACTTGGAGAGAATGGGGCAACTGATGTTGAAGAATTGTGCCCTCGCATGCCCCCTTTCTCCCATCAATTCTTCCATCCCCACTGGGGCTTTTCCCCCTTCTCACTAGGGCCTTTGATGCCTCCCCAGTTGTGCCATGTTTTCCCCATAAGTCTAACCCATCCTCTGACTTCCATTCTACCACCCTCTTCTGTCTCCCTGGGCGTCGGAATAACATCTGGAGTGCCCTTGACCTTATCACTCACAGGTGAATCTTCTGTTAAAGCCATACACACAGATCCAGAGGGCTAGATGTGACCAAACTGGAGGCAAGAAGGACAAACTGATGACCAGTCATGCAAGCTTGTACAACAAAGCCATTCATGGGAAAAGAGACTAGCTGTTTACCATGCCCCAGGCCAACAACGGCATTGGATTCCTACTGATCCGAGTTTAAAAAGCATCATGGGCATTCAGCTCCTTCCCTGATAAACTGGCAGGCTCTGTGGACAGGGAGGACGTCACCGATGTCACCTTCGTGCTTTGTCACGGCCCTGGATCCTGTCTCCGTGTGACAGTCTCAGCTGTAAACTAGGGCCTGTGCTCTGCAGACAAAGGGGAAGCTAACAGCACCAGGAAGCCCAAGAAAACGTGTTTGACGGCTTCTGACTGTTCATCACAATCTATCACCTCTCCATTGGTGCTGCAACTCAGCACATTTTTCTTTCTCCTTTTTCTTTTCTGTTTTTTTTTTGGCCACACCTCTCGGCTTGCAGGATCTTAGTTCCCCGACCAGGGATCAAACCCGGGCTCTCAGCAGTGAAAGTGTGGAGTCCTAACCACTGGACCACCAGGGAAGTCCCAGCACATTTTTCTTATCCATCCTCTCTCTTCTCTCATTCCTTTTTTCTCCCTCTTCCTCTCTTTACCCTCTTTTGCTTCATCCCAGCCTATTCCCTGATACGACGGAGAGCCCCAAAGCCATTGCAGAGTCCTCCTGACAGGCCATCATTGTCATGAATGGTTCAAAAGAAACACCAGTTCCAAAGGGTTTATACCCAAATGATTGTGTAAGCAACCCCAGGGACCACCTCTGAGTTTCTATATATTTCATATTATATATGTTCATTCAGTCTCAAGCAGGCGGCTGATATCCTCAAAGGCAGAAATAGAATCCATGGTGATGCTGATACATTAAGGACACGACGCAATCAATGTGAGAAAGGCTAAAAAATCCAAACCCCAAAGAAGGAAAAACCGGGTTTGCATCAGTGGGAGAAATGGATCTGGAAGCACAGTGGCTGTCAAGTTGGGCATAAGTCAGAAAAAAACCCAAACAAATCCAAAATGCAATAGTACTACTATACCCAGCCGGGGAGTCATCCTCCTGGCCTTCAGTATTGAGCAGATCTCTATGGGATTATTTTGCTCAGATTTTATGCTGCAAGAAAACAGAAGCTATAAAAAGTACCATGAGAAAGAAGCTGGAGTATTTTAAGTGTGGATGGATAAATACCAAGGGGCAAGACCTTAGTGGTGACCTTCAACATCACAAACTCAGACGTTCCAGAAACGTATTGTTTTCTTTAAGTTGTCTTTGACCCTGAGTCACAGGCTTTCTCCCCATCTGCAGTGCTTGCCTTCCTCCCCAAATTATTCATGAGTCAGAGTCTTACACAGATCAGCCCTCTCCCTCCATCCTTCTGAAAACACTATTTAACCATGGATAGGTCTGTTTGCTGGTCCCCAGAGACCCTGCCTCTATCACTGGTTTTGTGCCCGGTTTGCAGTATGGGAAGCTTGCTGCGATGTCAAGGGCCCAGTTTTTCCATGTCCCACACAGTTGCCTCCACCGGCACCATCTCCTGGGTGCTACCTAGGAGCTAAGGTGCAGATTCCCACTAACCTTGGGACCAGCCACCTTTTAAATTTTTTTTTTCCAAGAATGTATTCAGATATATTATTCACAGTATTGAAAATATGTTTACAGATCGAAAGACAGAAAGTCTCAAATCACAGTGACAAAATTCCAAGTCAAAATGTTATTTGCTAGTAGATATGAATTTAATCATCTAGAGTGATTTCAGGGAATCCCATATAAATCCTAGACCGACATTTTATCTTCATTCTTAGCTTTCCATTTATTCATGCCTGTTCTCTCCAGTTACTGGCTAATTAAAAGTCTTACTATTAATCTATGTTAAGATTTTCTAGTTCAGGGCTTTTTCAACATCAGAACAAGTGACATTTGGGACTGGTTCTTTCTTGTAGGGCTGCCTTGTAGGATGTTTAGCAGAATCCATGGGGACTGCCCACCTTTATCCTTTTCAGATTGAAGTGTTAGTTGTAGAGTGAACACCTGCATTCTACAATGAACGTTTTGCAATATTTGTTTTATCCCCTATCTACCCATCTAGCCTTAATCCAGGTACTTTTCAATGCATTTCAAAGCAAGCTTCAGATACCAGTACATTTCTTGTACAGGTAACTTAAATTGTACAGCTAACTATTTTTTTAACAAGTGAACTTGTTACTGAGTATAACTGGAAATCTACCTCGAATATGAAGAAGGTAAGCATTTTCTGATAACTTGTGGATAAATTTTGACGAGTGGCTCTGACTCAGGCTGGTTTGAGAAATAACTCAGATATGAAATCATTTTATACTGAAAATGCAGTCGCGGTGGAAAAGCATCCTTCACTGCCTCAGGTAACGTCTCACCTTGCTAAATTATATGTTGGGTGTCAAGGCAAGAAGAGAGAGGGTGAGAGAGATAGAGAAGTGCATCAAAAGTGTAAGACATCCTCCTCTTACTGCACATATTAACATTTCTTGCACAATTATCCATGGAATATTCTCATTTTGGACTCTTTCCACACCCTAAATTTAGCAAGCTAGAATTATCTTTTAAATGCCACTTGAAGCAACCTTTTTGAAAGGAAGACGCTGAGGAGGGGGAAATCTGCATTTCCTTGTGGTTAGGATGCAATGGCCTCAATTTAATTCTGCAAAGAAGCAGACTCCTCTATTGTATGCTGAGGATAGAGCAAAGACAGTGCCCCAGCAAATTCATTACAGGTGTGTAAGATTAAAAACTTATACATTCAGATTGAGAAACAGGCCATGCATTCCAGGCTTTGTGTGTTCTGGCCACGGTGCACACTGAATTGAATAATTGCCTTAACTGTGCCAGGTGGATTTCATTATTTAAAAGGAATTCTGAGTTTTTAATGACTAAAAAGGTCTTAAAAATGAGATCTAAGGACTCTCACTTTTTCATTTATATACTTTGAAACACGAAAATCTTCATATAAAATCTGTGTTTTTTTTTTTTTAAGTGAGCCGTGCCTATAGAATAAAATAAATTAGAAGGAATTTCTTTAAAGTCTGGTTTACAAAGAGCAATGCATGTAGCTAGCACGGATCAGGAAAGAGCCATTTTGAATGAACAATTTTTGTCCATAGTTATTCATTCTAAAAGGGGTAAGGGCTCAGTAGTTGAGAAACAAAAGATTCACTGGTAAGAGTCAGTGATGAACTGGGGCTGTGTTTTAGGAAATCAGGGGTCCTCTCCCTTCTGTTCCTCATTATGAGGTTCATTTGTATAGTGGAGTAAACAAAGCCAGCATTGGAATCCAAAGAATGGGTTTTAAACCCAGCTCTGCCTCTAATTAGCTGGGAGGCCCTGGCTTTGTTTCTTACTCTCTTTAAGCCTCGCTTTTCTCCTCTGTAAAATGGAGATCATAGTAACTGCCTCAGAGTGTGGTCAGGAAGAGTACATAAAATAATGCATAAATTGGGAGATTGGGGTTGACATATATACACTAATATGTATAAAATAGATAATTAATAAGAACCTGCTGTATAAAAAAATTAATTAAATAAAATTCAAAAAAAAGAATGCATAATAAATGCTCAAAGTCATTCTCAAATATAAGCTCTTTTTGTTTCTAAAAAGTCTCCAAAAATAAGGGGACTAAATGATAGGTCTATCAGAAATAAGAAAGCCTGTGTATTTCCCCTAGTCATCCTAATGAATGCAGCATCCTTTATGGAGTATATACTATGTTGCAGGTGCTGCCTTCATTCTGCATAAAAAGGATTTGCTTTACTTCACTGGGCATAGCCGATACCTATTGAACATGCCATTTGTAGAGAAGTCTGATACGGATAATTGTACTTAGAGTCAAACGTTGAAAAGCATATATTTCAAAATTTTCCTATTTCTTCAGCTGCCAGTGCATATTAATTGAGTGCCTACTATGTGCCAGCCACTGCTCCCTGTGCCAACACACAAAAACCAACATGGTCCTTATTTCTAAGACACTTACGGTGTAACAGAAGAGACAGAGACTAAACAAACGTTAACATATACACGTGCCAACCATGAAAAAGTATGCAGTGCCTTCCTGAATTAAACTGGGAGGGGGTGTGGAGGTGAGTCCAGGAAAGGCATTTCTGAGCAAGAAGCATTTAAGCTGAGACCAGAAGAATGGCAAGAGTTGGGGAAAGACCGGACAGAAGAGCATAGGTGAGAACTTTGAGGCAAAATAGAGCTTGGCTTATTGGAGAACAAATTCCATTTGGTTGGAGCTTAATGAGGGCGGGGAAGGCAGTACAAAACGAGGTTGAAGGGACACAGGGGTCAGATCATGGAAGGGCCACGGTGAGGAGTTTTAACTTATGATAATGGGATTTAAGAACAGAAGTGACATTGTTTGAGTTAGTTGTTTAATGGAGATGGGGTGGTGGATAAGAGTGAAAGCCACAGGCCAGCTGGAAGGGAGGGAATAACAAGGATGACAGTCAGGTTTTTGGCTAAATGACTTGGTGGATGGAAGAGTTATTCAGTAGGAATGAGGTTATAGAAAGAAAAGCTTTGGAGGCGAAGGTTCAAATTTCAGTTTAGAAATGTTAAATTTAGGGAATTCCCTGGTGGTCCAGTGGTTAGGACTCTTGTACTTCCACTGCCGGGGGCATGAGTTCGATCGCTGGTTGGGGAACTAAGATCTTGCATGCAGCACAGCACGGCCAAAAAAAAAAAAAAGAAGAAAGAAAAAACAAGAGATGTTAAATTTACCCATGAGAACTGCAAAAGGAGATAGAGGTAGAAATTTGAATGTGTGATTCTGAAGCTCACTGATGGGTATGGGCTAGACATACATCAATGGTGTTGAAGGCCATGGGAAGCACGAGATCACCTCAGGAGAGAGGGTTGGCAATGAAAAAAAGGTCCCTGACAAGATCTGAGGAACTAGAAGCTTTCAAGACCAGGAGAAAGCAGAGGATCCAGGAAAGGAGGAGTGACAGAGAGATGGAAGGACAACCAGGAGGGGTGGGCTGACCACAAGCAGAAGAGACAGTGTTAAGGACAGGCAGGTCAAGAGTCAAATGTTTCTTAGAGACCAGATAAGAGGGATATCGAAGTGCCCACTGAATTTGGCCACGAGGGGGCCACTGATGGCCTGAACGAGAGCAGTTTTGCTGGATTTCGGGGGGTGAAGGCGTGCTTGAGTGTGTTGAAAAGTGATTGAGCAGCAAGAAAGAAGCCACTCCTAAAAAACTGGAAAGAAATAAAAAGTGCATCTAAATGTATACCAAGTTGGTCACATAGCCATAAAGAAAAAGAAATTTATTTCACGTGACTGGTGGAGTCTTGCCTCCATGTTGATGGCGGCTGACTGATCAGGCTGGTGGGTGCGGAAGGTTGGAGTGGCCGTGGCAATTTCTTCAACTAAGACAGCAGTGAAGTTGGCCGCATCCATTGCCTTCCTTTCATGAACCATTTCCCTCTAGCATGCACTGCTGTTTGAGAGCATTCAAGCCACAGCAGGACCTCTTTCAAAACGGGAGTTGGTCCTCTCAAACCCTGTCATGACATTAGCAACTAAGTTTACTTAATATTCTAAATCCTTTGTTGTCTTTCAACCACCTTCACACCATCTCCACCAGGAGTAGATTCTATCTCAAGAGACCACTTTCTTTGCTCATCCATACAGAGCAACTCCTCAACTGTTAGCTTTTTTCATGAGATTGCAGCAATTCAGTCACATCTTCAGGCTCCACTTCTAATTCTTCGAGAATTACCAAAATGTGATGCCGAGACACACCGTGAGCAAATGCTGTTAGAAAAACGGTACTGATAGACTTGCTTGATGCAAGGTTGCCACAGACCTTCAATTTGTAAAAAACGTTCTATCTTTAAAGTGCAATAAAGCAAAAAGCAACAAAACGAGGTCTGCCTGTAATAAAATTAGAGAATTGCCATTTGGTAACCTCTAATAAAGCAAAGATCATCTATGGCTGCTAATGCCACCAGGGTAGAGATTGATAAGGAACTTTATATCAGATATTTCTCTCTTATCAATAACAGTGGGAAATTACATGCCTCCTGTGATACAGTCAGTACACAGCCCTGCCCCCCAAGACTGACCGTGAATGTAATCCTGCCTCTAGATCCAACTAGCTCTTCATAGGAGGTGGGGGAGATAGAGGAACAATTTAAATGACACCAAGAAGGAGCAATCTGCCGAATTCAGAGTTTGGGTCCTTTTACAGAACAAATGGCCCTCCTTCAATGGCCTTTTTTTTTTTTTAAAGAGTGGGGAGTATTATAAAGTTTTAAAAACTTAAGAGATACAACCAGGTGCAAACTTTCCATAATTAAAAAAAAAATCTAAGTGATTGGTAAGTGGAGAGTTGGAGACAACATGAATATGTTTGTTGTTTTCCGTTTTGTTTTAAGACATTTTGCTGAGCAGAGAAGCAGGGTGGTAGCTCCAGAGGAAAATGGCATCAGGGAGAATTTTTAAATTTTTTTGATGTGGACCATTTTTTTTTTTTTTTTTTTTTGCGGTATGCGGGCCTCTCACTGCTGTGGCCCCTCCCGCTGCGGAGCACAGGCTCCAGACGCGCAGGCCCAGCGGCCATGGCGCACGGGCCCAGCCGCTCCGCGGCATGTGGGATCCCCCCGGACCGGGGCACGAACCCGTGTCCCCTGCATCGGCAGGCGGACTCTCAACCACTGCGCCACCAGGGAAGCCCTATGTGGACCATTTTTAAAGTCTTTATTGAATTTGTTACCATATTGCTTCTGTGGGTGTTTTGGTTTTTTGGCCTCGAGGCATGTGGGATCTTAGCTCCCCAACCAGGGATTGAACCCACACCCCCTGCATTGGAAGAAGTCTTAACCACTAGACTGCCAGGGAAGTCCCACGGAGAATGTTTTAATGGTGGAATAGAGTGAGCCTTTTGGAAACCAATGGGAATGATGGAGTAGAGAACATAGGAAGGTCATGCCACTGGAATGAGGTCCCTGAGGAAAAACAAGCGGGCAGGATCCACACCCCTTGAGGAAGGAACCGCCCGTGGGTAAGATGTTCTTAGATCATATACTATCTTAATAAAAGAAATGACCGTAGAAATATTAAACTGACAGCACAGACACAGAAAGGAAGCTAAGTGAACCGAGAATCTTAGGAGGGAGAAAGTTATATTGGAGATGTAATGGGATCTTGTCACAGCTAAAGCCCACTCATTTAGCCAAATTTTCAACATGGCTACGACTTTTGTTATTTTGATGGATATTCCATGTTTACAAGATTCTTTTGGTTTATAGCTCTCTATACTGTTTCAAAAGAATTTCGGTTCATTAAGAGCCATTTGGTACTTGTTCTACAAACTTAATGAATATATAACCTTCAAAATAATTAGTATATTCTTTAGCCCAAGAGTTAGAGTCATAATCAATGTTAAAAATTTTATAGGCTTGTATGCAAAAGGATCTAGTGGTCACCTCACTCTCCACGGGTATTCAAGGGTTGTAAACACAGTATTATCATTTTTCTATTTGGCCTATAATCAGAAATGTCACTCTGCTGCAAGCAGTAATCTTACAGTGTGTTTGCAAATCCTATTATTAACCATGTTTAGACCATACGAACCTTGAAAGACGTGACTGGAATACAGTAAAGCTGTAATCACATCAGTTTTTACTCTTGGTTGAATGAAAGGGAGCAAACATTTCTTTTTTACTTCCTCTCATTTTTGTTTTTCCTTATGAAGAGGTTTTCACCTTAAATCGTCAATCCTATGGTCTTTGAAAAACTGAGAGGTATTACTAAATGTTTAGCCACAAAACCTCTGGAATTTACTGCATTCTTCCATTTCTCCTTAAAAGAAATATTTAAAGCTCTAATCTCTTTATACGTAACCACATTAATACATAATTTTACAGAAGTATAAAAATATAACCACATATATGCTTTGTAAAAAGATGCGGTCATTTTTTCTCTCTGTTTAGTTTGGTTTTGCCGAGCTCCTCCATCGTCCTCTGTCCCTTCTTTACCTCACATCAACACCCAAGTTTGTCTGTGCAGAGAACCTGGAATGTAGCCTCGCAAATGTCCTCCTTACGCAAGTATTCTTAGACCTGAAGGCATTCACTTTTTTTTTTGTTGCACCACACGGCATGCGGGATCTTAATTCCCTGACCAGGGATCGAACCCGGGCCCCCTGCAGTGGAAGCGCAGAGTCTTTTTTTTTTTTTTTTTTAATTTTTAAAAAGATTTATTTATTTTTGGCTGTGTTGGGTCTTTGTTGCTGCGTGCGGACTTTCTCTAGTTGTGGCAAGTGGGGGCTACTCTTTGTTGCAGTGCGCGGGCTTCCCATTGCGGTGGCTTCTCTTGTTGCAGAGCACAGGCTCCAGGCGCACAGGCTTCAGTAGTTGTGGCTCGCGGGCTCAGCAGTTGTGGCACAAAGGCTTAGTTGCTCCGCAGCATGTGGGATCTTCCTGGACCAGGGCTCGAACCCGTGCGCCCTGCATTGGCAGGCAGATTCTTAACCACTGCGCCACCAGAGAAGTCCTGGAAGCATGGAGTCTTAATCACTGGACCTCCAGGGAAGTCCTGGCATTCACTTTTTAAGGCATTGTCTTATAACTGGGATATCATAGCATCTCTTGCATCTTACACTCATCACTGAGCAACGCCTTGTGGAAACCCCTCCTGGTCCTCTGGCTTAGCTCCACTTTTTATTCTTTTAGTAAATAGCTGGATGATTCCCCAGTGGGGATGTGTCCTTGCTGAACCTTCACTTTGTTTTCAGGTTTTTGCCCTATGAACAGTCACACAAAGAACCTATTGTTCATCCTTGTGGTCTTGAACCCATATCCTTACATAGAGTTATTTGTATCCGATAGAGTCTCAAGACTACAGTTGTCACTGCATTCATTTATTCTGTTAAGAGATGTTGCCAGATTGGTTTCCAAAAGCTGGAGGAGGAGAGTCAAGGAGAGGAAGCCAAATGTGGATAACACGCCTACTCCATGAATTTAAGTTGTGTGGATTGAATGAAGGGACAGGTGCAGAGTAAAGACCAGTACAGTTGACAATTATTATTAGTTCTTTTCCTAAAGACTGTGGGCTCCCCAGGTCACCACCTGGGTCTCTGCTGGTGGGGGGCATTCACGAGGTACACAGTGGCAGTGACATTGGGGATTGTATACCTGGCGGGTCTACAAAAAAGGGGTAGAACCGGGAAGAGCAAAGCCTTGGAGGGCTTCCCTGGTGGCGCAGTGGTTGGGAGTCCGCCTGCCGATGCAGGGGACACGGGTTCGTGCCCCGGTCCGGGAGGATCCCACATGCCGCGGAGCGGCTGGGCCTGTGAGCCATGGCCGCTGAGCCTGCGCGTCCGGAGCCTGTGCTCCGCAACGGGAGAGGCCACAACAGTAAGAGGCCCGCGTACCGCAAAAAAAAAAAAAAAAAAGCCTTGGAAGTCCAACGGACTCACCTTTAATTGCATCTTGACCACTTTCCACTGTGAGATCTTGGGCAAGTTTCTGAACTTCTCAGAGCTTCAGTTTCCTCATCTGCAGGATGGAGATAATGATGCCAGCCTCCTAGGGTGGCTGTGAAGAGGAAGCAACGGACTTGAGGCCCTGAGCAGACTGCCTGGTGCTCCTTACAGGTGCCACTTTTTCTCAGATGCCTTCATTATCTCTCTTCCCCCAGCAGACGAAAACCTGTTGAAGGCAGGAACTGCATCGAATTCATCGCTGCATTTTTCCCCACCCCCAGCTGCGTGGCATGATCTTAGTTCCCCAACCAGGGATGGAACCCATGGCCCCTGCAGTGCAAGCTCAAGAATCTTTACCACTGGACCACCAGGGAAGTCCCCTCGCCGCATCTTTATATATCCAGATGGATATATATATCCTCACTTGGTTTTCCCTTCTACCAACTACCTTAAGGTCTTTTGCTCAGTTAAACCAGCATTGATTAAAAACGAGAGGAAGAACAATTCTTTTATTATGGAAAATATCAGACTTCCACTATGATAGAGAGACTAACATAAAGAACACCCATGATCCACTCCCACATTCAACACTGTCAACACGTGTTTAACCTTTTGTTTTTTTTTGGTTTTTTGGTTTTTTTTTTTTGGCTCTGCCTTGTAGCTTGTGGGACCTTAGTTCCCCAACCAGGGATCAAACCCAGGCCCTCAGCAATGAAAGCACGGAATTCTAACCACTGGACCACCAGGGAAACCCTGACCAGATTTTTTCATTCATCTCTTGATCACTCCTTCACACCACCCCTCTTTATGGAGTATTTTAAAGTGAATCTCAGATATCACATGATATCAATTGTTAAATACTTGTGTAAATTTTCAGTTGCAGTTCTCAAAGTGTGATCTGGAGACCCTGAGGGTTTTCAACACCCTATCAGGCGGTCTGCCAGGTCAAAACTGTTTTTATAATAATGTTAATATATTGTTTGTCTTTTTCATTCTCATTCTCTCATGAATGTATGGTGGAGTTTTCCAACACAGACTGAATGCAGCAACAGATCTGAGAATCCAGCTTCCTCCTATTAAACTAGGTATGAGAGTTGCAAATTTTTACTGATCTGTTTACAAAAATTTGCTACTGTGTGTACAAAAATAATGCTACTCTTCTCTATGTTTGTTTTGTCTTGAAAAATATAATCACTTTTCAAAAAAACAAGTTTTTAGTTAACAGGTAATGGGTTCATTATTGCTATATTTAAAATAATTAAATGGATATATTAAAAATTTGTCAGTTTTATTTTCTAATGTAGAAAAAATATATCTATCAAAATATTTATCTAATGTAAAGAAAGCTCTTTGGGATCCTCTACTTTTTTCAATTAGTTTTTCCTTTTTTTTTTTTGCGGTACACGGGCCTCTCACTGTTGTGGCCTCTCCTGTTGCGGAGCGCAGGCTCCGGACGCACAGGCTCAGCGAGCCCGCTCCGCAGCATGTGGGATCTTCCCGGACCGGGGCACGAACCCGTGTCCCCTGCATCAGCAGGCAGACTCTCAACCACTGCACCACCAAGGAAGCCCTTAAATTAGTTTTTAAACTGATATTTAATTCTTCACATAGCATAGGATTCACCACTTCACAGTATAATTCGGTAGGCTTTAGTATATTTACAAGTTGGGCAACCATTACCACTAGCTAATTCCTGATCACTCTTATCACCCGAAAAAGAAGCCCCATACCTGTTAATAGTCACTGTAAATTCTTCCCTCTCCTCAGCCCCTTTCTGACTCCACTGATTTGTCTATCCTGGACATTTCATATAAATGAAGTATTTTGTGCCTGGCTTATTTCACTTAACATAGTGCCTTTAAAGTTCACCCATATTGCAGCAGATATCAAAACCTCATTCTTTTTTATGGTTGAATAATATTCCATTGTACCTATATACCACATTTTGTTTATCCATTCATCAGTTGGTGGACTTTTAGGTTGTTTTCACTTTTGGCTATTATGAATAATGCTGCTAGGCACATTAGTGTCTAAGGTTTTGTATGAATACATGTTTTTAGTTCTCTTGGCTACATACCTAGGAATAGAATTGCTGGGTCATATGATTAACTCTATGTTACTCTAGATTTAACTTTTTGAGAAACCATCAAACTGTTTTCCACAGCAGCTGCACCATTTTACATTTCAACCACCAGTATATGAGTGTCTCACTATCTCAACATCCTTACCAAAATTTATTTTCTGTGTTTTTGATCCTGGTCATCTTTGTAGGATTCAATAATTTCTAAAGCGTATAAGGGGTTCTGAGGCTAAAATGTTTGAGAATTGTTTTTCTAACAAATAACTTTAAAAAAACATGAAAGCATTTTTTGTAAATAACAAGTTCATAGAAACAGAGGACAGATTAGTGGTTGCCAGAGGTGGGAAAGGATGCAGGCAAAATGGGTGAAGGTGGTCAAATGGTACAAACTTCCAGTTATAAAATAGATATGCACTGGGGATGTAATGTACAGCACGGTGACTATAATTATTAAACACTGCATTGTATATTTGAAAGTTGCTAAGAGAGTAGATCTTAAAAGTTTTTATTACAAGAAAAATTTAATTGTGTGGTGATGGACGTTAACTAGACTTCTTGTGGTGATCATTTCACAATATATACATATATTGAATCATTACGTCGTACAGCTGAAACTAATGTTAAAAAATAAACATAATAACACTATCGAATTAACAATAATTTCACAAAGTTTTCTGAAACCGCGGTAATCAAGCTTGCTTAGGACAGACTCAATTTACACCTTTGTACCAGCATAACTATTTAAAGTGTCTCCTTTAACTCTCAATATGCCCTGTTTAGATGACAAATTATATGAACACCTTGTAACAGAACTATGTTCAGATTTCCCCAGTTGTCTTAAATATATCTTTACAATGTTTATTGAAAACAATATCCAACATTGCATTTGATTGAGGTGTCTTTAAAAACTAGATCAATTCTCTCTTCCACTCCATTTCTTTCATGCTAGTTATTCATTGAAGAAACTGGGTAATTTGTGTAATTTCCTGTATCCTTAGCTTGGCTGATCATATCGTCTTGGTATCTTAATCTGTCTCTGTGTCCTTCCTATTTCTTGCCATTTTGTAGTTAGATCTAGAAGTCTGATTAGGTTCAGGGTCAATTTTTGTGCAACAGTATTTCGTAGATGGTGCGTATATACTGTTGCATTGCATCAAGAGGCACGTGGGATCGGGTTATCTCACTTTTAGTGATGTTAAGATAAATCGGTGGGTTCAGGTTTTGTTAGCTTGATCCAGCTATTATAAGATTCCCATCAATGTTCCACTTCATAATTCTAATAGCCATGAATGTTTGTTGCCTAGTCCCAGGGCTTCATTAGGACCTGTGAACAGTAACTTTCTAATTCTACTAGTTCTGTGTCATTTGTTGCCCTTACAAACTATTTGGATATCCTGAAATATATAGCAGAATAAATGCTTGATTTTTTCCTTTTACCAATTTTCAAAATAAAGAGTAGGTGATCCAAGCATGAATGATGATTTTTTTCTTTGTTAGTATTACTATGAATGAATTGATGGATTTGTATATATTAGATTATGTTTCAATCCATTAGTCATTATTCTTTTTTTAAGCCCAAACTGTTCCACTTTGGCCAAAGGGTGCCCCTTCAACCTTGCTCTTGGGTTCTTTTGACATAACCTCAGGAGTATTTGATAGCTACTTTGCTTTCTGTCATAATAAAATGTCACAAGCTCATCTTACACCATCCTTGCTTGCCCCCGTTCTAAAATCAGTCATTTCCTAAAGGAGTCCTGGTTCTTCTTAGTGGGCAGTGGCATTTAGATTATGAATTTGGACACTAGGGCTGCTCATAGGCATTGGATTGTCATTGCTTCTTGGCCTTTCAGTGGACACAGCTAGGATATACGTATTTTGTAAATAGAGAAAAATTAATCATGAATTCATACTACCATTGCCAATTCAAACTTTTGCTTATAGAATTTACATCTAATTTCATTGATTTGATACCTGTTATCTCTTTATCTTTCACCGCAGACCTTGGTTTCTATCAACACTACGATACCTGCTATTGTATATACACACATATGTGTAAAATATACATGCAACAGCATCTAATTAACAATACCGGTATTATTACTAACAGTTAGTATTACTAAATGCAGTTTGATTTCTTTGCCATGCCTTTCTGTTTTTTTTTTTTTTTTGGTACGCGGGTCTCTCACTGTTGTGGCTTCTCCCGTTGCGGAGCACAGGCTCCGGACGCGGCTCACGGGCCTAGCCGCTCTGCGGCATGTGGGATCCTCCCGGACCGGGGCACGAACCCGTGTCCCCTGCATCGGCAGGCGGACTCTCAACCACTGCGCCACCAGGGAAGCCCCCGGGAAGCCCCCTTTCTGTTCTTAGGATAAGTCCCACTAAGGATATACAGTCAAAATCATGAGTTGTAAAGTCAGTTTCTTATTTTTCCATGCGGTTATGCCAGTAACTTGAAATATACTTTGATTCATGACTTTCTTTTTCTTTTAGGAAATACTTTGCATTTTCTTTTAAAAACTAATTATGTAAAGTACTTACATGATGCCAAAGTCAAAACTATAAGACAGAGTATACGAAACGAAGTCTAGCTTCCACTCCCATGTTTTTCACCTTGTTCTTTTCTTATATGTAACCCTTTTTTATTAGTTTGTAATTTAGTCTGCCATTGCTGCTGCTTTAAAATGTGAGCAAATGCACCACACCTTTCTTAGGAGAGAAGCAACATATACATGGCCTCGGCCTTGCTTTTTTCACTTAAACAATATATCCTAGCGTCCCATGGCCTCCACAGAGATGGTCTTCATTCCTTTGTACGGCTGCACAGAACTGCATTGTGTGGATATATCGTGCTTTATTCAACCAGTCCTCTGTGGATGGACATGTGGGCTCAACAAACATTTACTGCATAACTAAACTGTGCCAGGCACTGGAGAGCAAGGCATGGTGTCTGGCCTCAGGAAACTCAGAGTGTAGAGAGGGTGAACGCTTGCAATGCAAGTACTTTCCTAAGGGAGTGAGATCTTGGATCCACTTAGCACAAAGGGCACATGGAACACGGAAGACAGTGTCCCACACAGGAGGGATACAGTAACTGTGGATTGCCATCTTGCTCCCATAGGGGTCAATATCTGGGAGATCTTGATAGGGGAGAATCCCCTTGGGAGGAGTTTTTAATCAATGTTTGAAACTGCTTAGAAAATGATGAGTGCCACCAATTGGCCGGAGAAAGAAAGACCAAGGGAAAGACGTAGAAAGGAAGGGTCCTAACCATAAAATTCCCCTGAAAAGAAAAAATGTAAGTTAATACAGGAGCTGTGGTTTAACAGTAAGAACACCTGTATAAAATTTACCACGGACCAGAAATTGCTCTAAGCCGTTTAAGTATATTTAACTTTAACAATCCTACGAAGTAGGGACTATTACTACCCACGTTTTACCTTCGAAAAAAATTAGGGCACGGAGGTCGCCGAACTTTCCATCAAGGTCACAGAACGGGCGAGGGGGGTTGGGAGCGAGAAAGCACTCGCAGTCAAGATTCGCAGATCGGCTATCTGTAAGCGGTGCTGTCTCCAAGGCGAGAAGAAAGCCCTTAAGTCTCCCTTCACTCTCACAGCCCCCTGGGGACCAGAGCCTACTCTTAGCACTCTCCGGGCGCGGCCTCTCCACCCCAAGATCCGAAAACCCCGTAGGTCATGCTCTAGGCGCCTTGCGGCTCGGGGGGCCAGAAAAATCCCAAAGCCCTGCGGGACGGTGGGCGCAAACTAGGCCGGCCGGCGGGGCAAGGTGCGTTTGAGCCTCGGTGCGGGGCCGCACGCCGCGCACGCCTCCACGAAAAGCGGCGCCGCCTGCTCTCCGACTCCTTCCGGTGTCCGCCGCCCGTTTCTAGGCGCTCCCGCCTACGTCTTGGCGCAAATACGGTGTGCTTCCCCGGGCACCTACCACACAACGAAAGTTATGAGAAGTCACCGGCAGACGCCCTGGCAAAGCCGGGGACCGTGACCGGCCCCCGGGGAACCCAAGATCTAAGGTTCTCAGCTCCGCTGTCCGAGTAGCCGCAGCAAGAGACCCGCCAGGAAAAAGACGCACGGGGCCGTGGCTCCTTCCGCTGCCCCCACCCCTACCACTTAAAGGTGCCGACCCCGCCCCGGGAGCCGCCCGAACACACGCGGGGAAACACCTCACGTGCACACCCGCGGGCGGGCCCGAGCCACACCCGGATCAGCCGCGTTTCTAGCGAAACCCCCGTCGTCGCAGACCATTTTCAAACTCCTCGCTTACCAGCGACTTTCGCCTTTTTTCCTTTTTAAAAGCCCACGGCAATCAACATTAAAAATCTAGCTGCACAAAAAGAAAAATCAAAGCTAACGCAGAATTCGGAGTCAAACGTGCCTTACAATCACGTACTAGACACAGGACGATAAGCACTATCAACAACCAAACCATCGCAGGATTAAAAGGATCCTTCATAGTTCATGTCAGACGGGTAATGTGCCATAGTCGTAACAAGGTTGGAAGGAGGCACATGTCACACAAGCGCGTGAACATCCAATCATCACACTTATGAACTACAAAAGGATCAACGTGACTCGTCGGCTAAGGAGCCCCGGGTACGACCCACTAACTTCACAGTAAGGGTGACAGATGTAGTGCATATTTACTTAGACTTGATATAAAAAGTCCTGTATATTTTATCACGATCACCGATATTGCCTGATACTTCTTTTGTTTCTATCTCAGTAAGTGAAAACAGAAACCAAATAGCGATGCGGCTATTATCCATGCAAATATACTCTCCATAGCTCCACCCTCTCTTGAACCCGGGTCGCTATTGCTTTACGGTAGTACGTCGTGAAATGACGGAGCGTAGCCGCGGTAATGGCGGAAGCTAGCCTTGTGCTTTGCGGCAACGACGTTTGCTAAGTCGGATCCTGATAGGCGCAGGCGTGCCGGAAGGGCTGAAGGTAACGGCGGCCCTGTTAGTGTCACGCCTTAGAGATTTATTTCTCAGGCTCTTTAGGATTTTTTTGTTTTCTCTTCTTTTTTTTTTTGAGTCTTCAGAGAGGCAAGAGTAATTTCTCCCTTCCACTGTTGGGAATCTGAGCTTCTGTTACTCTCAGAGAACCCCCTTTCCCGCATCTTTTCCTTTATACCTTTACTCTTCCGCGGGCTAGACTCTCCCTCGGTCCTCCAAGACGTCTCGCCGTTTTATTTGATTTTAGTTCTGTTCTTTGAGAGAATCCCAGCCCCGGAGTTATCTTTCCTTCCCTCTTTAGCGGACCCCCGCTCGCCTCCATCCTCGTCCTCGGTCTGAGGCATGGAGCCTGACGGCTCTCGGGAATCCCCACCCCGGGAGGGCTCTTCTTTTCCTGGACAGTGGCCTTCCTCCGCCCTCGGACAGGCCTTCTCCCAGATCTTGCACCAGTTTGCCGGTCAGGAATCCCGACGGGGCAAGGCCAGAAATGCAGCTCTTCGGGACCTCAGTGCTGTACTAGATGCCAAAGAATGTGATCAGTTGTTTGCGGGGAGTGACACCTCGCTCCGTGGAATGCCCGAGATGCTGGGGCAGGTGGCAAAAGCCCTGGGGAAGTATGCAGCTCCTCCCGAGGGGCCGGAAGGGGGAGGTGATCGTCACTCCGAAGTGGCCGAGAAAGCGGCAGCAGTTGGGTTACTCTTCCTTAAGCTGTTGAGGAAAGTTGAGACCGCTGAGAATTCCTTGGTTTGCCCTGCATGGAAGGCAGGCCTCCGTCACTTGGCAGGACCCATCTATATTTTTGCCATCACACACAACTTGGAGCAACCATGGACCAGCCCAAAATCTCAGGGCGTCGCTGGACAGGTGCTCGCCTTACTGCTTCAGGTTACTGAGTGTGGTTCTGTGGCTGGATTCCTCCACGGAGAAAATGAAGATGAGAAAGGGAGATTTACTGCGGTCATGGGGCTTCTCAAACCCGATTTGAATAAGTGAGTACTCCTGCCGTAAGGGCCACCGACTTAAGCTTCAGACTAATGTTTTAGAAGGTTAGAGCTCAAAGGAGTCTTGTGTCTGCATCAGCGACATAAAGGTGTTGTAAGCCCAGAACGGTTGTGATTGTGATGACGTTAACTCGGTAGTGGCAAGTTCGACATTAGAACCCAGGTCTTCAGACTTGATTTTCTAGTGCTTTTTCCAGTCCTGACAACTGCCCTGAAATTGGAAGTTCAGTCCCATTTATTTAGACTTAGCTTTCTTCAGTTAGGTGGGGTTGGGGATTCGGAGAAGATTTAAACTTCGAGAAGATTTAAACTTATGGTTTGAATTTAAACTTAGGGATCTTGAAGCTCATCGCTACTTATTAGATATGGAAGCGTGTTTGGGATGAAAAAATAAAAGTCCTTTAGATTGCTGTTAGCTAAAGTATTTTCTGTGAGTTTCCACTTGCTACTTTGTACATTTGTGTTTGTGACACTGGAGCGATGAGAAAAAAGTGAGTACATAACTGTCTTTTTACCAGGAATGTGGAGGTAAAAGGCTTAGTTTTGAGGATGTCTCTTGCTTCTTTTTATTGCTTCTGAATAGGACCAGTTTCATTATTTGCAATACAAAGATAACATTACCTGTTACACCGTATTTGAAGATTGGTTATGTGTGTAAACTCACTTTATAAGCTATAAATTGCTGTTTGAATATTGATTCATTTGCTCCCATGTGGTAATAATAATAGTGATACTGAAGACATTTCCTTTCCTCCTCTCTCCCTTCTCAACACTTTCTCACTGTAACCACCACCATCACCACAGATTCTTTACATAGCTGTGGTTATAACTGGCTACTTTTCATCGGATATTCTTTAGACCCAGAGCCCTGGGTGATAAATGTATTTAGTGTAAGTTCTGTACGTTATTTTGATCTAAATCTTAAAAATGTATGTTGTTAACATTGAGTTATCTTATGTGGAATGTATTTTTCTTTCAAGTATAAGAAAATATAGTTAGCTTGAACTGGACACCATGTCACTTAATGTGGTTTCACATTTCCATTTAGGGACTCCTGGAAGAGTAACCCAGCCACCAAACATGTTTTCTCATGGACTCTGCAAAAGGTCACTCGACCCTGGCTGAGCCAACATCTGGAAAGGGTACTTCCCCCGTCATTGCTCATCTCAGATGACTATCAAACCGAGAACAAAATCCTGGGTGTCCACTGCCTCCATCACATTGTGCTAAATGTGGTAAGTGGCCTCCGTTCTCTGTCATCTGTACCGATGGTGCAGGCTGAGTCATCATGGCCATTCCTCGTTCATGACATCACTGCTCTACTGCTGCCCATGTTTATATCTTTTATTAACTGGCTTTCTTTTAATGCTGTCATGTGACTCTCACTTCACTAATTTATATTTTTCTCTCTGTATTTTCCTCTGCCAGCCTAGTAGGTTGTATCTGATAGGTGATGTATATAAGAAACGTGGACCATCGTCATACTGAAGAACCAGACTTTGAGTCATTAACAACTGACTTTCAAGGAACAAAAAATTCAGAAGCTGAAAGAGATTATACCCAAATGTGCAATCTATTACTCAAGGAAACTGCTTTTTTTTTTTTAAACTGTATATTATGGAGCTTTTAAAATATACACAGAAATAGAGAGAGTGGTATAATGAATCCCATGTACCACGTTCAATCTCAAAAATTATCAACATTTTGCCAACCTTGGGAAGCTTTTAATTGGGTAATTTGTTTGATTGCAGCCAGCTGCTGATTTGCTGCAGTACAACAGGGCCCAAGTCCTATACCATGCCCTTTTCAACCACCTGTACACACGGGAGCACCACCTCATTCAGGTAATGGTAAGATTTGTTCATAACTCTGAGTCTGAGCTCTCAAATTTGAGTAGAAGGTGGCACTATGTGAATAAGAATACTTGGTACACATTTTACTCTTCTAGGAAGGTAAAGATGATAACTGAGAACCACTGACAAATTGAAAATATGGGGGTAGCAAATGACTAGAAAATGTCTCAATACCAAGAGACATCCACATTCCTGAGTCTCCACAGAAAAGCCAGTGTTTTATCTTCATCTGGGTCAATTATATATCACTTGGGGGCAGCTTTATGTCTGAAAAAGTTCTATTTTTTATTTTTAATTTTTTTTTAGTCTCACCAATTTATGAGCAAAAGAGAGATGGGTTCTTTTTCTGCTCTCCTTTTTCTTTATTTTCTCTTTTTGGCCACACAGCTTTCAGGATATAGTTCCCCAACCAGGGATTGAACCCAAGCCCCCTGCAGTGGAAGCACCGAGTCCTAACCACTTGGCTGACCGGGAACTCCCAAAAATGTTCCATTTTTATTACTTTAAGTGTCTTTACTTCTGGGCTGCTTTTATATCAACACACACTCTGGGAACTCCTTGTATGTTGGGTTTTTTGTGTCATTTATTCTTTCATCCAGTAGACATTGAGTACCTACTGTGTGCCAGTAACCATTGTAGGTTCCAAGAATGAATGAGTCGGACAGGGTTTCTGACTTTAAGAAATCCTTTGGAGAGACATTTATGCAAATATATATACTGTATATGTAAATACAGTACAGAGTAATAAATCTATTAAAAGTTTTCTGTAAAGTGCAGTGGGTGTTGAACAGTAGGCAGCTAACGAGGTTTGGTGGTATTGGGGTGGTTTTAAGAGGATCGGGTAAGGAGGTGATATTTGCTTATAAAGGATGAATAAGAGTTTCAGGCATGGTGTTTGGAATCACACCAGGACAGACGTAAACGATAGGGTCCTGGGCAGGCTGCGGCGCACAGCATCTGCTGTGAAGAGACCTTCAAGCTGGCGGAAGAGTAAGACGTGGAGATCGCCTTCCTCCCCACAGATACATCAGAAATACATCTACATGTGGAACAACTCCTACAGAACACCTACTGAACACTGGCAGAAGACCTCAGACCTCCCCAAAGGCAAGAAACTCCCCATGTACCTGGGTAGGGCAAAAGAAAAAAGAAAAACAAGAGACAAAAGAATAGGGATGGGACCTGCACCAGTGGGAGGGAGCTGTGAAGGAGGAAAGGTTTCCACACAGTAGGAAGCCCCTTTGCGGGCGGAGACTGTGGGTGGCGGAGGAGGGGGATGCTTCAGAGCCACGGAGGAGAGCACAGCAACAGGGGGTGCGGAGGGCAAAACAGAGAGATTCCCGCACAGAGGATCGGTGCCGACCGGCACTCACCAGCCCGAGAGTCTTGTCTGCTCACCCGGCGGGGCAGGCAGGGGCGGGGAGCTGAGGCTCGGGCTTTGGTCGCATCCCAGGGAGAGGACTGGGGTTGGCTACGTGAACACAGCCTGAAGGGTCTAGTGCACCACAGCAAGCCGGGAGGGAGTCCGGGAAAAAGTCTGGACCTGCCTAAGAGGCAAGAGACCATTGTTTTGGGGTGCGCGAGGAGAAGGGATTCAGAGCACCGCCTAAACGAACTCCAGGGACAGATGCAAGCCGTGGCTATCAGCGCGGACCCCAGACACAGCATGAGACGCTAAGGCTGCTGCTGCAGCCACCAAGAAGCCAGCGTGCAAGCACAGGTCACTATCCACACCTCCCCTCCCAGGAGCCTGTGCAGCCTGCCACTGCCAGGGTCCCGTGATCTGGGGACAACCTTCCTGGGAGAACACACAGCGTGCCCCAGGCTGTTGCAACGTCATGCTGGCCTCTGCCACCGCAGGTTCGCCCCACATCCGCACCCCTCCCTGCCCCTGGCCTGAGTGAGACAGAGCCCCCAAATCAGCTGTTCCTTTAACCCCGTACCGTCTGAGCGAAGAACAGATGCCGTCAGGTGACCTACACGCAGAGGCGGGGCCAAATCCAAACCTGAGCCCCGGGAGCTGTGCGAACAAAGAAGAGAAAGGGAAATCTCTCCCAGCAGCCTCAGGAGCAGTGGATTAAATCTCCATAGTCAACTCGAAGTACCCTGCATCTGTGGAATACCTGAATAGACAGCAAATCATCCCAAAATTGAGGTGGTGGACTTTGGGAGCAACTGTAGACTTGGGGTTTGCTTTCTGCATCTAATTTGTCTCTGGTTTTATGTTTATCTTAGTTTAGTATTTAGAGTTTATTATCATTGGTAGATTTGTTTATTGATTTGGTTACTCTCTTCCTTTTTTTTTAATATATACATATATGTATACTTTTTGTCTTATTCTCTTTTTGTGACTGTGCATGTATATGCTTCTCTGTGTGATTTTGTTTGTATAGCTTTGCTTTTATTATTTATCCTAGGGTTCTGTCTGTCTGTTTTTTCTTTTTTTTTTGCGGTACGCGGGCCTCTCACTGTTGTGGCCTCTCCTGTTGCAGAGCACAGGCTCCGGACATGCAGGCTCAGTGGCCATGACTCACGGGCCCAGCCACTCTGTGGCATGTGGGATCTTCCCAGACCGGGGCATGAACCTGTGTCCCCTACATTGGCAGGCGGACTCTCAACCACTGCGCCACCAGGGCAGCCCTTTTGTATAGTTTTTAATGCTTGTTATCATTGGTGGATTTGTTTTTTGGTTT
The DNA here is from genome assembly GCF_964270905.1 of Leucopleurus acutus. Classification (NCBI taxonomy): domain Eukaryota; kingdom Metazoa; phylum Chordata; class Mammalia; order Artiodactyla; family Delphinidae; genus Leucopleurus; species Leucopleurus acutus. Next base: position 25,867,540 of record NC_139163.1, on the reverse strand, counting down.
GGTTGCTCTCTTCTTTCTTTTTTTTATTTTTAACAATTACAAATTTTTTTTATTTTGATTATTTTATTTTTCCTTCTTTCTTTATTTTTTTCTCCCTTTTCTTCTGAGCTGTGTGGCTGACAGGGTCTTGGTGCTCTGGCTGGGTGTCAGGCCTGTGCCTCTGAGATGGGAGAGCCGAGTTTAGGACATTGGACCACCAGAGACCTCCTGGCCCCATGTAATATAAATCAGGGAGGGCTCTCCCAGAGATCTCCATCTCAACACTAAGACCAAGCTCCACTCAACAACTAGCAAGCTACAGTGCTGGACATCCCATGCCAAACAACTAGCAAGACAGGAACACAGCCGCACCCATTAGCAGAGAGGCTGCCTAAAATCACACTAAGTTCACAGACACCCCAAAACACACCATCGGATGCGGTCCTGTCCACCAGAAAGACAAGATCCAGCCTCATCCACCAGAACACAGGCACCAGTCCCCTCCACCAGAAAGCCTACACAACCCACTGAACCAACGTTAGCCACTGGGGGCAGACACAAAAAACAATGGGAACTATGAAGCTGCAGCCTGCAAAAAGGAGACCCCAAACATGGTAAGTTAAGGAAAATGAGAAGACATAGAAATACACAGCAGATGAAGGAGCAAGGTAAAAACCCACCAGACCAAACAAATGAAGAGGAAATAGGCAGTCTACCTGAAAAGAATTCAGAGTAAAGATGATCCAAAATCTTGGAAACAGAATGGAGAAAATACAAGAAACATTTAATAAGGACCTAGAAGAACTAAAGAACAAACAAACAGAGATGAACAACACAATAAATGAAATAAAAAATTCTCTAGAAGGAATCCATAGCAGAATAACTGAGGCAGAAGAAAGGATAAGTGACCTGGAAAATAAAATAGTGTAAATAACTACCGCAGAGCAGAATAAAGATAACAGAATGAAAAGAATTGAGGACAGTCTCAGAGACCTCTGGGACAATATTAAATGCACCAATGTTCGAATTACAGGGGTCCTAGAAGAAGAGGAAAAAAAAAGGACCGAGAAAATATTTGAAGAGATTATAGTTGAAAACTTCCCTAATATGGAAGGGAAATAGTCAAGTCCAGGAATTGCAGAGAGTCCCATACAGGATAAACCCAAGAAGAAACATGCCAAGGCAGATGTTAATCAAACTATCAAAAATTAAATACGAAGAAAAAATATTAAAAGCAGCAAGGGAAAACCAACAAATAACATAAAAGTGAATCCCCATAAGGTTAACAGCTGATCTTTCAGCAGAAACTGCAAGCCAGAAGGGAGTGGCAGGACATATTTAAACTGATGAAAGGGAAAAACCTACAACCAAGATTACTCTACCCAGCAGGGATCTCATTCAGATTCGATGGAGAAATTAAAACTTTTACAGACAAGCAACAGCTAAGAGAATTCAGCACCACCAAACCAGCTTTACAACAAATGCTAAAGAAACTTCTCTAGGCAGGAAACACAAGAGAAGGAAAAGACCTACAATAACAAACACAAAACAATTAAGAAAATGGTAATAGGAACATACATGTTGATAACTAACTTAAATGTATATGGATTAAATGCTCCAACCAAAAGACATAGACTGGCTGAATGGATACAAAAACAAGACCCACATATATGCTGCCTACAAGAGACCCACTTCAGACCTGAGGACACATACAGACTGAAAGTGAGGGGATGGAAAAAGATATTCCATGCAAATGGAAATCAAAAGAAAGCTGGAGTAGCAATTCTCATATCAGACAAAATAGACTTTAAAATAAAGATTATTATAAGAGACAAAGAAGGACACTACACAATGATCAAGGGATCAACCCCAGAAGAAGATATAACAATTGTAAGTATTTATGCACCCAACATAGGAGCACCTCGATACATAAGGCAAATGCTAACAGCCATAAAAGGGGAAATCGACAGTAACACAATAATAGTAGGGGACTTTAACACCCCACTTTCACCAATGGACAGATCATCCAAAATGAAAATAAATAAGGAAACACAAGCTTTAAATGATACATTAAGTAAGATGGATTTAATTGATATTTGTAGGACATTCCATCCAAAAACAACAGAATAAATTTTCTTCTCAGGTGTCACGGAACATTCTCCAGGATAGATCATATTTCGGGTCACAAATCAAGCCTTGGTAAATTTAAGAAAATTGAAATCGTATCAAGTATCTTTGCCGACCACAACGCTATGAGACTAGATATCAATTACAGGAAAAAATCTATAAAAAATACAAACACATGGAAACTAAACAATACATTACTAAATAACCAAGAGATTACTGAAGAAATCAAAGAGGAAGCCAAAAAATACCTAGAAACAAATGACAATGAAAACACGACGACTCAGAACCTATGGGATGCAGCAAAAGCAGTTCGAGGAGGGAAGTTTATAGCAATACAGTCCTACCTCAAGAAACAAGAAAAATCTCAAACAACCTAACCTTACAGCTAAAGCAGTTAGAGAAAAAAGAAGAAAAAAACCCCAAAGTTAGTAGAAGGAAAGAAATCGTAAAGATCAGATCAGAAATAAATGAAAAAGAAATGCAGGAAACAATAGCAAAGATCAATAAAACTAAAAGCTGGTTCTTTGAGAAGATAAACAAAATTGATAAACCATTAGCCAGACTCATCAAGAAAAAAAGGCAGAAGACTCAAATCAATAGAATTAGAAATGAAAAAGGAGAAGTAACAACTGACACTGCAGAAACACAAAGGATCATGAGATATACTACAAGCAACTGTATGCCAATAAAATGACAACCTGGAAGAAATAGACAAATTCTTAGAAAAGCACAACCTTCTGAGACTGAACCAGGAAGAAACAGAAAATATAAACAGACCAATCACAAGCACTGAAATTGATACTGTGATTAAAAATCTTCCAACAAACAAAAGTCCAGGGCCAGATGGCTTCACAGGCGAATTCTGTCAAACATTTAGAGAAGAGCTAACACTTACCCTTCTCAAACTCTTCCAAAATTTAGCAGAGGGAGGAACACTGCCAAACTCATTCTACGAGGCCACCATCATCCTGATACCAAAACCAGACAAAGATGTCACAAAAAAAGAAAATTACAGGCCAATATCACTGATGAACATAGATGCAGAAAACCTCAACAAAATAGTGGCAAACAAAATCCAACAACACATTAAAAGGATCATTAAAAAATTTTTTAAAAAAAGGATCATACACCATGGTCAAGTGGGGTTCATCCCAGGAATGCAAGGATTCTTCAATACATGCAAATCAATCACTGTGATAAACCATATTGACAAATTGAAGGAGAAAAACCATATCATCTCAATAGATGCAGAAAAAGCTTTTGACAAAATTCAACTCCCATTTATGATAACCCTCCAGAAAGTAGGTGTCAGGGGAACTAGCCTCAACATAATAAAGGCCATATATGACAAACCCACAACCAACATTGTTCTCAATGGTGAAAAACTGAAACCATTTCCTCTAAGATCAGGAACAAGACAAGGTTATCCACTCACACCACTATTATTCAACATAGTTTTGGAAGTTTTAACCACAGCAATCAGAGAAGAAAAAGAAATAGAAGGAATTCAAATCGGAAAAGAAGTAAAACTGTCACTGTTTGCAGATGACATGATACTATACACAGAGGATCCTAAAGATGCTACCAGAAAACTACTAGAGCTAATAATGAATGTGGTAAAGTAGCAGGATACAAAATTAATGCACAGAAATCTCTTGCATTCCTATACACTAATGATGAAAAATTTGAAAGAGGAATTAAGGAAACACTCCCATTTATCATTGCAACAGAAAGAATAAAATACCTAGGAATAAACCTACCTAAGGAGACAAAAGACCTGTATGCAGAAAACTATAAGACACTGATGAAAGAAATTAAAGATGATACAAACAGATGGAGAGATATACCATGTTCTTGAATTGGAACAATCAACATTGTGAAAATGACTATACTACCCAAAGCAATCTACAGATTCAATGCAATCCCTATTAAACTACCAATGGCATTTTTCACAGAACAAAAAATTTCACAATTTGTATGGAAACACAAAAGCCCCCGGATAGCCAAAGCAATCTTGAGAAAGAAAAACAGAGCTGGAGGAATCAGGCTCCCAGACTTCTGACTATACTACAAAGCTGCAGTAATCAAGACAGTATGGTACTGGCACAAAAAGAGAAATATAGATCACTGGAACAGGATAGAAAGACCAGAGATAAACCCACACACATATGGTCACCTTATGTTTGATAAAGGAGGCAAGAATATACAATGGAGAAAAGACAGCCTCTTCAATAAGTGGTGCTGGGAAAACTGGATAGCTACTATAAAAGAATGAAATTAGAACACTCCCAAACACCATATACCAAAATAAACTCAAAATGGATTAAAAACCTAAATGTAAGGCCAGACACTATCAAACTCTTAGAGGAAACCATGGGCAGAACACTCTATATGACATAAATCACAGCAAGATCCTTTTTGACCCTAGTGAAATGGAAATAAAAACAAAAATAAACAAGTGGGACCTAATGAAACTTAAAAGCTTTTGCAGAGCAAAGGAAACCATAAAGAAGATGAAAAGACAACCCTCAGGATGGGAAAAACTATTTTCAAATGAAGCAACTGGGAAAAAGGATTTAATCCTTACCAAAGGGTTAAACTCCAAAATATACAAGCAGCTTATGCAGCTCAATATGCAAAGAACAAACAACCCAATCCAAAATGGGCAGAAGACCTAAATAGACATTTTTCCAAAGAAGATATACAGATTGCCAACAAACACAAGAAAGGGTACTCAACATCACTAATCATTAGAGAAATGCGAGTCAAAACTACAATGAGATATCACCTCACACCAGTCAGAATGGCCATTATAAAAGAACCTACAAGCAATAAATGCTGGAGAGGATGTGGAGAAAAGGGAACCCTCCTGCACTGTTGGTGGGAATGTAAATTGATACAGCCACTATGCAGAACAGTATGGAGGTTCCTTGAAAAACTAAAAACAGAACTACCATATGACCCAGCAATCCCACTCCTGGGCATATACCCAGAGAAAACCATAATACAAAAAAGAGTCATGTACCACAATGTTCATTGCAGCTCTATTTACAATAGCCAGGACATGGAAGCAACCTAAGTGTCCATTGACAGATGAATGGATAAAGAGGATGTGGCACATATATACAATGGAATATTACTCAGCCATAAAAAGAAACTAAATTGAATTTTTTGTAGTGAGGTGGATGGACCTAGAGTCTGTCATACAGAGTGAAGTAAGTCAGAAAGAGTGCAGTCAGTCAGAAAGAGTGAAACAAATACCATATGCTAACACATATATATGGAATCTAAAAAAAAAAAAAAGGTTCTGAAGAACCTAGTGGCAGGACAGCAATAAAGACGCAGACGTATAGAATGGACTTGAGGACACAGAGAGGGGGAAGGGTAAGCTGGGATGAAGTGAGAGACTGGCATGGACACATATACACTACCAAATGTAAAACAGATAGCTAGTGGGAAGCAGCCGCATAGCACAGGGAGATCAGCTCGGTGCTTTGTGACCACCTAGAGGGGTGGGATAGGGAGGATGGGAGGGAGACGCAAGAGTGAGGGGATATGGGGATATATTTATACATATAGCTGATTCACTTTATTATACAGCAGCAACTAACACAACAATATAAAGCAATTATACTGCAGTAAAGATGTTAAAAAAAAGTTTCAACTATGGGGGGTGTGCAGAGAACATTCTGAAGACAGAAGAAACAAGTTATATAAAATCAGAGGTCGAAATTACCTTGTTTCTTATTTTATGCCTAGTCTCCCTCCTCCCACCTCAGTCTGTCACCTTTCTTTTTTAAATACTATTTTTGGTTTTGAGAACCCAGGCTGTGCTAACAGCCAGAAAGGTGTTAGGGCTCTTGAGATGGTGATTTAAGGGAAAAAAAAAGGAAAAAGGACATAAAAGAAAGAACAAATATCCCGGGAGAGCTAAAAGGGAGTGCCTAGACATTGAAATTTCAGATAGGGCTGTCGAAGTGGATACAAATAGGATCATCTGAGATTCTGTTTGGGAGTGGTTTTATTGTAAATACTTGTAAATATCACTTAGACTCAGGAATTTACTGACAGTAGACTTAGACTCCTAAGTTTTGGATTAAAGTCTTAGCTCTGCTATTCTTCCAATTTTATAGATTAGCAAAGAATCATCCTGAGAAGGTATTAACTTGAGACGGTCCGATGGAGATAAAAGAATGTAAAAAAAGTTTGAAAATGTAAAGTAATATACATTAAACTTATTACTAGACTGTTTTAGAATTCTATGACATGGACCCCAAGGATGGTAGATTAGTGGAAGTTGCTAGAAAAATCTGTGTTGTGAATACAAATTCGTTTACTACAATTCCTTTCTATTACTTCCTCCTAGGCTGTGCTCCTGTGTCTGCTGGATTTATTCCCCATCCTGGAGAAAGCCCTGCACTGGAAGGGAGATGCAGCCCGACCCACCACACATTGTGACGAGGTCCTGCAGCTGATTCTGACGCACATGGAGCCCGAGCACCGCCTTCTCTTACGCAGGACTTACGCAAGAAACCTACCGGCTTTCGTGAAGAGGTGAGTCCCAGGGCAGCTGGGCGTGGCCATACTCAACTTCAACTTCACTCTTTGGAGTCACATTTTCTCTGTCATTTTTAGGTTGGGGATCTTAACTGTCCGGCACTTGAAGAGGCTGGATCGAGTCATCATTGGTTATCTGGAGGTTTATGATGGACCCGAGGAGGAGGCTAGATTGAAGATATTGGAAGCCCTAAAACTTCTCATGCAGTATACTTGGCCCAGGTATGACAGCCAGCAGACAGGTGTGCTAAGAGGGGCAAAACTCAGCCGATACTCCCTTCAGAACTTGCCCAGGTGTACATTCAGTACAAAGTATTAAGGACGTGCCATATATTTGAATACCTCCTGTTTTTCCATACCAATTGGATTTTGAACTGTGAAAGTGGCATTGAAGATATAATATAGTCAGTTCCTTCAGGTGTACATTTCTCTGGATTTATAATGTATATTAGAATTTTAAAGGCCATTTAGCAGTGCTACAGTAGACGTACTTAACTTTGTTCACCATAATGTTTCTTAAATCTGATAGAGAATGGAGCACTCATAGCACATCACTGAACATCTGTGGTTATCAGAATACTGATCTGGGATATATTTGCTTAGCATTCCAACTCTGGCTCGAGGTAGGTGTCCCGAACAGCAAGCTGGAACCCAAACATGTTGGGTCTGCAGAAGGCTCTCTTGCATGAAATGTTTAATTCAGCGAGAGTCCAGTGCCTCAGCAACACGTGCGTGTCTCTGTTCTGAGCCGTATTCTCTCATCTCCTCATAATGTACCCCACAGTCACATTTGTAATGAGGCTGCATTTATTTGCTTACTGTCTTTCTCCTCTACTGAACTAGAAGCTCCAGGAGGATGGAAGACTGACCACTTTAGTACACTGAGAACTCCAGAACTTACTCAGAACCTGGTATTAAGTACACAGATATTTTTAAAGTGACTGGAATAGATGCATGAATGAAATTGAATCAGACTAATACTGTCCAAGTAGAAGAGGTCAGCAAGCAAACGTAGAGGTCAGAAAATGAATGTCAATTATGGAGGGGCCGGGGCCTGGGGAGTGGGAAACAGCAAATTGTGTGTTGAGTGATGACAGGTGGAGGGCTGAGCAGCACACAAGTTACAGGAAAACACTTAATGTTTTTTAGATCAAGATGAGGGATGGAAACTTTTCTTCTCCCAGTCACATTTCTGCCCAGAAGTATAGTTTATTTATATTTCCACACTACAAGTTAAATTATTTTTCAGCTTCCTTAAGGCTTTTTAGTTTTTTTTTATTGTGGTTAAAAAATACATAAAATTTACCATTTTAAAGTGTACAATTCAGTGGCATTAAGTGCATTTACAATTTTGTGTAATCATTATCATAAAAACTTTTAGAAACACTAAGTAGAAGTAAATAGACTGGGCCTAACTGGTGGTAATCTAGGATCTAGAAATATAGTGACAGAAAACTCAAATTGACACGTAAGTCTCAAAAGCCAAGCTTATTTCCCTCACTCTATTTTTAATCTCCAGGCCTAAGACCGCATCAAAGCTAAAGAACTATGGACCATTTCCTGTTCTCTGGTCAAAAGTATAGGCCCCTGGTAAGGGAGGTCCCAGTTCTCCCTTTTCAGGAGGGGCTGTTTGCTTACGGTAGGACCATGCTTATGGAGGGAAACTAGGTATTCCTGGGCAGGCCAGAATGTCAGTGTGTATGGGCAGCATGCTGTAGAAAAAACCAAGGGCCTTAAAGTTCAGAAATCTGGAGTCTGGTCTCTAGTTCTGCTTCCAGCTCTGTGGTCTTAAATTTTGACTTCAGTTCCTTCATTTATGAAATGAGGGTTTTCTACTAGATGGCCTTTGAAGTCTCTTTCAGTTTTAATATCCTGATTCGGAGTCTGAACATCATTTTTCTTCTTGATTCCAGAGTTCCCTGTAGACTTGTGGTCTTACTGAAGGCTCTCTTGAAACTGATATGTGATGTGGCAAGGGATTCAAGCCTCACACCCGAATCTGTTAAGAGTGCCTTGTTAGAAGAGGCCACAGACTGCCTGATTCTCCTGGACCGCTGCTCTGAAGGACAGGTGAAGGTAAGGGACAGTCTGCGACTTGGCTTCTGATAGGCTTCTTCATCCTCAGGTAATTCCTGTGATTCTAATTTACATTTAAGTGCCTGACCAAGTCTGTAAATGAACGTGGGGGCTTCGAGTCTCTACCTCTGAGCTTTCTAGCCTTCAATGGAGTTTGATTAATACCTTATTCTTCCTTTAAAGCTATTCAGAACTGTTTAGACCAAAAGGCAAGAGGATCAGTGGATGTTTCTGGAGCCAGGACAGAGAATGGGCAAAAGGATCATGATCGAGAAATTTAAGTTCTGTTCTAGTGGTCTGAATGAGAAAAAAAAAAACAGGTTGAAATAATGGGCTATAAACCACCAAGGACTAATAATTTAGGTAGAGTAAGCAATTCAGTTACCAGAAATGTTTCCAGTTTTTCAGAGGCAACTGTGTTTTCTACATGCTTACTTATCCATGTGGGAATTCTTCCTTTGGTCTCATATTCCACAGAAGTTAACTTCTCAAAGCCATAGCATACAATAGCTGTGTGTCCACGTATACATAATTTATAAATTACTGTCTCATTTCTTACCCCATTTAGAAATCAATTGAAAGTTATAAGGCAGCATGAAAAGAAATTCATATCCTAAAAATATTTAGGGGTAGCATGGTTTATTCAAATTATTTCACTTGGCTTTTTAATCTTGGGCACTTTTCAAGCCCTAGATTTAATCTGATTCACCCTGACTGGTAGTAAGCTACTTCTCTGTGCTCCAGTAGGACATTTCCGTTTCTAAAGTTACACCTGTTCTGTGAACTGTGCCCTAGTGTCATCCATCCTTCCTTCTTTGAGTATGGTACCAAGAAAGAACCACCAAGGTAAAAGGAAAACACATATCAAACAAACAAACAAACAAAAAACACACTGTTTGGTTTTATGTTTCAGGGTCTCCTGGCTAAAATTCCCCAAAGCTGTGAAGATAGTAAGGTGGGGAACTATATCCGAAGAGTGCAGCAGGTTTCTGAAGGAGCTCCCTACAATGCAACTTAAGACTTGTATTACTTTCCTGAAGAGGAAAAGATTTTCTTTCTGTTCCAATTGTTTTAAATGGAATCATTTCAGGAAAAAGGTATATTTATATTAAACATTATAACTTAGATCTTCTTTTTCCTTCTTTCCTTTTTACTCCCATAGAAGTAGGGAAAAGAAAACATGAAAAAATTGAAGTCTGGACATCTCTAAATAAAGGGGGGAGGGGGAGGAATGCAGGGGGAGGATACCAAGGAAACGGGTGGGTAGCATTTAAAATTTAGAAATATTTACACCCACAAACTCATCTGTTACGTTTCTTGGGCTCAAGCTGTTACTCCAGCACACGTAACAATGCTATAAAAATACTCTGTTCACAATTTAGGCTTTTCTCCACTCCCTCCCATATTTTTTGCCCCACAGAAGTAGCATAAATATTAAAAACACAAATATTGTGTTAAAAACAAGATAAAGAGCAAAACCCAGAAGTGTGTATGTGTTTAAGATTAAAAAAAAAAGGGAAGAAGTTCAAAATGTCCAGTCCTGTTTATAAACGTCTGAAGGGAAATCACGTGGTTTTGGCCTTGGCCTCGGGCTCTGTCTCCAGCTCGTACTCTATCTCTACATATGCTTTTTTCCTCCTCAAAGGTCCTTTCAAGGGTGCTTTGCCTTTGTGTTTAGTGTCAACGGCCTTTTCTTCTTCCTCACTGGAGGATTTATCATCCTCATCTTCATCACCGCTGGCGTCCAGTTTATCCATGTCCTAATGTGGGGAGGGAAAAAAATAGGAAAGACGCTAGATTCATTCCCCATACTGCCTATTTAGAACTAAAACTAGAGAATTTATCTGCTCTGTGTGACCAGAACTCCCCTCCCCCTTTTTTGTCCGAAGCCAAAGGACAGATTTTTACCCATGAACCTCACCTCAAAATCACTTATGTCACTCTCATCAACTTCATCATCTTCCACAAACTCTCTTTTTCCCACATCCTAAAATAAAATGTAACTATTATGTTCAAGATACATAATGAAAATTCAGCTTAGACATCTGGTTTTATTCTTTGATAAGTGCATCAATAACATAAACAGAATGAGAGTCTACTTACTAGGCAAGCAAAATCAACTTATTTCCAAGTTTAATACTTCTGAATTTAAAACACTTCAGGGATATCAATTCTCATGCCTGATTTAAATCATTAGAGATAAAACATCCTCATTTTAAATGGTTAAAATCAATATACAGTACAAGAGCAAACAATTCTTTGCACATTCAACAAAAAGTATTAATTTCAAATATTAAAAAATAGTTTACTACTAGGAAAAGTTACATCTGTGTACCTGTGTGAGTCTATTGTGAATCTACTTGTTAAATTTGCCCTTTAAGTACTTCCCCTATATTAACAGTAAAATTAAGCCCCTTGTAAATTTCAGTAGGTTCCTTAATGTTATATTCCCTCAGCTAATAAGGACCCTTCATTTGTCATCTTGCAGGAAAAATTTTAGAATGCTAATAAATAAGATCAAATTGTCAATGCATAAATAGTTTGTTGGCTGAACCTGGAGAACAAAGCAGCCACTTCTGAATCAAATTAATCAAAAATGATAGGAAAAAATAACCAAATATCTATTTTGGTTAGGGAAATGAAAATGATATTCTCTCTCAATTACATAAAAATAGATCTCATCGGGCTGGTGGCGCAGTGGTTAAGAGTCCGCCTGCCAATGCAGGGGACACGGGTTCGAGCCCTGGTCTGGGAGGATCCTACATGCAGCAGAGCGGCTGGGCCCGTGCGCTGCAACTACTGAGCCTACGCTCTAGAGCCTGCAAGCCACGACTACTGAAGTCTGTGAGCCCAGGGCCCATGCTCCACAACGGGAGAAGCCACCGCAATGAGAAGCCTGCACACCGCGACAAAGAGTAGCCACCCACTTACCACAACTAGAGAAAGCCCGTGCACAGCAACCAAGACACAACACAGCCAAAAATAAATAAATAAGTAAATTAAAAAAAAAAAAAAGATCTTATCCCATAGATTACTGCTTGACAAAGCAAAAACACAAAGCTTACTTTATCTTCTTCATCATCTTTTTCCTCAGCATCTGAAGAGCCACTGTCTGCCTCCTGCTGTTCCAGGGCCTTGTCGAAGGCATGGATGGGGAAGTTGTAGATGTCGCCATACTAAAGAACATAAACGTGGGTCAGCTTTAACCACATTTGGATCTTATGCTTGAAGTCCACTGTCCAACAAGTATATTATTTTCCTCAGTGATCAAACAAGAATAATTAGTAATATTACTATATTATTGTCAGGCCTAGAGCCAGCAGTGTCTTTCAAAAACCCATATTTGACATTTAAATAATCAGCGATTAATACCAAACAGGCACCTTCTATGAAGGATGGATACCAGATCACTTAAAACTTAATAGTCTATAAAACCCATGGATTGGAACAAATGTAATTTTGCTGATAAAGGGGAAATAGTAAGGAAAAAGTAAGTTTTATTCATGTTGTTTCTGTAAATGACAAATTTTTCAAAAGACAATAAAAATTCATTTTAAGGAACCTTAAAAGTCTAGGATGAATAGGCAGGAGGATCGAAACTGTACGGCTTTTATAGAGAGATCTGGAGTTGTTGTGTTTGGGAGGGGGAGTTGGGAATAATGGCAAAAAAGGAAAGGTCTCTCTACTGAAGTATCAAGAGTAACTAAAGTATTTTATGTGCTTGATCAGGAAACTAAAATGAGGAAGCCAGGGCCTATATGATATCTATTTTATTCCAGTAATAAAATCAAGGTGAAGATCTTTCTAGCATCTTTAAAAATAAAACACATTTCCCACTATTCCTACATTTCCTAGCATATTACCACCTAAAAAATAAAATCTGTACCCCAAAGTTCCTAGCTTTCTCACCGTATCTTGTTTCAGTCTCTCCAGCAATTCCTTTTCGATGGCGTTGTCCAGCTGAGCAGCTATTAATGCCTTTTCCTGTAAGAGAAAAAGAGCAAACCCATTTACTTCATTAGACTCATTTTTCAGCCTGTAGAAGTGGGAGAAATCAAGTTTTTATGTGAAAGATGTAATCCCCTTTTCCCTCTTACTGTAATAGGAACTTCTGCCTGTCCAACCAGATATATGTATCTTTAAAAAAATTCCTATGGTTTTATGAATAGATTTTTAAAAATAGTTTGATCATTTATTTTTATTTTTTTAAATTTATTTATTTGGTTGCACCAGGTCTTAGTTGTGGCTCGTGGGCTCCATGGTTGTGGCATGCGTGTGGGATCTAGTTCCTGGACCAGGGATCAAACCTGGGCCCCCTGCATTGGGAGCATGGAGTCTTAACCACCGCGCCACCAGGGAGGTCCCTTACGAATAGATTTCTAAATTAAATTCTACAAATTCTTTGACAGATACACAAAGCAAGTAGGTCTACATACATTTAAGTGTCTCAGAAAATTAGAAGTCCTGAAGCAGACTCCATAAAAGCTGCGAAAAGGAAACAGAGACCTTCACCCATTTATGCTTTCTAAAACGGTGTTAGATTCCATGTGATAGATAGAAAGTAGATCAAAAAATCTCTTCAGTGGTCTTTTGTAGGAAATGATACATGGTATCAACCTTTACACAAACAAAACATAAAAATGTAACCTCAATCTGCCTTTCTTGCCAAAGACTGTGCATTAATTTGAGAGTAAAAATCATAGAGAATGTTAGTGTTACACACTGAAGCTATGTTAGGATGAACAATGCACAGGATCAATTACAATGCAGGGAGACTGGGAGCACACAGAGCAGTTAGAAGGTTACTGTGATCTACATTTTTCTCTAAAGCGGGTGCTCACACCTCAGGGGTGATCCACTGAGATGTAGCAAGCAAATACTCAAAACTTTTTTGTATATTTTTTTCTTTAAGATATTAACTATTACACTTTTTTTTTTTTTTTTGGTGGTACGCGGGCCTCTCACTGCTGTGACCTCTTCCGTTGCGGAGCACAGGCTCCAGAAGCGCAGGCTCAGTGGCCATGGCTCATGGGCCCAGCCGCTCCGCGCCATGTGGGATCCTCCCGGACCCGGGCACGAACCCGTGTCCCCTGCATCGGCAGGCGGACTCCCAGCCACTGCGCCACCAGGGAAGCCCTAACTATTACACATTTTTATGCACACTCACATAGCTGCCTTGACTCTGTCCATAAAGGAAATAGTTGTGTGTCACATTACAGTGAGCAAGATATGCCAAGGGAAAAAATACTGCACAAGAGTTTGAAAGTGGTGGCCTCACTCCTTTATTCAGATTATTGCAGCCTATAGCTATTTGCTTGGTTAAGTGGATTTACAGATGATACTGAATACTTTGCAATAAGATAGGGAGTAGTAGTTTTAAAGATGTATGCTGGTTATTTAATGATTTAGTACTTTAAAAAGAGTTGTAGAACTTAAAGAACCATGCATTTTTCACAAAGAGAAAAATGTTCCAGATTTGTCAACCTTTTCTAAGATGACAGATGGCTGTCAGCAGTATGTAACGTAGCAGAAGTTTTTTTGTTTGTTTTTATTTTTGGCTGTGTTGGGTCTTCGTTGCTACACGCGGGCTTTCTTTACTTGTGGTGAGCGGGGGCTACTGTTCATTGCAGTGCGCGGGCTTCTCATTGCAGTGGCTTCTCTTGTTGCAGAGCAGGGCTCTAGGCGCACGGGCTTCAGTAATTGTGGCTCGCAGGCTCTAGAGCACAGGCTCAGTAGTTGTGGCGCACGGGCTTAGTTCCTCCGCCACATGTGGGATCTTCCCAGACCAGGGTTCGAACCCGTGTCCCCTGCATTGGCAGGCGGATTCTTAACCACTGCGCCACCAGGGAAGCCTCTGTAGCAGAAGTTTTAAAAAATAAATACACTCACTGTTCTTTCAAAGGAAAGGCAATATTTTAACAGTGAGTTTGAAAGAATTGTTTTTCCAAAAAAACCTTGTTCTGTGGCTAGAACATTTAAAAAAGTGATTACATCTATATGTGACATTGCTGAAAACGTGTCTTCTATAAAAGCTGCAATCACACACTTAAAAAATTTGGAAACGCCATTTTCTAACCCATTTAAAAATCTTCCAAATCTATTTCAGAGGGCTTCAAACTTATTTGGTAAAAATAGAAAATTTTGATTTCTTCTGAAAGGTTTGCAAGAATGCCTGTTTTGACTCAGGGAGGATGAAAACTCACTAGCCAGATTTAAACAAAAATGTCTGCATAATTGGTGGTGGAGAATGAAAAATGAACAGCAAGTACTAAATGCAGGCACTCAAAAATGCCCTCCTGGGCTTCCCTGGTGGCGCAGTGGTTGAGAGTCTGCCTGCCAATGCGGGGGACATGGGTTCGTGCCCCGGTCCGGGAGGATCCCACATGCCGCAGAGTGGCTGGGCCCGTGAGCCATGGCCGCTGAGCCATGGCCGCTGAGCCTGCGTGTCCGGAGCCTGTGCTCCGCAACGGGAGAGGCCACAGCAGTGAGAGGCCTGCGTACCGCAAAAAAAAAAAAAAGGCCCTCCTTTCTCTCTGTCTCTGAGCTCTCTCTCACTTATAACAGCGCTTAAAGGCAAATTTACACTGCTGAGAACCAAACCTTCACTTCACTACATCACAAACTTTTACTTGTAATACACCTATTGGTGCAAATATACATGTATAATAACATTTACAAGTAATATATTGGGGAGCATATGTTCAAAAATTTTACTGATGGGGTGAGTGATCAAAAAAGTTTGGAGATTCAATCCTGGGTTTCGGCACCAAAAAAATAAGTTTGGAGACGAATGATATAACAGGTTTGAGATACAGAACTCTATGTGGTTAATGGAAACAAAAGCATCAAGATTATTAAAGCTATTCCTTGATAGGATATGACAAATGATGAGGTAAATGTCTGTTGGTGGAAGGATGGTAAGCAAAGCAAATAGCTAGAATTACTGAAAATGTGAACTTGTCAGGAAAAGCTAATTTCTGGGTCTTAAAAGCATAAGAATACTCAGCCTGAGTGAGGTCTCATGAGGTGGACTGGCAGACTGCTCTCTATGACAAAGGCTGGAATTTCCTGACTAGATTCTCCATGGATAGCAAAATATTATCATCACTGTTCACTACTTCAGTAACAAAGCTGACAAGTTTACTTCAAAGAAACAAATAATCCCAATTAATCCCTATTAATCCCTTACCAGCAATTTCAGAACCCCAAAAACCCAGTTTAGATGCCTAATATGACCTGAACTGACATGAGGCTCCTTAAAAAAACATTTTTTAAATTCCATCTAGTGTGGATTCATCTAGTGAAACATTGTTATATTTTACTGCACAGCTACTAGTGTGCTTAATGAGAATGCTCAAAGCTGGCTGAGGGTAATATGTAAAACATAAGATTGGCAACATACCAGAATTCTAAATGTGACCTGAAGAATTTCAGACAAGGAGTTGTGGATCTCTATTTAAGGTATTTTTTCTGTTCTCCATTACACATACCCCCAAAGTACCCACATTTTAACCTGCCCTGAAAGTCATAATCTTCAGATATGGAATATCAGATAGCATATGCAACTAATACTGTTGTCCATAATCTAGGGCCCGAACGGTTCACAGACAGCAGTGACTGAATCGTTCTCATGAGACCTGACTACCTGACTACAGCCCTACCCTCAATGAAAATACAGAACCTACGATTATCAGAATAAGTTACCTCTCTTCTTTTTTCCCTCCGTTCCACCTTCTTACTCAAAGGAACAAGTTTCCTCCTACGGGAAATAAAACACATGATCAGAAACCCCAATTACATGTTCTACACGTTCCTTTAAAAAAAAAGATAGAAGAAAAAAAAGGATTGGAATTGATTTTGTAGGGCTCAGCTAAATATAGCAAGATTACATAAAATTTTCTAGATAGTTAATGCTATAAAAAGTCAGGCATTTTTACATATATTTGACATTGTTCATATACATGGCTGTTTCAGGGTGCCTTAGGCATCCTGAAACTTCTGAGGGCATTTACAATGCTAAAGATTAATGCTTCCGCAAGATAAGAAAAAATAATTTTCTACAGAAGATTGACATCTCTAGCTTTCTCTGCAGTCACAATGAATTAGGGCCTATCACTCCTTAAAGACGGCATGCAATTAATTCTGTGGATTTCATATCACTTAAAAAAGTAAGTTTTCAGTGAACCCACAGTAAAGTTCTTACACTCCATTTCACATTTTTAAGATCATTTTCAACTCCCTAATTTTAGGATTCCCTCAGGGTTAAAAAGACAATTTTCTGAAGCTGATAATCAAGTTGTAGTCTACTGTTTTTAAAATCCTGCAAAATTAAAGGGCACAACTTTAATCTGTGGTAAAGCTACTGCTGCTTAGCATGTCATAAAAAATTACCCAAAGTTGAACTTAACAGAAAACATTACTAGAGGTTTCACAGTATCTCAGCTTCATAATAAGATGCATGGAAAGGTAATCTAAAAACAAATAAATGAACGATCAGTACTCACTGCCGCTTTAGTGTAAGTTTTCTAATTCGAATTAGGTACTGGGTGATCTTGGTGAATCTCTGCTTACATTTGTGTCGAATGAAACGGGGCCAGTAAATTAGATTTTCATCTATTTGTTCCAGTGCTTTCTCATAGTTTTTATGAAGCCGGACCTGTTAAACAGAAAGGAAGCTTGAAGGGCAAGGGTCATATTAAGTCTTCGCTGTTAACGACACTTATGGGGCCTAATAAGGACGGCTCCAAGAATTTAAGGTAGACGTGGTCAAGGAAGTGAGAAAAGCATGTGGCCTTTTTGCTCTTGATCAACGGTCGTCATGATTTTATGTCCTAAGTCTTACCCGTTCCCAGAGACGCCTAGGGAAAGCTGCTCGTTCTATAACCTTCATATACAAGTAGCACTGTCCTGCAGGATAAATAGTTTTATTATTATTTACGGAGAGACTAAAAAATATCCTTTTAAAAGCTGTTGAGTACTTCTCTTGGAAGTTAAAACCGAGGAGTTACCTTTCTCTTCTTTGATAGTGGCATACTGACTGTTTGCCAGGGGACAGGACGACCGATTACACAGTCCAGTCAGGCTGTATTCATTTCTGCAAAAACTCTGAGTCTTGGTTCTAGAATGAGAGGAAAAGAGCAAAGATTCTAAGATGGGATGCCAAGAGGGCAACTGACGGAATCTGTATCCAAGTTGAAAATCTAGACTCACCTTATTTTGAAGGAACAAAATTGCTTGTTTCCTAGTGTATCCCAGATAACCTGCAAGACAAAGTAGAAACCCATTTCAATTGCTCTTACCTAGCAGATGCCATATTAATCCAAGAGAACAATGCGCTAGGGCAGCACCCTGCTTTACTGAGGAAATGAGTCTTTGAAGAATGAGAGGACAAAGAAATGCTTTGTAAAACAGTCTGATTTATTTGTTTTTTTACACAAATAACAGATTCTTGTAGGAAAAGTAAATACAAATTAGCGATAACCATAACCTTACTGCCCAGAGATACAATTTCGTAGTATTTTTTTTTTTTTAGATGTTGGGGGTAGGAGTTTATTAGTTTATTTATTTATTTTTGCTGTGTTGGGTCTTCATTTCTGTGTGAGGGCTTTCTCTAGTTGTGGCAAGTGGGGGCCACTCTTCATCGCAGTGCGCGGGCCTCTCACTATCGCGGCCTCTCTTGTTGTGGAGCACAGGCTCCACACGCGCAGGCTCAGTAGTTGTGGCTCACAGGCCTAGTTGCTCCGCGGGATGTGGGATCTTCCCAGACCAGGGCTCGAATCCGTGTCCCCTGCATTAGCAGGCAGATTCTCAACCACTGCACCACCAGGGAAGCCCCAATTTCGTAGTATTTTAATTTGTATATTATACCAACTAGCATGCCTACATGTATATTTTAAACAATATGAGATTATATATATAGTAGTGACTTTTTTTTTTTTTTACGTAATGTGGTCATTACGCATCGTTGTCACACACTACTAGATTTTTGGATATACGTACCACACATGCCATGATTTTACCTCATTGACAAGGAAGATCCTCTGTTGCTATCCTCCACTAACTCATATGCTCTATATTCATTCAGCATTTATTGTACACTTAATACTTATGTAAGACACTGACATTTCAAAGTCCTGACACACAGGAGGCACTCAGGCACGTGCTGAATGAAGGAAGGTACAATCCTTAAAAAGTTTTTTCTTTCTAGCTACAGAAAAAGAGATGTAAACAAAGTATCACAAAGCAGCAATCTAAATGCCACAGGAGAGGTGTGTAACAGCATGAGAGCCTTTGCGTGAGCTGCCTGGAGGAAGTGGGAAAGGCTCTGAAGTAGTTAAAGGGAAAAACACAAAGAAGCATTAAAGAATGGAACAACTTTTTTGGAATTTTACAGGATGTGTGTTTGGCAGGGGATGGTGGGAAACAGGTAAGAGGAAATGAAACTGGAGAAGTAGGAGCTAATTCTGGTTTGTGGCTTTAAATATCATCTCCAGGTTGATGACTCCCAAACTGTCATCTCCTGGTCAAACTTCTCTTCAGAGCACCAGATTTGTATATATATGCAGCTGCTTACTTGACATCTCCACTTGAATATCTAAAAGGCATCAAACACATTCACAGGTCCAAATGGAGCTCTCAATTCCACACCTCTCAAAAGTATACTGGGTTCCTTCCCTAGTCTTCCCCACCTCCATAAATAAAACCACCACTGAATGGTTTGTTCAAATCCAAAAATCCCTTGATTTTTCCCTTCTTCATTTCATCCATAACCAAGTCTTGCCGGTTACAATGATAAAACAGATCTCTAATTCATCCATTTCTTTTCATAACCACTCCCACCTTATTGAAGCTACTTTCATCATGCTCTAGTCTCCTTGCTTTCATTCTTTCTCTCCTTCGAAAGCCTTTCACACAACTAGAGACATTTTCACAAACGTAAATCAGATGTCACTTCTCATTAAAAAAAGCCTTAAAACACCTCCTCCAAGACTCTACATGATCTTGTCCTGCAAAGATACCCAACTTCACTCCCTACCTTTCTTCCCTTGATTTCTATAACACAGTCACACTAATGTCCTTTACCACATTCCTTCTCTCTTACCTCCAGATCTTTGTATTTTACTGTTCTTACTGCCCAGATTGATTGCTTTTCCCTCAGCCCCCAGTGGCGGTTCCTTCTCATCTTTTAGATCTCGCCTCAGATACCTTCTATTCAGAGAAACCTTCCCCCATCAGCCCTATCCGCATCAACCCGATGTTTCTTTCATAGTAGTATTACACGGTTCAACTGTATTTAATTTGTTCACATGTTTACTGTCTCCCCCGCCAGAGCTACAGTAAAATAGAGGTCTTTTGCCTGGCTTAATAACAACCAAATCTCCAGTAATTACTCTTGGCACACTGTAGGCGCTTGAATATATCTCATACAAATAACTAAACGAATAAGTCTAGGATGCTTCCAAAATTTTGACGCGGGCAGAGAGTGGAGCAAACGTAAAAAAAAAAAAAACCTAACACAGGAAAAGCAGGTTGAAAAGTACGGTGCACGTGGTTGAACAGGATGCTTAAATTTGGTGTCTAAACTTCACCGTACCGTCCCCCAGGCCGCCACCCACCCCCTACCCCGCCGCTTCCCGAGTCCCCAGGGGACCATACGCAAAGTCCTTCCTTGCTAGGCACCAAGGCCTGGATACACCGACCCTGGGGGTTGAGGTGGCGGTGTCCTGACCCCTTAACCCCGAAGTGTCCGGGTAGACACGTGAGGGCCCCACGCTCGGAAATCAGGGCTCTGGAAGCCTCGCTTCCGGAGCCACCCTACGCTAATGGGCCAGCTGAGTAGGTGGCTTCTGAGTCTCCTAAAGCGAGCGAGACACACTTCATAAAACCCGGGTGGCAGCGCAACAAGACTCACATCATCTGACTGCATGTTGTCAGCGGTTCAGCGGGTTGAGCCTGGCCAGGACAGGGAAGCAACCATACTGCTTCCGGAGAATCACTTCCGGGAATCCCAGTCTCGCCTATCGCGAGAGTTCTGAGTTCTGCAACGGGTATTACGCGGCGCTCCTTGACTAAGGAGCGGTCTAACTTCTGGGTCCGCCGCCAGGTTGCCGCCGCCACTGGACTGTCACCGCGCGCTCGTACCGCTTAGGTTTTGTCCCCGGCTCCCCTTGGGACTGTAAACCCGGCTAAGGGCCCGTGGGAGACCGCGCAGGAGCCGGCGGCATTTCGAAGGGCGGAGGCCGAGAGCGCCGGGAGCGCCCCTGTCTAGCGAGTGGTTTGACGGTCCCTGAGTGTTAGCCGCCGGCCCCGGCCGCTGGGCCTTCCCTCCGCGGGGCGCGCACCGCCGCCGGCGGGGCCTCAGCTCCGGGCCGTCGGGGCTGCAGTGTTCTCGCTCCTTCGCCGAGTCTGTGGACCTCAAACGCGGGCTTTTTAGACTTAAGACCCTCGCTTCCGCACTTACCCCCCCACCCCGTTTGGTGTGGTATTGGGTCCTGACTTTTGAAATTCCTGGGTCAGATATTTTTCCCCCCGCCCCGCGCTTTTTCTTTTGACAGGGGAAGAAGAAAATCTTTACCAGCTCATACCGTTTTTCAAAAGAAAAGCCACTTCAATACCAGTGGAGTAAGAAAGGCACAATCCCAGAATAAGGATGGCCCTTAGTTTGCATATCACATTATAAAATAATTTAGTATATCATAAATAGTATAATTTTGTTGTATGCAGATGAAAACTAGGCATTAGAACCACCCTGTTAGAAAGCATTGATTTAGCACTGGTTTTGGGAGCCAAATTTAGGTTATAAAAACCAACTTCAGTTTACTAGATGGTTTGGGGCACGTCAGTCAACCTTCAGCAAAGCTGTTTCCCATTAGAAAAATGGGTGTATGCAAGGACTACAGGTATTATTGTAACAGAGAAGCACAAATGTGACTTCATATTGGATCTGCTGCTTTTACGTTCACCTTTGTATTCTCTTGCTTTTGCTACAGCTTAATAATTAAAAGAATGGTGCCTGTAGCCTGAAATATGCGGGAGAGCCCATCCTCAAGGCTCTGACCTTTAAAGGTGTAACCCTTTCCCATTCATATAGAGATAAAAAGTTGCAGAGCAGAGAACGTTTGCCTTGTTGGAGGCTAATAGGAGCATCCTGACCTGACCTAGTGGACGGCTGCAAGAACAAAGAATTATGGCCCCAAGAAGTTTGCAGCAGTCAGCCACACCCCTTCCCCTTTTAGTGTAAAGAAAGCCACTATCTTCTCCATCCGCTGGCTTTCCGAATAAAATTGCTCTTCCTTGCTTCAGTAACTCATCTTTTGATTCATTGGCCTGCCATGCAGCGGGCAGTAGGAGCTTGGATTTGGTAACAGTATGTTAAAAGCATAGTTTACATTGCTTCGTAAAGAACCAGTGTGATGGTTGTCACTAGCCTACTGCCTTATGCAAGGCTGGTTTAGAGATCAGAGGAAAGTCATACTAGAAATACCCGTACCCTTTTATGTTAGTAAAATCAAGTTTAAAACTGGATTGGAAGTTTGGAAAATGTGGAAGAACTCAAAAGCTGGATGAGACTCACCACCTGGACTACAGCACACTCCCCGAATTAAGTAGGGGAAATAGTGTGTGTTTTCAGTATGATTTACTATAACACTCCGTCCCTGCTCACCACCAACAGGTGAGTCCCGTAAATAATTTTTTTAAATTGACGTGTAATTGACATATTACATGAAATGTTATGAGTAAGATATTGGAGATTGTAATGCAAAGCTGCCGTTCATGATTTTTGTGTATAGTGAGTTGGCTGTAGTATTTTACAATTGTCTGTTTAAAAAAAGAAAACTTATATCCCCTTTCAACTTTATTGTATTTAATTGGTACAAATTGTGTGTGTGTGTTTTAGAATACAGACTAATTCTGATTTTTTAAAAAAAATCTACTCTCAGCAACTTTCAAGTTTGCAACAGTATGATTAATTACAGTCACCAACTGAAAGTTTGTGCCTTTTGTCCCCCTTGGAGCATTTTGCCCCCATCCCACCCCTCGCCTCTGGCCACCACCAATCTGTTCTCTGTATGAGCTCTGTTGTTTGGTTTTGTTTTGAGGTTCCATATGTAAGTAAGATCGTAGGGTATTTGTCTTTCTCTGACTTATTTAACTTAGCGTAATGCTCTTAAGGTCCATCCATGTTGTTGCAAATGGTAGGGTTTCATTTTTTATGGCTGAGTAATACTCCATTGTACATATATACTACATTATCTTTTTAAATTCATCCATCGATAGACACTTCGGTTGTTTCCGTATCTTGGCTATGGTAAATAATACTACGATGAATATGGGAGTGCATACATCTTTTTGAGTTAGTGTATTCATTTTCTTTGGATAAATACCCAGAAGTGGAATTACTGGATCACATGGTGGTTCTATTTTTAATTTTTGGAGGAACCTCCATATTGTTCCCCACAGTGGCTGCACCAATTTACATTCCCACCAACAGTGCAAGAGGGTTCCCTTTTCTCCACATTTTCACCAACACTTGTGTGGGTGAGAGGGTATTTCATTGTGTCTTTGATTTCCATTTCCCTGATGATTAGTGATGTTGAGCATCTTTTCATGTACCTGTTGCCCATCTTGTGTGTCTTCTTTGGAAAAATGTCTATTCAGATCTTCTGCTCATTTTTTAATCAGATTGTTTGTGGGTGTTATTTGCTATTGAGTTGTATGAGTTTTTAAAATATATTTTGGATTTTAACCCCCTATCAAACATGATTTGCAAGTATGTTTTCCCATTTAGTAGGCCGCCTCTTCATTTTGTTGATGGTTTCCTTTGCTGTGCAGAATCTTTTTAGTTTAGTGTAGTCTCACTTGTTTGTTTTTGCTCCTGTTACCTTTCCTTTTGGTGTCAGATCTGAAAAATCATCGCCAAGACTGATGACAAGGAGCTTACCACCTACGTTTTCTTCTTGGAGCTTTATGGTTTTAGGTCTTACATTCAAGTCTTTAATTCATTTGGGGTTGATTTTTGTGTATGGTGTAAGATAGTCCTCCAGTTTTACTCTTTTGAATGTGGCTGTCCTGTTTTCCCAGCACTGTTTATTGAAGAGATAGTCCTTCTTTCACTGTATGTTGTTCGCTCTTTGTTGTATGTTAATTGACCATATAAGCATGGATTATTTCTGGGCTTTGTATTCTTTTCCAGTGATCAGTGTGTTTGTTTTCATGCCAATAACATACTGTTTTTTTATTACTATAACTTCATAATGTAGTTTGAAATCAGGGAGCATGATGCCTCCAGCATTGTTCTTCTTTCTCAAGATTGTTTTGGCTATTTGGGGTCTTTGTGGTTCTGTACAAATTTTAGGATTGTTCTATTTCTCTGAAAAATACCACTGGAATTTTGATAGGGATTGCACTGAATTTGTAGATTGCTTTGAGTAGTATGGACACTGAAACAATATTAATTCTAATACATAAGCACAGAATATCTTTGCATTTATTTGCATTTTCTTCAGTTTCATTCATTAATGTCTTACAGTTTTAGTGTACAGATCTTTCACTTCCTTGGTTAAATTTATTCCTAGGTATTTTATTCTTTTTGATGCAATTGTAGATGGGATTGTTTTCTTAATTTCTCTTTTTGATAGTTCATTATTAGTGTATAGAAATGCAATAGGTTTTTGTATATTGATTTTGTATTCTGCAACTTACTGAGTTCGTTTTTTAGTTGTAACGGTTTTTTGGTAAATAAACTTGACTTGCAACCACCTTTGAAATGGCTCTTAACAAGTTTTCCTCCTAAAGAGTGAGGACTTCAAATGGAAATGCAGAATGTAGAAACATCCTCAAAGTGAGACATATTTTTTTAAAAATAATTACAAGTAATACAAGAATGCAGGCTAGTTTATTTTCTAAAGCCTATTAAGTAAGAAGTAAATGTTTTCTTTCACTCCTCTCCTTCCAAAAGCCTTTAGTTAATTCATCAAATAATTTGGAGTACCTGCTATGTGCCAGATACAGTTCTAGGTGCTGGAGATGCAGCAGTGAAAAAAAAAAGGATCTATGCTCTCATGGAGCTTACTTGGTAGCGAGGAGACAGATAGTAAGCAAATAAACAAATTATATGACATGATGTCAGGCAGTGGTGATGTTATAAAAAAAATAATAAAGCTAGGTCAGTGAACAGAGATGGAAAGGATGATGCTCTTTTAGAATGGGTAATCAGAGAAGGATTCAGAGGAAATGATTTCTAGGGAACCTCAGTGAAGTGAGGGAATAAGTCATATGAAAACGTATGAGTATCTGTTAAGGCAAATAAAGAGCAAATGCAGAGTCCCAGAGATAAGATGCTTGGAGTGATCAAGGAGTAGCACGGGGAACGTGTGGGCCAGAGGGTGGTGAGAAAAGGGGAGAGAGAAAGGACATGAGACTGGGGAGCAGACTGGGGCCAAATTAGGCACAAGTGTAGTCAGCCTCGCCTTCACAGTAAAACAAACTGGAGGCTTTCAAAAATCCTGACACCAGATTTCTACTTCAAAAACTTTGTAGAGACAATTTTTTTAGTGGAGAGATATATTATGTTCAAGACTTGAATGTTTCACTGTCATTAAGAAATCTGTTCTCCACTGTTTGATCTATAGATCCGGTGCCTTCTAAATCATAATTCCAATAAGATGCTTATAGAATTTGACAAGCTGATCGTGAAGTGTATATGGAAATGCAAAGGATCTAAAAGAAATAGAAAAAAATATGTATGTGTAGGTGTGTGTGTGTGTGTGTGTGTGTATACAGACATACGCACAAACACACACATAGACCAACAGAGAAAGAATGGCCAAGCAAGTGGCACCAAATGTTAACAGTGGTTGAATTTAGGTAGTTAGAAGGTAGTAGGATATATTTTTAAGGTATGGTTCAGAAGATTTGCAGATGGATTGGATGTGGAATGTGAGAGAAAGCAAAGAGTCAATGATGACTCTGCCATTTAGGGTCTGAGCAGCTAGCTAGGTGACCAGAATGTGCTGGGAAGTGTGCAAATTTGGTGGGTGGTCAGTTTTGGACTTGTTAAGTTCAAAATGCCAAATTAGATATACAAGTGAAAATGCTGAAAAGGCAGTTAGTATACAACTCTGGATTCAGAGGAGAAATAACACTATAGATATACATTTGGAGCTCATTAAAACCATGAACCTGGTGAGATCACCTTAGAGCTGTAATGCTGACATTTTTTTCTGGGGTGCTCCCTAAAATAATTTTGGAAAACTGTGTGCTCCATCACACATTATTAAACTGATACCTAGGAATTTTCATCGTAAATTTAAATAGTTAAAATTATGTAATTTATGGTATATTATAAACATGGACATGTTAGAAGATTACATTTGGATTCTTGGAACCTAAATATCATAGAGATTTGAAAACAAAAATCTTTAGTTTAAAAAAATGGAATAAACCCTAACAGTCAGAAATATTATATAGTTCCCCTTCTTCTTGAACAAAAATATATTCTATTTCCTCAACAGAATTTTATCCTAATGTAATATATTTTTAATCTTGAGAAGTGCTTTATTGATTATCCTATCATATTCCCTACCAGAAATATTGTTATAAATTGAAATAGTTTTTAAAAAATATCCTGTAATCTTAAAGCTCTATGTATTAAGAAAAAAACGTTATGGAATGAGTTATCGTTGTGATTATTATCAGTAGAAAATTGACTAAGACACTTCTGTTAGAACTTTTCAACATGTCTCATATGTCTCTTAAGTTTTACTATAGTCAGTTATATATTGCCCTCCTTTTTAATGGTTCCTAGACCATTTTTCCTCCCCACAGCCCTGTGAAACTGTTGAAAGCTCTGCTCAGCATCTCAACATCCTTTCAGCTACATATTTCTGCTCCCCTTCTAGGTCTTTGGACTGCCACCTTCAAAATGTAGGTTCCTTGAAGGCATAAGTGGGCTCACCGCTCTGGCTTTCCCTTCCCTTCAGGATGTAAGCCTGGCAAGTGTTCATATTTTGTCATCTTTTCATCATATTCTGTCAGCTTTAACAATTGTTCTTGGTAGTAGGGTGGGTCAGAAATAAGTTAGACTACTTTGGAGCCTTTCTTGATAATTTTTAACAATGGTAATATAAACCACCTTCAAGGGAGATAGCTGTCCTGCTACAAAACACCTAATTGTGAGGCACGGAACAGATGAACAAGGTGAATACCATTTCCTGACAAGATATTAAAATTTATTTTAGGGCTTCCCTGGTGGCGCAGTGGTTGAGAATCTGCCTGCTAACGCAGGGGACACGGGTTCGAGCGCTGGTCTAGGAGGATCCCACATGCCGCGGAGCAACTAGGCCCGTGAGCCACAACTGCTTGAGCCTCCGCGTCTGGAGCCTGTGCTCCGCAACAAGAGAGGCCCGCGCACCGCGGCCCCGCTTGCCACAGCTAGAGAAAGCCCTCGCACAGAAACAAAGACCCAACACAGCAAAAATAAATAAATAAATCAATAAGCTACCCCCAACATCTAAAAAAATTTTTTATTTTAAAGATATAGTATTTGCAGCAATGTGCAATGGCACCAAGTTTTAGAACGAGAATAGTGGAACAGAACAGAGAACCAGAAACATTTCTACTCATAGAAGGAAAGCCAATATATGACAGAGGTGGCATTGCTGATTAGTGCAGACTGGATGAATTATGAATAAGTTGTGTTGGGACAATGGGTCATTCATGTGGAAAAAGATAAAATTGGATATTATATTATAAAAATTTATTTCATAGAAGAATAAAGACCTAAATGTGAAAACAAAATGTTAAAAAGAAAATAGAGGAGGATATCATTATGATCTCAATGTAGAAAAAGATTTCTTAATTAGGATACAAATAGCACAGGCCATAAAGGAAAAGATTAGTAATTATAACCTTTCACAAAAATGAAAGGCTTGTGGGCATTAAAAGTCATAATAAAGGGACTTCCCTGGTGGTGCAGTGGTTAAGAATCCGCCTGCCAATGCAGGGGACATGGGTTCGATCCCTGGTCCGGGAAGATCCCACATGCCGTGGAGCAACTAAGCCTGTGCGCCACAACTACTGAGACTGAGCGACACAACTACTGAGCCCATGCGACACAACTACTGAAGCCTGCGCACCTATAGCACATGCTCTGCAACAAGAGAAGCCACTGCAATGAGAAGCCTGTGCACCACAACGAAGAGTAGCGCCCGCTCGCCGCAACTAGAGAAAGCCCACGTGCAGCAACAAAGACCCAACACAGCCAAAAATAAAAATTAATTAATTAATTAATTTTTTAAAAGTCAAAATAAAATGAAAAGAAAAAACAAGGACTATAAGCAATTTGAAATGTATATTATTGAAGAAGAATTAGAATCCTGAACACATGATGAATTTCTACTAATCAATAAAAAAGAGAGAAACTTCAACAGAAAGTGGGCAAAATATGTGAATAGGTACATCACAGAAAAAGAAACAGATGGTCAACAAACACAGGAAACGATGTGCTCATTCTAACCTATAATTGTGAAACGTGAATTACAAATATAACTAGATACCATTTTACATCAGCAGAATGTCCAAAGTACACCCCATCAATCATAAAATCACAGATGGAGAGGATAAACCAAAATTCTTATTCTGATATGATATATACAATATACACAACTCCACTTATGAAGTATCCTCACCAAAAACCAATTTGATTTTGAATCTGATTAAGTTTCATTATTTAAATATCATTCTGCGTGAAATAGGAGGGATGTAGGAATATGTTGGATGACATCATAGCCATGTGTTGGGAAAGGTCATCAGAAAGACGTGACCCCAGGTTTGGCCTTCAAGCTGGACCCGGGCGTTCAGCGGCTGCTCACTCCCTCCCTGTCCTTGAAATGTGCCCTCTGCTTGCCTTCCCCAATCTAGAAGCTGCCCAGGGACACAGCCTGGAGACAGTCATGCAATGTTGAGACCACATGGACTGTGTACATGACCAAGCCCAGTTAAACTTCTGGGTAAACTTGTAAGATTTGGTGGGTGGGTACGGAAATCTACTTGTCTTACAGCCTCCGATGTAAGTTCCTTTGCTTATTGAACCTGCTGCCCACCCGTCTGGAGCGGTCTGCCTCTTTGGTTTCTCCCTTCCCTGCTTATGGTGGCGGTGGTGCTGCGGTAGGGTGGTGATTTCACGTTTCACCCAGGAAGCTCCCTGGGAGGCTGCAAACCAACAGCGGAAGAGTGAGCCAGGAGACCAAAGAAATGGGCTGTAGGAAAGAGGGATCCACAGGGGGAGATCTCAGGTGGGCCCTCCACCTCTCCGTGGGCAGGCGTGGCTGATGTGTGGGATGCCTGTGGGCCAATGCATGAGTACAGGGGCGCCCTGAGAACGCCGGCTGCTGCCATGCGCTGTTTAAGGAACTGTGCAGAGCGCCCTGTGACAAAGAAGGGAACCTTGTGGCTGCCACGGGGGGCTGGCCTCTACTGGGGGCAGTTCGCGCTGGGCATCGATGCCCAACTAGAGGCTGAAATGAAAGTTAAAACGTTAAAGGAAGAGCTGAGGTACGGAAGGATGTGCAGTATCCACTGCTCTGCTAGCTCTGGGCTGACACACAGGGTGGGAGAGCAGGTTGGTAAGTTTAGAGACCTGAGCTTGTGACAAAACCTGGTTAGGATACCAAGAGGTGGAGTTTCTAGGAAGAAGAAGAAAAAGAGGAGGATGTTGAAGTGATTGATGAGAAAAGAACAAAAAGCCTCTTGCCATCTGACTCCTAATACAAAGGGAAACTTTAAATAACAATTACCCCAAAGCCTAGGAGAAAACTTACATTTGTTCTCTGTCCCTTGTGGTTGTAAATCTTACTGTGTTTTTAAAACGTAAACACTCCAGGAGTTAAACAAAACATTGCCCATAGATACTAAAAAAAAGGGGGTGGGTGAGTGGATGGAGGGCTTTTTCATAAAAGTTCTCTTGCCAAAATCGATTTGTAAAAGAACTAAGGTTTTGTTTTGCTTTACAAAGCTAGTAGAAATAATAAGGATGAAAAAAAATCAGTGTATATAAAAAGTAGAATGTGTGTTTCTGGTAAAAGAAGGGTGAGATGCACTTCTGGTAAAGAAAATAAAATGTGTTTTGTTTTGTTTTTAGATAAAAAATGTTGCACAACGTAAAAGCTGAGAATTATGCTTTATTGGAGGACATTAGTGAGGAACTGTTGCAAAGAGGTAAGGGAGGAGCCTAAATATAGGAGTTTTTGCAACAAACAAACCAAAACAAACACACAAAAACTATGTAGTCTAACCTCAAAAGATTACTGCTAATCACAAAAACAGACATCTCAAGTTAATGATTTTAGTGCTTTTCTGTGTATGGGAAGATGCAAGCATCTGGGTTCACTGAAATTTTTCCACTGATATGCACTTAACTATCTAGGGGCAGTATCCTGTTTTTTTCCATTCTGAAGTCTCCACAGGGTACACCATCAGGGGTGACTGTGGTAGCTGATGGACTGATGGTGGGGAACATTTGTTGTTTACTGGAATGTCAGACATCTTTTTGTCCACAGATATAAAGGACATGTTTTAAATTAAAAAGATAATAATTTTGTCCTGAAATAAAATTATTATTTCAAAATTTAAAAAGATAAAACCTAATGAGATATAAAAAGTTACAAAATGTTTATGGAAATCACAAAAGATTTGTAAAATCACAAGTTTTGTAAAAGTCAAAAGATTTGTGAAGGAAAAACCTTTAAAAAATTTATTTGTGGTCAAGCTAAGGTTAAACTAAATTATTTAAATTTAAGAAAAAATTAATGTCAAAAGTACATGGTACAAAATTAAAATTTGGTTTTCTCTCTGTTAAAAGAATAAATTTTTCTTAGATTATTACTCTGCTTTTTAAAAAATTGTGAACAAAGGTTTTTCTTTACCTTTAATATAGTCTGCCTAGAATACAAAGATTTTGTGTCTAAAAAATTTTTATCAGCTCTTTAACCATGGCTATTTTAAAGTCTTCTATCATTTACAGACAGTTACTGTTTTACTGTGATGCTTTTAGAAAGGTGTTTCTACAAAGGTGCTTCACCTTCAAAGAGATTTATAAAAAAAAAAAAAGCTCCAACAAGTACACATTTCTGATAACTAAGATCAACTTGCCTTCATGTGGGAAAGACAATAATAAACCTTTCAAGTGCTTCCCCCAGGTTACCTACACAGGTTACGCATATGTCATGGGATGGTAACCCAAGACCTGTCCCTGGTCTCCTTCCTCACATTAGTAAAACGGGCCAGTTACATTAATGATATAATATTAACATGTGAAGACTTGCCTCTGTTGCAGGACACTTTGTAGGTTTTGCTGAAACATATGGGAAAAAAAGAAAAAACAAAAGATGGACAGTGAATCCAGGGAAAATTAAAGCTCCAGACACCATATAAGGTTCTGAAAGTCATTTGGTCAGATAAGATGCAAGTTATCCCCAACACGGTTTTAGAGAACTTTTATTCCCCGCCTGCCACAATGCCTCCAACCCTTATGCCACCTGGTAAAAAAAAAGGACATGTGTGCAACTGGGGGTCAGAGCAGTAAGCCACCTTTAAAAAATAAAAAATACTAGTAAAACAGATTAAAGCTCTGGACATCTCCCAAGCAGGACTACATTTGAGTTAGATGTGTCTGTGAATCCACAAGGTCTGGGTCAGATACTATGACAGAGATGACAAAAGAGGAAAATGCCCCTAAGATTTTGGTCCCAACTCTGAAATGGGACAGAACCCCAACCTAGAATCCTATAACCAGTAAAAATATGGAATGAAGGAGAAATCAAGACATGCTTAGATGAAAAACTAAGAGAATTTGTCGCTGGTAGATGTATCCTAAAAGAATGGGTAAAGGAAGTTCTCTAAACAGAAATGATCAACATTGGAGTATCAGGAGGGAAGAAAGAACGTGGTAAGAAAAATTATGGATAAATACAGTAGGTTTTGCTTCTCTTCTTGAATGTTCTAAATTATGTTTGACAGTTAAAGCAAAAGTTATAACATTGTTTAATGTGGTTCTAAATGTATGTAGAGGAAGTACTTAAGACAATTATGTTATAAAT
The DNA here is from genome assembly GCF_964270905.1 of Leucopleurus acutus. Taxonomy (NCBI): domain Eukaryota; kingdom Metazoa; phylum Chordata; class Mammalia; order Artiodactyla; family Delphinidae; genus Leucopleurus; species Leucopleurus acutus. The sequence goes on along the minus strand of NC_139163.1, from coordinate 25,835,705 downwards.
GGTGAAGGGTAAAGAAATGTAAAGGGAAATAAAGCAAACCTAAATGTGTATGCACCAAACAAAAGAGCTGCTCAATATATAAGGCAAAAACTGATAGAACTGAAAGAAGAAATAGACAAACGCACAATTTTAGCTGAACACTTCAACAATTGATAGAACAACTAGACAGAAAAGCAGCAAGCATATAGAAGACCTCAACAACACCATGAATCAATGGGATCTAATCAACATTTATAAATTACTCCATTCAACAATAGAATGCATTCTTTTCAAGTGTACATGGAACATATACCAAGATAGACCATATCCTGAGCCATAAAACAAACCTCAATAAATTTAAAAAGAATTGAAATCATACAGAGTATGTTATCTGCCTACAATGGAATCAGACTAGAAATTAATAACTGGAAGAATAATAGGAAATTTTCCAGACATGTGGAAAGTAAATAATATATTTATAAATAATCAATGTAGTCCCAAGGGAAATCAATGCATACATTGAACTGAATGAAAATTAAAAATACAACATCTCAAAATTTGTGGGACACAGCTAATGCAGTGCTGAGAGAAAAATTTATGGCATTAAATGCAAATACATTAGGAAGGAGGAAAAGTACCAATAATCTAAGCTTCTGACTCAAGAACCAAGAGAAAGAAGAGCAAAATCAACCGCAAGCAAGCAGAAGGGAGGAATAATAAAGATAGGGACAGAAACCATTGAAATTGAAAACAGGAAAACAATAGAGAAAATCAGTGAAACAAAGAGCTGGTGCTTTGAAAAGATTAATCGACAAACTTGTAGAGACTGACAAATTTAAAAAGAGAAAAGACATAAATTTCCAATATCAGGAATGGAACAGGGGATATCACTAAAAATATCGAATGGATAATAAGGGAATACTATGAACAAATTTACACACATACATCTGACAATTGTGATGAAATGAAACAATCCCTTGAAAAACACAAACTACCACGATTTCCTGAATATGAAACAGTAAAAAGTGAGCCATGCAAATGCCTGGGGAACGACCATTCTAAGCATATGAACAAGCAAATCCAAAGGGGCTGAGTTTGGGCAGGCTTGGTGTGTCTGAGAAACAGCAAGGGGGCAGTGTGGGTGGAAAGCAGTGAGTGAGCTGGAGAATACTGGGAAAGAAAATTGGAGAAGTAGCCAAAAGCCAGATTGTATAAGACCTTATAGTTCGTGACTTTATTTTACATGGCTGTTTTTGAGTGGAATATGGACATGATCTGATTTGTGATTTGAAAGGATCACTCTGGCTGTCATGTGGAGGCAAGTGTGAAAGCAGGGAGCTGTTGGGAAGGTATTATAGTAGTCAAGATGACATGATGTTGACCATCTTTTCATATGCTGATCTGCCATCTATATATTTTCCTTGGTGATGTGTCCAGGTCTTTTGCCCATTTTTTAATTGGGTTGTTTGCTTTCTTATTGTTGAGTGTTAAGAGTTCTTTGTATATTTTGGATAACCGGACTCTATCATATATAACTTTGGCAAATATTTTCTCCTAGTCTGGACTTGTCTCATTCTCTTGACCTTTATTATCTTTAATGTCCAATGGCCCCTCTTTTATTTCTGATATTAGTAATTTGTGTCTTCTCGCTTTTTTACTGGTTAGCCTAGGTAAGGGTTTGTCAATTTTATTGATCTTTTCAAAGAACCAACTTTTGGTTTCATTGATTTTCTGTCAATTCCCTGCTTTCAGTTTCATTGATTTCTGCTCTAATTTTTATTATTTCTTCTCTTCTGCTTACTTTGAATTTAATTTGCTCCCCTTTCTTTAGTTTCCTACAATGGAAGCTTAGCATATTGATTTTAGATGTTTTCTTTTCTAACATTCAATGATATAATTCAGTGTTACAATTTTCCCTCTAAGCTCTGCTTCCACTGCATCCCACAAATTTTGATAGGTTATATTTTCATTTTCATTTGGTTCGAAATATTTTGATTTCTCTGGAGAATTTTTCTTTGACTCATGTGTTATTTAGAAGTGTGTCGTTTAATCTTCAAATATCTGGGGATGTTCCAAAATATTGCCAAGTATTTTAGAATATTTCTGTTACTGATTTAATTGGTTTAATTCTTCTGTGGTCTAAGACCATATTTTGTATGATGTCTATTCTTTGAAATATGTTAAGGTGTGTTTTGTGGCCCCGTTATATACCTGTCTTTTGATGTACATATGTATGCATGTTTTCTAGGCATGTACCTTGGAGTAAAATTATTTGACTCTAGTAAATACTGATAGACAAGTTTTCCAAAGTGGCTGTAACAATTATACCCCCACTAAGAGTGCACAAGAGTTCCATGTGTTTCACAGCTTTGCCTTTGCTCAGTATTATCAGTTTTAAAATCTGTAGCCATTTTGGTGGGTGTGTAAATAGTATATCATTGTTGTGTTAAGTTGCATTTCCCTGAATGGTTAACGAAGTTAAGCATCTTTTCACGTACTCATTGGCTATTTGGATTCCTCTTTGGTGCAGTGCTGTGTGTCTTTGGTCCCTTCCCTCCCCCTTTCTGCTGGATTGTGTTTTCCTTATTGCACTGTAGATGTTCTTGCTTTATTCTGAATATGAATTCTTTGTTTGATAAATCGATTGCAGATTTCTTCACCTACTCCCTGGATTGTTTCCAATTCTTTTAATAGTGTCTTTTGATGAACAGTATTTCTTACTTTTAATGACATCCAGTTTATCAGTCTTTCCCTTTGTGTTTGGTGTTTTCTAGAAGTTGATATCGTTACTATCAACCTGCTTTTACAGAGAAGTTAATTGAGGTGCTTGGCACTGGAGCTCTCAGGACCTGGAGGAGAGTGAGGCAGGCCTCTGGCAGCAATCACTGTCAGGTTCCTGCAAGCGTGCCCAACATGTGCATGACTCTGAGGGTCAATCCCTCCTCAAATGTTGATCCCTAGACGCCTCACCTCAGTCCTGGCCCTCCCAAGGTCTTGAAAGACCTCCCTAGGTTTATCACTTCCTGTCTAGACTAGGCCAAAATAATTTTAATTGGGTTCTCTGAGTTTGGAATTCAGTAGCTAAAAGTCAGTAAAATAGAGCTAAATGATCCTGCTCAGGCTACCAAACACTGGCAGCTGATTAAAGGTACCCAGGCCTCTGATTTGCTTAAAAGGTTCTCAGTTTTCCTGAATAGGTGACTTTGAAGGAGCTCCACTGTTAGAGTTTGAGAAGCAGAAGAAGGAGGGTCTCAGGAGCCTCCCAGGAACTTGAGAGGGTTGCGCGCCCCGGACTGGCAAGTGAGGGGCGGGCGTGTGTTTCTCCAGAACCGAGGCGCCGCAGGCTTTTAAACGGGGCATCCATGAAAACCCGGATCCAGGATCGCTGGGCCTGGACGCGCCGAGGGTTATCCCCTTTCCCAAATCTCCTCTCCGAGTCTTCGCCTGAACTCCGGCCGGGCGCAAACTGAAAGTGAAAAACCGCGGGACTGCAGCCGGCCGTGGGGAGCCTACTTCTCCATGACGAGGTGAGTGTGAACCTCTGGGTCTTTCCTGGCTTGAGCAGTGGCTTGGTGGGAGCAGAGTCTCGGTGCCGAGAAACGAAAAGAGACTTGGCTGACGCGCGCGGGAGCTAGGACGCTGCCCACCGGACTCACAGCCGTAGGAAACCTCTTTGTGCCCAGACGGGAGTGTGTGTCGAGGAAGGCGGGGTAGTATGCTGAGAAAGAATCCAAGTCTGCTTTGGGAAACCTTGGGCAGTGCTTTCCAGGGACACTGCCTGAGATGCAAACCCATCTGGCTGCTGAAAAGCACAGGTGGGAGGCAGTGATGAGCAGGGGCCTCGGCGGGAGCCCCGGGAAGCGCGCGGGTTCCCGTCGCCTCCACCCCTACCCCCCTCCCAAGGAAGGTTTTCGCGTACCTCCCGCTCTGCCACGATCTTCCCAGCCCCACCAATTCCAGAACCTAACTCCGCCTCTGTGCTTTGTGAACGGCTTCCTTCTTCCCCGTGTCTTGACTGAGAATCACTTGTTGCTAATTTTGTGTGCTGAAGTAGAAGCGATTCTGGCTGTCGAGCTGTAGAGAGCATTGCGTGTTTAACGGAGAAGATGCTCCGCGAGAGTCCCCGGCACTGCAGGCTTTGCTTATCATATGCAAGCCATTTCTTAGGTATTTTTGCACCTGATTAGTGCCCTCAGAACTCAGCTAGTGTAATGTATAAAAAGAACATTGGTGTGATTTTAAGACATTTTGGGGAGATCTTTTAACGCTTCTTTAATATACAGCAAATGCCACGCAAAATGACTGTTTTGCTCCAGCAGGCCCCAACTGTCACAGAGCCCTGCGATAGTCGGGTAGAGTAGTATGCATGTCGTGACCTGGATTGTTCATTTCATTTGAGGGCTGCCTGTAATTTTGAATCTGGCAAGTTGGTCTTCAGGACCTCAATCTCCTTATACAATCTTCCTTCTCTGAAGATGAGACACCCTAGAAACTCATGACCACTAGTGGGCTTGTTAGTGATGTCACTCTACAACTAGGGCATTGTTTCTCCTGCCTGGTCCACGTGGTCTCCCAAGGGGGACTCTTAAGTGGGTCCTGGCTACTATCTGCATTGAATAAGCGGCCCAGGTATTTGCACAATAAAGGGGCAGAGCCACCCATCTAGCCTCAATGTTAGAACTTTCCCCCTCTCCTGCCTGTGAGCCAGAGGCAATGTCCTAGCATCCGAGGATCATGTAGGTCTGCCCCATTTTTGAAATTGCTGTCCTGACTCTTCATTTGCTGCCTTCCTGCTAGATGGCAGTGTGTAACAGTGAATTTAAATATACAGTCTCAGCTGTTACTGTTCTATGGCTCATCTTAAATTCTTCAACTAAAAAAAAAAAGTAGTTTTCAAGTTTTATCTTAAAACAACATTTCTGAAAAAAATTCACACTAGGGTTAAAGTTAGGAAATAAAGAAAATGAACGTATTATTTGGACAAACAATGATGTGATTCATATATGTGTAATTATTGCTCAGTTTGCAGACGTTTCCAACCCATATTTAAATGCTCTCTAAATTTGGAATGTAAAGAGTTGATGTCAGTAAGAAATCTAGTACCTAATTCAATTACCAGCATTCTACAATAAACATTTGTAATAGGGTTCTTGACCATGAGTTTTTAAACATTAAAAAAGAATAAGTTTATCTTTATTTACAGTATTTTTCAGACATTTACTTGAGAATAAAATTTGAGTTTTCAGAAGTTAATGTTGAATTAGTCAAAAGGAGAATAAAGATCAAGTAATCCTAAAACTTGTCATATAGAAATATTTCTTGTTTTATATATTTCCAGAAATCTTTAGTTTGTGATGACTCAGATTGTCTTGATCACTGTCTCTTTACTTGATTAATTTTTCTTCTATGTGGTGCTCTTGGGCACTATTCATGGGATCAGAGAGCTCAATTTTGGGATGCAACCTCAGAAGATCATCTGGTCCAGCCCTTCGTCTTTAGGCATCTGAAGTATTAGCCAGATTTTGTCATTGTTAATCGGTTCCTCACTCATGATTACATGAATGATCAAAGCGGTGAGGGCCTTTAATTCACAACCTTTTGCCAGGAAGGAAAATTGTTACTGAGTAACCAATTAGCCCTTGTTGGAGAAAGAACAGTTACAAAGAACACCTTCCAAGGAAAAAGACGAGAAAGAAAGAGTCGTATTCTCGAGGCGCTGGTTCAGCTCTTAGTGTGACACAGAGTTTTCCCAGTCTTGGACCCTCTCCTCCACTTAAAAAACCTATTTTTTTGGAATGCTTTTATTTGAGTCTTTTTATTTAGTTGTCTGTCTGGGTTTGTTTTTGTCTAGTTTCTACATTAAGTAGACCCACTAAGTGAGATAGTATAAATACTGTATAATTTGAGTGCTTCAGTATGTGTCTGGAATTTAAGAATGACATCACCTTCAGTTTTGCAATAGAAAAGTAAAGGTGCTCGTGCTGCAACTTCCTTCCCCCAGTTAATCACCCCTGTTAATCACCAGTCTTGATTCAGGAGGCTGTCAGTATCCCTTTCTCTCTCATTATTCTCTTTGTTTCTCCTGCAATGTGTGCTTGGCCAAGAGGATCACCTTCCCAGATAGAAATCTGCAAGCCAGAGCACTCTACTTAAAAATAAATACTCAGCAAAATCTGAAGTCTATTAAAAAAGGTTGAGGAACACATTAACACAAATAAATGTTAATAAAGAAAACTGGATGAAAGTGGAAACTGTGGAACCATCACACCATGCTCATCAGGCCAAGGGACAGTCTTCTGATAATTAACAACATTGGTCAACTTTTTTTGTTGTTTACATTAGTCAACTTTTTAATGTTCGACAGTTGTTTTATATGTACCCAATAAAGCAGCTTTAAAGAGTTTCCTAAAACCCCCCAGCATTCTCTCCACTGCTGTGATAGAAACAAGCACAAGGTATGGATCTAGATCTCCTGACTTGGTACTAGGGAGGAGTAACCCTTCCCAAAGCAGGTAGCCTTGAACGTCCAGGAGAATGGCTATGGTAGTGAAAGAGGTATGGGTGTTGTAGGTAGGGACCAGAGCACAGAACAGGAAGCTGTATCCCAGGAACAGCCAGAACAAAGGGTATGTGTGGTAGAAGCTAGAGAAGTAGGGCGGGGTCCAGGGAGTCTTGTTTTCTAAACTGATGAATTTGGTCTTTATCTTGAACTCTTTGGGAAGCCATTGATGGATTTTCATCAGAGGAGAGATATCCAGTCTACATTCCAACAACATCTCTACAGCTGAATGGAGGATGCTAGTGGGTCAGACTGGTAGAAATCCCAGTTATCAAGCTTTTGAAGTCACCAAGTAGGAGTGGATGAGGAGTGTCCGTGAGGACAAGTAGAATTGAAGAGAGTTAGTTAAAAATTGCCTGGAGAGTTGTCCGGAGGCCCTTAGACCTTCCCATCTGCCTGCCTTGTCATCAGCCTTTCCCAGGACAGCACCCCACTTAAAGGGACGCTCTGAGGGTTTACCCGTCATAAAATGAAAACAGGTTGGGAGAGTCAACTTATTTGAAAACGACACTTTGGTGTGAATAATTTGTTTGGTAATTAGATACATTCCTTTGAAAGGCTCTCCCTGATATACCCTTAAACTCAGTTAAGACAGTCGCTCATTAACCCAAATGACTCACCAATCACTAGAGAAGAGATGATCCAAGGAGGCTTCCCAGAGCTCCCCGGTGTGTGTCACCTAGGGTTGGCTTCTCATTTTACACTCAGAGACACAGGGCGGAAGTCTTCTTAGTCCCATTTCTGAGGCCCTTAACCTGCACCTTGGGCCGGCCCTGTGTGGCTGACATTTGAAGCTGGCATCCTCAGGCTGCTAATTCACTTTAAGATGTTCAGTCTCTCTTCTGTCCATTTTAATTCAACTTAAAGCGGACAACGCTGAAATTATTTTGGAGTGAAAGTGTTGCTGGTTTTGATGGAATAGCATTTGCAGGAGTGTGAGATGGTCACGCTCAGCTCCAGACCCCTCTCTGGGCAGCAGATGGCCGGCCCCAGGCCGTGCACACAGCCGTACGATGCATTTCAGGGCTCAGTGCTTGGGTCAAGAGGGTCGGTTAGTAAGTCCATTTCAGATGTTATCTGCATGGTTGTCTGAACAAACACACACTACTCCAGCCTGGGAAGGACTGTTCTGGGGCACTCTCTTGGAGGACTCTGAGATTCACCCTGGGGGCAACGATGAAACAGAAGGGAGCTTTCTTCTTGGGGACCCATTGGAGTCCCATTGTATTGGAGCTTGTTGGCCTTCACGGTGCTCTCTGCAAGCCCATCTGTCCCACCAGCCGGGGAACTGCTTACTTGATGAAAAACTCCCAAGTAATTAATGCCATAGGTATATTCGGTTGATGTGCCCCAAGGCCTGGTTGATTGCTGCCTGCTCTAAATCATAATACCATCTACACTAGCTGATTCTCTCCTTTAGTGGTGGGTATTTACCCACAGCTCAGTCCTTGAGACCACACTATGTACTTCTAGTTTGGGGAATATAACCTAAATTGAGATTCTTTGGATGGAAGGGAATTTGTAACCTGAAATTCTTCTGTCGTAATTTGTACAGCCATGTAAAGACTTAAAAAGGCCCGAGGACAGGTCTGAGCCATGTACTAGCTGTAAAAATATCCCAAACTGTGTCCTCACACACTCTCTCCATCTTTTGTTTTCCTTTATTCCTGACTCTTTTGTACTCTTAACAAGCTGTCACTATTTTCCCCTTCTCTTTCTTTTCCACTGATCTTGGAGTCAGGTGACCTGATTTCTAGACCCACGTCATCTTTAAAAACTATGATTGTGGGTAAATCACTTAAACTTACAAGGATCTGTTTCCTTATTTGTGGGAACCAAGAATAATAATAATGGCCATACCTACATTACAAAGTGGTTAATGGATAAGATTGAGCGGAGTGATATATTGAAAAATCTTTTGAAAATGATTTAGCTTTATATCTATTTAAAGTGGTAATATTATTTCATTACCTAATCTGGGTTACATTAATTGTAGTTATAATAAATTGCTTTTGCATATAAAACAAAAAAGAGATAACCTTTCTGTTATAAAAGGGAAAGAAATAATGAGAGTTAACATTTATTCTTTACTGTGAAGAAACTGGGGCTTAGAAAGATTTAGCAACTTGTCCAAATGTATATTACATATAAATGACAGCTAGGATTGGTGCCCGAATGTGCTAGCTCCCCATTTTATGTGATTAATAGCTACTAGCATTTACTGAGTAGAAGGAAAGGTGCTTTTCAGGTTCTTTTGGACTTTTGATACTTTTTTCCCTGGTACATCATCTGACAGAGAGCTATTGTACAGAGGTTTTTTTCTGTGATTTAGGCAGATAAACTGTGAGTGTTAGTATTATCTGGTGGGAATTTTATAGCCTTTGTGTTAACAAAATATAAAAAGAATGTGTGGGACTTCCCTGGTGGCGCAGTGGTTGAGAGTCCGCCTGCCGATGCAGGGGACACGGGGTTCGTGCCCCAGTCTGGGAGGATCCCACATGCCGCAGAGCGGCTGGGCCCGTGAGCCATGGCCGCTGAGCCTGCGCCTCCGGAGCCTCTGCTCCGCAGCGGGAGAGGGCACAACGGTGAGAGGCGTGTGTACTGCAAAAAAAAAATGTATGAACTTCAGAGTCTGACTAGTTTCTGGTTGTATTACTCATCAAAGTTATAGTCTTGGGCAAGTTACTTTACTTCCTTCAAATTCAGTTTTCTTACCCTTAAAAATGAGGCTAAAAATTGCTACTTCATGAGTTGTTGGGAGAACTGAATGAGCTCATGCATGCTGAGTACTTAAGAAAGGACGTAATAGGTCACTCAACAAATATTCATGATCTCTTTTTCTTTGGCAAAGTATTTCCTCCTTGTGAAGTTCCAGTTGATCTGTCAGTATCATACTTTATATGAATTCAACTTCATTTTCCACTTAAAGCTATGATAAAAATTATAATAATATTTAAACATGAGGATAGCAAACATTTCTTGGATATTTATTATGTGTCAGGCTCTGAAATAAGTGTTTTGCCAGTTTTATCTCATAGAATTGTCACAGTAACTCTCTGATTAGGCACCTTATTTTCTACATTTTGGGAATTGAATCAAGGAGAGGCTGGGGAGTTGAGATTTGAATCCTGGCAGGCTGACCCTAGAGCCCGTTCTCTTAGGCGCTGTGGATTGCGAGACTTCTGTGGATGAAAGAAGAAGACTGCGCTTTTGGCTGTTTCTGAGACCAAGAGTTATTTTGTTTCTGAGGAGAAGAAATAGCCTAGACTTAAAAGTTAATTAAGGTAGATGCATGAGAGGGGAGCATACCTTTAAGACCAAGGCATTTAGCCAGAATTCTACATCATTTTTATATTTCTCATTGTATCTTCAATTCTGTATCTGAGAGGTGTACAGTCAGATCTTAGATCAACCCTTGGAGCACTCCTTTCCTCTGGAATGTTGATCCTTGCTTTCCTCTGAACTCCACAGGGTCATTTGCTCAAGACATTTGACTTCAGAGAACCCCGGGAATAAGAGGCATTCTATGGGACTATTTAGTGCATTTAAAAAACTTTTGGAAAAGATCATCCATTTCAGATGGATGGAAATCTTATTTCAAGATGTCCAGAGAACCGTACTGCCCATGTAACCCACTACTTTAGTGCATTTGCCATAAAAGACTAAACAAATAAATCAGTAATCTGAATTCCTTATGTTGTAGCTGAAGTTGTTTTCCTTGGGGGGAACTGGGGTCAGTTGATCATTTTCCATTTCTAATCAATGCCTGAAACTTTGATTTGTTTGTTCCCTAATTTTTACAGGAGTGGATGGACAGTCCTGGTTATTTCTGCTCCACTTCTCTGCTCTTTTGAAACTCAGAAAGAAGGAAATGACTACATGTCAATGACTTTTGGAATTCAAGTCTGATGGCAGGGAAAATTAAGTGGAAGCATCATTTTAGTCTCAGGACCTGATTGTCGATCTCTCACTCTCCTGTAATGGACTTTCTGACCTTGGGCAAGTCACTTCATCTCTCTGGTCCTGGTTTCCTCATCTGTGAGTGAGGTATTAGGTCTAAATGATCTCAAAGGCTCCTTTTACTTTTAAAGCTTTGGGTTTCTACATGGTAACCCTGCAAGACTACATTTATGAAATCCTCTGCACTATGGCTAAAATATTGCTCATTTGTTACAGATTTTTTTTGATGCCTTCTGGTTTAAAGAAACTCCAGCTGTTCTTATGATCGCTTAAGAAGACTGCATGCTGTTCCCTTTCAATGCCAAGCCAGGCCCACTCAGAACCTCAGTTCTCAGTCCTCCATGGAGACCAGGTCCCAGCAGGAATGGCAGTGGAGGAAATTGGCACCCAGATGGTTCCTCCGCGTGAAGGTGTCTTGGGCTGCGGGCCGACTCGAGAACACCTGGTAACCAGGCTAGCCCTCTGTCAGTCACCCAGGGCAGGGCAGCATGGTGCGGATTCAGAGGAGGAAGCTTCTGGCATCTTGCCTGTGCGTCACAGCTACTGTCTTTCTGCTCGTCACACTCCAGGTACCAAGAATTTGGGTTGTGCAGTGTTGATTCCTGGGCCTTTGCCACCACCCCATTCTCTCCAAGTACTTTACTTTTTGCATCATCTCTCAGGATCAGGATTTTCTTTGTAAAGCAAGGAAAATACTTTCTTTTTTAACAGACGAAACTGAGGTTCAGTGAGCGGATGTGTCAGGTTTAGTGAGTGGATGTGTCAGGTAGAAAGAAAATCAGTGGGTTAGGGGATCAGTTTGTGACTCTTGCAGGGTACTGGTTTTACAGTAACAGAAGGTAGAGTTCTGTCCATCTTACTGGGTCAGAATTGGATGGCTTCCTCCAAGTCATGATCCCTTCTGAAAGATACCATTCGTTTTTGTTTTGTTTTGTTTTGTTTTCTTATTTTGGCCCTGCTGTGTGGCTTGCAGGATCTTAGTTTTCTGACCAGGGATTGAACCCCTGCCCTCGGCAGCAAAAACACAGAGTCCTAAACACTGGACCGCCAGGAAACTCCCTTCTGTTTTTTTAAAAATAATTTTAATTAATTAATTAATTAATTATTTTGGCTGTGTTGGGTCTTTGTTGCTATGTGCGGGCTTTTCTCTAGTTGCGGCGAGCGAGGGCTACTCTTCATTGCGGTGTACGGGCTTCTCATTGCGGTGGCTTCTCGCATGGCAGAGCACGGGCTCTAGGCGCACAGGCTTCAGTAGTTGCAGCACGCGGGCTCAGCAGTTGTGGTGCGCGGGCTCAGTAGTTGTGATGTGCGGGCTTAGCTGCTCCGCAGCATCTGGGATCTTCCCGGACCAGGGATCGAACCCGTGTCCCCTGCATTGGAAGGTGGATTCTTAACCACTGCGCCACCAGGGAAGTCCCCGAAAGATGCCATTCTTGAAGAAGTAGTGACTATTCTGAGGACAAGCTAGTAGTTCTGCAGAACACACACATCTGCATTAATAGATTTGTCTGTAGTGGGGTGAGTGACCTGAAACGTTTCCTGAGTCCCCCCCGTTTATTTCATTTAGTTGGTTATTCTCAACTTCATTTGCTGAATTCAAAGTAAAATAAAAGTTTCACAGTGATATTAAAAGTAGAAATATGAGTTGAGATATTTTAGCACCCACTCAAGGACCAGCTGTCCATTTCAAAATCCAAAAGGACTTTTAAAGATTATTTGTGGATGTGAGTATTTCAGACGTGGAGCTGATGGAGACAGAAGTGTTCTCTGGGCGTGTTATTCTGGAGGGCTTCCCTTCTCCTCGCTTAGGACTGAATGAGCTTATGCTTATAAAAGGACTTCGGCAGATAGTACTGCACTGTACTTCCACCACCTTCCACGGCCAGGTTGGGATTCTGGTCAGAGGAAACCCCTGGCTCCCTGCTTGTCTGTCTTGGAGGTGGGTATCCAGGACCTGCTTGAACTGGAGGGGCTGGAGTTTTCTGCTTTAGAAATCTCTCTCCGTAAAGCAATCCCTATTATTTGATGTTTTTTTTTTATTAAAAAAAAATTTTTAGGCCACGCCCTGTGGCGTGTAGGATCTTAGTTCCCCGTGCCCCCTGCATTGGGAGCGTGGGGTCTTAGCCACTGGACCGCCAGGGAGGTCCCAGTCCCTATTATTTGGATGTGACCTTATACCTCACATAGTAGACTTTGACCAGAAATGTGGAGCAAAATTTGTTTTTGAAGTTATAAACATGGCTTTCTAAACGTGTTTCTTTCAAGTTCCTGGTTGTATATTTGCAGGGAAAGTTTGGGTGAAAAAGAGTGTTTGTAGCTACAAGTCAACTCCATTCCATCAAGGTACTGGGGAATAGCCACATTATTATGTTATCATAAAGAGGCTTAGAAAGCTATTGGCAAGGGTTTTTAGTTTTCAGTGATGGTCTTACTGTTCTAATGATGACTTTGGTGTCACAAGTAATCTGTGCTTTTTTTAAAAAAAAATAATAGAATTCTTTCTTCCGTTTGGAATACTATGTGGCGTTTGCTGAGTGGCTCTTAATAGCTTTTTTGGCCTTGAATCCCTCAGAGAATCCAGTGAACGTTATAGACCCTCCCCAGTGAGTTACAGACTCTGTATCACCTCAGTGGGCGGGGCCCTTTTCTGACACTAAAGGTAGCAAATACATAAAGAAGGCACCACCACTGGCTGCTGAGAGTGGGGTCTGCGGGCCACACAGGTAGTGTCCTTTGTTGACAAGTGGGCCAGTTAATACGTGAAAATATGCCTTCTTTTACCGGCTTTATTTATTGTATAGTGTGACTACTAATGTTTTGTTATATATGAAACAGACCAGCCCCTACTTTATACTGCTCTCTCTAACATATTTTTGTAATGCCATGTCAATATCAAACCTTAAAGTTTGATGAAAAGGCAGCGCTTTGGGAGAACTACTGCCCCTCTGATTTCACTCAGTCCACCCTGCCCTTCAGATTACTGTGATTGATGACGTAGCTCTCCAGGACCCAGACTCTCTTGAAATAAATTAAAAAACAAGGTTTTAAGTGAGAAGGAGCCCAGTACCTATGCCATCTCTATGCCATAGTGGATATTATTAGAAATATAAAATCCATGTTATGATTCCTTTAATTGTACTGAAAAGAAACCAATTGGCAATTTATAACTTATTTTCCCCAGAGTGTAATCCCCAGCAATAGCCAGAGAATAACCCTGACTCTCACAGGTTTCATTAAGAGACACAACCACTTCTGGATTCTATACTTGCCTGTGAAATGGAGGAGAGATGTATCTGTTATGTGTTCAGTGGAATGAAGCATCCTTGTTGGTAGATATTTTGGAGGCTATGTCCCTACCCTAATCCCTGGAAACTGTGATATGTTACTTTACTTGGCAAAAGGAACTTTGTAAATAGATAGGATTATAGTGACACACCTTGAGGTGAGGAGATAACCCTGAATTATCTGTGCAGGCCCAGTGTAATCACATGAGTCCATAAAAGAGAAGACTCTTCCCTGGCTGTGTTCAGAGAGGGACACGATAACAGAAGGGTCAGAGACGTGCAACGTTGCTGGTTTTGAAGATGGAGGAAGGGGGCCATGAGCCAAGAACTGTGGGTGCCTCTAAAAGAAAAGCAAGAAAACGAATTCCCCACCAGAGTTTCCTGAAAAATGGCATAGCCCTGCCAACACCTTGATTTTAGCCCAGTGAGACCATTTCAGACTTCTGACCCCCAGAATCGTATGATAATAAACTTGCATCATTTTAAGTTGCTCAGTTTGTGATAATTTGTTATGGTAGCAATAGAAAACTAATAAGAAGCTAAATCATCAAGATGAATGGGAGATGTACAGAAGGAAATTAAACAGTCTGACACTGGTAATAATCGTCATCTCTTTTAGGTAGTGGTTGAGCTGGGAAAATTTGAAAGGAAGAAGTTTAAAAATTCTAATTTGAACGACGGACATGCACAAATGGAAGAAGAGCCTATACGTCTCCATCCATTCCTTAAGAGAGAAGGACTGACCCTGAATCGGAAAAAAACACTGGCAGCTGATAGCTACCCCATCATGCTCTGGTGGTCCCCACTGACTGGTGAAACTGGAAGGCTAGGCCAGTGCGGGGCAGACACTTGTTTCTTCACCATCAACCGGACCTACCTCCATCATCACAGGACCAAAGCCTTCCTCTTCTATGGTAAGTAGGGCTTTTGCCTTTCTCCCTTAGCTTGCTGACATCCTACTTCAACGCTGAGTTACTGCCTTTCTCCCAAGGAAGAGATGGTGGGCTCCCCTTGAAAGCACTTGGCACGCCCGATTTCCTCTGCACTTGCTCTGTGGAAGGCCAGAGCATTGAGCAAATACAGTAAATCAGTGAGCTGGACCAACAGAGGGGTGGTTGGCTGGGCCACTTGGTATTTATGGGGGAGAAGACCTAGTTCTTTTCACCTTTTCACGCTTGGGTGTTGTGCTTACTGAACTTGTTATTCAGGAATTGGCTATTGATTATACTGCTGATATCAATTCAGAATGTCATCTGTGATAATGGCCAGGAGATTTTTTTTTTTTTTTTTTTTTTTTTGCGGTACGCAGGCCTCTCACTGTTGTGGCCTCTCCCGTTGCGGAGCAACAGGCTCCGGACGCGCAGGCTCAGCGGCCATGGCTCACGGGCCCAGCCGCTCCGCGGCACGTGGGATCCTCCCGGACCGGGGCACGAACCCGTGTCCCCTGCATCGGCAGGCGGACTCTCAACCACTGCGCCACCAGGGAAGCCCTTATGGCCAGGAGATTTTGATGACCATAACAGATGTTTAATTGGACATAAGCTCAGCACAGTATGATTCCATTACTCAGAAATAAAAATAAAAAGATTGTTCAACATCAGCTTTCAAGAGCAAGTTGGTATTCATCACTTCCCGAGGCTGATTATATGTCATGCTGGCATTGAAGGGCAGCCAGACCCAGCCAGTTGGAGGTAGCAAGATGCCAACAACTGTTAGAAATATGGAGCTCCTGGGTGCTGAGTGATAGGGGCACGGGGGAATACAGATTAGCAAGCTCGACCAAAGATAGGCAAGGTTAATCACTAAAGTTAGGAAGTCAGTGAAAGGACATCTGCTTTAGAGTGTGGTATGAATGTGTGTGTGTGTGTGTGTGTGTGTGTGTGTGTGTGTAGTGCTGGCTTTGGAGTGGCAGGACTGAGACTGGGCTGTAGGGCTGAGTCATCCTCAGTGATCTGCCCAACAACAACTTAAGTAAAGCAGAAAATGGGCTCGGCAGGAATCAGGTGGTGTATGTGCCCCACAGTTGGTCAGGGCTGCAGAGCAATGGGCACTCATGCCTGGTAGAGGTGAGGAGGCAGGGAATTCCAGGCACTTACGCATCAGATGTGGTGGAGTCCAGAGCCTCCAAAGGCCTGCAGGTGTCCCCATGCACTTGCTTTCCTCCTCTGCTCTTAGAGGGGAATCAGTGTAGGTCTGAGGAGTGAGGGCTGTTTGTACAGGGCCAGGCTGGTGGCTGATTTTTTCTGAGGGGCAAACAACCATCTGAATGGTGTCAGATGCTTATTTTGAGCATCACTTGATTTCAGGTCCCACTGAAGGTGTAATGTAACATATGGGATTGCATCCTGATACCTTTTTCTAAAATCCAAAGAATTCTGAATTCTGAAACACATAAATCTCTGAGAGTTTGGAAAATGGACTATAATCCTCTAGGGGTGTTTTGAGATGAAGCAACATTAAATGTATGAGTTTAATTTCCCAAATTTTACCAGGAGCCCCTAGACATACTTCAGTTAGACACAAAAATATATAGATAATGTAATGGGTACTTACGTACTTACTACATAGCTTAAGAAATAAAATATTACAAGTAAAATTGAAAGCCTCTCTGAGCCCCTCACTGACCCCATCCTGTTTCCTTCCTCCTACCTGGAGGGGATCATGATCCTGAAGTTGGTGTGTGTGTGTGTGTGTGTCTGTGTGTGTGTTTAAACAACATATAATGTTTTTTGTATGTTTTAAAAGTTACGTAAATAGTATGATATGTTAACTTTCTCTCTCTGTAACTTACTTTTTCTCTTACATGGTTTTTGAGGTTTGTTAATGTTGGATCCTTATAGCTCCAGTTCACCCATTTTACTGTTGTATAGGATTCCATTGTATTTATATATCACACTTCATTTAACCATTTTCCTATTGTTGGACATTTAGGTTGTTTTAAAAAAACTTTATTATGACAAAAAATGCTACAATAAACAATCCATGTACATGTGTGAGCTTTCATGAGGATTCATACCTAGCAGTGGAATTATTTGTTATGAATTTACATTTATGAATTTCCAGACCAATATCCAGAGTGGTTGTATCACAGTCACTATCTCTTAAACGTTTAAAACTTTTTTTTTTCCCACATTGTACAAACCCTAAGATTCTCTTTATTCACTGGTCCATTTCTACAACAAATACATCCAAAACACTATATAATAAAATTATTTACATTTCCAAATGAGAAGATTCCTTTTGCCCCACTACTGCTATTCAGACACAGTACTTCCACAGCACCATACATTATTAGAAGATCTAAAAATGCTCACCCTGTACTCTAGGCTGCTTAGGAAATGTGAAAACTAATAACATAATCGCATTAGCTCCTCTCAATACGTGGCAACAGTATAGAAACCTTGAACTTCATCTTGCAACACCAAAAGGGTTCAACAACTCTGCTTTCCCCATTGCACTTTATGAAACAGGTTGCAGGGACCAGGAAAAGGACCACATTATTAAAATGGACTTTAAAAAGCCACAGCTCAAAATTGCTTTTTGTAAGCTTCACACACATTTACAAATATCAAGTCATCGTCCAGCTTGTTTACTTGGATTTTCTTCACTCAGATTGCACTGCACTGGTTATGTCTTCAGTTGGGCTGAAGGCTGGAGCAGGCCGAGAGGATGGCTTATGATGTCCATTTTCCACACTTTCAGAAGCCACAGCTGGCTCTTCAGTTCGGGAGTTTCTTCGGCTTGGAGTTTTGGACCTTTCAGTTATCTCTTTAGGCTCACTGCTTTGTCTAGAGACTGTGGCAGCATTTGCCTCAAGTTCTGGTCTGGGAAGAGACCCCTGCAGTGCCGTGGCTGGAGTTTCATTCGGGACTAAACTCTGTGAAGGGGCTGGTGGTCGCTTTGAAAATTCGGGCAGTTTAGGGCCTGAGTTGTCCAGGTTAATTCCTTGTTCTCTAGGCAATGGCGCTCATCAGCCTCCTCCAGACCAGGTGGGCGAGTACCTGGGGTGTTTAGATCCTGCTGACTATTTTTCTTCTTCCGAGGGGGTTTCTTCTTCTTCAGTTTATTTGCATTGGTATTATTTTGCTTATTTTTTACCCCAAAATGGCCTGCAGAGATATTGCTCTGCAATAAGTCGACCAACAATGGGCTTGTTAGCGTGACCTCCTTACTGACCGGGAGGCCTCATTCTGACCACAGGACATCTGATTTCCATTGGGTGCTCCACTGAAAGTTCTGTTGAAAGGCATGCCATGGCCTGAGAAGTGGTTTCCCGAGGCACTGTTTCCCAGCACGGCCTGCACGTCGGCAGAGGGGGGGGCACCATGTTGCTTTGTTGCGTGCTGACATCAGGCATCATCTGAGACAAGCTGACATCATTATTTGCTGTAGTAGCAGGATTGCCATGCTGCTGGGCCATATGTGGGCTGGGTTCTGGTGGCCTCAAGACCTGTCCCTGAGCCTGAGATGGACTGTAGTTCATGGGCCCTTGCTGGGGCAGCATCTGTCCTGACATCTGTCCCGTAAACTGCACCATGTTTCCTTGCATGTTTGGAGTTGGTCTCCTCGTTATCAGTGCTGGTCCCTACATGACATTAGATTGGTTCTGAGTGTTAAAACTGTTGCTTATTCCCCTGCATCTGATTGGTCATAATCTGCTCTATCATTGGGTCCTGTTGAAGCAAAACTTGCCCCTGAGGCCCCATCATCTGGTTATGTGGTACCCTCGTTTATGGGCCCTGCTGGGGAAGCATCTGCTTGGGTGGGGTCATCCTCTGGGACGAGAGCCCAGGATTTTGGCTCTGAGGATCCACTGTCATCTGACCCTGCTGCATAATAAGCTGGGCCCTTGAAAGGATCATAGGGTTCTGAGGGTTCAAGGTACCTTGTTGCTGGGCCTTCTGGCTCTGGGAGGGCAAGATCTGCTGGTGCATGCTCATCACCTGAGATGGTGGGCCCTGCTGGGGCTGGCCTTGCATGTTGCCCAGGTTCACCTGAGGAACCCCAGAACTACCAGTCTGTTGGCTGTTCGTGTTGCCATGAATTGCCCTGAGGCTGGGCTGCATCATATTTGGTGGCCCATGGGACACCTGCATCTGGTTTTGAGGAGGACCAGCTCCTTGACCACCTGCATGCTGGACATTTTGATTTGCTTGAAGCTGAGGGGCTCCTGAATTTCCAGGGGTAGTTGCTGTGGTCGAAGGCACCTGACCTTGCATAAAGTTCGGATTGGCCTGTCCTGTTGCGAAGCCAGGTGGGAGGTGTTTAGGCATTCCTGGACCACCTGCCATGGGAGAGCCCGCCTCCATCCTAACTGAATTTCCAGCTCCCATGGGTCCATTCATTCTCACATTTCGGCTTTCGTTCTGAGCCAAAGCCAGATTGATAGCACCTTCCCCTTCAGTCTGAACGGAGAGAATTCCCAGATCCCGAAGCTGCTGGTTGTTGCTCTGAGCCAGGATCTGTAGCCGCTCCGCTGCTTCCCGGGAGATGTTGAATGTCACGTGCACACTGTTCCAGGCCTCTACCTCTGTACCTTTAGCTTGCTGGATTCCATGTGTAACAAATCGGGTACTTTTCTTCAATATTGTGTCCAATTTCCATTTGAAGTCTTTATCATCTGTATTTCCTTTGAAGGCCACAAAGATTGTGGAATCCTCCAAAATACTATCACTTTTTGAGTCATCACCTTCTAGTTCAGAGTCAAAGTCCATCTCTGAGTCCTCCACTGTTGATGAACACAAGGGAGTATAGATGTCTTCTAAGTTTGGAAGGTCATCCATAACCATGGTGAATATTATTCCAGAAGCATATGCCAAGTGGACAATAAAAAAACCAAAATGTCTTTCTTAATTTTTATCATTTATCCAGGTCATCTTCTAAGTCCAAACAAGCTGGCATTTTTAGGGCCTGTATTTTAAGGTAGCAGCCAAATAAAAATTCTGAGTGCTGCCCCAGCCCTCCTGGGCGGGCCTCTGAGCACCGGCCCGGGCCGAGCGTCCCCGCGGCCCTCCGTGTATCCCTCCGTCCGTCCTCACGTGCTCCTGTCTGTCCGGCCAGTCTGGCCATCGGCTCCCAGCCGCCAGCAGCCCGACCAGGCTGGGCCTCAAGGACCCAGCGGAGAGGGGGATGGGCCGGACCGGGCCGGGGCTAAACATTTAAAACGTTTTAACATGTTATACATGCACATAGAGCTCCTGTGTTTTCAAGTAACACTTTGATTGTGACTTCTTGGTTTTTCACTCTTAGGCATTATATATTGATTCTTACTACGGAAGATGAGTATTTAACTCTCCTCCCTCACCCTTGCTCCTCCCACTCATTTCTCAGCCCCATATTCTTCCCCAGAAGTTATATCATCATCATTTTAGATAGATTAGCATCCAGTTTTTACATCATCATGTAGTCACAGTGAGCCATGATTTAAGATACTAAGATTTCTTTTCCTGTACAAATTGTTTTCCCTGTAGTGGCACCAGATATTCTTTTTTTTTTTAATTAATTAATTTAATTAATTATTTTTTGGCTGCGTTGGGTCTTCATTGCTGTGTGTAGGCTTTCTCTAGTTGTGGCGAGTGGGGGCTACTCTCTTCGTCGTGGTGCGCAGGCTTCTCATTGTGGTGGCTTCTCTTGTTGCAGAGCACGGGCTCTAGGTGCACAGGCTTCAGTAGTTGTGGCTCGCGGGCTCAATAGTCGTAGTTCGCAGGCTCTAGAGCGCAGGCTCAGTAGTTGTGGTGCACGGGCTTTGTTGCTCCGTGGCATGTGGGATCTTTACGGACCAGGGCTCCAACCCATGTCCCCTGCATTGGCAGACAGATTATTAACCACTGTGCCACCAGGGAAGCCCCCAGATATTCTTAAAGAAATGTCTCCCAGAGATTCCTGACATGTCCAGTTAGAGCTGTCATCCTTTCTGCCTGGTGCCCAGGTGCTGTCCTGGCTGCCCATCAGTCTGGGGATTCCTTGTACTTCGCTTGTGTGTTGGATTTTCTGTTTCTCTTATGCCTTATCTTCCTCTTTCTTGGTTTGTGTCTTCTTCTTTTTCTTTTTTTGGCTATGTGGGATCTTAGTTCCCTGATCAGGGGTAGAACCCACGCCCCCTGCAGTGGAAGTGCAGAGTCTTAACGACTGGACCGCCAAGGAAGTCCCGGTTTGTGTCTTTATTTCAGTGTGTCCTGAGAAAGGTTCACGGAAGGTAAGTTTTCAGAAACTTTGTATGTGTGAACATGTGCTTATTTTACCTTTACTTTCACTGAAGGTTTGGCTCAGCATAGAATTCTAAGTTGGAAATTCTTTTCTTTCTGAATTTTTAAGACATTTTCCCACTGTATTCTAGCTTCCAGTGTTATTGCTGAGGAATTCAGAGCTATTTTGATTTCCTGTCCTTTGTGTGTGCTGTGCTTTTTTGTTCCCTTCTCCCTTCTGCGGAGAACCTTCGCTTTTTCACCAGGTTGGAAATTCAGTAATGATTGCTTTCGTGTTTGTCTCTTTCCTTCTACTGAGATGCGCACTCAAATATCTGGTTGCCGGGAAGCCTACAAAGCAGTATTTACTTAGTGAGTTTTTTGGACTCACAGACTTGCAGAGCATGCACTTAATTTTATCTGCACACTTAAGACCCGATTCTTCTCTCAGGGATGGACTTGCCTCCAACCAAACTCCCAGGAGACTGATGTGTCAACCAGGATGCTTCTGGTTTGCTTTTCATATCTCGGATTTTGTCACTGTCCAGCTCCCAAAACTGTCAGTGACTCCACTGAGAACTGAATATATGCCATTTTTATTGCCCTGCCACTTAAGGCTCTGTGTAAAGACTCAGGCCTGCCTTCTGAGCTTAACTCCTGTGATTATATCAGCTAAACTTACGTTCAAAAATCAAACTGGAATAGTCAGCATTTTAGGCATATGCCACAGATGTTCCTGACTTAGCACCATTGTTCATTCAATTTCTATGTCCTGGAGCGTTTTTTTAATTTGTCCTGTCAAAATAATCTACTGAACGCTACCGTTTGTTTGGCAGTGTGGAGGAATAATACAGTTTTTGATGTCAAATAGTATAATCTTGAGACACAGATATTACCGAACTGTCATGCAGTGCTGAAGGGTGTATATACCATAAGAGAAATGTCGACAAGTTTTGTGGGATTTCAGAGAAGGGAGAGAGCACACATGATTGGAGGGGTCAGGAAAGGCTTCATAAGATCTCCTTCATAAAATAGGGGAAATCTGAAGTAGGCCTTGAAGGATAATGGAATTGGATTATGTTGGGATTGGAGGACATTTCAGTATGAAGAACAGCATGAATGGGGGCATGGAGGTAGAAAATTACGGGTAATATCTGAGGTTGCAGCAAGGAGATTGGTTGGCTACAGCATGATTTTATGTAAGAGAGAGACTAAGATCGAAGGATACATTGGAACCAGAGCATGGAGAATCTTGAACTTTGGCTTAAGATTTTGCATCAAATTAGAGGATGGTGTGAGGGAGCAAGTGAAAGTTGAATGGCCTTTTAAAAACCAACTCAAATATAACACCTATGAATGCTTTCTGATTCCCTTCCATTGAATGTAGCCTCTCTTCTCTAAATGTCCAGAGGCATTTTATATCTCTTTTATGTCATTTAATTGAGCATCTATTAATACAATATGCCAGGCACAGTGCCAATGATGAGGAATGAAGAAGATAAATAAGGTAACTATGGCATTTGGTTTTGTCCTATATCATCTTCTCTTCCATATTAGAGTGCAAAGTTCTTGATGACAGGGCAACACTTCACCTTTGTACTTCCCCTCTCCCCTATAACGAGCATAGTACCTTGTACATGCTAGGCACTCAGGAAATAGTCACAGATACGTAGAGCCCTAAAGGACCTGGGAATCTAACCTTCTCTTTGTCGAGGCGAGGAGTCTGAGGCTCAGGAATGTTAAGGATGTGCCCCCAATTACACAGGGGTTAGTGGCAGAGCTGGACAGAGAACCAAGATGCACCGACACCTGATCCTGTGCTCCTCCTCCGCAACTGTATTTGAATGTACACTCCTGACTATAATAAAACCTGGATATTTGGATTTTGGAATTGCTTACAGTGTATGGTTTGTAGCAAACCAAATTAGAAATTCAGTTCTTTAATAAGGTCTATTGAGCGAAATAGAGTGAATACAATACACTTTTCTGTCTGAGGGTTCCATATTCTAATTAAGTAGGTCACTTACAACTGCAAATGGTACTCTGGTACAGCAGGATTGAAAAAGAAAAGGCAGGAAAATGATTCAGGTGTCAAAGGCTGACCTAATTAACAGGAATGGAAACTCAAAGGATTATGTGACCTTGAGGCTTCTGTGAACCAGAATTTATTTTTTTTAGATTTTATTGAAGTATAGTGGATTTACAACATTGTGTTATTTTCTTCTGTACAGCAAAGTGACTCAGTTATATAGATATTCTTTTCATATTCTTTTCCGTTATGGTTTGTTACAGGCTATTGAACATAGTTCCCTGTGCTATAGAGTAGTACCTTGTTGTTTATCC
Source organism: Leucopleurus acutus (assembly GCF_964270905.1). Lineage (NCBI taxonomy): Eukaryota > Metazoa > Chordata > Mammalia > Artiodactyla > Delphinidae > Leucopleurus > Leucopleurus acutus. The sequence continues at coordinate 25,812,396 of NC_139163.1, read as the reverse complement.
AGAACCAGGAATATTTTTGACTTTGTTTGCTTCCTTTATAGCTTCCTTTCTCTTTTTTCTTTCTAGAGATGATTCATTTACTTAATATAAACACATTTCTGGAAGTAATAGTTAAAGACTTTCACGGTGAAATACAGTGAATTCTGTGTCTGGTTTGAGTCATTTGAGACATGAGGCTTCAGCTACATCAGCAATTCTCTGAAACAAAAATTAAGCAGTCACAAGTGAATAATTTTTTTAAAAACAAAAGTCCTTAGAGTTAGAGAATTTAGTCTTAGAAACCATCACTGTAGTGATTTCAAAACACAACTCTGCATTTTAAAACAGTTCTCTTGAAACCTGTCTGTCATGAGAGAGGGGTTGGAGTGCCTTTGATGAGAATGAGGGTAGTTAGGGTCGGGAACTGCTTTTGTTTTGGGTGAGTTTTAGTAAATACAGGTACATGGACAGAAAGAGAAAAGTAGGCTACTGAAATGTTTAACTTCTCCGGAAAGTGGATATTAGCACGCCTTGTTGAAGTCTGGAGGTTACACACAGGAAGAATGTGGGACTGGTCTTCCTCAAAGGAAGACTACAATCCATCTCTCCAGGACTGGACCCTGAGTGGTCGGTGGGGCCCCGGACCTTCATTCCAGGTGCAGGCTTCTTGCTCCCCCCATCCATGGATTTCAAAATATTTGTATCTATTCTTTTTCATGTTCTTTTCCATTATGGTGTATTACAGGATATTGAATATAATAGTTCCCTGTGCTAGACAGTGGGACCTTGTTGTTTATGTATTTTGTATGTAGTAGTGTGTATCTGCTAATCCCAAACTTCTAATTTATCCCTCCCCCAACCCCTTCCCCTTTGGTAATCATAAGTTTGTTTCTGTGTCTGTGAGTCTGTTTCTGTTTTGTAAATAAGTTCATTTGTATCATATTTCAGATTCCACATATAAGTGATATCATATGATATTTTTCTTTTTCTGACCTTACTTCACTTATCGATAGTATGATAATCTCTAGGTCCATCCGTGTTTTGCTGCAAATGGCATTTAATGGCTGAGTAGTATTCCACTGTATATATGTACCACCTCTTCCTTATCCATTCCTCTGTAGATGGACATTCAGGTTCTTTCCATGACGTGGCTATTGTAAATAGTGCTGCTGTGAACATTGGGGTGCAGGTATCTTTTTGAATTAGAGTTTTCTCTGGATATATGCCCAGGAGTGGGATTGCAGGATCATATGGTAGCTCTATTTTTAGTTTTTTAAGGAACCTCCATACTGTTTTCCACAGTGGCTGCACCAATTTACATTCCCACCCACAGTGTAGGAGGGTTCCCTTTTCTCCACACCTTCTCCAGCATTTATTATTTGTAGACTTTTTAATGATGGCCATTCTCACCGGTGCGAGGTGGTACCTCATTGTAGTTTTGATTTGCATTTCTCTAATAATTAGCGAAGTTGAGCATCTTTTCATGTGCCTGTTGGCCATCTTTATGTCTTCTTTGGAGAAATGTCTATTTAGGTCTTTTGCCCATTTTTTGATTGGGTTGTTTGTTTTTTTGTTACTGAGTTGTATGAGCTGTTTGTATGTTTTGGAAATTAAGCCCTTGTCAGTCACATCACTTGCAAATATTTTCTCCCATTCCATAGGTTGTCTTTTCATTTTGCTTATGGTTTCCTTTGCTGTGCAAAAGCTTATAAGTTTGGTTAGGTCCCATTTGTTTATTTTTGCTTTTATTTTATTGCCTTGGGAGATGGACCTAAGAAAACATTGCTACGATTTATGTCAGAGAACGTTTTGCCTATGTTCTCTTCTAGGAGTTTTATGGTGTCATGTCTTATATTTAAGTCTTTAAGCCACTTTGAGTTTATTTTTGTAAACACACATTCTTTACTTATGTTTCTTACTGTCCCTTTAAGACCTCACTCAGGGGGTTAATTTTCACCGTCCTCTAACTGAAAGCTTTGGCTGAGCCCCGGCTTTTGTGCTCATTCTCAGGGAATGGACAGTTTTATGGTCACTTTTAAGTTGCAAACACACTTTCAAGCTTAGTAAATGGAGCGTTCAGCCACATGCCATGCCTAGGGTTACATATTTTTGCATCCCCAGCTTGGACCTCTCTCACGCCACTGCAGGCCTGCGGTCCTTCTTCTGCAGTACAGGTCTTTCCTCTCTCTACACTCTGCTTGCCTCCTTCTTCCTCCCTCATCTGCTGCTTTCTGGAGACTAGCAGAGTTGCTGTGAGGAAAGGGAGGAGAATTAAGGAGGCTGGACATTTCTTAGTTGACCCGTGTGGCTTTATGTCCTGTGAACTCAGCAGATGGTTCGATCTGATGGCCTTGAGTGGTCTGGTGGATGATTAAAGTGTACGTTTTCTATTTTGGGGCATTTTCATGGCATTTGGAGTTTCCCTGATGGAACCCTGGCTTTTCCAGTGTCCTTTCCCAGTGAGCCGCCTCTCTGTTCCAGATAGTCACGTGGGACAGCTTTCCAGCTCCTGGTACCCGCAACACATCCAGCTTCTTTCTGCTGAGCTCTCTATGTCTGCCTGGGGCTCTTTTTATTAGGAGGACCCAAGACTCCCCACTCTGTCTCACCCCTTTCTGTATTCTTGACCTTGCTGAGGAATTCAAGAGTCGTAGGACAAGCTCTCCTTCATTCCTTCTGTGAATTCTGCAAGTGGGGGCTTCTGTCTCACAATTACTTTGAATCTTGATATCTGTCCTGTCAGTTGCATCCCAACATTCAGTGATACAACGTCTCTGCAGAGTCACAGTTTGCCAGGTCCCTTGCCACGTGTTGGAGAAGCACAGAAAACAAACAAGTACAGTTTGGTAAGATTGTATCACAGTTGATACGGTAGCAACCTTGATAGACTTCCTTATAGGCTGCCCCTGGTCATCTTGACTGTACTGAGTGTCCTTGACACTTCATGAGTGACACATCTGTGAACTGTTCTTGGGGTAATTTCTGCCAGTCTCACCCATTATGAGTTGATTCTTACTAGTACTTTTTTTCTGGAGGTTGACTTTCCTGGGCCCTGTGCATTGAATGCAGATAGTAGGTAATTGCTTTTGCCAGGTTAAGACTTACTTGGGAGATGGCAAGAAAATGGACTTACTTGAACTGTGTGGACAGCAACAAAGTTGAACGTGAAAAAGAAGGTCATAACTAAGTGATAGATCATATATGATATACAATAAATGTATAGAGATGTAAATGTGTATTTATCTATCTGTCTACATATATACATCTTTGCTGTAATCAAACCCCTTACTTTAAATAAGAGGTACAAACTGCTATGTATAAAATAAGCGACAAGGCTATATTGTACGGCACAGAGAATATAGCCAATATTTTATAATAACAACAAATGGAATATAATCTACAAATTTGTGAATCACTATGTTGTATACCAACTATATCTCAATTTAAAAATTGCAAAAAAATAGCCTTTATTTCTGTTTAAGCAAATAATTATCACGTAATACTTTACAGAAGGTAAAGCCATTCTCAGAACTCTGCTCAGACTCCGCAGTGACTGCCCATCGCGTTAAAATTCCAGGTCCTCAGCGTGGCCTCCGACTCTGCAGGCTCTGCCCTACTCCCGGTCTGTCTCTTACCCTTGGTCTGTCTCCCTGGCTCACTTCTCTCTCCTCCGGGCTGCTTGCTGTCCCTCAAACAGGGAAAGCCTGTTCTAGCCTCAGAACCTTTCGTTTGTTCTTCCTCCTCCTGGAACGTGCTGCCCCGTGTTATTCCTCCCCACCGATTGAGTCTCTGCAGAAGTGATGTTTTCTGAGAGAGACCTGTTTCCTCACCTTCTTTCCAAAATAGGGCTCTCGTCCCACATGACTCTCTGATGGCGTGGACCCTTGCCCGGCTTTATTTATTTTCATAGCACTTAATACCCCCCCCCCCACCAGAAGTTCTCTTACTATTTTGGGACTGGTTACCTGTTGTGCCCCATGTTGGAATCTAAGTCAGGAGAAAGACGACTTCGTTGGGTTCACTGCTGTTACCACACTGCTTGGAACAGTGCCTGACACGTAGCCAGGCTTCAGGCAATGTTGTCGAATGGATGACTCAGTAAGTGAAGCCGGCCTTGATCCTCACATGGAGTCGGGGAGGAAATGAGAACATTGGTATTATCATCTTCACTGGGTCTTAAGATGTTATATAATTTACCCAGGTTGTGCCTGGCATTCTTCTTGAATGAGTGCATTAGACCCTATGATTAAAACTCTGGTTTATTTAAATTACATTTTATCAAATTTATTTGTGTACCTAGTTGAATTAAACACTCTGGTACAAGGCTTATTTCAAAGAAACAGCAGAATCTGCCCTTCTTTTCCAGTCCCTGGAAGCAATCACTTTCTGCTCTTTCAGCTCTCTGTTTTCTTAATAACATGCTTATATTTTTACTTCCTAATTTTGCAATTTTGTAATTTGTAATTTGAGGCATTATCCATTGACTTCCCTTAAGGGAACATGGGGATTTCAGTTAGATTGTTATTCAGCGTTTACGTTATTATAACTCACATAATTGCAATTCACAGCTCAGCTATGTAGTATAATTACCCTTCGTGTCAGTATTTTTAGGCGTTTTCTCTTGGGCTGGTCACATTTCCTAGAGAGGATCCTTTCAGTTCTCTACCTGGAGGGTATAACAGGGGTGGTCATCTTCTGGGAGCTTCTTACTGCTCAGCTCAGTCTGTAAACTATCACTTAATTCTTTTTTCAGTGTGATGCCCCTGACCTCAACTAGACCGTGTACCCCCTGCCCAAAGACCCTTTCTTTTGAACTCTTGAGAGTAGAAACCTCCAGGACTCTTTCAGGGTGGGGAAGGGACAGTTGCTCAGTTGCACAGAATAAAGGGATATGGGCTTTTAACTGTCCCTTAAGCTAACTTTTAAACAGTCCTCTATGCTTAGTCCCATATTCACCTCTACTTTTGGATTGTTGACTTAAAGAAAAACACACACATAAGAGCTGTGAGTTTAAGTTGTATTCAGGGTCTTACTGGGGACTATAACGCAGGAGACAGCCTCTCAGCTAGCTCTGAGGAAACTGCTCCGAAGAGGTCAGGGAGGAGCCAGTTATACGTAATTTTTGGCTGGGGGTATGCGTGGTCCAGCACACGTCTTGGTGGAAGATTACTGCTAGTCACAAGGAATGGATATCTCAAGTTAATGATTTTAGTGCTTGTCGATGTATGGAAAGACGGAGGAATCTGGTGCATTGAAATTCTTCCTAAGATACACATCTAACTATCCAAGGACCTGCTTGTCCAAAGCACAGAGCGTCCTGTTATCATCTTAATTTCCTCTCAGAATGTTCTGTCTGTCAGCAACTGCAGTGGGTTATGACTTAATCCTTCTAGAACTGGGTGGTGAGCAACTCTCTTTGTTTACAAGCTGCACCTAATGCTGCCAAATTCTTGAACATTCTGTGGGCTTATGGGTAAATTAGGTGGCTCACTGGCCTTCCCCTGCGGGCTTTAGATTAATCCTTCTGGAGTCTAAGTCAGTGACTCTCTTCACGCTGCTTTCCATCATGATTGCTATTTAATTATCTCTCTTTGCCTCTTTGAGATTATGCCCTAAAAAAAAACCTCTTGACTATTATTTTTATCTTTTTTAATTATTAAAATTTTTTATTGTTGTCTCTAACTCTGAACCAAGGTTTATTCATGATTTGTCTGACAAAAAGAGAGCCAAGAAAGTACGAATGAACCCTCTATTACTTGGAAAAGGAGGAAGGGAGTTCACTGTGCCACCAGGGAAGCCCAACTTTGGCCCTTTTGATAGGAGTTGTGATAGTTTTGTTAATCATTCATGCAATAGAAGGTGTGGGTCATTCTTTCACATTCATTTCCACCTCTAGAGAGTTTCTGCAAGTGATGCGAGAATGGTGGAGAGCCGAACCAAAATTCTCTGCCACTTAAATTTCTAAAACTTGAGAGTTTTTGATCATACTTGTTTTGCTGTGGGTGAGTGGTTCCCAGACCAAGCTCATTCCAAGATCATAGATGAACAAACAAACCAACCCCCAAGTCTCTGGGCTGCACTCCAAACTTACTCAGAATCTCTAGTGTTGAAGACTCATAATCTGTCAGATATATGTCAGTTTGCCCACGTGGGACATTGGCTTGAGAAGCATTTCACAGGGCTTTTGAAAGGTGTGGGAAGTGTTGGCCAGAGATTTGAAACCAAACCAAATCAAAACAAAACAAAACAAATTTTCAAGAAAGAAAACAACGGTAATGCACTGGTTTGGTGCAGCTGTAAACAATATTTATACTTGTAATAATTAAAGTACTGGGTATACCCTGAATCAAAAATGGATGAGGAGGGAATACAGGTATGTGGGGGGAAGGGAGAATTAAATCTACACCTTCCATAGCAACAAGACAATAGGTATTACCTAAAACCGAAAAATCAAGAAATACCACGTTAACCCTGTTATTTAGATATTTTTGAAGTGCAAATACAGAAGGAATGCCTGAAAAAATTGGGGTGGTGACCTCTGGCATGTAGAAATAAGGAGTGGAGTAGGGCAGAACCCTACTGTCTTGTGTTATCGTCTTGATAAAACTGTTTTGCATTTAAAGCTATATGCAGGTATTAATTTGATATAAATAAAAAGTGAATTAACAGAGACATTTTGTCCTAGGAGATAGTTAAGCACAAAGACAGTAAGAACAGTTATTAATAAATTATCCAATTCCTAGGCTTTTTTGCTTATCGATACATTTTAGGAAGAGTGTTAATTATGCAAATACATTAATATTTTACAGCTAAGGTACTCATTTCCTTCCATGAAAATAATTGCCTATTAATATTATCTGATTTTCAATCTTTCCAGCTAAAAAAATAAATCAGCTGAGTTTTGCTAGATTTACTTTGATATAAGGACATAGGTTGTAGTGAGTCTCATAATGTTTAGTTTTAAGGGTTTTCTGGTCAGGACTGGGAGTTCTCTTCCCCTTGTTTCTGACTCAGCCTTTTTGACCCTCTCTGGTCTTCCAGCGCCTGTGGTAGTGTAAAGATCAAAGGAAGAGCAGAAGTGACTGAAAATCGGAAAGCGCTTTTCAGGTTGGGCTTAAAAATCTGAAAGGAATGCGCTTCCCTGGTGGCGCAGTGGTTGAGAGTCCGCCTGCTGATGCAGGGGACACGGGTTCGTGCCCCGGTCCGGGAGGATCCCACATGCCGCGGAGCGGCTGGGCCCGTGAGCCATGGCCGCTGAGCCTGCGCGTCCAGAGCCTGTGCTCTGCAGCGGGAGAGGCCACAACAGTGAGAGGTCCGCATACCGCAAAAAAAAAAAAAAAATCTGAAAGGAAGCACAGTAGTGACAAGGGCCAAGAGTCAGGCGCTTTCCTGCTGGAGCCAGCGGACAGATTTCATTACTGTAGTTTCAGCCATTTGGGCCAATGGATATGCTGGCGCCCATCCAGTTCTAGGCAGATTCTCAGAGATCCTCTGAGACCAGCTGGCAGCTTGTTCTTCAGAGCAGACAACATAGGCGCACATCTCTCATAGGTGCCCCTCTCTCCCAGGCACTCAAAATAAAACCAGCCAGCTTGGGCTTCCCTGGTGTCGCAGTGGTTAAAAATCCGCCTGCCAATGCAGGGGACACGGGTTTGAGCCCTGGTCCGGGAAGTTCCCACATGCCACGGAGCAATGAAGCCCGTGCGGCAAAACCACTGAGCGTGCGCTCTAGAGCCCACGAGCCACAAGTACTGAAGCCTGCATGCCTAGAGCCCACGCTCTGCAACAAGAGAAGCCACTGCAATGAGAAGCCTGCGCACCGCAACGAAGAGTAGCCCCTGCTCGCCACAACTAGAGAAAGCCTGCGTGCAACAACGAAGACCCAACGCAGCCAAAAATAAATAAATAAAAAATTAATTAATGAAAAAAAAAAGAGGGGCAAGAGAGCTTGCTTCCTGTCTCTTAAAAAAAAAAAAAAACCAGCAAGCTTTAATGAATACGTTTTCTTGCTCTTAAAAATTAAAAAACAAAACAAACCTAAAACAACTTCAACTAAAGAGTAAGTACAGCAGAAAATTTCTTTTTGCAGAGTTTACATTCACAGTTTGACCCACACCACCTCAATAAGTTCTAGGGCACAGATTCGAGTCTCCTGACCTTGGAGGGGGGATACTTGGAGACTCACGTGCCACTACTATATATAAAATAGATAATCGGCAAGGACCTACTGTACAGCGCAGGGAACTCTACTCAGTACTCTGTAGTAACCTATATGGGAAAAGTGTCTGAAAAAGAATGGACATATGTATATGTAAAACTGAATCACTTTGCTGTACACCTGAAACTAACACAACATTGTAAATCAACTATACTCCAATATAAAATAAAAATTTAAAAAAAAGAAAAGAGAAGAAGAAAAAAAAGAACAGCCAGCATCTGTCCATCTCTCAACTGGCTTTGTGTTATAATGTTGTGTATGCTGGAAATCTCCTGAAATATTAAATACTTTCTTTATTAGTGAAAAAATAACCTCTTTGAAGAAAGTAAACTACTAATGCTGATAATGGAAATGAGGACCAAGAGAAGTATTTTAAGAAACAGTGGTTATCAGGCAGAAGTTCTATTTAAATAGGTTAAAGAGTAGAATATTGGGCTAACTTAAGGTTTGGATCTGTATGAAATAGACCACATAACTCCGTTTTTTTGAGGAAATCACGTGCTACCAGTGTTCATGATTTGGGAGAGTTTGAGAATGTCTCAGGATGTATCCCTTCCTGATGTTGGAGATCTGTTCTTCATTCATTAGTACAACTGACATGGAAGAAACATTTATTATATGTGTGGCCCTGTGTTAGGTGCTGGGGTTATAGTGGTTCTATTACCTGGTTCTATAAGCCTGTCTACAACGGGCTCTGTCCTCATGGAGCTTATGAAATAGGTAAATAGGATGCTACCAGGCAGGGATAAGCATTTTGGTTTGAGATGGAGTGATCAGGGAGGCCTCTCTGAGGATGTAACATTTGAGGCTGAGTCTTGAAAGGTGGGAGAAGACAGTCCTGTGAAGATGGAGGGAATTAATATCAGGTATAGGGAGCTGCAGATGCAAATGAGAGTGGAAAGGAGTTTGATGTGATGGAGGGTCAGAAAGAAGGTCACTGTGCTGGGTACAGACTGGGTGTGAAGGAGGATAGAATGAGATGAGATTCGAATGGGAGACAGGGGCCAGGTGATAAAGGGCTCCCCAAGACAGGGTGAGAGAGTTGGATGTGTTCTAAGGGCAATGGAGAAATAGCAGAAGGTTTTAAGCAGGGGTGCTATGCTCTGACTTCTGTTTTGCTCTGTTCTCATTTATGCTGTAAAAAGGTCCCTGTGGCTTCTCCTCGGAGAATGGATTGGAATGTGAAAGTGGAAGCAAGACACAGTTCCTATTAAATAAGTGGAAGTGATGTTGCTCTGGACTAGGGTGGGATGCAGTGGAGAAAGAAATGGGTATATTTGAGATGTGATTTCAAGATAGAATTGATGTCCTGCTGTCTTAGTGGTATCTGTTTTCATTTATGCAGGTGTCCAAGGAGAAAAATTCACTATGCATATTCATTTAACTCCTTGGCCTCTCAGATACTTAGTTCCACCTTTTGTTACCAACTTACCACAACTGTGATGGATAAAAAATGCTATTCATTTCCTTCCTGACAGGTGAAAATAATAAGTCAGTAAATTATTGATCACTAAATATTTTGCTTTCATAGATATGTAAATATTTAGTCCTTAAGGTTATTGACACCTGCATATTTTACTTTCCTGAGTACAGACATCTAAATTTGACATCCAAATCATTGGTGACTATATATTTCAGCTGCATATGAGGAGCAGTGATTAAAATCTGTGTGTGCAAGGGTATTCATATAATTCACCACCAAAAAATTTAAGGTCTAGAAATGTAAATACAAATTCATCAGGCTCATTCATTTACTGATGAAGCCATTAGCATTTAATTAGTAAGTTAGGAGAAAAACATGCAGTGTCATATATAGGGGTCATGCCCCCCCTTCCAAGAGTCTTGAATCGCCTGGAAAAATTAAGAGGAAAATACAGCATTTTGTTTTCCGCTTCATATCAAATCAGCATCTCTGGAGATGAGGTCTGGGAATCTGTGCTCTTTACCAAGCTCCCCAGGAAGTCACGTTGAGGCCAGTCTGGCAGGGGTATTGGGACCAGCTTTTAGATGATCTCTTAGGTGACTTCCACCCTAATATTTTATGACAATATAAAATCTCTAAGTTCCATCATGGGAGTTTGTAGATGAGTCTTTGCTTTCATATCCTGTTGTCACTTCTGTATGCCTGTGATTTATTTGATGCTTAGTGTTTGGTAACAGAATATCCAATTATAACTTCATGCCTTTGGGAAAATAAAATCCCCTTTAAAGACATCTGCCTTGTGGCAAAGTTTCCAAGAATGTTTTATGTTGAGACTGGAAAACTTTGTAATTGAAAATGTGGATTTTGATGATTCTTTCAAAGGAATTATGCAATTAGGGTATTCTTTTAGCCACCTGGGCACAATTTAGTCTTTCGGGAGCACTTAGTTATTGGACGAGTGCAGCATCCGATGATGCCTGAAAACATCAGAACCAGGGGCCTCTGCTTAGAATCAATTCTTATTATTGAGCTGATGCTGAGCAAAAGCATGGATCCAGGAGGGATGAGATACAAGTTTTTCTTGATTGTCTCAACCCAGTGGTGCACAGACCCAGAATGCACATCCTTTGGGGAGGGCAGAGAGGATTCTGTGTGTTGCTGTAAAACTGTAAAATTATTGAGTGAGGCTGGCTGGGGAAGGGGGCCAGGGGTTCAAGGTCATTTGACTCAGGTGTCTGTTGCAGTGCACACGTTCATGGATTCCTGCAAAACAATCCCTTTAAATTCCCCATTGATCAATGACTGTAAAGCTCCTAATTTCAGAGATTCGAGTCTTTGCTACATGACCGGCTAGCGCGGCCCTTTTTTTTTCTTTATTCTCCAGGCAACTAAACTCTAGTTTTTTTGTTTTTTTTTTAAACTCTAGTTTTTATTTTTATATCTGACATCAAGCAGCTTGCAACCTTCCTAGTTAAGTTGTCTCGTAATTTGAAGGGAAGGTGAGTACTCACTCCAGTTTCTCAAGTTGCCTACTTTCAGCCTCTAAATTCAGTTTTCCAAACACTCCCTGGTTGGGTTGCCAGTATCTGGAGAGGAGTTGAAAGCATAAAGAAGAAATGAGCATTTTTGTTTTTCATGGTAACCAAGTGACTGCTTGGTTTTTGCTTATCCTATAACTTTGATCCCCTTAGCCAATGCTCTGTCTCAATTGACGTTTGGTACCAGAGCACCATTGTGCTCATACAAGTAGTTGATTTTCTCAGTCCCAGTTTCGGCATATGAGATGGTGGTTGGTAATGGTGTTGGTGGTGAGTTTCAGCACATGGGAGAGGTTTGCTAGGCTTAAATATGAACTAGATTCTTTCTTTTTTTTTTTTGGCCTCGCGGCATGCAGGATTTCAGTTACCCAACTAGTGTTGGAACCCGTGCCCCCTGCAGTGGAAGTGCAGAGTCTTAACCGCTGGACCGCCAGGGAAGTCCCTAGATTATTTCTTTTTGTTTTAGTTAAGATCAAGTGTTTCTCCTCCTTTTCCCCTGCACTCATACCTCATCTGCCTTATTTACTGACCAGGATTTTTGCCCTTGTCTCCTCTTCCTCCCCAGTTGCTTCATGCATTTCTGTCATTAACTATAGAAAGTTTCTCTTTGTAACACCCCGTCATGCTCCTTTTTTTTTTTAACATGATATTTATTTATTTATTATGTTTTTGGACATCTTTATTGGAGTATAATTGCTTTACAAGGTTGTGTTCATTTCTGCTGTATAACAAAGTGAATCAGCTATACATATACATATGTCCCCATATCCCCTCCCTCTTGCATCTCCCTCCCACCCTCCCTATCCCACCCTTCTAGGTGGTCACAAAGCACCGAACTGATCTCCCCGTGCGATGCAGTTGCTTCCCACTAGCTATCTTTTTTTTTTTTTTTTGCGGTACGCGTGCCTCTCACTGTTGTGGCCTCTCCTATTGCGGAGCGCAGGCTCCGGATGCCAAGGCTCAGCGGCCATGGCTCACGGGCCCAGCCGCTCCGCGGCATGTGGGATCTTCCCGGACCGGGGCACGAACCCGTGTCCCCTGCATCGGCAGATGGACTCTCAACCACTGCGCCACCAGGGAAGCCCCCTAGCTATCTGTTTTACATTTGGTAGTGTATATATGTCAATGCTACTGTCTCATTTCGTCCCAGCTTACCTTTCCCCCTCCCCGCGTCCTCAGGTCCATTCTCTACGTCTGCGTCTTTATTCGTGTCCTGCCGCTAGGTTCATCAGAACTTTTTTTTTTTTTTAGATTCCATATATATGTGTCAGCATACGGTATTTGTTTTTCTCTTTCTGACTTACTTCACTCTGTATGACAGACTCTGAGTCCATCCACCTCACTACAAATAACTCAGTTTCATTTCTTTTTATGGCTGAGTAATATTCCATTGTATATATGTGCCACATCTTCTTTATCCATTCATCTGTTGGTGGACACTTAGGTTGCTTCCATGTCCTGGTTATTGTAAACAGTGCTGCAATGAACATTGTGGTACATGACTCTCTTTGAATTATGGTTTTCTCAGGATATATGCCCAGTAGTGGGATTGCTGGCTCGTATAGTAACTCTATTTTTAGTTTTTTAAGGAACCTCCATACTGTCTCCAGAGTGGCTGTATCAATTTACATTCCCACCAACAGTGCAAGAGGGCTCCCCTTTCTCCACACCCTCTCCAGCATTTGTTGTTTGTGGATTTTCTGATGATGCTCATTCTAACTGGTATGAGGTGATACCTCATTGTAGTTTTGATTTGCATTTCTCTAATGATTAGTGATGTTGAGCATCCTTTCATGTGTTTGTTGGCAATCTGTTTATCTTCTTTGGAGAAATGTCTATTTAGGTCTTCTGCCCATTTTTGGGTTGGGTTGGGTTGTTTGTTTTTTTTGATATTGAGCTGCATGAGCTGCTTGTATGTTTTGGAGATTAATCCTTTGTCAGTTGCTTCGTTTGCAAATATTTTCTCCCATTCTGAGGGTTGTCTTTTCGTCTTGTTTACGGTTTCCTTTGCTGTCATGCTCCTTTTTATATCACATTATTACTTGGGAGAAAGAAGCTGAAAGTTGTTTTACACTAGCCAGAGTACTATTAAATACTCAGGCTGACAAGAAGAACTTCTCTCTTCATGACCAAAGGCAGGTCAATTTTATGTATTGATATTTCCATACTTTTCAGGGATAATGGTGGCTTTTTTTTTTTGGCAGCAAGAGGGTAGGGTGAGCTATACCATAACCAAACTATATACCCCCAATTGCTGAGGAACTCTATGGTGGAATGCAAAGACCTGGTGTCTTGAGAGTCAGTAAGAGCTGGTCTGGATTCATCTCTACTACTTGTTAGATCTGTGACGTTAGCACTGTTACTGAAACTCTTTAAGCTTCTTTTCTTGTTTGTAATATGAGGATAAATCCAGTTTCTTTAAGATTTTTGTGAAGTTTTAAGATAATTCATGTAAAATGCACATTGTGTTGCCTGGGGCATGGTAGACGCTCAATAAATAATGACAGAATTATTAATATAACCTGAGAGTTACCATAATGTTTATGCTCATAGTATTCCTTTATTATCCTTTTGATATCCATGGGATCTGCGGTGATGTCCCCCTTTTCAATTCTGATATTACTAATTTGTGTCCTCTCATTTTTTTTAGCCTGGCTAGAGTTTATTGGTGTTATTGATGTTTTCAAAGATCTAGCTTTTGATTTTATTGATTTTTCTCATTTGATTTTCTGGTTTCAAGTTCATTGATTTCTGCTCTAATTTTTATTATTTCTTTGTTTCTGCTTACTTTGGATCTAATCTGCTCTTCTTTTTTGTACTTTCCTAAGGTGGAGACAACGTTATTGATTTTAGATGTTTCTTCTTTTCTATTATATACATTTAATGTTGTAAATTTACCTCTAAGCACTGCCTTCTCTGTATCCCACAAATTTTGGTAAGTTGTGTTTTCATTTTCATGTAGTTTAATTTTTTCTTAATTTTAAGGTTTCTTCTTTGACTCACGTGTTACTTAGACGTGTGATGTTTAATCTGCACATATTTGGGGATTTTCCAGTTATTTTTCTGTGTTTGATTTCTAATTTAATTCCATCATTGTCTGAGGGCAGATATTGTTTAATTTCTATTCTTTTAAATTTGTTAAGGTATGTTTTATGGCCAGAATTTAGTCTTTCTTGATGAATATTCCATGTGAGCTTGAGAAGAGTGTGTATTTTGTTGTTGTTGGATGAAGTTGTGTATAGACCTCCATTATATCCAGCTGACTGTTGAATTCAACTATGTCTTTACCGATTTTCTGCCTGCTGGATCTGTCCATTTCCGATAGAGGGGTGCTGAAGTCTCCACCTCTAATAGTGGATTTGTCTATTTCTCCTTGCATTTCTATCAGTTTTTGCCTCATGTAGTTTGACGGTCTGTTGATACGTGTATACACATTTAAGATTGTTATCATGTTTATATTTAGGTGACCTAATATAAAGAGTGCTGTTAATAGGATTGTAATAGATTTAAAAACTGAACTAATAGAGATGATTTTTTGGGTAAAGAAGATTTCTTTCCTTCTGAGTAGGTTACTGTCTTTCTTGCTGATCCACATCCTCTCTCTGTTTGGGGGGAAGATAGGACTGTTACAGAAGGAAAGCTTGAAATTCATATTCAGCATTGAATTTCATGATAAGATATTTTCTGTAAGATAATAACAGCCTTCTAAAGTCAGACTGTTCTCCTGAGGGGATTTTCTAAATTATTTTAGCTCCCACTTTAGCATAACAGGAACTAAGACTAGAGTACTTGGCTCATAGGTTTCTCCTGTTGAGATCATTCTTCCAGCTATGACAGCTTGGTCACATGCCTCGCTGCTCCTTGGTATAAGGAAGGGAGAAAGCTCATCCTCTCTGGTCCTAGGTGTTGGGGGGAAAAGACCCAAGACAGAGAAGAGGAGGAAGGTGGAGGCAGGTTTACATTTGTCCTTATCAATCCCAGATCTTGCCTCGGGCTCAGATTGTGAAGAGGAGCCTTTAGAAATATCTTGATCAGGTGAAGAAACCACAAAGACAGGCAGGTTTTTGTGGGGTCCAGTGATGGTTCATTGGTCAGAGCAGCCCGGCCAGGCAGGGGGCATCTGTGTTCTTGTGTTGTATGTCTCCTAATGGGGAAGTGCCCACCAGCAAAGGCTGTGGGTGGATACCTGGCTAATGCCCGGTAGAGTGTGTAGCAGAGACTCAGGTGCAGTGTGACTGGATGCCTCAGTTTGCCCGGGACAGTCCTGTTTTCAACTGCAGTGCCAGCATCCTCTCCAGTCAGTGCCTTCTGTTTAAAAGTGTCCTAATTGTACCATAAATGATGTGCTTATCCTCAGAGAGGTGTGTCCCCAGAGAGCAGTAAGGGGGAGCTGTGTCATCAGCAGGGCATCCCCAGCCCTGGCAGGGCTTCTCAGGAGACCAGATCACGAGTTACACCAGGTGCCGACGTCAGCTGTCAAAGCAGCAGGATGTCCACTTCAAGCTCAGAGAAATCAGAGGACACCACACAGGTTCCAGGACTCTTTTCCCCTGGCAGACATGGCCATGGAGAGGAGGTAGAGAGGGAGGTAGGATCTGAGAAGGCTGACAGACCTTTTTACCTGGAGAGAATGGATAGTACCTAGGAGGATTGTTTTAAGGTTCTCCATTAGATTGGACTGAATCCATTGCTTTTCCCTTATGCCCAGTGGATGGGGATTTAGGAGCAAAAATGGATGAGTTATACAGGAGAAACACTCCATTTCCTCTTCCGTGTCTGAATTGCAGTGTGTGAGCAAATTTTGCAGCCTGATCATGTACAATTAATTGCCTTTCCTACAGCTTCTTTGCATCCTTGCCGTGCTTTCTTTCCCAAGGTCTCTAAAGCTCTTTAGACAAGATCACTGTAAGCCTTGTAGCCAGTGGTTGAACTTTTCTAAAAATAATTTAGCACCAAAATGGAATAGACACAGTCCCTATTTTTCACTACTTCACATTCAATGCTCATTCAATTCAATACTGTCCACAGACGTTGGCAGTGCTTCCTGTGTGATTGGAATTCACCTTATATCTGCAATCCCTTTAAGAAGTGACCTTCAACATGCACCCCAGTGTTCATAGCAGCACTATTCACAGTAGCCAAGACATGGAAACAACCTGAATGTCCATCGACAGAGGAATGGATAAAGAGAATGTCATATATATACACAATGGAATACTACTCAGCCATAAGAAAGAATGAAATAATGCCATTTGCAGCAACATGGATGGACCTAGAGATTATCATACTAAGTGAAGTAAATCAGAACAAGAAAGACAAATACCATATGATATCACTTATATGTGGAATCTAAAATATGACACAAATGAACTTATCTATGAAAAAGAAACAGACTCACAGACATAGAGAACAGACTTGTGGTTGCCAAGGAGGGGGCAAGAGAGGGATGGATTGGGAGTTTGGGGTTAGCAGATGCAAAGTGTTATATAGAAAATGATATAGAATGGATAAGCACCAAGGTCCTACTGAATAGCACAGGGAACTATATTCAATATCCTGTGATAAACCATAATGGAAAAGAATATGAAAAAGAATATATATATATATATGTATATATATATCTGAATCACTTTGCTGTGCAGCAGAAATTAACACAACCTTGTAAATCAACTACACTTCAATAAAATAAATTTTAAAAAAAGATGCGATCTCCAGGGACACATTGTATCTGAAGTTGGGAAATGCTTATAGATAGTGTTTAAAAAAAAACTTTTGGGCTTCCCTGGTGGCGTAGTGGTTAAGAATCCGCCTGCAAGTGCAGGGGACATGGGTTTGAGCCCTGGTCCGGGAAGATCCCACATGCCGCGGAGCAACTATGCCCGTGAGCCACAACTACTGAGCCTGCGCTCTAGAGCCTGCGAGCCACAACTACTGAGCCCGTTAGCCACAACTACTGAGCCCGTGAGCCACAACTACTGAGCCCGTGCACCTAGACCCTGCGCTCTGCAGCAAGAGAAGCCACTGCAGTGAGAAGCCTGTTGTACTGCCCCCACTCGCCGCAGGGGGAGAAAGCCCGCATGCAGCAACAAAGACCCAATGCAGCCAAAAATAAATAAATTAAATAAATAAATTTTAAAAAACACAAATTTAATAATTAATTTATTTTTGCTGTGTTGGGTCTTCGTTTCTGTGCGAGGGCTTTCTCTAGCTGTGGCAAGCGGGGCCCACTCTTCATCGCGGTGCACAGGCCTCTCACTATCGCGGCCTCTCTTGTTGCAGAGCACAGGCTCCAGACACGCAGGCTCAGTAGTTGTGGCTCACAGGCATAGTTGCTCTGCGGCATGTGGGATCCTCCCAGACCAGGGCTCAAACCCATGTCCCCTGCATTAGCAGGCAGATTCTCAACCACTGTGCCACCAGGGAAGCCCCAAACTTTTAAATTGAGACATAGCGTTCCTAAATTTCATGAAATCTTAAACCACATGCTTAAGATTATTGATTAGTTTAATGAGTCAGTGAATTTCGTTATTAATGACCTCCTTTCTTACCTGCTCTTTCCTTACCTGTTCTCCTGCTTATAGGAAGCTTGAATGTGAAGGATTAATTCAAAACTTACAGAGTTGAACTTAATTTCATAAACTCCAATAGGTGAATTTTATGGGCTCTTTAAAATGTTGCATATTGTGAGAGGGGGGCCAGTCTGAACTCAGGTCCCAGCTCCGGGTGCAGCCCGTGGGCCCACCTTCTTCCCTTTCCTCTCTTGCCCACTCCAGCCAACCTAAGCTCCCCTGAGTAGAGGGAGCCCACGTCATCATTTTCCACTAGGGAAACAAAGGTCATGTTAGCAAATACATGTAGGCAAATCATTCCCTTAAACAAAAACACAATCCCCTACTCACCTTTTATCACCTTTTATCATTCTCCCTGTACAACCTAAATTCTCCAAGAAGCATATCCTAATCATCTCCATCTTCTCACTCTACCTCTTACTTGCTTCTCAGTTCTCTGCTCCAGCCCCACTGTTCCACTGAAACAGCTCTTGCTAAATTATCAGTGACATCCCTGTTGTCAGATCCTCCAGATTCCTAACTGAATTGGAGGCATTTTCTAGTCCTCAACGTACTTGACTTCTCAGCAATATTTGACATCGGTATCTAGGTCTTCCTTCCTGAAATATCCTCTTTCCTATGCTTTTCCAACCCAGCATTTCTGGTTTTTCTTCTTCTTTGTCTGCCCTCTGCCCTCGCAAGACCCTTTTGTAGCTGGCTATTGAATGTTAGCCATCAAGACTCATCCACGTTCCTCTCTGTTTCTTACTCTAGACTTTCTCCCTTGGCTGGTGGTCTCCAATCCCATCAGCCTAAATGCCTGCTTCTTATAACAATATGTAATTTAAAAAATATCATGCTTTCTCTGTAATATAAAGAAAAGTAGTTTATATGTAATAGGCATTTCAGTATGTGTGTGCTTGGCCATATGAACTCATAATGATGTAGCTAAGTGCTAAGTGCTGTGCCTCTGTGTAGAATCATTGGTTGTGAATGTGGGTGTTGTTTACGGAGACTCTACCTTGTAGACAGACAGAGAGGTGTTGAACTGGCACTCAGTTACCTCAGACAGTGATGCGATTTTCTGAAATGGTGAGTAGGTCTGGGTAAATACCAAACAGTAGTCCGCTTTTCCCTTAATTTACATGGTTCCTACATTCCTTGAAAATTCAGTGTAACTTGAAACGAGGCAAGAAATACAAGCTTTGGTGTTTATATGGTAGATAAAGTTAGATTCCAGGCTCAGATAATTAAAAACAGGTTTTTAACCTCCGTGGCATGTGGGGCATGAGACATTTCTTCTCTGTGAACTGCACTGCGTTTTGCAAAGTGTCTGGCACCCTGGGTCCCCTCCTGTGAATGGCAGTAGCAATCCCCAGTCACTGTGAGATAGCCGCCCCCATCTCCCTACCCCCAGAAAATTCGCATACCCCCTGGGGGTCCTGCGCAGTAGTTTAGAACTACTGCCCTGGGCCGTCTCCTCCTGGGCAGGGGCTGCGGCCCAAAAGCAGACAACACCCACGCTTAAGTCTTCACTCCAGACCCCTCTTCTGCCTCCGTATCTGAATAACTGTCTGCTTGTATGCATTTCATGGGTCACAAAGTCACCTCGAAACTCAGGTAATGGCTGCAGTGTGCGTCCATTTATGCAGATCAGGAAAGTAGGGGTCATCCTTGGCGCCCTCCTCCCCCTTACCCTCCATGGGTATCCAGTCCATCATAAAATTCTTTTGATTGTATTTCCTAAATACAGCATATAGTTTCTAAATGTTTTTTCTAATCTCTTCATTTTCTCAGGCTCTACCTTTACAGCTTTACTCTAATCCACCATAGCTGGGCCACCACTGTGGCCTCCAGCTCACCCAGTTGCACTCTCCCGCTTCCTCTGGATGCACTGATTTTCCTGTGGTCCCTTGTAGTTCCTATTGTTCCCTCCTCCCATAGACCTTAGAACACATGCTGCCTCCCCCCCCCCATGTACCTCCTCCCTCTTCATTTGTTTATTCCACTCGTCTTTCAGTCTCAGCCTGGGTCACTGCCTCCATGAAGCCCTCCTTGACCTCTCTGACCTCTCTATTATAGGTTCTCTTAGCATTTCATAACACGTTAGAGTTCTGGCCTTACGTTTACTTATGTGATCAGTTGATTAATGCCTGCCTTTTCCACTGTATACTGTAAGCTCCATGAAAACAGGGGCGTTTCTGGTTTTGCTCACTACTGTATTTCCAATACTTGCCATAGTGCCTGGCACACAGTAGGCCCTCAATAAATGCTGAGTGTTCCTGAAGCTTGAAATGAGATTTTTGCGGCCGGAGTGGCGACCAGTTCCGTTTTGTGACAAGAGGGGGCAGCAGAGAGCTTCCAGAGGAGAGGCCTCTGGTTTGTCTTTTAGGTTAGAAAATGCAGTTTGTCAGGCTGTTTAATCAGGAGTGAGGGGAAGAGGAGGGGAGAACACACGAGTGAAAACTGAGAAGCAAAAGAACAGATTATCCAGAAGAGAAAGGGAACCAGAGGGAGAAACCTGTAGCTGGAGTTTGGTAGAGGAGCCTGGGGTGGCAGAAGTGAAGGGGGCTGCTTAGATGTGAGGTGGTCAAGTTTGTGGCTTATTGCTTCTCAGGAGGCCTCTCTAGGGTTGGAAAGATTCCTGCCCCAATAAACCGAGAAGCCGTATGATGCAGATGGAGATGTAAAGAAAGGGGAGGAGCCACTCTTTTCTTGCCAGCCACAGCTTTGTTTGGGAGCTTATGACACATGGTGGGAGTTCTACCCCTTGCATGGGGGACGGGACTGATGAGGGGTTGGGGAGGGTGGAGGGAGTTCGGGGTGCTGGGACAGGAGAAGAGGAAGGGGAGGAAACTAGTATTTCTCAGGTACCCTCTGCGTTACAGGCACAAAGTAGTCCTGGAAGGTCAGTATTATCCTCACTTGAATGATGAGGGTGCTGTGACTCAGAGTATAATAGTATGCTCCAAGACATATTCGTGTGGCTAAACTGAGCTTCTAGCCCTGACTCCCTTGGCTCAAAAACCCATGCTCTTTCTTAGATACTCTGGTAACTTCTGAAAGATTTTGGCAATGGCCTTTTAAAACTTATTATGCCTAAAGAGAAACAGGCCCTATTCAGTTTTGTCCCATGTTGGTAGATTCAACATTGACACGAGAAATTATTATCCCTGTTTACGGACTTGTTGGCTCTTGGGAAAGCAAGTGTACCATAAATACAAAATATTGCAATTTAATCTCTATGAGATGATGGAGGTTCACTAAACTAGTGGTAATTATTTCATGATGTATGTAAGTCAAATCATTATGCTGTAAACTTATACAGTGCGGTATGTCAATTGTGTCTCATTAAATCTGGAAGAAGAAAAAGAAAAAAGAACCCCCCCAAAATTGCAATTTAACTGACAATTTGTTTTATTATTATTATAAATTTATTTATTTTTGGCTATGTTGGGTCTTTGTTGCTGTGCGTGGGCTTTCTCTAGTTGCGGTGAGCAGGGGCTACTGTTCTTTGTGGTGTGCGGGCTTCTCATTGCAGTGGCTTCTGTTGTTGTGGAGCGCGGGCTCTAGGCGTGTGGGCTTCAGTAGTTGTGGCACATGGGCTCTAGAGCACAGGCTCAGTAGTCATGGTGCACGGGCTTCAGTAGTTGTGACTCGTGGGCTCTAGAGCGCAGGCTCAGTAGTTGTGCTGCACAGGCTTAGTTGCTCCGCGGCACATGGCATCTTCCCGGACCAGGGCTCAAACCCGTGTCCCCTGAATTGGCAGGCGGATTCTTAACCACTGTGCCACCAGGGAAGTCCCTGAGAGTTTTTTTAAAATTAATTAATTTTTAACATCTTTATTGGAGTATAATTGCCTTACAATGTTGTGTTAGTTTCTGCTGTATAACAAAGTGAATCAGCTATATGTATACACATATCCCCATATCCCCTCCTATTTCCTACATCCTCATGTCCATTCTCTACATCTGTGTAACTGACAGTTTATAATCTCCGAACAGAGACTCAGGATCTGAAATGTCCAAGGTCTGTGTGCATGTTTATGAGGGTCAAACGTTGCAGGAATTATCATCCTGGTTTTATATGGATGGATACAAACTCACTGTACTGTTTTCTTGGCCAAAGTGTTAATCAAGGGAATACGGATGTAGGAAATAGGATCTCTGCTCGTAGATCAAGAGCCAACATTAGAATGACCTTGAGCTAGTTAAAGAATTTCCGACCTTGACTAGAACTGTTGGAGGAGGAAGATTTGTGTGAAGCCCTGCAAGGGAATGCTTCTCCAGAGAACTCAGCCCACGCTGTTGTAGCTGTTGACACAGCATGATTTGAACACGCAGGTCCAAATGCATCTCTTTGTGATCAGCAAAGCAAGGGTGGGACAGGAGGAGGAGCAACCATTCTGGAAAAGGAAAATGGTTGAAGTTGGGGTGGTGGGCGGGGGACAGCACAGGGCTCCCCCCTTATCGAAGAGCAGTTGAACACATCTTGGAACTGAACATGTGTCAGCCTTTTGGCAGAGAGAGATGTGTGATTTTATCTAATAGTTAATAAAGCTGAGGAAGAAAATGCATTCTTTTCATTGCAAAAGTGTGGTGAAAAGCGGGTGTTTTTTGATTTTGTTTTTTCTCTTGGGAGGGGATGGAGGGTGTCAAGGGGAACCTTCTGTCATTTAATCTCTCCATTTTCTCCCCAGGAATGATTTAGATTATATTGTCCGTGTTGCCTTGTCCGTATTCCTTAAATATTTGGTTTAAGCAGTTATTAATGACAACAATGACCACTTTCCTATGGACCCTTCATCCCTCCTGACTGCCCACAAATAGCAAAATGAGTTCTGAAATCAGTCACTTGCCAGGCTCACTCAATCTTTTTGGAGCATCTACATGTTGGACTTCTGTCCAGCACTGTATTTGATTCTGTAGGAATATACCTTCAAGGGATTGAAGAAATGGCAAGCAAATGCATTCTTTTCCCCAACTGAATAAACAGTTATTAAGAACTCAGAACACTTCCCCATTAATCATGATCAGGTTCCAAGACCCTCCCGTCAAAACCTTTTGAATCCGTAATGAAGCCAGACCATAAAACTAATAGTCCAAACCTGAGTTTTGGGTCCTAGAAGTAGGAGAATTACTACATGGAGAGGAGAGACGATCCAAGAGAAAGAGAGCGTGTGACATTTGAAGGTTTAAGTAAATTTATAGTTTATAAAATTTGAGATGCTTTCCCTTGACATGACACTAGAGGGCAGTATATACAGTCAAACCTCGTAATGGAACCGGCTATTGAATTCTTATCATTTCCAGTTATGCTTTTTTATGTTCAATGTCACCCCTTAATTCTTTTTGTTTCATTAAATAAATAAAGGGGAAAAGACATTGAAATTATATACAGCCATAACAAGAAATATCTTATGAGGATAAAGAATTTTGTTAAATTTTACGAAAGTAACACATAAGCAATTTAAAAAATGAAATGGTATTAAAAGGTTTTTTAAAAAAATTTTATTGGAGTATATTTGATTTACACTGTTGTGTTAGTTTCAGGTGGACAGCAAAGTGAATCAGTTATACATATACATATATCCACTCTTTTTTAGATTCTTTTCCCATTTAGGCCATTGCAGAGTATTGAGTAGAGTTCCCTTTGCTACACAGTAAGTCCTTATTAGTTTTCTATTTTATATATAGTAGTGTGTATGTGTCAATCCCAATCACCCAATTTATTACCCCCCCCCCGACCCCCTGGTAACCATAAGTTTGTTTTCTACATCTGTAACTCTATTTCTGTTTTGTAGATAAGTTCATTTTAGGTTCCTAAAAAGAAGGTTTACCTTCTTTTTAGGTTCCACATTATAAGTGATATCATATTTGTCTTTCTCTGTCTGACTTACTTCACTCAGTATGACAATCTCTAGGTCCATCCATGTTGCTGCAAATGGCATTATTTCATTCTTTTTTTATGGCTGAGTAAATATTCCATTGTATATATGTACCACATCTTCTAAAAGGTTTTTTCTTAAATGAAAAAAAGTTCTCTTTTCCTCTCTCCTATCCTGTTTCCTGTAGCTTTCCTGGAATTTGTGTTCATATATCTAAATAGTATGTGCATACTTGTATTTCTTGAGACAGTTATCTGGTTTATTTTTAATGACATCAGAAATCATTGTTTACTATATAATTGTTAGAATTTTACGTTTTCATCTTGGTACTTTTTACCCAGCTTCAACAAGCATCAATCTTCTCTTATTTGTGTTTGATTATCCCTACATTCCTCCTTGCCCTCTTAATTATTTTAAACAATTTCTAAACAATATATCATCTTACATTTCCTTTTTTGATACTTTTTAACTTAGAGCTAATAATTGCCTTTAAAAAATTACGTAGTTTTTATTAATTCATTATCATTAATTTTATTTTAACAGTTTTCCATCCAATATATGAAATGCCTATCTATGTAGGTAGAATTTTTGTGTATATAAAACAAATAAATTTTAGGTACATAAAGTTTAAAAAATAAGTGGTCTGACGTATTAGATAATCTATTCATTTTATTTCTCCTCCAGGGAACATTTGTTTGCACACCCCTCCTGCTCAGTTTAGACTTGTTACTTGCTAATTCTGCTGAATATTCTCATCCTGGAATTTCAAATATCCTGAGGGTTTTTTTTTTCTTTGCTGCTTTGTGTTGGATGCCTTATTTCCTGGGTCTATTTCCCCCGCTTTCTTGACTTACTTCCTTGAGTGGCTGCAGCCCCTTCTAACTGTTTCCTAAGAAGAGTATAAGGCAAGTTTATCCTCCTTCAGAATTTTGAAAGATTTGCTCCGTTGGATTCCAGAAGTCCGATGTCATTCTGATTCTTCTTCCTTTGTAAGTGAACTTTGTGACCAGTCAGTCACAGAGGCTAATTTAATGAAGGGGCCTTAGATTTCTGATTTTGGTACAGCTTTCGGTCTTTGAAGGAAAGGCACCATAAGTACTAACTTAGAATACTGGTAGCTGGAATTGGGTTCACCTTTATATATACCTCTTTGTATACATACCTCTTTGTATCTGGTAGTATTTTGCTTCCCATTCCTTTGTAAATAACCAGTTTTCTAAAAATTCATGGTGTTGTGGCTTGGTGTGGGTCTTTTTTTCCCATTGCGATGGACACTTAGGCCTGTGAATGACATGGCCAGTATTTTCTGTCTTGCCTTGCATGGCTCTGAGATTAAAGAGTGAATTGACTGGATCGAATTGCAGTTCCAATGGTATAGTCATTGCTGAGTGTTTTTGAGGCCTTTTTAGCTTCTCACTGGTTCACTATTTATTCCCAGGGCTTCGCTTTTGCTTTCCTTGGCTCTGTATTTATGTCTTTGAAGATATTTTGAGGACTTCTTCAAAAAAGTAGCTTGGTGATGTTGATTTCGAAGGTCGAGGGTTTCACTGCTATTGAGGGCTTTACTGTCCCAGGTCTTTAGACTTAAAGACAATGAAAATGTGTAGTTAGTAAGGATGGGTTTTAAATATGGTGCATTGTTATTTAATCACTGCTCATATGTTAACTCTGTCGAAGTGGTTTGAGTGGCCTGTATAATGTCCACGAGGAGGTGTGACTTGGTGTTCAACCAGAATTGGTTGGTAGTGGTCACATGCCTGTTCTGAGCTGTGAATGGTGAATGCTTGGCAAGTACAGTTAAGAGTTTTGAGTTTCAAAACTGTCTGATGGGCTTCCCTGGTGGCGCAGTGGTTGGGGGTCCGCCTGCCGATGCGGAGGACGCGGGTTCGTGCCCCGGTCCGGGAAGATCCCGCATGCTGCGGGGCGGCTGGACCCGTGGGCCGTGGGCGCTGGGCCTGTGCGTCCGGAGCTTGTGCTCCGCAACGGGAGGGGCCGCAGTGGTGAGAGGCCCGCGTACCGCAAAAAAAAAAAAAACAAACTCTCTGATGCTGCTCAGTGAGGTTCACATGTGCTTTATTTAGAGCTGGTCCTGAAATGGTCTTCCAGATTACCCCTCTTAGATTGGCATGTTGTTGTTCTAAACCCCAAATGAAGATTTTTCTAAAGATTCCTTTTCTAATTAACTAATGGTACTAGGCAGTTTTTCATTCGAGATGGAGCCATTCAGTAAGGTGGAAACCAGGACCTCCTCTTCAGCACATCTGCTAGGGAGCAGATTGATAGAAATGCTGCTCCGTGGTTCCTTTTGGCCTCATTCCAGCTGAGCTCGAGATTAAAACTACTTCAGCGTTTCCCTGTCTGTCTCCTTCATCCTGATTTTGTGTTATTCTATCTTAATTTTCTTATGTACCTTGGATCAGTGAATGTGCTATTTTCCTCATAACGTCGTTCACCAATTCTAATCCTCTCACTCCTTTTCTGCAAGCTCAAAGATATCTCTGCGGTGCCATTATTTTCCCTGAGCACTAGCTCCGAGTTCCTGGGGGAGGATTCATTTTCAAGGCGTGGTATCTGAATGGCCTGGACCAGAACACCCGGCCGCTATCCACTGCTCATTATTAGATGGAGGGGAGCTGACAGTGTGGTAGGAAACCTGAGTGAAATGGCTGTTCAGGGTGGTCATCGGTAACAGGTGGCTGGCCTGAAGGGTCTGGCTGGGCAGATGGCACTGCTCTGGGGCCCCTGCATGCCAGCTCAGCTCGACAGTTGCAGAGGAGGGAATTGGCTCTGATGTTTCCCTGGGCCAGGATCTCAGCTATGGACTGGACTTCATTACGTACCAGCAGATGGGAGAGTCAACCCAATAACTTTCCATTTCCCAGTTGGGAACTAATTCTGGGAAGATGTTTGGCTCTGTCGGCGCAGCGCAAAGAGCCGCTTTCCTGGCCAACAGGAACCCGCAGACATTTGGCACATGGAAATTTACACGCAGGCAAACGCCCGAGGCCCATGAGTCTTAGCCCTCACCAGATATGTAACAAGTGGGAGACTTCTGGCTTTTCACTTGAGAAATTTCCAGTGCAAGTCCATGGAAGCTTCCCCACGGGCCTTTTAAAGGCTGGACTGCTTTCTTCTCCCACAGTCACCACCAGCATGCAGAACCTCCCCTCCTGTGGGTGGTGCAGGATCACAGCTATCGCCGGACTGCCTAGCAACAAAGCAGATTCCATCCGTTCCAACCTCAGATGCCAATTATTTTCAGTGCCTACCAGTTCTCTGGGTAGTATTAGAATCAAGGAAGAGGCAGAGAACTGAAAAGTGATGGTTTCCTTGCATCAGGGTAAGGTTAACATCCTAAAAAATCAAATACTCAAGGTCTGTTTCCCTTGAAGGGTAGGGTCACTTAACGATTCACTGAAAGGCATCGGTTTGAATCCTCTGTTCCCCTCTCAGGTACCCCATCCTTTCATCCTGGAAGTCTTTTCCTCCATCCCCTAGTATCTAGCCAACTCTCAGATGTTTCCTCAAATTGAGTAAATAGGGCCTCAAGGTCAGAATGGAGACCACCTCCTGAACAAAAGCCACTTCACACGTTTTTATTAGATTAGGTTCCCACAGCTGGGATTATCTCTGTACTAAAAGCTGTTTGTGTTGGGCTGCTCTAGTGCATTATTAGAGGCACTGAAATCTACCTCACCTCCCTTTCTATTGTACCTCTGGTCTTCTAGTCTTTCGATGAGCTTATAGTTATAACAACAACACAACAACGTAGAATGGAAGAACAGTAGCTATGCTTTTCTTTCGATATTTCCAGAGAAGGAATCTGTACAATTTCCTGTGATCAAGGACTGCACAAGCTCTGAGTGAATTTTGAATTTATTTTATATAGGGACCAGGGTAATGTGATGCTCCCGTAGAGCTGGGAGTGACCATAGATCTTTGACGTTCCCCAAGCCTCAGGGATCCCTCCAAGAGCATCCCTAAAAGATGTTGCCCCAGTCTGTCCTGAATCTTTTGGGTGATGGAAGATCTCACTCTTCTTTTAGAAGTCAACTCTTGAAAGGTGAAGTTTACATATAACAAATGCACACATTCTAAGTCAGCAGTTGGTGACAATTTATCAGTTAAGACATTTCCCCTGTGCCCCTCTGTAAGCCAGTCTGCCCCTACTCCCCACTCCCTGCTCTCCCTTTGATCTGATTTCTATCACTATAGGTTAGTTTTGCTCGTTTAGAGACTTTGTATAAATTGAATTGCACACTGTGGACTCTCTTTTGTCTGGCTTCTGTCTCGCAGCGTATATTTGAGATTACTCTATTTTCCAGTCAAAAAGAGATGAAACTCTGATTTGTAGCCCACACTGACAGGCAATAAAACTCATGCCCCTTCTGCCTGGATGATTTTTTCTTTTGTGGGAGTGTGGCCTGGGGGTGACTAACGGTCTGGAGTTGCCCAGGACTCACGTGGTTCCTCGGATACAGGATTCTCACTGATAAAACTGGAGAAGTCCCAGGCAAGTTGGGATGAGTTGGTTGCCCTAGCCCCCTCTACTAGATACCGTAGAGAACATTAGGGCACCAGGGGAATGAGCATCTAAACAATAGAGGAAAGGCAAGAAAAATGGACATTTTATGTTTCTTCGCCTTAAGGCTCAGCTACAAGGGACCCAACTCTGGGAGAATCCCTCTGGAAGCCATGCAGCTATAAGCCATGCAGCTGGAGGACTGGTTTTGTATCACTTACCTGATTTCAACTGATTTTTTTAAAAAATATTTTTTATAGTTTGGTTCCCTATTAAGGACATACTATGCTTCCTTACTTTTCTGCTTTCCAGAATACTATTTTAAGAGCTCTGACATTGCCAACAGTTAATACTTTTGTGATCAAAAAAATTGGGAAAGCACCAAGATTAACAAATTAAAATAATAATTATTATTTCAAGGTGCTTGGTTTGATGGGCTCCAGCTTGATTATTTTGATATGTTTAATCTTAAAACTCCAACCACTTTTTCAACTGAATTACAAGGCGTTGCCCTGACGTGGCTTCTCTGAGGATGTGTGCTAATCTCTCGTTTATATCTGAAATAATTCATTCACTGGATGTTAGCCGAACACATTCACCTGCTGATGTTCAAGGAAGCTGTAATCTGCCTGCTCTCCTTCTGGGGGCGGATGAAGTTCCTGGCAGTTAGCTGTGCCACATAATTTTCCACATAAATTCTGAAATATGATACCCTTACAAGCATGCAAGACTCCAAGGGCAATCTTTCCTAAGTAGCACTGGGGTGATGTGGCAGTTTGGTGCTGTATCTGTGAGCCTTTGCGTGTTATACAAAGTTTGTGAGACTTTTTTAATGCTTCTCTTCAGAGAGGTGTCTCGTTTTTTCCTCTAATTTTTGGATGTTTAAAATTTACACAATTAAGGCATAAATATATCACTAACGCAATTTAAACAACAAAGAAATCTACCAAGCAAAGAAGGAAAGTTCAACCTTACTTCCTTAATCCCCATCCCAGTTAGATTGTTGGTGATCCTTCAGAATTTTTATGTATAATTGAATTCAGCCTGTGGTTTTTTGTTTTTGTTTTTTTTTATACGGTACACGGGCCTCTCACTGTTGTGGCCTCTCCCGTAGCGGAGCACAGGCTCCGGATGCGCAGGCTCAGCGGCCATGGCTCACGGGCCCAGCCGCTCCGCAGCATGTGGGATCTTCCCGGACCGGGGCACGAACCCGTGTCCCCTGCATTGGCAGGCAGACTCTCAACCACTGCGCCACCAGAGAAGCCCCCAGCCTGTAGTTTTGTCTATTTTTTTCTTAAACTGAATCATACTGTAGATATATATTGGTTTTTCCATTTAAACATATGTTTTAAAGAATTTTGTCATGTTAGACTATATCAATTTACTTCATTATTTTTAAAGTTATGTTGATTTATTGGTATAGAGGCACCTAAGTTTAGTTAACTATTCCCCTGTCAATGGTTATTTAGGTTGCAGTTTTTCTGTTACATTACCATGAACATACTTCTATGTCTTTGCCCATATATACTCTTATTTCTCTAGATATTTGAGAATAGAGTTGCTGTGTTAATGGATAAATTAAGTTAAACTTTGGTACATAGTGCCAGGTGGGTCTCGACAAGGCTGTACCAATTTCCCCTCAAAGTCTGAATTCTTTTAACATGTGAAAAATTTGAAACAAAATGAAAATGGTATGTATGTGTATAGCTGATTCACTTTGTTATACAGCAGAAACTAACACACCATTGTGAAGCAATTATACTCCAATAAAGATGTTAAAAAAAATGAAAATGGATAATTAAATTTTGCAAGCTCAAACAGCAAATTGGGAATTTGCTCTGCTTTTAATAAAATCTTATTTGTTGCTTACTTATACATTTGATTCCTATAAAGCTCAGAAAGGACAAGACACTTGGCTTATTGATTTAACTTGCCAGTTATAATTTCATGGACTTTGCATGAGCTCAGGATTAGAATGAATTTTAATGATTTTCCATGACTGACTGCTAAGATGTTTCCATAGAATAAACACTAATGAAACTGTGGTCAGCATAGAATAGTCCAGAAATGACCTCCGCCTAGAAGATCTTCCATACCAAAGATCAGTTAAGAGTCTAGTTCTTTAACTTTTCCTTACTATCTCATTTTTTAATTTTTATAACTCACTAATTCTTTCTCAAATCATTGACTCTGTCAAATTTTTTTTTGCAAAGAATTAATAACTGGATGTCAAAGTGTTGCTAAGGCTTCATTATTTTTTTATGGGGTGGTAGTATCACTAGTCTACCATTAAGTACTACCATTAAGTACTATAGCAATAAAATTGCTATATTTGTCAGAGTAAATGAGGCAGGAGAAAGGTCCTAAGATGATGTAGTGATTTTCTCATCAATTCATTTCACCTCTTTCTCCCTAACTTAATATATCCTTTTATGTTTTTTTTTAAATAAATTTATTTATTTTACTTGTTTTTATTTTTGGCTGTGTTGGGTCTTCATTGCTGCACACGGGCTTTCTCTAGTTGCAGCGAGCGGGGGCTACTGTTCGTTGCGGTGCGTGGGCTTCTCATTGCAGTGGCTTCTCTTGTTGCAGAGCACAGGCTGTAGGCATGTGGGCTTCAGTAGTTATGGCTCGTGGGCTCTAGAGCACAGGCTCAGTAGTTTTGGCGCACAAGATCCCACATGCCGCGGAGCACCTAAGCCTGTGCGCCACAACTACTGAGCCTGCGCTCTAGAGCCCGTGAGCCACAACTACTGAGCCCGCACGTAGAGCCTGTGCTCCGCAACAAGAGAAGCCACCGCAATGAGAAGCCCATGCACTGCAAGGAACACCCAACGCAGCCAAAAATAAATAAATAAATAAATTTATTTAAAAAAAAAGTGGCTTAGTAATCAAGGCATTTATTTCTTAAATCAGCCAGAAATCTGGGGTAGGATACCCTGTTTGTTCAGCAGTTCACCATGTCACAGAAGCATCCTTCTGCTCTGCCATTTCTGCACATGGTCATCTAACGGCTGTGGCTGCTGAAACCTCTGACCTCAGCTACCTGAGCACGTCCATCAACCCCCAGACTGTGTGTGATGACCTCCCTCTCCGAGCAGCCTCATTTTCTCACTCCATGTCTTGTACTTTTGCTCCCAAACACCTGCTCACTTGTTGGCACTGCAGCTTTGGAGGGCAGGTGGGGATATACTGAGCCACGAAGCAAGACATCTCACCTGTTAGGCTTCCCGCGTCAGGATGAGAGTGTATGAGGGGATTTTCATTTCTGATTTTGGGGCCCACGGTCTCTATAGGATAGGGTGTGTTTTGGGACAACTTTTATCTTTCTCTGAGTATGAACAATTACAGCATGAACTATTATCACTGTGAATTTTTTTCAAGCCATATGAGCTGTGACTCTACTGAAGAGTTGTAGTAAATATGTTCTTATTTGAATCTTACCTACACAGGCTCACATACTGACACACTGGCACACTCATGCACACTCAGACACTCCTACACCCCGATGTGAAACATTGCTTTCCTTTGGGAATATGGTTGATCTTTCTTCTCCTCCCAGTCCCCTCTACCCTCTGGTGGTTCTTTTATGCTTTTTTAGTGCAATAAAATTTCTTGTATCGAGCATTTATTATACGAGGAATTGGATGAAAAAATTTAAATAAAATAACAATTATAGGAAAGTATTTATGTTCTTTGCTTTATGCGTTTACTGTCTCTTTTGGACTGCCATAGGAGGGGTGCATTTTATTTGTTTATGGTATTAAACTTGGGCCTATAAAATATAATTTATTCATTATGTTACTAAGGATCCTTAATGTGGACCTAAAATCCTTGGTCAAGATTAGATTTTCTGTGTATATTAGAAAATCAAGCTGAGAGTATCCTAGACATGATTAACTTTGGAGGACAGTTCTTTCTTTCTTTCTTTCTTCCTTTCTTTCTTTTTCTTTCTTTCTTTCTTTCTTCCTTCCTTCCTTCCTTCCTTCCCTTCTTTCTCCCTTTCTCCCTTTCTTTCTTCCTCCCTCCCTCCCTCCCTCCCTTCTTCCTTCCTTCCTTCCTTCCTCATCGCATGGCTTGCAGGATCTTAGTTCCCCAACCAGAGATCGAACCCAGGCCCTGGCAGTGAAAGCACCAAGTCCTAACCACTGGACTGTCAGGAAATCCCCTGGAGGACAGTGCTTTATTCTGCACTGTTCTCTCTTGGGTAGAGAGAGACTCTAAGGAAAGTTTATTTTTCCAGGTCATAGCTTCCAACTAGGGTCAAAAAGTGGCTCAAAGGCTAAGTGGGATGGAATGATTTGGCAGTTCTGTATCTACCTGGTGGGTAGACTTGCTTTGGAAAAAGCAGTCAGTTGTTATTTATTTATTTATTTGGTTGCACCAGGTATTAGTTGCAGCAGGCGTGCTCCTTAGTTGTGGCTTGCCAGCTCCTTAGTTGTGACTTGCCAGCTCCTTAGTTGCGGCACATGTGCTCCTTAGTTGTGGTTGGTAGGCTTTTTAGTTGCGGCATGTGTGGGATCTAGTTCCCTGACCAGGGATTGAACCCGGACCATCTGCATTGGGAGCGTGGAGTCTTAACCACTGTGCCCCCTGGGAAGTGCCTCAGTTGTTGTCTTGATCCTTGGTTTCAGAGGATGTCATTAGCTTGGAGATAGTTTGCTGTATACGGGATTGACTTCTGTAAAATGTCCCTCCAGCCAAGCGTCTAAGGCAGATGCATGGATGGCCTGCTCTGAAGTTCTAGTTGCTAGTTCAGAGTTTAGATTTTTGTCCCACAAAGTGGAAAAATTGGGAGAATAAATATTGAAATGACTATGTATTCTCGATGGAATAATACTACACGACTGTTAAAAAGACTAGGGCAGCCGTCTCTGCCCTGACATGGACATATCTCCATGGTAGTTTCATGGACAGTGCCAGGTTCACAACAGTGTGGACAGCCTGTATTCATTTAGGTAAACAAAATTTCCTTAATTCTAAAAAGCATTGTTCTTTTTCAAATTTAATATCTCTGAAGTCAGCATGTATTTTGCATTTCTAGCCTTCCCCTGAGCATCGGCAGTAATGTAGTTGCGATTGCCTGTGTGGGCACGAACTGGGCTGTCCTTCCACCTGGCACGATGGGACCGCTGCAGCCCTTGGATGTTTCCATCCACAAACCAGTGAAGGGCCATTTGAGGAAAATATGGGTCAAGTTGGTGTCGGAAACCTTTCTTTGACATCTTCTGGTCACGCCAAGAAAGCATCGGCATCAAAACTTGGGAATGGGTGTCAGTGGTTTGGGAGAAAAATCTCAGAGATGATAGTGGAGCACTCTTTTAAGCAGTGCTGTATTGCTAGCAGTCTTTTTTCTTTTTTTAAAAATAAATTAATTTTATTTATTTGTTTTTGGCCACGTTGAATCTTCGTTGCTGTGTGCGGGCTTTCTCTAGTTGTGGCCAGCAGGGGGCTATTCGTTGTTGTGCTGTGTGAGCTTCTCATTGCAGTAGCTTCTCTTGCTGGGGAACACAGGCTCTAGTCACGCGGACTTCAGTAGTTGTGGCACACGGGCTCAGTAGTTGTGGCTCGTGGGCTCTAGAGCGCAGGCTCAGAAGTTGTGGTGCATGGGCTTAGTTGCTCCGCAGCACATGGGATCTTCCCGGACCAGGGCTCAAACCCATGTCCCCTGCATTGGCAGGTGGATTCTTTTTTTTTTTTTTTTTTTTTTTGCGGTACACGGGCCTCTCACTGTTGTGGCCTCTCCCGTTGCGGAGCACAGGCTCCGGACGCGCAGGCTCAGCGGCCATGGCTCACGGGCCCAGCCGCTCCGCGGCATGTGGGATCCTCCCGGACCAGGGCACAAACCCGTGTCCCCTGCATCGGCAGGCGGACTGTCAACCACTGCGCCACCAGGGATGCCCGGCAGGTGGATTCTTTTTTTTTTTTTTTTTTTTTCCGGCAGGTGGATTCTTAACCACTGTGCCACCAGGGAAGTCTCCCAGAAATATTTTTCTTAATGACACTAAAAATAATGGCACATCTTATAATTTATTTTTCCTAGATTCAATTAAAGGTGACTCCCTTCCATAAAACCTCAGTGGGGATGGAAGAACAGTAGTTATGTAGGCCTGTTTTAGAATAAATCATTGAAAAGGGGTCATTTTGAGGGAATGTGCTAAAGGAAGTAATCACCCCCGGTCACCCCTCTTCCTGCCCAACTGTATTGGGTGTATTTATTCAGAGGTTTTAAATCTGAATTTGTGTGCTTGGTTTAAGGAATCAGAAAAGGTACATCAGGCCCCTGTTTAGTTCAGAGCATGAATTTCAACCTCGCAGTAACCATGCTTGGGGAGGATGATTGGCAACTTAAATTTGCATAATGGCTCCTTTACACTGGTTCAAGAGGAGTCTGCTCTGGCCTTCCTTCAGCCGTGCCCCTGCATACAGGGCGAAGAGCCCACAGACCAAGTCACTTGCTCACCTGTGGCCATGGAGCCCATGCCTCTGCACTTAGGCATCACACTTCATGCACCAGGATCCCAGAATTCCCTGCCCCCAATGCCAAGGTGGAGCCCACTTCCAGATCCTGCACTGGCCACTTCTCTGGTTTATCCTCCCAAGAGCAAACTGGGCTGTCAGTATGCACCCCTGGGCTTGAAGGATGGCCAAGGGGGTGACTGCAAACGTGTGGCATGTAAAAGAAAAATTTTGCGCCAGACACTTGTTAAAAACAGCAAGATAGATTTTATTCAAGTTTCTGTAATAGAGGAGAGAGACTTCATATAGAACTGAGCTCAACTCCAAGTCCAGCAAAGACAGCTGGGGACCAGCAAGCAGTGAGGGGGTCAGCAGAGGGAAAATTACTAAGAGGATATCAAGGGCAGGATGATTCTTGCTAAACTGGCTTAACAGGATTCTTTTTTTTTTCTTTTTTTAAATTATATATATATATTTATTTATTTTTGGCTGCGTTGGGTCTTCGTTGCTGCGTGCGGGCTTTCTCTAGTTGCGGTGAGTGGGGGTTACTCTTCATTGCAGTGCACGGGCTTCTCATTGTGGTGGCTTCTCTTGTTGTGCAGCACGGGCTCTAGGTGCGTGGGCTTCAGTAGTTGTGGCACATGGGCTCAGTAGTTGTGGCTCGTGGGCTCTAGAGCGCAGGCTCAGTAGTTGTGGTGCACGAGCTCAGCTGCTCTGCAGCATGTGGGATCTTCCCGGACCTGGGCTTGAACCCGCGTCCCCTGCATTGGCAGGCGGATTCTTAACCACTGCGCCACCAGGGAAGGCCAC
The DNA here is from genome assembly GCF_964270905.1 of Leucopleurus acutus. Lineage (NCBI taxonomy): Eukaryota > Metazoa > Chordata > Mammalia > Artiodactyla > Delphinidae > Leucopleurus > Leucopleurus acutus. The sequence goes on along the minus strand of NC_139163.1, from coordinate 25,777,012 downwards.
AGGATTCTTGCTAAAGGCAGCCGGGGGACTGAGCCGTCGAGTGTCAGGGGTGAGGAGCTTGGTCAGACGTCAAGGTGGGGCATTCTCCCTAGACCAACATAGCCGGATTCCCTGCTGAAACTGGGCTCTGCAGGCCAGGGAGGTGGCCAGCCGAGCTTGCGGCGTAGTGAGCAGAGGGCGCAGGACAGAACTTGGACTCACAGAACGAGGTGTCTGCGTCCATGTGCGCAGGGTCCACACGGTGTGGGACAGAGCCAGGGGTGGAAGGAATGGGGGACAGGCACACCTGCATTCTAGCGTGGAACTTGGAGGGGTCTGAGAGTTCTGAATGGAACCTGCCCTTCAGCTGCAGATTCCTTTGAGGGCCTTGAAAGGTGGGGCGGAGGTTGTCTGGTGGGGACTGTTTCAGTGGTGGAGAAACCTTAGAGACAACACACCGAAGAGCTTCAGGAGGCAGCTGGACAGTGGGGACAGACAGGGCAAGACCCAGAGGAGGGAGAGCAAGTGGGTGTTTCCCCTGTGGTGTCTTGAGCGAATGGAGGGGAAGGTTTGAGGGATTAGGTGCGGGTGAGCCAACAAGTGAGGAAGAATCCTCTCCCTCCTCTTCTCACCCCATGCCAGGCCCCAAAGAGAATCATGGCTTGTGGCAGAGAATGATGTTAATTTTGAATAGATGTTATCCACATTTGGTGTGAACCATTGCTTTGCACATTTAAAAGCGTCATGAATCTATATGTATGTAAAGGTAGAAGGGTAAAACATTTAGCGGCGTGTTAGATTGATTTATAGCCTTCAAATGTTCAGGCCTATGGTGGGCGGGACTCTCTTTGTACTCCTGCCTCTGGCCCTGCTCTGTTAGGAAGGGGACTACAAAGTTATTGACTGGCCCTCAGCATGGGTTCAATAAGGGGGCTTGAGAAATTTCCACACCTAGGGGTAGAATGGACAGATACCTAGTTGAACACGTATACTTGAGACAGGACTACATGACGTAGAATTGATTAAGCGGCAAGTAAAAGGACTCATGAACAGAGAAGATGGGAGAAGAGGGAAGAATATGGGTCTGGAAGTTAGGACTCCTGCCAAAGCCCCTCTGAATTGGCTAGAGCCAGGCTGTCTGCAGAGGTGCCTGTGTGGCATTTTTAGTTAACCCTCAGAACCTTAGAGAAAATAGATGACCTGATGGGGCTGTGTGGGTTGGTTAAGGAAAGTCACATGAAATGGCTTTAAAAGTAGCAATGAATTATGCAAATGATAATATCATGAGGCAGTCCCTTGGCCTAGATTGTTTTTCCTCCAAAGTTTTAGATTCCTCTACCGGGGTATTTTTGTGGGATCACATTTTATGGGAAAACACCATTTTACAGTAGAGGTTCTTTTTAGAAACAGGTGACCTCTGGGGGACGTTGTGTGGGAGCATTTCTTTTTTCTGAGTGAAGGTGTGCCTCTTCCCAAGTGGGCTGGGTTTAAGCTGGGTAATATTTCCGTGAGTGTCTTGGGAGTGCCAAGAGTAAGTTATTCAACAGAACCAGCATTGTAGTGGGGCCAGTGATCTCTCTGGTCCTTTACCATTAGCCAGTCTGAAAACTCCGGCCCCCACCAGGGATCTTTAACTCCAGGTACATGACTCAAACTCAATTTTCTTCATAGAGTGGGGTTAATAATATGTGTTGCCTTCTGCTTCTACCAGTTTGTGTGGGAACCGTAAAAGAAGAGTATATGCCCCTGTAGAAGAAAGGGAGCACATAAACATATCATAAAGGATGGTCGCTCCTCTGCTTCTCTGCCATTTCAGATTCAGTCCCCATCGTCAGCAATCTGACATCGTTCGCCAGCATTAATTTTATTCCATTTGTGCTCCAAGTTGCAATTCCCTTTACAGTGCACTTTAGTGCTTAAGATCTCTCTGTCAGCTGTTAAAGGAACGAATGAATTTGTCAGTATTCAGTAAACACAAAATAACCCAGAGAAACGAAAGTTTAAACCTGAAGTTGTTAAATGTAAGAGCCAGTGAAGATGGCTGTATAAAACTACTGAACCAATCATACGCAAGTTAGTCACATTTTTATGGATTTATCATAGTTTAACTGATTTTCATTTCTTTAAAGACCCCAGTTCCAACTCTTGTTAAGTGGGCATTGCCCTGGAGTCAGAGCTAGATAACTCAGCTGGTTCCTGAGCCACATCTGATACCTTTCAGAAACTGCTCAATATCACCACTCACATTCTAGGTCGTGATATCCTCAAAGAAGTATTTTAGGTCTGTTATGGTTCTAATTTTAGAATTCTGAAGTGTTTACCATCTGAAGCTCTAAGTTTAGGAGAGGAGCTTGCTGGGCAAAATGACATACGTTTTTTAATCTTCCTCAGGGAATTTTAGTTTGGAAGAAAAACCTGTTTTAATGTGATCGTGTGTGTGTGTGTGTGTGTGTGTGTGTGTGTGTGTGTGTGTGTGTGTGTGTGTCTTAGGGAAGTAACTAGGAAATACTTTTTAAAGTAGCAAATAATGGGAAGTGTTTCTGGAAAGTTAGGTCCCTTAAACTTTCCTCTCTATTAAAGAGGCATTCCCCCACTATTAAAGATAGTCCCACTCCTACAAACGAAACAGAATTCAGGTGTATGAGAACCTCAAGCTCTCATTTTTAAAAAACTGTGTTTGTTTTTAGGGCACAAATATAAATAAATGTTTCTTGCTTAGATTCTGCAGGCTTTTTTTTCTACTACAGATTGCACATTTGAGGGACCTTATGCTCTTCTCTCCTTCTTCCCAACATCAAAGTTCCAGGAGCAACTTGGCTGAAAGAGCCTGGAAGCCTCGCCTCTAGTTACAATGAACGAAAAGCTCATTATAACTGGTACCAGTTTCAAGTCTCATTCCTATTACCAACACACAGACCTAGATATTGGCCCTGAAAAGGTCTCGACAGCCATTTTTAGTTCCTCTTATAATGCTTCACTGATGTAGCCAAACACTGATGAAAGGCAGGCCCTCTCCATTCTCTGAAGCACTGGAGGTAGGCTTTGTGTCTTTCTGCTCTGCATTTTGGATCTTTGCCGTGGCAACCACAGGGTAAGGCAGCTTAAGAATCACCCATGTGCCAGATAACAGCGGCAGACAGCCACTCGTGTGGCCGTCTCAAGACACCTGTGCTGGATCCCCCATTAATTCTAGACCCACATTAGTTTTAACCGTATTCCCTGCAGTCTCTAATCTTACATCTGGATCCCTGCCTCTGACTCCTATGGGTTGGACTCTGGTTCTTCCTGTCCCAGGCAGATGGCCTTGATTCTCTGCTCTGCCTTTGGTGGAAGCTTTATGTTCTAACTCAAATTTATGGGTTCAGTTCCCATTGTTGGCCACTTGACCAGCCTAGAACCTTTATGAGCAGCAGCTAGTTCAATGTGATAAATTGCTTTTCCTCTCAAGTTCTCTTTCATGTCTCCATGTTTGGCTATTAACCATTACTGACCATCCAGCTCTGCATGCCATTACATTTCAGGTGTGTGGATGAAATTCTTTTTTGATGCTAAAGGTCCAATGTAGCAAATGCCAAGTAAACAAATATGTGACCATTTTTAGATGTTAGTCTTTCATTCCTGATCACCGAGAAATGAAAGCCTGTTATCAAGACGGTAGTATGTACTTTCTTCAGCAGTTTCTATGGGCTCAGTATATGTCTTCCAGCATAATTTTATTTGGTTTCTTTTTAACATCTTTATTGGAGTATGATTGCTTTACAATGGTGTGTTAGTTTCTGCTTTATAACAAAGTGAATCAGTTATACATATACATATGTTCCCATATCTCCTCCCTCTTCCGTCTCCCTCCCTCCCACCCTCCCTATCCCACCCCTCTAGGTGGTCACAAAGCACCGAGCTGATCTCCCTGTGCTATGTGGCTGCTTCCCACTAGCTATCGGTTTTACGTTTGGTAGTGTATGTATGTCCATGCCACTCTCTCACTTCGTCCCAGCTTACCCTTCCCCCTCCCCACATCCTCAAGTCCATTCTCTAGTAGGTCTGTGTCTTTATTCCCGTCTTACCCCTAGGTTCTTCATGACCTTTTTTTTAATTATTATTCTTAGATTCCATATATATGTGTTAGCATACGGTATTTATTTTTCTCTTTCTGACTTACTTCACTCTGTATGACAGACTCTAGGTCCATCCACCTCACTACAAATATCTCAATTTCGTTTCTTTGCTGAGTAATACTCCATTGTATATATGTACCACATCTTCTTTATCCATTCATCCGATGATGGGCACTCAGGTTGCTTCCATGTCCTGGCTATTGTAAATAGAGCTGCAGTGAACATTGTGGTACATGACTCTTTTTGAATTATGGTTTTCTCAGGGTATATGCCCAGTAGTGGGATTGCTGGGTCATATGGTAGTTCTATTTTTCGTTTTTTAAGGAACCTCCATACTGTTCTCCAAACCTTTCTTGATTAACTGATTCCTCACTGATGTACTGTTGGCATTAAAGAGTATATATTTATTAGAGAGAGTGTGCACTGGCATTAAATAATTAATCTTTATGAATCCTACCAGAGAATATGTTTTATTATGCTGGAAGAATTTATTTGGTGTGTTTTTCCCTAGTGGATGCTAGGAGATGGATTTTTGTGTGTGTGCCATTTTCTTATATTTAAAAAATCAAATCACAGGGCCAAAAAATCATCAGTGTCTGGAACACCTTAGAAATTCTGTATTACGTATTGTGATAATTGTCTTAATTCTTCTTTCTCAGTTATAGAAATAACTTTTTCCTGATTGGGTCTCCACGCACACAGTCAGGAAACAATGGCTTATCATATCCATCATTTCTGTCTGCACATTATCATGTTTCAGAGATTTCCCCAATTAATCTTGTGGAAGCTGGAATCACTCATAACTATAATCCTGTTACGCCTTCTTTATTTCTCGATGTGCTTGTTAATTCATGGCCATCCTGTAGCAGTCTGTAACATAGCGCTATTATCAGCTCTTAAGTCCTTAAAAGCCTCTTGTCTACCATTTTTACTAAGGTTGATTCGCTGCGCTTTGTTGAAATTGATCATTTTGGATTTAAATATTATTTTCCTGTATATTTGTTCTGGCTACTTTTGCATGATTTCACTTTTTTTCAGTTAATCAATCTGCCAAGCTGGTTGCTTTTCCCTTTTTGGCTTCCTTTCTCTCTCTCTTTTTTTTTTTTTTGCGGTACGCCTGCCTCCCACTGTTGTGGCCTCTCCCGTTGTGGAGCACAGGCTCCGGACGTGCAGGCTCAGCGGCATGGCTCACGGGCCTAGCCGCTCCGCTGCATGTGGGATCTTCCCGGACCGGGGCACGAACCCATGTCCCCTGTATCGGCAGGCGGACTCTCAACCCCTGCGCCACCAGGGAAGCCCGCTTTTTCTTTTTTAAGAACTCTCTATCTCTTCATTTCTCCTTCCCTCTCTTAGGCAATGCCTCTGGAAGAAAAGCCAGGAGGCAGTGGAATAAATTCTTTAGAATCAGGATAGACACTTCTCCCATTTCCCTTTTCATAAAATGAGAGAGGGGGTCCCTTTCCTTGATGATTCTCTCCCTGAGCAGTTTCTAGGGTGAAAGCTTCATGACTGACTGCCAGGCATTTTGCAGACACCGTAATATGCTACTTATTTATAGCCTCAAACTCCTCTGTATACTAATCTTACCAGGTGGACTCAAACTTAAACCCCAGAGTTCTTTGGACACACTACATTGTCTTTTCTTCTCCTAGGTACTGACTTTAACATAGATAGCTTACCTCTGCCTCGGAAATCCCATCACGACTGGGCCCTTTTTCACGAAGAGTCTCCGAAAAACAATTATAAGCTCTTTCACCAGCCAGTCATCACCTTGTTCAACTACACGGCCACCTTCAGCCGGCATTCCCACCTGCCACTAACTACCCAGTACCTGGAGGGCACAGAAGTCCTGAAGTCACTCCGATACCTGGTCCCCTTGCAGTCCAAAAACCACCTTCGGAAAAGCCTCGCTCCTCTGGTGTACGTACAGTCCGACTGTGACCCACCCTCAGACAGAGACAGCTACGTTCGAGAGCTGATGACATACATCGAGGTCGATTCTTACGGCGAGTGTTTGCGAAACAAAGCTCTCCCTCAGCAGCTGAACGGTCCAGCCTCTATGGACGCTGGTGACTTTTATAGGATCCTTGCCCAGTATAAGTTTATCCTTGCTTTCGAGAACGCGGTTTGCGATGACTACATCACTGAGAAGTTCTGGAGACCTCTGAAACTGGGGGTCGTCCCTGTGTATTACGGATCACCCAGCATCGCAGACTGGCTTCCAAGTAATAGAAGTGCTATCCTGGTATCAGAATTTTCTCACCCTAGAGAACTGGCAAGTTACATCAGACAGCTGGATCACGACGACAGACTGTACCAGGCCTACATAGAATGGAAGCTGAAGGGTGAGATCTCGAATCAGCGACTTCTCACTGCTCTCAGGGAACGGAAATGGGGGGTGCAGGACATCAAGCAGGACAACTACATCGACGCATTTGAGTGTATGGTGTGCACCAAGGTGTGGGATAACATTAGGCTCCAGGAAAAGGTAAGCAAATCCAGGTTTGGCAGAGAGGTGCTGGGATGGCCGTCTTGATGTTCTCTGCTGCTCTGCATTATTCTGTTGCAGCTGCCCCATCACTGGTCCTCACTTCTATCAGAGAGGCCAGGCTCTGAGGCAAGGATGACTATTTCATTTCTATTCTTTGAGGACTGTCATGAAGTTTACCAGTCCTGTCCCTCTTCCTGAAGGCCTTAAATTCTCCTTTATTGTTTCTTCTGGAGGATAATATACTGCAGGTGCTGGGCAGTAATACAAGGAAGCTGCAGGGGAAGGAGAAGGCCAAAAAATTTAAAATATGGAAAGTTCTGAATCTCATCCACATGGTCAGTCCTCTAACCTCTCCATCAAGGCTGTGGTTTATGCCAGACCCCTTATGCTCATGCCCCATGGACTGCCATTTTGAAACTTATTTTCATTTCATATACACACTCAATTAACCTCTCTCTCTCTGTCTCTTTCTGTCTCTCTCTCTCTCACTTCCCGTCACTCCCTGATTGTTGCTCTTTCTGTGTGTGGTACACACACATGCTTATTAATATAAAGAGAATATTCAAATAATGTTGGAGATAACCCTTAAAAGACTTCTTTTTCTTAAATTATTAAAATTAAAGTTCTTAGTAACATCTTCAAATTGTAGATGCTCTTTTTTTTTAAATTAATTAATTTATTTTTTGGCTACATTGGGTCTTCGTTGCTGTGTGCAGGCTTCCTCTAGTTGCAGGGAGCAGGAGCTACTCTTCGTGGCAGTGCATGGGCTTCTCATTGTGGCGGCTTCTCTTGTTGCGGAGCACGGGCTCTAGACACGTGGGCTCAGTAGTTGTGGCACGTGGGCTCAGTAGTTGTGGCTCGCGAGCTCTAGAGTGCAGGCTTGGTAGTTGTGGCGCACGGGCTTAGTTGCTCCGCGGCATGTGGGATCTTCCCAGACCAGGGCTCGAATCCGTGTCCCCTGCATTGGCAGGCGGTTTCTTAACCACTGCACCGCCAGGGAAGCCCTCTAGATGCTCTTAATGTTTATTTGCTTACTTTATTATTTATGACAGGAATGGTTCCACTTTATAGAGAAGCGAATTCATTAAAATGAAACTTGTTGAAAGAAAAAGATTACTTTCAACTATCTTTGAAATCTAAAAAAAAATGAGATGGCCCTACTTGGCTGTCACCCATCATTTCCTTGACTCCCATATACACATAACGTTTTATCTAAATTCTCTGAAGGCAGACAATTTTGTTAAATATTTAAATGTTTATTTTAGCTAGCATAGAAATTTCAGGGCAAACATAAACCTAAATAGTGTGTGGAATTATTTTAATGTATTGAATACATACTGTATGAGGCTTTCATGTGCTAAATATGTATATGCTTAGACAAATTTAAAATATGTGAAACATTATTTTCCTAATTTTAATAATGATGAGAATTTAAATTATTTTATCTGGTTTCTTATAACAAAGTTTTATTCATAAAATCTTTATTTTAAGCTGAGCGTCTTGGTCAGCAACAGGAACACTAAATATTACATCATTCTTCTCAGGGAATGCATCCTGATTTCCAGTGACTTCCTTTATGACCTAATTTGTAGGGCCACCTTACAGCAAAAACCAAAAGACACACACACACACACACACACACACACACACACACATACACATGCCACTGCAAAAAACACATGAGAAGGTAGAGACCACATTAATTGCCCACGCTATACCAATGATTGACTCGGAAAATATATCAAGGCAGAAAACAGAACTTCTGAGGATGAAGGTTTGCCTGGGCTCATTTTCACGATCCTTTTCCATGTTGGAGATTATATTCACAGAAAACTGAAAGAAGCACACAAACCCTAACTGCTCCCGCATCTCACAGAAACCCTATTGGGGTGATTACTGGGGACTGGAAAAGAGAGTATAGTGACATTGGGGAATAGCTTTTTCAAAGATATAGGAGGATACATACATTCGTGCATTTCCCACGGAACCAGCTCTCTGGTTGTGGTATTTCAGAGTGCCGGAAGGTGGTGTAGTTGAATGCCCTTCTCTCTGGAGTCTTTGAGGAGAAAAAAAGTAAGCTGTCCTCCAGCATGCTCTCATTCCTCCCAGAGAGGTGGTCAGTGGAGGTGACTGGAAGGCTTTGCTTGCATTTCAGAGAACTTGGTACAATTCTCAAACGCAAATGTGCTCATTATTGAAAAGCAGAACAAAACATACCATGAAAGTAAATTAAAGGGTATTAGGCCAGCTGTTTTCATTTGTGTTTATAAGATTTGTTACAGCTTATATATATGGTATGCCTTAAAGTAAGCTATGTAAATGTTTCTTCACTTTTTCTCTTTCAGACAAATAAAAGCTGAAAGAAATAATTTGATCTCCTCAACTCGGTTATTTTTTATCTTACAATTGATAGTAGTTTAAGTCATGGTATTTAGATGTACGAAACACTATTAGAATATTCAATGCATTTCCCCTTCCTCTATTCTGCTTCCTCCTGTCATAAACGTACAAACCTAGTATATTAGTTATCTACTGCTGTTTAAACAGTAGTGCCACAAACTTAGCGGCTTAAAACAACAAACTTTTGTTATTTCACAGTCTCTGTGGGTTAGGATTCTGGTCATGGCTTACCTGGGTTCTCTGTAAGGCTGCAATCAAAGTGTCAGTCAGGGCTGGGTTCTCATCTAGAGGCTTAACTGGGGACAGGTCTGCTTTCAAACTCACATGCTTGTTGGCAGATGCAGTTTCTTGAGGTTGTAGGACTGAGGGCTTCAGTTTCCTGCTGGCTGTAGGCTTTAGGTTGCCCTCAGCTCCTAGAGGCCACCCACAGTTCCCTGTCCTGTGCTTCCCCCACATGGCTGCTTGCTTCCTTAAAGCCAGCAAGGGAGGGGGAGATGCCAAGACCAGTGCTACAGTCTCATGAGTGTAACCACATACATGTAATCACATACATCCTCTCACCTTTGTCATATTCTATTGGCTAGAGGCAAGTGACAAGTAACACCCACAGTCGAGGGGAGGGGATAACATAAGGGCATGAATGCCAGGAGGTGTGGATATCATGGGGCCATCTTGAATCTGTTCCTCACACCTAGCGAATCTGAGTGGGCTTATTCTCGGTGTCGTTTGCTTGATTTATGTAGGGGAAAGTCTTTCAGTATTGAAGAGACCAACCCAGGAGTTAATGTTAGTTAAAGAACATTTATTGATACATTATCCTGTCCTCAAAGAGGCTATAATAGGGGAGACAACATGGAATAACCAGGAATATAACTTTACAGAATTGGGATAAACTTAAAACAATTAGCTTTATTGAGGTATAATTGATGTACAATAAACTGCATATATTTAAAGTTTACAGTTGGATTAGTTATTACATGTGCAAACGCCTGTGAAACCATCACTTCAGTCAAGATGACAGACATTTCTATTCTCCCCTAAACGTTTCCTCATGTCTGTTTGTAATCTATCCCTTTTCCACCCGCTTCTTCAGGCAACCACTCATCTGCTTTTTGTCACTTTTGACAAAGAAGCCAAGGCAGTTTTCTAGAATTTTGTATAAATGGAATCATGTAGTGTGCATTCTTTTGTGTCTGGCTTCTTTCATCCTGCATGATAATGTTGACGTTTATCCACAATTCTGTGTGTATCAAGAGTCCATTTCTCTATATTGCTGAAGTTTGGATATACCAAAATTTGCTTATCCACACGCCTGTTTCCAGTTTTTGGCTGTTACAAATAAAGCTGCTGTGAACATTCATGTACAGATCTTTGTATGGATATATGCTTTCACTTCTCTTCCGTAAATACCTAGGAGTGGATTGGCTAGGTCATATGGTAGATGTACGTTTAATATTTTGAGAAACGACTAATTTATTTTCTAGAGTTTCTCCATCTTACATTCCTGCCAGCATTGTATGAGAGTTCATTCATTAACAGTTGGTGTGTGGTCATTCTTCTAATTTTTGCCTTTCTATTGGGTGTATAGTGTATCTCACTGTGGTTTAATTTACATTTTCTTAATAACTAATGATGTTGAATATCTTTTAATGGCTTATTTGCTGTCAATATCTTCTTTTGTGATATATCTCTTTAAGTCTTTTACTCACTTTTTAAAAACTGGGTTGTTTGACTTGTTATTCTTGACTTGTAAGAATTCTTTATATACTGTGAATACAAGTCATTTGTCAATTATAAAATTAACAAATGTTTTCTTCCAGTCTGTGGGTTGTCTTTTCATTTTCTTAATAGTGTCTACAGAAATGTAGAGTTTTTAATTTTGATGAGTCCAGCTCATAAATTTTTTCTTTTATAGCTTGTGCTTTTTGTGGCTTGTTTAAAAAAATCTTTGTCTAACCCAGGATCTCTAAGATTTGCTTCTGTTTTCTTCTAGAAGTTTTGTTGTTTTAACTTTTACATTTAGGTCTGTGATCCACTTAGAGTTCATTTTTGTGTTGTGGTATAATGTAAGAGTTGAGGTTTGTTTATTTGGATATCCAATTGTATCAGCCTCATTTTCTGGAAAGATTATTCTTTCCTGATTGAATTACCTTGGCTTCTTTTTAAAAAACTCAATTGGCCATATATGCATGGGTCAGTTTCTGTGCTGATCAGTATACCTATATTTGAGTACTGTTGCTTTATAATAAGTCTTGAAATGAGGTAGTGTTAATCTTCCAACTTTGTTCTTTTTCAAAATTATTTTCACTATTTTCGGTCTTTTGCTTTTCCACATAAATTTTAGATTCATTTTGTCAGTTTCTACAGAAATGCTTGATGGGACTTTCATTGGGATTTTGTTGAATCTATCGGTCAGTTTGGGGAGATTGGCAACAATATAGAGACATTTAATCAATAAGCGTGATCTGCCTGCTCATTTACTTAGGTCTTTAATTTCTTTAAACAGTACGTTTTCAACTGTAATCTCTTCAAATATTTTCTCAGACACTTTCTTTTTCTCTTCTCCTTCTGGGACCCCTATAATTCGAATGTTGGTGCATTTAGTGTTGTCCCAGAGCTCTCTGAGACTGTCTTCAATTCTTTTCATTCTTTTTTCTTTATTCTGCTCCTTGGCAGTTATTTCCACCTTTTTATCTTCCAGCTCACTTATCCGTTCTTCTGCCTCATTTATCCTGTTATTGATTCCTCTAGAGTGTTTTTAATTTCAGTTATTGTGTTGTTCATCACTGTTTGTTTGCTCTTTAGTTCTTCTAGATCCTTGTGAAATGTTTCTTGTATTTTCTCCATTCTGTTTCTGAGATTTTAGATCATCTTTACTATCATTACTCTGATTTCTTTTTCAGGTAGGTGGCCTATTTCGTCTTCATTTATTTGGTCTTTTAGGTTTTTACCTTGCTTCTTCGTCTGTAACATATTTTTTTGTTGTATCTTTTTTTTTTTTTTATTCCTGTCTTGCTGGTTGTTTGGCCTGAGGCGTCCAGCACTGGAGTTTGCAGGCAGTTGGATAGAGCCAGGTCTTGGTGCTGATATGAGCACCTCCGGGAGGCCTCACTCTGATTAATATTCCCTGGGGTCTGAGGTTCTCTGTTAGTCCAGTGGTTTGGACTCAGAGCTCCTACCACAGGAGCTCGGGCCTGACCTCCAGCATGGGAACCAAGATCTTGCAAGCTGCATGGCACAGTCAAAAGCAGTATAATTTACAAAGAATAAAAAACAAAATAAAATTTAAAAGATAAAAAATATATTAGGAATAATAAGAATATAATTTAAACAACTGCAACAAGGTAAAACAAAACCACAACAGAAAAAAGAAAAAAAAAAGGGGGGGAAACAAGCCTAAAGGAGCAGAACGATAACAAAGTATAAAGAATAAAATAAAATTAGAAAAATAAAAGATTTATTAGAAAACATAAAAATATAAATGAATCAACAGCAAGGTAAAACAGAACCCCAATCTAAAAGAGGAAAAAAGAAAAAAAAAGCCTTGGCTATTGGGGGTGGAATTTAGGCAGGGGTGGAAGTTAGGTAGGGGTGGGACCTAGTCTAGGGTGGTGACATTTGAGCCTGGGCGGGACAACATTCAAGCATAGGGTGGGGCCCCTGCCTAGGACCTGTGCGGAAGGGGAGACGCAGCAGATCCAAAGCGGGACCTCGGAAGTGTGGAGTTCGGAGTTTGGAGTTAACGCCCTGGGTGGCGGGGGGCTGGTGGGGCTTGGGCTCTGCAGGCAGCAGGAAGGCTCTGCGGGCAGAGGATTAGGCCCGGTAGCCCAAGAGGCTCCCCGGTGCCTAAGTGGACAGGGAAAGCGCTGGCCACGTTCCCTTCTGTTCCTCCACGCCACACCTCAGGGGTGTCCGCCAGCATCTCCCCTGTCCCCACTGGACCCCTAACTGTGGGTGGATCTCGCTGGGTGTAGGAACTCCTCCCCTCCCCCAGCCACCCCCCAGGGGTGCCAGGTCCCTGAGGTCTGGCCTTTACTTTTGCTCCCCCTTCCCTCCCTCCCACTCCCTCAGGACCCATGCGGCTGGAGGAGGCCTGTGGGCAGAAGATCAGGCCCAGGATCTCAGCAGGCTCCCGGGGGCCCAAGTGGGCGGGGGAGAGCTGTCCATGCTCCCTTCTGATCCTCTGCCCTCCCAATGGTCCCCCAATTTACCCCTTCAGTGTCGGATCCCTTCCCCTCCCCCAGCCACCCCTCAGGGGCTCCAGTACCGTCCCGCCTCCACTTCTCTTCCCCCCTCATTCCCCCCAACATTCCATGTACTACCTGGTCGCTGGGGGTTCCTCCCGTCCCCTTAGGTGTCCGTGGTCGCCCACTGGTGCCTGGTAGGTGCCCTGGTTGTGCAAGGATGTGAATTCCGCATCCTCCTAGTCCGCAATCTTGACTCCACCCCCGAAACCCTACTATCTTCACATTAAAAAAAAATTTTTTTTTGAAAAAGATGTATATGTGCATAGGTTAAAGTATCAAATAGTTCTGCAAAGTTAGTTTTAAAAAAAGTCTTCTACTTCTTTTCCCTTTTCTCCTTCCCTAGAAGCAGCCACTAATCACCATAGTTAGCTAATTATTTTGGTTATTACTCAATGTTTCTAAATAACATGCTCTTACACACTAATTTTTTGATATTCAGTGTTTCTCTGATTATAGATACGAGCAATGTAGTATACTATGATTTGTTTCCCTTTGTACAGCTTTTGGTTTCCTTCTAGTTAATACTTGTCTTATTTCTTACTTGTTTATTTTAAAATTTTAATCACTAATTCAATCCTTCTTGATTGTTTAAATCTCCTTTGAAGACATTCAGCTATACCAGGCATCCAGTTCATTTCATCTTGCTGAGTAAATCTCTCCCGGAGCCTTCTGACATACATCAATACGTCTGGCTGCCCTCTACACTGTGTAGAACATCAGCCTGAGATCTCCCTTCCCCAGCATTTTGGGAATCTCCTTGTCTTTTTCTGTTGTGTTGACACTTGTGTTTCCTGTATGTTTTCTTCCTTTTTTCTTAGCTTTCCCTCTTTTGTGGGTTGATTGTATCCTCATATAGCTTCCTGGTGTATGGGGGTTGCCTGAAATGTCTTCATTTTATTTTAATATTTAAGCTATAGTTTAGCTGAATGTAAACTATTACAATGGTCATCAGTTTTTCTCAGAATTTTGAAGGCATTTTGTTATTGGATTAAAAAAAACTTTAAATTTTGAAATGATTTTAGATTGACAGAAGAGTTACAAAGATAGTACAAAGTTCCTGAATTCTCTTCACCTGGCTTCCTCTAATGTTAACATTTTACATAACCATGGCACATTTGTCAACACTGAGAAACTAATATTGACTGTTAATACTACTAGGAACTGAACTACAGACTTCAGTCCTATTTCACCAGCTTCTCCACTCATATCCTTTGTCTGTTCCAGGATCAGATCCAGGATACCAGACTGTAATCACTCCTCATGTCGCCTTAGACTCTTTAAGTCTGTGACAGTTGTGCAGTCTTTCCTTATTTTTAATAACTTTGACATTTTTGAAGAGGACTGGTCAATACTTTGTAGAATGTCCCTCCGTAGGGTTTCTCTGATGTTTTCTCATGTTAAGACTTGGGTTTTGGATTTGGGAGAATAATACCACAGAGGTGAAAAAGGTCTTCTCATCGTATCATTTCAGAGGATAAATGATATCAACATGACATGTTACTGGTGATGCTAACTTTGATCACTTGGTTAAGGTGGTGTCTGCTAGATTTTTCCTCTGTGAAGTTGCTAATTTTCTCTTTCCACGAAGCGAGTCACTAAGTCCAGCCCACCCTCAAAGGGAGGAGAATTAAGCTTCACCTCCTTGAGGGAGGAATATAAAATAATTTGTGGACATATGTTAAAACCACCACAGTAATTAATAAATATCTGGGGGGGAGGTATTTTGAGGCTATGCAAATACCCTTCTTCTCCTTAAAGTTGTACTAACTAATGTTAATATTCATCAATGAATTTCACCACTGCTTTTTAACTTCCAGTGTTCCTGTCCAGAAATCCAAAACCATCCTAACTTCTGACCCTCAGAATTGGTCTTTTCCTCTTAGGAATGTTGTAGAATCTCTTCCTTTTTCCCTGTGTTCTAAAATTCCATAAATGGGACTTCCCTGGTGGCCCAGCGGCCAAGACTCCTCGTTCTCAATGCAGGGGGCCTGGGTTTGATCCCTAGTCAGGGAACTAGATCCCACATGCCGCAACTAAGAGCCCGTATGCCGCAACTAAGAACTGGCGCAGCCAAATAAATAAATAAATATTAAAAATAAAATTCCATAAGAATGTACTTTGGCACGAGACTGTTTATGTTGAATGGATTGAAGGACTGAATGAGACAAGCTATGTAACACGCCTAGCAAAGTATCTAGTGCACAGAATACTCTCAATGTTAGATTCTTTCTCCTTCAACTGTTCAGCGTGTAACTTTGTGAACTCTATGGAGTGAAGGTACTTGCTTCAGGGAACATGAGACTTGTGTTAACTTATCTTATGTTTTTAATTCTCCCCCCCCCCCGCCCCTTCTCTCAATGCAGGGCTTACCACTCAAACGATGGAAGGCAGACATTACCCACCTGAGCTGTCCAGAGCCTACAGCGTTTGCTTTCTCACCCCTCGCCCCACGTCGGAGCTCTTTGCGAGAGATGTGGATACCGAGCTTCCAACAATCCAAGAAAGAAGCCCAAGCGCTAAGGTGGCTGGTTGATAGGAATCAAAACTTTTCAACTCAAGAGTTTTGGGCCCTAGTATTCAAGGACTAATATCAAAAAGTGTCAGAGTTCTATTTTCTAGGTTGCCTTGATATCTGAATATAATAGCTGCTCTGTGGACAACCCACTAGGATGAGAATTAATGGGTGCAGTACTCATAGTGAGCTCTATTGAATAATAGATATGAGTTACCCCTAGGGGTCACTTCTCTGTTTTTTATAGTAAAAAAGAAATATTTCATATGAACACTGGTCACTTTCAGTGTACATGTCTGGACCCGCATGCCTGCCGCCTTGTGTGGAAATTCACCTCCTGTAGAATGAGTGTTTTCCTTGCTGCAAGGAAAGAGTCCTTGCAAGGAGGGCAGCGGGTGTAGCTGTGGGTTCTTACACTCACCTCACTGGCTGTGTTTATTGGTATTTGGCAAGCCCAGTGTCCCGACGCTGAGCAGGAACATGAAATGCGTTAGAACTTGGCAATGAGGGATGCCATCTGTTGGTTTCCAGGGATGTGAGTGAGTAGTGAAGGCTGCGTGGGGTTGATCTGCTGTCTCCCCAAATCTAAAGAACATAGCACATCTCTGCCTCTTCCATACTTGCAGCCACCTCTCCCGCCTTTCTTATCACCACCTTGCCCTGCGTCCTCCCCCGTTCCTCCCTGGAGCGAACGTCTTGGGAAGACGTGCCTCTTCCTTGTGTGTTTTGAGTGGTGAGTAGTTCCTTATGTTCCCTTATCCCACTGAGCAGAATAGCACAGAGAGTCCTGTGGTTCAGGCTGGACAGCCTGTGCGTTTTGATCGCTGTGAGCATGAAGCTGAGTGCCCTGGGGAACTCCAGTGGTGTGGAAGTGGATTTGTCTTGTCTTAGGGTGACGCGCAGCCTGCAGTGGAGGGCAGCCCTGCCAGTTTGGGAGCATTCCCTGTCATTTCTGATCCCGTCACAGAGCAGTTTCAGCTGTCTTACCTGGAGCTTCTACTGGAGCTTCTCGGAAGACAAGGAGAAAACACTGGCTCTCGTTCTCTTTCCTTGTGAGCGTGGGGTGGCTTCTAGATCACACTAAAGCCTGCTGCCACCCAATGTGTGACGGCTTTGATGTTCTTTATTGTGGAAAGACGTAAGCTCCAGAGGACAGGACGAGTCTTGGGTGCTCATGTCCCTGATGTGGCATCAGGGGAAACTGAGGAAAGCATACTCTCGGCACCAGCTGCCTTTGTATCGCAGGCCAGTGCCTTTCTGTTCCTGCCAAGGGTGATCTCTTCCTTACGTAGCTGTCTTTCTGGCTGTGCCAGAGAAATAAGGACTGAAACCAGTACGTTCTTTTAGCAGCAAGAGGGGTCACATTGTTTCTCCCCTCTGACTGGGTTCTTCTCCATCCCAGCTCTGCCATTAACTAACTATGATTTTAAACAAATCTCTTAACCTCCCTGGGCCTTAGTTTTTGTACCTAAAAAGAAGTGATTGGGCTGGTCTTGGAAGTTCTTTTCTGTGTGACATTCTTTAATTATCAAAATTTAAGAAGCTTCATTTTGTATGTGTTTTTACTAGGACAGTAACAAACTAGGTTAGAGCCACTGTGTGTTTTTCAAGGGAAGCACACTCTTCTTTAAAGGAGGAAGCATACTTATTGGGTAGTGTTGGGGATGGAAAGGAATTTATTTATCTCTCTGCTCTTTTATCTGATAATATCAAAACGGAAAGGATTGGAAAGCCCAGATTTTAAGTTGTATTTTAAATGGGTTTATTTGTTTGTTTCTTTTTGTTTTGCGATACGCTGGCCTCTCACTGTTGTGGCCTCTCTCGTTGCAGAGCACAGGCTCTGGACACGCAGGCTCAGTGGCCACGGCTCACAGGCCTAGCCGCTCCACGGCATGTGGGATCTTCCCGGACCGGGACACAAACGCGTGTCCCCTGCATCGGCAGGCGGACTCTCAACCACTGCGCCACCAGGGAAACCCATTTGTTTGTTTCTTTTCTTCTCTTTCTTTTTTCCCCCACTCTTAAAAAAAGCCCAGGATATGATTTGTGCCTCTGATGAGACATTATCGAGTAGATTCAGTTCTCCTTCACAATGCCTTAAGCAGATACCCCCCAGTGCTTATGTGCTGCATGTAGGTCTTTTTTTTTTAAAACTTATTTAATTAATTTATTTATTTTTGGCTGCGTTGGGTCTTCATTGCTGCGTGTGGACTTCCTCTAGTTGTGGCGAGCAGGGGCTACTCTTCGTTGTGGTGTGTGGGCTTCTCATTGCGGTGGCTTCCCTTGTTGTGGAGCACAGGCTTCAGTAGTTGTGGCATGAAGGCTCAGTAGTTGTGGCTCATGGGCTCAGTTGCTCTGCAGCATGTGGGATCTTCCCGGACCAGGGCTCGAACCCATGTCCCCTGCATTGGAAGGCGGATTCTTAACCACTGCGCCACCAGGGAATTCCCTGCATGTAGGTCTTAAACCCCAACATTTCATGTGTTTTTTTGGTTCTGCTTGGTTCTTCTTCACGAGTCCATCGATCAAATTCCCCCTAAACCTGTATGCAGTATGTAGCCCTGAGCAAATTTAGTGAAATAAAATCATTGCTCATTTAATATGGTATAAAAATTTTATGGAGGAAGAGGATAAAGGAGAGGGAATTTCATGGGATTAAAAATGAGGTGTAAGGCCTTCCCTGGTGGCACAGTGATTAAGAATCCGCTTGCCAATGCAGGGGACACGGGTTCGAGCCCTGGTCCGGGAAGGTCCCACATGCTGCGGAGCAACTAAGCCCTTGGGCCACAACTACTGAACCTGTGCTCCAGAGCCCACGAACCACAACTACTGTGCCTGCATGCCACAACTACTGAAGCCCATGTGCCTAGAGCCCGTGCTCCGCAACAAGAGAAGCCACCGCAATGAGAAGCCCGCTCACTGCAATGAAGAGTAGCCCCTGCTCGCCGCAACTAGAGGAAGCCCGTGCACAGCAACAAAGACCCAAGGCAGCCAAAAATAAATAAAATAAAATAAAGAAATTGTAAAAAATTTAAAAATAAAAATGAGGTGTATTTCAAGAAAATAAACCAAGGATTCTTTGGAACTCTTTGAGTGCCCATAGATTTGAGACTTTATTATTATTTTTTGCTTAACATATGTGTCTTTTGCAGTAGGGTTTTCATTAATAAGATAATGCCCTCTCGTCTGTGATAATTGCTGTCATGGAGTGATTCTTATCTGCAAAACGGGAGCTCTGCTTTTGGAGTTCCATGGAAGGCCCTCCGTGTATTTTAGCTGTGTTGACCCCATCATAAGACACCTTTCTCTTTACCTCAGTGACTCCATTTCTGAAATATGACTCAGCAAGTGTCCTACCTCACAGGCTGTTGTGTGGAACGGCTCATGACTGTGAAGGACTTCCTGCAGTGCAGCTTTCTGTTTAGTGCTTCAGTACGCTTTACTTGGATTTTCTCAAAGACTGATTTTCAAAGCATATGACGAGATGGGCAGAAACCTTTTCAGAAATATTGAAGAAAATGATTACTAATGTTAGTTAATAGTCTTTACTTCTTCACCTGAAAATGGAGGCAACTTTGACCTTTGGTCACGTAGCAAATATAATGTTTCAGAATCTGAATGCTGACTGGCTTCTTTGTTGCTCTTAAGGACTGGATTCTAGCAACTAAAATATCGGTTGAGGTTATTATCATTATTAGTAACAGATTGAATGCATACAGTGTTCTATGCACTTCTCAGAAATAAAGACAAAGGCAAAAATGAGCATGGTTCTTTCAGGGTCATACATTGTGTATTACACGTAGGAGAATGGCTCAGTATCAATAGAACACCTTAAGGATCTAAGCACAGTCCAGACCTGAACTTGAAATTTGAAATACCCATTGTAATATTGTGCATTAAAAATTATTAGTAGCACATAATTCCTGCTAAAGACAACAGTTCCTTAGGGGAATCCAGTGTAAAGTTAATTTTCAATGAATAATGTTGATTATCTAAAGTCAGGAGGGTATAACTCTGCATAAATGACATATGTCTTTCTTAGAATCTTCAAAGTAAACAGTATAGAAGCCCACAGGCCACAAATAAAGGTAGTCAGTTTATGTTTCAAGTACCTTTGCAATCTTGAATATTTTACAAAGAATTTCTTCGCCCTTCCTTCAGAAATTTCTTTCCTTTGTTTCCATTTTTGTTGTTGTTGTCGTTAGGTAATATCTTAGATAATAATATCTTTACCGTGTAATTCTAATGTCAACATATATCTTTATTTCCTTTTGATTACAGAAATGAAAATGCTTTAGGAACTCAGAGGGAATATAGAATTATGAGCTGTGACTGGAATGAGAAAGACCTGATTTTAGTCCCTACTCTTTGATGTACCATCTTTATTACCTTGGTCAAGTTATTCGACCTTTTAAAGCTGTATCTTGTTCATGTGTCATGTTTGCTCCCTGTGAGGTTGTTGTGATGATTAAGTAAGCTTGTGTTCATACTTCTCTCAGTAAATGCGAGCTGTAGTTGTTCCAGCTATCTGTGGCCATCACCCTTCTGTTTGTGAAGACCCGGGTTGAAATTGGTTCAGGAAAAGGGAATGACTAATGATTGGACCAGGGATGGTACGCTTTTTTTCTTCGTTTAGTTGTTTCAAACATATTTATTGTTATGAGATGGGCATTGTGGTAGGCACTGTAGCAGATACAAGCAGGACAATGGAGAAAGGTGTGAGGGGCATTGTGATACGCGGATGGTATTAAAACCAGGGACAGAGGAAAGCTTGAATTGTGCTATAACTGTCTCTCCCTTCCATGGGATTTCTGATGGAGTTTTACACAAAGTTTCCAAGAGCATAATGAAACTCAGCGACCTCTTTATAGTAGCTGTGCAAACCCAAATAAACCCAGTGCAATGAACTCCGGTAAAAGGTGGATTTGAACATATAATTTAGATTTGAAGCCTAAGGAGCATCTTCTATGGCCTTTCTGTTTCTCAGTTCTCAGTCTTAGGACCAGCCTGTTCAATGTGCCAAGAGAAAGGAGAGAAAGTCTGTAGGTCCTCACCCTGCTTACTCATTAACCAAGGATCAAAACAGGAATTAAAGAGGGGAAAACCTCTTAGGAGACAAGCCCTCTTTGCTCTCCACTTGCTGTGGATGCAAGAATATGGGGTGCGTTGCATGAGAGCTCCCTTTTAAGTCATAGTAACCTCTCTCACTAGTAAATGTGACCTCATCAATATCCTGGGCCCAACCCATTAAATTAGTGACCCTGTTGGTGCTGGTGGAAGGGGGATTATTAAGGACTTGGGCAGGATGCAAGGTGTGAGAAGGGGCAGGAGTGACCCTCCATGATTTTTGTCCTCTCAACTCATTGGGCTTAACAGCCAAGCCTGGGGTCAGTCAGAGGTGGACTGTATCCCCAGGAGGGTATGACCTATCATGATCAACCGAGACCTCCTTTCACCTTCCTGGGCTTCTTCCCTGATAACTACCCTTGCTCTGTGGTATCCCCCTGGAGCCAGTGACATGAGCCGTTCAGCTCTTTGTCTCTTGAAGCTTCTGAAATGAATCAGGACTGAACGTTGATCAATGTCTCCAGGAGAATTGTGGACATTAAGTCAAAAATTTGTTCCCTATTTTATTTCCCATTGCAAACCATGACTGACTTCATCATCCAGCTTTGCTCACCAGAGGAGGTTATACAACCAGCCCCAATAGGCCATTAGGAATACTTGGAATTTTACTATCACAAACTCCTTAATTAAAAAAAAAACTGATTGAGTAGGTAATTAAAGATTTTAGAGACTGTCAGTGTAGGTAGCTGGTGCCGTTAATGGTTTTAAGGCAAGGGCAGTATCCCAGGAGCCTTTGGAATGAGCCTCACATAGATTGCTTCTTATGTATACAGAGTAAACGTGACTGCAGACTCATCTGATGAGTCACACTCACAGAAAAATAAAGCCACTTAATGATGTCCTTGATGAAGTAATAAAAATGACTAATTTTATAAAACGTTGACCTTTGAGTACATGTCTTTTTAATATTCTATGTAACAAAATGGGGCGTATATATAAAGCATGTCTGCTGCACACCAAAGCACAATGGGAATCTCAAAGAAAAGCACTGTGTGATTGTTTGAGTTGTGAGCTAAACTTTTCCGTGGAAAACCATTTTTGCTCAAAAGAGTGTCTGGCAAACTGTGGGTTGTTCAGTGATGGGTTTTTGTCAGTCAACTTCATGGAAATGTAGTGAGCCTGCCACTTTAAGAGAACCAATAGACTTTGTTGCCAATGATAAAATTTCAGCTTTCAAATGAAAATTAAAATTTTGGAAAACTAATTTCCACCACTTCGAACTTGACAACTTCCTGATTCTTGAGACTTTCCTGATGAGACTAACAAATGTTACTTTTGACATTGAATGGAAACAGAGGTGATGACGTGTAAAGGAATTTTTATTTTTATTTTTTTAGGTAAGAAGTGGATTTATTTAGAGAGAAACACACTGCACAGATAGAGTGTGGGCCATCTCAGAAGGTGAGAAAGGCCAGGAGTTTTTAGTTTATTAGTTTGTTTTTATAATTTGAAGGAAGAAAGAAATAGTGTTATATACTAGAGAGAGAGAGTATTTGTTTTAAATTAGTTTTTTTGGTTGAAGTGTTCCATAAGGGAAAATGGAGTTTCTAGTGGATATTTTTAAAATTATTGATCACTTGAAAATTGGGGTAAGGTAAAAGGTAATCAGAACTTTCCATGAAGGAAAAGAAGCCTTTGGTTTTTTTCACTAGGGAAACAAGGAAAAAATGTATTCAAGAACAAGAAAATTATTTTTAAAATATTATCAAGGAAATTATCATTATTTGGGTCACTCAGAATGTCAGGCTGCCTGGAATTTATTAATTTACTCAATAATTTTTTATTGAGCACTTAATATGTGCCAGGAATTATTCTGGGCCAAGAGGCTATAGTAGTGAGTGAAACTGACAAAACCCCTGCCACCATAGAGCTTCCGTGTTAATTCTGGTAGGGGAATGAATATGGAAACGCCTTAGCAAAATACAGACCCACTTCCAGGAAGGTTTTGTTTCTTTATTCTGTAAGAGCCCCTTGAGATGGAATTTACTTCCTGAATTTCTACTACTCTATTTGAAGCATGAGATATGATATAAGTGGATTATATTGATAGAGTGTATTAAATGTGCTATATTGACAAGATGGTTAAAAGTACTGAAAGTTCAGATTCAGAGTGAGTTGGGAAGTCTGAAAGCAAATCCTTTCTCTGTTCTTTTCATTTTTTACTCCACTGTTTTATTCCTGTTCCCCAGAAGAGGAGACATTTCTCCTGTCAACGTCATGTGATTTCCGGCAAGAATAAGAACTGACTTGGGAACGGCAATAACAACGGTGCGCTCACCGGGCAAGCCGTCCTGCTGTGTGGCTAAACTCCATCTGTTCACCTTCAGTACAGGGGCTGGGGCAAGTCAATATTCACTTAGTTGCAGCACCTGAAAAAGTTTTATCTTACAAGCCGCATTCAGTCATCGTGTATATAGCTCACACACCATTAATAAGAAGACTCATTTCACCAGTGAAATAATATTATCTGCTAGTCTGAGAGAATGCAGGTCACTTAGATGAACATCTTTAGGTAGTAAAGTATAATCCCAGATGTCTTCTACTTCCTGTTTTCATGGTCTAAAATCCCAACTTCAGTGTATGTCTTTAGCCTGGAGGTGATGAAGCAGAAATAAGAAAATGAAACACATCTGCTCTGACGCCCCCTCCATAATTTGTTTATTTTTGCAGTAACTCTAGGGATGCCATTGAAAATGAATTTTTATAATCTTTTTTTTTAAATTGAAGTACAGTTGGTTTGCAATGTTGTGTTAATTTCTGCTGTACAGCAAAGTGATTCAGTTATACATATATATATTCTTTTTCATATTCTTTTCCATTATGGTTTATCACAGGATATTGAATATAGTTCCCTGTGCTATACAGTAGGACCTTTTTGTTTATCCATTCTATATATAATAGTTTGCATCTGCTTATCCCAGATTCCCAATCCATCTCTCCCCCACTCCCTCCTCCTTGGCAACCACAAGTCGGTTCTGTACGTCTGTGAGTCTGTTTCTGTTTTGTAGATAGGTTCATTTGTGTCATATTTGAGATTCCACATATAAGTGGTATCATATGGTATTTGTCTTTCTCTGTCTGATTTACTTCACTTAGTATGATAATCTGTAGGTCCATCCCTGTTGCTGCAAATGGCATTATTTCATTCTTTTTTATGACTGAGTAGTATTCCGTTGTATATATGTACCACATCTTCTTTATCCATTCACCTGTCGATTGACGTTTAGGTTGCTTCCATGTCTTGCTATCGTGAGTAGTGCTGCTGTGAACATTGGGGTGCACATATCTTTTCGAATTATGGTTTTCTCTAGATATATGCCCAGGAGTGGGAGTGCTGGATCATATGGTAGCTCTGTTTTTAGTTTTTTGAGGAACCTCCATACTGTTTTCCATAGTGGCTGCACCAACAGTGTAGGAGGCTTCCCTTGAGAAAAAATCCTTTTTGAGATAGGGAATGTGGAAGCTCATATTAAAAGAACTGTATTTTACTTCACCTAAGATGGGGAAGCAGGACACAGTAATTATATACATAGCTTATGCAGTACCATATCACTCATAAATGACAGGTCCAAATTTCAAACCCAAGATTGTTTTGTTTGTTCACATTCTTTCCGCCACACTCTGTTTTCTCCCGTGGGGAGAGAAAGAGGTGGCTGCAGTTCTTTACAGCACCTCTGAAAAAAACATGTCCCTATCCCCACTGATACGGAAAAATCTAGTACTACCCTTACAGCCTTTAAAATAGGTATGAAATTCTGTACTAGTGGAGGGGAGTTTGTGTCATGCTTATAAGTCAGCCTGTTTCTTCTTCAGAAGCTTTCTCGTGATATTGGAATTATAAGTAATTTGGTTTGTATATATGGGGAAGTGAAACACTTGGGAAAGCCCATACATTGGCCTTAGACATACTCCCATCTTTGGGAAGGTCTCAGTTTGCTAGTGTTGCGCCTGTTGTTTGCAGAAGCTCATGCAATTCTGTAGACACAAGTCCTTCTTCCCCATTGTGAGAGCTGGCAGAGCAAAGCTCACAAAGGACTTGTGAAGTAATGATGATGTATTTGTGTGAACAACAAGAACTCAGAAAAAAATAATGTTTGGATCTTGGAAGTGACACTCTAGTAAACCATGATCACGGTTATGGAGCACCAGCTTTAAGGGAGAAAGAAAAGAGTGTGTGATGTCATTTCCTATGGCCTACTTATTATGCCCATTTCCACCCTCCCCACACAGGTCCCAGATCTAAGAAACAAAGATACCATTCATCAAGGCTGTGTTCTTTCGAATTTGATGCTTATCCAAAATTTCCTTCAGTTTTGCAATTATAGGGGATAATGTGGTTCCCCCAAATTCCTATTCTGCCCCCCTCTTTTAGAAAAGCAATACCTCCAAATAAACTTCATAATAAGAGGCTTTTGCGTTTTCAAAAACTGAGGGGCAGTGCCAGTGACCAGGAGCAGAGGGTATGGGCAATGAAGGAGAGGTGTGGGACATGCACTTCCAGAGGAGATGGAAAAAGAGCCTCAAGCTGGTGAGGCCAAATTGTACACTGAAGCTGAGACACACGGTCCTAGTTCCAGAGAAGAGTCTTCCTACAGGTTTCTTTACAGAGGCCAACATCTCCGTTTTGATTTCAGGAAATCCCCAAAGAGGAAATGAGATGTTGCAGGCTTTGGGCTTTGGGGACAGACTCACGAGAGAGATACATTTCAACAGCCTAAAAATTGCTCTTCTTGGCTTCTGAGGACATGCAGCTGAGCCACGGTGAGCCCCCCTTCCTCCTTCTGTCTGCAGCTGGCTCGGGTGCCCGGCGTGTCACCACCCGGCACCCCAGAACCAGTGTTTCCTAAACACAGCCACATTCCTCCCCTCGACACAGGACCTCTCTGCTCATGTTGCACTAGTCTGTAACAAGCTAGAGGGTCATTCACGAAGGGCATGGAGAACAAGGAGAAAACAACCCCTAATCTTGTGTGGACTGGGAAGAATCCGTTTTGGCAGGCACCGGACGGGGACTGCTGTAGAAATCGGGGTTGAAACAGTCTGATCTCAGCGCTGGCAGCCTCTGCAGTGACCTTGGAAAAGACCTTGTATCAACCTGATCAGAACCTCCAGACAAAACACGTGAGTTCAGCCAAACGTTTGAATGTTTCCGACGTTCGCCTGTTCTCCATCACGTAGAGACAGTCTTCATGGCGCTGGACTTCAATCTGACCCTCAAAAAAGCTGTTGAGAAGGGGTCCCTCTCTACTCCCATTCTCTCCTTTTCCAACACCCCCATAATCAAATTATGGGGACGTGATTGGGCAATACAGGTATATCAAGCTCTCGTCCAATCTACATATTACCTGGAATACAGTGGAGGTGGATTTGGGTTAATTTGGAGAGGACTGGAAAGTGACACCAAGACAGGGACCCTGAAGTGTCACCAGGATTTACGGATCTTTCACAATGCTGTTCTTCGCATATGTACTTGCTGCTTCACAATGAAACAGAGAACTTGGTCTCGGGCAGTGCCCAGGTTCCCTCACATCTTGTGTTTACATGTGTCACATATTTCTGCAGGGCATTGCCCCCTGGGGTAACAGATTAATCTGAGGTAGTCATTAATTGTTTGATGTCTGTTATATGGGAGGATAGGATGGTGCCAGGGTAAATGATTTGAGAATAGCCAGGGGTGAGTGACAGCATTGCTGTTTTCTCATCTCCCATGGACTTCAGTCCTTCCAAGAGAGCTTGGCAATTACCTAAAAAGAAAGGAGTGACGTGGTTTTACCCAGTGGGGGCTTTCATTGTCCATTTGGGTCCCTTCGTTTACTGCATCTCAAAGAAACCATGGCAACCGTATTTGTCTCCATTTCCTCTCCCCTCGATGCTTCTGGCTCCATCTGTTCAATACTCACCAAGGAAGTCAACATTTGGTCTCTTTTCTCATTATAAACAAAAGTGCACTTATGTGAGTTCATTTTTTGAAGAAACATAAAAGAAAATAAAAACGGAAAGGTTGTGTTTGGCTTGATAAATTGTTCAATACCTTCTCTACACCTCCTCTTTCTTAATTTTCACTGACTCGTGACATGTTCATTTATTTGATTTGTCAGAAGGTGCCTGTGCAATGTGCAGAGATGTGTCATCCCAGGAAAACAAAAACAAAAACAAAACTCCTGCTTTGTAGGTAGATATCTGTGTGATGAAAAAAATGCCTTCTCTGTTTTCAGTCATGGTGGTGCACGTCTAGATCTAACCATATTCCTTTCACTTCCAAAACCTCAGATAGCGGAAGGTGGGTTTGTCTTCTGAAGCTTTCTGCAAGCTCTTAGGGTCACGTGGCTCTTTGATGAGCTCTGCACAAGAAAGCAGTAACTAAGAGGAGGAAATAAATATATGGCTCGACTCCAGTGGGACACCAGTGGGACCTCTTTTTTGTGGTGTAGGGTGTCCTTTTACATTTGAGTCCCACTGATGAAGTAGTCCAGGCCAGAGCCATCCCAGGCTCAGGGGTCCTGGCTTGGAACTAGTGTTGCCTTTGCTATTAACTACCTTTGTGACCTTGAGCGAAGCATTTTACCTCAGTACGAATCCCAGTTCCTTCATATGTAAAATGAAGTAGAACTAGATGACATATAAGCCCCCAAAGAGCTTTTTTGTTTTTTAAATATTTATTTGGCTGCGCCAGGTCATAGTTGTGGCACGTGGGACCTTCGTTGCTGCGTGTACGATCTTCAGTTGCGGCATGCGGAATCTAGTTCCCTGACCAGGGATCGAACTTGGGCTCCCTGCATTGGGAGCGTGGAGTCTTAGCCACCAGGCCACCAGGGAAGTCCCCTGCAAAGAGCTGTAAGATGGTACTATTCTGTTTCATGGCTAAACACTAAACACTAGCTGGTGATTTTGCGAGTTTTCCTCTCCTACCCCTGTGACACAGTTCTTGCCTCCGTCCTCTTCTTATCTCACTCCATAACTTTTCTCATCTATCTTGTCCACTTCGCATTTTCAACTATCATTCGTATACTTAAGACAAAACGTCTTAAAAAATGAACTTTTACTGCATTATAATCACATAAACTACAGTGTACCCATCTCAAGTTCAATAAGTTTTTTTCAAATGTATACAGCTGTGTATCGTCCGCCACAGTCAAGACGTAGAACATGTATATCACCCCAGTAAGACCCCTTGTTCCCCTTTCTAGTCAATACTCCCCCATTCCTGGCCCTAGACAATCAGGGATCTGTCTTCTGACATCAAACATTTTTTTCTCCTCAAAGCCACGCTTCTAATCATGATCAAAGTTTATGTTCAACTACCCACTGGGAAACTTGAGTTAGATTCAACCCAGGCCCCTTGACCTTAACGAGATGGAAATTGAGATCTTTCTCCATAGATCGGTCTGTCAAATCTCTAAAACTACACATCCGACCATCCTCTCTCTCCATGTTAACCCATCCTATTTAGCAATCTACTCTTTTAACGTATTCACATCAGTTCCTTCCTTCTGCCACTGTTTTGTGTAGGACCTCACCAACCACAGTCTAGTCCCACCAAGTTCAGGAGCTCCATGGGTCTCTTCCAAGGTAATGCCCCACATCCTTCGAACTTGCAGCTCAAAGACCTTTGCATAGCCTTTCCCCAGTTTATTTACATGGTGTCAACTTTGTAGTCTGCTCACTTTGGGACCTTTCTTTCAACAAAAACCTTCCTCTTGTAAATCAGACACTCCCTAGCTTAATATCCTTTAATAGCGACACATTCCCTCTGGGATAAAGACTCTTCTGAAACATCCCTTCCCTGACTTTCTAAGCTCACCTCTTACATCTTCCCTGTTTATTAGCATGCCCCTGTGCTCTGCTGTACCAAACTAACTGTACATTGCCTGAACACTCCATGCTTTCTTCAGACCTCTGCATCTTTGTATACACTTTTATTTCCTCTGCTCGGAATATCAGTTTGATGAATCCCTATTTATGCTTCAAGACTCAGCTCAAATGATTTCCTCAGTGAAGCCTTCCCTAGTACCCTCAAAGACTATTATTATTTTCTCTTCTTTTCCTTCATTACACATTGTATATTTCTCCTTTGTAATCACCAAGATTATACTCCAATGTAGAGAAGGAGGGAACAGGACAACCCATTCCCCAAATGGTCTTGACAGTTGACAGGATAAGCTCACGTGTACATACTTACATGTGTGCACAGCCCCATACCCACAGGGAACGAGGAAGAACATTGAAGAGTTTTTGATTTGGGGGTCTACCTTCTAGCTCATTTAAGAGTTTCAATGAGGAGGTAGGCTTTGGGAGTCGCTCCTGCCACAGTTCATTAACTTCTCCTTGTCTGGTCTGTCTCAACTGGTCTGAGACTTAGCACGTTTACTTTTTGTTGCCCACTCAGGGTCTGCTTCTCTCTGCAGGTGAGTCTCCTCGCACTGCTAAGCCCTCTGCTGGATGCTGCCCCAGGTGGAGGGAAGGAGGCTTCCCTGATATTCTGGACGATGTAGCATCTGCAATCCCATAGGCATGTCCTATAGATTGTCCTGCTAAAATACGATGTGTCTCCTGTTCCCTCCTCTCATCCTTGTCTGGTGTGCACCTGAGATCAGGAGGAGAAAAGTGAGATGGGAAAAACTGATCCTGCAATGTCTCTAAGAGGACTTACTGTATAGCCACTTTAATGATCTGTTTACATGTTTGTCTCCTGCAGACTAAGTATCTTGAAGGTCAGACGGTGTTTTTTTGTTGTTTTTGCGGTATGCGGGCCTCTCACTGTTGTGGCCTCTCCCTCTGCGGAGCACAGGCAGAGGGAGTGAAAGTGGTATTACTCTGATTTTTGCAGATGGGAAAACAGATTCAGTGTGTCGAATAACTTACCCAAATTTACGGCAAGTAAATAGCTGAGTCCGGATATAGATCCAAGTTCATGACCATTCTGCAATGTACTTTTTTTTTTTTTTTTTTTTTTTTTTTGCGGTACGCGGGCCTCTCACTGCTGTGGCCTCTCCAGTTGCGGAGCACAGGCTCCGGACGCGCAGGCCCAGCGGCCAGGACTCACGGGCCCAGCGGCTCCGCGGCACATGGGATCCTCCTGGACCAGGGCACGAACCCGTGTCCCCTGCATCGGCAGGTGGACTCTCAACCACTGTGCCACCAGGGAAACCCTGCAATATAATTTTAAAAGAAACAGAATTGTTCCAAAGCATGTACTTAGAGATCCCTTAGCTGACAAAATAAAATGGACAAGCAGCACTTTTTTGGTCATGGAATTGGTATATTCTTCATGTCATCTGAATGTTATGTCTGTTCCATGTTGGTCATTTGTGCAGTGTATAATCCAAGGCTCCGCTTTTTATTGGTGATTAAGAGAGATGGGTTTGTTGGTTTGACACTGTGAACCAAACTCTCAGATGACAGAACATGATGAGCCTCTATTGATCTAGAAGTTTATCCAGAACAATAAGGTGAGTACTCCAGAGAGGAAATTTAGCTCACTATTAGGCATTTTGAGTGCCTCTCACAGAGTTTTCTCTTTTTCTTTCCCTCGCACTGAGTGGTAGGCTATTATTTAAAAATGTATTAAATACCAAGTTCTGTAATTGCCTGATTACTATCATCTTTCCTCTTTTCACTCCCCACTATTCCCCCTGCCATCAGGATGACACTTCCTTCAGGCACTCAAATATTTCCTCCCTCAAAAATGGAGTATAAAAACACATTAAAATATACCACACATGGTGATTGTCAGAAGAAAATCACCCAGAACCTTGATCTCAGACTTATCTTTCAAGTGATATAAATCCAATTTATCTCACTCTCAAGTTCCTTTGAATTTTAGTGTCTCAATCACCCTATGGTAACATTGCTTTCCAGAGTAATTTAATAAAAAGATGAAATTACCCCACATACATTTTTAACTGCACCTCTTTCGATCAAATAGGTTGATGTCAGAAGAGTATTCTTTCCTGAATCAATGGCAAATATGTTTTTAATACAAACTATGTTAGTCCAGAAGAAATCTGTTGGTGCAACAGAATACTCAAGAAAAATATACTCTTTTGGCTAAATTATGAGTCCCTATTGCATTAGACAATTTCACATTTCACATTAAATCTTTATTTCGATGCTTCTTATTTTTCAGCTCTGTTTATTCCTGGGGTCCATATAGGGTGTCAAAGATATAAAAATATCATAAAACCAGGCCATAAATGAAATTAATTTTAGGTGCAAAGTAACTTACCTATGTATGGAAGTAAATTCTACTGATCACTTTTACTGAGTAAGGGATTTGCATATTGTCTCCGGGATAATTTGGTAACTGCTATCTTGGGTTGTTTTCTGTCCTTTTGATGTGTGTCTGTAGTCTCTAAAACATCTTAGATTTTAGCTGGAACATCCACTCTGGGGGCTCTGAAGCGGAGCTCATCTGCTTTTCTGCAACATAACCTTCATCTGTGTTTTTGTTTTGCCTCTGCCAGTGAAGGAAAAAGGTCAGGGCATTAACCTCTCCCTCCATTAGAAGGATGCATTTCTGCTTTCATCTGATTAGCTGCTGTAATTTGAAGCTTTCGGTGCCTGCAGATAAGGTGGGAGGCTGGCAGCAGGAAGGGCCATGGGAGGCTTTCAGAAAGCACACTGAGAGCTGTTATCCTGAGTTTCACTCAAAAGATCAAATGTCAGGCCTGCTCACCCCAGCCTGATCCTCAAATTCTTGCATATTCATTAACCGTCACTACGTAGTTACTTGGGGAGGTTGTAGCGAGGCTTCAGACAGTTTCTGTAGGTCTCAGGGCACATGGAACCAAAGCAGCCAGTAATGAGTTCAGATCTCTTAGCACAGCTTGTTCTCTGGGGCAAAGGGTTTATGTAGCCGTCTTCTTTCCCTCTTTTAAAACATAAAAGTCAAAATCTGAACATCTTAACTTGATTGCATTTATTCATGGAGTTTAGTTTAGTGATCTCTTTGGTATTAGCAGGCAAAGGAACTAACAGGGAAGATGGGACCTGCTATTTCTAGAAGCCTGAAAAGACCTCTGTAAATTCCCAGCATGATGCGGTGATGGTTTTCACAGGCAAAGGGCTTGAAGGTACCAGCATCACATTTTTACATCTCTCTACTCTACCACTTCCCCAAATATGAGAGAAGAACACTTGTACTTCTTAAAATAAGGCCAGATAGTCTCTGAACACTTTTGCCTGACTAGCAAGATGATGAATATGAAAGAGATTCTGTTTCAAATTTTTGGAGTTGGATATTTTCTTTTCTAGAATGCTCTCCCCTTTTTCCTAGGACAATTCCAGCATAAGAAGCTGTTTGTGAGAAATAACCACAGAAGTAAAATCCCTTCCACACAAAGAGAAAACTCATGGACTTGAAATATCTACTCAGTTAGTACTGGAAGCAAGGCTGGACTTGGTAAAATGGAGGAGGTCAGATAATAAACTTGGGGTCTGGCTCTCTCTTATTTTACTTCTTTGGTTTCCACATCAGTAAAATAAAAGAGTTATCTACTTGGTTATTGCTAATACCTATTCTGGTTTTAGTATTCTATGATTGGTGAGGCAACATATTTCAATTTACAACTGGCAAACATTAAGCTTGTATATTGCCATTCTTACTGGTTATATTCATGGCAGACAACACTAATTAATTGTGAAAACTTTTCCTGCCAACCTTGGAATTCTAAGGCCTTAGAATCCTTTTCATCACAGAATTGCAAGCATCTATTATCCATCTGATGAAGACAAAACTTACATGCCATTCCAGATATAATGAACAGAGAGGTGGTGACAAGGCAGGGGACTAGACAGAGATTTTGTCCTGTGTCTGCTTTTATACATCTGTGCAACTTTCAAGAAGGCAATTAAATATTTTAAAATTAAATTTGATATAGGTTTTTGTGTGAAAATAAGTTTTTATTTCCCTGGGATAAATGCCCCGAAGTGCAATTTTTGGGTCATATGGTAATTGCATATTTAGTTTTTAAAGAAATTGGCAAACTTTTTCAGAGGGGCTGTAACATTCCCATCAAATACATACGAGTGATCCAGTTTTTCTGCATCTTCACCAGCATTTAGTGTTCCCACTCTTTTTAATTTTTACCATCTTGATAGGGGTGTAGTGATATCTCATGGTGGTCTTAATTTGCATTCCCCTAATAGCTAATAATGTTGAACATCTTTTCATGGGCTTTCTTTGCCACCTCTATATCTTTTTCTATGAAATATCTCTTCGTGTCTTTAGCCCATATTCTAATTGAATTGCTTCCTTTTTTGTTGCTGAGTTTTGAGAGTTTTAAAA
The DNA here is from genome assembly GCF_964270905.1 of Leucopleurus acutus. Lineage (NCBI taxonomy): Eukaryota > Metazoa > Chordata > Mammalia > Artiodactyla > Delphinidae > Leucopleurus > Leucopleurus acutus. The sequence goes on along the minus strand of NC_139163.1, from coordinate 25,743,855 downwards.
TATATTCTAGATACTAGTCCTTTGTTGGGTAAGTAGTTTGCAAACATTTTCTCCCACTCTGTAGCTTGTCTTTTCACCCTTTTAACAGGATCTTTTGCAAAGCAAAAAGTTTTTGATTTTGAATTTATCATTTTATGACTTTAATTTTAATTATAATTAATTCCTTTTAGGATCTGTGTTTTGGTGTTAAGTCTGAGAATTCTTTGCCTAGACCCTAGATCTCAAAGATTTTCTCTTGTTTTTTCCTAACAATTTTTTAGTTTTACATTTGATATTTAAGTTTGTGATCTATTTTAAGTTAATTTTTATGTAAGGTATAAGACTTAGCTCGAGGTTCTTTTTTTTTTTTTTTTTTTTGCCTGTGGATATCGTGTTGCTCCAGTGCCATTTGTTACAAAGGCTATCTTTCCTCCTTTGCACCTTTGTCAAAAACCAGTTGGGCATATTTGTGTGAGTTTATTTCTGGATTCTCTGTTCTGTTTTATTGATCTATGTGTTTATTCCTCCACTAGTACTATACAGTCTTTAGTACTGTAGCTATATAGTAAGTCCTGAAATGAGTAGAATGATTCTTCCCATTTTATTCCTCTTTTTCAAAATTGTTTTAGCTCTAGTTCCTTTGCATTTTCATATAAATTTTAGAATAATCTTGTCTATATTTTTTTAAAAACTTGCTGACATTTTGCTAGGAATTGCATTAAAACTGTGTATCAATTTGGAGAAAATGGACATTTTTATTGTGTTCAGTCTTCTAATCCATCAATATGGCATTTCTCTCCATTTATTAAGATGTTTGATTTCTTTCTTCAGTTTTGTGTAGTTTATAGCATATGAGTCTGGAACATGTTTTGTTATATTTACCCCTATGTATTGTTTATAAGTGGTATCGTATTTTTAATTTTTGGTGTCCATATGTTCACTGCTACTATAGAGAAATACAATTGATTTTTGTATATTTATCTTGCTGAACTCACTTATTAGTTCCCAGAATTTATTTTGGGTTCCTTGGGATTTTCTGTGTAGACAATCATTATGTCATCTGTAAACAGAGACAATTTTATCTCTTCCTTTCTGATCTCTATGTCTTTTTTTTCCTTTTCATGCCTGATTTCATTGATTAGAACTTCCAGCACTATGTTGAATAAGAGCTATGAGAGTGGATATTCTTGTTTGTTCCTGATCTCAGGGAGAAAACATTCAATATTTAACCATTAAGTATAATATTAGCTGTAGGTTTTTTGTAGGTGCATTTTATCAAGTTGAGGAAGTTCACCTTATTTCCTATTTTTCTGAATTTAAAAAAAATTTAAAAGTCATGAATGGGTATTGAAATTTATCAAATGCTTTTTCTGCATTGATTGATATGATCATGTCATATTTTTTAGCCTGCTAGTATGGTGGAGTACGTTGATTTTTTAAAAATATCGAACTATTCTTGCATCCCTGGATTATACTCCACTTGGTCATAACATTTAATTTAAAAAATATATTTATGAATTCTCTATACTAATATTTCATTAAGGGATTTTGTGTTTACATTCATGAGGGATATTGGCTGTAGTTGTAATTTTTTCTTTTGTACTTTGTCTGGTTTGGTATCAGAGTAATACCTGTTTCATAAAATGAATCAGGGAGTATTTCCTCCTCTTCTATTTGCTGGAAGAGATTATGCCCCGGGGGTCTGCCCTCTCCTCCTTCTTTCCCTTTTGGCAACCTTGTCGTTGCCTCAGCCCCCTGCCTTGTCCCTTCCATGTCCCTGCTAAAGTCCACTGTTGAGTAGAGCAACTTGTCTTAGTTCTTGCCCCACATCAGGAGTAGTTCTATATTCCACTGTGATTTCCATGACTTCATTTGCCATTTTGTTTTGACCTGGTTAAGAGCTGGCATAGACCTTTCTTAGGTCTCAAGTCCCAGAGTAGCCTCCAAGCTCCCTGAATCCTTTTCTATGTTATCCTCAAACTTCCCCATCCCAAAGACCCAGTGGTGTTGCTAGAGCTGCCTCTTACTGGCTCATGAGAACCAGCTGTCAAATTTTTAGGAATGTTGTGAGCTGGTTGTTAAAAACAGTCACTATTAAAAATTAAATTATACAATATTACAATTAGATAAACTGTTTAAAAACAAAGGTTAAAAACACTCAAAACTTCATTGCTTCTTGATTATTTTGCTACAGGTTTCTATTACCTGTACCCTTGAGGTTATGTACTTCTATTTTACCTGCGTGGTAGAAATACTATAGAGTTGTGCGCTGCTGCACATCTTCCCAACTTCACAGGCAGTGATGCCTCCTCAGGAGCTTGAAACTGGTCTTGGTGGGAGTATTTACAACATGGAAGCTGGAAAATGCCACAGATCAGGTCGAGAGTTACTGTTTTGTTGATCAACTAGACTTAAGAAAATGATGGAGAAGTGCTATTAATGCAGATTAAACTTTTGTGTCATGTCGTTACCTGTTACATTATAAATAGTCCCCAAATTGAAGAAGTAGTCTTCCAGTATTCAAAACTGTCGTCCAGTTTCACAAAGAAGTCGTTCTCATGTCCTTGAGTAATGAGTGGTGTCCTAACGTATGTTTGTGCTGTTTCATTGTTTTATTGATTAACGTAAACAAAAATACCAACCAACGTTCATGTCAGAACTACATTCATGCCATCAGTGACATGAATGGAGTTTTGCTAAATTGCATACTCAACAAGCATTTTTTCAGAGACTATTTTTGTCAAAACATTGTCGAATTGCAATTACGGATTAACAACCGATACGAGTTTGGCAAAATAAGAGAAAGTATTCTGTGAGAATAAATTTCTATTCAGAATTGACACCAAAACCTGTTATTGTTATTGATAAATCATGTGCTACATATCCTTTATATGAGTAAAATTTATAATATATGTGTTTACTCACATATTTTTTTCCTGGAGAGCCAGTTGTTGAACTTTTATCAGCATACTACGGTGCAGACCTTAATCCTTATCAAGGTATTTCTGACATTTTATTTTAAAGGGTCCTTTCACAACCAGAAGTTGCACTTCCGTTAAAGCTGTGTGTGAAAAAGTTTTGCTCACTTGACTCAATTATTCTCAAAGCCTTAACATGTAATCCACCAATCCACCAGCAGGTGTCACTGTGGTGTAGGGTCACAGTCAGAAGGACTCCAGTTTTGAGCTTCCTAGAGAAGTATTGTTGGAGTTGAGCTGCTTCCAATTAAGTTACACACTGAACATCTCCTCAAGTCTCTTTATAGAAAGACATGTCACACCCATGTTCTCCGAAAGCAGGCAGCACAGTAACTGAGGCATAATCTGCTGGTTCTGTTTGCTTACTTGTTTTGCATTTTTTTTTTTTTTTTTTTTTCGGTATGGGGGCCTCTCACTGTTGTGGCCTCTCCCATTGTGGAGCACAAGCTCCGGACATGCAGGCCCAGCGGCCATGGCTCATGGGCCCAGCCGCTCCACAGCATGTGGGATCCTCCCAGACCGGGGCACGAACCCGCGTCCCCTGCATCGGCAGGCGGACTCTCAACCACTGCGCCACCAGGGAAGCCCTTGTTTTGCGTTTTTAACACTGCTATTACATATATGTTCAGAAAGCCCCAGATACCTTCTGTTTAGCTCTAGAGCTGTATATGGCTTGCTGTTCAAAGTGTGGTTCACGGACCAGCATCCCAAGCATTACCTGGGAGCATGTTAGAAATGCCGCGTCTCAGGCCCTGCCCCAGACCTACTGAACAAGAATCTGCATTTTATTAATGTCACCAGGGCTCCTAATGCACATTCCAGTGAGTGTGAAAAGCACTAGTGTAAATGACCCTTACGTTGACAGTTACTGTGAAGCTAAGATAAGAACAAGGTGGAAACATAACTTTCAGCTTCATTGGTCAAGAAAATAAAGTTAGTGGGCAAGAGAGCAATATTTCCCAAGAGAGACGTCTGATACTTTCCTTCGTGCGTGTTAGATTGCCTATCCTTTTTCTTTCTTTTTAAAAAATTTTTGGACAGAAGGACCTTTCTGGATTTTTTTCTGCACAACCTGGCCTCGGCTAACTTCCCCAGTGTTATCTCTCGCCACCTCCCTTCCACACTCTGTATTTCAGCCACACTAAATTACCTGCCAGTGTGACCTTCTTAAAACTCCCATCTGATAAATTTCTCCACGCTTCAGGTGGCTTCCTGTAGCTCTTAGGATAGAGAGCAAAATCTCTGCCATGTTTTACAAGGGCTCCTAAGATCCAGCCCTGTCACGCTCTGTGGTCTCCCTCCTCAGCGCCTCTCTCCTCCTTAGACTCACTGTTTAGCCTCAAGTGCTCTCTCTACCTCTCTCTATCCTGAGACTTGGTCCATTCTGTTTCCTCTCCCTGGAATGCTCTACCTGCTACCCCAACTCATCTATTGCTTGACTGATACTTTCCTTAAAGAACTTGGGGAGCCTTTTGCAAATCCCTTAGGTGCATGAGTGTCCTTCATCCGATGACCCTCTAATACTTGCATTTTCATTTCATAGTGTTTCTTAGATTTTGACTGTTTCTTAGATGTATCTTTTCCCTGGTAGACCACTTGTGTATAAAGGATGGGAGTATGTCTGCTTGTGCATCCAAAGAGTCTCCCGTGGCCACCAACACCGTACCTGTCTGGTCCTCGATCTTTCTCCTTTCACCACCTCCTGCCACTCGTGCCTCCCCGCTTCCCTTGTTCTCCCTGCTCTTCCCCAAACATACCAAGTACCTCTTGCCACAGGTCTTGGTCCTCGCCGATCTTCTGTGTGGCCCCTTCCTCATTTTCTTTAGCCTTTTATGTCTTTCCACCCAACCCTAGCAGAGTATCTAGAGGCAGCCTTCATGGGAGGTGTGGTGATATGCCTTGGTTTAGGTCTTGTAGCACATTTGCCTTTTGTTGGATTGCTTGCTGTCCACGGATAAACAGGAAGTAACTGGTCTGTATTGTATACATTTTATAAAGGTGTGGCTCGGAGCAAAATTCCCTTTCCCCACGAACATCAGGTTGCTGAGGTCTGCTTCTCCACAGGCTCAGATGAAGATGATGTAGAAGAGAATGGAGAAGAGGTTGCCATTGCCTTTGGGGAGTAAAGAGCTGGGGCAAAGGAGACTTGGAAGATGAGGGGACTGAATAGCAGTGAGGATTGTTTATTGTTATTTGGTTTATCTATTAAAGTCTGAGAAATGTCTAAGACCTTTTCCTTCCTCATTACTCACAAGTTTACAAAAATAATATTATTGATGCAGGGAAGAGACTAAAATGAAGCCCAACAATCCAAGTTGGGCTTTTTCTTGGCGTGAAAAGAAAAGCTGTTGTTTTGAGAACAAACGTGTGTCTCCATTCTTTCCTTCATTCAGCTCCCTGCTTAGAGAGCACCCACCCTATGCAACGTCTTGCGTTTTCTTACGCTGACTGCAACACTTACACACACCAAACCTCCAGCCCCTGATGAATTTATCCTTCAAAGCCTTGCAAGTTAAACTGTTCCTATGGGAAACCTTTCTCTGATTTATTCCCTATGAAGAATTCCTCACTTTTTCCCTACCTTGATGTGTACAGTTTTATTCACATGATTTAGTTTAACACGTAGTTAATTCAACAAATATTTGTTAAGTGTCTACCCTGTTCCAGGAAATGTGCCAGGTGCTGGAATGATGAATGTGAAAAAGCATAGTGCCTCCCTCCAAGCGTTTGCAGCCAGTTTGAGAAGCCCACTCTCGATGGACGAGACAGAACGAAAATCTCAAACTCAGAAACGTGAAGTAGCATGGTGTGTCCAGAAAGCAGCCCCTGGCTTGGTATGACCGGAGTGTAGGTTATAAGGAAGGGATGATGGGGGAGCATAGTGAGAGATGAAGGATGAGGCAGGCAGTAACAATAAAAATATTAATATTAACTACTACTACATTTATTTGCCAGGCACTGAGCAAAGTAGTTCACAATAGCACAGAGATGTTGAGTAACCTGTGTAATACCACACAGCTTGTTGGTGGTGGAGCCAGAGTTTGTCCCAGGTATGGTGCAGTATGAGAATTTGAATTTTATATAGGTAAATCATCAGGCCAACAAGCATTGAATGGACCCCATCTATGCATGAAACACTTTTCTAGCTAATATGCATGTCTGTCTTCCCTATGAGTTTGATTTCTCTGAGGGATGGAAATCTTTTTCTATTTATCTTTGTCAACCTCATAACTAAGGGAGTGCTTGGAGTGAAGCAACCATTATAAGGAATTATCGTTCCTTCTCCCTTCTTCCATCCTTGCCTTGCTTAGAGCAATGCCCTTCTACCTAAGGATTAGAGCTTCCTCTAATCAATAACCCCAGCATCTTCTCATCTCTTCCCTTTAGAGCTGGTGAGAAGATTTAGAAGGTAAAAGGGATTGTCATTCTTTTATTTTCCCTTAGGTCATGCTTTTTCTTAAGTGAATCTTTGGACAGAGAGCAGCTAAGATGTTCTTTGAAGAGGAAAGACCCATTTTTAAGAAATACCAAAGTCTAGTGTTATGCTGATGGCAGACGAGAAGCGTATGAAACCTTACAAGAACACCCCATGACAAACACTCACAATTCTTGGCTGCCCGCATTTACTTTAGAGTGAAATGAAAATGACGGGACCTGGTCACCTCATGTGTTGAATGGGGCAATCAGCCTAGTGTTACCTTTGCAGTACCAAGAAGTTGTGTCATGGAAGTAATGGTCACGGGTCCAGCAGCAGAATGAAAAAGGAGAAGTATTAAGGAAAAGGGAACTCCCAACTTTCCAGATCCTATGGAGAGATATCAGCCTCTCTTTTAATAGACCTTGTGAGAATTAGTTAGTTTGGTTTTTTTTCCGCCATCGTTATGAAGCTTTTATTAAGGGCCTCCTGGGAAGTAGTGCTCATGGGAAGTTGTTTGATTATTTATTTTTTTTAATAAATAAAAAATGTAGAGTTAACAGTGTTGTGTTAGTTTCAGGTGTACAGCCAAGTGATTCAGTTAGGCATATAAATGTATCCATTCTTTTTCAAATTCTTTTCCCATTTAGGTTATTACAGAGTGTTGAGCAGAGTTCCCTGTGCTGTACAGTAGGTCCTTGTTGGTTGTATATTTTAAATATAGCAGTGTGTACATGTCAATCCCATATTCCCAATCTATCCCTCCCCCCACCCCTCCCCACTGGTACCCATAAGTTCGTTCTCTAAGTTGTGAGTCTGTGAGAATTAGGTTTTGTCTAAGAAGATTCTACTGTTGCTTTGCTTTCTGAAAACATACTTGAACATAATCAGTTACTATTCTTAGACCCTCTAGATGTTCTATATTTCAGCTTTTCCCGTAGATAAATATGACGTATCGATAGCAATATGCCTTTCCCATCTTTTCCATTCTGAAATACTTGCGTATTTCTAAAACTGTGCCATGTGATTCTTAGAGGTGGGAAAGGAAAGAAATTGATTGGGAATGATAGGACACTTGACACAGAAATTTGACATACGGTACATTGCTGGAAAAGCACAGAATGTAGGCAGGCTATACAGTTCCTGGGTGTTGTGTACACAGCCTAACAGTCTCTGGAAGAGTACAATACATTTTAATATTATGTCCAATAGATTCACTAGGCCTTACATAAATACCTAAATGTTAAGGGAAACATCACAGTTATCTTAGGTAATGCGTTCATGAGTGAGTTTAAGAATATAAATTGAGGGCTTCCCTGGTGGTGCAGTGGTTGAGAGTCCGCCTGCCGATGCAGGGGACGCGGGTTCGTGCCCCGGTCCAGGAGGATCCCACATGCCGCGGAGCGGCTGGGCCCGTGGGCCGTGGCCGCTGAGCCTGCGCGTCCGGAGCCTGTGCTGCGCAACGGGAGAGACCACAGCAGTGAGAGGCCCGCGTACCGCAAAAGAAAAAAAAAAAAGAATATAAATTGAAAAGTGTATAGGGGTTTGTGCTGATGTATAGACGTCTGCCCAGCACTCTTCTCAGCGGAATACCCTCTGCCTTGCCCCCCATGTCTTGTGGGTGCCCCTCTGCTATTCACTGGGTGCTCTTTTCCCTTCACAGAGCTGGGTGTGGGCACACGGCACACAGTGCCCAGCTGGGGCTCCACATTGCCCTGGCTGAGCTGATTAGTTCATGGTGAGGCAAGGGACGCACCAGTGAACAAAGTGTTTGGCTTCTGTTTCTCTGCCAAGGATGGCTTTGGACTTGGGTAGATTTAGATGAGGCCTTTCCCAGTGCATGAAGATGAACAAGACAGACAGGTGCCTCTGCTGGGGGCTGCTGACTCATGCATTGCTGCCTCCGAAGGGTCTGTGCCCAGAGACCGCCCTCCCTTGCAGACTGTCCCGAGTGCCCCTGTGGATCCACCCACACGTGGAGGACTCTGGCCACAGCTGCAGGCTTCGCTTTTCACCTTTCTTCCTCTCCACCCCTATTCTGAGATTTCTCAATAAGTCAGCTGCTTTCTTGTGTTTGTAGACAAAGCAGGGGAAAAACCTCCCCTGGATAATATCTCAGGTTCCAACCACTCCACGCTTTCCTGGATGGAGTTAAGTGTGGACACAACTGGGGCTTAGAGGGAATTCTTATAGCCACTCCAAATCCCGGGGAGTTCATCAGATGGCACTGGAGGACTTGCGCCTTCTTGGGAAGCCTGCCCGAGAACAAAACAACTACTCTTCCCGGAAAAGAAGAAAAGGGTCCGTGAGAAGAATTATTTTATACTTCTCGCTGCCACCTTCAGCGGGCAGTTATGATTGCCCTCTTGAGTGGCCTCTGCTGATTAATAGAAGGAGTGAAGAAAGAAAAATGGAGTTAATGTTGCAATGAAGACATGACAGAGCCTCTGGTTTCCAGGACTGGCCTGAAATGAATTAAAGCCAGCTTCTACCAGCAAATCTGTCATGCTGCCCTGCAAACAAGGCTCCTAGGCTGGGCCAGCAGGAATTAGTCATGGCGCACACTGGCAAACCTTACAGACCAGGGAATGAAAAATGTGCCTCATCTGCAAAAATTACCTTTTGGAATTTGTACAGTGTTTTCCATTACCCACTTTCTTTTCTCCAAAGGCCAGTCATCAGATCTGCTTGGCTGGCTTCTGCTTCTGCTATACCATTAAGTGTACAAATTTGTATGTGAAATGCAGTCCCAACTAGCTGTGTGCCTTCGGATAAACGACCTCATCTTTTGGGACCTGAGTTTCGACTTCTGAAAAATAAGGAGGTTGGCATCTCATGATCCTGGTACTTTAACTTTTTTGGAGATTAGAAAATAATGTATCGGGCATTTATTGACCACCTGTGAAGTGCTCATTTGGTGAAACAAAATGTTGACGATAAAGTCTTTTCAAGAGTTTCCAGTGTCTGCGGGGAGACGTGCATTTAGAAAATGTGTTATAAAAAACAGTGATAAGGCCAACAGGACTGTATGTACTTAGAAGACATTTAACAGTGTGTCAAAATGGGTTTTTTAAATAAATCTTTTTTTTAAATTTTAATTTTATTTATTTGTTTTTTGGCTGCATTGGGTCTTCGTTGCTGGGCGCGGGCTTTTTATTGTTGCAGCGAGTGGGGACTACCCTTCGTTGCAGTGCTCGGGCTTCTCACTGAGGTGGCTTCTTTTGTTGCAGAGCACGGGCTCTAGGCACGCGGGCTCAGTAGTTGTGGCTCGCGGGCTCAGTAGTTGTGGCTTGCAGGCTCAGTAGTTGTGGCTCACGGGCTCAGTAGCTGTGGCTCGCAGGTTCTAGAGCACAGGCTCAGTAGTTGTGAGGCACGGGCTTAGCTGCTCCACGGCACATGGGATCTTCCCGGACCAGGGCTTGAACCCGTGTCCCCTGCATTGGCAGGCGGATTCTTAACCACTGCGCCACCAGGGAAGCCCTCAAAATGGGTTTTTCTCTGCCCCAGAATTGTAGCTGGAGGAAGGTTCCACGTATGCCACATTCCAAAGACACCCCTGAGCACACAAGCCGGCGCTGCCTCCTTAGGGCTCACTGGGAGGGACCAGAGTCGTGCTGGCCCCAGCCCCACCATCCACTGTCAGGCGAGAGTGTTGGGAGGGCAGGGGCGTCTTACAGCGCAGTGCCCCAGGTGAGAGACCATTGCCTCCCATTCCTAAAGCCAAACAAGAGGGCTTCTAATAGAATTTTTCTTAAAGACTGGAGGGAACTTCAGTATGTGGAGATTGGCAGCTTGCTTCTTGACTAGCTGTGTGCTGAGCTGTCGGCCTCCCAGGGGCACTCTGATGTTCCCGTGCGCTGTGAATGCTTTCAGGGTTATTGGTGGAGCGTGCTGGAATTCTAGGGCAGAGCTTACATTGTCCTTTTGGGTCTCAGAATCTCACAAGTTCCCTGAAGTCTGGGGACATCCTTGGACCAGCAGAGTTCAGATCTAGAGATTTCTGAGGATGAAGGACCCATTGCAGGAGGCCAGGCTAGCAGGCTTGATGGGTTGTAATATAAGGTGTTTGGGGAGAAGATGGGACAGTTTGCACCTCATTCAAGTTCTTCATCGGCCTTAGAGGGTGTAGGAGAGGACTCCAGCAGTCCTGGCCGCTCTCTGTGAAGAATACCAGGTTTAACCGAGAAGTAGCAGTGAGCCTGCCTAGTGAGCACAAGAGATGGTGGCATCCTTCTGGGAGAGGCCCTCAGTTGTGGAGGGTGCTTGGTTAAAGCTAATCTTTTTCTAAGAACATCATCACCCCACCTACTTGGCAGCCACCAGCTGCGGGTGGAACTAGACTATCAAAGTGAGTTTGGGGAGAGCCCCTTACCACGCAAGGAGATTCTGGTCCACCATGCCTCCTCTCTCTTTTCAACACTTGAGGGTTGTAAGGCTAGGAAAGGAGAAGGAGGAGGGGTCTCAACCAGATCACGAGCCCTTCTGGTATTTAACAGGTACTGGAAATTAACGGAGTCTGCTCCACGTTGTTAAGGGAGCTACTGCCCAGTGAGGAAGAGGGAATCCACGTAGCCCGGTTGCAGGTAGTTCCTGTTCCATATTTATACACCAGTAAGCCGAGAAAATTGGAACATTAAGTTAAAGTATCATGGTGGCGAGACTAACTCTGCTTGGGGACACTCAAGGACTCAGTTGAGTAGAGGAGACAGGCTCCATTAACATTAGGGCAAATCATAATTGATAAGTGATAGAGGTATGAATAAAATGCTGGGGGGGGGGATGGAGGCAGACTAAATGGATTCTGATTGGAGGTGGACGGTTGCTCTGAAGACGTGACATCTGAGCTGGAAATGAGAAATTTGAAAGAAGGAAAAATGGTGGGCTCTCACGGTACAAGGATCAGAGTCAAAAAGGCACAGAGAGCAAAGAGCGTAAGTAATCTGCTATGGTTGGAACAGGAAGGGAGGACATGCTCTCCACAGACACTTTCAGGATGCAACGATTACTATCTATGGAATACTCTCCAGTGTCCAGCCGAAACACACCTCCTAAATTCAAGACTGCAATTTCCAAAACCCTGCTGTACATCTATCTGACGATCAAACGAGCACCTCGAATTCGACACACGTGAAACCAAATTTGGAAAAAAGCCCACCCTTTTTTTCCTTCTTTCAAATTTCTCATTTCCAGCTCAGATGTCATGTCTTCAGAGCAGCCATCCACCTCCAATCAGAATCCATCTAGTCTGCCTCTACCCCCCGCCAACATTTTATTCATACCTCTATCACTTACCAATTATGATTTGTCCTGAAGTTAATGGAGGGAGGGAAAAACCAGGATAGAATTCAAGGCTGTTCCAACTTGGCTTAACTCGCTTTTCCAGCTCTAAGAATTGTGGACTTTATATGTATTGACAATAAAAAGCCATTGGAGTATTTGAGAACACAGTTTAGAACATTTTAAAGATATTACTCTGGCAAACAAGAGCTAGAGGGAGAAGACAGCAGAGAACAGATGGGCACTGAGCAGGATTTTGCAACAGTTCAGTTGAGAAGTAATGAGTGTCTGAGTCAGAGCATGACAATGAGAATGAAGATGAGGCAGCAGCTCTGAGAGTTAGTGGGAGTCACTGGATGGTGCTAAGAGCTGCAAAGGAGTCCAGTAGGGCTTCTAACTTGGTCTATTAAGTAGGTGATGAAGGCTATGAAACACGGGAAGGGGAACAGATTTGCCAGAGAAGAAGGAAGGAGGGGAAAAAAATAATAATGACCAGCATTTATTGAGCCCCCGCTGTGTACCATCACTTTTCTGTGTGGTTTACACATATTAATTCATTTTATCCTCATCACAACTTTATGAATAGATACTGTTATCATCTCCATCTTACAGATGAGGCTAGATAACAAATTTGGTATAACGTGTGTCGAATTTGAGGTGCTCGTTTGATCGTCAGATAGATGTACAGCAGGGTTTTGGAAATTGCAGTCTTGAATTTAGGAGGTGTGTTTCGGCTGGACACTGGAGAGTATTCCATAGATAGTAATCGTTGCATCCTGAAAGTGTCTGGGGGGAGCATGTCCTATTATAAGACTGAGAGAGACCCTGGGAAACTGGGAACTCCACCATTGAAAGAACAGGGAAGAGAGGAGTGTGGCAGGGACGGCCAGCTCTCACCATAATCCACATCCTCTCCTTCCTGGGCACATTACCCAGCCTCCCTTGCAGCTTGGTGTGGCAGATTTCTAGCCAGAAGAATGTGTGAGCAGAAGTGATGTGGCCATACTCCATGCAACCTTTCACGTGGGCTTTTCCATGTTCCTTTCCCTTCCAGCTGACTGGGATGGAGACCTCCAGGGAGACCATCATATGTAGTTGATGAATCCTCCATCAGCCTGGGTCTCTGAGTGATGCGTAAAGCAAAGCATTCCACACCCTCACCACCAACCACGATGACTTGAAACTGCGCTGGGCTGTTAGGTGAGCAAAAAATACATTGTCTATTGTTCTTGAATCATTATGTATTTCTGAGTCTACTTTACGGTAGTTACCTACCCTGACCAAAGGAGAGAGACCTGCAAAAGGCATTAAGAAAATTAAAGAGGGAAGAGAATTTATCTCTGTAGTTGCATCTTATGCAGAATTCATATTTCCTTCACAAGGGAGAATTTGCTTAGGTTTGATGTGTGAAATCAGTCAGTCAAGTGACTTCCCTTATTATAAAATTTCTCACAAAACAGGTGAAGACCTAAATCCAGGGGTGACTTTTTTAAAAAACTGTTTTCTCAAAATCCCTCCCCAAACTTCTGATTGAGTCTGCTGTCACTGTTGAAGTAGGAGCAAGTCTAGGGTGAAACTCACTTCACACGCAGCAGGAACAAGCTTATTGCTTCCTTTCAACCACTTGACTTGTACATGCTCTGCTCTGTACAATCTGTCAGAGTCCCCTTTCTTTGCAAGCACAGCACAAAGTTAAGGTCAATCAGCACACAACTGTAAGAACATTGCTGTGTTGAAGGAAGACTTCCTTACCCTTTGTAAGTGCTACCTGATACTGACTGAGGCATCGTAAGGAGAAAAAAGCTTAATGCATCCTGCGTATTTTGCAGTGCAATGTATTGTGATTACCATGGAGGATGTATCAGAACTTTGGTTGAAAATGAAGCGCCTTTCCAACAGCATTTTGCACAGGAATGTTGTAATGAGTTTTGCAGACGCAAAACATACTGTCCAAATCATCAGGACACATTTCAGACATTTTCTAGGACCAGCTGCTAAGTCATGATTCAGACACAGGCTTTCCTGCAAATTCCAGTTCAAGCCACCTGCAACTTTGAACCGTGTGTGTGTGTGTGCACGCGCGTGCGCGTGTGCACGCGAGGACATGTGTATGTGGCGTGTGTGTGCAAGAGACCTACAGAGGCTGGACAGAGTCCTCACCCACTTGTAAAATTGGCATCCTCCGTATTAAGATAAACTTGGGTGGCAAAACACTTAACTGTTATTTAAAGAGAACAAAGTCCCACATAGCAGGAAAGCCTACCTTGGAAATAAGATCTAATTCGCACTGAGTGCCAAAGGAAGAAAGAAGGAATTGAGTGTGCCTTCCCTCCTCAGTCATATCCGAGAGACAGCCAGTCTCGTAAATTTCACATCAACTTAGTTTGGCCTCTAAACCAAATCTGCCGTAATGCTATTTGTAGATATAGATTGCTGTCTTTTTCATTACTGTTATCAAATGATGCATTTGCGGCTCAGCTCCGAGCTCCTTGACCCATTAAGTGGATTAGACTGCCTGTTGCCTTTGTCCTTTTGGCTTTTGTTTTATCCTCAAATATTCTACCCTTCTGTTTTACGTGTATAAGATACATGCATGATTATGTATGACGTGCACATACACACGCCTGCAACTCCAATTAGCCCAGCAACCCCAGCCCTTCTGTTTTGTAAGAGGACTGTGTTCAAATCTCTTAGCAGAGTCATCAATCCTTCTCTGTAGCACAGCCGCAGCTGAAACCCTCTGAGGAATGGCATATCATGAGCCCACCTCAGGGCTCCTTGTCGAGCTACGCTCAGCAAATTGGAGATCACGCTCCCTATTAAGCTCCTGGCTGGCGATCATGGCAGACTCATTTTCTGGAGCAGCTTACGCCCCGACCCTGCATCTTTCTTGTGCGTGATAATCACCACTCCAGCCCACAGGAGCTGCAGCAGAAAAAAAATACGAGTTCAGGACAGGTTTTGATGGTGCTGTTAATGTGAAAACAGATGCTCTTGTATGGCTGAAGAAAAGTTAAGGGGAAACAAGCAAAGAGAGACACAAAGACCAAGGATTCAATCCTGACTCTTGAAGCCGAAGGATAACTCCAGTAGGCTTCCATGATTGGCTAAACATTTGCTGAGGGTCCACCATGCACGATGTACCATGTTAGGTAGTGGGGAGGCAATGGTGAACATGACCAGTGTTCTCAGCAGCAGCTAGGCAAGGGGGTGTAGAGTTGAACAAGTAATCTTTGTAAAGAGTGCTAGCAATTGCTATGATATATGCACTTAGTATGTGAACAAGTAATCTTTGTAAAGAGTACTGGCAATTGCTATGATATGTGCACTTAGCATGTGAACATTCAGAAGGGGCCTCTAACATATTCTTGGGGAATCAAGGAAGACTGCCTGGAGGAAGTGCCATTTGGGCTGAGGTGTGGCAGAGTGGTAGAAGAGCTATTTCCCTAGGAGAGCTCTGAGTTTTTGGTAGATAATAAGGAATACTCAGTAGCTTGTCTCCAATGTGGCCACCATTAACTTTTTCCCTTGCGCACAGGTATGCCATTCCCCCATTGAGCAGTGGAGTCTATTTCCTTCTCCCTGACTTTGGGCTGGTATTAGTGACTTGGTTTGACAATATAATGCAGCAGAAGTGATGTTCTGCGTCAGTATCTTTGGGGAAATCCAGTGACCAAGTAAGAAGTCCAGCTATCCTGAGACCACCCTGCTATGAGAAGCCAAAGTCATGTGAAGATGTCTTAGAGGTTGAGTGAGATGCCAATGTAGCCAATATAGAAGAGTGATATGGCCATAACATGACAGCTATGAGACCGTTTCTCCAAGAACTGTGACCCCCAATCCTGGTTAAGTATGCTTTTATTTAAAGCTTCCCAACAGAAGTTTGTTAAATCATGGCTGAGACTCCAGTGTTTCGCCACCAGACCTTCCTGTCTTACATGCCCATATTTCATAGTTTCACCTGCTCTCAGAGTGACATCTGAGAAGGGTGTGAGAACACAGTCCCCCCTCACCTTCAGACCTCCTCTCTCTGACCACCATTGTTCTCTCAACTTCTCATTCCGAGTTCCCTGGGAGTAGTCGCCCAAAAAACTACTGTGCAAGTGCTGCAGATTTGCTCTGATGTTTAATCACCCGTGGAAACCATTTGTTTAAGCAATTAAGAATTTGGGTATAGGGCACTTCTAGGGATTAATGACCAGGTGGTAAAACCTGACTGCTTACAGCCTTGACAAAGACTGTTTTTATCAGCAGGAAATGACCTGCTTCAAGGTGACTGATGATATTTACTTGGAAAATTAGATGAACAAGGGCACAGATTCATTTTGAGGGATTCAAGGATGACAGTATAGTGAAAGCATTTCTTGGGCAAGACTAGCTTCCGGGTTAGCTCGTTGAAGCATTTTGCCCTTGATGTTACATACAGAGGAGCGCTCTGTAAACATTCTTTTAAGTGTATCCTAAAGGGCTAAAGTCAAGAAATGAGCAAAATATCTGTATCACTGTTGTTGAGATATTTAAAGTTCAGCAGGAATATGAAATTGTGTGATGCAGTGGAAAGTATAGTAGATCAAAAGTTGAGACCAGGGCACTAGACCAGATGTGTCATTTCTTACCTTTGTGACCATGGACAAGCCACTTCACTTCTAAGTTTATTCGTGTGTAAAATGAGACATGTGGAAGAAGCGATCCCAAAGGCAATCCCAGCTCTGTCATTTTGCAAGTATAGCCTCAGACTATTATCATCAAGTCATCTAGAGAAAATCTGATGCAGTCAGAAATATGATGTGGTACCGGTGTAATGCTCTTCTTTTTCTGAGGCAGTCGAAGAATTCTGCACACACCAGTCACATGGGCTACTTGGCAACCTGTTTTCATGACTGAGTGAGTTGCCTGGGAGATACCATGCTTCCCACTCTTGCCAACCCTGTCTCAGTGCCTGATGTGCCCACCCGCCTGCTGCTCTTCCTGGTCTTGTCCATAGAAAGCCCTTCCTACGAACAAATCAGAAAGGATAACCAATAAGCTCACAGTTGTTGGGAAGGGTTTATTTCATGGATGCCAGATTTGGAAGAAGTTTCTGAATAATGGATGGGCTATTGGCAAAGAAGCCTTCGGGACGTTCACAGGGGCTGGAAGGGAAAGCGGGCACTGAGGCCTTTGTGCCTAGTTACAGTGATACCTGGATGGCCAGGACAAAGGAAAGGGCCCTTGTTAGAAAAGGCAAGTCAGGAGTTAGGGTCTCTTTGTGGGATTAATTTCTCTTCCTCAAAGAACAAGCTTCTGCAACCAAGGGTGCGCGTTTTGTGCATTTGTGCATTTGAAGCTGTAAATTCCACAGGCATTGTATGGGGCACTGTGACCACTTGAATCACCAGGATCCACCCCCTCACCTCTGTGCAGGAGGTGTTATTATCGCCATTTGGCAGATGAGAAAGTTGAGGCTTACCTAGGTTAAATAATGTTCCCAAGGTCATGCAATTGAGGTCAGATACTATTTTTTTTGTCTGTCTGATTCCAGGACCTATTATATCATGCTGTTTCTCCCCTCCCAGGTAAAACACAGAGCAGATAATCTGCTTCCAAATAATTGGGAGTGAACTATGAATTTATGTATTTAATTTTAACTCCAAATGGACGCTAACCCTTACACCATGTGCCCCAGCGCTTTCCACATGTGACCTCATTTAATGCTTACAATGTGCTTTGGACACAGCTACTATTATTAAGTCCATTTTTCAGATGGGAAAGAGTCACAGAACAGTTGAGTGGCTTTTCCAAGATTCTACAGCCAGTAATTGGATTTCAACCCTCATGACATCGATAATCAACTGTATCTTAGTGCCTCTTTTGAGGATTTTTCTCTGTTGATTTTGGAACGTAAAGAGTGAAAAAGAACACCAGTAAAACCAATAAAAGATTGGATGTGAAAAAGGTTTCGCCTCCACACCACATGGCTTAATCTTCCCAAGGGGGAGCATGGCAGTGAGAAGGGAACATGGATTTTCTCTGTGGTCCCGCCCTCAGCTGGAGAGGCTGCAGGGCAGGCACACAGCCCATTCTCACGCGGAAACAGTGGGATTCAGCTCTGACAAGGGAGGCAAAGGACAGAAACATAAGCTGCCATCAGCTGATTTCTTTTTAAACATTAGAGGGGGAAAAATAGGCAGATGATAACTCAGCACTGTAAAGCTGTGCAGATTGTGATGGTGTTAATCACATCTCCAGGATAAGACAGGCAGAGTTAGATGCGCAGAAGAGGATACCTAGAGGTCATCACATGCTGTGTGTTCTGACTGCCACAGCTACTGCCCTAACTAGCTTAATTTTCCCCAAAGCCAATAAATCGAGAGGGAGGAGACTCCACAGAGTGGAGTGGGGCTGAAGAGTTAGAAGACATAACAACTTCTAAGCACAGTCTTACTGATTCTAGGTTCTGTATGAATCAACTGTGCAATATGGTTATTTATGTATTTATTTTTAACATCTTTATTGGAGTATAATTGCTTTACAATGATGTGTTAGTTTCTGCTTTATAACAAAGTGAATCAGTTATACATATACATATGTTCCCATATCTCTTCCCTCTTGCGTCTCCCTCCCAAAGAAGTGGGCACAGTTGTGTTTGCACCATCAGATATAAAGTACACAGAATAAAGAATGTCAGAGGTGATGGTCCCGTTTTATTCTGGGTTGGTCAGAGCCCACCCAGAATAGGGTATCAGTTCTAGGCACCATATTCAGAGAGAGTACAGCTGGGGCAGAGCCACCAGAATACTTGCAACTATTAGCCCCCAAAAGAGGGGAGGAGTATGACTGGGGAGGGGCTAAGGTTGGAAAAGAAGCTTTCCCAAAGAGGTGACAGAAAAGGTATGGATCTTGGGCACCGGGGGGATGACACTTTCCTAGAAAATCAGAAGGAAAAACCTACTGCCATTCAGAGCAACATACAAAGTTTGTACAATCAAGTACTCTTGGTAGTTACATTTTGCTCTTATAACCAGAAGTTGGTTTTCCCTGACTACGCTTTTAAAAGTGCACTCCCACCTGACCCCTTTCTCCATCCCATCTCCCTACTTAAATCTCCTCAGTAGTCTTTATCAATGCTGGGCATGCTTTATTCCTTTATTTATTTATGATCTTCACCTGTTAGAAATTACACTCACAAGGGCGTTCATTGTGCCTTTTCCTCCCACTGTATTCCCAGAGCCTAGAATTGTACCTGAAACAGAGTAGGTTCTCAGTAGATATTAATTAACAGCAGATGTTAATGGATGAATGAATGAATGAAGAGACACCAGCAGCAGAAATAGTGAGATATGGAGGAGGGTGGTACACGTGTTTCACTGCCTGGATGCTAGAAGCACAGATGACTCTGACCATGGAAGAGTGTGAATGTCTCATCAGGTGGAGGTTGTATCAGATGATTGTCTCTAGACCAGTAATTTTATGAAACTTCAGGGAGATGAAGAGAAAGGATAGAATCGCTTTCTGAGGATTTGATATAAGGTATGGCTCTGAGCTGTTGCCGCAAACTGAACAAAATGAAGTCTAAGATGAAACATAAAGGTTTTCCATTGCGGAGGAGCTAACAATCAGGGTGGAAAAGGAGCTGTCACGAGCTTTCTTAGTTTGGGTGGTCTTTGGCGCCAGGAGAGATTTTTTTTTTTCTGTATGCGGGCCTCTCACCGTTGTGGCCTCTCCTGTTGCGGAGCACAGGCTCCGGACGCGCAGGCTCAGCAGCCATGGCTCACGGGCCCAGCTGCTCTGCGGCATGTGGGATCCTCCCGGACCGGGGCACGAACCCGTGTCCCCTGCATCGGCAGGCGGACTCTTAACCACTGCGCCACCAGGGAAGCCCGACCCCCTTCTCTTATAGTAAACCTTTTCAGTTACCTTCAAACTCAGTAAAGTCTCAACAGCCTTGATTATTGTAACAAAGAAAGAAATGATGGGGGTTGGGGGGAGGCTGCTTTTATTTATGTATTTGTTTATTCTTTTTCAAATCTTTATTCTTTGTGTTTCCTCCAGTGTTTTGTTGCTTTTTATTCTTGCTTCAGATTTTGTTGTTGTTCTTCCAGATTTCATCCTATGTCTTCTTTTACCAAAATGCTTTCTTAACACATTTGGCTATTCCATTAGCTTGCTAGGACTGCAGTAACAAAGTACCATAAACTGGGTGGCTTAAATAACAAAAATTTATTGTTCCACAGTTCTGGAGGCTAGAAGCTTAAGATCAAGATGTTGCAGGGTTGATTTCCTCATGGAACAGGAGAATCTGTCCCATGACTCTCTCCCTGCTCCTGCAAGCTTTGCTGGAAATCTTTGCTGTTCTTTGGCCTGTAATACGTCACCCTCATCTCTGCCCTCATCTTCACGTGGTGCTCTCCCTGGGCGCACGTCTGTCCAAATTTCCTCTTTTTATAAGGACATCAATTACATTGGATTTGGGTTCAGCCTAATGACCTCATCTTTACTTGGTCATCTGCAGAGACCCTATTTCCAAATTCAGTCACATTCACAGGTTCTGGGGGTTAGATATCAACCTCTTTTCGCGGCAGGGGGGGGGGTGGACACAATTCAACCCATAACAGGTATCTTGTGATTGGCCACATGACCAGTCTTCTACGGGGACCCAAACAATGCTGCATATTGTGATTTTTTTTCTCTGCATGTTAGCAATACATCAGGGATCTATTAGGGGTCATCAAACTCTAGAATTCTAAGGCTCTATTTGTCAGAAATAGAACTCAGTTCAAGTCATGAACCCAGTCAACAGATCCACATGAAAGCAGTGTTTCTCAAGTGGTCACAGAATTATAGTTTTGGAATAAAACCCTCCCATCCCTTCCTATTTTTAATCCACTCAGGCATAGAAAAGGCATTAAAGATAAAAGGATAAATCATATGCAGAGTGGGGATTGGTAATTAAGCAGGAGAATTGGGTCTTGAAGACTTCCCTCAGTAGTAGAATTGCTTGAAACCATGGTGACTTAAAGAAGGAAGCATTGCCTTGGATGACCATGTACTTCGGTTTTCCTCTGCCAAGTAGCTGGTTGGCTTTATTTGTAACCAGGACTTGGCTGAAAATTTTTTTTGTATCCATAATCATCTAAAGGATAATACAGTAAATCCCCTCCATACGAATGAGTTCTGTTCTGAGAGCATGTTCATTAAGTCCAACAATGTTAGCCTAGGTACCCAACTAACACAGTCGGCTATATGTACTGTAATAGGTTTATAATACTTTTCACACAAATAATACATAAAAAAACAGAAAAAATAAAACACATTTAATCTTACAGTACCTTGAAAACTACAGTAGTACAGTACAACAACTGGTATACAGGGGCTGGCATCAAGTGAACAGGCAGGAAGAGTTCCTGACTGGAGGAGGGAGAGCAGGTGGGAGACGGTAGAGCTGAAGGATCGTCAGCAATAGGTGATGGAGGGCAGGCTGCAATTTCACTCACGCCTGACGCTGATGGCACAGGTTCTGGCTCCTTGCTGGATTCAAGCCTATCTGCCCTCTTGAAAAAACAATCCAGTGATGTCAGAGTAGTAGCTCTTTTTTTCTCATCATAGATGATGCGGTAGCACTGGGTTGCATTCTGAACGGCTGCTGCAACCTTTGTGTACCGTTCTACATTCGTTTGGTTCCTGTGCCTCAAAATCTAACAGTGCCTCCTCAAATAAAGAAAATCCCCTGCCGTTTCCTGCATCATGCATCTCTTCAGTTCTTCAGTTACTTCTTCTTCCTCTTGTCTCTCTTTGTCCTTTCTCTGAGCCTCCAATTCCTGGTGCTTCTTAGCAGTACCAGCTACATCACTGCTGCTTTTACGCTTGCTTCCGGACATCCTGGGCTTGAAATAAAGATACTGTACTCTATACAGTACTGTACAGTAAAGTACACAAAAGCATAACCACCTGTAGAGGATGCACGCGTGTGACAGTGTACGCCAGACACGTGAACTAACTTGCGTGATTGGACATGTGAACGCACATTCGCATCTTTGAAAGTTCACAATTTGAAGGTTCATGTGTAGGGGACTTACTGTCTAATTTCAAACTGTGATCAGAGATCATGAGACATATTTTTATTTATTTCTCCTGGGTACTGACTAAGAGCCTGGGCACAATAGAGGATGATACTTAGAATCAGAAATTGAAATGTTGGAGGAGACAGGACCTGAGAATTCATCAGTCAGCTCACTTCACTGAGGAGGATTCTGAAATCTAGGTCTGCAGGTGTTGAATGGGAAGCAGAAGAGTAGAACTGATTTCAGGTGTCCTGACTCCCAGTCCAGTCATCCTTCCAGAAGGAAGTTCTGCTAGAGTTTCTCTTGCCTCTTCAACCAGCCCTCATGTCTAAGATCTCAGGTGACATTCTGACAAAAAGAGCATATGCTCTAGAATGTTAGGGCTCGACGGAGCCTTGTAGATCACCTAGTGACTAGACTAGACTCTAGTCCAAACACCTAACTCTACAGAGAGGAAAACTGGGATCCAGAGAGAAACTAAGTTCCTACTATCAGCCAGAGACAGAGCTGGGGCTGGAACCCAGGTCTCCTGGTGGAACTTAGCCCTCTCTTTCCTGACTTCTTTTGCATTGAGTAATCCTTACGATTCCATTTGTCTCCTTTGTTGGCTTATTAGCTATAACTTTGTGTTGTTTTGTTATTTATTTAGTCATTTATTTAAGGTTTATAGTTTGCGTCTTTATCTTTTCACAGTCTATGTTCAAGCGATATACCATGACTTCACTTATGGCATAAGAACCTTTCTTTTCTCTCTTCCTAGCTTTTATGCTATTGTTACCATGCATTTTACTTACACAGATGCTATGAACCCCAAAATACATTGCTATTATTTTCGTTTGAATAGTCAGGTATATTTTAAAGAGATTAATTAAGAAGAGAAAAGACTTACATATTTACTCAAGTGCTTACCATTTCCTGTGCTCTTCCTCACTTGCTGTAGATCCTTGTTTCCATCTGGTATCATTTCCCTTTGGTGATACACTTTTTCAGCTTTTATAAGTCAGAAAAAGTCTTTCTTTCATCTTCATTTTGTGAAAGATATTTCTGCTAGATTTAAATTGTAGATTAACAAACTCTAGCTGTCTCGGTCACTCCAGTCACTCAGATTTGTCTCTTCAACTCAGGGAATCGACTGGGCTTCTCCTGGGTCCCCCCTCCTCAAGCTGCAGCCTGGAAGCGCTCTCAAGGCAGTCAGCTGGGACAACCTTAGGGCTCATCTCTTAATGTTTCTCACTTCTTTTATTTATTTATTTGGCCACGCCACACAACATGCAGGATCTTGGTTCCCCGACCAGGGATTGAACCCATTGCTGCGATTATCACTGCCTTAGAGCCATTGTTCTGTCATCTTCTCTGTTGGGAATGAATTTTAATATCTTTCTTCTCCTTGAAGTTGCATCTTAAATATTACTGATTAAAGCAGGCCTTCTCTGATCCTTACTCATTGTTCTTTATGATCGCTGGCTGCTTGTTTCCTTTTGTTGGATGTTCTCATTTTATAATTATGGATTTATGCATTTGTTTACCTACTTATGAGCTCACCTGCCCCTGTTCCCCACACCCACACCAGAGTGAGCTCCACAAAGTGTAGGCACCATGTCTATTTCATTCACATCTATTTCATCTCTGTACACCCAACACCCAATACAGTGTCTGGTACATATTAAATTCTCAACCCAGAAGAGCTGGATGTATGAGACCGTTCCCTGGCTTATATATTCCTTCTCTGAACTAGCTTACTTTATCATGTCCTTTAACTTTCAGCGTGAACCCTTCTGAAAATGTGGAGCACATGCTAAAGAGGTGGCATCTGGATATCCCACTTGCCCAGGAGGAGTACCACTGTTGGAATATCTCCTGCCAGATGGTTCAGCAGGCCACAGTCTGACTCTGGTGTGATGTTTCACTGGATGCGGGGAAAATTTCCAGTAGCAGGACTCAATCCCCAAAACAGGGCACCTCGAAGACCAAACAGACATTGTTCAGAGAGAATTGTGTCTTTAAGGCTAACAAGGAATCTGCTTAAAGGAGAAGCCACTGAATCATAGAATAAGGCATCGCATGGATATTCTAACAGGGAGGTAATGAAGAGATATTACCACCCTCGTATTCAGTCACTAAATATTTGCCTCTTAGGGCCATCACAAAAACAACGATTATAATAACTCATTTTTTCAAGAGCATTACATTTGCAAATGATGGGAACAACAAGGGATTCATTTCCAAAGTATACAAATTTTGATATTGAGCTTATATAGCTCAATATCAAAAAAAAAAAACAAAGGCTAGGGGCAACCTAGAAGCCACTTGGAAATTCGTCTCACAATGGGGGCACAAAAATCATAATTTCACCTATTTTGAGGCCAGAATTCATCCTAGAGACCAGCGTCTGGCTTTCTTGGGGTCCTGTGGCCATAGCCATGTAGGAAAGAAGGATTACAGAGGCTGGAAGCCAGACCGTGCTAAATACATCAGAATCCAGTGATGAGATGATGCATCTTAAATATTTTAAACTTTTTATTGGTTAAAAATGATGTATAGAAACAATATGGAGGATACATCAATAACGTATCAAGGTTAACTTGGGTGGATGTGGCAGGGAAGACTGGAGTCTAAGAAGGGAAAACATCTTTATTCAGGATGCTAAAAACAACAGCTTTGTACGCCATGTTGAACATTACTGTCGAACACAGCCAAGTTATTATATATCCTCAATCTAGCTTACACCTGCCGTACAAATATAGTGGTACTAAAAAGAATTTTTAAGTTAAGCCTCTGCTCAGTGCACTCTCTCTAAAAAATACGTTGCTACTTTTAAAATAGCTATAAATGGAGTAAGTTCAAAAGGTAAATGTCCCAACAAAATAAAGAGCATTTGTTATCACTTTGGCATAATTTTTTTATTATGGTATTTTCTCTTTTCCTACCTCCTCTCTTCAGGCAAATAATCAGCTTTCTCTATGTGGCCTACGGGGAAGGATGTGACAGGCAGAAAGCATGAAAGGCTTGAGAGGTTGTGTTCTGTGTTCCCAAAGCCCCAGCCCTTGGGGGAATTTAAGGATTCACTTATAAACCAGTCTCCAAAATCCACTCCCATCCAAGATAAGAAAACAATTCCTCCAAGGCTAAGGAGGGTGTAAGAGCGATGGGGAGGATAAGAGCGAAGAAATCAGTATGATCCTAGGAGAGAAACCTGCACATCCTCTCCAGCAAAGGCCTGGAGAGATGAACAGATCACAGAAAGATAGAGCATGGCTACATGGTACTGCGTCTAGGGGGTAATGGGGCTAAAGAGACTCACAAAGGCTCCTAGACGTCCAACACAGCCCAGAAGCAGTAACGAGCTGCCAGAGCTGAAGGGTCACGGAGACAAAGGCTGTCTCAGCAGCACCTGCATGGACCAGTGGTCGAGGACCCGATAGGTTCACATCAGCCCATGTCTCCGCACTATAGGAGGTGTGCTGATACTGGATAAAATCCTAGAGCAGGGGGAAGCCTCCAGATTCACTAAGGTTACACTTGTACCATCCCAGACTTCTGCCTTGAGCCAAGATGGAGTAACAGGAACAAAATGTATCCTCCTACCAGAAACAACAACAACAACCACCCAGACAATATATATAAAACAATGGTTTTTAAGGCATTGGACATCAGGTAGTGAAGGACAGTGACCCCTAAGAAATGAGAAATGGGGAATTCCATTGCCTCCAGCGGTTAGGACTTCCATTCCTGAGCTAAACAAAAGAGATAGAAATTTAACCGTGGTGTTTCCAACTCTCTGGTCAGGAGGCTATTGCTCTGGTCCAGTGTGTATGTGGGGTGACCCGATGAAACAGTGTCAGTGAAGATGGAGAGAAATGGGAGGCTTTTACATCCCTCCTCTCACCCTCTGGTACCCCACACATCCACTTGCAATACTTCCAATACTGATGTTTCATCTAGCTCCTGACTTTGGTATCATGGAAATCATTCCTTTAGCTCTCCTTCCGACCTCTCCCTTACCCAGCTGTCGTCTGATTCCATGTCTCATTTCCAGAAAATGATGATGATGAGAAAAGCAAGAGAAAGAGACAGAAAGTACAAATCAATACATGAATTAGAACATGAATCAAATGAAAGGAAAGAAATGTTTTGGAAAAATGGCAGATGGCAGAATGCCAGCATCAATGCGCCCATTCAAAGAGGAAATGGATGATGTCTTAGCAAAAGGATGGATTAACCTGGTCCACTTGGGGAGATTAGGTGTAGGATCTTATAAACTAAAGTCCCCATTAATTTTCTGGTTCTGACACTGATGGTGGACTGAATCTTGGGACTTCTACCTTAGCTTTAAGGCAAATGACATGTATTGTAAGAAGGCATTATAACCTAGAATTTAGGTTCTAGCAAGCCAAAGAGGGGGCACTTCCCCATGGGTTTCTTCTGTTGTATCAACTGGTTACATGTGGTTCCTAAGCACTTAATAATATGCACAGTCTGGATTTGAGATATACTGTCAGTGTAAAATACTCACTGGATTTGATGA
This sequence comes from Leucopleurus acutus, assembly GCF_964270905.1. NCBI lineage: Eukaryota > Metazoa > Chordata > Mammalia > Artiodactyla > Delphinidae > Leucopleurus > Leucopleurus acutus. The sequence goes on along the minus strand of NC_139163.1, from coordinate 25,717,641 downwards.
CTTGATGCAAAAACAAGAACTTAAAATATCTTGTTAATGATGTTTATATAGATTATATGTTGAAATGATATTTTGGGTATTGGGATAAAAGAAATTATTAAAAGTAACTTCACCAATTCCCATTTACCATTTTTAAGCATGACAACTAAAAATTTTACATGATATATGTAGCTCTCATTATGTTTCTTTTGGATAGCACTGCTCTAGATTATAATAGTAACTGGCACTTACTGAGGACGCAGTGTGTTCCAGACACTGTTCTAAGCAGGTTACATGCAACTTCTAATTTTAACCTTCACAACAAATTTAGGGGTACATACTAATATAGTTCCCTTTTTACAAATAAAGAAACCAAAGAACGGAGGAATTAAGTAACTTTTCTAAATTCACACGATTGAACTGTGGCAGAGTGGGGATTCGAACTCAGCCAGGCCAGCTCCAGAGCTTACATTCTTTCACCCCATTGCCCTACCTCTTGGTGTTGAGTTGAGAACTGCTTCAGTATCTCATACGGAGTTGACTGGAGTGGGTTTAAGAGATAATAAGAAGAGAGGAATGAGAGACAGAAAGTATAGGTAACTCTTTCAAAGAGATTTGCTACCAAGGGGAGCAAAGGAATTAGGTATAAGTTGGTGGGGTAAGTAGAGTCAACCTTCCTTTTCCTTTTCTTTTCCAAGATGAGAGGACTTGCACATTAGTATGCTGATGGGAATAATACAGTAGAGACTAAAAATAGATGACATAGAAGAGAAAGGAGAATTCAGGAGTGAAGTTCTGGAGCAGGTGGAGGACATGGGACCTGGTACCCATGTGGAGGGCATGTCTTTAAATAGGAACATGACAAGTTGATCCACTAACAGGTGGGAAGGCAGGAGATATGCTGTGAGAATCTGTGGAAGGTCACTTCTGAGTGAAGTAGGAAGTAATGTCATCAGCTGGGAGTAAGGATGGTGGCAGAGTTGTGGATTTCAGTAGATAAGAGAAGATTTGGAATAATCTAGGAGCATGGAAAGAAAATGGATTCTAGACACTGATGGGATTTCATAGGCAGCAAAGCCAGAAGCTTTAAGGACAATAAGTGACTGTTTCCTTTTTTAATTTTTTTAATGGAATGAAATTTGCCATCTATTTGTTTGAAATGAGTCAAATGCTGGTCAGGTGGGGCTGTTGGCAAAGGAGAAGGAAGGAGATGGTTTTTCAAAAGCTGAGCCAGAGCTCGGCAACAGTGATTAAAATGGTCTGATATTGGCTTCCCTGGTGGCACAGTGGTTGAGAGTCCACCTGCCGATGCAGGGGACACGGGTTCGTGCCCCGGTCCGGGAAGATCCCACATGCCGCGGAGCGGCTGGGCCCGTGAGCCATGGCCGCTGAGCCTGCGCGTCCGGAGCCTGTGCTCCGCAACGGGAGAGGCCACAACAGTGAGAGACCCGCGTACTGCAAAAAAAAAAAAAAAAAAAAAAAAAGTCTTCCAACAAACAAAAGCCCAGGACCAGATGGCTTCACAGGCGAATTCTATCAGACATTTAGAGAAGAGCTAACATCTATCCTTCTCAAACTCTTCCAAAATATAGCAAGGGAGGAACACTCCCAAACTCATTCTACGAGGCCCCCATCACTCTTATACCAAAAGACAAAGATGTCACAAAAAAAGAAAACTACAGGCCAATATCACTGATGAACATAGATGCAAAAATCCTGAACAAAATACCAGCAAACAGCATCCAACAGCATATTAAAAGGATCATACACCATGATCAAGTGAGGTTTATCCCAGGAATGCAAGGATTCTTCAATATACACAAATCAATCAATGCGATACACCATATTAACAAACTGAAGGATAAAAACCATATGATAATCTCAGTAGATGCAGAAAAAGCTTTTGACAAAATTCAACACCAATTTATGATAAACACTCTTCAGAAAGTAGGCATAGAGAGAACTTACCTCAACATAAAAAAGCCATATATGACAAACCCACAGCCAACATCATTCTCAATGGTGAAAAACTGAAACCATTTCCTCTAAAATCAGGAACAAGACAAAGATGTCCACGCTCACCACTCTTATTCAACATAAGTTTGGAAGTCCTAGCCACAGCAGTCAGAGAAGAAAAACAAATAAAAGGAATCCAAACCAGAAAAGAAGAAGTAAAGCTGTCACTTTCTGTAGATGACATGATACTATACATAGAGAGTCCTAAAGATGCTACCAGAAAACTACTAGAACTAATCAACGAATTTGGTAAAGTAGCAGGATACAAAATTAATGCACAGAAATCTCTTGCATTCCTATACGCTAATGATGAAAAATCTGAAAGAGAAATTATGGAAACACTCCCATTTACCACTGCAACAAAAAGAATAAAATACCTAGGGATAAACCTACCTAAGGAGACAAAAGACCTGTATGCAGAAAACTGTAAGACACTGATGAAAAAAATTAAAGATGATACAAACCGATGGAGAGATATACCATGTTCTTGGACTAGAAGAATCAACATTGTGAAAATGACTGTACTACCCAAAGCAATCTGCAGATTCAATGCAATCCCTATTAAACTACCAATAGCATTTTTCACAGAACTAGAACAAAAAATTTCACAATTTGTATGGAAACACAAAAGACCCCGAATAGCCAAAGCAATCTTGAGAAAGAAAAACGGAGCTGGAGGAATCAGGCTCCCTGACTTCAGACTATACTACAAAGCTACAGTAATCAAGACAGTATTGTACTGGCACAAAAACAGAAATCTAGATCAATGGAACAGGATAGAAAGCCCAGAGATAAACCCACACACATATGGTCACCTTATTTTTTATAAAGGAGGCAAGAATATACAATGGAGAAAAGACAGCCTCTTCAATAAGTGGTGCTGGGAAAACTGGACAGCTACATGGAAAAGAATGAAATTAGAACACTCCCTAACACCATACACAAAAATAAACTCAAAATGGATTAAAGACCTAAATGTAAGGCCAGACACTATAAAACTCTTAGAGGAAAACATAGGAAGAACACTCTTTGACATAAATCACAACAAGATCGTTTTTGACCCACCTCCTAGAGAAATGGAAATAAAAATAAACAAATGGGACCTAATGAAACTTAAAAGCTTTTGTACAGCAAAGGAAACCATAAATGAGATGAAAAGACAACCCTCAGAATGGGAGAAAACATTTGCAAACGAAGCAACTGACAAAGGATTAAACTCCAGAATATACAAGCAGCTCATGCAGCTCAATATCAAAAAAACAAACAACCCAATCCAAAAATGGGCAGAAGATCTAAATAGACATTTCTCTAAAGAAGATATACAGATTGCCAACAAACACACGAAAGGATGCTCGACATCACTAATCATTAGAGAAATGCAAATCAAAACTACAATGAGATATCACCTCACACCAGTCAGAATGGCCATCAACAAAAAATCTACAAACAGTAAATGCTGGAGAGGGTGTGGAGAAAAGGGAACCCTCTTGCACTGTTGGTGGGAATGTAAATTGATACAGCTACTATGGAGAACAGTATGGAGGTTGCTTAAAAAACTACAAATAGAACTACCATATGACCCAGCAATCCCACTACTGGGCATATACCCTGAGAAAACCGTAATTCAAAAAGAGTCATGTACAACAATGTTCATTGCAGCACTATTTACAATAGCCAGGACATGGAAGCAACCTAAGTGTCCATCGACAGATGAATGGATAAAGAAGATGTGACACATATATACAATGGAATATTACTCAGCCATAAAGAGAAATGAAATTGAGTTATTTGTAGTGAGGTGGATGGACCTAGAGTCTGTCATACAGAGTGAAGTAAGTCAGAAAGAGAAAAGCAAATACCGTATGCTAACACATATATATGGAATCTAAAAAAAAAAAAAATGGTTCTGATGAACCTAGGGCCAGGACAGGAATAAAGACGGAAACGTAGAGAATGGACTTGGGCACTCAGGGAGGGGGAAGGGTAAGCTGGGACGAAGTGAGAGAGTAGCATTGACATATATACACTACCAAATGTAAAATAGATAGCTAGTGGGAAGCAGCCACATAACACAGGGAGATCAGCTCTATGCCCTGTGTCCACCTAGAGGGGTGGGATAGGGAGGGTGGGAGGGAGATGCAAGAGGGGGGAGATATGGGGATATATGTATAAGTATAGCTGATTCACTTTGTTGTACAGCAGAAACTAACACACCATTGTAAAGCAATTATACTCCGATAAAGATGTTAAAAAATAAAATATATATATAATAAAAAATAAGAATGCACATAAAAATAAAAGAAATACATATAAACCACATAAATTCTTCCTCAACCATTAGAGTCAGAATTTTAAAACTTGTCGTTGGATAATCCATGGTTGAAAAATCTACGGCAAAACGATTAGGGGACTGAAAATTCACCTGCAGGCAAGTGCATTTTCCAAAGTCCTTATTACTGTATATTCTTTTTATTTTTTTGGCCACACCGTGGGGCTTGCAGGACCTTAGTTTCCCAACCAGGGATTGAACCCATCCCCTCGGCAGTGAAAGCTCGGAGTCCTAACCACTGGACCGCCAGGGAATTCCCATTATTTCTATATATTCAAATATACAGGTAAATGAAGAACTCTAGATAGGGTAATGTCAAAGAGCTTAAAACAATAATAAAATAGCTCTTAAAATAATAGTAATACTGTACAAGACATTATAATTTAGCTTTCACACAGAGATGACTTCTGAGAAGGTGCGTAGCTGAGAGAAGAGAAGGGAGGTGGATCTTAGTTGGAAGAGGAATCACTGGCGCCCTCCTCCTCCATCTCTTGCCTGTCCACTCTCTGTGGTCCTTTCTGGAAGGTGAATCCCGTGCTTGTGGCTTCAGCAGAGGGCGCTGTGTGAAGAGCTTGCGGGTCCTGAGTGAGCCTTCTCCTCCTTTGAAGAAATTGTATTGGGCAGGCCGAGTAGTCTCTTTAAAAAAGCTCTTTGTGCCTCTTTATTGGTTGTAGTCAGTCCTTTAAACTCGATCCTTTTGGCTTTTGCTTTTACCTGTGTTCAAAGTGGAGCCTTTGAGTGGTAAATTTTAACCAATCGATTTCTTTAGGAAGTTTTCTTTCTTTCCGGTATTCTCTGAGAAGTGCTGCCCGCCCGCCTTGCTAGTCACTGGGAAGGGCTGGCTGAGCGGCAGACGCCTCTCCAACACAAGGGTCTCCACCTGCCCAGGCTCCGTATTGTTACTGTAAATTATCGGGTGAGGGGACCAGGGAAGCAATTTAAATTCCCTTTTTCAGACAAAGTCACTTCCAGCACTTATACGATAATAATAGAGTCTTCTTTTCAGCGCTTACTATGTAGCAAGCCCTCTTCCAAATGCTTTTCTGTATTATCTCTTTTAATGCTCGTATCTGCTGAGTGAGGCAGCTATTGCTATTTTTTCAGTTTTACACGTGAAGAGGAGACTAGCAGAGGGGAAAAGTAACTTGCCCAGGATCATACGCTAAACGGCAAAGCAGGGCTTGTAGACAGCTTTCTGATTCCACGCCCTTCACTCTTAACCCCTCCAGCAGGCTGCCGCCTTATGTACCATTATTACCACCTCTCCTTGTCGTGATCACAAACCCCACACCCAGCTTACGTCCCAGACTTGCCCAGTAGCAACAGCTCTCAAAGCTACCAGATCACTGAGGAGTGTTACACAGAGTCATCTGTGTTCATGAGAGGGCACGAAAATACTCTATGGGCTGGGAGAAACACACAGAAGAATGGAGGCAGAGGTGAGAGCCCGTTAGACCAATCCGGTTTCACAAGGTTCTTTCATAAGACAACTTTACATGGACTTAGAGTGACTTTTGTGCAATGACCGTAATTCAGGTGGTGGTAGGAAAAGCACACAGAAGTAAATCTGCAAAAATCTAAATTCCCTTAAGAGAACTTGCAGCCTATTTTATCTGTTACTGTTAGGGTCTCCCTCATTGGTAACTGTCGATTCTTTTAAGAGAAAGAACACTAGTTAAATGACCTAATCTAGGATCTACCACTTTTTACCGTTGACTTAGGACGCCCTTGACCCTCTCCTAGGTCACAGAGCAATAATCATAATAGCTTTATTATTCCTAGCTTCACGTAGCATCTGCCCTGGCTTTATTTCTTCTTGTATCTCCCTTTGTCATCATTAGGCTTGTCATACGTTATACACCATACTAAGCCTCTGGAATCCATTCTTCAACAAGATGAGTGAATAAATCAACTGTTTCATAGCTCTTTTGGAGCATAAAAGAGATAATAAGAAAATGATTTTGAAACAGTAATGTTTCAGTTTATTGCTATTCCTCCCTCCTAGAATGTCTCTTCCTCCAATTGATGTTATAATAATTTTTTCTGGGGGTTCTTTCTTCTTTAACCCGTCATCCTTTCCTCACTTTCTGGAAAATTCTAAGTGATCCTCTGATCTTTCTTACTTTGCTTTCATAAAAGGAGAAAGATCAGGGCTGTTTGATGACATTTTAACCATTTTATCTCCATTCACTTACAGAAAAGGAACCATTACTTATTTTCCGCGATCAGAATATAATCAGGTTTTCACCCTTTGGCGATTCAATATTGTTGGGAAATCGTTCTGTTTATGAGTCCTTCACAGAAGAATGCATCCCATTCAGTGCAATTTTTTGAGCAAAGAACCTCACAGGACAATATAGGTTGAGAAAGTACACTCATCACACACTTCGCCATGTATCATTCATGATTTTGCAGGGTGAAGTAACACATTGTGTCATTTAAGTCTCAAAGGAAATGAACAGAAGGACCATTCCTCACACAGTCTAGGAAATCAAGATTCTTCTATTATATCCTTGGTGGTAAAATGTTTAAAAATGCTGAAGATTTTTATAATTTTATTTTGTATCCTCTTAATTAACATGAGGCCACTTCTTAGACAGTATTCTAAAAACTCAACTGTGGATAAATATAGATACAATTAAACAATAATAAAACAAGTACTAATGAACTCAAATATACTTGAATTTTGTAAAAATTCCACAAAAGCCACACTAAGGAGTTTCTAAAAGAAAATTTAAAAGATCTACTTACTAAGTTATGGATTTATTCCCCTGCAGTGACTCAAAGGTAATAAGACAGAAAAGCAGGAATAAACGATGCTGGGAAAATATTTAAAATTGTAACCAACAGATGGAAATGAAACTTCTGGTGGGGAGCATGCTGTAGTGTACACAGAAGTAGAAATATAATGTTGTGCACATGAAGCTTATATAATGTTCTAAGCTGATGTTATTTCAGTAAAAAATAAATTTTAAAAATGTGACCTTGAATGCTCACCAAAGGGAAGTGAGCTGCCTTATTAGTTGAGGATTCGGAGACTGTGTCTGTGTGTTTCTCACAAGGCCAGTGTCAATGTTGGCATAAATCTCTTTTTAATGGAGTGATAGGAATCTGGTTCTCAAAGGTTTAAGAGGATTCACTTTTATCATGTGTTCCTATTCTTGGAGGTTAATTAATGTTTAGGCAAAGCTAATCTCATTAATAGAATTGTTCCGCTCTTTGTAAAATGAGGACACTGAAAGCGTGTCAGGTAGAGCGCTTTGGAGTTTGAACAGCCACTGGATTGACTGCAATACCTCAGTTTTGTGGGGGGTTATTACAGAGGGGTGCTTTGCTCCATCTTACCCTCTCGCTCATGTCCTTTTCTCTCCCTAACATGGTACAAATGGCTGATGAAGGTCACAGACAGAGAGTGAGGACACATCTGTCTATAAAGAAAAAATGTTGCCTGTTATTCCAGTTCTTCAAGGACCAAGCCATTAGCCACTGCAGTTGCTCACTGACAGTGCACCCTGAGGGGGATTCAGGATGGACAAAACCAGGAAACATTCTGTGCTTTGGACATACTGGCCCTTAGATAGTTAAGATGCTATCTAAGGAAAATCTTCCTATGGCCCCAGATTCTTGCATCTTTCCATATATAGAATGGGAAATAGTAATAGCAGTAATCTATTGATGCTTGACTACACGTTTTTCCTAGCAAAGCAGTTCATATATCTCCTGGCTCCTTTACGTCTTTGAAGCTGCTCCTCAGAGCTATCAGAGAGACTGTCTTCTGGGCTGTAGTCCTCAGTCAGGCCCCTGAATAAAGTTTAACTCACAATTTTTACATTGTGCCTTTTTCTTTCCGTTGACATGTCACAAGTGGATGGGATGCTAGAGGCACAACAGACGGCCTGCTACATCTGCCCACCCTTTCAAGATGTCAGGGACATGACATCCGTGAAGGGGATGCTAGGTGCCGGGCTTATTCAGGACGCCCCCGACTGGTGGGTCAAACTTGCTATAAATGGAGGAAGAAGACAGGCATCTTACTCACAGCAAGGGAGAAGTTGGAAGCCTCCCTCCTACTAGCTCTGTGACCCTGCAAGTAATTTGATCTTTAAATTTTCATTTCCTCTTTTATAAAATGCAGATACTAGTAGAATTAACTCCTAGGATTCTAGTGAGGAGTAAAGGAAAGAATTGAATAAGACCCTGAGCAGAGTGTCTGGTGTTCAGTAAAAATTCACAAATGGAAGTAATTACTGTTATTGTTATTATGTAAGTTGACCATTCTGTCTTTTTTTGCTTCTTTTGGTGTGAGGCCCTAGGCTTTCACTCATGTAATCCTGTGATGTTGACTTGAAAGTGGGCAGGGGTGGCTCTTTCCTTGGGGACAATATAGTTCATAACAACAGAATTTTACAGACCTCTTAAAATAGCACTCACACCTCCCCACACACAAATATATGTGTATGTGTATGTATGTACATCATATATATACTGAATATATGACACATATATATTATATACATATTTGTATCATATATACATATATAATATATGATATATAAATATATATGATACATATATCTCGTATAATTTAATTTTCTTCCTTCCTTCCTTCCATCCTTCCATCCTTCCTTTCTTTCATCTATATTTTCCTTACTAGTAAAATGTCTGAGCTTGGTCTCTTTAACTATAAACTTGGAAAGATGCTGATTTGAAACTGTAGCCACCCCAAACTGCCCCTTTGTTATGCAGATTATTTCGAGGGGGGTGGGAACAATTAAGGGCCAAAAGACTCCTGAAGAAACTTTGACCTTCTCCCCAACTGCCTAAAAGAATTTGCGGGGCTTCCCTGGTGGTGCAGTGGTTGAGAGTCCGCCTGCCGTTACAGGGGACACGGGTTCGTGACCCGGAGCGGCTGGGCCCGTAGGCCATGGCCGCTGAGCCTGCGTGTCCGGAGCCTGCGCGTCCGGAGCCTGTGCTCCTCAACGGGAGGGGCCACAGTGGTGAGAGGCCCGCGTACCGCAAAAAAAAAAAAAAAAAAAAGAAGAATTTGTGTAGCGGGCCTGTTGCCGGAATAGAGCTGTCACCAGAGACATCAGCTGAGAGTATGGGCTCCGTGTGGTGGGGGAAATGCCTAAGGATCAGAGTCCATGCTGGGTCCCACTGCAAACATTTACCAAACATTTGCTTTTCCATCTCCATGTGAATTGCCTTCCTCCCCTTCCAAGTCCCAAACCACTACCAGCAACATCCTCTTTTGCCTTTAGCTGAAGATGGTATTTCAGGTGAGGGCTTCAGCCATTTTGGTGAGTTACTCTGTTTTCCTGGGTCTCTCCCGTGGATCCATGTCATTCAACGTTTAATCTGTCTCACGTCAATTTAATCCTTAGACCGACCAGAAGCACCAAGAAGGGTGGAGGAAACCTTCTTCCTCCCCAGCTGAACAAGGATGAACCACTGGGCTGGGACTTGAGTTCAGGCACTGGGAGGTCCCTCACAGTCTAACTTGTCACCTCATCTTTATCCTGACAGCTGTCACCTCTCCTGCCCCTGATGAGAGAAGCCGAGACAAAGGGAGCCGTGCAGGTGTTCATTCAGGGTGAAGCAGGTGAGTCACATGACAAAACGTGAGGATCTGAGAGGATGCTACTTGGGCTGGAATGGCGTTGGGGTAGGTGGCTCCAAACTGTGCCCGTGTACCCGGGGGGCAGCCAGCCGCCAGGTTCCCTCACTGACATGGGTTATATGGTGAGGAAGGCGGATTCACCTGAGCAGACCAGGTCCCACCTGGTGATGAAACAGCGTCCCAAGGGTGCCGACTGTGCCCGGTGGGGTGTGTAGGTCTAAGAGGCAGAAGAGGCGGCTGGGGAGGCCTAGGTTGGAAATGAATGAAGTTGGCCTGAAGAACACACTCCCAGGGCTGGGAGACTCAGTCATTCAGAATGGCCTGTGCCCTTGTCTGGGCCTCGGGAACAGCCCCCAGGGGATAGGCCTCTTCTTGCTCAGCGATGCGAGCCCCTAGGGGGGTTTTCAGCAAGGACATGATTACCATTACCCCCCTCCCTCGTGCCTTACCCAAAGGTCTTTGCCATATTATGTGCTATACACATTATAATCATATTAAGTATTTTACTAGTGAGACTATGCTATCGTACCTATTATAATAACAATAAATCTGGCTTAACGTTTATTATGCCCACAGGGTACCTAATTCCTTGGTAAACCTTTCCTCTTCTGTTATACTTTCTGTTTTGTCCTTCCCTAATTTTTGCAGCAAGGTGGCTGTATCACGTACTCCAGTATTAGTTAGAAATTTAATTTTCTTTAAGCATTTGGAAGACTACAGCTGATGACAGTTAGTGAATGATTTCTTTTCCTGAAAATTAATATCTGCCACGGAATTGAATAATAGATAAGTACTAGATATTCATGATAAGAGCAGTGGAAATCTCATGGTCAGAGGGAGAGCCTAGCTGAATTACTGATCGCTCCTTCCCTGCCCACTGCCTCCCCAAATAAAGAACTTGGCTCCCTATTTTGTAAAACTTCAACTTGACCCCCTAAGCAGTAGATTGGAACAGGAGTGGACCCCTGACCTAGGACCCAGAGAGAGGTTTAGTCCCTCTAGGGACTTACCCATAAGCGGGCTTACTCATGTAAGAGCAGAGGTGTGCTGGAAAAGCTGGTGAGAAGAGAGAGAATGACATGGACCTAAAAAATCAGAGCATCAGGAGGGAAAATGAGGGAGAAAAGAGTCCAGCCTTAGTGCCTGTTCTTAGTGCCTGTTTCTCATCCCTTTCTAAGTCCGGCAGCGTTCAAATCTGCCCTGAGGTTTTGTGATACATCACTGAGTTCAAATAACCAAGTTCGTGCTTAAGCTAGCTTGAATTATTCATTTCATTTCAGTTATTTGCTGCCAAAACAGCTTTAATGAATTGAGTAAATATTCCAGGGAAAACTGCCATGACCACGAGTGTTTGGTTCGGGGGGAGTGAGGGTGGGGTGTGGTGGGACTAGGTCTCTGCCTCCCCGTTTCAGGCTGTCCCACTTATCACATCTTGTGCTTCAAAGTGTGTTTCCCCTTGAAGAGGCTCTTGAGAAGCACAGCCACTGCCCTTGCGCTCCCCTAAGGAATTGGGGCCCAGGTATGTGACACCTAAGAAAAACAGCAGCTTTCTTTTCAAAATGTCACTGTTGCCTTGTGTCGTTAGAGCTGGAGCCTTGACTGCACTTTGAGGGCTGACGCTTCTTTTGTTCTGGAAAAACACCCTGTAGGTTCTGCAGAGTTAAGGCCCAGATCCTGTGTTGGACTGGAAGCAAGGAGGCGCTGAATTGGTCTCCACAGTTTGGTCAAAAGTTGCCTCTCTCATGGGTGAAATAGCGTCTCTGAGATTCCGGGTGAGGAGAGGCTGGCCGGTGATGACCGCGGAAGGAAAATACTTGCTTTACTTTTTGTTTGTGTTTTTCCCTACCTGGTGGTGGGCCAGAGCCTCTGACACCTACCTGCACGGGTTTGAATCTCAGCTCTGCCGTTCTTCAGTCAGGGCCCAGCCAGGAGGCAGAACCAGAACAGTTCCTTGACTGACAGAATTTCACAGAAAGAATGATCAGTTAGGCCGAAAGTTGTTAACTAGTGACCTAAAGGGTTTCACGGGGGTAGCAACCAAAAGAAGCAGCTATCACCTCTAGGGCTGAGGCCACAAGGAGAAGAGGTTGGAATAGTTAAAATTTAAATCGTTAAAGGAGGAGCCCCATGGAGATGGAAGTCAGACCTCCGAGGAGGGGCCACTACTCAGCTGGTCCTGGGGTCTCTGAGTTGGAAGGAGAGGCCCGTGGTTCCCAGATTTCCCAAGAGGAGGCGCTGGTTGCCTAGTGCTGGCATCTTGGGAGGTGGGGGCAAAAAGGGAAGGTGGTTCTGTAAGGGGTGTGTGTGTGTGTGTGTGTGTGTGTGTGTGTGTGTGTGTGTGTGTGTTTGTACACGTTGTGTTATAACCCCCTTATGTCTTCACCCAGCTTTCAGCCAAAGGTTATAGTATGGTATGCGACAGCCTGGACTCAGCTCTGTTTTGGAATTCATGGCTGAATCCATGTCCATGCTTGGGGCAACACACGATGGAGATCACTTGAGAAGGCTTATTCTAAGATAGCTAGAGGTGGACTGCTGAAGAGTACAGCTGAGAGGCAGATCCACACCCAGGAGTTTGGGATTAGCAGACACAGACTACTATATATAAAAGAGATAAACAAAAAGGTCCTACTGGATAGCACAGGGAACTATATTTCAATATTTTGTAATAACCTATACTGGAAAAAAATATGAGAAAGAACACATATACTGCTGTTGCTGTACACCAGAAACTAGCACAACATTGGAAATCAACTGTACTTTAATTAAAAAAACCCAGAAAATAACAAATTTAGCAAGGACATGGGGAAAAAATGCTATATCCAAAAGAATTATTCAACCAAATTTACTGATACTGTCCTGGAAACAAAACTAAAATAAGCATAGAATAAATTTTTTAAAATGAAAAAACAAAAACCAAGAACCCCATGAAGCAATTTTGCTATCGATATGGGAAAATGCTAACATGATATTGTGCAAAAAAAGAGGCACACAAAATTGCATGTGTAGAGTGATCTCAAAATTACCCACAAGAAAACTTAATGGGCGCGTATTAAAATGTTAATATGATTAACTTTGGATTGCAGAATTATATATATATAATAAGACTATATTATTTTTGTTAGAGTTTAAGTCAAAAGAGAAAGAAAAAAGAGGCTTTGGGCATTCTGGTAGCAGGAAAAATGTGAAACATACTAACATATAACTGCTGTGGTAAGTTTCAGGAAGAAGAGGCAGTTTTCCTCCAATGAAATTCTATGAGAATTTTTTTCATGTGGAAATTTCATAAAGAGAGAATAAATATCATCTCCAGTGCTTGTGTATAGATTTATACTTGTATTAGAAGTAAAATAATTCATATTATTAGAACACCCAGAATAATTTACATTATTTATTTTTTTTGTAATGGCCTTTCATAAAAACCAAGCATATCATTGAGAGTGCATGTCAGTGAAGGTTAATTCTGGGAGGAACCATACTGCAATAAATAGGTAGATTTTTGCGTGGCTAACCTGGTCCAAGAATAGATCCTGGAGAGGAATTGACTTAACCGAGGTCACAGAAGATGTTAATGGCAGAGCCAGAATTAGAGCTTGTGACTTGATTTTTCAGCCTGACCTTGCTACCTATCCCCCTGCCTGGCCCCAAAGAAGAAATGTGTAGCTGACTTCAGTTTCTATGATTAGCGTCCATTATTGACTTGAATCCCTTATCCCAAATGTCCTATCGATGTATACTCACCCACTTTCCCCCTCCTTACATCAAACTACTTTTTAATTTCAAACCCTATCTTTCTTTGGTTGAGTGTGTGTGTATATGTGTTTGTGTGTATATATGTGTGTGTGTGTACTTGTATGTTTGTGTATTTGTGTCTCTTAGACTGACAAGACTTGAAGAGATTCAGATAATATTCTGTATCCACATTGTAGCCCCAATAGGCCAAACTACCAACACTTGTCCTTCAATGATTAATGGAGAGAAATTATGTTATAACTGATGGGAAATTTACAAGATGCTTTTAATATAATTAAAAGTAATGTCTCTATTGGCTCTTAACTCTTCCCCAAGCCTAGAATTGGCTTCTTTCCAGAACTAACACATTTCATCCAGCAACTGGAGAACACATTTTAAGAAAAAGAAAAAAAAATCTTTCCATCTTTGAATTCATACTTGATTGACCAGAGTATAGTTTGTGAAATTTAATATTAGGTTATTCTATCATGAAATAATCACTGGGTTGCTCTGAGTAATATTTTCATGAAGTCCAGGAATGTTTTAAAGCAGGAAGAAGCACACAGGTTCATCTAAACCTGTCTCATTTTACAGATGAGGAAACTGAATCTAGGGAGGTTACACTATGTCTAACCCACTAATCCTGTGATTTTCCTTTTATACCCCTTCATTCTTTCATTTGAAAAATAATTTTTGAGCATCTGTTATGTGTCAGATGATGCAGTGCCTCCTAAAGATTTAAAAACCAAAAACCTTGGTTCATAAGAAACCAGGGGAGGTTTAAGAAATAAGAAACCATGGGAGGTGTAGCATGTGTTAATGAACATTAGTCTATTATAGCTTATGTTGCATTGTTAGTGTTACGTTCCTAGAGTTATAAAACATGAGGGAGTAGTGAAATTTGCCTGGGAATTCAGGAAACTTTTCTAGAATGGATGACGTTTCATCTGGGCCTTGAAAGATAAGCAGGAATACACCTGCTTCAGAAACAAGGGAAGAATATTCAAGGCAGAAGGAAATGAGAGGCATAGGTTAGGTTTGTGCTTATTTGGGGGATACCAAGGACTGGCTTAATCTGTAGGGAGTGATTGAGGATCAGATTGAATAGGTCAGCTCTGACGTCGTTGGGGAAGGCTTTGTAGAGTCAGCTGAGTTCTCTAAGCTTTATTCTGGAGGTAATGGGAATCTGTTGCATAATGTTAGGCAAGGAAATGACACTTTACACTTTCACATGGGTCTACATTTAAGAGGAATAACTGGTAGCACTGTAGAGGATGGACTGGAGGAGAAAGGACAGCTAAAGTCAAGTTCAGATGAAAATGATGAGATAATGAACTTGGCCAATAGGGGGTTTGCTCTACAAAGAAGGAGGAGACATTTGTGAGCTTAGAATTGGCAGGACCTTATAATGATTGTGAAGGTTAATAAACAGGGAGCAACCAAGGAGGAAGATGAAGCTTCTGGTTTTGAAGGTTAGAGTCATGGTGGTGCTGTATAACTAGGCTATGACATACATGAAAAGGGTAGTAGGGGAAAAGCTTGCATGCGGTGTTAGAGATATTCAGCTTACCCGTGATGGAACATTTAAAGAGAAGATACACAGGAAGTAATTGAAAATCTGTGTCTTGAGCTCAGAAGAAAAGTCTGGGCTGGTGTTATTGATTTTGGAGTCATTAAAGAAGGTGAGAGTTGAGTAAAGAGAATAAAGAAAGAAAAGTCTAAGAACAGAACTCTGGGGGATAGCTGGAAGAGAGGAGCTAGTATAAGACATATGTAAGGGATGGCTGGAAGAGAGGAACTAGTATAAGATGTGGTTAGAAGGGATTATTTGTGTGGTAGGAAGACAGTGAAGGGAACAGTGTTGTGGAAATCGTGTTAGTCATGATGCTTTCAGCTGCTATTAACAAACAAACTCAAAATGACTATTATGATCAAGTAGACTTATCTGCTCAGTTAACGACAATAACATCCCCAAACTCCAGAGGTAAGTAGAACAGAGAGCAGGTGTTTTAGTCACAAATCCAGCTCCATTTCTTTCTGACTGTCTCAGAAATGTCCTCCTCTGGGTGGTGGGTTCATCACTGGACTGCTAGGAAGATGGCTGTGGCAGTTTCAGATTTCCCATCCACGTACAGCCAAGGACTTTTTTCCAATTCTATCTCAAAAGGGAGGAAACTTCTTTTCCCAATTCCCATCAATCTTGCAGTTACCGCTCATTGGATTGACATACCTATTCTTAAGCCAATCTCTCTGGCCAGTGGAATTCCATATCCTGGTTGCATTATGCTTGGGTTTCTGAACTGATCACTAGCATAGAATATAGAGATTGGGCTGACCCTCCGTAAGTGGGGGACTCATTGATTCCTTTTTTGTCCCACAAAGTGCAAGCCTGCTGAAACCAAAGAAGGTGAGGTGAAATGGGTATTAGGCAAGTGGATGCCTGTTAAGAAAACCAAGGGAGGAGAGAGTTTCAGAATGAAGGAGTGGTCATTCATATCAAAAATTGCAGATCAAGTAGGATAGGTATGATAAAGAGATCATTAAATCTGTCAATTATGTGGTCGTTGATGATCTTTGGGTCACCTTTCCAAGAAGCACTTGGGAAGCTCTTGCAGAATACTTTTTGAAGGAGTGTGACAGCAAAGAGAGAGATAGGAAGAGTTAAATCAATTGCAATTCAATGATGCATATAAATTCATTTGCAAATATTATTTTATTGATAACCTTGCATCAATTCACTCCTTCCTAGGTTGAAAGAAGGAGGAAAATTAATCCTATAATGTGAAAAGAGTGTGACAAGTTTGTGAACAAAACCAAGAGCATATAAACAAAGAGAGAGTGATAAATGTTTGTGGCATGGTGAAAGGTGACCACTAAAAATGTGAGAGATGGGATTTCCATCAACATTTCATTGGGCTCAGAATCATGCCATGTTTTTGGTATGTTTTGTTTGGTTAGTTTTTTTTTCTGCAATGAGAAACGGATAGGTTTAATTTACAAGGTCAGCCTTAGCAATATTACATGCACTTTGTAATTGCAGCATAATTACATTAAAAGGCAGAGGCAATTTTCTTCAAGTATGGCCAACCACTGAGAGGATTGGTATAGGAAAGCAATAGGGCACATTTAGTCAGTGTCAGGCCATAGCGTTTGTAGATTTCCAATAATCAGTCAAAGCATAAAATAAGTTTTCAAACGCTAAGAGCAACAAGAATTTAATGTTATTAATTCTGTGATAATAATAGTAATATTAAATACATCCTTATGTGGCTGATAGGTACCTTTCAGCTTTTAGGGAAAGTAATTCTAATAATGGTTCCCATTTCATTTTCACTTGTACATATAGCACTTTTCACAATTCATTCACTTTTTCTCCCCAAGTCATAATAATCCTGTGAATTGAGAATAGGTGATATTATCTTTATTTTTAAATGGGAAACAGACTCCTAGAAGAGTTGCTGAGTGACTAGCTGAAAGTTACCAGTTATCTTGCCGCAGCAGTTCCAGAGTGAATGGAGAGATATCAAGACATGCAGGTTGGGACTCAAGGCAACGTGATGTTAGGACCATGTTGAAGCTGGGAGAGGTAAATTCTTGGGTAGACTTTCACTCAGAGAGGACTACATGGACTGGGGTGAGGGTTAGTCTTCCAAAGTATTGATAGATAGCTGGACAAATGATTGACCCAGGTTCAGGCTAAGGATGAAAATGTGCAGAAAGTTCATTTCACAGGGTGCCAAATTTGGGAATGATTTAAAAGAGAGTTCTAACATACCCTCTCCTTTCAGCACAAGGATGCCGAGGCCCAGAGAATTATGAGCTGGGTGAGAGGCAAGGTCTTCCCCACTAGCCCACTAACCTAGCTTTCTGCTCTCTTCACTACCCTGAATCCCACCTTGGAGTCCTCAAGAGAAAGAGCATAAACTTGATGGAAAGACAGGTGATGTGGCTCAGAAGCTCATCTCCCATCAAAATTCAGAGGATGGGGAAGAGTTGTTTCCCTAATGCCAAGGGAACAATTGTTCTGGTCAAGTAACAGCGTAAAGGGTACTAAAGTAAAGTGAAAGAGAGTCAAAGCCGGAAGGAGGATATCTCAATGTGTTACTTGCTACAGACACTCTTGATGAATCACGGAGCTAGGTGTTGGGACGTATCCTATGTTCTCTGCAAAGATACTGAAATAGTTGGAAATCTTCTGCAGTGTTGCTGTAATTTGTTTTGATTTGGGGAGAGGCAGTCAAATTTTTAAAATTTCGGATACTTTCCAGTAATAGATAACTCTCTTTGGGGGTTGGAGGTGGAGCCGGGAATGCCACTTCTGGCTGATTTATTTCCATTAGAGCAAGACACAAATAGCCTTGTTTATTATTAGTCATAGTTATTACACTATTCATAATCTGTTTTCCCACAAGAACAGTATTGCAATGATGAATGACAACATATATATAGAACAAAACGAATTTATTGCAGAATGCATTTCCAGTGACGTGAACAAGAAATTAGGTCTGCAATATGTTTGAGCTGTGCTGGGCAACTCCAGTTGTGCCCCAAAACTCGCCTTTGAAGGAAAAGAATGAGCAGACACATTTCTAACTGATATTAGATTGCAAGCTCCCCTCTCCAGAGACAGGTCCATGTCTTGTTCATTTATTTAATCACTCAGAACCGTATTCATATCACACAACAAAAATAAATGTAGAGTAGAATATGAGGAAACAAAAGTGAATTTTTTATTATGATTTCCCCCATCACAATGACTAACACATCAATACACTGAGTGCTTACTGTGTGTCAGAATCTCTTCTAAGTGATTCACATGTTTTAACTCAGTAGTCCTCATCATTAATAGGTGAATATTATCACCCCCACTGAATATACAAAGAAAACTCAGCACAAAGAGATTGTGTAATCTGCAAGATTAAATAACACAACTAAATAAATTGATCTAGGATTTAATCCCAGGCATGCTGACTATAGATGCTGCTACCTTAATCACTATACATTCCGGCTTCCTGTGCATGTACGTGTGTGCATGTGTGTGTGTATGTGTGTGAGGGTATATTTTCCTCCAAATTTATAATAACATACTACTATAATTTGTAGGCTTCCTTTTTCCTCATTGAATAATGTTGCAGATATTAAACTCTCACTTTCGTAATTTACTCCACTGAGGCCTCTCTCTTCTTCTAGAAGTTCCATGCATAGCTCCATAAAATATTTTAGTATTTGCTTGTACCATCCCTTCTCATTTCTCTTATTTTTCAAAACAGTTTTGCTATTTCTCCACATTATTCTATCTTTCCTTTTTTGTTTTCAGTGTATTTTCTTGACTCGGGAAAAACTCTTCTTCCTCCAGAGTATGGAGACCTTGGGCCAGGAGCATTTCTTTAAAATGATTCAGGAAGTATGAAGGCCAAGATGGACTCTGAGGCCGATAACCTTTGGATGGGAATAGAGGTGTGGGGTGTTAGGTGTATGTGATGAGCTGGGGTCTTATCACTCCAACCTTGCCCGATTCAGTTATGTGTGTGTGTGTGTGTGTATACACACACACACACACATGTATTTTCTGGGCTTCATTAGACATCTTCTCTGGATCCAGGAAGGAGGAAGGATTTTTGAAAGCAATTACTTTAGTTCACAAAATAGTTACTCTGGGTCGAGGGAACCTGATTGTTCTCTAGGCTAATATGTCCTTGAAAAGATGGTAGCAAATATGAAGAGGCCAATGAAATGGTAGAAAAATGATTCCGAGTGTTTCAATTATCTTTCTTTTTTTAAAAAATTATTTATTTATTTATTTTTAGCTGCGTTAGGTCTTCGTTGCTGCGCACAGGCTTTCTCTAGTTGCGGCAAGTGGGGGGCTACACTTTGTTGCGGTGCGTGGGCTTCTCATCACAGTGTCTTCTCTCGTTGTGGAGCACAGGTTCTAGATGTGTGGGCTCAGTGGTTGTGGCTCGCGGGCTCAGTAGTTGTGGCATGTGGGCTTAGTTGCTCCACGGCATGTGGGATCTTCCTGAACCAGGGATCGAACCCGTGTCCCCTGCATTGGCAGGCGGCTTAACCACTGCATCACCAGGGAAGTCCCTCAATTATCTTTCTTATGGGATAAGGCTTGGTGATACTCAGCAGAGTCTTCTTGCAGTTTGGGGACTGTGGGTGGGAAAGATTGGTTTGGGGGAAGGGAGGTGGGTGTTTCTTCTGTTTTGATGGTAATAACTACAATTTATTGCATGCTTACTATATGCTAGCTATATGACAGTCTAAGAGCTCTACATACCTTATGTCTTTGTGTCCACCCAATTCTGTAAAGTAGGTAGTGCCATCTTCTTTTCACAGATGAAGAAGCAGAGAACCAGATTAGCTGGGTGACATAACTCATCAGAGTATTACAACCGGTAATTCAGACCTGGGTTAAAATCTAAAGTCTTTGTGGTTTACGAGGCCCCCACAATCTGGCCTTTGCTTAAATATCAGCCTCATCTTTTGCCACCTAAATTCAACCACACAGGACTTTTTTCCAGTTCCTTTTTAAAAATAATTAATTAATTAATTTGGTTGCGCTGGGTCTTAGTTGTGGCAGGTGGGCTCCTTAGGTGCGGCTCACAGCCTCCTTAGTTGTGGCACGTGAACTCTTAGTTACGGCATGCATGTGGGATCTAGTTCCCTGACCAGGGATCGCACCCGGGCCACCTGCATTGGGAGTGTGGAGTCTTAACCACGCTGCCACCAGGGAAGTCTCTCCAGTTCCTTAAATATGTCTTGTTTGCTGTGGCAGAGGCATTGCTTGCTATGTATTCCCCAAAGCATTTCCTTTTCTTCCCAAGCACACAGAAAACTTCCTTTCTCAGCCTCCCCTGGGATTTCAGTGGGACCATATGACCAACAGGATGGGAGTGGAAGTGATGTGCAACATTCCCAGACCTGGCCCCTAAAGCATTTCACATCTTTGACTCTGTTTTCTGCTCCCCATCTGCACAGCTGGATTGTAGAATCTCAAGATGAGCTCCTGCTTCACTACTTGGACAAGAGCCACCCAGGTCAGCTGCTCAGAGAGCTGTGATATGAGAGAGGAACTTTTATCGGATAACTAGCTGAGATTTTGGAGTGGTTTGTTACAGCATCTAGTAATACTAATGTAACTAAATCACTTGCTCTAGACTAGAGGTTGGCAAACTTGTTTTTGGTACAAGGCCGGGTAGTAAATATTTTAGGTTTCCCAGGCCACACTGTCTCTTTTGTAACAACTCGACTCTGGCGTTGCAGTGTGACAATTACCTTAGATCATACATAAGTGAATAGGCACTGCTGGGTTCCAATAAAACTTTATTTACAAAAACAGGCTGTGGCCCCATTTGGCCTATGGACAACAGTATACCAGCCCCTCTAAAGGACTAGAACAGCATGCTGTTCTCTGTTTCAACTTCTCTTTGTCTATCACTCCCAGACTCTACCTACCCTTTGCCTGGCTACACTGTTACAACTTCAGTTCCTTAGGAGGATGTTTCTACTCCCCCGGCCATGTGTCTGTTCCCCCCTCCAATTAGGTCAGGACCCATTATCCTATGTTCCCATAGTGGCTACCTCAACTTTCTTTTTCATAATAAGCCTTCCATTTACAATGATTTTCAGTGTCTTTTCTGCCTTACTATGCCAAGAGCTTCAGGAGAAAAAGAAGCTATTTCTACTTCATTCCCTGTTTTATCTCTAGAACCCAACCCAGGTCCTGAGCCAAAGTCCATGCTATAAATACTTATTGAGTCAATGGGCAATTCACTGCCTTCAGTGATGAACCACTTCCTTCAATATATAGAACTTGTGGGGACTCATCCTTCCTCTCTCTTCCCTCTCCTCTCCCTCCTTGTGCTTCAGTCCTTGGGCTTAATACAGCTAAAAGGAAACTAAACCCACAATTACTGTTTTATAGTCACACTCTTGAATGGAGAAAATACCACAGAGATATTTACCCTCAGGCATATTTCTTTGGTGTAAATACTGACCTTGTCTTCACCTCAGGCAACATTTCTTCTTCAAGACCATAAAGCATGGGATGTCTTCTCATAAAAGTCGATCTCTGTCACAACTCTGAAAGCTTATTCCATCTCGAGCCCCATAAGTGGAAAGAGGCTATTTCTGAAATTCTGTAATCATATCACTCCAACACCTATAAATCTGAAAAGCTTTCCAACTTTCCTCAATATTGTAGATATTAGGTGAGTGGACTACTGCACATGATCAAATACAGTTTCACCATACATGAAAAGAGAGGATAAGAGAACAGGTATTCATTCTATTTTCAGGATAAAGAATAAATACAAGAAATAATGTCAGCTTAGAACAGCATAAGATCAAAAAAATATGTAACAGAAAGTCAAGTAAGATGAGTTTGTAGTACTGTTAAGTGTTTGGTTTGAGCTGATAAACTGTCAAACAAACAAACAAAAAACTCTGGGAGTTGGAGAACTCAAACACTGTCATGGGCACATTCACAGTGCAGCTAAATTTACCAGGGCTACAAGCAGTGCTTGAGCAGTGCTTCTGGGTTGCGCATGGTTTCCCAATGGCATCTGTGAACCTAAGAAGGGAAAGACAAGTTTGCCAATCTAGAAAGAGTCCTAAGGCATTTTACTCAAAAGGTGGCCTCAGCTTCCTCTTTCCTTATCACGTGGTCAGGTGGAGCGTCAATAGGAGCTTGTGCAGGTGAGTCAGGGAAGAGTTGAGATGGGCAGCGTCAGCGCCTAAGGAAGTCTTGCAGGGCTCGTAGCCATTTTCATCTTTCAATCTAAGAAGTAGTTTTAGAAATAGCTTAAGTATAATATCTTTTGGGGAATAAAACAAAATTACTAATTTTCATACAGGAAAGCCGCACAGGTCCTAGGTTGGGAGTTTATGAAAGACTATCTGGCCCCAATTCATTTACAGAAATGAATCCCTCCCCCGACCCCCTCACCTCCCTGCACATCTGGTTTCTTAATAGCAGCTGGAATCTTTACCTCTGAGAAGGAAGATAATCAAAGCCTTCTAACTCCATGATCATCAGTCTGTCCCCAGAACCCAGCTCATCGTAATGCACCATAAATATTTGAAGAATTTATGAATGAATGCTGTTGGCTGACTGATGGAACGAATGGATGAAAGTGGGCTGTCAAAGAAAGCTCAGATGACGCTGGCCCCAAGTCCCTCCTCTTCTCTCTTTCTGATACCATTTCCCACTTCCACAACGATCATCTGTCAAGTGGCTTTATAATAAACACGACCACTAGCACTTATGCAGCACTTTTCACGCCTTATTTTATTTTATTTTTATTATTTTTTAAATTTATTTATTTTTTGGCTGCGTTGGGTCGTCGTTGCTGCACGTGGGCTTTCTCTAGTTGCGGTGAGCCGGTGCTACTCTTCGTTGCGGCGTGCGGGCTTCTTATTGTGGTGGCTTCTCTTGTTGTGGAGCACAGGCTCTAGGCGCGCGGGCTACAGTAGCTGTGGCACGAGGGCTCAGTAGTTGTGGCGCACGGGCTTAGTTGCTCCGCGGCATGAACCAGGGCTCGAACCCGTGTCCCCTGCATTGGCAGGTGGATTCTCAACCACTGCGCCACCAGGGAAGCCCCACGCCTTATTTTAAGTGAGCCTCTGGCCTCAGTTTTCTTGGGTGATCTGCATGTGCTCATGCTGACCCAGGTGTCAGTCAACAAGTAATCGCTACCTTCACCCTCCTGTGAGTGGGACACCTGGGTGATGGCGATTCTACTCAGCACTCAAAAGACAGAGGAAAAGTTGTCATGTTTTGAGCATTGATAACTGAATACAGAGACCTCGGCCAGTTGCGTTTAAAAAGCAAGGCTTTGAATTATGCCTTCTGATGGAATTCAGTGTAATTATTAGGATAAGCAAACACATCAGGCCTTCAATATATATGCTGAGCCAAATGTAATAAAGGAAGAAAGAGACTTTTTTCCCCTCCACTCTGTCATTTTGTTTTGCAACTCTAAGCGTTACTGCATGCTCCAGTTCTCCAGAATAATACTTAATTCTTTAGCTAAAACGCTGTATCAGACATATTTCAAGCTAATTATTTGGCATTATAAGATTATATTCTGTTCTCTAATAGCTTTGCAACATAGAGAGCCTCAGTGATTTCCAAAGATTAAAAAATATGATAAAAGACAACGATTAGGGACTTCCCTGGTGGCTCAGTTGTTAGGAATCCGCCTGCCAATGCAGGGGACACGGGTTCGATCCCTGGTCTGGGAAGATCCCACATGCTGCAGAGCAACTAAGCCCATGCTCCACACCTACTGAGCCTGTGCTCTAGAGCCCGTGAGCCACAGCTACTGAGCCCCCATGCCACAACTACTGAAGCTCGCGCACCTAGAGCCCGTGCTCCGCAACAAGAGAAGCCACCACAATGAGAAGCCCGCACATTGCAACGAAGAGTAGCGCCCGCTCGCCACAACTAGAGAAAGCCCATGTGCAGCAACGAAGACCCAACGCAGCCAAAAATAAATAAATTTTTTAAAATAGTAAAGAAAAAATAAGACAACAATTATCAGGCTGGGTTACCCGGGGTTATTGCTGTGCGGGACTGAAGCTCTGCTTTGGGAAAATCTTCTTATGCCCTGCTGCATGGATGCTGGTTCTCCTAATTAAGTTGTCATGTTATTTTCTTTCTTACTTTTTAAAAACCAAGTTTATTATTTTTCGATTATGGCAAATTTAGAGAACATCACACAGTAAATATAAAAACAAAAACGCCACACTCCTTCCTTCCCACCACCATTAATTCAAACTGCAAATATTTACAGACTATCTACTATGTGTCAGGCACTGTTCTAGGCACTGATATTTTTGTGAATTTCTAAATACCCATTTCAGCTGAAATTAAGAGGATCTCCGTGTAAAATGTCCTTTAATGAAAATGTAACTAGGTGACGCTTGTCTTTAGTCCTCTGTCCCTTTATTCTTGGCCTCAGTCCTTCCAAAACTCACTTCCTTCTCTACTTTTCAGAAATTCCCTTCCCAGCACATTAGGACTCTGGAGTCCTGTCCTCTTGATGCTGACATAAAACTTGCTTTCATGAATAATTCTGATAAGAGTTCATGACAAGCTAAAACTGAATCTGGTAGTTCCTGGATTTTGGGGGCACAATAAAGGCAGTTTTTCCATTGAAGAATAAAACAGCATGTGTTTACCTCTGCTAATACTGCATGAGCTAAACAAAACAGGGGCTTGCTGGGAATTTCTGTCAGTCTTTGATGTATAAAAGGAAGAACTATTATTATCAACTACAGTTTGAGAAACAAAATCTTTGCAAACAGTATAATCAAGTGGTAAAGGTAAAAGCTCATCCCCTTAATGAAATTTCTGGCACAGAACTGAGGGTGAATGTGAGGATTCCCTGGTCCCTGGTAAGCAGGTTCCTACTGCCATTTATAGGTAGTGCTGGTCCTGCCTAAACATTTCGTATTTTCCATTGCAGTAGAAAGAGCGGGGAGCAAGCCGAGTGTGGCAAGGGGGATCGTTAATGACTTGCTTTCCCCGGATGCCGTGCCTGTCCCTGACAACGTGGAAACCGACCCCGTGTGCTTAAAGGACGTCAGTCATCCTGCTGAGAGCTGACCCCAAAGCTCGTGCATTCTATAGCTCCAGAGCCTTCTTTGGGTGTTTGAGGATTGAGCTGCTCAGAGATCAAACAGAAGAGCCCTTCCTCCAGAATTTGAATATCAAGATTTTTCTCTAAAGAGATTTTTCTTCTGGGCTTCTCTGGGCTGCTATTAATTTGCAACCCAACTGAGTGGGTTAAAAATGTCTTTTGATCACATAGCAACATGTGGTCATCAGAACACTGGTGGCATTCAACCACAAAGGGAGACCGGGGAGGGAGGGAGGAATCTCAAAGTGACCTCGGTGACAAAAGGAACTTCCTCAGTGAAGCATGTATCTCAGGCGAGGGTATCGCACAATGAGGGAACTGTGACCAGCTGACATTTCATCTGTGAGTCGCTGCTCAAGTATTTGGAGAGGATGCATTGATCCCACTCTCCTGGAAACCCCCAAAAGCTCTCATAAAATGCCTGCTTTCATTTAGCTTTTGTTAAAACAACTAAAATACCCTTCTCATAATTGTTGGGACATCTCAACAACGTAGTCCTTTCTTTCCCAGCTTGCGACTCAAACAAATATTGTTTCATTTATTTCTTGCGGGTTCTCCAGCCTCATACCAATGTCAATGACTTTTCACGTTGAAAGGCATTTCCCAGGACTCCCTGAGGGTGGCAGTATTGTTCACGAGTCAGTGACTAGTCCTCGAAATTAGCCACTTGCTAGAGAAATGATTTAACGAGCAAGGCTTTACGCTACCAAAATGAGCAAGTAGGTGATGAGGGATGAGCATTTGTTTGAGGCCACGATATAACTAATGCCCCCAGAGCCATCCACTCCAATGTGTATATGAGGTGCAAAAATAAAGGATGAAACCGAAAATGCTCCTCCTCAGAAATATATGGATGAAAGTGGCAATGCAAATACTATTTCAACTAGGCTCAGTTCCAGATAATTACTTAATACGAGCTTACTACCCACAATGCTTTAGGGTCTATGAGTTATCCACAGACAGATGGCTGGGCAAATTCAGATGATGTCACTTCACCAGGAATTTTCCAGGAGGAGACAAGCTGCTACTGCTCTCATCCAATTTAACTCTCCAAGAATTTGCAATCCATGTGGCTTATTAGTAAACATCCTATTGTCCTTTGAGCTAAGTCATTTAAAGGTCATGTAGCAAGAATGCTTTACCAAGATATTTCACACTTATGCTTATGTGAATAAAGCTTCTCAGAATGATCCAGAGTGGAATTGAGCAATTAGAATTCAGTGAAACTCACTGGTAATTTTAAATGAGAAAAAAGTCATTACGCTTAGTATTGACTGGAAAGGGGGCATCCATTTCTGGGCACAGTCAAAAATCAGTCACTGCCTGTAACCACGATGCCCTTGATCGTGTTTAGATATACCTGGTGATGACATCATAGTGTCACTTGGGAACTCGGTAAATGATTAATGTCAGACCCTGAGTGGAAATTTCAAGAGGATACATTGCTAGTAGATGAAAGGGCAAAGCTGCAGTTGAGTTTCTACAAATAGGTCAGGGGTGTGAGGAAAACCCCTCAGTATGGAAAGCTGGGAATATCCAGGTCTTCCCAGAAGACTTCAGTTTGAGAATTCCCAGACTTTAGTTGAGTCACTTCTACCTTTTATTGTGTGTGGTCATTGGGGTTTTCCAGTTTTCTGGAATTCTGAGAGAGAGGAGGCACAGATGACTCTATTTGTATTTAAGTGACTAAATGTGGCAGCCTAAATTTTTCCCCTTTGCATTGCTTGATACGTCAGTGAGTTGCCTGAAATTGTGTTCCACATCAATGCCAGCCATTTACTGAGTCACCCAAGAACTCTACTTCCTGGATACCATTGGTAATAATTTTTTTTAAAAATTATTTTATTTTACTTTTTTTTAAATAAATAAATAAATGTATTTATTTTGGCTGTGTTGGGTCTTCGTTTCTGTGCGAGGGCTTTCTCTAGTTGCGGCAAGCAGGGGCCACTCTTCATCGCGGTGCGTGGGCCTCTCACTGTCGCGGCCTCTCTTGTTGCGGAGCACAAGCTCCAGACGCGCAGGCTCAGTAGTTGTGGCTCACGGGCCTAGTTGCTCCGCGGCATGTGGGATCTTCCCGGACCAGGGCTCGAACCCGTGTCCCCTGCATTGGCAGGCGGATTCTCAACCACTGCGCCACCAGGGAAGCCCCCATTGGTAATAATTTAGGAAAAGTTTTCTAGAAAGATTTACCGAGTGGCTACTAAATGCCAGATACTGTTCTAGGTGTTTTATATGTGTTAACTCATTTAATCCTCATACCATGATGTGAGGTAGGTACTAACATTATTTTTTGTTAGGCAAGGAGATTAAGGCTCAAAGGAGCTCAGCTTGCCCAAAGCCAAGACTAATAAGGGGCAAAGCTGGGATCCTTCTTGGAGGAGAAAGCAGTTAAATTTATGAAACCATTGAATGGGCTTGTGAATTTATTAAATGTTCTTTAACTTGTGATTTTAGGTTGGAAGAGGATGGTTGGTTAACTTGGTGATATCATGGTGTTGATTGTGGCACAATCTCAGATAAAATCCCTTGCTTGAAGCCCACCGTTCTGAAAGTGTGCATTGGCCAAAAGGGGATCAAATGGTAAGAACGTTGATGGGCTGAGATTAAACCAGATTACGCAGGGAAAAGTAATAGCATCAGTTTTCCTTCAGAGGACAGTGTAGGAAGGCCTATACCTAGAGATGACCAATTGATTTAATGGCTGTCACCCCTGTGGCCCAACTCTCCACCAGTGAGCTCATTACCCAGAGCTGTGCCTGCTTAGTGCCAGGGCTGCTGCTTCTGCCATTACTGGTTTCCCTGCGTCCCCAGCAGAGTTCCCAAAACGTACCGGATTTCTGCTTTCTTCCCACAAATGAGCCGTGGAAGATGTGCATGTGCCCAACCATGGACCACACAGCTGGATGGGTAATTCCTTGAAGGGGAGGAATGGGGAAATATGTGCCAGCCACCTGATATATAAGCAAGAAAAGACCCCACGACTTTTAAAGAGATACCTTCTAGGTCAGTTGAAGGTCAGTCTACAGCTTAGTAGACTGTCCTTTCCTGGGCGCCGCCGTCACCTCTGTGGTATCCAGCGATCGCTGGCTTGCCAGCCAACCTTCAAGGACCAATCCTGAAATGAATGTTGGGACTATGCCAGCAGAGATTCCTACTGGTTTCTGTAGTTAGATTTAGTTATTTTACAGTAACTGTGGAACTGGGGGACTCTCACTCAAACTCATTGGTCAGTCTACGCGTGGCCTATGCAATTGCAAGCAAGCAGGGGCAGGCAGGAGGTCAGAGTTCCCTGGGGCTTCAGACAGTAAGGATGGTCTGGGACAGGCCTCTGCTATTACAGCCATTTTTGGCATCACAAGTATGTGCAAGTTATACCAGAAAGTTAATACTGTAAATGTAGTGAAGGAACACAGGGCCTAAATTGGCATTCTCAGCATAGCACTTGTATAGGAAACACCTGGCAGATTTGTTACAAATTCAGATCTCTGAGTGACACTCGTTGAATCAGGGATGCAATCCCTTAGCATACAGGCAGAAATCAGGAGAGCTGGTTCACGATTTAAAGGGAGCTGTGGTTCTCAGAATGTAGTCCTCGGACCAACAGTATGAGCATCACCAGGGAGCTTGTGAGAGATCAATTCCTGAGTCCTACTTTAGACCTACTGATCAGAAACTGGGGGTTGGGCCTAGCAAGCCCTCCAAGTGATCCTGATGTATTTGCTAACGTTCGGGAGCCACTGGAGTAGAGAGTTCTCTATAGGCCTATAATGACACAACAGCTGTTGAATCAGAAATATGTGGGGATGGGGCTCTGGGATCTGTGTGTTTATTACGCTTCCCTGGTGATTCTGTTGTATACTTGTTGGAGAACAGCTGATCTAGAAGAACAAAAGCTTCCTCCTTCGTGTGTCTTTTGCCAAGGCACTTCCCCATTGTCTCCAAGGCTAAGAACCAGATCCTTCCTCTGGTTACTAAAATCCTGCCTACCTGGGAAAAGGGCAGGATAGAGACACCGTTCTGTATATCCTTTACAAGCTTGGTGTGGATACATATATATGCGTGTGTGCATGTGTGTAAGTATACACGTGTGTGCAAACATTCAAAATAATGATGAACCTCTGCCCAAAAGACTACTATGCCTAAAAATTAACCAATCCCTCCTTCACTTTATTACGCTGCCCCAAATTTTACCAATTAGAGGTATATTTGGGTTAACAAGCATCTTCTCAAATTCAGATATGAAAGTATGAAAGGAAAGTTTCTACCCTGAGAACTTTGGCCCCTTTAAATGCACATGGCACGTCCCTCCAAGTGATGGGGAAACTATGTCAGAACTCACGGTGGCTATTGCTACAGTGATTCCTTTCTTCTGGGCTTGTCTTCCTTCTCCCTGTCTGCTCACTGGCATCTTCTTTGCTCATTGCCTCCCCCAGCTCCTCCCCCCATTTTGACTCTGAACCTTAGTTTTTACTTTTCTTTTGGCTACTAGATTTTAGTTCTGTTTGTTGATGTTGTTTTGTTGTGGTGGTGGTTTTGCCATAATATTCTGAATTAGAAATTGATTCCCTTTGGGACAAGACTTCAAAAATTGCTCATCGGTTTCACATGCTGAGACTATGGATATGAAACTCCTTTCTTACTCAAGTGTAGGCAGGTGGGGGTGATGGGTGTTTTTATTTTTAGCCCCTTAAAACGCGCAAGGGGTGTCCATGAGTACGGCCAGGGGAATCATAAGGAAAGTCACTGCCACCTTGTGGCTCTAAAATTCCTCTGACTTGCCGCACTGCCCTCATCACGCCCACTTTCTGTCTCCTGTGTCATCGGCTTCCTAGTTCTCTCTGATTATTTTGATTTTGTGCCTTGGCTCCACCATCTACTTCCTTTAAAAAAATTGCAGGGCTTCCCTGGTGGCACAGTGGTTGAGAGTCCGCCTGCCAATGCAGGGGACACGGGTTTGTGCCCCGGTCCGGGAAGATCCCACATGCCGCAGAGCGGCTGGGCCCGTGAGCCACGGCTGCTGAGCCTGCGCTTCCGGAGCCTATGCTCCGCAATGGGAGAGGCCACAACAGTGAGAGGCCCGCGTACTGCAAAAAATTAAAAAAAAAAAAAAAAAAAAAAATTGCAACCTTGGACTTTGCATAAAGTCCAAAAAAAAAAAAAAAAAAAAAAAAAAAACCTGTGCCAGCTCTGAGAGTGATCATCCTTGAGGTTCTTCTCCCTTGGCTCTGGGCCTCACTCAGCACTAGTCTTTCCCAGCCCCCCGGCCCCATGTACATCAGTCCACTTTGACAATAAATTAGTGCCGACCCCTTTTCTCTAAGTTCAGCTTTCAAGTCACTGAAGGCAACAATCTCCCTGCAACTGCTCTTCTCCTGCTAACCAATCCCAGTTCCTTCATCCATTCCTCATATGACCTCATCATTGAGTCTTTTCACCACCTGATCCTTCTCGACTGGATACACTCTAGTTTGTCCATACCTTTCATGGTGTGTGGGTCCCAGAACAGGACAAATCAACGTAGCATCAAGGGTACCATCATGTCCTTTGTTCCATACTAATATATTTATTTAACAGAGCCTAAGTTCATATTCAGAATTCTAGCGTCACTCTCACAGCACTAACACTAGTGTTTAACACTTAGTGAAAATCCATAAGCCTTTCTCTACTGTTGTGCAGACAAAACCCATCCTTTCTCTAATTGGACACTTCTGGTACTTTGAAGTCCTTTAAAATCTTCCTCCTAAAAAAACAAACAAACAAACAAAAAACTTGATACCAAGTATTGTTAAAAGATAAACTGAGGCATATGAAAACATAAACTGTCATATTAAAAATTTTTAGGAGTTTACTTGAACAAAAATCAACTCAAACCCGGCAGCATCCAATCTAGCAGATAGAAAAAAAGCTCAGAGGAGCTGTACGAAATGGAAGACTCTTATAGACAGAAGGGAGCAGGAACAAGGAAGTTATACTATGTGAAAAAGTAGCTTGGTTATTACAAGGTTACTTTCCTTTAGAGGATGGAAGGGAGTCTAACAGGCAGATGACTTAACTAGTGCTGATAAGATGGTTCCTGATTGACTGGTTTAAAATTCCATTTCTGGAAGAGTTGAAACTTTAATTAAACTTTGTTATGGTGATATAGGGCTTAGCACAAGTGACTCCACTTTGGGCCTGTTGTTTTGTTTTTAACAGTACAATACAGTGCTTTCAGACTATGTTTCAATTGAGCCTGGAGTTCTCCTGACTACACTTCTAAAATTAATCCCTTTGATTTCTTTTTAATTCACTGAATAAATTAAGTTGATAGGATGTTCTCAGGATTTAACTCATACTTTTTCCTAACACATTTACATCTGAGGCCACCTATTTAATAGTGCTCAACTGACCAAGTAAAATAGTTAAATTAGCTTTTTTTTTTCCTTCCCAAAAAAGCAACATGACTTCCAGGTACTTTCCCCCTAAAACAACATTAAGAACCTGCTATTCAATGTATTAGGTATTCCCCCCACCACCTCCAACATATAGTTCGTGCATCTGATCAAAGTGGTACCATCTGTTATTGATTAAATTGCTGAAAAGATCTCCCCGATGCAGACGAAATGCATTAATTTATTCTCTTTGGTGAGGTCGTTCAGTGAGTGGGAGTTTACCCTTTGTCTCTCTCTCTCTAGACATTTCTATTTCTTCTCTAAGGATATAGTGAGAGCCCTTGTCAAAGGCTTTCCTGCAATTCAGATTCATCTGAAACATTTATTTCATCATCTGATAGGGTGGGGGGAGAGAGAGAGAGAGAGAGTGTGTGTGAAATCACTTGGGTATGGTTTGCTCTTGTTGGGGCCCATGGTTTCTCCTAGTGTTCTCCACGTCCCCTTGTATGTGCAAATGACAAGCTCCATCTGCATCTTTTTTAGATAAGTGGGAACACATTTATCTAGTCTCCATAATTCCACAAAATACTGTACATTCTTGAGGAATACTACACCACAATATGTGGGTTTTTTTTAATATCTTTATTGGAGTATAATTGCTTTACAATGGTGTGTTAGTTTCTGCTGTACAACAAAGTGAATCAGCTATACGTATACATATATCCCCATATCCCCTCCCTCTTGGTGAGGCATATTAAATATAATATATCCCTCCCACCCTCCCCATCCCATCCCTCTAGGTGATCACAAAGCACTGAGCTGATCTCCCTGTGCTATGCAGCTGCTTCCCACTAGCTATCTATTTTACATTTGGTAGTATATATAAGTCCATGCCACTCTCTCACTTCGTTACAGACAGGGAACCAAACCACTTCAGCGATGCCAGGGGCTGCTTTATTAGACCTTACCCATTTATCAATATTTATTCTACCCTTTTCAGAAAAAACATCATGCTTGCTGACAAAGCATTCTAACGCAAACCCCAAACTGAGTTCTTTTCTCCTCGCTGTCATCTGTCAATACTACATCAGTAGCCCAGGTGGCTGATAAATATATTTCTTGTTATTTGATTTACTTTCAATATAACACCAACAAAAAAAAGGTGTGTTTGCGCTCTTAGCATGGTTGACATTTCTCAGCTATTTGAGAGTTTCAGGTACTTTAATTTCATTCTTAGAGATTCAAGCCAGTTCGTTCTCTTTTGTTTGCATGTGGTCTCCCCGCCGCCCCCACCCTGCATCCCCCCACTCCCCCACCCCACCCCACCCCCCGCACTCCCTTTTGCATATACCTCCTGGAATTTGAGTTTCTAGAGACTTCATTGTTCAAGGACATTATTCTCTTTAGCTATGCCTTCTCTTTGTTTCTTATTGAGATCATTTGCAACTTTATTGTCAAGATACAATTTTTAAAAATTTGTCCACTCTCATGAATCATCGTCACGTTCGTCGCGTCAGGCATGACGTAAGGCGGAGGGAGGAACTTGGAGTTTTCTTCTGCATCCAGCTTGTTTTCTCAAGTGCATTTGAAATGAGGTTAAGAAGCACATATCCTTCCACACAAAAAATGAAAAATTACTAGAAATGGGACTTTAAAATCCTCCCAGAAATTCATAAGTTGATTAAAAATAACTAATGGCATTTCAATACAGTTTTAAGGAAAAGCGTTTGAAAACCTCAGATTTCAGAAACCACCCGGTTCCATCCATGACGTTAGGCGCTACCTAACCCCAACCCTGCTTTGCTGCCAGCAGTACTAACCTGCTCCCTCCTGACAACTCTGCCCCTAGGATTTTATTCCTGTTTCCGATTTTAGTGCTTTATTGGAACTAAAGCCGGTCCCTGATCCCAGGCAGTCCCTGGAACCATGATGCTTGGTAATTTCTGAAATACCCTTTCTGAGCTGCCCCTACCTTTCAAAATCTTTCATATTGACCCAAAGGATTTGCCTTGTTTACAACTCAGGCATGCATCTGATGGAACCACCGGTGGCCCACAGTCCTGCCCCTGCCCCGCCCCATCTCCGTCTTTGTGTCTCGACATCAGTCTAGATTTGTCTGTAGTTCACTATTATCAAAGAAAGTGAATATTCCAATGTTAGGCTGCTTCAGCATGGAGTTTCAGAAGGAGGGAACATTCACTCTCCTTTGGAATCAACATAAAATCATTTTTTTCTAAAAACGTTTAAAAGAAATCAATAACTATATTCAGGTTCTAGGCATTTGACAGGATTCACAGTTTTTCACAACATTGAATTGATAAACATTTTAAAATGTGAAGTGTATACTTGTCCACGGGAAAAAGAATATAGTAAAATCATAGAAGTTCCTTCTTTGATGGGTGCAATATCAAATATAGAGTTTGGGTGAGATTTTGGTCTTCTTGCGGAATACTTTTATCAGTAAAACTGATTACCAAATACAATTTGAATATCCCAGGAACTAGACTTACATTAAAAAATTTCATAGCAGTCCCTTCTTTCCATTTTAGAGGGGAGGAAACTGAAGTTTGGGGAGGTAATTGGAATGAGGTCCTCCAGCTAGTAACTTCTAGACCTAGAAAGTAGGGTGATTAGCCATTTCAGTTAGACGGAGATTTTCTGGGATTTAGCACTCAAAATCCCACATCCTGAGAAACCCTCAGTTCCATGCAAACCAGGATAAGTGGTCATGCTACAAGTGAGCCCACAATAAACTTCTGAAGCCCATGTTTTCTTTTCCTTTAACTGCCAA
Organism: Leucopleurus acutus; assembly: GCF_964270905.1. NCBI lineage: Eukaryota > Metazoa > Chordata > Mammalia > Artiodactyla > Delphinidae > Leucopleurus > Leucopleurus acutus. Next base: position 25,683,155 of record NC_139163.1, on the reverse strand, counting down.
CCTATTTTGCTTCTCCTGAGCTCTGCAATATTCCTATGAAACCCTTCAATATTCCTATAAAACACTGATTATCTTTTTAGTTCCTTTGTGGTCTACCAGTGAATTTTAAGACCATTCACCTTTGACGTACCAGCACTCTTTCCTTACTACTTTCTTCTTTGTCCAACTTCCTGCTGAGTCAAAACACTTAATATCCCTAAAATATCCCCTTTAATATGAGTGGCCTTATACTGATGAAGACTTGCTTTCTTGGTAAGAGCTTGTTTGAATTTAACTCATAAACACAGCATCCTGGAAAGAGGCAAAAATCGTGGTGTTAATTCTCATTACAAAATTTTCAAGTGTTTCTAACGTTTCTTTTAGTAGTTTGATTAGAGAATTTTTTTAGATTATTTAAGTAAGTCATGGCCACATAACTGAGAGCATGGTTGTTAAAGTTAATAATACTGCAGAGCATATTTGAAAGTTGCTAAGAGAGGCGATCTTAAAAGTTCTCATCACAAGGAAAAACAGTTTTGTAGCTGTGTGTGGTAACCAGTGTCAGCTACAGGATTTTTTTGATTCCTCAGTGTGGATTTTGATCTTTTCACATTTCATTAGCTCAGCCTTTCCTTGTTAGATCCTTACATCATAAACTAGAATTACCACTACAAAATTTTCATGAACTCAGAAGAAAATGATGCCTTCCCATGTATAAAATAAGAATTTTCCATTTCAACGTGAAAAGTCTTACGATCAACTATATGTCAATAAAATTTTTTTAGAAACTCTTGGGGGTGTGATAGTCATGTGGAGGATATGGCTGAATGTTCATGTTAAGTCTTCTCAACCGATTCTAGCCGATAGAAATCGTCTCCATCCTTGTCTGACCTGGAGATGCTCAGGTTTAGTAACGCCAGTTGCTTTCTGATTCAGTGTCAGTGTGATGTGGAGCCTCCTAGCTGTGTTTCTACCTGCAGAGCACTGCGATGTCCCGTGTGTGCTGTACGGATTCCGTGGCAGAGGCCAAAGAGAATCAGAATGATAGCAGAGGGGGAGTAAAAGGATTATTTCTCGTGGTCCACGACTTCATAGCTCCTCCTCTGTCTCACCCAGTGTTGCCGGAGAAACATCCGTGAAGAGCGTGCAGAAGTGTTAGGCATCCCTGGAGAGATTATCTTAAAGACACATTCCATTTTCAATACACTGTTACTGGGTGCTTGTTTTTGCTGGGGACTGGGTTAGAGTGATGACCAGTACAGCTCCTCTCGTCCCTCATGGGCCTTCCGAACTAGAGAGCGAGCCCTCTGCTTGTCTCTGTGCTAGAAAGTCAACACTCATACAACAAAGGATCGGTGAACTCCTGCGAGGTACCAAGCACCACACTAGGCATTGCAGATATGGAGGTACGTGTGGAAGGGTCATTGTCCTCAAGGAATACTTCAAATATACTGGTGAGAAACAGCATAATAGATAAGTACTAGAAAGTGTGATACGTGTTCATATAGGGGAAGAGGAGAGTGTTGCAGAAGATGGAGAAGGGAGCAATGACTTGGACAATTCTTTTTTTTTTTTTTTTTTTTGCGGTACGCGGGCCTCTCACTGCTGTGGCCTCTCCCGTTGCAGAGCACAAGCTCCGGACGCGCAGGCTCAGCAGCCATGGCTCACGGGTCCAGCCGCTCTGCGGCATGTGGGATCCTCCCAGCCCGGGGCACGAACCCGCCTCCCCTGCATCGGCAGGCAGACTCTCAACCACTGCGCCACCAGGGAAGCCCTTGGACAATTCTTTTTGACACGGAGCAAGATCAGAAAAGAGGGCTGGCAGTCGGAAAGGAGGTTGGAAAAGGGGTGAAGTGGCTTTCTGGGGCCCAGACCAGCTCTGGCCAGCTGTGAACAGAGCGGAGAGCGGGGCCACAGGGAAGACTCCGCCTTGGGCAGGCCTTGCTCCTGCCGCCGCCGTCTCCCGGGACCTTGCCCGCATCTGTCAGCTGCCTGTGATGTGCTCCCACCCCCACTGAGCTGAGAAATGAGTTTGGGGGCCAAATTCCCCAGTCAGAAGTTCATTAATCTCATCCAGTGGCTGCTTATATGTTTTTCAGTCTTCCTCCCCCTGAGCAAGAATGCCTACACTTTGTTCAGCTGTCACTCTGGATTCTTCTGTCTAACATGCTCCTCGCGAGGGGCTCTCTCTCTTTTATCTCAGGGCCTTGCCTGGAGTTGTGTTTGGCTCCATGAGCATCTGCAAAGCCTGGAGCCAGGGGTTCCAGTCTGAGGAAAGTTCCCCTCACAGATCTCATGTTTGGGAAGCCAAGCCAAGGGCTTGGAACACGAATGACAACAGCACACTGCCACTTCCCTTTATCCCAGAGGACGGAGCTGCTGGAATAGGGAGGGGGAGGGTGGTGATAAACTGAGCTTTTTGATATTTGAAGTGTTTTGAGGCAGGAAATATATGCAATGTGGATTAACTTGCACTCTACTGGTACTAGATACTTTTCATGTATGCGTTCTCCAGGTACATGACAGGAAGGTGACAGAAACAGCTACAAGTGGACTTCATTTCAAACACCTTCTTGGACAGTGACAGGGATGCAAAGCCCACTTTCACAAGCTTTGTCAACAGTTATATTCATCTTTTCAAATGATCTAGATTTTCCATTAGCCCTTTTAAATAATGTTACATTAACTGGGAGCATCAGAAGAAAGGGAGTCTAGGAGTATTTGTATTTGGGTGTCTGAGTTACTAAGGCAGACAATACCACCTTCAGAATGCAAAATGCTTAGAATCTTAAAAGACTTAAAAATAAAGCAAGGACATATGGAAGCAACAGCAGGTCTTATGCTCAGACTGGGAATCAGTGCAGACCATGGGGCGTCTGGAGCGTCTCCCAGCTCTGTCAGGCTCCCTCTGCTGTCCACAGGGGTGATTCCTCTAAAGACAAGGAGGGGTGGGAGTCCTCTCCCTTGTAGTTTTGTTGAGTAGGGATGGCAAAGCTGTTTCTTTTATCATTTAAACATAGAATAGCTTTAATGAAACGATACAACATTGGTTGAATCCCACTACTCTAACCCAACAATTGCTTTTCTGTCTCCAAATTTAATCTATAGCTTTATTCCCACATGTACATTTTTTTATGTTGGTGCCCTATTGCATAAGGAATTTTTATGATTTGTTTTTAGGAGAGGAAAAATTCAGCAACATTATTTCAGGGACATTTTCCATGTTGTTAACAAAGGCTTCAGGTTGATCATGTTTAGTGATTGAATAATACTCCATTGACCAGATGCTTCATAATATATAAACCAATTCCCTTGCTTTTGGACATTTAGGAAAACTATTATTTTTGGCAGGCTTCTGCTTCTGCAGAACTCCCAGCTGTATGGGCTGAGATGGAAAAGATGAGTCCAGGGCAAGCCAAGATTTGATGCTGGGGAGCATGTGGACAGGATGCCAAAATTTAGTCCACGGAGCAGAAGTGGGGTTGGGAGCGAATCAGCATTAGATTTCAGGCTAATAGAGAAGGAACTTATTTTCCCACTCCTTCTTGTTTTATTTCTTTATTCCCTTTTATCTCTGCTCTGCAATCCTGTTTCTCTCACTCTTCCATAAATAACCATTCCAACGTGTCTTCCAGAAGCGGCTCTCCAGAGGTCATTTGTAATTCCAGGGAGGGTCATTGGGGCAGGCTTTCTGCTGGGCTCCTGCCAGCATGGGGGTGAGGGGTGGGGAGAGCGCAGGGAAACCCCGGGCAGAAGTACCAAGTGGATAAGATTGCTTCTGCGGGAGTTTACCTTCTCACAGATAAGAGACATGGTCTTTACAATCAGCTTTTTCATCAGTGAAGTTAGGCTGAGCTGCGGTAATAGGAGCCGTCAGACGTCTAGTGACCAAGGACAAATAGTCTACTTGTCTGTCTCCTAACGATACAAGGCTGGTGTTCAGGTCAGTGGATGGCTCTCCTTCATGTGGTCACTCTGCTCTGCTCTCTTCAACACGTGACCTCTAGGATCTCTGAATATCTCCATCCTGCCCACAAGAAGGGCAAAAGAGAATGAAGGAATATGAATGGGAGGTTGTATAGACTTGGTCTGCAAGTGGAGATATGACACCTGCTCTCATCCCACTGTAGAGAACAGAGCCTCCCAACTTCGAGGGGTCCTGAAAAATGTGCTTCCCAAAGACAGAACAAATTTGCGGGCCATTAGTGACATCTGTACAGTTAGTAATACCTGAGACATTTTGGCCTCCCATCTGCCTTTCTTCTTTGTCTTATTTCTCAGCTGGTTCAGAATTTTTGCCAAGAAGTGTACTATTTGAGAATCTCTACAAAGACTCCAACAGAAATTATTTTGGCAATGAACCAATATTAATGATATGAGTATATTTTCTCAGCGATATTTGTTGGAGTGGAGGAGGAGGGTTGGGGAAAGTTTAAGAAAAAGAGAGGTAGAAAGTATTTCTGTGCAGTGGAGTCTATATAAAAGTCACGAGGTCACACTCACCGTGAGACCACATTCACTGTCCCCATAGGGGCATTCTTTATCATTCTCAACAATCCACAGATAGACATTTCGGTTGCACGGGTCAGCATGTATTCTTTAGCTAGTAATTTTAAATTCCAAATTTCCTGTGCCTTTATATACTTCACCTTCATTCATTGAATCAGCATTGATTGGGTTCATGAAACAGCTTTTCTTCTAATGCAACTAGTAGTTATAAATAGTCAAAGGATATCAAAGTTTCAAAATAAAATGAATCTGAAATTGTTAGAATTAAAATGAACTATGGCTGATAGAATACTTTTGGAATAGGAGAGGTGATGGAAAAGACTGATAAAATTTTATCATGAAACAGTGTCTATTCTAGTGCAACTAGTAGATACAAAACAGTCAAAGGATATCAAAGCTTCTAAATAAAATAAATTAGAAATTATGAGATTTAAAGATAAATTATGGGTTATATAATGCTTTTAGATTAGAAGAGGTGATTTAAAAAATTGATGCAATAAAATTTGACCAAAAAATCTAAAAGAGTGCTTGAGTTCTAAAAACAGGTTGGGCAACCAAGTGACTTCAAAATAAATACTTCCTTCATAAAGATTGTTTCACTAATGGTGGGTCATGGAGAACAATCAAGTGGAGAATCCTCTAAGAGCCCAAGAGGCGGGGGCTTCCCTTGTGGCGCAGTGGTTGAGACTCTGCCTGCTAATGCAGGGGACACGGGTTTGAGCCCTGGTCTGGGAGGATCCCACATGCCGCGGAGCAACTAGGCCCGTGAGCCACAACTACTGAGCCTGCGCGTCTGGAGCCTGTGCTCCACAACGAGAGGCCGCGACAGTGAGAGGCCCACACACCGCAATGAAGAGTGGCCCCCACTTGCCACAACTAGAGAAAGCCCTCGCACAGAAACGAAGACCCAACACAGCAAAAATAAATAAATTAATAAACTCCTACCCACAACATCTTATAAAAAAAAAAAAAATGCCCAAGAGGGTGTTCGCCAACAGCAGTCTTTAAGAGCCAGGAAGAGAAGAAACTTCTTTTTGTATTTCCCCAATCTGTCCCACCTGTTTTCCTTGCCGTGGCCCTGTTCTGCTTTCTAAGCCCCTTACACTTGCTAAGCAGCAATAAGTAGACCCCTTAAGCTCAAACTTGGCAGCTCCATCTGGACTGTGTGACCTCTCATCCCACAGGCTTCTAGGAATTCTGGGTGTATGAACAGGAGTCATCCCAATGGTCACCTCTCGTGTGGGTACCAGGTGTGGGCCAGGCACTGGGTGAAGCGCTTTACGTGCAGTATTACATTCAGTTTTCTTGGCCTCCCGGAGAGGGAGGCACTAATACTTTTCCCATGTTGCATATTGGTAAAACTGAGGCTCAGTTTACTGAGCTTCCCTGAGGTTACATGGTAAATAGGGGTATATCAGGTTTAAGAAGCCAGGGCCCTTAATACCTGACCTTGAGCGTGAACAGTTATGTACACTGCTTTTTCTTAGGGCCACAAAGCCCTCAAGTTACAGTATGAACACCCTTATTCTTTTTTATAAAAGTATTGTCCTTGTTTTAAAATCCTCCTTTCCACGTCCCTAAAACCAAATCAAAATCATCTACACGACTGTCTTCTGAGGTCCTTCCTGCCCAAAGTGTCTACCACAAAGACTCAGGATTTGAGTAAGACACCTAAGCATTTAACATCTACAAAATGGAGTCTTTTCCATTTTAAATGAAATGTTGTATAATGAAATCACTTCTTAAACTAAACACTTCAATGCAAATGATTATTGTTTTTGTTATGTGGACAAACCTGGAAACATATAAACTTCTGATGAAAAATTTGATGATGAAAAACAAGCATTCGGTTGAAGAAATACTTCCAAAAACCTTACAGGTCCTCTCATGGGTTTTTTTGGTCCAGTTGCTTTATCTACTTATTTATGCATTGCTAGCTTTTTTTGTTGCTGTTGTTGTTGAGAGTTCCCTGTCCACCATCTCTCCTCTGAGCCTCTGGGATTGTGTATAATCCAACTGGAGAGTGAATTTCAGTAGACAATCAGCAATAAGAGTTTGTGGTTTTGGTTCAAAGACTCTTCTATGGGGTGAAATTCTCCTGCAAATGAAAAGCTGCTAATTGGCTAGCAGGGAATTGGACTGGTCTTAGTGTTTATCAAGGCTTAACTCCCCTAGCTGCCGGTATTATACCCTTAGTCTGAAATTGATCACTGTGGTAAATTAAACACACTCCTCTTTTTATCTGAAGTGTTTTAGCCCAGTAATTTTAGGTGAAATCCTTGTCATTTTAAAAGTTCAAGAACTCTTCAGGTCCTGGGAAGGATTTGTGGATCCTATTCTGAAAAGGTGAAACAGAAGCCATTTATTACATGTCATTATTAACAAAACAATTTTCACTAGTATTTAGATTGATTGAGAGAAAGGTTTGCTGGATTTCCTCAGAAAGAAATAACTGAACAGGGTTAGAAACAATTGCGAGGTTGACAAATCACAGCTCCCTGTACCTCCAAATCTTTCCTGATCCTTGTGCCTAAACACAAACACAAATAAGAAGTGGCAGATTTCTCATAAATAGAACAAACTGCATTCCTTAGCCTGGCCCCAGTCATACCTCATGACAAAAGGAAGAGCCAAATCTGTGAATAGTGATGTCTTTCTGGGGCTCTTAGTTCCCTGTCTTCCCTTGGGACTTGGTTTCCAAAGGAGGTGCCTGCCTTGCATCTCACTTTCTTTAGCTGGATGTTTGTGTGTGAGAGACGTCGTTTGTAGTATCAGTCATACCTCAACCTCCAGCCAAATTCAGCAGTGTTCCCATGGAGACCGCTGACCGAGCAGAGTGTGAGTTGAATCATCTAGTTATCCCCAGAGCTTGCTGTGCCCCTGTGGTTGTGAGCCTGGTGGTCTGTACCAAGCCCAACTTATCCATGATTGGTGCCATCATTAGTTTTCTTCTCTCCCGCCCACCGGTCCCCTGTCCTCACTGCCCCCCGAGGGCATTGTAATCAGTTTTTCACTGACTGCCTGTAACACTGCAATAGCCCCCTTACTGCGTTCCCTGATTCCATTCCTGTCCCCCTGCAATCTGTTTTCCACTCGGCATCCAGAGTGATCATTTGAAAATACAAATCCAATCATGTAAAATGGTGTAGCCACTATGGAAAATGGTATGGCGGTTCCTCAAAAAATTAAACCTAGAATTACCATGTGAAAATGACATACAGTCATATTCCTCTAAGGAGATCTTTCTGACCACTCTATGTAAACCACCATCTTTAGCCCTTTTATTCTTTTATCCTAGGTTTTTTCCTTCATAGCACTTTTCACTTCCTGACATTATTTTGTATATGTATTTGTCTATTTATTGTCTATCCCCCCAACCGGAATGTAGGTTCAGTGAGAACAAAGATGTCTGTCCTATTCATCACTGTGTCCACAGTGCCCGGTCCCAATGAATATTTATTGAATGAACAATGAATGGATGAATAAATGAATGAGTGAACCACTGCTCCAAGGAAGATGCAGTAATAGTATTGGAGGCTAAAGCAGAGGGCAGATAACTAAGTGTCCAGGCAGAGATAGAAGTGACTGGTGGCTGCGTTCCCTTATACAGCAAGTTCAGCGGTTCAGCATCCTCCGCCCTCCCGGACTCAACCTAGTTTAAGGCCACCTTGGGTGTTTTGGGAACCTGAGGAGAAGGACTATTATCACCTTCTCTTGTTGCCTGCATTGCCTGACATTCTTCAGTTTACACTTTCCCCTTTGCATCCCTTGCCTGGATCTCTGCCTCACAGCTTGGGTTTCAAAGAACTAAAATCTGAGCCTACCCACTGTCACTGATGAACATAGATGCAAAAATCCTCAACAAAATACTAGCAAACAGAATCCAACAGCACATTAAAAGGATCATACACCATGATCAAGTGGGGTTTATCCCAGGAATGCAAGGATTCTTCAATATACACAAATCAATCAATGTGATACACCATATTAACAAATCGAAGGAGAAAAACCATATGATCATCTCAATAGATACAGAGAAAGATTTCAACAAAGTTCAACACCCATTTATGATAAAAACCCTCCAGAAAGTACGCATAGAGGGAACTTTCCTCAACATAATAAAGGCCATATACGACAAACCCACAGCCAACATTGTACTCAATGGTGAAAAACTGAAACCATTTCCACTAAGATCAGGAACAAGACAAGGTTGCCCACTCTCACCACTGTTATTCAACATAGTTTTGGAAGTTTTAACCATAGCAATCAGAGAAGAAAAAGAAATAAAAGGAATCCAAACCAGAAAAGAAGAAGTAAAGCTGTCACTGTTTGAAGATGACATGATACTATACATAGAGAATCCTAAAGATGCTACCAGAAAACTACTAGAGCTAGTCAATGAATTTGGTAAAGTAGCAGGATACAAAATTAATGCACAGAAATCTCTTGCATTCGTATACACTAATGATGAAAAATCTGAAAGTGAAATTAAGAAAACACTCCCATTTACCACTGCAACAAAAAGAATAAAATATCTAGGAATAAACCTACCTAAGGAGACAAATTATAAGACAATGATGAAATAAGTTAAAGATCATACAAATAGATGGAGAGATATACCATGTTCTTGCATTGGAAGAATCAACATTGTGAAAATGACTCTACTACCCAAAGCAATCTACAGATTCAATGCAATCCCTATCAAACTACCACTGGCATTTTTCACAGACTAGAACAAAAAATTTCACAACTTGTATGGAAACACAAAAGACCCCGGATAGCCAAAGCAATCTTGAGGAAGAAAAATGGAGCTGAAGGAATAAGGCTCCCTGACTTCAGACTATACTACAATGCTACACTAATCAAGACAGTATGGTACTGGCACAGAAACAGAAATATAAATCAATGGAACAGGATAGAAAGCCCAGAGATAAACCCACGCACATACAGTCACCTTATCTTTGATAAAGGAGGCAAGAATATACAGTGGAAAAAAGACAGCCTCTTCAATAAGTGGTGCTGGGAAAACTGGACAGCTACATGGAAAAGAATGAAATTAGAGCACTCCCTGAGACCATACACAAAAATAAACTCAAAATGGATTAAAGACCTAAATGTAAGGCCAGACACTATCAAACTCTTAGAGGAAAACATAGGCAGAACACTCTATGACATAAATCACAGCAAGATCCTTTATGACCCAACTCCTAGAGAAATGGAAATAAAAACAAAAATAAACAAATGGGACCTAATGAAATTTAAAAGCTTCGCACAGCAAAGGGAACCATAAACAAGACGAAAAGACAACCCTCAGAATGGGAGAAAATATTTGCAAATGAAGCAACTGACAAAGGATTAATCTCCAAAATTTACAAGCAGCTCCTGCAGCTCAATATCAAAAAAATGAACAACCCAATCCAAAAATGGACAGAAGACCTAAATAGACATTTCTCCCAAGAAGATATACAGATTGCCAACAAACACATGAAAGGATGCTCAACATCACTAATCATTAGAGAAATGCAAATCAAAACTACAATGAGATATCATCTCACACCAGTCAGAATGGCCATCATCAAAAAATCTACAAGCAATAAATGCTGGAGAGGGTGTGGAGAAAAGGGAACCCTCTTGCACTGTTGGTGGGAATGTAAATTGATACAGCTACTATGGAGAACAGTATGGAGGTTGCTTAAAAAACTAAAAATAGAACTACCATACGACCCAGCAATCCCACTACTGGGCATATACCCTGAGAAAACCATAATTCAAAAAGAGTCATGTACCAAAATGTTCATTGCAGCTCTATTTACAGTAGCCAGGACATGGAAGCAACCTAAGTGTCCATCGACAGATGATTTGGTAAAGAAGATGTGGCACATATATACAATGGAATATTACTCAGCCATAAAAAGAAATGAAATAGAGTTATTTGTAGTGAGGTGGATGGACCTAGAGTCTGTCATACAGAGTGAAGTAAGTCAGAAAGAGAAAAACAAATACCATATGCTAACACATATATATGGAATCTAAAAAAAAAAAAAGGTCATGAAGAACCTAGGGGCAAGACAGGAATAAAGACGCAGATTTACTAGAGAATGGACTTGAGGATAAGGGGAGAGGGAAGGGTAAGCTGGGACAAAGTGATAGAGTGGCATGGACATATATACACTACCAAACATAAAATAGATAGCTAGTGGGAAGCAGCCACATAGCACAGGGAGATCAGCTCAGTGCTTTGTGACTACCTAGAGGGGTGGGATAGGGAGGGTGGGAGGGAAGGAGATGCAAGAGGGAAGAGATATGGGGACATATGTATTTGTATAACTGATTCATTTTGTTATAAAGCAGAAACTAACACGCCATTGTAAAGCAATTATACTCCAATAAAGATGTTAAAAAAAAAATCGGAGCCTGCCATCTACGCGTCTTTGACATAAACAGGCTCAGCTGCTTATAGATGATGGATGCAGTTACCACCACCTTTAGCAGAGATGCTTGCCTCTTCATTAAATTTTGTTTGAAAAAAGGAGGAATACATATTTATCCTTTGCGCTCTAACGTTCATAAAGTGTTCGCCTGTCCTCCTGTCTTAGACCCTTGAGGGGCAAGCATGTTCTCAATTCAAACCTTAACCTTGGCTTTGACCCTTCACCTCTCCGTCCCAGGCCCAAGTGACTCTTCATGAACAGCTGGACTATTTTTTAATACCTCTTTGATACGCAAGAGCTATTCCTATAGTAACAGTTACTATCACCTGGAGGAATCTGCCTGCATCCACACCAGAACAGCTGTGATGACCTGTCAACTTTCCCAGGGGTCACTTTAACTTTGTTTTGGTTGTGACATGGGATCAGAGTCTGGGAGTCCTCACTGGGGTCCAGGCTGCTATCCAGCCCAGATACAGTTGTACTTGGAAAGCCAATCACACACGTATGGCTGAGTGGGATTTGGTTGTTCTGTTTTGTTTTGTGTTTTTCATTTTTTTCCCTCAGATGCTTTTGTTCCATCCCTTAAAGCCACAGACTAGGCTGGGATGCATTTCTCAGGCTCTTCCTAAAATATAATAAGGTGAGTTATCAGATGTGTAAATTGAAAATCCATAAAATTCTGTTTTTAAACTTGAAGGTTATTAGGGTCCCTTTTCAACCAAACTGGGACTGTTTCCTAGGGGAAAAGATGTTTAAGATGAGACCAGAGGAGGAATAGGTTTCATCTGAGTGAAGGATAGTGGGGGAGGGAACACAGTACAGAGGAGAGAAGACAGCACACTGGAGAAATGGCAAGGAGCTCTGCAGAGCTGGCATCTGACGGTGGGGCAGGATTTGTGAGGAAGTCTCTAGAAGAGACAGCAGGGACCAGCCCTTGAGGGCTGGATTATCCACGTGAAGGATTCAGAATTGTATGCTGAAGGCAATGGCAAACAATGGAAGTATTTACAGTTAGAGCACGACTATTTTTATATTTTAAAAATATCACTCTTGCTGCAGAGTGGACTATGGACCAGAGAGGGGACATTTGAAGGTGGGTGGGAGGTTATAATAGCACAGGGACAAATGATGGATGTAGCTTGAACAAAAGTATAAAAATTGCAGGGCAGAAAAGTGGATAGATATTTTAGTAGGCTTTATTTTTTATCTTATTTATTTATCATTTTTAATAGACTTTGTTTCTTAGAGCAGTTTTAAGTTTACAGAAAAATTATGCAGAGGTCCACATACTAACCCCTCCCCCTGTGCCTGCACACAATTTCTCCTACTACTAACATCTTGCCATGAGTGTGGTACGTTTGTTAAAACTGATACACCATTACTGACAAATGATTATTCCCTAAGGTCCATAGTTCCCATTAGGGCTTACTCTTTGTCTGGTACAGGTCTATAGGTTTTGACAAATGCATAATGTCATCTATTTACCATTACACTATCCTACAGAATAGTTTCACTGCCCTAAAAATTCGCTGTGCTTCACCTAGTTATCCCTTGCTCCCTGCCTGAAATCCCTGGCAACCAATGATCTTTACACTGTCCTACAGTTTCGACTTTCCAGAATGTAATATAGTTGGCATCATACATTACATACTACATTACGTTACATACATTTTTTTCGAGCTGCTTCTTTCACTTAGCAAGGTTCCCTCATGTCTTTTTGTGGCTTGATCACTCTTTTTTTTTTTTTACATCACTGAGTAATATTCCATTGTATGGATGTACCACTGTTTGTTTATACATTCACCTATTGAAGGACATCTTGGTTGCTTTTAATTTTGGGCAATTATGATCAAAGCTACTATAAACATTCATGTGCAAGTTTTGTGTGACTATATTTTCAACTCACTTGGATAAACACCTAGGAGCAGAATTGCCAGGTCATATGGTAAGCCTGTGTTTAGACTTCTAAGAATCTAGGAAACGGTTTTCCAAAGTGGCTGTACCATTTTGCTTTTCCACCAGTAATGAATGAGAGTTCCAGTTGCTCCAAATCCTTGCCAGCATTTGGTGTTATCAGTGTTTTGGATTTTAGCCATTTTACTAGGTGTGTAGTGGCATCTCATCGTATCAATTTGCAATTCGCTAATGACGTATGGTGTTGAACATCTTTTCATATGCTTATTTGCCATCTGTATATCTTCTTTGGTGAGGTATCTTTTCAGATGTTTTCCTCAGTTTTAAATTGGGTGTTTTCTTACTGTTGAGTTTTTAAAGTTCTTTTTATTTTAGATTCTAGTACTTCATTAGATATATGTTTTACAAAAATTTTCTCCCAGACTGTGGATTATACTTTCATTCTCTTAGCAGTGCCTTTTGCAGAGCACATTTTAATTTTAAAGAAGTCCAGCTTATCAAGTTTTTCCTTAATAGATCATGTTTTTGCTGTGTCTAAAAACTCATCCCCAAACCCAAAGTCATCTAGATTTTCTTCTTTGTTGTCTTGCAGAAGGTGCATAGTTTTGTGTTTTACATTCAGGTCTAGGATCCACTTTTAGTTAATATTGATATTTTTGTGAAAGATGTAAGATCTTGTTTAGATTCATTTTCTTGCATGTGGATGTCCAGTTGTTCCAGCACTAGACAGCACTATTTGTTGTACCAGCACTATTTGTTCAAAGAACAATCCTTTCTTCATTTAATTGCATTTGCTTTTTTGGTCAAAGATCAGTTGACTATATTTGTGTGGGCCTATATCTGTGCTCTCTATTCTGTTTCACAGATCTTTTTACCTGTTCTTTCACCAATATCATACTGTCTTGATTGTTGTAGCTTTATAGTAAGTTAGGTAATGTCATCCTCTGACTTTGTTCTTCTCCTTCAATATTGTGTTGGCTACTCTGGGTCTATTACCTTCCCATGCAAACTTTAGAGTCAATTTGTTAATCTCCACAAAATAATTCATTGGAATTTTGATTGAAATTTCATTAAATCTATAGATCAGGCTGAGAGGAACTGACATCTTACTAATATTGAGTTTTCCTGTCCATGAACATGGAATATCTCTTCATTCACTTAGATCTTCTGTGAATCCTTGATCAGAATTTTATAGTTATCTTCATATAGAATTATATATATTTTGTTAGATTTATGCCTAAATGTTTTACTTTTTGAGGGTGCTAATGTAAATGGTGTTGTGTTTTTAATTTCAAATTCCAGTTGTTCATTACTGTTATATAGGAAAGCAATTCACTTTTGTATGTTAACCATTAAGTAGATGTTAGCTATAGTGTTTTTATAAATTTTTCCTATCAAGTTGAGAAAATTCTCCTCTATTCATAGTTTGCTGAAAGTTTTTTTATCATGAATGAGTTAGATTTTATCAAGTGAGATAGAGAATTTTTTCTGTATCTATTGATACCATCATATGATTTTTCTTCTTTAGCCTGATTGATGGATTACATTAGTTGATTTTTGAATGTGTACCTGGGATAAATCTTACTTGGTCATGGTGTATGATCTTTTAACACAGTTTTGTATTCAATTGCTAATACTTACTTGAGGATTTTTGCATCCATGTTAATGAGAGATATTGGTCTGTAATTTTCTTTTTCTGTAACTTGTTTGTCTGGTTTTGCTATTAGAACAATGTCGGCCTCATAAAATTGATTAGGAAGTATTCTCTCTGCTTCCATTTTCTGGAACATGTTGCCAAGATTTGGTATTAATTTCTCCTTTAAGTGTTTGGTAAAATTCAACAGTGAGACCATCTGGGCCTGGTGTGTTCTGCTTTGGGAGATTATTAATTATTGATTCAATTTCTCTAATAGATATAGGCCTATTGAGTGTATCTATTTCTCCTTATGTGAGTTCTGGTACACTGTACCTTTCAAGAGCTTGGCCTATTTCATCTAGGTTATCAAATTTGTGGGAATAGAGTTGTGTATAATACTTTATTATTCTTTTTTCCCTTTTATTGTCCTTTTAATGTCCATGGAATCAGTATTCTTTCATTTGTGATAATAGTAATTTGTGTCTTCTATTTTTTATTCTTAGTTAGCCTAGCTAGAGGTTCAGCAATTTTATTGATCTTTTCAAGAAAAGCTTTTGGTTTTACTGATGTCCTCTATTAATTTCCTATTTTCAATTTTATTGATTTCTGCTCCATTTTTATTCTTCCTTTAATTCTGTTGAATTTGAATTTAATTTGCTTTCTTTTTCTAGTTTCCCAAAGTAGAAGCTTAGATTACTAAGTTTAGATCTGTCTTCTTTTCTGATATATACTTTAATTTCCTTCTAAGTACGGCTTTTGCTACATTCCACAAGCTTTGATGTTTTACTTTGATTTTCAATTAATTCAAAATATTTTAAAGTTTCTCTTGAAACTTTTTCTTTGACCCATGTGTTATTTAAAATTGTGTTGTTTAATTTCCAAATATTTGGGGATTTTCCAGCCACTTTTCTGTTACTGATTTCTAAATTAATCCCAATATGGTCTGAGAACATAATTTGTACGATTTCTACTCTTTCAAAATTGTTAAGGCATATTTTGTGGCCAGGAACGTGGTCTACTTTGGTGGACGTTCCATGTGACCCTGAGAAGAATGTGTATTCTACTGTTGTTAGATGAAGTATTCTAAAAATGTCAATTAGATTCAGTTGATTGATGTGCTGTTCAGTTCAACTGTATACTTACTGATTTTCTGTCTGTGGGATCTTGTAATTACTGATAGAAAAAAGATAGGTTTTAAAAAATACATGTCATTTGGATTTTAGCCATTCTAATAAGTGTGTAGCGATATCTCATTGTTGTTTTTATTTATTGTTTCATCTCAAAACAATCTCAAAGTTTCAGAAAATTTCCAAATACAGTACAAAGATTTTTTTCCTCTCCTGAACTACTTGAGTATAAGTTACTTATCTAATGTTCCACCATCTTTGTACACTTTAGGGTGTATTTCCTACAAACAAGGACATTTTCCAACATTAACCCAATACAACCATATACATCAGCCTCTTAGGCCGTCTCAGTCAACAGTGCTAAGGGATATACATATACATATACCTGTAGGTGTATACATTACATCTATATTTATTTATTTATATACCTCTATATATCTCTATCTCTATTTATGTCTACCTATATATCTATATTAAAAATCTTAAATTCATACCTGAACCTCCAATTCCTAGTCCAGCACAACAGGGTTCAATCTAGTTTTCTCCCTTTCCATTCTAGCACTCCCTGCTGTTCTCATCCCACCCTGGCTCTGATACCCTGGGCCACTGCAGCTCCCTGTCACCCCCACATTGATGTTGATGCCTGCCTTCCTTGGTCCCACCTAATGGTTTTGGTACTGAATATTCAGGAAAAGAAGGGGAGGGAAGAACAGGGGGAGATGTAGAGAAAGGAATGAACAGATTTGGCAGAGACTTAGGAGACAGAATAAATAGGACTTGATGACTAATGAGATGTGGAGGTGGAGGAGAAGCAGGAGTCACAGGTGATGCTCAGGGATGATTCAGGTAGAGAACAGAAACAGGCTTGGGGAATGTGTGGGAGTGGGATGGACATAGTGGAAATGCAGCTTGAGAGAGAAATCTGGCTTCCAGTATCAATTTGGTGTTCATCAGATTATATATAATATTTAACGACATGGAGGGAATTCCCTACAGTTCCCTGTAGTCCAGTGGTTAGCATTCAGCCCTTTCACTGCCATGGTCCGGGTTCAATCCCTGGTTGGGGAACTAAGATCCTGCAGCACGGCCAAAAATCAAACAAACAAACCAAAAAAAAAAAAAAAAAGGGCATGGAAGCAGATGGTACTTCCCCAGGAACATATATGTCAATTAAAAGAGAAGAAATCCTAGAGAAGAAGTCTGTAGAGCACTCTAAGAAGTGGGCAGAGAATAAGAGTGAGCTATGACAGAGAAGAAGCAGCTTGCAGAGTGTCAGAGAATGCTAGGGAAGGAGGTCAGCTGAGGCAGATGTTGTCAACAATTCAAGTAAGAGGAGGACAGAAACATGCCTCCTGGGTTCAGCCATGGAGTGAGTTAGTGACTACCACTGTCAGTCAAGTAGGTGGGAGTGGTGATGGTAGGGACAGTTGACTGAAAAGGGAATGCCAGTTTAGAAAGTGTAGAAAGTAAGTAGCAACTGTCTCAGGAAATTTGTGAATCAGCAAAGAAAAATAAAAAGTCTAAGTGGGTGGGGGGACAGACAGTCAATACTGATGAGAGGATTATGCAAGTTAAAATACTGTTGGAAGGTATTGAAGACCCAGGGATGAGGGGAAGTAAATGCTGTAGGTCTCTGATGAGGCTAAAGGTCAGTCACTGTCGTACTTGAGGGAGAGCAAACACCACCTAGAAAACTTAAAAATTGCACAGTTCTTTGATGCTGAATCTAGAGGTTCTGATTTTGAAGGTTTGGACTGAGGCTTCTGTACCTTGTCAAGCCTTCCGTGCCTAGGTGATAACGATGCTGGTATTTCACAGATGATACTTTGAGAAACAAGAGAAGAAAAAAGGATGGAAAGCACCATGGTAGGATTCTCTGGGGACAGAAAAAGAGATGTTTCATCCATTATAACAGGAGCAGGTGTCGGTACGTGTGTTGTCTGGAGATAGAAAGTTTAGTGGTTCTTGTCTGATGTGTTCTGTTTTCTCTATGAATGAAATAGGGGGTGCATTCTCCCTTGGGAATGAGGGGTCAAGAAGATCGAAGAGAGTGGCAAAGATTGGAAATACATAGCATGGAGAATGGGAAATTGTGTATGAGTAAAATAAAGAGGGATTTCTGAGAAGTTTGAGAACCGAGATGAGGTTTATAAATTATGGATTTATAGTGGCAATTGTCTGCAGTTGTTTTTCACTTATCTCTGAGTCCAGTATCCCAGTGTGAGCACTGAGAAAATGGTCAGCTGGATTGATCTAGGGTTTGTGTTTTGTCAGGTATGAAAGATAGAAAGATAATGCAGAAAGGAATTGTGTTTAGTCCCAACAAAATTGTTGAGATGATGAAATCCAAGATGAACAAGAGAAGTTAAAGACAGGCCTCTAATGAGGCAAAGGGAGATGAGGCAAGGAGCAGAGGTCTCAGAGGAGCCCCGCACGGACGGCCAGAGCTTTGTGGTCACTGGGGGGAATTCCTGATGGAAAGATTTCCATTTCTGTTGCTCTGGGCGAAGCTAAACTGTGTAGGTTGTGGTCATGGGAGTGGAATAATAATGTAGAGTGGAGACAAAGGTCACTAGAGATGAAAGAGGTCAAGGAAGGTAGACGCCAAGGCCTTTCTTTGGTGGGTTGTCTCCAACAGCTTCACCTTTCTAGCACACTAGAAATAGGACAGGCCAAATCACGCAGGTATTATTTTTGTCTGAATGTGCATTTAAATCAATGCATTACTTCAGTAAAGAAAGAACCTATCCAGAGTGAGCTGTAATGACAGAGTGTCTTTGTTACTTCAAGGAGCTCAGAGGCTCAGAAATCAGATCACTTACCTTACTCTGCTTAAGGGAAAAGCAGCTTAGATAAAGGTACTAATTAAATCAGTATCCCTCTTTTCCTTATTGTGAGTAACTTAAAAATGGCCGTATAACTGTGCTTTTATAAGTATGGTCGTCAGAGCCCCTGCATTATCACATGGGGGCGATAGTTCAAAATGCATACTCCTGGGGTCAACACTAGACTTATTAATACAGTTGACTAGAGTGGGGAGCTGAGTTGGGTGGAGCTGGAATCTGTATTTTAACTAGATCTTCAAAAGACTCTCATGCACACACTATACGTAGACATACATACGCGTGTACGTGAGTACACGTGCTTCCTGTGTGCGAGGAGCATGTAAGTCTGTTGTTGATGCCCGGGATTCATGTCCAGACCCACATTCTCTGAAGTGTGCCCTCTCTGTGCTTCACTGGAACACATTTTCATTCTAGCAACTCTAGCTCCCTTTCTTACATAAATGCTAATACAGAGAATAGAGACAGCAATAAAGTGCCTCCCTGCTTGTTACTCTAAGGGATACAGAATATTCTCCAGGGGATTTTAAGTAAATATTTTTTTACAGATTTTACCTTTGGGTGAATTACCGAGCTTGACTCCGTGTTACCTACCCCCAGTGAGGGCACAATCTTTGAACTCTTAAAAACTAAATATCACATTCACTGATTTTTTTAATGAAGCCGTATGTTAGTCCAGGGTGAACTGGTGAAGAAGAATTTCAGGTTTCCAAATGTCAAAGAAAGGACAACACCACAGCCTGCTTTAAGAAGAAACCAAATGTTCTAATTAACATTTTTATCTTTGACATTTCCTGACTGCCTTTATATGTCCCTGGGGCTATTTTTGTAGTTTAACTTTTAAAAATAAAAATCCCATATTCACTCTTACCCCATTTTTATAGGCAGTTAATCTCACATAGTTCATCTGCTCTGTTGATTTACATTGCTAATGCCACTTAAGGTAATCAGGAAGCTTACAACATTTTGGTCTGTTTAGTTTAATGCAGCAATCGTCTGAGATAAAAGTACCAGTTATTCTGTTCCAATAACAAACTCAATAAACTTTTTTCTCGGGGTTAATGTGTTCTCTTATTTCAGTTTTCCTTCACGCTTTGTCTTCATTTCCAAAAAGCATCACATTTATTCCTATGCTTCGTTTCCTATTCAGCATTTGGATACAGCCATTGACATCTATCAGGTTCTCAATAACTTATTTGAAAGTTCTCCAGCTCCCCTTGCCCCTGGTATTTTTAAAAGGATTCATAAAAAACCTGAAAAGATGGAATTATAGCAAGTTTACATTCTGCAGCTGGTTTGCACATCATAGAGCAAGTTGTGTTGTGACATTAAAAGAAAAAGAAGGTGGAAGGAATAAAATGGTCATTTATTAAGCAATACTTTATGCCAGAATATGTGCTAAATGTGCTGTATCTTCTTTCATTTAATCCTCACCAAAATTTTGGCAGTTGGGATTATGATAACTACTTTTACAGATTAAGAAATAGGTAAGGCTCCAAGAGGTAAAGTAATTCACTCAAGTTCTCCTTTTTCATCAAGGATCCCCCAAACCATTTACATTTTCAATATCTTTATCTTTCCCAGATCCTTTCCCTTATTATATAACATGTTAACAATCTCAGAACCTAAAAAACCAAATCTTCCTTTGACTGTAACTCTGTAGCATTTGTTTTCTTCACAGCCAACATCTGGAGGGAGCTGTCTATGTTCTTTGTTTTTGCTCCTTCACATCTTAACCGGAAACAATCTAGCTTCAACTTCAACCCTCTAATAATTAAGCACGGGCCTTAGCACAAAAGAATCATCCACTCTGGTCCTCACCTGGCCTGCAACACTCAGTGCTACGTTGACTCACTAGCAGGGTTGTTAACCAGATGAAAAGAGTTAATTCAAGAAATTCAGAAGTGTTCATGGCACATAGGAAATGGCATTGTTTGTATTATATATGTATATTTTATATATATATATATATATATATATTTTTTTTTTTTTCCTCCTGCATGTTATGCTGTTTTAACATCTTTAAAATATCCCTTTCTGGCTGGGGAGAGACTGCTCCTCCCGGGGCTAACCAATTCCTAGAGGCAAGCTAGGGCTCAGCTGGGAGCATGGCCTTGATATGCAAACTAAGCAATCAGGAGCCTGGCTTCCTCTATCTGGCCCCTGCACCCCAGGAGATGATATTCCTTTGCCTTAATTATCCTAAGGCCAGGTACCAGGCAACTAGAGACCATCCCTATAGCCCAAAGCTCGCTGAAATTATTCAAACCAGCCAGCCCTAAACTGTTTACTTGCCCTGCTTTGTCTCTCCTGCAGAAACCCCAATAAAGGCCACGGTCTAAGTGCTCCCCTGCTTCCTGTCTTCTGCCTCCTGACTCCCCTGGTGTTTTTCCACGTGGCACTGGGTGCTGTGCTATGTCTTCTCTTTCTAGGACCTGTGAGTATAATACATTTGTTTTCCTGAATCACTCCTTTGTCTCCGCTTGTGGCCCCCAATGACTGACCATCTCATAAAAAAAGCCAACAGAAACCCTCATTGTTAGCTGTTGTTGATGTGTGGCAGCGGTTGGTACTCCTAGGCTTCTATTAACACAGTGATCGGGGTCTCTATCCACCTTACAAATTGTACATTTTTAGTTTCTTTTACTAGTTTCTGTTTTCCTTACTGCCCTTAGACTCAGTCAAGAGGGGTCCTTGCTCCAGGTTTCACATTAAAAAAAATCAGTAATATTGAGAGGTAATACAGGTACAATAACCGTCATTGATTATTGTTTTTTAACTATAATAAGATTAGGTAGTCATTCATTTTTTGTTAAAAAAAAATCCGTTGGCATAAGGAGGAACAATATCTGTAACGCTCTAGATCTCAAGTGGCAGTATCACCAGTGTTCATTTTATTTATATCTCAATATGTATTAACTATATTATCGTTATTTGTTCTTTTGTATGCTTCAGATATCACACGCTACGAATGTAGTTAACTATTTAAGTTTTGACAG
This sequence comes from Leucopleurus acutus, assembly GCF_964270905.1. Taxonomy (NCBI): domain Eukaryota; kingdom Metazoa; phylum Chordata; class Mammalia; order Artiodactyla; family Delphinidae; genus Leucopleurus; species Leucopleurus acutus. The sequence goes on along the minus strand of NC_139163.1, from coordinate 25,661,717 downwards.
ATATATAGAGTCCTATAACTTCCACCATAATCATAAACATTTCCCTTACCCCAAAATGCCTCCTGCCTCTTCGAATCAATCTTCTCCCCCTATTCTTGGTCTTTGGCAACAGTTAATCTTTCTGTCATTATAGTTTTGTCTTCTCTAAAATTGTGTATAAATGGAAACTACAGTATTTAGTCTTTGGTGTCTGGATTCTTCCACATAGCATCGCAGTTCTGAGATTCAGGCATGTTGTTCCATAGCAGTAATTTGTTCTTTTTTATAGCTGAGAAGTATATGATTATTATGCAAACACCAGGCAATGGACATTTGTGTTGTTTCTAGTTTTGAGCTGTTAGGAATAAAACTGCTATAAACATTTGAATACAAGTCCTTGTGTGGACATACGTCTTAGTTTCTATGGGGTTTACCTGGGGATAAGGGAGGGGAGGGATGAATTGGGAGACTGGGATTGACATATACACACTACTATATGTAAAATAGATAACTAATAAGAACTTACTGTATAGCACAGGGAACTCTACTCAGTACTCTGTAACAACCTATATGGGAAAAGAATCTAAAAAAATAGAGTATAACTGATTCACTTTGCTGTACACCTGACATTACACAACATTGTACAATAAATCAACTATATTCCAGTAAAAATTAAAAATAATTTTCTATGGAGTAAATATCTCAAAGTGGGATATTTGGATCTTATGGTAAGTAGATGTTTAAGTTTATAAGAAAATGCCAAACCGTTTTCCAAAGTGGTTACACCCTTTTCCATTCCTGAGCAATCTATGACAGTTTCCATACCTCCACATTCTTTTTTTTTTAAAATAATTTTTATTGGAGTATAATTGCTTCACAATACTATGTTAGTTTCTGTTGTACAACAAAGTGAATCAGCCATATGCATACATATGTCCCCATATCCCCTCCTTGAGCCTCCCTCCCATCCTCCCTACCCAACCCGTCTAGGTCATTGCAAAGCACCGAGCCGATCTCGCTGTGCTACGCAGCTGCTTCCCACCATCCAACTATTTTACATTCGGTAGTGTATACATGTCGATGCTACTCTCACTTTGCCCCAGCTTCCCCCTCGCACCCTGTGTCTTCAAGTCCATTCTCTGTGTCTACATCTTTATTCCTGCCCTGCAACTAGGTTCATCAGTACCATTTTTTTTTTTAGATTCCTTATGTATGCGTTAACATGTGGTATTTGTTTTTCTCTTTCTGACTTACTTCACTCTGATCAATGGTATAGAATGCCCAGAGATAAACCCATGCCCGTATGGGTACCTAATTTATGACAAAGGAGATAAGAACATACAATGGAGAAAAGACAGCCTCTTCAATAAGTGGTTCTGGGAAAACTGGACAGCTACATGTAAAAGAATGAAATTAGAACACTCCCTAACACCATACACAAAATAAACTCCAAATGGATTAAAGACTTAAATGTAAGACCAGACACTATAAAACTCTTAGAGGAAAACATAGGAAAAACACTCATTGACATAAACCACAAGATCTTTTTTGACCCACTTCCTAAAGTAACTGAAATTAAAACAAAAGTTAAAAAATGGGACTTAATTAAACTTAAAAGCTTTTGCACAGCAAAGGAAACCATAAACAAGTCATAGCTCCACATTCTTTAACTCCCTTTCTTTTTCTTGTTTTTTTTTTTTTTTTTTTTTTGGCATGCGGGATCTTGGTTCCTTGACCAGGGATCGAACCCATGCCCCCTGCATTGGGAGCACAGAGTCTTAACCACTGGACCACCAGGGAAGTCCCCATAGCTCCACATTGTTGCCAGCACTTAGTCTTTTAAAAATTTAAGCTTTGCTAGTGGATGTGTAGTGGTAACTCTTTCTGGTTTTTAATTTGCCTTTCCCTGATGGCTAATGAAGCTAAGCACCCTTTCATGTGCATATTTGTCTTTCTTCTGTGATATGTCCTGTTTAAATCTTTTGGTCATTTCTTAAGTTGGGCTGTTCTCTTTGTTTTGTTGATTTGTAAGAGTTTTTAAGTATTCTAGATACAAGGTATTTTCCTACATTTTCTTCTAGAAGTTTTAGAGTTTTAGGTCCAATATTTAGGTCTATGATTCATTTTAAATTAAGTTGTATATAGAGTGAGAGTTAGGAATCAAGCTTAATTTTTTTTTTTTTAATGTATGGATATCCAATAGTTCCAGCTCCATCAGATGAAAAGCCTGTTCTTTCTGAATTGAATTACTTGGGTATCTTTGTGAAAAAACAATTGACCAAAAATATGTGGATCTATTTCTGGCCTCTCTTCTGTTGCATTGATCTATCTTGTCTAGTTTTTCAAAGTGGAATCTTAAATCGTTGATTTGACACATTCTTTTCTAATATAACCATTTAATGTTAAAAATCCTCTAAAGGTTGCTTTAGCTGCATCTCATACATTTTTGCATTTTCATTCAGTTTAAATTTAAATTTCTCTTGTGATATTTTTTTCTTGATGTGTTATTTAGAGGTGTGTTATTCGATTTCTGCATTATTTAGGGGATTTTCCAGATATCTTTTTGTTAGACATTTTTAGTTTAACTTGGTTATGATCAGAGAAGATACTTTTGTGTGATTTTAATCCCTTTAAATTTTTTGAGGCTTGTTTTGTGATCTAGAATATGGTTTATTTTGGTGAACGTTCCATGTTCACTGGAAAAGAATGTGTATTCTGACGCTATGTGGAGTGTTTCATAAATGTCAATTAGGTAAAGTTGGTTGAAGTGATAATTCAGGTGTTTTATATTCTGGCTGATTTTTCATCTACTTGTCCATCAATTGCTAATAGAGAAATGTTGTGATCTGCTAATATAATTATGATTTTATTTCTCTTCACAGTTCTATTACTGTGGATTTGTTTGTTTCCCCTTTTAGTGCTACCAATTTTGTTTTCTGTATTTTGAAGCTCTGTTATTAATAACAGTACATAAAAGTTTAGGATTGTTATGTCCTCTGGATGTATTAGTGCCTTTATTATTATGAAATGTTTCTCTTTATTCCTGGCAATATATTTTTGTTTTGAAATCTTCTTCTGATATTAATATAGCCACTTTAGCTTTTTGTAGATTAGTGTTTTCATGGTATATCTTTAGCTAGTCAATTACATTTCAAAGGATTAAAAATGAGAAAAATACATTTTATATTTCCCCACATATTTATCATTTCTGGCATTCTTCATTCCTTGTGTAGTTTAAATCATCAGCTGGCATTTTTCTTACGCCTGAAGGACTTCCTTTAACATTATTTGTAACCCAAGTGTCCTGCTGGAGGCCGGAGAATAAACTCAACCCCAGTCACTCCTTCGTGGTCAGGGGCAAAATCAAGGGTTTCAGTCCTTCTCTGCAGAGAGCAGTCCTGCTCTGGCCCTTCTGTGGCAGTGCCCTTCCCTACGGTGTGAGGATTCTGTGGGGCAAGAAGGATATTCCCACCCAAAACCTGTGTTCTCCTTCCATCTAGACCATATTCTTGATCCTCAGAGCCCAGGAGTTTCCTATTTGGACAGCACAAGCTGGCTTCTAGCCTGGCCTTTCCCTGAGTCATTCTCTCGATGGAGGACCTAGGAGGGGCTATTTGCTGGGATGATGCGGTCAAAGCCCAAATATCCACCTATATGCCTCAGAGGCCCCTTGTGGTATAAGATGGATCCAGGGTGGGAAAAGAAGGGAGGTGGAACATCAGGGGCCAGCTTCTCCCCAGGCACCACATTCTGGCAAGGAATTTCCAGTCCAAGAATTCTAAATTCAATCTAGCATTCTGGAGTGTTATGATAATATATTTTTCAAGGTAGGAGAATCAATGTATTTTATTTAACACTGTGTTCATTCTATGTATAACTTTTAAGTCTTAAACCTATAGAAAGTGGGCCTTTGTTTGGACTTTTGCCCCAGACCTGGCAAATGTCAGGTATGGGCTGGCTTTTTCTTCTTACTACCCTCTAAATGTATGTGCAAATTCTTGAATTTGCCCTTTGTCCTCTTCTCCTATCACTCTATAGACTGGATGATGATCTCTGTTCCCAAAATTTCCACTAACACAGTTACAGGATGGTACAAGTATACATTATGAGTGGGTTCTACAGAATCAGTGGGGACAAGTGTACAAACAAGACTGGGAATGGCATCCTGGGTGGAGGAGGGGAAGAGAGAATATGCCCTTAGGCAGTAGTGTATTAAACTGAGAAGTTCGTGAATAAATCAGAAAGGGCCAAGCAGTGTAATGGGTGAGTCTGTGCTCTAGAACCAGGCTGCCTGGGATCAAATTCTGTTCCTCCCACTTACAACCTGTGAGACTTTGGGTAAGTTTCCCAATCCATTTGTGCCTCAGTTTCCTCATCTATACAATGGGCATTATAATAGCATCCACCTCATAGGCTTATCTTAAAGAATAATGATTTAATAATTATAAAACAGTTGGAAGAATGCCTGAGAAATAGTAAATTCTCAATGCATTTTAGCTAATATATGAATGAGGTACAGGGAATTAATTCCCTGGCAGTCCAGTGGTTAGGACTCAGTGCTTTCAGTGCCATGGCCCAGGTTCAGTCCTTGGTTGGGGAACCAAGATCCTATAAGCTGTGTGGTGTGGCCAAAAATTTTTTGAAAAATGATAAAATAAAATAAAATAGGTACATTTTCAGGATTCAGGTTGGGTTTTTCTATATGTCTCTGTTGCATATTTTAGAATCGGATAATTTTTACTTTCCAATATTAGGATAATCTCTGGTTCTAGCTGCATTTACTCCAAAGCTGGCTAGACGCTCACCAGTTCTATCTCCTCTTCCTGGGAACATGGGTAGACTTTATTTCCAAGCTTTCTTTGCTGTTAGGCTGGGGCTGGAAAAAGAAATGTGTACAGAATTGATGTGTGTAACTTTTAGGCATGGTCATAAATCCTCTGAGTTACACTCCTCTCTCCTACCCCATTTGAGGACTGGATTATTCCAGGATTACCTTGAATTTGTAAAATGGCAAAGCCATAAGATAGAAGCACTTGTGTTACTAAGGCACAACTTGCAAGAGAACAACTCAAGAGAACCACCAAACCAGGAATATTTGCACTGAACTTGAATTTAAAAAATTTTTTAAATTGCATTAAGCCAGTAAGATTTTAGATTGTCTGCTACAGCAGGTAACCTATTCAAGTACAAATATTTATATGTTGAAGTGGAGTCCTTTCATAACAAAAATATGAAATCTATGTTATTAGCTTAGTGATTGGCTGTGGTCAGTAAAGAAACTGAAACTGACAGCTGGAAAAGTGGTAACCTTGTTATGCGGTGGCAAGACATTTGGTAAAACATTTTCCTGTGAACACTTGGAAGGTAACACGTGCCTATTGAAATTGAACTCCAGGTGAAGAATTGAGAAATATAACCCTAGTGGAGTGTGGTTTTTATTGGCTGCGTTTGGCCAAGAAAATGCTTGAAAAATAGATGGTTAGTTTGCAAGCATAAATGAAAGGGAATAGAGAGAGTCTGGAAATTCAGTTTTGCAGAGTTGAAAAGTCAGCTGTTTGTAGACTCTAAACCGTGAAAAATGAAATTAAAAAAAAACACAAACTTTAAGCACTAGCAGTCCAGTAAATCTTTTCAGGTGAATAAAATGATTCACTGAAAAAGATCAGTTTAAGGACAGGGTATTCTCCTTAAAAGTTATACCCTCAAGTAGCTATTATTAAATTGAGAGATTCTTACAGTGGCAAAGAAGCAGAGAGATAAAACGTATTTGGGAATTATGTCTAGGGAAGATCTTTGAATGTGGTTTCTGGCACTTACAACTGCTGGGAAGCAAATTGGTCAGAGGCCTATTAAGTTTTTTGTTTTTTTTTTTGTTTTTGAAAAATTTCAAGGACTTTAATATCTCTTGAGGAATAAGAGATTGGGTTTCCATACAAGACAAAAACTGTGATCAGAAAAGGTGCTGTTTAGGGCAAAGAAAATATGTGTAATGGAAAAAGAAGAAGCCTATTAAGTTTTTGAGGAATTTTTATTTCCAAATAAGCCACACGCTAAACAAATTTAAAAAAAAAAAAACCTGATTTGACCGCTTTAGACTTCAAACAACCACTGGGACTCCACACTTCTGTAAGCATGAGGGAGGCTAACTTCCAGCATTCCCAAAGACATGCCCCCTCTCTCCCACTTCACATATGGCCTAAGAGGATAGCGGACAAGGTGAAGGTCACAGAGGAAAGAAGCAGGGCCACAAAGAAGGATGGACAGTGGTATTCCTCTTGGAGAACACAAGAAAAACCTTATCAAACAACTTTTCCTATCACCATTTTGGAATCCTTCACATTTTCTGCCCAGAATGACTTCAGTATTGCTGTAGACCGTTGACTTCTAGGCTTTTCCATGTGTTCGCTTTGTAAATGGGGCTGTTTATTACTGTTATCTTGGCTCTGTTACACCGTTGTATACTGGCTGTGTGTGTGGTGGTGGGCAGATAACTTATCTTTTAATTCATAGACCATCAGAACACAAGGAGCCATAAATAGCCCTATTGGAAGAACTGTGCATCACCTGGAGATCCAAGCTCACCTAGATGTAGTGATTGGGTGTGACTTTGGGGTCTTCGTTGGTGAGAGGGTGAGTGTGCTTTGTATGTAGGGGCAAGAGTGAGCTGAGAATTTGGTGGCCAGAGGAAGTCTGGCAGAGACTGACTAAGACGCTCAGCAATCATCTCTCTCTTCCTGAGCACAGAAAAGATTGCATTTCTCTATTTCTCTTGAAGTTAGATTAAAATAGTGCGGGCCACTGTTGGTCAATTATATGTTGTAGAAGTGATGCATGCCACTTCCAGGACTGGCCACAGACCCTTTGTGCAACTCCTCATCCCCTTCTTTTATCTGTCAGGGCTACCTTGAAGCCACAGGATGGAAGTAGCCTGGTTCCTGAGGTGCTGCTTGGAGAATCACCTGGCCAGGAATGTTTACCTTGGAATTTATATCAGCAAGAAAATACCTTGATCATGTTCAGTCACTGCGATTTTGCGGGTGTTTTTTTCCAGCGGGCAGCATGTCCTGAATAATACACCACACCATACATTGTGAGGATGGAGAGTAATCACTTAAAGTGACATCTTTGTTGTTAGAGACGGAATGAACGCAATTTCTTACTCCGATCTCCAGCATGACCTCTAACCCGGAAGGGATTCAAAATACCGGGTCAGATGTTTACAAGGAGGATAATGCTGGTGGTGGTCTAGGAGGTTCTTTTAGTGGTGGAGTCCTCTGGGATTTCAAGAGAGATATCTGAAGAAGGGTGGGCATGAAAATATATCAATGAGTTTGCCACCCCTAATTCAGTATTTTTGAGAAAATAAATATTGTCTAGAGGAGGAAGGGCAGAGTATGATCCATCTGCCAGAGTGTTAGGTTCAAGGATACCCCTCTCCTTCCAAGGTTCACAAGAGCTCCTTTTGTGTGGGCCTGAGCTCCAAAGTTTGTTTAGGGTGAATATTATAGTTTCAGAAGTGACCACTAGAAGGGGTGTGTGTGTGTGTGTGTGTGTGTGTGTGTGTGTGTGTGTGTGTGTGTGTGTGTGTGTGTGTGTGTTTCCTCAGGGTGCTAGTCTCATTGCAGGGATATCTTTGAATTTTGGCTGGAATAGTCCATGGAAATATTGCAAGTCCAGAATTGGGAAAGCAGAAGTAAATGTTAAGGAGCCTCCCAGGACAAGTGTTTATTGTAGTACATGTTCTAGAAGTTCCTTTCTTTTCATCACTGCACAATATTGCCTAAGGGCCCAGATAATAGTTTGGGGGGGTGTGGCGATATGAAATCTTTACATCAGACATTTGATTATTAACTATTTTAGGGCAAAAATGATCTTCAGCCATGAACAGATCCTGAAGATAACATTAAAGGAGGTATGCTTAAAGAATCAGTGATGAGTTATGTAATACTGATATTTGTCTTTCTCTGTCTGACTTACTTCACTTAGTAAGATAACCTCTAGGCTCATCTGTGTTGCTGCAAATGGCATTATTTCGTTCTTTTTTATGGCTGAGTAACAGATACACGCTATTGTATATAAAATAGATAAACAACAAGGACCTACTGTATAGCACAGGGAACTCTACTCAACATTCTGTAATAACGTATATGGGAAAAGAATCTGAAAAAGAATGGAGATATATATATATATATATATATATATATATATATAAAAAACTGATTCACTTCGCTGTACACCTGAAACTAACACAACATTGTACATCAACTATACTCCAATAAAAATTTCAAAAAAAGAATCATTGATGAGATTACATGAATCATGTCAATCTGTTCTAGGAAATCAGATGAATTTTAGATGAGATATTTTTCTGTGACCTCCAATAAGATAAACAGCAAGAACTAATTCCCTGATGTAAGTTACTTGGGAAAAAATTCTCCTCCCATTTTATCTTGAACTCATTGCAATCAGACTTTTACACCTCTCCTCTAAAATGACTCATAAATATCACTAAGGACTCTATGTTGCTTACCCAGTGGTTGTTTTTCAGTCTTATTTTGTCCTCCAGTAGTACTTGACGCATGATTTACTATGGTTTCCTTGGAATAGCTGCTCCATTTGGATTCCAGGACATCTCACTCACCTGGGTTTTCTTTAGTCTCTCGTTTTAAGTTCTTACTTTCCTTTGCTGGTCTCTCCTCATCTCCCTGACATTTTCATAAATGTTAGTGTTCCCCAGACTTACTCTTTACATCTTTTTTTCTTTTCTATCTGTACTCATACGTTTGGTGACCTCACCTACTCTCTTGGTTTTAAATGCCAAACATATGCTCACGATTTCTAGATTTCTAACCCCACACTGTACCTCTTCTCTGAACTCCAGACTCATATACCAAAATGCCTTCTGGAATCTTCTCTTTATTTTTTTAGCAGCCATCACAAAATGTACTCCTGATACTCCCCTGACAAGCCTTCTTCTCATGTGCTTTTCCCATATTCATAAATTACAACTCAGCCCTTCCAGTAGCTGAGGCCAACGGCCTTCATATAGCCCTTAATTCACCTCTCATACTTCAGTTTATGTGAAAGAGCAAGTCCTTTGTTTTGACCTTCAATGTACATCTAGACTGCAACTCCCTTTCACTGTCTTGGGCTTCTGCTTCTGGATATGATGAAATAGTTTATATCCAAACAACCTTCTTCAGAGAACGACTAGAAAACCCGGATAAAACACAGAAGAAAATCAGCTCGAAGGCATCTGAGAGCTGTCAATGCATCCACGACTTGCTTTACTGAGATCTCAGAGAGAAGATAACTTACTGAGACAAGGGCAGAATTTTATGTCATTATTCCTCTTATGTGTTGATTCATAAACTGCATGATGTAAAAAGCTCAGCAGCTCATCAAGGAGTTAGGCGGTAAAAGGCAAAGAAGCTAATTAGAACTTTCCTTGGCCTCACGGAGCAGAGGGGACATCGGAGCTGAGAGATTACAAGGATTTGGTGACCCAAGATCCCCGAGTGAAGAAAAACGCAAAAGAGGGAGTCTGATATTCTGCACTACTTTTTCCCACCAAAGCATATGTCTCTTCACAAGAGGTTAAGGGCTGAGAGGCCATGAAGCTAAGCAGATGTATTTTTCAGCCTCATAGTGCTAGGGAGACAATATTTAGAGTTCAGGGTCCCTGTAAACTTACCAAGCTTTCAGTTAAAACTCCTGAAGGTCTACATCCTTGGAGTAATGGAGAACCCAAAATAGGCTTTTCAGAGACTGAAATCCAGTCTTGAATAAGTTATTTCTGATCAGACAGAGGAAGATCAGCTGCTCCTACTCAAATTTTTGCCCAAAGTTAACATAAATCCTCTCAGGTAGACGATAATACCGTCCACAATCTCTACATTTTTTCATGACACAATGTCATTTAATAAAATGTAGCCAATAATGTGCATCAGTAAAAATTATAAATTATCAAAATCAGAGATGACAAAAATCGACACACGTAACGCATACAGACCCACAGTTGATCCAGTTATCAGACTTATCAGATATAGATGCTAAAATAACTACGACGAATATGTTCAAGAAGATAGATGACAAGCTGGAGAGTATCAGCAGAGAATAGAGATCAATTTTTAAAATTAAATCAACTGATATTATAAAATTGAAAACCACAGTCACGGAAGCTAAGTTCTTAATAGGTAAGTTTAATATAAGATTAGATACGATAGAAGAATGAGTTAATAAATTGGAAGAAGGCCAGAGGGAAAATCTCAAGAACAAAGAATAGAGAAAGGAAGACATTGAGATTTCCAAAAAATGCATAAGCGATCCATGGGAGAGTAAGAGTCTGACATAAGGATAGAGTCACATATGGGGCAGAGGAAGCTAACGGGACAGAAGCAGTGGTCAAAGGGTTGGCTAATGCTGACTATTTCCCAAAACTGATGGAAGAAATTAAGCAATAGATTCAAGAAGTACTTAGAACCACAAGCGGGATAAATACTAAGAAAAACACACAGAGGTGCCTCAAAATAAGGCGGCTGAAACCATGACAAAGAGAAAATCTCAAAAATAGCTAGACAAAAAAAATGACACTTTTAAAAGGATCAATAGTCTGTTAGCTGGTGTCTTAAAAGAAATGATGCAAGTTAGATTAAAAAAATAAAAGAAATGGCATCTTTACAATGCTGAAAGAAAATTAGTCTATCACACAACAAGCATTCAAGTAAAGATAAAACAACTGGGGAGGTCACACCGTAATCTGTCACCTGTGTCCTAAAGACAGTGTGGAGATAGTGTGCTCTGAGATTCTGGTACACCTCAGACTTATTCTGACTGTTCTGCCACATAATGCCAGAGAGAGTTGCAGTCTCCTTATAAGCATGAACTAGTTACAAGCGGAGATGGTTATTGAATTCTTGTTGGATCCCAATCTCCTCCCCCACCCTTCAGGAAGCGATTACAAAAGCTTCTTTGCCAGACTGCATAGTAGGAGGGAAGTGAACGATGTGGAATGTTTTCAGCAGAACAAAGATCTAAATGCGAGTGAAGCAGATGAGAGGAACCTAGGAATTGTAAGCCTAGCTAGTAGCTAGCCACCGGAATCCAACAATCCTAGCACTTGGCCCCTAAATCAGCGGCTCTACAGTGGCCACTTAATTCCTTTGATGGTGGTTGGAGAGGCCAAAGAGTTAAAGAGGAACCAGCTCTGATGGGATTACGATACACCTGGACAGAGTGCGGCAACCTAGGGAGGGCTGTGAAGAACAGATGGGATGTTTGGGGAAGAAATGTCTTTATCTGAATGTACTGAGTTGACTTTTTAAAAATAGTATTGTGTTTAGTGCTAGGATGGGAAATTTTTTTTACTGGAGTAAGGACTTATTAGGGAAAGTGACCCACAGGAAATTATAAGCAAATTTCTGGGGGGCAGAGGGGGACTATGCAATCATGGTGTGCTGGGGCCAGCTTCCACTGGTGGTGAGAACCAACTGTGCACTTTTCTCCCTAACCTCATGTTCAGTGATGTGTTTGGTAGCTTGAAATCTGCCATAGTGAATTCGACAAATCAGGGCTCCCCCACTCTCACCCCCTGAGAGCCAGTTGGTAAACATTTGCCAGTACGCCACTGGAGCTATGTCATATGACAGATTTCATAGCGTGAATTGCTGGGACAATCTGAACAGATTGGCGTCTTTTAAATGTTATCCCATTGTATAACTCAAGCTTAGACTTTTCTCTTAAGATCCAGTTCCATTTCTCTCTTACCTTCTGCACCTTACCCGTGGTTTGACAATAAGCACTTTAAATTTGTCTAAAATCCATTGTCCCCTCTTCCAGGCTAGTTTTCCTTCAGGCGTTCTTTATTGTATTCTTAACAATGTAACCTAGGGACTCAAATCAGAATCGTAGATGCCCCTCTGGTTATTCTCCGATGATCACTGGGTCTTGACAGATCAACCTAATTAGCATAGACTATACATATTTATTTTCTCATTTCCTCTATTGATCTACTATTGTCTTTGATTCAGGCCCTCAGACTCTTTTGCCTCATCCAGTGTCTTCGAACACTCAGGTCATTAGGATACTTACATCCCATGAAAATCTGGTAAAATACAGACACCCATGCTTCTTTTCTAGAGATTTGCGTTCAGTTCTGAGGAGAATTCTGGAGTCTGTATTTTTAACAGGTGATCCAGAATTCAGACAAATGTAATCCTCAGCTGAGGTTGGAAAGTATTCAGATACAGAATAGAAATCCAAACGTCTCATCTTGAAATTGAAGCCCAGCCATAATCTGTCCTCTGCCTGTTTTTCTAGCTTTATCTCTCACTCTTTTCAGCACATCTTTTACTTCTCATATTATTTCACCAAATATTTATTGTGCTCCAACTGTGTACCAGAGCCAGCCTTAGGTGCCGGCCATTACAGTGGTGAAAACAGACAAGTTGTTTGTATATAAATAAGGCAGGCGTCACGGTTTTGGGGGTCACCAAACACACCGTTCCTAGGCATGCCTTTACACTTTTGTTCTTCATGTTCGTTTGGTCTGGGGCGCCGTTTTGCTTAGCAGCCTTCTCTGATTACCTTCTTATTTGTGTCACCATTGCTCCCAGTTCATTCCTCTATTCTATGTACAAGGTTGATTGCCTTGTCCTTCTCTCTTACTAGACTTCTAGCTCCTTACAGGCAGTTTTCAACCCCTCATGTCTAGACCAGTAATGGACATAAAATAGTTCTCAACCATGTATTGAATGAATATTACTCAACTACTAAGTAACACAGAAGGGATTTAAATTTAGGAAGATCTGACCCCGAAGTCATGTCCTTTTAACTCGACTGCACTCTCTCAATACAGTATGGTTTACCTTGTCAGAAGAGCCATTCTTCAGTCATTTAAGGAGGATCAAATGATGCTTGCAAACAGAACTACTACCCATCCAAAGGGAGACGTGCCAATTCACCACTTTAGTTGATCAATGTCTAATCCAGATTAGAAAGTTCATGCCAAAGATTTGAGATTTATTAAACTAACAAAAGAAGAAGACAAATATGTCCCTTTATCTTGGTCTAAATAGACATAACTTTACCATGCAGATACGTTTACCCTAACTCAGAAAGGTGACAGGCTAAGACTAGATAGTGCTGTTTCCTAATATTAATCTAACCAATTAAACTTATTTCTAGGTGTAGGTCAAACACAGTACCTGGCACACAAAATTCCTCAGGAGCATTTCAGAAATCTTGGATTAGAAGAGGAGGGTGATATAGTTTGGCAGAAAATGAACATCACTCCCAGTCAATGTAAGCATCCACTTCATTGAGGAAATTAATGCAACTCCTATGGTTTTTATTCTTAAGCTAAAAAAATTTGTGCAGCAAAAGCTAATGGCTAAAATTTAGAGTGTCTTGTCATCTGATTTGGGAAATAAGTGCTGACCCTGCTAGTTCTATTAAAAATGCTGTCCATAAAATACACTTAGACTAGCTGGCACAAGTTATTTTAGGACGCTGGGAAGGACCATGATTAATAAAAACTTCTCTTCCCCTTCTAATTAATTCACAGCATTGCCACCAGAGTGTTCTTCCTGTATCATAAATATGATTATGTCACCCCCCGCTGAAAAACTTTTGATGACTCCACATTTCCTGTAAGAAAATGTGTAAATTCCTCAGCTTCGTGTGTGTTTTCTACAACCTGACCGTCACATTCACAATTCTTCTCAGTTCCAAATGCAAATACACATTGCATTCTTTAATTCTTTAATTGTTCACCCATAAATGTCTGTTGATTTCCCACGGCTGTGTCCTTGACAATCTGTTTTATCTGCCTTCATGCCTTTACTTCTGGTCTCGTGGCAAACTCCTAATATCACTCTTGTTTTTCCCATTCCTAACCATCCCTCAAGGATGATTCATTGTTTTCTCATCTATGTTCACGCATAATTTATACATAAGTGTATGAATCAAACCTTAGGGCACATGGTCTGACAAGCACAAGTATAATTAAGGGAACAAATAATCAAAACAGTTCCAGAAAATTTGGGGTATGTGGTTGCTATAATTATGACATTTATCACTAGTCCTTGGGTCTGCATGAATCTGTCAATAATTTCTTGCCCATTTCTCATTTATTTATTTATTCAATAAATATAGTTAAGGGCCTGTCTTGTGTTATACGCTGTCATAGGCGAGGGAGATATAAGAGGAAAGGAGAAATTTGTGCTTTCATAGAATTACATTCTGTTCAAAGAGACAGTGAAGAAACAACTAACAAAATAATTGTTTTCTTTTTGGATGCACCACACAGCTTGTGGGTTCTTAGTTCCCCAACCAGGGATTGAACCTGCGCTCTTAGCAGTGAAAGCACAGAGTCCTAACCACTGGGCCACCAGGGAATTCCCAAACAAAATAATTTCAAATCGTGGTAATTACTATGGAGAAAATAAGATTTTATGATATGATAGAGGGTGACCTAAGAGGTGGGAGTGGGCAACCTCATATATGGGGCAATTTCTGTAATAGAGAGATTTCCTATAGTGTGACAAGAAAAAGACCCACAATATAATAGAAAAATGTAGAGAAGGTTCAAATAAAAAAATTTTTTAAATTCACAGAAAAACAAACCCAGTGATCAACAAACATTTGAAATATCACTTTATATCCATTGAATTGGCGACATTAAAAAGAGCTGTAACAATCTTGTGGTTACCACAGGGAACAGGGTAAGGGGGAGTGGCAAATTAGGGGTATGGGATTAACAGATACAAACTACTATATATAAAAAATAGATAAGCAACACGGATATACTGTATAACAGAGGGAATTATACCCATTATCTTGTAATAACCTATAATGGAATACAGTGTGCAAAAATAATGAATTACTGTGATGTATACCTTAAACATAATATTGTAAATAAACTATAATTCAGTTTAAAAATAGAGCTATAAAACCCATTGCTAGTGAAGATACAGAGACTAGGGTTCTCTTGTACGTTGTCCGTGGAGTTGCAAAGCTCTGCAGCTTTTCTAGAAGGCAACGTAAAAACATCTATTAAAACCTAAAATACACTTCCCCTTCAACTGAGAAATCCCACTCCTGGGAATCTACCTCACAGAAACGCAAGTGCACATTTGTATGGTCATATGTCAGAGGATGTATACTGTACCATTGTTTGTAGCGGCCAAAGGAACTTCAGCCAAGTGGCCAAAGAGAAAGCTTATGGATGTAGGAAGGGCTGACTACATTACAGTACATCCACATCATGGAATGCTATGTGACCAACAGAAAGAATGAAGTACTGTCCTTCCAGATGATTTGGAGGGATTCCCAGATTTTGATTTCCTTCATGATGGGTTTCATACCTTTACTAACACATTGATTGAGATAATATATAATGACTGAAAGATATTTTGGAGTCCATTAGGTTTTAAACAAATTCATATTTTATTAATCCCAACATTTTCTCTCTCTATTTGAAATATGATAGCACATGTATTTGTGAGACATACTGTTTATTCAGCCTACATGCAATGCCCAGTGTATATGAGGAGCTATAGAACATGGGCTCTGTGGCTTTTTAGAGTCAAGTCCTCATGTTTGGAATGAATGAGCTGGACCACGGGAAGGATGCATGTTATTACACACAGAGTTGAGTGGCAGTTAATATCTTAACAGTGTTTGCATTTTAAGACGTGGCAATTTATTCGTCTGATTACATCTTTGGTTTCTTTTGAGGCAATGCAGCTAGCACTGCGGGGTGGGGTGAGATGAGTGAAAGAGGCTTCTCCATGATATTGTCAATCACAATACATGTGAAAGTCTATCCTGGCTTCCAGAGTGCAAAATTGTACTGATTATATTTACTGTTCCACGTCTCAAGCTTCATGTAAAAGCAAATTCAGGAGACTTCCCTAGTGACGCAGTGGTTAGGAATCCGCCTGCCAATGCAGGGGACATGGGTTCGAGCCCTGGTCCAGGAAGATCCCACATGCCACGGAGCAACTAAGCCCGTGTGCCACAACTATTGTGCCTAGAGCCCATGCTCCACAACAAGGGAAGCCACCGCAATGAGAAGCCCATACACTGCAGTAAAGAGTAGCCCCTGCTCGCCGCAACTAGAAAAAGCCCGCACCCAGCAATGAAGACCCAATGCAACCAAAAATAAAAATAAATAAGTAAATTAATTTTAAAAAATCACTTAAAAAAAGCAAATTCAGGAAAACTTTATGTATGTTTTATAATAAAATATTTAAACATATAAGAAAAATGGAGACATGTAACAAATACCTGTATACCTGGTACTGAGAACAGCAATGCTAAAATTTCTTCCTATCAGACTTGAAAAGACATAAAGTGTTACAGAAACTATTGAAGTTCTTCTCATATCTCTTCCCAGTCTCAGCTCTATTTCCATTGCTTGGATGGCATTTTAACGAATTCTAGCTGTACTTTATCTTCACATAGTGTGTAGAATCCAACACACTCTCAAAAGGACCTTAATAACAACAGCAAAGTCACCATACTTCAAAGCCAGAGTGGATTGTTACGTTGCATTTTTCTTAGTCTCTCTTACAGAGAAGAAAGGAACCTTCCCTGTCCCAAATCAAAGGACGATGGTATGCATTCTCTCCACTCACCTTGTAGTAAAGCACTAAGCAAGTCACTTCTGTGGTATAAGACATTGCAGAACTTCCATTAGCATTCTACATCTGCACCTTTTTGTTTTTATGCTGTTGGTAAGTAAGGGAAAGCATAAATCGAACACCTTACTCTGAGCAGGTCCACATTCCATCAACACAGCCAGTTGAAATGCTGAATGTTTATTCAATCATCTGGTTAGCAAATTATTCAGCTGGCTTTCAAAAACACTTTATCGTGGAAAATCTCAAAAGTATGCAAATGTGAGGACTAGTATAATAAACCCTCTTGTACCGTCATCCAGCTTCAACAATGATCAAATCAGGGCGATAATGGAAAAACTCAGATTTTTTCTTCCTGAGTGGGAAAGAACTCTAGATCTTCCCTACGGTGTGTTTCTTCTGTGTTTCTCCTTGACGACTCACCCAGAACACTTCACTACTGACACTTCTGGTTGCCAAATATGTGGAGGATTTTCCCCATACCAAGCATTTCTCTGTGACAGCTGGCTGTCGTACAGTTTAACTCAATTCAAACCCTACCTGCCTGGAGATAGTGTTAGGTCCCACAGGTTGAGGGCTCAGTCCCACAAGACTGCCCCATTCACTTCATATGCCTGTTGGGATTTTATGGAGGCTTCCTCACGTAAGTATGATCAATTCTTAACTCCATTTCCAGCCCCTCTCCCCCCTCTGGAGGATTAGGGGTAGGGCTGAAAACTCCAAGCTTCTGATCATGGCTTGGTCTTTCTGGTGACCAGACCTCATCCAGGAACCATTCAAGAGCTCACCCAGGGTCACCTCAGTAAAAAAAAAAAAAAGAGACACTCCTAGTGCTCTTATCGCTTAGAAGTTTACAAGGGATCAAGGAGCCCTGTGTCGGGATGGGGATCAAAGACAAATATTAGAACAAGAGATGCTCCTAGTATTATCACAAGGGTTTTAGGAGCTCTGTGCCAGGAGCCAGGAGCAGAGACCAATACATATATATTCTGTTGTCTTACAATGGCCTATCCTGTTTTCTCTCTAACCCTACCACTGTGTTATTATGAAGCAGATATCAAACATTGTGTAATTCTACCCATAAACATATCAGTATGAATCTTTAAAGGATAAGGATGCTTTTTAAAGAAACATAACCACCAGAAAGCATTATCACCCTTCAAATAATAGTATTTTGTTAATATTATCAAATATGAAGCAGTGTTCAAATTTCTCTGATTCACATTTTTTTTCCAGGGTGTGTTTGAATTGGGATATAAATAAAGTCCATATCTTGCAATTGGTTGACATATCACTTAAAATCTCTTTCATGCTGTTCACCTCAATGAGGTTTCATACGGTTCACCTCAATCTCTTTCTTTTTATTCTTGCTATTTGTTTTTGTTGTTGTTTTTCCAGAAAACAGGTCTTTTGTCCTGTGAAGTCTCCCATATGTGGATTTTGTTGATCACATTTCTGTAGTTTCCTTTAACATGTTCTCCAGTCCCCTGTATTTACTTAATTTGGAAGGTGGTTATAGAGGCATAATCAGATTCAGATTTAATTCATTATTTCATTTCTAGGCAAGATTTGGTTGTTTTTAAAAGCAATATTGATGAAATCGGTGTATGCAAAAGTGAAGAGAGTTGAGCAGTGAGGGAAAGGGGAGTTTTATTTGAAAACTTCCCTGGTGGTGCAGTGGTTAAGAATCTGCCTGCCAATGCAGGAGACACGGGTTCGATCCCTGATCTGGGAAGATCCCACATGTTGCAGAGCAACTAAGCCCTTGCACCACAACTACTGAGCCTGCGCTCTAGAGCCCATGAGCCACAGCTACTGAGCCCACGTGCCACAGCTACTGAAGCCCGTGCACCTAGAGCCCATGCTCCGCAACAAGAGAAGCTACTGCAATGAGAAGCCCGCGCACTGCAACGAAGAGTAGCCCCTGCTCGTCGCAACTAGAGAAAGCCCGCACGCAGCAAAGAAGACCCGATGCAGCCAAAAATAAATAAATAAATGTATTTTAAAAATCTATTTTATTCAAAATTATGGCCTTAGAATTGTTCCTATTTAACATCTTTCAAATTGATCAGATATTTTTATATTCAAGACATGACAGGGAGACATCATCAAGGGCACAGTTGCCTCTGTGATGGATGTGAGAACGTGATGACCTTGGACCAGTCACAACTTCTTGTCTTTAAAGTCAAGTTCACACTGACAATTCAGTAGCACAATTCGTGGGCTCATTTGAGAAAGAAAAAGATGACTATGGAACAAGAGTTTCAATCTGAATGGCACAGTGCTCGTGGTGTCATACCCTTATCTAACGTAGAGGTAAATGTGGGATGGTCCTTTCCACCTGCAATAGGATATTGGAGTGAGATGCCAGTATGATAAAATCAGGTATAAAAGAGAATGGAAGACAAACACACATATGTGGTATTTAGCAAAGCAAATTTTGAATAGCAGTTCTTTGACAATTGTACCTTATTCACTTAGTTTGGGAATAGACAATGGTGAGGGAAGATTTTTGAAGGAGAGGACATCTGTAAAGAGTGATATGCTGTAAAGCGCATCCCTTACCTGGTGAAGAAGACTTGTGGGCAGCCATCCAAGGGCTGCAGGTGTGACACCCCACCCCATCCACCCAGATAGTTGAGAGGCAGTGGGGTAGATCTAACTTCCAACTCAGGAAATACAGAGGCCAGAGATGAATGGCAGATTTCCCTCGTGGTAGAACCAGGAGGAAGCTGTGACTTTGGGAGGGACTACTTGCTTCCCAGAATTTGTCCAGACACCTAGAGGCACACCTACAGAGGTAAAAGCCCTCTGTGGCAAGAAGTTTGGAAGTAAATGTGGGATTCTTAGGTGCAGCAGAAAACGCTTTAAGTCACAATCTAGAACGAAAATGACTTTGTACAGGTCAAGAAAGGAACTCTGAAGAGAGACTGCCGGAAAAGCAAACTTTTGTGGAATTCAGGAAAGGGTTTACAAGAGAAACAATTAGCTATAGGCATCTGTCATGCCCAGAGGGCATCTGAAAATCACCTGGAGAGCAGGTGTGAGGGGGTTGCTTATCTCTGAAGTTAAAAATGTCAACATAAGGAAGTTTTAATGTCTTCAGTGTTCTCCTCATAGCATTCCCATTATTATTATCCTTTATACTTTTTGATGTATACACACACACACTCGCATTCATTTCTTATAATTATCCCAGCTAGTAGTCTGGGAAGAGTGGGCATTATTTTCTCCACTTTATAAATGGGAAAAATGAGACTCAGAGGGATTAATCGCTACCCAGTGCCTTAGGGTTTTAAAGTGGTAAACCCAGAATAGAACAGAGGTCTTCTCACTGCTATTCTAATATTCCTTCTTCTAGATGCTGCCATCTCACTGGGTTTGATTACTTAATTACAACATCCTCACTCCATTTAGCGTTCTGATCTCCCTTGAGCACTCCTTTCATAGAGGGTTACACTGAAGAAATATTAGAAGTTTAAAAATCCGATTCAGACTGTGGCTCTGGATTTGCTGCCAAGTTTTTGCAAAGTGCTTTTCAGTAATTCCTAATTCCTTAAACATGGAAACCCCCTGCCTAAGTGTAGCCCGAGAAAATGTGCTCCGGTGCTTAGGAAAGCCAAAAGTGTGTGTTTAAATACATGAAACCTCCCCGTCTCCTCATACAAGCACAGCCAATGTCACCCATTTGTCTGTACAGAATGCTTTAAAATAACCCTCACTGAAATACGCAGGCACTTGTTACGTCATTCTGTGGGTTGCCGTATTTGTGTTGTTTTGGGAGTTTTTGCAAGTTCAGCGCTAGGAGCTTCTTTCCCTTTAGTTTGACAAGACTGTATCGAGTGCCCTGATGTCAGAACCCCTGTACAGGATGCTGGAGGGCCAAAGAAGAAGGTTAACGGTGGGCTCCAAAGAAAGACGATGGGAAAGAGTCCACAGAACTGCAAGACGGGCGCCAACAGGGAACTTGAATTCCTCAGCTGAGCTCCAAATCTGCAGAGGAGATGTCTTGGCCAGCTTGGGCTCTGAGGGACTCTGTGTGGATGAGGACAGGGCTTTGGATGCGGGTATCAAAGTCGTAATAGATTTGGTCTCTTTAAGGTCCAGGAAGGTTTATCCCGAGATGGTGTCTTTGGACGAAGACTTGTCATTATTTCAAGTTTCTGATCCAGCAAAAGCTCACTGACTCTCTAACTGGAGCTGCTCTTCCCCTCTGCCTCAGAGCTTCTCTGGCCTGATTTCTGTCTGATAACCCAGCCCCGAATTGGCCTGGACCCCTGATCTTAATCCCTGTTCATGATAAATCTGAAGACCTCTTTCTCTGTTCATCCTGCAGGGACATAGTAACCGGCTGCCTTTCTACCCCCTAGAAGTAATCATTCTTGCCCTATCCGCAGCATCTCTCCCACATGCTTCCTTTTATTCTGCATTCTGTTTAAGTGTTTCCTCTATACAGCAAATTCTCCTGAACCAGTTGGCCTCTTTGTGTTTCATGGACTTGTTTTTTTCCCTTCAGTTGCTTTTGTTACAGCTTGCATTTGTTGGTTTGTTGTTTCACTTAATTTCTTTCTCCCTCCTCCCCCACCTCCAAGTGTAAACTCCATGCAAGCAGGGGTCAGACCTACCTTCTCCACTGCTTGTATTCTTTTTTTTTTAAATTATATTTTAGCTCCATAGAGGTTTTTTTTTTAATTTATCTATTCATTCATTTTTGGCTATGATGGGTCCTCGCTGCTGTGTGCGGGCTCCCCCTAGTTGCGGGGGGCAGGAGCCACTCCCTGTTGCGGTGCGCGGGTTTCTCACTGCGGTAGCTTCTCTTGTCGTGGAGCACGGGCTCTAGGCACGCGGGCTTCAGTAGTTGTGGCGCACGGGCTGAGTTGCTCCGCGGCATGTGGGATCTTCCCAGACCAGGGATCGAACCCGTGTCCCCTGCATTGGCGGGCGGATTCTTAACCACTGCGCCACCAGGGAAGTACCACAATCTCTTTTATTAAAGCACTTGAATTTAATAGCAGTAACCAGGTAAGCAGGTCATTCTTTTTATGAACATACGTTAGTTTTATTTGACAGAACAGTTCTGACAGAACAGAATACAACTGAGAAGAATGGCTAAGGCAGCCTTGGGAAATATTTGAACCTAGAATAATTTCTCTGTTCACTTTCATTTACATCATGTAGCCACCTTCTTGAAGCAGATAATTTTTTAGAGACATTTTTAATAATGCAACTTTTTCCTTATAAATTAATTATAAATCATAGACGGGAATTAAAATCTCTTCCTGCCTGCTCTTTAACTTTTGGGTCTGCATAGCATCAAAGGATGTCTAGTCTGAACTTAATGTCTCCCTGTTCTGATACAAGGCATGTGTTTACTTTTATGAGCTGAACTATTTAAAAGGAAGGCTTTTACCTGATTTTCTAGACCTCTCAGTAAGAAATGCGTGTGTCATTTCTTCTGTGCCTTTGATCTAAATGTTTCAAATTCCTTGTTTTATAAATGGCACGAGAGAAAGAGAGTACCTAACACTGCATGCAAAAGCTCTGAGAGTAATACACACACAAATAAATTTCATTTATTCAACAAAGATTTATTAAGCTGGGAAACATTGTAGGTAGGCAAAGATATTGAAAAAATAGACAATAGCCTCTGATTTAAGAAAGAAACTTTTAGTCTAGTAGGAAAGACAGACATGTAAATAATTAGAAGCCAGTATGATGGGTCTGAGGGATAGACGAGCAAGCATGAAATGTATTGGGAAGACAGAACAAGGAGGGACTAACTGCCCGGCGGTGTCCTCTGCTGCTACATGCTCTCGTGACAGCTGTGTACAAAGACAGCACATGGAAATACACTCTGTCTTGGGAAAATGTCAGGCTGCGTTGCTTTTGTCCTCTCTGCAACACCTCCTACTGGGCTTACTCTTTTCCAGACACTCTTGGAACAGGGACCTTGGATTGACCACCAAACATAGACTTTGCTTTCTAGCTTTGACCTTCACGTCCCCTCCAGGTCACAGCGCCCTGCCCCACAGCTCCATACACTAAATGAAAAGCCAGTGGTCTTCGACCTTGCTTGCACAGCGGAATTACCTGGGGAATTGTAAAATATACTGATGCTTGCGTCCCTACAGAGATTCTGTTTTTATTGTGTTTGGCTTCTGTAGATGGTCTCTTATATTCCCACCCACTCCTGGCTTTTGATGTAGGCATACAAGCAATCCATTAGAAGGCTCATTCTAGTCTGTCAGCACAAGGCGCAGGGCGTAGACGTGAGTGCCAGATCAAAACCTCTCCAACTCATAGCTATGACAGCTCACCCAAGAGATCTTCTACCTTCATGGATTACTCAGCACCCTGGTTTCCATTAGTGGCACCTAGTTTGATTTTAGAGGGAATCCCTTAGAGGTTTTGCATGTCTGCACCCAATCAGTCGGCTTTATCAAAATAGTGCAGATCAGCGGCCTGGCAGTAGATTTACTTGAGGGAATTGCAGACAAGGTGGGAAAGTGAGTGGAGCTGTCAGTGTGAGACATGAATTGAGCTGGAGGGCTGTGTCTTTCAGATGCACGACTACTAGTTGAGTTCTGGTGTGAACTGAACATGCCCTTCAGTGACCAGTGATGGTTGTTTTTCCAAGTCATGAACATTTTGATCCTTCCCGAGTTGACTGAATGGGGCAGAATTCCCCTTTAGTTAATCCTGTGAGAGCAATGCCAGGTGATTCAACTGTTTAGATAGAGACAGGTTCCCCCAAACCCCTCTACACTTTAGAAATTTAATCGACACCATAGAAATCTAATCTTCCCAATTTAATAGCGTAAATGCATTTTTTTGTGAAGCACCTCGGTTTGTCACCCAAACTCCACTGGTCACCTACTTCAATACCACAATTTTTGCCTATTCCCATTCACTGCATGAACACCCCCAATCGCTTCTGTTCACGGCAGAACTAGCTATTTCCCTATACCTGCTTGCCTCTCTCATGCCACAGAAGTTAGCCAAAACTGAGAAGAAAGTTATAGTGCAAGAATCTCTGGGGAAACTCTAAATTCGCAAGATTGTTATAGGATTATGTTATCCTAACGTAGATCCCGGAGGAAGGACAGAAAAAGGGCACATACTGTTTAGTTCTCCAACTCAAGCACACTGTTCAGACTGAAAACTGGAGAACCATTTCTAGGGATCTTCAAGCTCTTCCCTCAGGGTACTCACCACTTTCTCACTCTGCTGTTTTTCCTTTTGGGTTTACAAGGTTTCTAAACCACCCACTTCAGCTCTTTCCTTGGTTCCTCCTTTCTGTCTGCTCCTGTGTAATGATTGCCCCGTTTTCCGCATATTTTGGTTTTGACCTCTGGACTTTCCTCTGGGGCATCACCTCCTGTCGGGTGACAATGGTAAGAGGAAATCTGTCTCAGGGCTCCTGGCCCCTATGTAACCTACCAGACAGCTCTGTCTCCTGTCAGACCCCATGCCAGCAGTGTAAGGGAATTAGGGAATTGTGTAGGGTCTTAGGAAGGATTTGCTGGAGGAAATGATGCTGAGCAGATGAAAAGGAGGAAAGGCATTCCAGAAAGAAAGAACTGTAGGGATAAAGGCAAGAAAATGGGAGGTAAATAGGATGCTTGGGAATCTCAAGTCATTTATTTATTTTGGATTGAAGGTAAAGAGAATATGGTAGGGTTTTAAGATATGAAGTCAGAAAGGTGGCCAAGACCAAAACCCCTATATACGCATAACTACAATATCAGGCTTTCTGTAATAAAGCGTCATGTGTGTAGTGGGAATGCTCAGTGCTCCAGGAGTTTCTGGAAGCTGTTTATGACTGAGACGATTAGGAAAAACACATAAGAGTAACCGATATTTGAACTGAGCCTTAATTTAAGGATATGTAAGATTTTTATATCCGAAATGAAAGGAAAAGGATGGAAGGAAAGGAATTTGCCTTCATGGGTGAAAAGTGACCAGTATTGGGTGTAGCTGGGCACTTTGATAGGAAATGCTGTTTAATACGCTAACACATTTTTTTGGCCTAAAACCAAAACAATCTATGCCTTATACTTTCTTAATCCTTGTAGGGCATCACCTTTATCTCTTTGACAGCACCTACCATTTTCATTCTTTTTTATGTAAATCAGGGATCTCCCTGGGGCTCTAAATCCTTTAAGGGTCTTGTCTCACCTTTGTGTCCCCAACAAAGGCAGGCCTGGCCACGGCATGCGCACAGTAGGGGCCCAATAACTGTCTGCTGAATGTATAAATAAAGACTGAGGGCCTTGTTTTCCTGTTATTGTTTAGACAGCCCCTTTTCAACTCCATGCAAATAGAGAGTTTGGGTTGGAGGGAAAGTGTTGGACCAGGAGCCAGGAGAGCCAAGTCCCAATCCAGGCTGGCCACTA
The DNA here is from genome assembly GCF_964270905.1 of Leucopleurus acutus. NCBI lineage: Eukaryota > Metazoa > Chordata > Mammalia > Artiodactyla > Delphinidae > Leucopleurus > Leucopleurus acutus. The sequence goes on along the minus strand of NC_139163.1, from coordinate 25,636,699 downwards.
ACTGAGCGGGTGATACCGAGTCTAAATCTCCCCGTCTATAAAATTAGGTCAATGGGGCTTCCCTGGTGGCGCAGTGGTTGAGAGTATGCCTGCCGATGCAGGGGACACGGGTTCGTGCCCCGGTCCGGGAAGATCCCACATGCCGCGGAGCGGCTGGGCCCGTGAGCCATGGCCGCTGAGCCTGCGCGTCCGGAGCCTGTGCTCCGCAACGGGAGAGGCCGCAACAGTGAGAGGCCCGCGTACCGCAAAAAAAAAAAAAAAAAATTAGGTCAATGTTCTAGATTGTTCTAGATTGTTTTTCAGCCTTTTAGCCAACATGGACTCATTTTGCATCCTTTGTTCACCCATTTAAAAATTTTTGTTTATAAAATAGTGACTCTTCATTTTTACACTAGCTATGCCTGCCAAACAGAGTCTCTGATGCAATGGAGTGACTGACACTAAGTGGATTTAAAGGTCCTGCTAAGATCATTGGGGGTGATCTAATGGCATATAACATCTTCATTATGCTTTTTGGAAATGTTTAAAATAGCTGATAGGACTCTAGGAGTCTGAGGACCGTAATTTGGGAACCCTCAGCTGGATGGTCCCTGCTGGCGCTGGTCTGAAATTTTTCTGGAGTGATTCCCCCATCTTGAATAAGGAGAAATGCGTACCACTGAACGATTTCAGAATAATCTTATTTCCTCTATGTAAGACATATATTTATGTATTTTAAAGTGAATGTGACATAATCACAATCTGCTTGTAAGCATTTTCAGAAACTATACACTACTGTTTGAGAAAATCAGAGATGTTGTTAGTATAAGTTTGTGTGCCCAACACACAGTGAGACCAAACACACCAAAACGTTGGAGTTTGGAGCAGAGAAAGATTTATTGCAGCGCCCTGCAAGGAGAGGGGTGGCTCATGCCCTAAAAAGGCCCCGAGCTCCCTGAAGGGTTTCAGCGAAGCATCTTTAAAAGCCAGGTGAGGGAGGTGGGGTCACAGGGTATGTGATCAACTCATGCACAGTCTCTGATTGGCTGCTGGTGAGGTAGCAGGGTGGGGTCACAGTGATCAGTGATCAGTCCTTAGGCCCCAGGCCTCCTGGAGCGATGTGCTTGGGTCATCCAGTAGTTAACATCTTCCATTTAGTGGGGGTTTTTCACATCTGTAGAACGACTCAGAAATGTGCATCAAACACTGTTATCTAGGTACTTCAGAGAGGAGCTAAAGCAGAGGATTTGGAGGAAGGCCTGTCCTGGGAAGGCCCCATAGGGTCCTGATCAGTTACAATGTCCCTGAATGGTTAGGAAGCCAAGGGTAAGAATCTTTGTTAAGTGCATGTTTTATTAAAGTTTCTTTTTTTGCTCTCTAAAATTTTATTTATTTATTTTTCCACACTGCATGGCAGGTTGTGGGATCTTCCCCAACCAGGGATCAAACCCGTATCCACTGCAGTGGAAGCGTGGAGTCTTAATCACTGGACCACCAGGGAAGTCCTGCTCTCTAAAATTTTAAACAGGAACGCCAGGCTCACAATTGTTCTAGCTCGTTTAGGATTCTTTCCCAGTACTTCCCTCAGCCCTAGGCTTCTTTTCCCTGTCAGTCAATGCCCCCCCATGTTCGAATAATCCTTGAGAGGAAGTTGAATGCGCTTCTCTATGCAGCACAAATTTCCACTTCTGTAGGAAGACAAATGGAGCAAATTGGGTTACGACTGAGAAGGACATTACGGTGTCAGTGGAATAAGTCCTTATTTCGTTTTATTGGCTTCCTTGGAAAGTGCAAACTTCAATAGCCATATATGTTCTCTTGGGCAACACCAAGTCTCTCTTGTGTTTTATTTTTAGTCTTGACAAGAAAGCTGTCTTTGCAATTTGCCTCAAAACAGGTGATGGATGGATGTAATATTTATCCTCAAACAAAGGTGCAGCAAGAATAACAATAACCTACATTTATACAATGCTTATACATATTGTATATCATTTGATACTTGTAGCAACCAGTGCAAGACAAATTGGCATTATTTCTCCTAAATGAGAACTTGAGGGTCACGGGAGGTGTTTTTTGTTTTTTGGTTTTTTTTTTGTTTGTTTGCACCACGCGGCATGCAGGATCTTAGTTCCCCGACCAGGTATCAAACCTGTGCCCCCTACAGTGGAAGCACAAAGTCTTAACCACTGGACCGCCAGGGAAGTCCCAAGTTGCCTTGTTTAAGGTCACTCAGTGAATCAGTAAAGAAGCCAGGATTTGAATCCTTATCTCTCTGTCACCAGTACCCACGATTTTCCTATCCAGAATGTTGCCCTAAGCTTTGTTATTATTTACCCAGGGATAAGAAGGATTCCCCTGCGCAGTACACAGATCAGATGCCCAACATACACAATGCCCAGCATGAGCACTGGACTGAAATGAACAGAAAAAGTGGTGCTACCTGAAAAGTGTCATTATTTTTAGGAGAGGCTGACAGAGGGACAAATAAAACTATTAACTCAGCTTTTAAAGAGGCAATAAGCAATATTAGCAAAGGTAGAATTGAAGAAAATCATTGAAGGAGTAATGTTTATTTAGCAAATTCAGATGACCCATGTGAAAATTATTCAAGCTTAATAGCTTAGAAATGCAAATATAGAAAAATGAGAGACAAATTAATCCCATCAAAATGGCAAAGATTCTTAAAAAGTCATAAGATGAAGTTTTGCGAAGAATGAAGGGAAATGAACTTCTCGTAATTGCTTTTGGGTTTTAAAATTGGTACAACCGCCACAAGGGCAATTTGGCATCTTTATAAAAAATCCTAGATGTATGCATTATCATATATCTGTCTTCCTGTGCTAGGTATTATGCTAGATAGTAGGAGAGTGATGGATGGTAAGCGAGCTATTATTCCTGCCTTCCTGGCAGGAGAGACAACTAAATAGGCAATCACAATAATGTGATCATTTGATGAAGACTATAAAATAGATTTTCCTACTTTTGCAATAATGATATCTGTGTATATGTGCATGTAGAATATTAAATACACTAAAAGAATATATACCAGAGTTTAATGGTGTTTGTTTCATCTTTGTATTGTAGAATTGCGGGCTATTTATATTCTTTTTAAAGTTTTTCTATATTTTTCAAATCCTCCTATAATTAATAGGAATTACTAGAATAGTAAAACTATATCATGAATTCCTGTCTTTTTTACTAGCAATGAAAATCAGTCAGTTCGTGAGTCAATAAGAACCAGGCCTGGTGGCATATAAAAATCTAGAATTTTACACGCAGTACACTTTGGGGCAAGCCTCTGTGTATGCATCTGAAATCCAGATAGTCTCTTCCTCACTCACTTCTGCTTTCTTTTACTGCGTTTGTGTGTCTGAGCTGCTGGTGTTTGGACCCAATTATCATTATTGGTTTTCAATACAGTTTATCAGTGAGACCGGAGTTCAACCTTGAACTTAAGCTCTGTTGGCTAATGAGCTTGCCCTCCCTCTTACCTCTGCCCAAGAAGGAAACTAGGTCCCCAGGACCCCAAACTTCCGGTTGAATATTCCTGGATACATCTCTAGGAATACCTGAGAAATTCTTTTTTTTTTTTTTTTTTTGCGGTACGCGGGCCTCTCACTGTTGTGGCCTCTCCCGTTGCGGAGCACAGGCTCCGGATGCACAGGCTCAGCGGCCATGGCTCACGGGCCCAGCCGCTCCGCGGCATGTGGGATCTTCCCGGACCGGGGCATGAACCCGTGTCCCCTGCATCGGCAGGTGGACTCTCAACCACTGCGCCACCAGGGAAGCCCGAGAAATTCTTTAGGGCTTAGGATCTAGAGAGTTTTTAGAGCATCCTGTTGTCATGTTCTTTCACCTCCCGCCTTCGAATCAAGTGAGTTCTTGCTTCTAGACTTGGAGATTTGGACTTTTAGGTTCCCACCTGCCCTCCAGGGAAAGCAGCTAACTCACTGAATTAGTTCTTTAATTCCATCACCTGACACTCTGGATCATCGCTTCTCTTCTGCTGGCTAGTTGGAAGACCCCAGAATGCCTTGCAGATATGGTTTATTATAAACTCCCATTCCAACTTCTTTCGTTGGCCATCCACCTGTCCTGTATTTAACCATGAGCTTTCCCTCAGCAACACCTCAAGCTTCTCAGTTAAACCTCCTGATTTTATATTCAGGCTGCACAGAAACTTGATATTTATGACAATTGGCAAACATTTTTTTTCCCCAAAAGTTAAATAATTACGAGGTTGTGTGACTCTAATATTCTTTTTAGGAAGTGATGAATTATCCTCATTTAGGCCATTAAATAAAAAGTAATCAAAATATCTCGCAAGTCCTATGATTTATGTGCTGCCTGATAGTTCTAACATTTAAATAATGATTTATTTCTCCTTGGGATCCAGTGACAATAACAGAACTTTAAAAGAATTTGAAGAATCAAATGCCTATGGCAAATATTCTTGGGAAATATTAAAGCAAAAGGCAAAATATATCTAGTTAGCACGATAACATTAAATGAATTTGAAGGTGGCTTCTGTATTATTTAAGTATGTTCTGAGGATAGAAACACTTAGAATGTCAAAATTCCCCTTAGTTTTTCAATGGGGTACTATCTTTAGTCTCAGAAGGAGAAGACAAATTGAGACACAATATTTATTATTAAATATTAGTTATTTGACAGTGCATGGCAGTAATGATTTATCACCATTTTGGTGAAGTTCACTTATTTCCCTAAAATAATTAAGACCAGCAACTCTTCAAGTTATTTATTTTAGAAAGATCAATGACAATATATTCATTGCTGAATACTCCAGTACTAGGGATTTGCACTAAGTGAGGTCTTATTCGTATCAGGGACCAATCGTTGACATGATTCTCATGAAACTCAATGGGACTTAGACTTCTATATTCATATTTCTATGCTATTAAGCCTGAATAATTTTTCATATGGGCCATTTGTATTTGCAAAACAAACACTATCCCTTCAATGCTTTCGCTTTAGTTCTACCGTTACGGATATTATTTATCACCCCTTTAAGTCTTAGCCTCTTATGTAAGCTGTTTCTTCTTCTTTTTCTCTCACATGTTAATTTCTGACGATCTCATTTCTTACAATTTCCTGAGTAAACCTGTTACCAACTATCTAAGTAGCAAAAGAAAAAATGTTGAATTAAGTCTGACTTTCTGTGCTAGAGATCTGAAAATTATTTGTATTTATTTAAGGGTGAGAAAATAACTTTTCCTGTTCAGCATATTTGATACATATTCATTAAACACACAAACAAGTGTTTGTGTTCCCTTAAGAATCAACTGCCTCCTCAAAATATGTTTAGGAAAGAAAAGAGATTTGTTCCACATCCAGCCCTGAGTCTGTTCAACTCACATCCCTGAGTCGAGAGGGCATTGCCTACTGCTATACACTAGGCTCCTGGCATCATCGGTTACCCTGAACTCCAGGACCACTTTCGCAACAGGGCTAAGAATTTGGATCATTTGGTCTTAACAGAATGATGTGAGAAAGCCCATGCTTCCATTTATTATTTGTTTTTGTTTTTTTTTTAAGAAATATTTATTTGAGGCTTAATAATTTGTTGGGTTTATTTTATTTTTTAAATACTTTTTTTTTTGATGTGGACCATTTTTAAAGTCTATTGAATTTGATACAATATTGCTTCTGTTTTGGTTTTTTGGCCGCGAGGCATGTGGGATCTTAGCTCCCCGACCAGGGATTAAACCCACACCCCCTGCATTGGAAGGTGAAGTCTTAACCACTGGACCGCCAGGGAAGTCCCTCATTTATTATTTGTAATAGACCTTTGTCATTCTTTTCGATGACTGAGCCTTGGAACCTCCTTACTGTATTTGGAGAAGCACCCACATTTTGAGGCAAAGCCTGCTTCTCACTATGAATGTATGCTAGATAATCACATTCCCATCATCTTTTGCAAAAAGCTGCATGATGTGCCCTAGGCATCAACCATCACATATACAAATGAATCAGGAGCTACTTTCGTGCAGAAGTTAAATACTATTCAGAAGCTCTCTGGGGATCTGTGGAGGCAGCTCCTAGAGGTAACTGTGGCAGTGGTGCGTGTCCAATGTTTGTGGTGCCAATCTTGGAAGCGGCAGTGTTGTGTACAGTGACGGTAGCAACCTTGTCTTGGACCATCTGTGGCATTATTTGGGCTTTATGCCTGGCTGCATGGCCCCAGAGCCTGGCTCTCTAGAGATTATATAAGCAACCCAACATCCTTTATGTTAACTTTTAAATTTTGATATAATTTAAAACTGACAGAAAATTGGCAAGGATCTACAAGAAATTCCTATATACTTTTAGATTAGGGTTTTGTTTTAATCTTCCTTAAAAAATTTTTTTTAGGGGAAATAATCTCAGACTCACATAGAATTTGCAAAAGCAGAACATAGTTTCTATATATCCTTCACCCAGCTTCTCCCAATGATAATAACTTAACAAAACCATAGCATAACTATCAAAACTGGGAGATTGATAACAAATTACTAGTTAAACTACAGACTTTATTTGGATTTCACCAGTTCTTATATGCACTTAAAAGAGATGTATGTAGTTCTACAAGATTTTCTCCCATGTCTAGATTTGTGCAACCACCATCACGATCAGGACACAAAACTTCCATCACCCCAAATAAACTCCCTTTGCTTCCACTTTGCAGTCACACTTTCTCCAAACCATTATCCTTGGCAACCGTGGATCCATTTCCCATCACGATTTTGTTATTTCGAGAGTATTGTATAAATGGAATCATGCAGTATGCATACTCATCTCCTAAAGATAAACAATAATTCTTAGAAGCAATTCAGCTTTATCCAAAATAAGGAAGAGGAATACTTTCTTTTCTTTTTTCTTTGAGAAACATTTTCTAAACACATCATATTCTGTATAGATTCTTCTACCCATTGTCTCCACTCTGTAAACAGTGTTTTCTGTTATCATGCAAAATAATCTCTTCTCTGACACCAATCTCCTGTTTCCAGATGATGGCTAGATATGGGGTCTCAGAGCTCTATTTCATTGATCTGTCAGACACATATGCATGTACTCCTGTTGCCACCTTTAGTTAGCTAAATGCCAATTTTTTTTCTTTTACTTTGGACCATATTAAATTCCTTGGTATGGCATCCTTCTCAAATTCCCATTAATTAATAAAAAGGTGGGAAAAAAGGTGATGTCAAGGTTTATTACCTTCTTTGTCAATAGCAAACCTCAAAGGATATGAATAGGTCTGTGTGTGTTCCTTCAGTTAAATAAAAAAACACAATGGACACTTCGTTAATATTTCTTTACAACCTAAAGTACCACCTCTCTTTTTTCATTTTGGTACCAACACATGTCTTCTTTGATAAGGGTCTGCTCTCATCATAGGTGACTCGATTTAGTAGAAATAACAATGTCACATAATTCTCCTTGGGTTAACCCAGACACACACATTTACCACTAGTGGGTCTTCTAGTCTTTGTGGTTTTTCTTTATCTCATTTGGCCCTTTGCTGTCCGCTGACTTCTACCTGGCGTTCAATGTAGAGTCTAAGCGCTGAAGGTTGCAAATACAATGCAGGTAGGGGATTCAGAGAGACAAGAGGCATATGAAAGCTGTTTCATTATTTGTCCATATGTGAGTACTGAAATGATTTTTAACTAAAAAACTAGTTAGGACTTCCCTGGTGGCGCAGTGGTTGGGAGTCTGCCTGCCGATGCAGGGGACGCGGGTTCGTGCCCCGGTCCGGGAGGATCCCACATGCCGCGGAGCGTCTGGGCCCGTGGGCCATGGCCGCTGAGCCTGCGCGTCCGGAGCCTGTGCTCCGCGGCGGTAGAGGCCACGGCAGTGAGAGGCCCGCGTACCGCAAAAAAAACCCAAACAAACTAGTTATCCTAATTATATGGTGATTTTATTACACACGGGGCTATCCATGTGTAAGACTAATTCCCTGTAAGCTAGTGCAGCACTTTTATATGAGTATGCTTACAAAATGCTCCAGAGAAAAACTGATAATCTGGGAATGATGGGAATAGAACTTGCTAGAGTTTTGTTGTGAGAAATTTTATAATAGTCATTCTTAATAAAGATGTGTGTTCTTCCTTCCAGAATTACTTGAATGCATTTTTGACAACGTATAACAGCTTATAAAGACTGTAGGGATCTCACCCCTCTGGGCTGAGAGTCGTCTTTGCAATGATTCCATTTTACCATAAAGAATGTGCTGTTCATTAGTTGTGCTAAAGCTGAAACAGGAGTATGAATTACTAGGTTAGAGCTTTAATAACCTCACATGATAAGATTCAGGTAAAACTAGGGTTGAGGTCATATACTACAGATAGATAAACTTGAAACTGGCCTTTTTGTCAGGTACCTGTGATAATTGAGGAAAAATGCAGAGACCATAAGAAATTAACTTTTTTGTCCTTATGTAGGGGTCATAAGAAAAGTTTTGGTATAAATTAGCTCTGAGGGGCCTAGGAAGATGGAACTCACTCTTCAGGGTAGGAAAGGAAGCCAGGATCTGTGAAGTTGTACCAACTTTTTTTTAAACTTGGAATATCAGAAACCTCTACCTTGAACGTGACTATCTTTATTGCTTTGTTACTGTCTAGAACTAAGTTCTCTTCCTCTTTCCTTTAGTATTGAATGACCTTCTCTTGACATCATTTTCTTGTCTCTGTTAAATGAAGTATTTTTGTCCATGTTTAAGCAATTGGTGAATTTGAGAAAGTTGGGAATCAGACAAGAATCCTAGAGCAGTGCTGTCCAATGGAACATTCTCTGATGATAGAAATGTTCTATACTTATGCAGTCCAATATGGTAGCCACTAACCACTGGCTAACCACTGAGTTTTTGAAATGTGACTAGGGTGACTGAGAAACAAAATTCTAAATTGTATTAAATTTTAATTTAAATGACCACAGGTGTCTAGTGGCTAAACTGTGAAACAGCTAAGCTCAAGGAGGAAAATAAACTCAGGTGAGATATTCAGGACTTATTTCATTATAATTCCTTTCATCTAGAGATATTTCTAGAGCTCTTCACTTTTAAAACCTTCGAAATTTTATAATTTGTTTCATTGAAGGAAGCCATTCATTTATAAGCTGTCTCTGAATTATTTTGCTCAAATGCACAAAGCTGCTTTCCAACGTGTCCTTTCTTTCAAGGATGCTTATTCATTCCCTTCTTGACCTGACCACACAGCATCCTTCCCCATATTCATGAGACACACAAGGGCAAGCACATAGGAACTGTATGAAGAGGGTTGTATATATAGACACTGAACATCCTCAGCTTGCAAGAGGCTGGCTTGCAAAGGTTCATTTGTGAATTATGGTTTTGAAACTTAGGATAGATTTTCCCACTGACTCAGGTTACGTGAGCAATATACGCAACTCATTTAACCCAAAATGTAAGTGAAGTTATATTTGCTTTACAGAATCCTCAAAAATGATAAAGTTGCAATTCTAATACAAATACAAAACCATAAATAAAATAAATGTGACAGGGACTTCCCTGGCAGTCCAGTGGTTAAGACGTCGCCTTCCAATGCAGGGGGTGCAGGTTCTATCCTTGGTCGGGAGCTAAGATCCCACATGCCTCGGGGCCAAAAAAACCCGAAAACATAAAACAGAAGCAATATTGTAACAAATTCAATAAAGACTTTAAAAATGGTCCACATTAAAAAAAATAAATAAATGTGACAGTTTTCTATTTAGGGTGAGAGAGGCAAGAAATAGAGGGACCCAAGATGTGCATAGTTTTCTTGAGAGGGGGGGAAAAGAAAGGATGTCAGTGAGGAAGATGTTAGATTAGAGAGTTCAGCAAACCACCTTTGAAGCAGCGCCCTCATCACTGTGCAGTGAGGACGAAGTATGGGGAGAGGGCAGCTGTCCAAGGAGAGGTGCTGAACGTTTCTGAGTTGATTGTTAAAAACTGGTTGGGGAGGGAGTGGAGTAATACCTCTACTCTCGGTAGCTTTTTATTATTTTTAAACAGGACTCTCAAAAGATACCTGAATGACATGGGACTTAATTTCTTCTCAATAAGCTCTAGGAATTAGTCTTCTCAGGCAGGCTTGGCAAGCCTATTCTCCCCATGGATTTGGGAAGAAGAGAAAAATATGTGAGAAATGTCTTTGTTGTAACTGTATCTCCAGGATATAACACAGGGTCTGACAGAGCAGTTGCTGAACACGTGACTGAGGTAATAATGGCAGAGTGAATGCTATGACTCTTGTGCAGAGCTGTTTGTCCAGGAAGGAAACAAAGCAGAGGCTCTAACCTATGGACATTTTGTTTGCATTCTTCTGAGGGTTAAGGACCCTTAGCCTTCCTTAGGCTCTTCTGTAGAGATAGAAATAGTCTACATTTATGTCTTAATTACAGTTAAAGTTTATAGAAGCTTTTACTTGTATGGAATTCGGTCACTTCATTTAATTTCTTTAAATTATCCGTACACTCTCCTTTTTGTACTGCAGTCTACTTTACACGTTTGGTAAATGAAAGATTCTAAGGGGCTTGCCATCATACTGACACCTGCAATTCATCTCTCTTGGGAGAGAGAGACTTGGAAAAATGCAGCCTTCAGTCGACCATGGGGATGAGCTGTTCTTTTTCATGGTGTGACTGAAGTTCTAGTTAGCCCTTGACTGTTTCCTGGGATGCTACTATCATATTCAGATAGAAAAAATGATAGCTTAAATAAAAACTTAGAAACAGATGGTTTTCATCTAAAATTTAACCTCCTTTGAGAATTTCTACATCCACTCAGGCATCCTTTATTGCCCCCATACTTTTGAGATTTTATCTTTTCAAAACATTTTGATCAAATAGACTGGCTGACTTCTGCTTTTGGACAACATGGAGTAACAGGGACAGATTTATTCTCTTGACTGAAACAACTAAAAAAAAAAAAAAAGGCCATATATAAGAAAACAATGATATTCAGAAACTGGACCTCAGGCAGCACAAGGCACTGGTCCCTAAGAGAGGGATAAGCTGAGCCCTATGATTGCTCCAGCTTACTTCCTAGAGAGAGTTTTAGGCCACTGTACAGGAAGGGGGACCCAAGTGAACTGATGATAGTCAATTCCTAGATACTGTGTAATTACGTTTGTAAATTTTCCAGCTGGACCTTTGTACTAGAGATATTTCCATGAAGGTTTATGTTCTGGCCATGTCCACAGCCTTCTTCTGAGGAAAATTGCACTCTCCCCTTCTTTCTGATTAAAGTTGCCATGGCATGGCACGTGCAATGATCAATCAGTGTCCATCCTCATCCTCTGGTTTTGACTGATGGGGCCAGGGATCAATGTTCATGCTTAGGTGGAAAATAAAGGTGTTGCTTGGCAAGAACTTTAACCCAATATCTTGCTCCGTATTGGATAGTAATTAATTGAGCCACTCAGGTCTTCTCTCTTGGAGAGCATAAATGCCAAAAAAAAAAAAAGAGGGGGGCTTCCCTGGTGGTGCAGTGGTTGAGAGTCCGCCTGCCAATGCAGGGGACACGGGTTCGTGCCCCGGTCCGGGAAGATCCCACATGCCGCGGAGCGGCTGGGCCCGTGAGCCATGGCCGCTGAGCCTGCGCGTCCGGAGCCTGTGCTCCGCAACGGGAGAGGCCACAACAGTGAAAAAAAAAAAAAAAGAGGGCACCTAGAACTCAGGTTGTGTCTCAAAAGACTGAGCTATTATTTTGGTTTAACACGAAGCCTGATATATATCCCAGTCTTAAGGAAACCACAGTGCAGAGTGACTATACAGTTGCCGATATGATTTTTCTGTTTTCTTTCACAATAAATTACTATTACCAAAGGTCATATATTTGTGTTTTTTCTTACAAACTAAAATAGCTTCTTTATTCTTATCAATAATAATAGATAGCTATGGTTGAGTCCTTACTGTGAACTAAGCCCACATATTATAGCGTCTCCCCAACAGTCTTGTAGAACAATATATTATTATTACTAATACAATTTTACAGATTATAGCCCAAGGTCAAATTATTAGTATGTATCAGAGGTGGGATTCAAGCCTCAGTTCAAGTTCATCTGACCACCAATTTATACCCCTTTTCTTCCTCTGGTTACCTGCCGTTGATCAATATTTCTTCCACCTAAGTTAATCAGGATACCTAAAAAAAGATGAATCTCAGGGTGTATATTGAACTCAAAACCTGTTTTCAATGTTTTTTTATTTTTGGATAATTATTACTAAAATTGGATCTGTTTTTCTTGGGTGGGTTGTCAGTTAACCACTATTAAAATTCCAGTTAGAGTACTTCTGAATAACCAGTTTCCAAGTAATTAAATAAGAGGCTGTCTTCTTTTTGAGAAAATGTTAGCTGACAACAAACATGTTTTTAGCTAATAGATATCAAATTAAAGGCATTGTAAGTGGTATTTTACTGCCAGGAAGGAGAACTGAATTCTTCTCAGAAAGATTAATATTTCTAATCAAAGAAACACACATACAATTCTCACTTTCAGGTAGAGTCACTTAAGATGGAATTGTATGCTAAGGAAATAGAATTGGTTGCAATCTATGAATATAGTGTGGTTTGAAAAGGTGATTTCAAAAAGTTCAATCAGAAAAGTTCAATGCAGAAAATATAATTTCTTTTAGGAATTATTATGTATATCATCACAACTTAGATTAGCAAATTTGTGTCTTTTGAGCCTACTAAGTAGGTAAAAATCTGGCATAGTTTAGAATATAAGGAAATCTGGAATATAAACTGTTGGACTACACAACAGAAGTGGCTTGAATTCATTGGTATTTTTGGCAAAGGACTAATAATTTCTGTCAGTTTTCCAAAGAACTACAGAAGGAGACTAGGAAAGGAAATATTGTAAAAATTATTAAACCCTGTCACATTATAGCATCCATAGACTCCCAGACAGTATCCCATATTATACTTTTTCTAAGATTAAAAGGAAAAACTATATGTTAAGACTTCAGCACTTTGAAGCTGCTGAGCAGAGAATGTTTTAGAGCAATCATTGTTAAAAAAAAAACCTAAAAGACATAAAACACGACCAGTGTCCTTTGAATTGGACCCTCTTTTTGAGAGCTGTGTGTGTGAATTTAGGTGTCCCCCCGCCCTCTGTTTTGGTCGTTTTAAGGATACAAAAAACCTTATTAGTGAAGGTAACTTATCATTAGTGTCATTATTATTAAAATACTGCAGTACATAATGAAGTCAAACAATACTAAAAAGTACACAGTAATTGAGTCTCCCTTTCGACCTAGACTCAGGAAGGTGATTGTCATCAACAGTTTCTCTGTGTCTTTAGTAAAAAATTTCAATTGTTCACGTATATACATATGTATTTACATAATGAGAGTATTTCTATTGAATACTTACTATTCCACTATATATGTTCTGTAATATACACATATGTATTACTAAATAGAATATCTTAGTGATATCTTCATAGCAACATGTATATATATATCTACTTTATTCTTTCTAACTGCTGTACACCATTCTTTTATGTAGGCGTAATGTTATTTATTTAACCAGTCCCCTATTGACAGACAATTAGAGTTCTTTGAGATCTTTGCTATTGTTATGCTGCAGTGAGTATGCCTGAATATACGTCTTTGGTAATGTTCAAATATACTTGTTAGATACATTTTTAGAAGTGGAATTGCTCAGCTAAAGGGTATCTGCATATTTAATTTTGATCATGTCAAATTACCCTCCAAAGAAATTTTTGCTAATTATACTTCTATCAAAAATGAAAAACAGTGAGTCTTCATCAACATGGTAAAACTCATCTTTGTTCATCTTCTAGGTGAAAATAAAGTGTTGTTTTACTTTTTATTCTATTGATTTCAAATAAAACTGAAAAACTTCAAAAAATTTTAAACTATCTTTTTTCTATAAAATGCATGCTTTGCTCCTATTTCTATTAATTTTTTGGTTTATTCCTCAATCGATTTGTAAGAATGCTTCATAAATTATGGAAATCACCGAAATACACTTTCTTATTAGATTTACTTGGTGAAAGCAATACATGTCTATGATTGTAGACATTTAAGGACATTACCAGTAATGACTAATACTCAAGTTTGATTAGCCTTTGATAAATATTGACACAATAACTTCATACTAATTTGTTAGAGGTCCAAAGAGAATGTTCCCTATGCATCATTTGTTTAGTCATGTGTACTTTCTGTATACTTTGCAGTAAAATTTACACAAAGTACAATATATAGGCACTAGGGATTATTCTGCTCCATTAGAGTGGCTCTTTCCTTGAACTTAAGTAGTTTCCTCATAGTTTGTGTTGATGACTGTTCAGCTGAGGACTTGAGGAAAGCCCTCTGTTACTCTCCAAATCTCTGTCTCTGCAGCCCTCTCCTTTCTGGTACTTTGCCACGTGAACTCTAGATGCCTTACCCTCCTCAGACGCCCACTTCTCTCTCCTCAATGCAGGAAGACTCTTACTCAATCCAGAGTTATTCCAAACATTTCAGCAAAAGAGCCAGTGAATTCTTTTTCTTAAACCAGATTGCATAAGGATTTTTGTTATTTGCATTGAAACAATCCCACCTGTTTATTGAACTTTATGGAGCTATTTTTTATAACATGTTTTGACAAATATGGTAAGAATTCCAGCGAAGCACAGAGTACCTCTGCAGGGGTCCATTAAAATATAGTTTAAGGGGCTTTTCATCTGTCTAATTCAAGAGTACTTATCGGATTACTAGAGGGAAGAATAGACTAAGTAACTTGATATAATTCTCCACAAATATTATTCTTTCAAACAATTAAATATTATACAAATGGTTTATTTGCTTCATCTTATTATGAATATTATACATACACAGTATAAAACACATACATGTACACATGCATATCACCATTACCACCATTAAAAATATTATAAATTATAAAATAAAGATCATCCAAAATATTATGACCCAGTGGTAATATCCATCTCTATTGCACAAGAAAATTCTTAATTTGCAGATGTCCATAAGCAGGGTATACAAGGGCTATTCTGGATCCCGTTCTCTTCTTTCTTCACTTTATCATTCTTCGTAAGACTTAAATTTTAATACAGTTAATCCTCCATTTCTTTCCTTTTAATTGGTCCTTTTTGTGTGTCTTATCAGTGAAAACGTTCCCTCTCCAAGATTACAACTATATTCTCATATATATTCTTCTAAAATTCTTAAAGTTTCATCTTCACATTTAAGAGTTGAATCGACTTAGAATTGATTTTTGTATATGGTGTGAGGTAGAAATCTAATATATATACATATATATATATTTTCCTATATGGATAATCAAATTTTCCAACCTGTTTTTTGAGCAGTCTGTTTTCCCGCCTTTGATTTGTATTGCCCACCTCTGCCTGGTGAGCAATACATGGGTCTGTTTCTGGGTTCTTTATTCTAATCCATTAGCCGGTTTGTCTATACTTGCCTCACAGTGCTACTTACTGAATATTTAAAGTGGTCCTAGCTGATAGGAAGTCTCCTTATCACATTCTGCCTCAAAATCAACTTGACTATTCTTGGTTCTTTGCTCTTCCATATGAACCTTAGTAGATTTCTCTAGTTTACCACACACACAAAAATCTGTTGGAGCTTTGGTCCAAACTTAACAGAGTTTACAGATTAATTTGAAGAAGTGACATCTTTTTGACACAAAATCATCCAGTTCATGAAAGTTACATAGCTATTCATTTATTTGGATCTTCTTTTAGGAGTTTTAATATTGTGTTATTATTTTCTTCATAGACATTTTTAGACTTAGTCCTTTATTTTTGTTGTTGTTACTTTGTTGGGATATCTTTCTATTTAGTTTTATGGAAATAGAACATTATATTGTATCAGGAAACAAGAGAATATTGCTTCAAAAAGAGTGTGATCAACAATTCAAACTGCTCCTGAAGGATAATGATGAAGAAATAGCTGTGGATTTGACAATTAGAAAGACACTGGTATCACTTAAGAGACTATATTTTGGCTCAGATATATGTACATTTGAATTCCAGCGCCATCTGTCATTAGGCTATATGAGTTGAAGTACTCCACTGAGTAAAGTGATAAAGTCTTCACCACAGGATTATTGTGTGGGTTACGTGAGTCAAAATGTGTAAAGCATGTAATATTTCCCAGCTAATAAGCTGTGAAAAGAAGAGGAAGATATGACAGCAGATTAAAAGAATATTAGAATGGAAAGTAGGATTTTTCTTAGACCACCAAAGAGTTAAATCTGTGGATAGGAAAAGGGGAAAATTCTAGTTAATAAATAGACCTGGAAGATATTTAAAATAAGACTGATCAAATAAGAGTGATCAAATGGAACAGGATAGAAAGCCCAGAGATAAACCCACACACATATGGTCACCTTGTCTTTGATAAAGGAGGCAAGAATATACAATGGAGAAAAGACAGCCTCTTCAATAAGTGGTGCTGGGAAAACTGGACAGCTACATGGAAAAGAATGAAATTAGAACACTTCCTAACACCATACACAAAAATAAGCTCAAAATGGATTAAAGACCTAAATATAAGGCCAGACACTGTAAAACTCTTAGAGGAAAACTAGGAAGAACACTCTTTGACATTAATCACAGCAAGATCCTTTTTGACCCACCTCCTAGAGAAATGGAAATAAAAACAGAAATAAACAAATGGGACCTAATGAAACTTCAAAGCTTTTGCACAGCAAAGGGAACCATAAATAAGATGAAAAGACAACCCTCAGAATGGGAGAAAACATTTGCAAATCAAGCAACTGACAAAGGATTAATCTCCAAAATATACAAGCAGCTCACACAGCTCAATATCAAAAACCAAACAATCCAATCCAAAAATGGGCAGAAGACCTAAACAGACGTTTCTCCAAAAAAGATACACAGATTGCCAACAAACACATGAAAGGATGCCCAACATCACTAATCATTAGAGAAACACAAATCAAAACTACAATGAGGTATCACCTCACACCGGTCAGAGTGGCCATCATCAAAAAATCTACAAACAATAAATGCTGGAGAGGGTGTGGAAAAAAGGGAACCCTCTTGCACTGTTGGTGGGAATGTAAGTTGATACAGTCACTATGGAGAACAGTATGGAGGTTCCTTAGAAAACTATAAATAGAACTACCATATGACCCATTAATTCCACTACTGGGCATATACCCTGAGGAAAACCATAATTCAAAGAGAGTCATGTACCACAATGTTCACTGTAGCACTATTTACAATAGCCAGGACATGGAAGCAACTTAAGTGTCCATGGACACATGAATGGATAAAGAAGATGTGGCACATATATACAATGGAATATTCCTGAGCCATAAAAAGAAATGAAATTGAGTTATTTGTAGTGAAGTGGAGGGACCTAGAGTCTGTCATATCCAGTGAAGTAAGTCAGAAAAAGAAAAACAAATACCATGTACTAACACATATATATGGAATCTAAAAAAAAAAAAAAAAAGGTTCTGAAGAACCTAGGGGCAGGACAGGAATAAAGATGCAGACATAGAGAATGGACTTGAGGACACGGGGAGGGGGAAGGGTAAGCTGGGATGAAGTGAGAGAGTGGCATGGATATATATACACTACCAAAAGTAAAATAGCTAGCTAGTGGGAAGCAGCTGCACAGCACAGGGAAATCAGCTTGGTGCTTTGTGATCACCTAGAGGGGTGGGATAGGGAGGGTGGGAGGGAGACGCAAGAGGGAAGGGATATGGGGATATATGTATACATACAGCTGATTCACTTTGTTATACAGCAGAAATGAACACAACATTGTAAAGCAATTATACTCCAATAAAGATGTTTAAAAAAAAAAAAAAAGAGTGATCAAAGCAGAGTGGATAGTCTCAAAAGCAGACAGTGTGACAGAGCAGAAAGTGGGATGAGGAAGGAGACACTTGAACCAAATGGGAAAACAATATTTTGTAGCCATTTAGCATAGTGTCAAGTAGCCTTACACTTGTCCACATCCCATAAACATATATTTGATTTTCATCATGTTATGATTTTTTTTTCAAAATGATATCATTAGAAATAGTTAACATATTCTTCTTAGTAATGAAGGAATTGTGTTATAAATTTTATAGTGTGCCAAAAACGATTAAACTGAAAAGCAAATGTTAGTGTTATGGTTTGGATTAAGCTATCTAGAATATTCAATAAATCAGAATCACTCCTTGCCTGGTGATAGTATATAAAGGAACTTTTATTATAGCTTAGTGATAAATTTATTTGGGTTGTTAAGGCCCCTCTGAAGAGTAACTGGGACTGAATGGATGACAAACTTGGAAAGATTATGAAGTTAAAAGGAAAAGGAGATAAAGCAAAAGAAATAAATCCTTAATCCTTTGTTCAGGAAATGTTTAGTCTTATTGTGTCCAATAAATCAGGGAAACACAATCAAAATGTCAAGATTCAATAAGCATCATCCTCTGTAACTTTTTCTCCCATTTTCTTTCTTAACAACAGTTCTTTGTATTTCTGATTTTAACCAGACCAAGCCTTTTTGCAACTGCATGCATTTTAAGTCTCATTTATATTAGGGGATGACTCTAGGTTAAAAAATAAGGGAAGGGGCTTCCCTGGTGGCACAGTGGTTAAGAATCCACCTGCCAATGCAGGGGACATGGGTTTAAGCCCTGGTCCAGGAATATCCTACGTACCGCGGAGCAACTAAGCCCATGCGCCACAACTACTGAGCCTGTGCTCTAGAGCCTGTGAGTCACATCTACTGAGCCCATGTGCCACAAGTACTGAAGCCCGCACACCTAGAGCCTGTGCTGCACAACAAGAGAAGCCACTGCAATGAGAAGCCCGCACACCACAGCAAAGAGTAGTCCCCGCTCGTCGCAACTAGAGAAAGCCCGTGCACAGCAATGAAGACTAAATGCAGCCAAAAATAAATAAATAAAATAAATAATTTTTTTTGAAAAATAAAGGAAGGAATGAAGGTGGGAAATAAGAAAGGAGGATAAGAAACAAATAAGGAAGAAAGGGAAGAATAAAAAGAAGAGAAACAAGCAACGAAGTGTCAATTGAAAACAATAGCAGAAGGATGTGTGGCAAACTAAATAGACACCTCCAGTTCCCAAACTCTGATTTACCCATTAAAAGCAATTTTTTTTGACCCAATAAGAGCACATGTTACTCTCTTACAGATTCACAATGTACGTTAGCACATTAAGGACTTGGAGAGGGAATCAGTTTAACTTGTTTAACTCGACATTTCCCAAACGTATGTTCATGGTATGCACATGGCTCCTTGTGAAACAACTATTAATGCCATAGAAATTTAATTCCCATGGAGCACACTTTAGGAAAAACTGGAGCTCACAAATTCAATTGCATGTATTACTGAATTTTATTTTCTTCCTCTTAAGCACAACTTCTCTTTTTTTTCCAGCTTCATTGAGACATAATTGACATGTAACATTGTGTAAGTTGAAGGTATACAATCAGTTAATTCAATACACTTATATATTGCAATAATAATCACCACCATAGCGTTAGCTAACATTTCCATTACATTACACAATTACTATTTCTTTTTTGCAATAAGAACATTTGAGATCTAGTCTCTCAGGAACTTTCAAGTATATAACGCAGTATAATTAACTATAATCATCATGCTGAATATTAGCTCCCCAGAACTTATTCATCTTATAATCAGAAGTTTGTATCTTTTGACAAATTTTCTTATCTTTGGCTGGATTATCATGCTGTATCAGTTGTGAAGCATGTCATTATACAATGCTCAATATCCACTATTCCAGGATATACTGTCCATTAGATATATGTATCACATGCTTTCTAAGCCATAGTTCTTTGGTCTTTGAAATGGGTCTTTGAAATGGTCTTTGAAATGAAATGGGCTGAGAGGTCCCCAGGCCTCTATTTTGAAAGATAGGTAGGTAGAATCATGGCCTCTAAAAAAGTTCATGCCCTGATCCTTGGAATCTATGAATGTGACTTTACGTGGCAAGAGGGACTTTACAGATGTGATTAGGAGAAGAATCTAGAGATGGAGAAGTTATTGTGGATTATTTAGGTGGCCTTAACCTGATCCATCACCTGAGTCCTTAAAAGTAGAGAATGTTTCCCTGGTGCAAGACAACCAGAGAGATGGTAGCATGAGAAGGACCATTGTTAGCTTAGAAGGTGGGGGAAGGGAACCATGAGCTATAGAATGTGGCAGCCTCTAGAAGCTGGAAAAGGCCTTTGGAAAGGAATACAGCCCTGTTGATATCTCAATTTTATCCCAATAAGACCTGTGTCAGACTTCTGACCTATAGAACTGTAAGATAATATATTTGTAAAGTTTGAGTCATCAGTTTGGGGGAATTTATAATGGCAGCAATAAAAATCGAATTCCATAAATAAGTATGCAAGAAGGTAGGATAGAAAATATTTGGATTAAACAACCTCCTCTAGTAAAAAATGATTTAACACACTTGTATTCTGGCACTGTCATAGGCAGAATTCTAAGATAGCTTCCAAGATTCCTGGTATATACACAATTTTCCCAGTTATTCAATCAAACACAGGTCTGAGTGCTGCTGCAAAAGTGCAGATTAATTGAGGTCCCATAATTGTTGACCTGAAAATAGGAGATTATCCTTTATGGGCCTGACAGGTTATTACCTGACAGGTAATCAGGTGAGCCCTTAAAAAGGATGGGGTTCGGGCTTCCCTGGTGGTGCAGTGGTTGGGAGTCCGCCTGCTGATGCAGGGAACACGGGTTCCTGCCCCGGTCCGGGAAGATCCCACGTGCCGCGGAGCGGCTGGGCCCGTGAGCCATGGTCGCTGAGCCTGCGCGTCCGGAGCCTGTGCTCTGCAACGGGAGTGGCCACAGCAGTGAGAGGCCCGCGTACCACAACAACAACAACAACAAACAAACAAACAAAAAGGATGGGGTTCTTGCTAGCGGAAGAGATTCAAAGAATGAGAGAAATTTGACACAAGGGGGATTCTCCATTGCTAGCTCTGAAGATCTCCATTGTTTGTTGTAAAATTGTGGGCAGTCTCCAAGAGTTGAGTGGGCCCCAGCTGATAGCCAGCAAAGAAATAAGGACTTCAGTCCTACAACCACAAAGAACTGTACTCTGCCAACAATGTGAATGAGCTTGAAGAGCACCCATCGTTCCAGACGAGAGCATAGTCAACATCTTGATTTCAGCTTCATAAAATCCTAGGCAGAAAGCCCAGTCTTACTGTGCCTTGACTGTTGACCTTCAGAACTATGACTTAATAAATGGTCTTGTTTTAAGCTGCTAACTGTGTGGTAATCTGTTACACATCAATAGAAAACTAATTCAGGCACATAATGACATAATTTTTAAAAGTTATCTAAAACTCCATTTCAGTCAATGATAGCATTTTCATGGGGCCTGAGGGAAGCACTTTCCGTCAGATCATATACCTTTGAGGAAAATTATTTATCCACGTATGTGTCACAGAGCCCATCCCCATGCACTGTAGACGCGAACGAATAGGTTTTGATTTGAGTTAAAAAGATTCCACACCCCCTATCATATTGGGGATCATTTTAAGGGATGTTCAACTTTAAACACCTCTACTCTCATGATGCCAATTTCCTATTTTCATTTGGCAAAACAAGCCTACTCTGTTTATTGAAAAGATGAAATATGCTTCTATCAAAAGGCTAATAATGATCATGTCTCTCGAGTATGAGAATAGACTTCAAGGCATTGCATCGGGGGGAATTGAATGGAGAACACCAGGTCTGCTCCAGTGCCCAGTGACTGGTAATGCTCCAGGGTGCTTGCTGATGTTACTAATAGAAGTGACCAGGATTTGGTGAGGAAATGCCCAGAATGCACTGCATCTGAGTCAGGGGTCCGCAGGTCTTAAAAGCACAAATACTTACTGACTTTTGTCTTGATTGATTCTCTTGGCCTCCGTGCTAGAAGTTGAACGAACCATACTAAGACAAGGGACTCAAAAGGAGAGGGAGTAGGCAGACAATACTCAGGAATAAAAGAACAATGCCAATGCGGAAGTCAGGACCCAGGTCTAAGAATAATAGACCATGCCGTAGTGGAAAGAACCTGGTTCTCATTTTGCTCATTTGTGAAATCAGGTTTGGCAAGGGAACGCGTTGCAATCCCATTTGATACAGACGAGCAAAATTTCTTTTTGGTGGACCTCAACCTGAATTCCAGGTTGTAGATAAACAGGGACCTGCAAAGGGAAGTATGTGGTGGAAGCAATTGGTGAAAGTCTCTCACAACTTTCTCTATCCCAATCAGAAGTAGAACACATGTAGAAAAATATATGTTGTGTTAACATTAAACCATAGTAATAAGAAAATATTTGGGTGGATGATAAGACTTAAAACACAGTTGTCTTTTATCATACATGAAATTAAAACAATTTGTATCTAACAAAATGAAGAACTCTTACACCTAAGAGTTTTAAAGGAAAGCAATTCCTTGCTCATATAAATATATCTGCTATGGCAACAGGAATTTTAAATCTGTGAGGAACTAATATTAAGTGACAGGTTCTCTAGATCAGCTCTGTAAATGCAAGGCATTATTTGATTTAGATATAAGATTTTCGTCACTTAATCATATAATTCAGTGAGATATCTTTATTCTAACCTGAACTTCTTTTCAGAAGACTTGAATCACAAAGAGAGATATTGGCAAGAGATAATGATTTGTTAAATGTATGAGACAATTATTTTAGGGATTAACATTGTGTATATAAAATCTACTGATTGGACACCCAATTTTATAGCAAGTATATTTTGAGTTAAAAAAGTGAGAAAAAATATTTTTGTATGCTTATGGCACACACTGTCTAACATTTTTTCTTTTAAGGCTGCTATGTAAAAAACATCACTATCAAAAAGTAAAAGTTATTAGTTATCCAGAATTTGTTCAGTGTAAGGGTTGGACCTATTGTAATCTTTTGAGTCAAAAGTGAGTTGCCTCTGTACTTTGATGGAGAAAAATCATTTTCCAGTTTGGGACAATGTTACTAAAGTGATTCTTAGAGACTGAAATGGAATAATTCTTTTTTATAGATGCATAGTAATCTATTTAGAAAACATAAAAGCACTAAAGAATATATGCCCCACATTTAACCTTAGGGAAGTCCAATGACCTCTAAAAGATGCATTGGCTCTGTGTATACTGAGGGGGATGGAGGGATGCCCAATGTCAGGACGGGTGTCATTGTCCGTGCCCTCACTGGAGTTGTGGGCAGAACATGTACGGCAGTAATAATGCTAAGCTGTATCTAGAATAATCTGGAATCTTCCAATTGGACAAATTTTTGATCAAATAAATCAGATTTGGATGTTCTTAGTTATAATACCAATTGAATCTTTGATATGCCTCAGTCTTCATGGATGTTATTAATTGCATTTCACTGCTGCTACTTTGCACCTATGTGATAGTGTGATGCTTGAGCAACGTCAGATAGCAGGGTTTGTGGAGTAACCAGACAGCCACAGTGGAAGCACCAGTTGTGCTCCTAATCTTTCCCCTGGGTTTAGCTTTAATTTTTAATGAGTTTGCCTCTGCTGAAGAGCCAAATCTCTAATACCCGGTATGGGGAATGATGCGTGAGTTATTAAAACACATAAGAGCTTAGACAATGAGAAGGGAAAGGGCTACACCCTCAGTTGTTGAATTGGTTGTAAAACAAATTCCTGGGGATTTAATGAATAAAATTTCTGTTGGCCTCACATTTGGAATTAATGAGGTGGAAAATACGAAATAACATGTAACAGCCTTGCAACACAGAGAACCAGACCTAGGAGAGTTTATTTTGGAGAAGGAACGTTTTCTAATCTTAGGTTCCTGTTTAGACTTATGACCACTAGCTGGCATGTGAATTCTAGTTAAACTCAGAAACTGTTTATTTTTGTAATTTTTGTCTGGGACTTTTCTCAATTTTTTGACTGTCAATAAAAAGGCTGACTGGCCGAGAGCTTAAACCAGGCTCGCTGGAGTTCACTGAAGAACTTCAGTCAACAACTATTTGTCTGACACTGGTCTCAGGCTGGGGAGAAGGTTGGGAAAAAAAAACCCATTCTGGGAAACTGGAGGCCTGGGTTTAGTTCTAGCTCTACCACTAGTTAGCTGCAGGTTTCAGGACAGTTATCTAACCTTGCTGGGCCTTGTCACCAGGTAAGTTCCCCAAAGTTTAACTTGAGAAACAGTAAGCTCCAGGTTGACAGATCTGGTTTTCCTAACAGTGCCTCCATCAGACTGCTGCCAAAGTTTAGGAAACAAAGAATGTTTGGTCATCTGGGACTCGGGGCAGTTTCCTAACACCTGCAGGACTCGCTGCTTTGGAACATCCTTGATGGTACGTAGCAAAACACATGACGTATATAGATAATTCCAATCCAATCCAAAGCGGTGCCTGGCAAAATGTTCCAGAGCATTCGTGTGTCTTTCTGCAATGTGACAGACATTCTCATGAAATTCCTGCAGCATATCTCTTGGACAGTTATTGATGTATGACGTACATAGAGGAAAGTGCTCCAATCTGAAGGGTCCTGCTCTCCTAGCCTTCACAAACTGAACACATCTGACTAATCGGTTTCCAAATCAAGAAATAGAACGTAAGCAGGGCCACAGAACCTTGCTTGCTTCCTCTTCAGTCATTTCCTCGCCCAAGGATAGCCACTGTTTCTAATGGCATAGGGTGGTTTTAAAATGTCCAAAAAAACCCAGATGGAAAACGGAGATTGCCAGGTCCTAATTTAGAGATCTTGACATGTCATTCAGAAATCTAATCCTTTGCCTGTGCCTGGATGAATAGGTACTACCCTTTTGGAAAACAGTTTGGTACTGTGTCTCAAGATCTCTTAACACATTTATTCTATTCCATTCTTGGATTATCCAAGGAAATCCAAGATTTCCAGATTATCCAAGGAAAATCTGCTTAAAAAAGGATGACTTCAGGGCTTCCCTGGTGGTGCAGTGGTTGAGAATCTGCCTGCCAATGCAGGGGACACGGGTTCGAGCCCTGGTCTGGGAGGATCCTACATGCCGCGGAGCAACTGGGCCCGTGAGCCACAATTACTGAGCCTGTGCGTCTGGAGCCCGCGATCCACAACTACTGAGCACGTGTGCCACAAAGACCGTGCTCCGCAACAAGAGAGGCTGTGATAGTAAGAGGCCCGCGCACCACGATGAAGAGCGGCCCCCGCTTGCCACACCTAGAGAAAGACCTCGCACAGAAACAAAGACCCAACACAGCCATAAATAAATAAATTTTAAAAATTCACGACATATGTCAATATTTAGCTAGTGTTGATGAATTTATTCTATTAAAAAAAGGATGACTTCATATTTATGAATATTTTCACTTCACAGTTATCTGTAATTATTAAACCAGAAGAGTAGCTCAGACATTCAACAATGGCTGAATCATTAATGAGTTCACAGATACAAACCATGAAACATTAAGCAGCTGTTAAAAGGGAAGACAGGGAAAGTACTTATCTTGTAATGTGTAGTAAAAAATTGAAAGTGCGAAATTACACTATGCTAGACCATATCTTTGTAAAACTGAAATGCATATGGACAAGAACTGGAAAATATTTATGGAGAGATGTTGGTTGCTTTCTATATCTGTTATGTTGTAAAATTGTTATTGTAATAAAAGTCTGATGGGGTTAAAAAAAAAAAAAAAAAAAAGCTGACCGGTAGCTGTGCACGATTTTAGTTCCATGGTCAATTAAGCCTTCACAGAAA
The DNA here is from genome assembly GCF_964270905.1 of Leucopleurus acutus. NCBI lineage: Eukaryota > Metazoa > Chordata > Mammalia > Artiodactyla > Delphinidae > Leucopleurus > Leucopleurus acutus. The sequence continues at coordinate 25,610,967 of NC_139163.1, read as the reverse complement.
TATAAAAATTTGAGTCTAAATTAAAGGAGACAGTCTGAGACCTGCCATTCTTGATATTTCCAGGTATTCAAATTCTAATGTAGAATTCACAGGAATATTTTCCATAATGGACATACCCAGAAGCAAACATTTTCTTTTAAAGGGATCATCACAACCCTCTGAATTGTTTGTTTATGGTTCAGGAATCTTTACTGGCCTGTTGGATTGGCAGAAGTCTTCTCTAAGGACCTCAAAATTTATCCCTGCTGGCACTGCTGATTTGACCAGATTATGTCTCAACCAGTCATTGGCTGAGCCTCATACAGGCCTGTTTTCACAGTTAACTGTCAGCACTGGGCTCTTCCCAATTAATATCAGACTAATGCCACTTCCAGCAGCTTGGCAACCTGACCCTTGAGTTTACCATCTGTCACTGCTGCTGTTTTTAACTGATAAACCCCCCATCTCAGGCTTAACCCAATAAGTGTATGTCTTGCCCATGTCATTCTTAAACAGGTGTTCTAATTGGCAGACAGCATCTCCTAGGCAGTGATGCTTCATAGATCGGCAACATGTGGTTTCCAAGTTGGCTGTCCTTGCTGGAAGAGGTAAGAGAATGAAGGATTCATGGCGGAGGTTTTTATGGGTCAAGCCTAGAAGTGGTGCGCCTCCCCTCCACTCATATACCATTGACCCCAACTTAATCACATGGCCAGATCTAACTGCAAGAGATACTGGGAAGTACAGTCTGTCTTTGAGCCCAAGAAGAGGAGAAATTGGGTTTGATGAATAGCTAGTTTCTGACACACATACAACTGTACAACTATTTTCAGAGTATTTAAATTTTTTAAATTACTTTTCCCTTTGTTGCATTATTCGTGATTTCTCACATGTGAATGTTAAAAATGATTCCAATTTGTCTCTGAAACATCTATTATAATTATAATTTTGCTGTACATTTTTTCAAGCTATATGTATACATATATATATAGTACACATATATACATATAAAATATGTGTGTGTATGCATAATGCAAGGTTACATAGTTACATAGGCCAGATCCAGAACTTGAGACCAGGATTTATAACTGTGAGTCCACTGAGTGGTTTCATTTTACTATACTTCAATATCAAATATATAGAGAAGATGACAAAAAGGTCCATGAGTCAATACTTTTGATTAACATCATCTCTACTTTAAATTCCAGTACTGAGTAGTAAATATCTAGATAACTATCTTACATTTTAGAGCCACTAGGGCATCAAATATTGGGATCTTTTTGTAATTACCTTTGCTACTTCTTCCATTCTTTTTCTCTTAGTATTAAATATTTCTTTATCAGTTTGACTCAGAGATTTATCATAATCACTCTGGCAGTTGAGGAGTTAGAACGAGGCATAGATAGGTAAATAGATACGGTGGAAGGCTGAGCTTTCTAAAAATTACAAAGGTACAGAGACCAAACTCACATCATTTGCCTACCCCCTTTCCCCATATCCAGTAAAGGGTATCCCATGGGAGAACAGCAGAAAAAAACAATGGTCCCTTTAAAGTACAAAAACTGATATGGTGCTTGAATCAGAAATCTGACTACAAAAGCAACAAGAGGAGTGGGCTGAGCTAGGTGGGTATGACAAGCTTTGAGCCATGATGATGACACCAGTGTCTCTGTGTCACTGCCCAGGCCAGACAGCTGCTTCTCATTATCACTGCCAAGTAGGATGCCAGGAGAGAGTAGAAAATTGTGCATAAAGAAACAAACTAAAATTCAGATAAACTCAGAGAGGAATTAGCTAGTTAGTGAAAAACGCTAAAAAGCCAGAACCATCTGGTGTAGGAAAAACTACCCTAAAAGGGACTGTCAACATTACAAATAGCAAAAGAACAGATAGTCTTCCCAGGGTAGAATGAGGGGAGGTGTTTTATTGTGGTCTGATAAGGTGAGTAATATAGAAGGATTGTTTCCAGGCAGCTGCTGCCCATTAGATGAAGGTGGTGAGAGACTCCACGGAGAGCCTTTCAGACAAAGTTATGTGAAAGTATGCACACACCAGAAACTATTGAAGATATTAGATTGATCGTGCTCCAAGTTCTATTGTGGCTAGAATGTTCTCTGGGCAAAGGGAAAAAGGCCAGGTTTGGATTGACAATACGTCTTAAACACTTAATAAAAAATTATATTATATTAATTCCTTTATATCCTCTGTTATTTGTCCAAGAGACGAAATATGATTCAGATTGTCTTCACAGGACTCTACTGATTGAAAAAGACATTGCTTGGCTTTCTTTTTCTCTTTCAATTCCTTAATTTTGTTTTTTTTTTTTTGTTTTTTTGAATTTCAACTTTAAACTCATCGAAGGTAGAACCAACATTTATTGATGGTTTACTGCTTCCCAGACCTTGTCTCAATACTTTACCTCTTGTAACCCTCCATACAACCCTGTAAAGGAAATAACTGTAAAAATCACATTTCACAAATGAGGAAACTGCTTTGCTTAAGGATACAGTAATTGGCAGAACCAGAAAATTTATTGTAATTCTTAGTGCAAAGGTCATGCTCTTTTCCTAGAAGAGATGTAAGGATCCCCGACACTGGGTTTGAGCTTGACTGATTTTTCAGCGTTTTCTCTTACAGTTAACATAGCAGCTTCTTCAATTTTCCTCTACTTTCTGCTCTTGGAGGCAACACTGGAGCCTTGGTCACTGTGTTTCTTGTAATCTTGGGCAAGTCACTTCACTTTGTCCAGCAGTAAAATGATGAGATTGGACTAGAGGAAATCACAGATCTCAACCAGCTTTGACAAATCTCCAGTCCAAGGACCAGGATGTGCCAACCTTTCAGCCACACTTAACGCGATACCTATGAAGAATCTAGGAGCATTTTCCATTGCCAGGTAATGTCTCCCCTCTTTGTAGGTAGCTCTTTTTTAAAAGGTAAAAGTGGGGAAACTTCTCTGTTTGGCATCCACACTCAGAAAGCCTGGTGTGATGGTGAACATCAATTTGCAATTCATCAAGATGAATTCAAGCCATCAGTCATTTCACCCATCTGCAATCATCAGGAAAATACCTAAGTCACAGTTGGAAGACTCATGCATTTTTCCAGAAAGTAGAAAGTGTTTGCCTCTTTTCTAGACTGGCAGCTGGCTAAAAGTGCTTACTCAAAAGACTATTGCTGAGAGGGGTGATGTCTAACCATTACGGGAAATTGGTTGCATATGTAAATTTACACCTCTCTTTATCCTTACTGACTTAGTATTTTTGTGACACTTGTATCATCACAGGAGCAAATGATAGGAAAGCATGGCAATTTCACTTACCCATGGAAACAATTCACAAAAACAAAATAAAACAAGAACAGATCTCTTTCTCCACTGTGCTTGTGAACTTTTTTGGGCAGATGAAGCATATCTTTCCTTTAGTATAAAATCCCTTTACACCTCACACGAAGTGATCTATTTGCTCAGTTATTTACTCAATATCATTAAATATCTGTTTAACCCATCTAAGGGGCAAGTTACTTCTCCCATGAAACATTTTCTTACCTATAAAGTGGCCAAAAATAATATGAGCTTATAGAGTTATTACATGAAGTAATTAAGAAAATGCATGACAGTGCCTCCCTTCTCTGTGAAAAGTACTTGTCAGTCATTGTATAGAGTAAAAAAAGATGATTTTGTAAGGAAATGGATCAAGTCCTCAAGAAGTTGCAGTTTGCTAAGACAAATAAGGTATGTTCATCAATCCCCCAAAGTTACAGAAGGAAGTGGCATGTATGAAAGAAAAATATAGAAAAAATGCCAGAGGAGTTTGGAGAAGAGAGGATACTTCTAGGATTATAAGACACAATATTTTGCACAAGGCATTTGAACTCCACTTTTAAGGATGGATAGGATTTGGACATAAACAAATGGAGGAGAGAGAATAGAGTTACTTCCTGGAGGTGCAGCGTGAGAATAGAACTAAGAAATAGTTGTCATAAGAGAATAACCAATGGTCCGGTTTGGTTGGAGTATGTGGTTTATGGAGGGGGCAATGGTAAATAAGGTTGGAAATGTAAGTATGACTAGATTGAAGATGGGTTTCAGTGCTTTTATTCTGGAGGCCAAGATTGGGGGTGATAGTGAGAATAGAGAGGTTATGAGGTGGAGTGGATGTGTAATGAAAGAGGACAGAAAGCTCAGTGAGGGACATATTGGATTTGAGATGTACCAAGAGCCTTCTTGTTGGATTGCTAGGGAGAACTGAGAACTGGGACACTGGAGGAGAGGTACATGATGGGGTACCTTGGCTGTACCTTTATAGCAAGCAACTTCCAATATAATTCAGTAGACCAGAACTGCCTCGTAAGACTTTTGTAAACACAGAGCCTCAGCAATTCCATCACTTATCTCAATCCCTAGCCACTGAAGGGAGTAGAGGTGACATAAGAAGTGAGAGTGAGTTTATTCAAATTTTAAAATAAAATTTGAAAAAGATCTACTGAAGGTGTTGTGGACCAAGAAGTACCATACTGCATACATTTTGGATTCAATTTATAGTGTATTCCTGATGGTCTGGGGTGAAGGAACCTTAATAAGCCCTCAGACCAATTAACTGAAATAAGTTATTGATAAGGACAAAAAAAAATGAGCAAATAATACACCTTAACTACACAAGTGCCAAGAGTGATCCCAAGATAAAAAATGACTGATATGTGAAAGGCAATACAATCCAAAGGAAAAATGAATTGCTAACAAGTTGCTTTTTTAAATATTTTAATGTGGTAAGTTGCCATTCACATGGAAGGATTTTCTGATATGAGGATCAAAAGGAAATTTCTGGCAGCAAAAATTATTGACATAGAAAATTCAAGGGAAGCAGTGAAAATCCCATTAGCATGTCAGGGAGCCTTATCTGTAGTTTATTTTCTGCAGCTTGATTTTGTTGATGGGACTGGTTACAAAGATTAGGAGCCATAAAGATAAGAAAAGTTGACAGACAGAAAAGGTACCTTGAAAACAGTATAGGATGCAGAATAATATCTTAACACCCTATAACTCTGAAAATATCAAATAAAAGACTCCCTGCCATAAAACCTCAGGAAAATAACTCTGTGCAGTAATATAGGGAGAATATTTATGGGAAGGACCAGTTTTCCTCATGGGCTTTGGGCCCATTTAGTAATATAATGCGTATCAGAAATCTCTGCTATGATTTCTCATAATTTTGTGTCTAACAGGAAGACTTCCTGTAAAATATAAGGGCTTAGGCAATACACGTAGAGTGAATTCTCCAGAAAGTCAGAAAATAAAGTCAACATGACTTGTTTTCTCACTATTTAGGGTCTGAAATCAGAAGACCTGGCTGACACCGACCTTTGAGTTGATCCTGTGAGTAAATAAATAGTGGGAACAGAGACTAGAAAGATCTGCAGAGACTTTGAAGTTCAGGTTTAAAACTTTTGACTTATTTTAAATAAGAAACAACAGGCCCCGAATAGAGTCACTAGTGCTCAGCCCCACATCAGCAAACCAAGATTTAATACCTAACCTAATTACAGTTTCTGTATCTTCCAGGCTTGACATTTTAAACCGATTGGCCTGGAATTTCCTGATCCACACTAATGAGGTAATCTTCAGGTGACAAGGTGACCTTGCCTGAAATAATCCTTCCTTTTGTTTTTGACTTCCTTGTCTCACTCCCCTTTTGCCTTTAAAAACCTTCCATTTTGTACAGGTCCTCAGAGTGCCTTTCTACTTGCTAGCTGGGATGCTGCCCAATTCATGAATCATTGTATAAAGTTGATTCGATCTTCAAAATTTACTCATTTGAAATTTGTTTTTTCACAGATTATATCCTTCTGGAAAAAAAAAAAAAGAAAAAGGTCTGGGGGGGTGGGGGGAGGGTGGTAGGCAGTAATATGACCAAATCTGTATTTTATAAAGAGTTGTCTGACAGGTGTAGAATAAGCGGAAATAAGAAGAGATTTGAACTAGGAAGAAAGGTTAAGAAGTTTTTTGTTTGTTTGTTTTGTTCTGTTTTTTTTGGCTGCGCTGTGAGGCTTGCGGGATCTTAGTTCCCCAACCAGGGATTGAACCCATGCCCTCGTCAGTGAAAGTGCTGAGTCCTAACCACTGGACTGCCAAGGAATTCCCAGGCTCAGAAGTTCTTATAAAGCCTGATCTAGATAGTGGCAGACAGCATGGTCCAAGAAGTGTTTCTCAAGTAGAATGATAGGGTTAGAGGAAAAAAGATCACTGTTATATCTTTTAGTGAACGTCAAAATAAAGTTTTTTAGTCTTCACCTAAGATTTTGCTCTAAATATTAAAGAATAATGTGATTGAATGTAATATTCTAGATTGACAGTTATTTTCATGCACACTTGGAACATACTACTCTACTGCCTCTGGACTTCATTGTTGATGAGATGTTTGCTATCAGTCTATCAATAACTTTCCTTTGCTAATTTTTATGATTTTCTCTTTATTCTTTATTTTCACTATGTGACCAAGGTATGGATTTATTTTTATTGTATTTTTATTTCTTGCTTGATTCTAGAGGTAAATTTTTGATCTAAAAATTCAGTTTTTAATCAATATTCTGGAATATTCCTAGCAATTAATTCTCAAAGGTAGCCTACCACCATTCCTTCCTTTCTCTGCTTCTGCAGTTTTTATTAAACATTAGATATTAGGCTTCTCAATCTATCTTTCATGTCTCTTAACTTCTCAATATTTTTTTCCCTTTTACTTTCTAGACTGCATTCTGGGTAAGCATCTCAGTACCATTTCCAAACTCACTAATTAGCTTTTTTACAGATTTCAAGTTAGAATGTATCCCACCTACTGCAGTTTTAAAATTTCAAGGATTAATGTAAGTTTGATGTTCAAATTGTCTAACTGATTCTTGAAATCAATTGATCCACATGATTTTGTTTCATTTCTGTTTACGTTGTTTCAAGACTTAATGTTCTTTTCAAGATGGCAGTTATGCCTTGGTTTATTTCCTTAAACACAATGTACTTATTTTAAAGTTTTCACCAAACTGTTCAATGAAGAGAATTTCATATTGAGTATTTTGATTTTTGATTGCAGTGGTTTTCTTAGCATTAGAATTCTTCAAGTGTTTGTAATATTGCCCTGCAGGCCTCTCTCTCTCTCTCTCTCTCTCTCTTCTCTCTCAGATACACACACACACACACACACACAATCTCTTTAGAGTCTGGAGTCTCCAAAATGAATAAAAGAAAGAAGATGCATGGGAGTTACCAATTCAGGAGGACAAGTTTCTCTTACAAGGACTGACAGTTTGGTAGCAACCTTAGAAGTCTCTCACTACTGATAGTTCTGGGAAGTATGTAAAACTAATCTTTTATCAGCATCTTGTATAGCATTTACCTTGTGTATTATATTTATCAAATATGTATTAAATACATATTTTTTGAACTCATTTCTTAGTAACCATGCTAAAGAAAATTGCAAAACCACTCAAAATCATACCTACAAAAGGAAACTGAAGCCCTATAATTATATAGAGGTCTTCTAGAAGCATTGAAAAGTTATACCATTTCCAGAAGGAAAAAAAATAATAAAACGTTACTGCAACTATTAATCCAGGTCTGAAACTCCCATGTACTATATTAGGAAAGTAAGAGACCAGAGCAGATGTAGTCAGGATGTGCTCATTATCATAAAGTCTGGGAATGTGAGCCCCACAGAGAAAAGGTTGACAGCAAGAGAAGAAATGAGCAGAAAGGAAGAATTAAGGAGATGCTAAAGGGTTTAACATGAGGAGGGGTTTACAAAAGACAAGCTATGTTAATTGGAAATATAGAAGCGTTAATAAAAAATGAGACTGACTGAATGCCCATAGAAGATGTTAACCCAAGGTCTGGAGAGATTTAGGAAAGGAGGAGACATCATAATAAGAACTATAATATATTATATTTGTACAACAAATTACTTTTTATGAAGCATTTCTACAGACTTTATCTTATGTGAACTTTACAACCACCCTATGAAGTAGAATAATTATTATTTAGGTTCACTGGTAGTAACATATATTGAGCAGCTTCTTTGTGCTAAGAAATTTCACCTGTTTATAAAGTTTAATTGGAGTCAGAGAACCTGGATTCAAATATCAGCTCTTCTATTTATAAGCTAGGAGGCCTGGGGCAAGTTACTTAATATCTCTATTCTTCCATACCCATTTTTTCAGATGACACGTGTATGTGTTAAGATACGATATTTGTTTTTCTCTTTCTGACTTACTTCACTCTGTCTGACAGTCCCTAGGTCCATCCATGTCTCTGCAAATGACCCAATTTCATTCCTTTTTATGGCTGAGTAATATTCAATTGTATATATATGTACCACATCTTCTTTATCCATTCCTCTGTTGATGGACATTTAGGTTGCTTCCATGTCCTGGCTATCGTAAATAGTGCTGCAATGCAGACAGAGAGAACAAACATATGGATACCAAGGGGGCAAAGGGAAGGGTGGGATGAATTGAGAGATTGGGATTGACATATATACACTATTGATGCTATGTATAAGATAAGTAACTAATGAGAACCTACCATATAGCACAGGGAACTCTACTCAATGCTCTGTGGTGACCTAAATGAGAAGGAAATCCAAAAAAGAGGGGATATATGTATATGTATAGCTGATCCACTTTGCTGTACAGTAGAAACTAACACAATATTGTAGAGCAACTATACTCCAATAAAAAATTTATATATCTCTGGTCTTCCTTACATATAAGATGGATCTAATAAAAGTTCTTATTGAAAGGGTTGCTGTGAGGCCTCAATGACTTAAGACATTTAAAGTACTTACAACAGGGAATTCCCTGGTGGTTCTGTGGTTGGAACTCTGCGCTTTCACTGCTGAGGGCCTGGGTTTAATTCCTGATTGGGGAACTATGATCCCACGGGCTGTGCGGTGCAGCCAAAAATAAATAAAGTACTTAAAACAGAGCGTGGCACATAGCAAGGGCCTTTTAAATGTTATGTATAATCATAATGATGATAATAATCATTATTTTCTTTTCTGATGAAGACATGAGGTCCTGAAAAGTCATGTTCTTGATCAAGATCACATAATTACTCGTGTTAAAAACTCAAAGCTGGATTCTCACTCCAAATTCTATGCTTTTCTAGGAACATTGTGTATTGCTTCAGTTGTAGTTTGTGACGATGTTGAGACAGAATATTAATATAAGAAATGAAAGAGTATGTGATGTATAAAAACAAGCTGGAGACATCCATTGGGAGAAGAGTCCTCAGGTCAAGTGAGTACGTCAAAGAATGTAGATGAAGAACCTTCCAAAGAGCTGTTTTAGCTTTGTGTTCTTAGTGTTTGGTACAGTATGTGACACCCCCTAGGTGAAACTGAATTACTTTTTGGCCATCTAATAACCATTCTCCATTGAAAAGTAAGACTCCAAATGGCCTTTGGGAAACCACCTCTAACCCACTCTCAGTCATGGTATTTGGGTGAGAATGACTCCTAATCACCCCCTAGCTACAGGGGTGGATGGTAATGATTTGATTCATCTCCTCAGTATCCTATTTCCCTTGTCACAGCAAATGGTCATAAATGGGCATGTAAGTCAGTCCAAGCCAAAGAAAACCAAGGAGAAATTTGCTGGAATTTGGCAGGAGGAAATTTCATTTCCCCTTGGAAATACCAGGAGGCACACTTACACTTCTCTTAGATGGGGCCCTGTGAGAATGTGAGGGCTGGAACTACTGCAGCCATTTTGCAATTATTAAAAGAGCATGAAAGAGAATAGAGGGGGAGGAAAAGTCTTTGGTGACATCAGCTGCTTGTTGTGTGAGCCCATGAATTGAGTCTTGTCTGAAGCCAGTCTTACTTTTGGACTTTTCAGTTATACAGCTCCCACATTTTCTTTTTAAAGTATGTGTTACTTTTTTTTTGGTCACTGGTAACACAAAAAGCCCTGATACAGTGAATGTTTAATAAATATTGTTATGAAAAAATTTGCAGTTTATTTTACGTAAAATGGGTGTATAACACTAATATGTAAAAAGATATTAGAAACAGTTTAGAAAAGGCAACAACCTGACGGAAAAGCAAGTAGGTAGACAGTTCACTGAAAAAGAAATAGAAATAGCTCTTAGCCATATTTAAAGAAAAAGCTTAAACTGGCTCAGTTTAAAAGATATACAAATTAAAACTACATTGAGATACAATATCTCACCTATTAGATTGACTAAAATCCAAATGTTTAACAATGCATTTGATGAGGTTCTGGGTTAATAGGCACTTTACTGCATTTCTGCTTGGAATACAAATTGTCATAACACCCATGGAGTATTTGTTGGCAATATCCAGCAAATTTACATATGAATTTTCCTTTGTCTAAGTAATCTAGGCCAAAGCTATACAGGCAAAAAAATTTTTTTAATTAAAAAAAAACGATTATATGGACAAGGCTATTTATTGTGCTGGTTGAATTTAAACAATAATACATCTACTCAATAGAGTACTCTGCAGCTGGAGAAAAGGATGAGGAATATCTCTATATCTTAATATATCCAATATATCAATATTAAGTGAAAAGGCAAGGTAGGGAAAAATGTATATAGTAGGCAAGCAATTGATTAAGAAGGAGGTTATATGAATACATAGGTTGATATTTGTTTATTTGTTTTAAATGGAGGCTAAAGTTTATACTTTTTGAAAAATGGTCACCTAAGGAGGAGGAAGTAGGGTGGGGACAGATATCAAAGCTAGACTTTTTGATATACCCTTGATTGAGGACCCATTAAATATTTTACATAGTTATAAATCAAAATTAAATTTAAAAGGCAGCTCCTAAAACCCAAAAGTGAGATAAAATAGTTCTTTTGGTGGCATAAAGTAACTTTTTCAAGTTACTTTAAAACACAGTCATTTGACTGTACATCCTAGGGACAAAAACAAAGCACAAACTTTGTCCTCAAAGGATCCAAAATCTAGGTGATGTTACTATAATTAAAATAAGAAATTAAGACTTCCACTTCTGGAAAGATGGAGTAGATGTTCATTTCCCTATTCCTCCCACTACGTACAGCTAAAATCCCTGAACATTATATATATACAAGCATAAGAAGACTCTGAAAGGTGAAGAGAAGAAGGCAGATTGGCCATGGACCTCAGGATCTAAGGAGCAACATAGCAGTGAGTTCCCTGCGTTTTCTTTTTGCCTCATGTATCCTGGACTGAATGCCAGAAATGCTAGCCAGCATAGACATAAAAGCAGCAAGAAAAGCCTAGTCCCTCTAGCCAAGGGCTCAGCAAAGGGGCAGCCTCGGAAGACAGACAACTCGCAGAAACCTCTGCTCAAGTCAAACGTCATCCCACCCCCAACAGCCAAGGCTGAGTGCGGAGCCTAGACCCCCAACCTTGCCTGCCTGCTTGTTGCAAGTCATCCCTCATGCTGCCCCTGACCAGGGTGGTGAAAGAGTTGGACAACCAGGGAGCTGAAACTTTACCGTTGGCAGTAACAAGGACTCTCCCTGCCATGTTGTCAGTGGAGGTCACTTGGGGAGTAGTAACTAGGCACTCCTATCCCCATGACGATGTCAATGGAGGCCAAGTGGAGAATGTGGACTTCAACCCCACTGGGCACTAAGCAGGTGGCATCCACCTTCTCTTGCTGGTGTGGTTTCAGAGGAGGCCTGCTAAAACAGAAGATTCAAATAAGAACCAGAGTATCACGACATAACGTCCAACAGGTCTAGGATTCAAGCAAAACTCATTCACCTTACCAAGAACCAGGAAAGTCTCAACTTGAATGAGAAAAGACAATCAGTAGATACCAACACCAAGATGACCTAGATGTTATAATTATCTGACAAAGATTTTTAAAGCAACTATGATAAAAATGCTTTAAGGAGCATTTATGAACATATTTGGGGAAAAATTCAGCAAAAAGTTCAATATAGAAAGGAAAACCAAAGCTGAAATAAAAAACTCAGTTGATGGGCTCAAAAGCAAAATGGAGAAGACAGAGAAATGTTTCAGCAAACTTGAAGATAGAAATTACCAAATCTGAATAACAGAGAGAAAATAGACTGGGGGAAAAAAAAAAAGAACACAGCCAAAGGGACCTGTAAGACTATAACAAATATGTAACATTCATGTCTGAGAAAGAGTGGGACTAAAATAAACAATAATGACTAAAAATTTCCCAAATTTGGCAAGAGACATAAACATACATATTCAAGAAGCTGAGAAAACCCCATACAGGATGAACCCAAAGAAATACATACCAAAACAAATCATAATCAAACTTCTGAGCACTAAAGACAAAGAAAACTTTTGAAAGCAGCCAAAGAAAAATGACACCTTACCTGTGGGAGAAAAACAGTTCATTTGACAATTCAAGTTAGATTTCTTATCAGAAAACGTGGAGGCAGAAGGGAGTGGCACAATATTTTTCAAGTGATGAGAGAAAAGAACTGTCAACCCAGAATTCTATGGCCAGTGAAAACAACCTTGAGGAATACAGGGGAAATCAAGACACTCTCAAGAGAAGGAAAGCTAAAAGAATTTGTTGTCAGCAGATCTACCCTCAAATAATGGCTTAAGGAAGTTCTGTAAACAGAAGGGAAATGAAAAAAGAAGAAAACTTGGAACATCAGGAAGGAAAGAAGAAAAAGAGAGTAAAACTATGAATTAGAATAATCTGCTTTCCTTTAGTCTTCTAAATTATATTTCATGATTGTGGCAAAATTAGAACAATTTCTGATATGGTTATCAATGTATGCAGGGGAAACTTTTTAGATAATTATATTATAAATGGGAGAGGGTAAAGAGAGGTAAGATTTCATTCACACTGGCAAAATGTTTGTGGTAGACTGTGACAGGGTGCATATATAATGTAATACCTAGAGTCTTCACTAAAAAGGTTATACAATGGGATATACTTAGAAACACTATAGATAAATCAAAATGGAAAAAAAAAAGTTCAATTAACCTACATGAATGCTGGAAAAAATCAACTAAAACTGAAACAAAAAGATGAAACAAACAGAAAATAAAAACCAAAATGACAGACACAGTCTCTCACCTATCAGTGATATGTCAAAGGCATTATGCTGAGTGAAAAAAAAAAAAGCCTTTCTCCAAAGGTTGCATACTGTATAATTCATTTATATAACATTTTCAGAATGAACAATTATACTGATGGACAAGAAATGAGCAGTTGCCAGGGGTTCAGGATGGGGGGTGGGGTGGGTGGGTCTAACTACAAAAGGGTAACATGAAGGAGATCATTGTGGTGATAGAACAGTTATGTAACTTGGCTGGGTGGTGGTTTCATGAGTCTACAGATGTCATAAAACAGCATAGAACTGTAAACACACATTGTACCAATGTCAATTTCCTATAGTTTTGTAAGATATAACCACTGGGGGAAACTGGATGAAGGGTACAGGTGACTGCTCTGCACTATCTTTGCAAATTCCTGTGAATGTATAATTATTTCCAAATCAAATGTTAAAAAGTTGTTATTCAAGAACAATGTTTTGAAAGTTATGAAGTAAATATGCACCTAGTGCTGTCGTAATGAGGAAACACAGGGCCTAATTCAATGTAAACAAATCAGGACAACTTGACAGAAGAGGCAACATTTGCACTGAAACTTGCAGGACAAATGTTTGTCAAGCAAAGCGCAAAGCTGACTGGAGCATTTCAGGGTTATGGAATTGTATGTGCCCCAAAGAGGAAAACATCCGGAGGAGAGCGCGCCGCTCATTATGAACAGGCTATGCGGTCCCGTGGGAGAGCGGCAGTTCTAATGAATGAACATTGACACCTCCACAGACATTCCATGGACACAAGTTTATTTGCCCATGTATATGCTGACTTATGTCTTTCCTCCCCAGTACAGACTGTATCACTATGATTTCATGAGAAAATATTGAGAAGCAAGACATGTTTTTCTTTTTTTACATCTCATGCCACTGACCTTCAATTAATTATCCTTTTTTATCATGGATGCATGCTCAAAATTTTAATAGAAGAAAGATGAGAGAAGAAGCCAGGTAGATGCTGAGGAAAGGTGGAAGTGGATTTTAAACATTTATTAAATAATGGGTGAAGTTACCATTAAAAAAAGTACAACGACTACCAAAAACCATTGATCCTGTGGGATGGAAAATAGCTACAGTGTCCATGGGAGGCTGGATGTACACAAACGCAGCATCTTGGGCCTTGTAAGAGGTTCCATTCAGGGAGACAATACGCTACCACCAGAAAATCAATACAAATGCTAACTTTTTCTTCTAGTTACAAGTTACATTCGAATGATTGGAAGGATTGACCTGCATCTGTAGGAAAAAGAATGAAGCTATTGTTTGTCAGTATGGGTCAAATATTTCATTAATTCATTCACCCTTTCCTTTATCCAATATTTATTGAGTATTCATGGTGTGTCAGGCATTCTTCTAAACACAGGGGCTTTCAAAACTTAAAACCAAGGAAAGAAATTTCCCATATATGAGTTTCAGAACTTTTACATCTAAAAAATATGGAACATGATTATGATATTCAACAAACTGGGGAAAATGTTGGCCCCAAATAGGAAAGACAAATGGTTACTATCCTTAAAATACAAAGAGCTCATATAATTTTGCAATTGAAAAATTGGTATAAAACTAAAATAGATAGTTCAGCGAAGATATGTAAACTATTTTGGTTTTTTTTTTTTTTTTTTTTTTTTGCGGTACGCGGGCCTCTCACTGTTGTGGCCTCTCCCGTTGCGGAGCACAGGCTCCGGACGCGCAGGCTCAGCGGCCACGGCTCACGGGCCCAGCCGCTCCGCGGCATGTGGGATCTTCCCAGACCGGGGCACGAACCCGTGTCCCCTGCATCGGCAGGTGGACTCTCAACCACTGCACCACCAGGGAAGCCCAAACTGTTAATAAATATTGGAAGTGATGCTCATTCTCACTACTGAGCAAAATACTTTCCACTATTACAGGAAATAAAATACACAAACTCTTGAGATTCATCCAACAAACATGTACTACATGAAACTAAGTGCCAGATATTGTGCTAGGTTCTGGAGCTACAAATATAAAGAAGCTATGTTTTCTTCCCTCCAGGAGTTCTTACACTAGTAAAGAAAGGTTCGTAAAAAGAGATTACAAAATGTGATAAGTACAAAAATGAAAATATAAAAATAGCATTCTGGGAGCCCAGGGGAGAGAGAGAACATTTGGAAAGAATTGATATTGAGGGCTGAGGGTCCCTATTTCCACTCTACTTTCTGCTTTGCAAATTCAGCCTGACCCTCATTCATGCTCTAAGACACCCAGGGTTATGGTCAGAGCTTGTAGATTTGGGTTTGACGCACATCTGCCATTTACTAGCTAGTGACTTCCGGGCAAGTTGTTTTTGGGTTCTATAATAGGTTCAAACATCCCTACCCTGTAGATCTTATGGATTTTCTAAAATGAAAGTCAAAATGAGATCTTGCCTGTTAAGTCCAGTACAAAATATAAAGCACTATGCCAGTGTCAGGAATTACTCTGATTTGTTAATCTATACCATCTAAAGGGAGTGAAAAGGCAAGGCTTTTATCCTAAAAACTCTTGGGTGACTAAATGACAAACCCGTGCATGAATAATGAATGGAGTAGGCTCCCTGGAAGGTGTCTAGACTTCAGGGGAGTATCTGATCTAGCATCCCAAAGGATCTCATTTGCAAAACGTACTGTCAGTGACTGAGTTGGCATAAACGGGGTTGCATTACAGAAGTCTGGTTGGAAGATGAAAGATAAAGGACAGCAAATGGAGGGTGCAAGGTGGTGTCTGGCAGGCATCGCAGGTATCAGTGTAGATCTACATTTCATATTAGTGGATCACAAGAGGGAGAAAAGCAGGGGGTCCAGGAATATTTGAAAAAGAATAGAAATCTGTGAGCTGTGACTTGAAGTTCATCAATTTGGCATTAAAAAAAAATCACATTTGTGAAACACCATACAGCTGTAAAATATACTTGCAAAAAGATTTTCCCTTTATCCTAAAAAAGAAAAGAATAAATAAAACCCTAACACCGGACAGTTTGCGTTAAGCACTATCACCCAGATTTTGTAAGTAAAGAAAGGAAAAAACCTAGAAAGCTTAAGTTATTTGCTCAAGGCCTCACAATATAACCAATACATAAGAAAGAATTTCTGACCTGAAGACCAGTCATTTCCCCCACACCGTGGAAAATAGGTATAGTAAAAAGAAGTTGGCCAAGTTGGTTAATAACTGATCTCACTGGAGAATAAAGTGAAATTGCAATTTAACAGGAGAATCAGGCCTGGATAAGCTGTGTTGCCAGCACTGTGGACATCTTAGACCTATATATGACCCCTTTAATTGGGATTAATATTTGAAATCTACTCAAGATTTTCAGTGAGTTAAACAGGGAAATAAACACAGGAGTAGAGCTTTACCTCTTTAACCTTCAACCAGATTCAAGGATGTTGGGCAAAGAAGTTATTGCTTGGCCTTTCCCCAGGCAAACTCACTTTCCTGGAGGCCTGTCTGCAATGGGCGGAGGCTATCTTCTTTGTAGCCAGAACTCTGAGAATTTGCCTTAAAACAGAAGTGCCTCGGGCTGCCCTGGGGAACCTGGCATCTCTTGAAATCCTCTTATGAAAGACAGCTTTTGCCTAAAGCTCTAAGTAACTCATAAAAGGCAAGGGAAGATACTGGCAATTATCCAAGGGATTTCAGCAAGAGAAATGAATTTCAGGCAAAATCTCTTAGAGCAGTGCTTCTCAATTTTTATTGTGCAGGGATCTTGTTAAGATACAGACTTTAACGAGGGATCTTGTTAAAATGCAGATTCTAGTTGGTTAGGCTTGGGGTGGGGATGGAGCTTCTGCGTTTCTTACAAGCTCTCAGGTGATGCTGATGTAGCGAGCTTTTAGAGCATCCGCTTCCTGACAGAATTTGCCCCAATTTTCCACTTGCTATCTTTGGAGCAGAGGATCTCAGAATTTAGGTCACATTAGAATTACCCGAGGAACTTGGAAAAAATGCAACGTTTGATTTGGTAGGCCTGGGTGGGCTCTAGGAGCCTGCTTTTCTAACAAATACCTCAGCTGTCCCATTTTTCTAAGAAATGTTGCTTTAGGGGAAGTACAGCGGTGACCCAAGGTACCCAGAAATGCCCCAGAAATGCACAATAAAGCCAGTACACAGCCTTAGGGACCAGTAAGTCTTAGCTAGTGAGAGGTTTCTTTAATTGGGGAACAATGTAAGATTCAATTAAAGAAGTTCAGCTCATAATTCAGCAAAATAAGGTTATTAGGGGTCTCACATGGGCTTCTTCATTGCTAGGCAGAGAAAAGGAGTCTCAAATCTCCTCTGATTACACTCCTGCTAATTTCATGCTGAAGGACCTGCTATGTGAGGCAAGTAGGAGCAAGCGGAGAGTGACAGTAACTGACACCCGAAACTCCAGGAAGAGGGCATGTATAAGAGCCCCTCGAGATCCAGACACCCCAGTAAGAAGTAAGAGGACACATGTAGCTCCACAGCCAAAACTGAGTCATATTTTTTGCTTTCAGAAACTGTTTCTATGGAAACTCACTAGAAAGGTCTCTTGGTCTCTGCAAGCAGAGATCATTTTGAGAGATGTGTGGGGTTTTTTGTTTGTTTTGTTTTTTTGTGAACGTAAAGTAGCAATATAAACGTGAGTAAAATTGATGCATGATGTAAACAGAGTTGTGCTCCTCTATGATCTCCTACTTAGATAACCTCTTGGGGAGGAAGAGATGACATGGTTTCAGATGGCCATCCTGAACTACAAGAGGACACAAGGTGATGGAGAAAAACAAGGTGAGGCTGAAAGGGCAGTGAATCAGAACCCAAAAGATTAGTTGCTGCAGTACTGGCTGAACCACTAAGTGGCTGTGAGGTCTTGTACCATCACTGGACCTCACTGGATCTTGTGTTCATCATATAATGAGAATGGCATTAACCTAGATTGAAAATAAAGTCTTGTCTAGCTTGGGAAGTCTGTGTTTTCATGACTGCAGCCACTGTTTTCTTCTCACCTGTGCTATGAGGGACTGGAGGAGAACTCTTATGAACACTCACTAAAGAATGCGTAACATAGTTTGTGCATATGACGGGTGTGTATATGACTTAATTATGTACTTTCCTAATTTCACGATGGCAGAGCTCTATGGTGTGAAATGCTATATGCTCAAGAACTGTGCCTTTTGTTTTCTGTTCTTTCTGATCCAGTCATTGCCACAGATTGCATCCCTGATTCCCTAAACTATTGAAGTCTCAGATCTAAAATAAATTGATGAAGCTTGGCTCCTTTTACAATGACCTCTCCATTAATCTGTCATAAACGTTTTTGGCTTGTTTATTGGGAATATTCAGATAATTAAAAAAAACCTTTTATTAGCAGAATGATAACTGCTGATATCTTTCAATTCTGGAGCTTGGGAGTTAGACTACAGAATAGATTTGGACCCCTTTGGAGATATATCTATCTATCTATCTATCTATCTATCTATCTATATATATATATATCTGAAGCTTAAATATATATATATAATATATATAAGTTTAAATATATATATAAATATATATATATATATATATCTGAAGCTTAAAGCTCATCTCCTTTGTGTGAGTCCCTCAAATTATAACTAATTATTCCTCCCTCTTTGATCTTATAAATCATTGCTCTTTCCTCATTTATCCTTTAGCATATTTCTAGGTGTAAGTGAGCAAACTTAGGTAATATATAATCTAAGTTTGTACCAAACACTGAAATAATTGGGTAGATTAAAATATGTACTAAAGCCATGCAGAGAACTTGGTAAGGATCTCTCTGTTGGACTGAACGAGTTTCACAGAAAAATGAAAGTCTTAGTCTGAAAAACCTTAGGTCCCTGGGAAAGGATCTGGGCAAGAGGAAAGGAAGAATGTTTTTCACACTGCAGCCCTGGGTCACGTGCATGGATGCAGAAGTCCTGTTCCAGCTCTGACATCACCAACTGAAGCCGAATCCGGCCTCTGTATCCTGACACCAAATTAAATCTCAGAGACAGAGTTTTGGGTGAAGTAGAAAAGAATAGCTTTATTGCTTTGCCAGGCCGAGGGGGCCACAGAAGGCCAATGCCCTCAAAACTGTGTGTCCTCCCTTGGAGAGGGTAGTGAGAAGTTTCATAGTAATGGTTCAAAGAGGGCATGATCAGCTCCTACGTTCTTCTGATTGGCTGGTGGTGAGGTAAGTGGGAGTCGGCATCCTCAACCTTCTGGTTCCAACCCATCTGGGGTCTCCTTGCTTGTGGGCAGCACACAGTTAACTTCTGCCACCCGGCGGGGGGTTTCAGTATCTGCAAAACAGCTCAAAGATATTGTTGTGTGTATCCCTTGAGGGGGAACCAGGAACCTGCCCCAAGGCTGCACTATTGTTTCTTTTGACTGTTCCTCCCTTGTCTCTGCATCCACTCCCTTCCCTAATTAACAGCTGCTTGAATCTGCCCATTGGAACTGAGGGAAGGTCATGGAGGCTGAACGAAGCTTATCTCCTGTAATCAAGAAATGGGGGATGCAGAAAGGCTTTTGTGCCCTGGAGCCCCACAGGGCCCTGCTTGGTATCACAACTCTGTGAACTTAAGGGAACTTACAACCTCCCTGACTTCCAGTTTCCTCAACTATCAAATGGAGACAGTAATACTAAGCTCCTAGGGTGGATATGATAATTAAATGACACATACAGAATTTAACAGAGCCTGGTTCCAGGTGCTCAGTCAATATGAGCTAATGATAATGAAAATGGTGTTGAGAGTGAGTAGGGGTTGTTCTACTGGAAGATGGAACAAACTGTGGAGATAAATTCTAGGGCCAAATCCAAGTAAGAATAAAGCCTAACTTGGGAATTAAGGGTCGTGGGGCATTTTCTGAAGTTAACTGATTTCAAATACTTTCAATCCACCACTCTTTTAGTGCTTCACTTGTCTGAAAGCCATGAGGTTTAGGATCTGTTGTCTGATTATTACCCTTTATAACACACTCTCAACAAAGGAGATGAAAGGGAATAAATTATTTTGTAGTATTTCTTTCTCCAAGGTATCAACTACTGATTTTGAGACACATAATTATTAAAATTATAATTGGCTATTGGCAAGTAGAACATTGGAAGCAAAGAAATGAATTATAAAAGAATGGAAACTCTGTGGATCATTTTTATTCTTCTGAGTCATTTGTGCTCCTTAGCGGCCCTCAGAGAAACAAATCAATAACTATTGTTTAGAACTTCCCTCCAGCTTCCAGTGCTTTGGGAGACTTTTTTCTATCAGTGAGCCGTAATTTCATCAATATGGTATCATTAGCACACCACAGTTAGCAATTAACCTTTATCCAATAAGCTCCTTTATCGCTTTAGGAAAAAAACCGTCAGTCCCAGGGAATATACTCAGGTTTCAGTGGTACAGCTAGTTCTATTTAGGAGAGATGAAACAGCTGTTAAAGTTAGAGTCAGAGCTAGAGTAAGCATTGATTTGTAAGAACCAATCTCCTGCTTTTAAGGCATCCCGAGGAACGGAGGGGGTATCCATATCTGTCGTTTTTAATTTTGGTCAGAAGTAAAGTGCTCCCCAATAGGGGCACCGTTATACTCTGGTTTCTTGCAGGGCTCATTAACAACAGCTCCGTTTTGGATACCAAAATATGTATGAGTGTTCCAGTAGTTACGCTCCTGTCTAATTACTTCAAATGATCCTCACATCAACACTGGGAGGCAGTGATAATTACGCCCATTCTTCTGATTGGAAAGTAAAGCTCACAAAGGTCAAGTAAACTGCCCTTCCTCCCACAGCTATTAAGTAGTACAAACCCTGGGTCATTCTTACTCATTTTCATGAGTACTTTTGAGCCAAAACATATTCCTGGATCCTTGCCCCAGATCTACCAGTAAATTTCTGGATGACCTTGAAAGTTGCCTCTCTGGTTTTCAGTTTCCTCAGCTGTAAAATCAGCTGTAATAACAGGGAGTTGGTTCAATGGACTCTAAGCTCATTTCTAGATGTGAGATCTATGATTCCAGACGTCTCCAAATTAATTTTGTATCTCAGCAAGAGTACTTTAGTATTAATTTTGTGTGTGTGTGTGTGTGTGTGTGGTACGCGGGCCTCTCACTGTTGTGGCCTAGTATTAATTATTGGTGCAATTACATCATAATATCCCAGTCACTGTCCTAGAGTATATTTTGTAAGAGTAATGATGTTTTTAGTAATATGAACACCCTATGCGGCCTTTGTCTTTTACATTTTTGCAGGGTGTTTGTTGGCTCTTTTCTTTATAGTGTCCAGGGTTTACAGATTATACTCATAATAATATTAACCATTAATTTCTTCCTAGATCTAAAAAATTGCTTCTGACATGTATTATAAGTAACCGGAATGATTTAAGTAGTCAGAACAAAATAATTAAGAGATGGATGACATAGGGATTCATTCCTGCTGTTTACGTTAATGTGAATTGGCTGGCATATAAAATGTCATTAGTGAAGGCAAAAAAGATTCCAGAGACAGGTCTATGAATAGTCTATGTATTAGATGAAAACATTCCAAGTAGAGAAAGAAATGTCCCACTTTAATTTGTCATAGACTAAATTAAATATAGAAAGACATAAAAGCTTTTGTTAAGATTTTTTTGTTTCATGTACAGGGACAGTTGGTCTCAAAAGATTAAAATTGAATACAATCCAGTAGAGAAACAGTAACTTTTTAAATTCACAAAAACCTTTGCAGAGGGAAAAAGGAGAAAACAACCTATGAAATAAATTTAAACCCCTGGAGAATGTTCCTTGAAGAAGAATCTTCTTGAAGAAGAATCCTGTGGACCTTGCTCCTTCATCGTGCTAGAGGTGAGCTCTAAAGGGAGTTAAATTCTCCTCAATTGCATGTTCCACTTACAGCCATGAGGTCTGAAAAGGGTTTAACAGGAATGGAGGAGGGCTGCAACACAATGATTGCTGTGGTTGGCACACATTATTTATTTTTATGTTATTTTATTTACTTGGGGGGAGGGTACTTTATTTTAAATGAAGGAAATTCCTTGAGTCATTTATTCAAAATTCCGTTATCACTTCTGTTGCAGGTTTTAATAATGATACACACATATAGGTTAATGATGCCTTTTTTTTCTACCACTGACATGCCAACATTGTTTTTCCTTGTCTTTCACATCAAATATTATATTATACTCCTGTAGTCATCAAAGTTATTACTATTAGCAGGATTTAAAGCTTCATAATTTCGACAATAAATATAGAGAAAAAATAACTATCATGGAATTTAAGATATATAATGGTCCAGTATATATACATACACATACATGGATGTTTATGTATATGCAATTCTTCTTTTAGTAAAAATCTATGACCTCAATACATACCACAGTTAAAAGGAGAACCACTGTGACTGAATTGGGAGTAAAGCCTTTTGAACTCCTTCTTCCCTCATTTCTGGTGGAGGTCACTGAGACACCACCCAAGTTTGAAAACAAATGATGTAGTCCATGTCCTTTCCACTTTTTATACATGAGGAAACTGAGGCCCGAACATGTTAAAATACTTGGCCCCATCACAGTCACTCACTCACCCACCTAGACTGGGACCTCACCCCGAGTTCAGCGATAGGATGATGGCAAACCCTTTCTTTCTGAATATCCAAAGTACTGCCTTGTAGTCACCACTGTGCTACTGATTTGGGTCTGTGACCTTGAACACACCCGTTGACCTCATTGGACTGACGTTTTCTTGTCCTAATACAGGAGAGATGATAGGAAATATTAAAACAGGAAAAGGAAGAGCAGATCTTCTACAGGACAGTTTTATTTCTACAAAATGACTTCAGGTGAAATCCTCCAGACATCACCAAAGACTTCAACTACAGAAAATGAAATGAAACAAAAGCACTAATACGAACTTCAAAGAAAGCAAACAGTAAGAGAGATCCACTGGTACACTGGGTACCTACAATGGCATATTTCTTAAATACAACATGGAACATTTGCAGTAGAACAATGTGTGTTTCACTACTGCAATCCTTTTCTAAAATTTCCATGGTAGTGCCTCTAACAGGAGAGAAATGGGAATGTATTAGCCCTTCTTTTTTTTTTTAACTTTACTTTATTTATTTATTTTTTATACAGCAGGTTTTTATTAGTTATCAGTTTTATACCTATTGGTGTATACATGTCAATCCCAATCTCCCAGTTCATCCCACCACCAGCACCACTGCCCCTGCCGCTTTCCCCCCTTGGTGTCCATACGTTAGTTCTCTATGTCTTGTCTCTGTTTCTGCCTTGCACACTGGTTCATCTGCAGCATTTTTCTAGACTCCACATATATGCATTAATATACGGTACTTGTCTTCCTCTGTCTGGCTTACTTCCCCCATAGGACAGTCTCTAGGTCCATCCGCGTCTCTGCAAATGACCCAGTCTCGTTCCTCCTTATTAACCCTTCTTACTCTAACACCAGCTGAATTTATAAGCCGACTATATTCTCATACTTTATGTATAAATATGTAATCTTTAGCATCTCATTTCTCAATTTTGCCTTTACTTTTGTAAGTAAAATTATGAATTAACTTTAATAAAAAATAATGTGTCTCTACTTAGCTATACTGCTAAGTTTTACAGCAGGACCATAGGGAGGGGAAGAGGAGGAATAAAGACACAGATAATTCTAAAATAACTTTTCATTATATGGTTAAGGATACACATGGAGCCCAGAGGATAGTACAAACATTTTCTCCATGATTCACCTTTCAGATCATGTTAATTTCACCCAAGGTGAGCATAGATGAATCCTTCTTTTCTGTTCTCCTTCGATCCCATGGATTACTATATGCTGATAGGCATTAATAAATATTTTCTGAGGAATTTTAGAATTTTAAAATTAATATCCTTTTATACCCAAATATTTTTGTCATAAAACTTTTATCATGACCTATATAGACAAATAAACATCTAGAGAAATATAGGTTAGATGCACATTAATACATGAATTCGATTTTGCAAACTATTATATGTTCTTTAAAAAGTTTTGTCTATTGTTAATAAGTAGAAAAATATACAGTGTAAATGCATACACAAAAACTTAAGTAATGATTACATATTAAGAGCAAGACTTTTGCACAAAGAAATATATTTCTACTTGGTTGAATCAGAGAGTAAAAGGAAAAAAAAGAGGCCGGTGGGGTTAAAATGTGCTGAAGGTGGCTTCTGCTAGTTCTTAAGAGTGAGTTGTACGCATACCTTCACATCTCTTCCAAGCTCCTCATTCAATGACATCATGTTGGTAGTTTGAATCAGCCTAGGTGGGAGGATTTACACCGCAGGATTCAGCAAACATTCCAAATCAGGATTTGTTCAACCAATTCTGGAGCCCTGATCGTTAAATAGTAATCAACACATCACTGTCTAAGACCCTGAAGAACCTAAAGAGGACCTTCACAAGCGTTCATCTGTTATCAAGACTCCTTAATTTATATCATGTACAGATTGTCTTACTTCACTACTTTTCTTTCCTTCCAGTTGTTTGGGTTTACACATTTAGATGTATTTGCAGCAAATTTAATAGCTAATATGCTGCCTTAAAAATTGTATTGTGCTATATTAAATACCAGAATGTTCCAAGAAAACTAGTCATATTATACAGGTTAGGAGAAAATAAATAATAAATACTTGCATAAAGATGAGAATTGAGTTGCAGTAACATCAGCAAGATGGCTGAGTAGGAAGCCCTGGACCCTCCTTTCTCCCATAAACACAATTCAGCAATAGCTTATGGACAGATTTCCTTGGTGAGAAATCAGAAAATGTAAATTGTGACAACAGTAACATAAAGTGTGTGTGTTGGGGGGAGGAGTCATTAAAGTTTAGAAGTTTTGCATGTGATTGAACTTAAGTTGTTATCAGCTTAAAATAAACTGTAATAGCTATGAGATATTTTATATAAGCCCCCCCATACACATACAAAATACCTATATAGAAGTTGCAGAAAAGAAAAAAGAATCAAAACATATCAATACAAAAAAATGACAAAACCAAAAAGAAGACAACAAGAGGAGAGACAGAAAAAAAGAACAATAAGACTAACAGAAAACAACTAACAAAATGGCAATTGTATATCCTTTCCTATCAATAACTACTTTAAAGTAAATGAGTTAAAAGTTCCATCAAAATATATAGAGTGACTGAATGGCTAAAAAAATAAGACCCAAGAATATGCGGACTACGAGAACATCACTTTAGATTTAAGGACACACACTAACTGACAGTGAAGGCATGAAAAAAGATATTCCATGTAAATGGTAACCAAAAGAGTGTGTAGGTGGCTATACTTATATCAGACAAAGGAGACTTTAAGTTAAAAACTGTTGCAAGGGACAAAGAAGGACATTTTATAATGATAAAAGTGTCAATCCACCAGGAAGCCATAACAATTATAAATGTAAATGCATCTAACATAAGAACATCTAAATATATAAAGCAAATGCTGATGGAACTGAAGGGAGAAATAGAGAGCAATAAAATAATAACAGACTTCAATACCCCACTTTCAATAATGAACAGAACACCCAGAACAGGAAACAGAGGACTCAAATAACACTATAGACCAAATGAACCTAACAGACGTGTACAGATGTACAGAACATCCCACCCAGCAGCAGGGGAGTACACATTCTTCTTAAGTGCACGTGGATCTTTCTCCAGGATAGATCACGTGTTAGGTCACAAAACAAGTCTTAACAAATTTAAAAAGGTTGAAATCATACTAAGTATGTTTTCTGACCATAACGGTATGAAACTAGAAATCAGTAACAGAAGGACCATTGGAAAATTCACAAATATGTAGAAATTAAACAATGCACTGTTGAACAGCCATTAGATCGAAGAAGAAATCAAAAGGAAATTAGAAAATACCTTGAGACAAACAAAAACAAAAGCACAACATACCAAAACTTGTGTGACGCAGCAAAAGCAGTACTAAGAGGGAAGTTAAAATGCCTGCATTAAAAAAGAGGAATGATCTCAAATAAACAACCTAACTTTACAACTCAAGGAACTAGGAAAAGAACAAACTAGGTCCAAAGTTAGTAAAAGGAAAGAAATAACAAAGATTAGAGCAGAAATAAATAAAATAGAAAATAGAAAAACAATAGAAAAAAACAATGAAATTGAGTTTTAAGTAAACAAAATTGACAAACCCTGAGTTAGACTAAGAAAAAAGAGAAGACTCAAATAAATAAAATTGGTAATAAAAGAAGAGACATTACAACCAACCCAAAAAGAAAAGGTGTAAGAGACTACTATGAACAATTGTATACCAACAAACTGGATAACCCAGAAAAAAATGGATAAATTCTTAGAAACATACAACCTACCAAGACAAAATCATAAAGAAATAGAAAGACTGAACTTACTTATAACTAGTAGGAGATTGAATCAGTAATCAAAAACCTCCCAACAAAGAAAAGCCCAGGACCAGATAGTTTCACTGGTGAATTCTACCAAACATTTAAAGAACTAACACCAGTTCTTCTCAAACTCGTTCAGAAATATGAAGAAGAGGGAACGCTTCCAAACTCATTTTATGAGGCTAGCATTACCCACAAGCCAGACAAAGACACCACAAGAAAAGAGAACTACAGGTCATCCTTGATGAATAGATAGATAGATAGATAGATAGATAGATAGATAGATAGATAGATAGATATAGATGCAATAATCCTTAACAAAGTATTAGCAAACTAAATTTAACAGCACATTAAAAAGATCATACACCATGACCAAGAGGGATTTATCCCTGGGATCCAAGGATGTTTCAACCTATGAAAGTCAATTAATATGCTATACCACATTAACAGAATAAAGCATATGATTGTGTCAATAGATGCAGAAAACACATTTGACAAAATTCAACACCCTTTTATGATAAAACTGCTCAACAAACAACAAAGAAATTACCTCAACATAATAAAGACCATAAATGAAAAGTCCACAGCTAACATTATACTCCACAGTAAAAGACAAAGTTTTTTCTCTAAGATCAAGAAGGCAAGTATATCTACTCTACAGGTACCACAGCAATTAGGCAAAAAAAAAGAAAGGAAGGAAGGAAGGAAGGAAGGGAGGGAGGGAGGGAGGGAGGGAGGGAGGGAAGGGAAGGAATCCAAATTGGAAAGGAAGAAGTAAAATTGTTCCTGTTTGTAGACAGCATGATCTTATATATAGAAAACCCTAAAGACTCCATAAGAAAAAGCTATTAGAAGTAATAAATGAATTCAGTAGAGTTACAGGATCCAAAATCAACATACAAAAATCAGTTGTGTTTCTGTACACTAACAACGAACTATCTGAAAAGGAACTTAGGAAAACAATCCCATTTACAATAGTGGAACCTTATATTACTTATACTTCATGTTTTATTTTTTTAGTGGCTGTTCTGGGATTTCCAATATACATCCTTAAGTTATCAGAGGCTGCTTTCAAATACTATGCAACTTTGCATACAGTGTAACAACTTATAATGGTATACTTTTTCTTTCCTCCCTCAAATCTTTGTGCTATCTTTGTTATACATGTTACTTCTATATATGTTATAAACTCCACAGTGCATAATACATTGCTACTACTTTTGCTTTAGACAATTATCTTTTAAAATGGTTAAAAGTAAAGAAACGTGTCTTCTATATTTATCTTCCTTTTTACCGTATCTAGATATCTTTACTTCTTTGTGTAGAACCACATTTCCATCTGGTATCATATTCCTTCAAACTAGAAAGCTTCCTTAAACATCCCTTGCAGTGCAAGTCTTTGGCAATGAATTCTCGTAGCTTTTGTTTGTCTGAAGAAGTCTTTATTTTATTCATTTAAAAAAGATATATTTATTGGGTAGAGAATCTGGGTTGACAATTTTTTTCTTTAAATACTCTGAAGATGTCACTCTACCATTTTCTGGTTTGCATAGTTTCTGAAGGGAATTCTGCTGATACGTATGTTTCACTCTCACTGCCTTCAAGATTTCCTCTCTATCCTTGATTTTCAGCATTTTTACTGTGACATGTTCTGGTTCTGGTGGTTTTTGTTTGTTTCTTTTCAAATTCTCTGGAATACTTGGATTTGTTCGTTTTCTTTCATTAAATTTGGAAAATTCTGTGAATTCGTTTCGACAACACGTGGAAACCAGCAAGAGAACCTTGAATTGCAATGGATTGAAACAAAGTAGAAGTTTGTTTCTCTCTCATAAAAAGAGTCAGAATGTGGGCAGTCCAGAACTTTCACGGCAGGTGGATCATCATCAAGGGCCAAATTATTTTTATTTTTTGTTTTACAACATTTTTACGGTGCCTTAGGGTCTAACATGGGTGCCTGAGCCTCAGTCATTATTTCAGCATTCCAGCCAGCAGAAAAAAGAAAAAAAAAATGGGAGAAGGGAGAGGAATGTCCCCTCCCTTTAAAGACACCTAAGAAACTTCTTGGAAGTCTCATCTGATAATTCTGCTTATGTCTCTTGGCTAGAACTTAGTCACATTGCCCACACTGAACACAAGGAAGACTGAGAAATATACTTTTTATTCTGGATGGCCATCTAGCCAGCTAAAACTCAAGAGGTCTCTAAGAAAATAATAAGGAATATATAGTAAGGTAGGAGGCGGGTAGCAGTCTTTTCCACAGCTGTGCATGAAAGCCATGTCCTTAGCCTTTAAAAACTACAGATAGCTGGTGTTTCAATTACCTATTGCTGTGTAACGACCACTCCAAAACATAGTGGTTAAAAATAACAATATTATCTTATTTCTCATAATTCTGTGCTTGGCTAGGCTCAGTTGGACGGTTTTCCTCATCTACATGGCGTCTGCTGAGGATCACACATGAGGCTGATTTCAGAGGGGAGCTTGGCCAGCACTGGAATATAAAAGACAGCCTTGCCCATGTGTCTGGGGTCTTGGTAGGGAAAACTGGGATGTCCACAAGGCTGCAATATCTCCTTCTTTCTCCATCAGGAGAGCCAGGTCTCTCTACATGGTGGTGAAAAAGGCTCTAAGAAAGTAGGTATAAGATGCCAAGTGTCTGAAAGCCTAGGTCCAGAGCTGTCATGATGGTACTTCTATCGTATTCTATTGGTCAAAGCAAGTCACAAGATTATCCCAGATACAAGAGCAGGAGAAAGAGACTCCGCCTTTGTATCGTAGGTGAGGCAAGTGCACAGAATGAGAGGACGAATTGCTGGTGGCCATCTTTGGACTCAGATCACTACTTCACTTAGAGATTCTCCATAGGCTAGGAGTTTGCTGAAGTTGTCTGTTCTTAGAATGAAAGGAAGAGAGGAAACTCATAGGTGGTTGGGTTTATGCACAAGAGTAAGAATCACTGGCTCACTCTGGTATCACTGCCAGGATCCCAGCAGACAAGATCTTGGAAGCGGCACAAAGAACTACACATAATTTCGACATAGAGAAGCTCCTAAAGCAATGAAATTACTCTCAGACAGTGTTGTCAGCAGTTTAGACTGGTGTAACCTTTCCAGGTAATAGAAAGGTGAGAAAAATGTGTGTCCCGTTGACTCAGTAATCCCAATTTTAAAGACTCTATCTTAAGCACATATTTTAACAAGTGTGAACAAAGATGTGTAATGCAGTGTTTTGTATATGGATGCAAACCTGGAAATAATTGAATATTTATTAGAAAGGGGAGATTTATTTAGAGGGTTAATAGAATACACTGCAGTTTTAAAAAATAATAAAGTGTGAAAAGTCTTCACCATATCTGAAGTAAAAGCAGCCTAAAAAGGAGACTATAAAATTGTATGTGTATAAATTGTATATAATTTCATTTTCTTTTGCAAAATTATGCATAAGAAAATGTCTGGAAAAATATACATTAACAGTGGTCATATTACGGTTTCTATTACTTTTTCTCAGTTGTATTTTCTAAACAAAAATTTTTTACGATAAACAAGCATTATTAATGTACTAAAATAATATTATATACAATATTAGATACTAAAGCAGCTGCATAGTGTCCACTTGGCTTGGTTTATGTTTTCCAAACATAACCATGTGAGTAACTTTATGTGGGTTCTTTTTGTTCTTCCCAAGGAACAGAGAATTATATTCAAACATTCCCTTTCTGTACATAATTTTAATTTGTGAGCCCTGCCATCTGTGTGAGGCTTGTTGCATCACTCCTTACTAGAGGTTATTGTTCAGGCTTTCCCACTTTGGAATAATTACAACAGAATAACCTTGAAGTTATCACCTCTAATAGCAAAAGAAAGCAAGGTCCTGGGAACCTGAATATCTTCTAAACCAGCATAGAAAGCCAGAGAATCAGAAGGAATGAGAATCAGGGTGTAAAGATTTATTAGGCTAAAGCATCATTTCAAAAGGTCAAAATTCCACATTATTTCATTAGGTTTGAAGTAACTCATGAAGGCCTTCCCGCTTATCACGTGTCCAGTTTAGGAAGGTTGTTAAATGAAATAGGAGGCATGTCCCCTGGAGAAAGAGAGAGAGAGAGAGAGAGAGAGAGAGAGAGAGAAAGGGAGAACACAGACACAGAAGAAAGCCACCAGGAGCCCTTACAAAGCAACCCACCCACAGACGCTGACACGAGGGTCCCAAGCAGGCAGAGTTTACAGAGAGCTCATTTGTAATCTTCAAGACTCAATCCAAATTCTGATCTTCTTAAAATTCTCTCTAACCTCTGCAAATCGAACATCATCATTGTTATACTCCTGTCTTCTTAATGTAAGGGCTGGCTATCTATTTGATACCATCTAAATATTACTTTGAATCTGAATTGGTATCTTCAATATTCTACTTTGGGTTGTTACATTTTTTTCAGTTTTATTATAAAATCACTTCATATTAAAATTTACATAAGTAACATTCAAATATATTTTCATCAAAATGCAAAATAATAAAGGTTAACATTGTTGAGTACTTACTCTATGTCAGGCGTTTAAAAAAATTTACATGTACTTCTTCAATTCTTGAAACAACTCTATGAGGTAGCTT
Source organism: Leucopleurus acutus (assembly GCF_964270905.1). Classification (NCBI taxonomy): domain Eukaryota; kingdom Metazoa; phylum Chordata; class Mammalia; order Artiodactyla; family Delphinidae; genus Leucopleurus; species Leucopleurus acutus. The sequence continues at coordinate 25,579,923 of NC_139163.1, read as the reverse complement.
ATGTTATTATCTTCATTTTGCTTAAGGAAAGCAGGGTACACAGAGGTGAAGTAACTTGCCCAGAATGTCTCCAGAGCTAGAACTCTTAACCTCTATATTATACTATTTCTCATTAATATAAGATAACATGGAATAAAAATGGGAATGGTACCTGCACAATTATGTGAGACAGCCCTGCCTCTGTTACTCTCTGGTCATTTGTCTTTCCAGAGATTTATCTATTCATTTGCATGTTCATTTGCATGTATGAGTACCAAGTATGAACTAAACTATGCATGTACAATGTAATTTTTCTATAACTGAACTTAATTGGTCTAATTTTTCTTACGGCACAAACATATTCTTTTAAAATTCCATGTCTCCTTGACACTTTTTCCTGGATTGTCTGTAGGTTCTTCAGGGAATGCCAGGTACTACATTATGGGGAACCATCGGGGGTCTCCATCCTGACACGTCCATAGTTCCATCTGATCCTTATCCAGAAGGATCACTGTCAGTGACAGAGAGGCCTCTCCAGATCTGTGTCTTTCTTAGCTATTCCTGCATCCCGCAAAAGCAGATATAAAATTATCCCACTGTTCCCAAACTCCCCTTGGGCTGCAGTAGGAAACCAGGTGGGGCTGCAGAAGGCCCTTCACCACCCAAGCACTGCTACTCAAGTGCTTCTGAATCCTCTTGCAGCAGGGGGAGTTCTGGGGCCTTGTCTTAGAACCCTTACCTGGGAAGGTCCATGGAGAGCAGTCCAGGGTCACTGGCACTGGATTCCTCAAATGTTGCTAGAGCTTCTATTATTTCTCTTCTCCTTTCCCCTTCCTCTCTGGCATGGTGAGAGGCTCTGTCTCAATGGATATGTAACTCGTTTACCTTATTTCTTTGATGCTTTTATTCTCCCACTTCAGGGGAAAAAATTGCTCTGATTGTATTTTTCCAAATCCTCGAAACTCAAAAGCCAAGATTTAGAAAACATTTATAAGGTTTCACTATTATATGTGAGGACTGTGATAGGATTCTTTTATGTAATCTTTATCAAGCTATGGTGGCATCCTTTTACTATCTATTGAGACTTCTACTATTATCAAGAATGGGAGTTGAATTGTATCAAACGCTTTCTAAGCATCTATTGAGATAACCATATATTTTTCCTTATATACATTCTAAAGTAGTAAATCCCATTAATAGATAAGCATATATTCAGTCTTCTGCATTTCTGAGAAAAGGTCTCCTTTGTCCTGAATTATCAGCCTTTTTCATGTGCTGGTGGCTCGAGTCACTGAGATTTTGAAAACCCGTGATTGAGTTTGAGCATTGTGTAGGTGCCTGGCTCTGATCAAGTCACTTAATGTTCATTAACTTTAGTTCCCTCAAGTGCAATATAAGTACTTCCATCCTAGTCACAAAGTAGGTGTTAGGATTAGGTAAAATTGTAAAATTCTCATACAGTAAAAAAAAAAAGAAAAAAAATGTTGTACAGATATCATTTATTACTTCAGGTATTCAAGAGAACTGAATGATTATACTTGTATCCTTACCTAGCATGCCGTTAATGAGGATGCACTAGTGCATTGAATTACCACTTCGTGCAACTCTCCTTTTTTCTAGTGGCAGTGGCTCCACGCACCAAATGGGTTAGGAGCCCAAGGCACACAGGATGATGTTAATTTTCCCTAAGACTGCATCAATGTTAGAAATGCTGTCATGGCTTTGTGTGAGGGTCCAGGGATACCGACCAATAGTTCTTGGTTAGTAACTGGAGCTACTTCTTCAAGAATAAAGACCGTATTTTGATGGGTAGAAAGAAAATGGCCCGTGGGATGATATTTTGAACGTTGACCACTAGATGGCATTATGAGCCTATCAGAATTGTTTTAATGAGGCATTTATTCACCAGTTAAATACTAATTAGTTAAAGAAAGATATTAGTAAATGGAAGTTAGTGATAATAACAGCACTATCTTTGAGAAAGCTGTTTGTCCTCCTTGTCTGAATATCAGCTAAAGGTAGCAATAATATCTAGAGACAATGTTATTTAGCCCTCATTTCAAAACAATCACCTCCATAAGGAAAATAATTACACTAAAGCAAATGGAAAGGATACACTCTTAGAAACAAAAAGTCAGTGAGAAATTCTATCAAAAAAAAAACTAAACATATTTTTGTTCTCAACTGAATTGCCTAAACACTTTGTGAGATAAATGAATTCCAAAAGAGTTTAGATAACTTGGCTTCAAAAGGAAGTGGGTAGGATGACAATGAGGAAATAATTTTAGGTTTAACTCAGAGAGGGCTGCTTCTCCTGTCATCTCTTTGGGGTTGCTTTTGGCAACGGAACACTTAGATGGATGGAATTTAGGTAGTAATAAGAACAAATATTCGAATGATTATTAATTCTTATTTTAATTCATATTAACTATCATGACAGGAAGTAACTGAACTTAAAGCTAGGACTTCTTTGTTGGGGACACTCATAGTAGCATTTACTGACGCTAAACAAACACTGGCTTTTCTGGTTTATTCTGCTTTCCTATCATCTCATTTATCCCCTCCATGCATCTCCACTTCCTCCAGTACACCTTCACAGGTTTCCCCAGCTATCAGAAAGTAGAGTTCCTATGGACCCTTTCACGAGCCACGATGCTGTAAAGCAAAGAAGCAACTACCTTTGGACACATCTTGCTAATGGAGGCACAAAATAAATGGAGATAAAGCACAGATGCTCACAGACACAGTTCAAAGCTATGGCGGCCGCTTGCTGAGATCCTGAGTGTGGTTCTGGGGAAGGAGCTTGACGGGGCCATTCTCCCTATTCTGGGTGCACAGATGCCTCTACTAAGTCTCAATGCAAAACAAACGCTGGGGTCTTCCCTGGTGGCGCAGTAGTTGAGAATCCGCCTGCCAATGCAGGGGACACGTAGGTTCGATCCTTGGTCCAGGAAGATCCCACGTGCCACAGAGCAACTAAGCCCGTGCGCCACAACTACTGAGCCCGCACGACACAACTACTGAAGCCCACGCGCCTAGAGCCCATGCTCCGCAACAAGAGAAGCCACCGCAATAAGAGCCCTGAAATTATTCTGGAATTTCAGGGGGTTTTGTTTGTTTTTTTGTTTTTGTTTTTTAAATACAGCCCACAACAAAGAGTAGCCCCGGCTTGCCACAAGTAGAGAAAGCCCACAGTAGAGAAAGCCCAGCAAGGAAGACCCAATGCAGCCAAAAATTAAAAAAAATTAATTTAAAAAAACCCCAAAAAGCAAACGCTGAATGCTATTTTTGCTTTTTACCTTTTATCGTAAAAGCGAAAATCCTCTTCAGATTTCTTTCTATTAGATAAAATAGGTACTAATGCAGGTTTTTCGTAAAAGCAAAGTGGCTTAGAGAGAACTTTTGAAAATTGGAGGATACCTGCACTCACTCTCATAGTATTTTAAAGAACGAAACACCTCTCTCTCTCTTTAATCTCTTGAGAAAGAAAGAACACTCCCAAGTTGGCAGCTCACACTGCTCAGAGTGAAATACAGTGGTCTGTGGGTGCCGGAATCATGCCTGGAAATACTGTCCCCAATACACTCATGTATAACATCAGCTGTAAGTACAGCTTGTGTCTGGTCCTCAGTCCTACTTGGAATGTTTGAGATGATTGCCTACTAGGGATCTCTTTACAACTATGAAATAGTAGACTTTTCATCAACAATTATTTCATAATTTATATACATAGATAGGCTTGATAAGGAAGAGACCAATTTCTAATGGCCAGGGAGTTTTAGGAAAGAAGAAGAAGAAATACTCCCAAAGACTTACTAGTGCATAGTAATCCAATATCTAGAGCTGAGATCTGACAGAAAAGTTCATAGATGTCAAGGATTCTAAGAAAATATGTTTACACAGTTTTCTTGGGTCACATTTTTGGCTTCAAACTTTATTTCACGGTTTTCAGGAATTCTGTCTTCACAGTGAATCAGTAAATGGTCAACATTTAAGACACGCCACTCTTCTGAAATCAATCAAAGTTCAAGTAGAACATTCTTAGTCAAGTGTTGAGTCATGCTGACTAAGAGGCAATGGTGCAGGGAGGTGGGAGAGAGGATTGAGGCCCTCACAGAAGTCACTTGATTAACAATAGCTTCATTCTAGGACTGGAGAGCTCTCTAGGTCCAGGAGTCAGAGTTCCTAACCAATGGGAGAGACAGAAGCTTGAACAGCCCCCTTTATTTCAGTGGGAGAAAAATCTCTGGAATGTTATTTGCATAACTGTGACCTCAATTCAATACAACATGTCCAAGCAGGTAAGACAGAATCCACTATACTGGAGGTCGAAGTCTCAAGGGTATACTTTTAACATTTCCATTACAGAAATTCTTATCATGGAATAATGTTCTCATCTACACAAGGTGAGACTATAAGGTAATGTGATTCATTTAACAAAAACAACAAGCATAACAGAATGCATGCAATGAGATGAATGTGGGCTCTTGTCTTTGGAGAATAGATTTGAATTTTGGAAACAGCCAAAATGTCAGTAGCTTGGAGGTAGGGCAAGGGAGAACTCTTAAAAAGCTGAATAATTGGGAAGATTGAAGTTGCAGTGCGCAATCTCTTTTTTCAAACAGGAGCTTCTTTTGGTTTTCACAAAGACCTTCCCTGCCTGAGGTAAGGTAGCTTGAGACAGAGAGCTGTTATTTGTGATATGGTCATGTGTGGACATTCCATGAGAAAGAATGCACAACTTGGAGAGTCAACTTGATAGACCTTGAAAAGACTTAATACATGATAATTGCATAGACTAATTGAGAATGTCTATATCTAAAGAATTGAGATTTTGAGTCACGTGCCGTTATAAGGAATTCCAAGGATCCACTGAATTTATCCTATTTATTCTGGAATTTCAGTTTTCTTTGTTTGTTTGTTTTTGTTTTTATTAGTACAGCCCAATAGTCTAGGTATATGTTCTGAGATTGTTTCTTAATGTGAAATTTGCCTTATTCTTTGCATTTAGGATAATTGGATTTGGCTTATAAGAAACATGAGAAAAGAAGATTTACAAGCAACCTATGCTAGATTTAAGATCTTCTACAGAGAATTGACTTAATGTGGTCTCCATCTTCTCCACTGACAGAATCCCATGATTTGGACTAGCGCAAAATGAGAGAATTGGATTAGATGTAAAAGGTTTCTAGAAAAAACTCTGAGTCTTCCGCCCTGATGATCTATGAGTAGGAAATGTGATAATATAGCAGCCTACCCAGAGAGCTTTATTCCATGCTGCCTATTTTCAGAAGGAATAATGACTTCCCAACTGGAGAGTCACCATGTTCATCACTTACAGAGGCTGGGTACTTGGCAATCTCGACCAAAATATTAGCTAAGGATACCTGGGTAATAAAGGAAAGCCTTCCTTATTGATATTTGCAAATTACAACAAGTCTTGATGTGGCTTTGAGTTATATATCACCTATATGATCTATTGTAATTAGCTACATATATGACATATAACTGTACATATGACACCTATGCATACGACAGATATGTGTGGATGTATATTACCTATATGAAAGAATATTTGGAAAATTTTCTTTTCAAGAAAGTATTTCTGTAGATTTGGAGACAATTTTCTTGCTCCACAATTGTGTATTTCTCCTCTTATTCAAAATACTCTTCCGTGTAAGAAAGTGACCAAGGGGACTTCCCTGGCAGTCCAGTGGTTAAGACTCTGTGCTTTCACGGCAGGGGGTGTGGGTTCGATCCCTAGTCAGGGAATTAAGATCCTGCATGCCGCACAAACGCGGCCAACACAGAAAAGAAGAAGAAAAAAAGAAAGTGACTAAAATGCAATTGTCTTCCTTATCAAAGGAAATTAGATTATTTATATTATAAGTCTCCCTCTCTCCACCAAGTCAAACAATATTAGTCTCCCGTTTCATCCTAAAACAAAAAGCCTTCAGGAGCAGGGGTGAAGGGGCCACAGGAAAGAGGTACACTGGAAAGAACCCTGAAATGTGGGACCCATTTCCACCTTTGCCCTGGAGCAGCTGTGTACCTTTGGGCAAACCATGTGACCTCTTAGGGCTTCAGCTTCCTGGTCTGTAGAATGTAGAGTTGAACCAGAGAGTTTCTTAGGCATGTGTGCACAGAAGAATCACGTGTGTCTACCCAGTGTGCACAGAAGAATCACCTACAGTCTTCGAAAGAGATGAGTTCCTTGAAATAGGTAATGGTGTTTTAAACCCAGAGCTTACCACAGGATGACACATAGTTAAGGTTGCCAGATTTAGCAAATAAAAACACAGGATGTTCAGTTAAATTTGGATTTCAAATAAATGATGAATACATTTTTAACATGAGTATGTCCCAAATATTTATCTGGCAACCTGACACATAAAGGAAGTCAAAGTTTGTTCATGTGATGAACTTACATCACCAAGCCTCTACCGGTGGGAATTTTAGATAAAGAATGGGAAGTGGTAGGGGATGTGTGTTTCAGTAGTTTTTCGGTCATACCACATGGGGAGTCTCTTGCTTTTTTTTTTTCAAGCTTTATCAGCCTTGATTAGAGTACTTTTTCAACCTTCAACAAGAACTATGTCAACTGGAATGCTTTAGGCTGTGAGTAAAGTATACCTCAATTAAAATAGTTCAAGCAATAAGGAAATTTATGGATTTACTTAACAAGAGGTCTGGAGCTGAGATGAAGCCATCAAGGACCCAGGTGTTTCCATCTTCTTTCTGCTGGGACATCCTAGGTGTGTTGGCTTTCACCTTCAGGACATTAGAGGGGAAAAGGAAAAACAGTATATATATATATATATATATATATATATATATTTTTGGCCATGCCATGTGGTTTGTGGGACCTTAGTTCCCCGACCAGGGATCAAACCCATGCCCCCAGCAGTGGAAACAGGTGGAGTCCTAACTACTGGACTGCCAGGGAAGTCCCTATACATGTACCTTTTTTTTTTTTTTTTTCGATACGCGGGCCTCTCACTGTTGTGGCCTCTCCGATTGCGGAGCACAGGCTCCGGACGCGCAGGCTCAGCGGCCATGGCTCACGGGCACAGCCGTTCCGCGGCATGTGGGATCTTCCCGGACCGGGGCACGAACCCGTGTCCCCTGCATTGGCAGGCGGACTCTCAACCACTGCGCCACCAGGGAAGCCCCATGTACCTTTTTAACTGAAGGGAAAGGAAAACATTTCTAAGGGCTTTCTATCTCCAGAATACTTCCCGTTCAAACACATTGGCCAGAATTGGGTCACATGCCCGTGCACTAGCCCAAAGGGAGGCTGGAATGCAAATTTCAGATGTTTTCACTCTTCCTGGTAGGAGGCAGTTTCTGTAAGTAATGAAGGAAATGGTTGGAAATAAATATTGTGGAGGCAACTGAGTGTCATCCCTAACCATCACATCTGGGATAAGCCTCTTCTTTTTTTTTTAAGCCTTTTCTTTTCAATGACTCCGACACACTGATGGATTCTTGCCTGGTGGGCCACTCTGAAGGAGTGGGGAATGCCTCACAGTTTTAGGTGTTGTTCTTTTGAAGGCCTTTATGCATTAAACCCTGACCCAAAACAAAGACACATTTATGTTGGTCCCAACGTAGCCCTTTAAATGTGTTCTTTAGCCAGAATGATTAGAACTTCAAATTTCACAATCACTTTCCTTTCTGCACAGAAAAATATTTTTTTAAACTTGAAGAATACTTTTTCTTTTACCCATTATTCACTTCAATTTTTCATGCCAAGCTTATGGCACAATATCCCGCTGAGTATACGCACAACAATCTTCGAAATGGCAGAATCCTCATTTCAGAGGGGACTTTCTTTCAGTTGGATTTCATCCAAATGTACTTTCATTCTTAAGTATGCTATTAGAAGGAAGGTAAAACAGATAATGATTTTCTTTTGATGCTCAAGATTGCCCAAGATTTTTAAAGCGCTCTGCACACTGATTTTAACCTCTCATCACTTCGATCAGGTGAAGCAGGCCAACGTGCAGTGTTTCAGTGTGGGGAATACTTAACTAGTCTCAAGACCTGCAAAAGAGGTTTGGCCCTGATTTGCACACAATGTTATATACTTTTGTTCACCTTGTAAATGGGGCCTGTAACTGGGGTAAATTCTTTCACAATGTTCCTAAAGCACAGATATTAAAGTGCATTTTCTCAAAGCTTACATAAAATTCCAAGTGGTGTACAAAATAAGTTTTAAATGCTACATATGGAGAAAAGAGAAGAGAAAGAAAATTAGTATTTAATGAATAGCTTTGCTATTCAAGACATGATGCTTAAATGTCTGACATCTTTACATTTATATTATCTTGAAAACAACTTTTTGAGTTATTTTACAGGCTATTGATTCATCCAAGGTTATACAATCTAATGAACATCAGAGACAGAATGAGAATTACTGCCAAAGACTATTCCTGCAAAGGAAGCGATGTGGAGTTTTTACAAACACACACTTGATAAGGTAGTTTTTTCTTAGTCTTTGCCTGTTTATTAAAATAGAATTTCTGTTTAGGATTGAGTTGCAGAACAAACTTTAAATCCAAAACAGCACTCTCATGATCATTAGCAGGATCTCCAATCAGAGATATTTTCTTCAGAAAGATTTGTACATTTTCTCCTGCCCACTGGTAAGGATAGGCACGTCCTCTGGAACTCAATGCATTACACCTTCCAAGCATAGCAAATCAATCATTAATTATTCTCAGGAAGAGTGTTCAAAGTTCTCTTCCTTCTTTGGGTGATATGATACAACATGAAAAACAAAACAAAAACCCTGGGTACTTAGTCCTTAGGTAGTACCTGATCAAATACCCCGTTTGTTACAGGTCCTGCAACTTCTACACTGTTCCATCACTTCCCAAGATAAAAAGGGGGGTAGGGGCTTCCCTGGTGGCGCAGTGGTTGAGAGTCCGCCTGCCGATGCAGGGGACACGGGTTCGTGCCCCGGTCCGGGAAGATCCCACACGACGCGGAGCGGCTGCGCCCGTGAGCCATGGCCGCTGAGCCTGCGCGTCCGGAGCCTGTGCCCTGCAGTAGGAGAGGCCACAGCAGTGAGAGGCCCGGGTACCGCAAAAAAAAAAAAAAAAAAAAAAAAAAGGCGGGGGGGAAGACTATGGATTTCTGTACTGAGGGAACTTTTCTGAGCTAACTAAGTAAATCTGAATTGTAGCACAAAATAGCAGTGTTAAAATCTTGAGCTGTATGTTAGTTCTTCAAAAAGGCTTTGAGGTATGCATGAGTTTATAGTGACTGCGAAAAGTTGTTGGACTGTTTTTTTTCAGAGAGAGCAGCCACTGGGGTACATTTTTGTCCTTTTGGGCCTGGCAGGCTGGGAGCAGAGTACAGACAAAGGCACTGGGGCATATGGGCCTGTTATGGCCTGGAATTCAGGCTCTCCGGGTGGTAACTGAATGGGTATGCCAGGGTGTGTAGGGACTGGACTGATCCTCCCAGAACTGAGAGAAGGGCCCTTGGGATGTGGAAGCAACGCAAGTGTTGGACATGGCACTGGTGCGGGAGAGGGGTCACGCAGTGGGTGTGAGATTGGGTGTGCTGGCCTGGGGTCACCCTTCGGGCAGGGCGTGGTGAAGCTTGTGGGCCCTGGCTGTTGACTGAGAAGCTGGATGCCAAGGGCTGGGAGAACTGAAAGGCCCGTGAAGGTGTGACTGCCATCAGCCTCAGCCCTGGGAGACACGGAAGAGTCCAAGGTGAGTCCTGCGGCGAGGCAATGAGGGGGCAGGTCTGGGGCTCCCATTCAGGAATACATGGTCAGCTGCAGCCACTCCTGGCTGTCCACCTGGATTTGTCCGGTGCCACGTCTGTCAAGAGGTTTGAAGGCACAGAGATCTGACGAGTCTGACCAGACAGCTGATGAAGCTGTCAATATCCATGTTCCCTCCCCCATCTGAGTAGCGTCCGATGATCCTGTCGTAGAGATGCTCATTCAGGCGGAACCCTGCTGCCTCAAAGGTTCCTGGGGAGTTCACCGCTGCCCATGGTCCCCGAACGGTCAACGTCAAACTGTTTGCCACATTTTGATGTCGCTCCACAAGCACTAGAATTCCTCGAAGCCCAGCTTGCTGGTCGTGTCACTACCCATCACGGTCACCATGATGCAACAGGATTCAATGCTAAAACCGTCAGTCTTCAGACCGGGAGGTCGGGTCACGACTCGGTTGAGAATGTTCGTGAATTCTGTGGCACTGACCCTCTAGCCAGCTGGGCCAAGACTCTCCGGCACTGCCGGACCTCCTCACTCTGATTGGCCCGGATGATGGCGTAACGGGTGCGTGGGGCGGGGCTCTGGGTGTAACGCGCAGGCGCCTCACGGGCGACGCTAGTAACCCGGCCGGGAAACGCCGGCCGCGCTGCGGCTGGCCGTGCCGCCAGCACCCCTGCCCTTGGCCCTGCTGTCCTCTGTACCACCCTCCCCACCCCAGCCACCGTCTCCCCCTGACCCCAACCAGGGTCCCCCCCTTCTTCCCCCTTCCCCCTCCCGCTCCTTCAAGAACGAGTTAACCAGGACCGTGGCTGTGACTCAAGATTACGCCTCAATCACACGCTCGCCGGTCTGCTCACCTGTGCGGCCTCCCTAGCGTTGGACTTCGGGGGAAGGCTGCTTGAGAAAACTCTAGAAAATTAAGCAACAAACTCCAGTTATCTCCAGAAAAAAGAAGAAAGGAAAACTTTAAAGGTAAAAAAAAATTAAGCCAGTAAAAAATTTGCTGCCTAAAGGTTCTTTTACGAGGCCTGTGGGTTTTCATCTTTCCGTATGCCAATAACTTAGACATAGTGTTTAATTTGCTGCTTTATGGTAGAAAATTCCTTGATTCAACAATGATTTGTTCAATAATAACTTCTTCAACAACTTTGTGGTGAATACCAGACGTGGATATGGGGGCAAAATAGAACTGTAAACTGGGATAAAAGACGGAAGATGCCACTGCAAAAAACAGCCAGGTACCAAAATTCAAGAAAAAAGATAGGAATTAATTCTAAGGGATTTATTCTTCAGCGCGACCCATGAATGCCGGGTCATCCATATAATGTCCCACCCACTTATTGTACAAACTGAACAGTGAGGCCTAAGGTCCTTGAAAATTCTCCTCACTTAAAAATAAATGCGTCTACCTTTGTTGCACATTTAACAGTGTGCAAAGAACCTGTGAGAAACGTGTTTTTGAATAGAGCTAATAATAACAAGGAGTATTAAAAAGTGTGATATCGGTCCTTTAAAATTGTTTTAAGTCAAAGATCATCTGCTAGCATATGGATTTCAACTTTGCTACCCTAAAGAGATGGCTTCAGATTACAGTGTTTAAAAAATTTAGTTTACTCTCTGAACTCCAATTTAATATTAACTTTCGCTTAGAGAAATGTCTTTTGAAATCTAACCTGAGCTAAAGGAAAACTTCCGCTGACAATTCCTTTTGGCGGGGAACCATTCTTTGCCACTCTCAGTGTTCCCCACCTTGATCCTTCTGGTGTCTATTTCTGTTTTGTTTCTGAACTCAGAGAGGGTCAGAGTATGATCCGTTCTTCCTCTAAAACCCCAGCATCACCTAGAATTGCAGACCAGGCAGGCGTACAGCAGACCTGCCCACACATGCCATCAGTGTCAGGCAGACTCAGACCAGAGAGATCCTTCTCTGATCGTGGAGAGAGATCATGAAAAGTGTGTAAAAACTAGGCTTGTACCCTGGTTCATTACAGTGTCACCTTGGCTTACACAACTAAAAGAAGAGGTTCCCTGATGGCTCATGAAACCCGGAGGAAACCTGACCTTAAAAATGCTAAACATATGGATTACAATTGAACACCATATTGTCCCAATATTCGGAAAAGTGATGAAAGATTTTCAGTTTTAATCCCAGTGTTGGTCTCCTGAAGACACATAGAGTTTCAAATAGTGCAGGCCTCATCCCTGAATTTTTTTACATGAACTTTTAGCCAAACAGCTGGTAAACAGGTTTCCTTGAATTCATTCAAATATCTCATTATCTTTTGAAAGTTTCCCTTTGAACGTTCATTTCTCTGCTAGTCTAACTTCTTATCACTAATTTCTTCAATGGGTATAAGGATCATACTCCTTGCTCCTACAATATTATGCAGATCTATAACACTCCTAAAATGAAAACCATAGTGCTAGACTTGCTGTCATAATTGTCATAAAAAGACTAATATAGTCTCTCTCTAATTTAAAACAAGATACTAATATATTTTAAGGATTCTAGAAAAGAGGCATTGCTATTTTCACTCATTGTTACTGACCAGTCTTCTTAGAGTTTTAAGTCTTGCATCTGTTTTCTCCATGTTTTCTTAACTGAAATATATCCTATTAAAACTGGGAAGCAGGGTTCCCTGGTGGCGCAGTGGTTGAGAGCCCGCCTGCCGATGCAGGGGACACGGGTTCGTGCCCTGGTCCGGGAAGATCCCACGTGCCGTGGAGCGGCTGGGCCCGTGAGCCATGACGGCTGAGCCTGCGTGTCCGGAGCCTGTGCTCCGCGACAGGAGGGGCCGCGGCAGTGAGAGGCCTGCGTACCGCAAAAAAAACAAAAAAACAAAAAAACTGGGAAGCAACCATCCTAGGTTAAGATTTCAATACATGTTTCTCTCTTTTCCTTGCCAATGTATTTCTCTGATTGTCCCTTATTTCCCATAGCATTTAATACCCATATAATGCAAAAAGATCACCATGTTACCTAATGGATTTGTACATGTACATATGGTACATATCTTGAAACAGCTTTTAATTTTATATAGCTGTGCAGTCAGCTGCTGGTTTCTACTGCTTCTAGAAACCTTGCCAGACCATCTGCAGACCTCTAATACTTCTGACCAGAGGGTAACTGGCAGGAATTAAATGTTACGACCGTATTCAGCAAAATTTCATGATTCCAATGCCCTAACTCAGAAGCAATACTAACTGGCCTTCAGAAAGAGACAGAGGTTAGCAAGACCTCTACGTTAACTACAGTAATGCTTCTCTGAGTCAGCAAATATTATTGACACGAGTAGCAGAACTCAGACCCTACACAAATATCAATCATCAGCTGGTCAGAATAATAGGACTGGGTATGTGGACAATAGCAGAAAGATGTTCTAGATGCTGGGCATACCTTCTTGGAATCAGGAGGAATTATTGTGACTGGCTTTGGGAACACAGCAAATTATAGGATCAGGCTAACTAATTGCAGCTTTAAGGAATCCCCACTAGCAGAAGATACTCACTAAACCAGGGGTCCTCAACCCCCGGGCCATGGACCAGTACTGGTGTGCGGCCTGTTAGGAGCCGGGCCGCACAGCAGGGGGCGAGTGAGCTGCTGCATCTGCCGCTCCCCATGGCTCCCCATCGCTCGCATTGCCACCTGAACCATCCCCACCCCCACCGGTCTTCCACGAGACCGGTCCCTGGTGCCAAAAAGGTTGGGGACCTCTGGGCTAGACTGAAGGAAACAAGCTAGTTTAGCTGAGCTTCTGTGTAGCAGGTGACCTGAAGGTGAGGGTGTGCAGGACACCCGTGAAACCTTGTAGACCAGTTTTTTTTTTTTTTTTTTTAAATCCAGTGGTTTTCTTTCTCTCTTTTTTTTTAACATTTTATTTACTTATTTATTTTTTGGCTGCACGGTGTGTTAGTTGCAGCACGCGGGCTCCTCTCTAGTTGTGGTGCGCAGGTTCCAGGGCGTGTGGGCTCTGTAGTTTGCAGCAGGCGGGCTCTCTAGTTGAGGCGCTAGAAATCAGTAGTTGCAGCACGCCGCCTTACTTGCCCCACGACATGTTGTGGGATCTTAGTTCCCCGACCAGGGATCGAACCCGAGTCCCCTGCATTGGAAGGCGGATTCTTGACCACTGGACCACCAGGGAAGTCCCTGCACACCCGTGTTGATGCAGCTAATCTGAAAATGGTTGTCCCCTTCCTCCTCAATAATCCACTCCAAAGTGACATGACTTATGTATCATCACAGATTCATAGTTAACTCCTACAATTCTTTATTCCTGTCCTCTAACCATTTAGTTATCACGTATAATGATTACATCACTTGCTTCCTTGTATAGCGCCCCCCATAAAGGGATGTTTTGGGGGAAAGGGCGCACATACGCCATGCACACGTGCTGCTGTGTTTGTTGTTTCAGGGGGAGTCTAAAGTTGTTGCATTAGTCAGAAGGGAACTTCACACTTTTATTTTGTGGGTGGAGTGGTAGACAGAGTGAAATGTGGAGGTATGCATGACAGGAAGGAAAGGAAAATGGACAGCGAATGCGTTCCTCATTCTATGAGACTGTGAGGTAGCTGATGTTTGGAAAGTTCAAGTTCAAATTCCAGAGATTGGTGGTTATATGTAGAGATGTAGGTATATGGAGACACATAGCATTGGCCTAGCCTTCTTTGTTTTTGAAAATCAACTTTATTGAGATATCATTTACGTACAATGTAATGCATCCATTTAAAATGCACAACTCAGTGTGTACACATGTGGAACTACTGCCACAATCAAGATGGAGAATATTTCTATCGTTCTCCCAAATTTCTCCTTGCTTCTTTGTTGTCCCTCCCTTCTTCTACTTTGGCCCCAATCAAAACAGAGCTGCTTTTTGGTCACAGATTTTTTTAATTTTCTAGACTTTTATATAAATGGAATCATACTCTTATGTCTGGCATCGTACACGCAACATAATGATGTTGACATTTATTCATTTTGTTGTGTATTTAGCAGTTTGTTTCTTTTTATTGTTGAATAATATTCCACCATGTGCATGTATCACTTTCTGTTTATCCATAACCTGCCGGTGAACATCTGGATTGGTTTTGATTTTTGATTGTTGTGCATAAAGCTGCTATGGATGATTTCCAATTTAGGGTTATTGTGTGCAAAACTGTTATAAATGCTTGTGTACAAGTCTTTGTGTGGACATATGTTTTCATTTCTTTTGTGTATATACTTGGGAGTGGAACATCTGGGTCATATGTTTCACTTTTTCAGAAATTACCAAAAGGTTTTTTTCTGAATGATTGAGCCATATAATATTCCCAGAAGGGGTGTATGAGGATTCCAGTCGCTGAGCATCCTCACCTCCATTTGGTTTTGTCCATTTTAATTATAGCCATTCTAATGGGTGCATGGTGGAATCTCACGGTAGTTTTAATTTCCATTTCCCTGGTGACTAGTGTCATTTACATCTTTTCATGCAACTTGTATACTGTCATTAGTGAAGTGTCTGTTCAATTCTTTCACTCATTTTTTAATTGGATTGTTTGTCTTTTTATTATTGCATTGTAAGTGTTCTTTAAATAGTCTGGATACAAGTCCTTTGTTAAATATATGCTTTGCAAACATTTTTTACATTCTCTTGGTTGTCTTTTCATTTTCTTGACAATGTCTTTTAAAGACCCCAATTTTTAAAAATTAATTAATTAATTAATTAATTTATGGCTGCATTAGGTCTTCATTGCTGCATGCCAGCTTTCTTTAGTTGCATCAAGTGGGGGCTACTCTTCATTGTGGTGAGCAGGCTTCTCATTGTGGTGGCTTCTCTTGTTGTGGATGACGGGCTCTAGGCACATGGGCTTCAGTAGTTGTGGCACTCGGGCTCAGTAGTTGTGGCGCATAGGCTTAGTTGCTCCACGGCACGTGGGATCTTCCCGGACCAGGGCTCGAACCTGTGTCCCCTGAACTGGCAAGCGGATTCTTAACCACTGCACCACCAGGGAAGCGCTAAAGACCCAAATTTTTATTTTGATAAAGTAACTTACTGGCATTTTCTTTTATAGCTCATGGTTTTTCTCTCCTATTTAAGGAATCTTCACAAAACCCAAGGTCACTAAAATTTCTCCATTGTTTTCTTCTAGAAATTTTATAGTACTAGGCTTCACATTTAGGTCTATGATCATTTCAAGTTAATTTTTGTGTATAGTTTGAGTTGACACTTTTTTTTTGTATATGGATATCCAGTCATTCCAGTACCATTAGACATATATGTGTGGATCTCTTTCTGGACTCTGTTCTGTTTCATTGTTCCTTTTGTCTGTCTTTCTGTCAATACTGCACTATCTCGATTTTTGTAGATAGCATAAGTTCTTCTTACACTATCAAGGTCCATCTTGTTCTTCTTTTTCCAAATTGTTTTGGCTATTCTAGAGCTGTCACCTTTCCAAATAAAATTTAGAATGAGCTTGTCAATTTCAGGGAGAATACTGGCTGGGATTTTGACTGGGGTTACTTTGAATCCCTCAGTCAATTTGAGTAGAATTGAAATCTTAACAGTTGAATCTTTCAACGAACCTATGAATTTTAACGTACTATGAATCGGAACCTTCCAATAAACCTATGAACATGGATGATTTCTCCATGTATGTGATTCTTCCTTAATTTCTTTGAGCAATGTTCTATAATTTTCAGTGACGAGTTCTCACATATCTCTTGTTAAATATATTCCTAAATATTGTTTGTTTTTAGGTACCCTTGCAAATCGAATTTTTATTATTTAATTTTCTGGTTGTTTACTGCTGGCGTACAGAATGCAATTAACTTCTGGATGCTTCACTTTGTACTCTCCCACCTTGCTAAGTTTACATATTAATTCTAGTAGCTGTCATGTAGATTTCCTTGAGGTTTTCAGCACAAATACTCACGCCATCTGTAAATAGAGTCCAATTTTCTTCTTCCTTTCTTTGCTTTTGATATTTATTTTGGTTTCTTTTTTTTTCTTACTTCCATTTTATTGTTTTGTACTCAATTTTTGCCCTCGTTGCTCACTGGGGATAACCCACTGCTACGTTAAAATCCCTGATCTGGGGAAATTTAGCAGAGATCTCAAACTAAGGCAGGAATAGGGCCAGGAAAAGAGCTGATGGATTCAAGAAGAAACAAAAAAAAGACACTGTGAAGAAATATAGTTAGCTAGAGGCAAGCCTGCAGTTTTAGCTTTGCTCTGCTGCTGCTGTTGCTGGTCACATCGAGGTCCTTTTGAGCTGGTTGGAAAGAAGGAGAAAATGTGTGAGAGCTGTGAGTAGATGGGTCTTAGCTGTGGCTGGAAAACTCTGTGGACGTTAGGAACTCCTAGGATTTTCAAGTGAGGAGGCCAGTATCAGTCATAGGCCAACATGCCAGTCAGATCCCAGTTCCCCCTCCCGTGCACATCCACCCACTGAGTCTCTGCCTCAGTTTCTGGATCCTTCCCAGAGACCTTTCCTTCTTCCCCTAGCAAAAGCTCTCAGGAAATATCTGAGCCCCTTTCTGTGATTAAATTCTGCCCCATCCCCACACCTCACCCGCTGTTACGTTTTAACAAGGTGTATCCGAAGATGTTTTAAGTCCCGAACAATGACAGCACAAACACAACAGCAAAACATGTAAAGGAAGAAAATAGCATTTATTGAACATCTACGAACCCTATGATGCCCCATGGTTATTATTTAATCATAATAAGGTCTAAAATAGGATTTGTGTCCTCATTATAGATTAAAGGACTGGGGTTTAAGAGGTTCAGCCTTCTGTTCAAGGTCATATAAAAATTGGAGAATAAATTTGAACCTCAATCTGAGTTTAAGTATAGGCCTTTTCCACTGCACTCATCTGACCCTTCCATATTACTGAACACTTTGTGTAATATATTTGCTGACTTATCACTGACTCTACTATACTAGATTGTACATTTCTTGTCTGCAGGAGTGCACTCACCATTATACACCCAACCTCCAGCACAGGGCACGGCAAATAGTAGTTATACAGTGCCAGCTTGTTGAATTGATTTAAATACCAAGAGAACAATGTGTCTACTTGCTTTATTTATTCATTCATTAAACAAATACTTTTTTGTGGTTAGACACATAGATCTAGAGTGGAAGTCACATAAGCAAATAAGCAATTAATTCTACACAGTGTTACAAGCAATGATACAGGACAAATAAAATATTGAGGAAACACAGAAAAGAGATACCCAGAATGGCCTTGGGATGTCAGCAAAGTCTCCCTGAAGGAGGAGGGATATTTTGACGTTTGATGTCGAGAATGATGCGTTGTGAAAGAAGGAAGATAATCCAGACAGAGAAGGCAGTCATGTGCAAGGTTGGGAGTGAGAGAGAGTGTGACACAGTCAAGAAAATGTCAATAGCTCAGTGTGGTTGGGACATAGAAGGTGAGACATGGAATGATGAGAGATGAGGGCAGACAATGAAACAGGTGTCAACTATGAGAAGATTATCATGTTCTGTTAAGGCTTTATCCCAAGGGAGCCACTGAAGGGATATAATCTGCAGATGGCAGAATCTGATTTCTTATTTAGAAAGACCATCCTGGCTGACTTCTTTGTGGAAAATGATGGGGGTGGGGCAGGACACCATTCGGTAAAGAATCGCTGAATTCTAGGTGAAAGATGATTGTGGTCGAAACAAAGATAAAGAGTATGGGATTGGGGAAAGTGGGTAGATTTGAGAGACAACAAAAGTAAAATGAATAGGATTTGGAGACTGATTAATTTGGGAGTAATGGAGAAAGGATTGATGAGGATGTCTTAGGTTTGGGGTTTGGGGAAATGGTGGACAGCCAGGCCATTTATGAGCTCTTGAACCCAGGTGAGGTATTCGTGTGAAGAAGAATACCTCCAATAAATATCATCCCAGATGGTGTACCGGAACCTTAAAATCATCATAATTGTTTCAGTAAATTATTAGCCTCCCCCTCTCCAGCTAACTCGCCACATCTCTCTATAACACCATCATTTTCCGAGTCAATTAGGCTGCAAACCTCTTGAGCACCGTTGTTTCCTCCTCTCCTCAGCCATCCCTACACTTTCAATTAGTCGCCGAGGCCTGCTTGTCATCCTCATCAATGTCTCTTGAGTTTGCCCTGTCCTTCCCTTCCCACTGTCATAACTGCAGTCTGAGCCCTTATCACTTCATGCCGGAACTACCTCTTAGCTTGAGTAGTTTCCTAACCCGTCTTCATACCTCCAGTTGCTCCCCAGTGCAGTCCATCTGGGACCCCATGGCCAGAATGATTTTCTTTGTACGCTGCTTCCGTCACCTCTCCCAGCTCAGACTGAAGGAGAGCTTGCCTTGAGCTCGGACTAAAGGAGAGTGGCCCCAGCAGACTGCAGGCTAGGAAGAGAAAGGAGGCCCCTGTTCACTTCCTGGTCCCTCCTGCTTCACTGCAGTTGTAGTAGTGGCGCCATCATCTGCTGCAGAAGCACCTGCACCTTCTGCCACGGCTTCAACGCTTCAGGCTCCGGGAGTGCCACTCCCTCTGTGTGTTCTCTCAGGCTCCAGGGTGGTGACAGATCACTGCTGTCGCTCCTCCCAGCATGTCAGCATCCCTCGTGGTTCCCTTCACCCTGCTTCTTCATTCAGCCTCCTTTGCTTGAACTCTCGTTAATGTGCCACCTGTCTGCCTCATGGACGCTAATTGATGCAAGGCTGTCTGGAAGAGCACCCAGACTAGTCTTTGCCTTCATAGGGGTGCATCTGGGTGCATTGATCTCTCCCATGGCACCAAGCCTGGGGATGGGCCACTAGAAAATCGCTTGTTACCCTAGATGAAGAAAGATTATTCATAAGCTAGACTCAGTTCTTTGTGTGAATACAGGGTTCCTGTTGACAAACCAGACTGCCAGACCTGACCCCTGTTAGCACGGGGCTATTATTGATTATTGCCCAGTGGGCTTGACCCTATACCCCATGGGGTTCCCAACTGATAGTGAAAGATCAAGATGACATAATCTTATTTATTGACGGGTGCCCAATGGATAGACTCAACGGCCTGTCTAAAACCCAGTGGAATATCTCTGCCATCTTCCAGCTCTAAATTCTAAATTCTGGGACTGATACCATTCTTTATGAAGCCAGCATGTTTGTCACTGTCCTAGAGGATGACTCTGGCAGGAGTTATTCCAAGAGGGCTGATGCTTCAACACCGCTACCTTCAGGGTGATTTGGAGGTGACTTGTTCACAGTGCTCTTTCTGTTTAACAAGGGCAATGTTCATTCTCAGAAGTGGAAGAGCCACTAATCGTCTGCTATCATCAAAGAGAAACTCTTACCAGATGCCTTAGCAGAATTTGCTGCTTTGCTGCTTTCTGGAGGCCTCAGAGATTCTTGTTTTAATTATCCTTTCTCCACACATCATGTTTTTGAAATTCCCAACATATTTCCAAGTTATTTTAGCTGGGTATCTTCCCAGCTGATCTTAAAATCAGAGTTCCTACTCTTGGCTTCTTGATGATGCTTACCAGTGGGAAAAAAAAGGGGTGAAAGGATCTCAAGATCTTTTCCCTCAGGAAGTAGTGTAACTATCTCTCGGGGAAGGAGTTTTTTCATTTCAGTGTGAAGTGCAGGGTGCAGAAGGGCCAACACATGCAAATTTGAAGCAAACGTTTCCAGAGCATCAGTCCTTCACACATGCATAAAACAGATCATCCAATGGGAGCAGTACATAAATCACTCAGAAGAGAGTGCCAAAAATTTCCACCGCGTGCCTTCCAGAATTTAAAACCCAAACATGTTAGAGTTCCAAGCCCTTACCTAAAAAATCCTGAAGGGAAAATGAACTGTGAATAACTATGGAGAAAGTAGAAACAATTCACCCACCTGATGGGACCACCTGCTAATCAAAGTTCCCACAGTGTTTCGTATCCAGCTATGAATCAAAACTCTGGAGCTAAGTTTATGGCTTAAAAAGCCAAAGACTCCTGTCATCATCATCACTGTTATTTACCAGTGACTGAGCCAGAATCTGCATGAGTCTCGATGTTTCTTAAAGGATGTTGGTCCATTCGTAAAGGATGTGTCTGATTTGGGGGAGGAGTGTGGCCTGGTTCCAGATGCTGAGGTTAATGGGCAGTGTGGTAAATCACAGTCACAGAAAAGAAAGGCCTTGGAGTGGGTGGACGAGTGTTTTAGTTTCTTAACCCACTGCACACCCACGGAAGACAGAACTTGACATGTGTTAGAAATGTCTAAGAAGAGGTACTTCCACACATTGTTTTAGGAAAGTGTTCTTGTACTAGACACAGTGCTTAGTGCAGAATGTTTCTAAAAAGGATTTATCGAGGTAGATGGGAAATAATTCTTATAGCAAAATGTCTGCCATCTTACATGCAGAAAGTAAGTGGGGCCGAACATGAGGAGCCCCCCAAAAATGGGAAAAAGAGAATGGGTTCAGCTGTCAAACCAATGCCCTGATAGTCTGGCACACAGTCTGGCCCTGAGCTACAAGACTTGGTTCAATGTATTTATGTATCAGTTTGCCATGGCTGCTGTAATGAAACACCCCAACTGGGTGACTTAAAACAACAGACATGTATTGCCTCACAGTACGGGAAGGCAGAAGTCTGAAGTCAGGATGAGAGCAGGGCCATGCTGTCTCTGAAATGTAGAGGGGCCTCCTTCCTTGGCTCTTCCTAGCTTCTGGTGTTTACCTGCAATTGCTTGGTTTCTTGGTTTGCATCACCCCAGTTCCGTGTCTGTTGTTGCATGGTGTTCTCTGTGTGTCTCTTTCTTCACATGGCTGCCTTCTTATGAGGACACCAATCATATTGGATCAGGGGCCCACCCTACTTCAGTATGACCTGACCCTAACTATTACATCTGCAACAATGGACAAGTCACATTTTGAGGTACTGGCAGTTGGGACGTCAACATCTTTTTTTGGAGGGGGAGGACACAAGTCAACATGTAACAACTTTATTGAAATATGGCAGGAATAAGATTTACAAATTAGGAGCTTTCTTCTCTGTTTCTGTTCTCCTTTTTTCTTGCCTTCCTTCCTTCCTTCCTGCCTGCCTGCCTGCCTTCCTTCCTTCCTTCCTTCCTCTTTCCTTCCTTTCTTTCTCTCTCTCTTTCTCCCCCCCTTCTCTCTTTCTTTCTTTTCTTGTTTCCCTAGCCATAGCATCTTGGTGAGGAGTGAAGAACAGAACTAGGAGACACTAAGTTGGTGTACATAAGAAAAGACATGGTGATACCTAGAGAAATACAACTTGAAATGAGAAAGGCGGTCTGCCTGTGTGATGAAGATATCTCACATACAGCATAATGGAATTTTGAAAAAGGAGAAAGAAGATTTAGCAGTGTAACATGCGTGAGGGAGCTAAAGATGATTTTCAGAAGTTGGCTGTGTTGCCAGGAGTAGCCATCCTTTACCACCATTGAGATCACCGAGTCCATAGCTATGTTTCACGTCATGGCTTTGGAGTCACTTCTGTGTTCCATTCAGCTGTGTCACTGTGATGAGCTGGCTCTGTGGAGGGAGGAAACAGGACCAGTTTTGTTCATGCTACATGAAGCCTGAGGGTTAGCCTGCTACATAAATCTGATGGGGAGTCTTTAGCAACGGAGGCACAATAACAAAAGACAGAAGAAAAGTGTGGCAGGGTCCATTCAAGCACAGCCCAAAGGACAAAGAAGCTTGTCTGGTGGATTTTAATATTATGGCTCCTCTGTAATAGACAACTATGTCTTATACTTTCTCAGCTGAGAATTAGTCCTTCACATCACCCAAGGAAGCCCACCTGTTCTGTTCCTATGCTCATTAAACAAACTTCCCACTTCAGTTTATACTACTTAAAGGAGAGAATGTGTTAATTGTATTAACAAAAATATTCACATCCAGAGTTCGGCAGACTTTTTTGTAAAGGGCAAGATTGCAGATATTTTCAGCTTTGCAGGCCACAGCAGCTCTGTGGCCATAACGCAGCTCTGCTGCTCCTGGGGGGGAAGCAGCCCCAGACGATACGTAAGCCTAGGGCCTGGATGTGCTCCAGCGCAACTTACTTTACAAAAACAGGCGTCAGGCGGAGCTGGCCCACAAGCCATTGTTTGCTGACCCTGTTTTAGACCATAGGGCAATATATAGATATATTTTTGCCTTTTTAGTAAAAATTTGAATTTCACTTTTATATGTAAATCTCAGTTTGGTTAATGAGCACTGCCTTTGAGAAACAGTTCCACCTTCTATGTGCTGACAAATTCAAGATTCTGAGTGTGTAAGACCTAGGGTCAGATCTTCCAGCACGGTTAATTCACACGCTCGTTGTTACCTCATAAAGCGTCATGGCAACAGTGTGCTGATTTCTCCTCCAAAATGGATAGGATCTCATGATACAATTTTATTTATTTTATTTTTTTCTTTTGGCCACACCACGCAGCATGTGGGATCTTAGTTCCGTGACCAGGGATCGAACCCGTGCCCCCCTGCAGTGGAAGTGTGGAGTCTTAACCACTGGACCACCTGGGAAGTCCCTCTCATGATACAATTTTATATCAGTGGTTTTCTCTTTTTGTTTTTCCTTCACTCAGTGGGGCCTCAAAGGTCAATGAGACTAGTTTTGTAAAGGAGAGTGTGGGTCTTAGAAATGTGAACTGACTTAGAAATGAAAACTGGAAGCGAGGCTGAGTATCCAGGATTCCCAACCTTAGGTTTGGTTTCCCAGCCTTTGAACTTGGCTGCTAAAAGTTATCACAAAAGCTGGAGACCCGGGACTTAAGTCACCAGACAGCAGTTATATAGTGTTGATGATGGGGATGGTGCGTAAGCCACTGGCTTGGTACAAAGAAGCCAGGAGTACTCATGAGCTCTCAGGACGCCATATAGTTCGTGAGATCTCTTTTAAAAATTTGAAATGCCATTAAACATTTATTATCCATGTATTTATCTAAGCCTGTCTTGAACCTGTCTATGTTTTGGCTCTACAACTAGTTCAGGTAACAAATTCCATGTGTTTACTTGTCTTCTAGACAAGAAGCCCTTCTTGTTGATTTAAAGCTGCTTTTTATTAAAACTGATGGTGATGTCATCAAAAGATGCCCAAGGTGGATTATCCCAGAGAGCTCTTAAAGGGAACACATTCCGAGGGTGTCCTTTGCAAAAAGGGTCTTTGGGTACCTTACATACCACATCACCCCAAAGTAGCAAAGTTATACAGTGGTTTCCCAACATTTTCAGCCACCAAAACTTGCTAAAAAAATCACGTGGGATCTTAGATAAAATTGCTAACAAATGCACTGGTCTACTTGTAGGCCATTTTCCGCAGAGAATTCAACGTCATGTCACACGCTATAATTTTTTTCTTTTAATTTGGCTGCCCCCCACTGGAACATCAGCTCCACGGAGTCAGAGCATTTGTCTGTTTATCCACAGTCACTCAAATAGTCACTGATGCATAGAAGGCATTCAGTAAATGTTGTTAAATAAATGAAGCAGCGTGTGAGGTCCTGAAGCCACACCTGAGCCTGAGGCTTCCTCCGTGATTCCCTTTCTCTCATCGGGTACCAAACTTGGGCGTCCTCCGTGAAGCCCTTCCTGGGGTGTGAGGTGGATTTCGATTGGCATAGAACCTTGCAGTAAAGCTCACACACACTTTATCTTATTGGGGCCTCTCAGTCACCCTAATATGGTGCATATTGTTACCACTCCCAATTTGTAGTTGAGAAAATAGACTCGGAGACCATAATGGACTTGGTCACAGTCACATTGATGGGAAATGTTAAAGCCGTAGAACTGAGACAGCTCCAGATGCACTACACCAGGATTTCAAACTACTTTGCAACTCATAGGAAGGAATTTTTAAGTATAACCCAGAAAATACACACACACACACACACACACACACACACACACACATACAGTTAAAGCAAAGGTTCTACAAAAGAATGCCTCTACTAATGTAATATACGCTGATATTTTTATTCTATTCAATTAAAAAAATTCTAATTGCAACCACAGACTGAAGAACAGCGTTGTCTGGCATCCATATTTTCTTGCATAATTTCCCCTCTCATATCATCTTTTCCCTCCATTTTGAACATGAAGGGATAATTGCTTTCTTCTCCTGCCGGGCTTCCCAGTCTCTACCTGAAGTCAGCGTGTCTGGGAGCGGGAGTCCCCCCAAGCTGGAGTCCGGGGACGCGGAACAGCCAGGACATTGCCTGAAAGGCAGTGGAAAGCTTCTCTGGGGGCACGGGCGGAGAGAGAATCAGATCCGAAAGCCTGGACATCTGGGGCAGGAAACAGTTAAGAGACCACTAGGTGTTCTGAGCTGACGAGACCACCACAATGTTCCTGCAAAGATTAGGCAGAGAGCAGATGTGCAGTAACTCGAGTTCTTCAGAGTAAGATAGCGACGACATAAATTAACCTCGTCCAGGGCCTGACAAAGGGACCACGCGCTTTTGGAAGTCTTCAGAGGGAAGCCATTTTTTATGGGCCCTTCAAGGTTATATACCTTTATCCAACAGAACGAGTTTAATTAGAGCCGCTTGTTTACAGGGAAGGGAAGCGAGCCCAGTAGGGGCTGTCAGGGTGACTGGACAGAAAATAAACGAATGAGCCTGCGAAACAGCCGAGGTCTCCTTGAGTTCTCGTCAGCTGATCAGTTTTCCTTCACCCCTCGAGATGACTTTTGTCTGTTTTCCCGAAACTGCAGAAACAAAGAGGTGAAAGCGTCCCAGACTCCCGATCCTCCGGTTTGGGAGGATTGTGGTCACCATCTCCTTCGCAGCTGCCTTTTCTGAGGGATGGTGAGGCGATGCCACACCCAGCTGCTGGAGGACGGGCCTCCAGGACCACTCACCCGCGCACCAGGAGACGCCCCTTAGGATGTGGCCGAACCTTATCAGTGGGTATTCAACCTGAGGCTTTGAGGAGGGCCTGGCGCTTCAGCTCCCCAAAGATAAATCCTCTACTCAGGGGAGGCCCAGCTGGGGTGGGCTGTGGGCCAGAGATGGCTCTGCTAGGGCTGTGTCCCAGAAGGAGATATGGGATTTGGCTCACCACTGATAAGAGCCTGGGATTCGGAGGCCTGCTAGGAAGTCCTGATCGGATTCCTATGAGAACCTGAGAAAGGGCAGGAGCTGCGCCTGGTGGGCGGCAGAGGGGTTGCTAGAGTCTGGACCAGGTTTCCCTGAACATCCACAGAGTGCCGGGCCCCTGGGGAAGGAACAAGAGGATAGAGTGAGGTTGGGAGTGGGAATAAAGGGGGACAGGAGGGTGCTCCGGCTGAGGGCCCCAGGCTTCTCTGAGCCCCTGGCTGGACAGGCTGGGCTCCGAGGCTGGGAACTGGTCGGGGCAGACGCGGGTCCAGAGCTGTGCTTACCATGCTGCGGGCAGCTGACTGCCACCGCCCCCTTCCAACCGGCCTTCCAGCCCTTCAGGAAGAGATGCAGATTTGCCCAGGCCAGCCCAGGGCTCCCCATAAACTGGTGGATCCCAAACAGAGAACAGCAGAGGCTGTCTCCTCTCAGGTGGGAGAACTGTTTCTTCTTTTTGTTCCCAGGGCCAAGTTTATTCATGGGTGTGGGAGCCTGTGTGGTTGTGGAATCTAAGGACCGTTGAAACAAGTCCCCACCCTAAAACATCCCTTCCAGACTGCCTGAAATGCTACCTATAATTTGAGTTAAATGATGCTATTAAAAAAAAAAAAAAATCAGGGCTTCCCTGGTGGTGCAGTGGTTGGGAGTCCGCCTGCCGATGCAGGGGACGCGGGTTCGTGCCCCAGTCCGGGAAGATCCCACATGCCGCGGAGCGGCTGGGCCCATGAGCCATGGCCACTGAGCCTGCGCGTCCGGAGCCTGTGCTCCGCAATGGGAGAGGCCACAGCAGTGAGAGGCCCGCGTACCGCCAAAAAAACAAAAAACAAAAAACAAATGAGGCCTCAGGGAGATTGAGAGAATTGTAATCATTCGCATCTTCCTACTCACTTTGCTCATCTTCCTCTTAACGTTGGGCTGAGGTCTTCATGGTGGAGGGGATGGAGGACTTTCTGGGGGAGGGACACAGTTTTGAGTCAGAGGCATTGCTGGGAAAGGCAGTCCAGGGGAAAGTCCGCTGTGGGGTCTTTGGTGAATGTGTGTGTTTGCAGGGGGAGGGTGGTCAAGAAGCAGATTTTAGAAAGGAAAGGATCTGGGAGAATCCAGTGAAAGGGGTGAGGATGCGCCGACAGAGCCGTACTGTGCTGACTCAGAAACTGTCCCTAAGGCTTGCCTGGCCCTGCTGTTCCTTCAGCTCCTTGGTCCTGGGGGGCTTGAGTTCCTTCTGTGTGAGATGCTCTTGCCCAGGGCAGGAGCGGAGACCTTTCTGACCTCCAGTCTGAGTCGAGCTGAGACGCTTACCAGCAATTCTGAGCAGACTTTACAATGAGCCCTTCTGTGTAGGGACCACTTCTGAGTCCTGTCTGCGTCATCCCCACCCAGCTTAGGAACATTGAAGACACATAGTAACGTTTGCCCGAAGCTTGATCCACCCAATGGATGGGGTGTGTGCATTTCACACCTGTGTGTGGGCCAGGGCCTCGCTTCTTGCTGTCCCTTCCTCCTGCAGTGCTTCCTCCTCTCCTTCCCATACCGTCAGTAGGCGCCTGCCTTGTCACCCCTCAAGACGCAACTCACATGCCATGTCCTCTTTGTAGCCTTTTCTTTCTGTCTTCCTGTGATTGCGCTTGTGTAAACACCTTGTAATACATGCCACAGTGGATTATCATTGCTGACCTCTTTCTTAATCTTACCCACTTGACGTTGACCTTCTTGAGGTCATTTGTACCATATTTCCAGCTCATAGCACAGTACTTGGCACCTAGCAGGCTCTTAGTAACCTTCCAGTGAATTGATTGGACCTTGTATAAAATTACTTCCAAGGGGCCTCACCAACATTCCCAGAGGTTTTTTAGCCTATGTAGGGCCAGATAAGTACTCAGCAGCAGAGAAAAACCACACCTGGCATGGAATACGAGGAGGTCTGTCTGCTCGTTTCAGTTTGCCACGAAGAGCCAGTTCCCGCTCCTCATTGAGTCAAGTTCCTCTAAGTTCTCGTCTAAACACTTTCTGAACTTGGCCTCTGAAATGGCAGGTGAGTAATTTGGCATATGAAGAGCTGACATGCATTTCTGGGACTGCTGAGTAGTGAAGGGTTTTCAAAAAATAAAAGAGTCTGTACAAGGATTGCAACTAGAATCC
This sequence comes from Leucopleurus acutus, assembly GCF_964270905.1. Taxonomy (NCBI): domain Eukaryota; kingdom Metazoa; phylum Chordata; class Mammalia; order Artiodactyla; family Delphinidae; genus Leucopleurus; species Leucopleurus acutus. The sequence continues at coordinate 25,551,986 of NC_139163.1, read as the reverse complement.
ATGAAATAAGAGCCCATCTGGTTGTCCGTGATGAAGCTGTGCAGCTGGGCGGCAGATGTGTTTGCCTTTCGAGTGGCACAGAAAAGATGGACAGAGGACTGAACACGTGGGGCAGTTTGATTTGTCTGATTTTCTACCTTTGGGTAGATCCAGACCCTCATTGCTGAACCTCTCAAAAGGAGTCACTTCTTCCCAAGAGCTGAGGCAGTTGGTGTGACAGTTTCTGCGAAAGTGAAAGACCCATCCATGTTAAACGTACGGTCAGACGGTGGGTCCTGGTTTACATAGACGTGTAAGCGCAGAGTGTGGAGTGTGGAGTCCTTTGCTGTGGTCACTCTTTATCCTTGGTTTAGGGGGGAGCTACCAGTGTTTCTTTTCCATAAGACTTGAGGCCTGCCTTCCTTCCTTCCTTTCTTTCTTTCTATTCTTTCTTTCTGTCCCTCTCTTCCTTTCTTTCTTTTTCTTCTGTCTTCTTCTTTCTTTTCTTTCTTTCCTTCTTTCTTTCCCTCTCTCTTCCTTTCTTTTTCTTCCTTTTTTCTTTTTCTCTCTCCTTCTCCTCCCTTCTTCCTCCCTTCCCTCCCTCCTTCTTTCCCTTCCTCCCTCTTTCTCTCCCCATCCTTCTTTCTTTCATTCACTTTTATTATAACATTTAAAAATATGCATAAATTAGTGAAGATACTATAACAAAACCCCCATGTTCCTGTCACCCAGATTCAGTAACTATCAGCATTTTGTTCACTTCCTCCTGTGACCTTCAGATCACAGACCTGAGGATGTCTGAGTCCCTTCCAGCTCTAATAAGATAGGAGTTTTTCTTCATTTCACAAATTCCTGCACCAACTGTTTTTTCTCCACTACATACAGTATATAAGGCGGTATGTGTATATTCAAACTGCAGTGGCAGATCTAAAGGGCGAGTTGTATGTATGTGAAGGTGCTTTTGACCCTCCAGCTTTTATCAATGCCCTAAGGCCACCCAAATAAAGATATAATTTACAGTAAAAGTAATGTGCTTTCTGTGTGATTGCAGCGCCCAGACGAGCTCCTAGCTGCTGCTTCCAGCAGGATGGTTGTTCCTAAGTCACTTCCCTATAGAAATTCTGGTGTTGCCACCAGTAGTGGGTGATATCAGAGTCCAGCTTCTAGAAGGCAGACATCACAGTCACTTACTTCAGCTTCAAGAGCTCATCTCTTTCCTTCATTTCTCATTCTCAGATGTCTCTTTAATTGCCTTGGTTTGCAAAGAGGGCTACTTAATCTGTTTTCGACTTTTTTCTTTTACTTTCTTCTCCTTCCTCTCCCCTCCTTCTCTTTTCTTATGGTCAAAGCAGCTATTATTGAGCATTTAAAACTTTTAAAATTAGACTAAGTGATTAAAGTTCTCTAATGTATTAGTGGTACTCAAAAATGACTTCATATGTGGCCTTTGATCTTTCCAGCCATCTGTGTAGTTAAAATGCCTCTGCTTAAGCAACTTGGCATTTTTTATATCTTCTTGATAATTCATAGTTTTTGTAAATAATGTCAGTGTTCTTAGACAACTGAGCTACAAGAAAAGTGGGTGGGAGGTATATGCCACTTCAGCATTTTTCTTTTTGTAACTTTCAACTCATCCTTTGAAAATCTTTACATTAAGATAACACTGTGTGTGGCTCTTATGACTGTTAAGTGCTTTACAGCCACTCATTAATACTCAGATTGAAAACCAAGTCATAGAAGAAAGCAATGGCTTGACTAGCGTTGCAACTTGGTAACTATCAAGTTTAAAATCAAGTTAGGGAATAAAGGCAGAATACAATATATATATGTGATTTATGTATATATGAGTTTAAGTCCAAATTCTGTGTCATAGAATAAACTAATACATGAGGTAGGTAAAATCCCTCCATTAACTGAATTGCATGTTTCTATTTCAAACTTGTGGCTTGAATTTGGAGTTTCACTTTTAATATGTTAATGAGTAAATTAATGTGCATTTACATTTCTATAACATGTATTCTACTTTGTCTCAGCTCTGGACTTCTAGAACTTTGGGGGAGAAGGTTGCTTCTCCCCCAAAGAGCTTCCATGTAACCTGTCTGGAATCTTGTTCTCATGTGTTAAAAAAAAAAAAAGAGGACAAAAATATATATATATATTTTTTGCGGTACGCGGGCCTCTCACTGTTGTGGCTTCTCCCGTTGCGGAGCACAGGCTCCGGACGCGCAGGCTCAGCGGCCATGGCTCACGGGCCCAGCCGCTCCGCGGCATGTGGGATCTTCCCAGACCGGGGCACGAACCCGTGTCCCCTGCATCGGCAGGCGGACTCTCAACCACTGCACCACCAGGGAAGCCCGACAAAAATATTTCTATCATTTCTTTTGCTTGACATGCTGTACTTTAAAATCAAGACATTGGGCTGAGTCCGTTTTGCCAGGTGCTGATAGCTTCTGACAAGGACATATGCATTAAAATCAGATAATTAAGTTGCCTGGAAGCTAGAAGTGTAAACATAACCATAACTAAGAGATGCGCTTGTTTATCTTTTCTGCTGTGACTATTAGCTTACCCCTCCAGGTACGGTGCATCACACACATGCATTTTGGATGTGTACACAGAGTGAGAATTTGGCCCGCTGTATGTAATAAAGCAAAAGTACTTGGTATTCAGCTCTAAAAAATGTTGGAAGATTTTTTCCTTCTTCTCAAATGAGTGTTGCTTGGGGGAGGTATTTGACGTGCCAGTTAATATGTAGACTTTTCCAACAGTTTAGGCTTTTTTTTCCCTCAGAGATTCAAGGCAGAATGTCAGGTTCTCTGCTGCCAGTCATTTTCCATAATTTTCCTGTTTATTCTAGTGTGTGCTCTAGACTGTGTTCTCACGGCAGGTGCATATCAATGTACCATATGGCAGCCTCCTGGATCAGCTCTGTCACCAGGCCCTCCAGGAAACGAGACCCTATATTGTTCTCAGGGCATAGCCAGGCCCACATTCAGACAGAAACCGCTGCTTCTTTCCAAACTGCTGACTGTCAGACTATCACAGAATTTCACCAAACAACTGACAGTGGGGAGGATAGGGGAACATTGGTGAGCCCCACATCAGGAAGGCAGGCCATTGTTCATTCACTGATTTCATGAATATTAACTGAGCAGCCAGGAACTGCTCCAGGGAAGGGGATATAAAAGTTAAAAAAGACACAAATTCCAAAAAAAATAAGCAAGTAAAGAAATGATCGAGAGACTTCTGATGGAGCTAGACGAAAAAATTGAAATTGTGGTAAGAGGCTGAACGGCCGCCTTGGAGAGCGGGTTAGCATGACCAGACTGAGGAAGTTGTACGAAGGCTGAGGATTGAAAGTCGGGAAGGGACCTGACGTGCAAAGGTCAGGAAGGAGAGAATTCAAGCGCAGAGCACAGCGAGCACGGAGGCCCTGAGCCAGAAGCTGCCTGGTATGTTTGAGGAACAGAAGGGAGGTGGCCTGCTTGGAAGGAGTGAATGGGAGGGAGTGTGTAGGTCAGAAGGCAGATCGGGGAGGGCTTCCTAAAGCCAAGGTGAGAAGTTCGGATCTTGTTCTCAGGATAATCAAAATGATCGGAAGATACGATCTGAATCGTTGTGCTACAACAAACAAGCAAATAAATGAATGAACGGATAAACGAATGAATGAATGAATGAATAAATAAAGGGACCTGGACTAGTCCACGTATCTAGAATGAAGTGTCAGGATTGGAAGTTAGAAATTCTTGTATTTTTTAGCAAATATTAAGAACAAGTGTTCATATCAGTCCCTGGAGAAAAATGAGACTTGGATATGAAACTGAAAATGGCTGATTTTGCAGCAAGGACCTAACCCCATCCTCCACTGGCAGCGTAAGGAGAAGTAATCCTGCAAAGGTCCATTACCGAGATGGAGAAGAACACTGTGCTCTCCACAGACGCCAGCCTAGAAGAAGGAGGTCTCTGCCCTAGAGAACTTGCAGTGTCAGGCAGTATGAGTGGACCGACAGTCAGAATGAGTGGACTGACACGCCTAAAATATGGTCGATAGTAATAGAAGTTGGCCAGAAGAAGCCGAATCTGAACTCTGTAGCAAACACGCAGTTCTAATCCTTCCCTTCCCCCTCTCTTTACGACTTAATACTTGGCAAGGGAAAGGTCACTTGACAATATTTATTAGCTCATTAACTGTAAGTGTCTTTGCTGCCAGGGGAGATATTTTTTATAACAATTCTATTGTTTTCTACAAGCTACGCTGCAGGTGTCTCTCCACTGTGTAAATGAAATGGTGAGCGCCAGCTCTCTCCTGGCATCCAAGATCCATAACTAAATATTACTTTTTCTGCAGCTGGTAAAAAGGAACATGATCAGACTGAGTCTGGCTTGGCTGACTTACATGAGGCCAGCTAAGCAAATATCAGTGTTGCCTGCACATGAGCATTGCTTTGAAGATCGTGAGCTAGGGTTATCTCGTTGCCCCTGTTCAGACCCCCTGTCCCCAAGAAAAGGGGAAGGAAACAATTAACATGCACTAAGTGGCAGGTAGTAGGACCTTCATATACACGGTTGAATGTAATTCTCCCGACAGCTTTATTAACGGAAAGGAATTTTTGCTACTCAAAAACCGGATGAGGAAACCAAGTCTCAGAAAGGCTGCTTTGCTCAGTCACACAGCTGTTACGCGGTTAAGCTGGGTTTTAAAGCTAAGTCTGTGCTTTTTCAAACACATACTATTCTATGTTAAGAAATAGTATAGTGCCCTCAAACGTGGCGCACGTTCTCATTTGCTTTCCAGTAAAGTCTGAGCTTGGTTGTAGATGATTTCATAGCAGCCATAGAATAAAACATCTTTGGACTTATGATGAAAAAAAAAATTATTTTCTTAGAATTAGGGGCACTGGTTCTGTAAACAAACCAAAACATATTTTTCTAATTAATCATTTTGAAATACAAGTGTGATCACAGTTTAGTTCTTATTTATGTTTTATTTTTATTTTTTTTTGGTGGGGGAGGGATCTGTAAGCCCACCAGCTCTAACTGGTAGGTATATAATACCCACTGACCAAAAAACACCAAAAAATCCATTCACCCATTAATTTCCAGTGTTTACACAGACTCCTCTTTTGCCGCTCACCCTTGGCTTGACTAACTCCTAATCCTTCTCTAAAACTCATCTCAAGAGTTCCCTGGTGGGCTAGTGGTTAGGATTCCGGGCTTTCACTGCCACGGCCTGGGTTTGATCCCTGGTCAGAGAACACTGAGATCCTGCAAGCCGCGTGGTGTGGCCAGAAACAAACAAACAAAAAACCTCCCCAAACCCCCCAAAACTCATCTCAAGTACCAGCTTTTCTGGGAAAGTTACCTTTCCTCTCACAGTACCAAGTACAGTTTTCATTGTTTTATACGACCCACCTGAGTTTTTCTTTTAATTGGCTTGTTTGTCCAACTGCTAGTGCATTTATCCTCGGAGGTCAGGGATTTTGTGTCTCTCATCTCTGTTCTTAGTGCCTAATGGCTGCCATTTTAGTGGGTTCTTGAGTTAGCTGTTGAATGAATGAGTGAATCATTAGTTAATATGGCGAGATATTTATTAGGCACCTACAACCTGTAACAATATTTCACATCAAATCTAATGCTGGTTGCCACTGATTTGGTGACATTTGAATCCAAAACCCATGGCACAATGACAGTAGTAGAGCACTGGGCACAAACCTCAAAGACCAAATCAATTTCTTTCTCCTTCCCTCCCTTCCTCTCTCCCTCCCTCCCTCCCTCCCCCCCACACCCCTTTTCTCAGATCAGGGGATCAAGAAAGCATCCTATTGCTTTGCTTTAGGATGAGGGACTTTTGAGGTTAATTTATGTCGGTCTCATTTGGAGTGGACATTATCTCTACATACATGACATCCATCTATAACCAGGGCCCTAGTGGACTTTTAAAGAAAATGCTGTCTTTTGGAGGAGAGATTTGCCAGCCTTAGAGAACTGTCGCCTGGGACCTGGAACTGAGAGCTCATATTCCTGTGAGTTGAGCAGATTGGTAGGAGAGTATAGTTAACCATGACAGGCCAATCGGTTAAACTTTACATCATTTTCGAGCTTCAAAGTTAATGCCTGTTTAAAATGAATTCAGCCATTCCAGAAGGTGAGAATACAATATATTTAAATAGAATCATCACAGAATGTTAAAGCAGAAAGTCTTTCCAGGGTTTTGAAATAACTTGATTTTCTATGATAATTAATTGAATTCTCCACTTACCCTATTCCCTTTGAGTGGAAGGCTATGGATTCATGTTTTTTTTTTTTTAAAAAAAATGAAAGCATTAAGGATTATTTATCTAACTTTTCTCTACTAACAGGGCCTCAGAAAAGGATGGGTCTGCTTTGCTTTATCCTGTCTTTATGATCAAAGAGGCTCTTATGAGCTCAGCTAAACAGAAGAGAAAATGACTTGTGATTCCGAACCAGCCCTGAGGTTGGTGGGGATGGTAGTAAAGAAGAGAGAAAATGGGGTGCTGATGATATTAGAGAGACTGGCTTTTCAGGAGAAGGCATTCATTTTACAGGTTTCGGGAGAATTTATATGATTAATATTGGCAGCCATGCACATTTTGTGCAGGGAGTGCTTTAAACAGCACCTGACTGGATGCCAACAGATGTGAAAGGTATAGTCCTTTGGATTTAAAATGCTGTCTACATTTACATGAGGGAGAATCAAAAGAGTCCTTCTTGGTGGACATTGAGGGCCAGCGGCTACAGTTTTACAAATTACCAGCCATTATCTTTTCCTTCAGAGCGTGCCTTACGTTACCTTTTAGAATTTTTCTTCCTTTCTGAAGCAACGTGCCCTATAGCCAGAACAACCATCTGTCCTAGGATTTTGAGAACTGTTGTGATTTAAAATCATCTATCCTGTCGTATACCCCCTACATGTTAGACGGTGTGACCAGTTTTGGGTCCAGAAAGCGTGGTCACCGTAGATTCAGCCATTCCAGATGAAGAATTGCATTCCATCAACTCTGAGATGATTCGATCATCCAGTGATTTGCCTTAGCACCCGGTCCAGCTTGGATCCCACGCACTGTTGTTCCCAAGGAACAGAAATGAGGAGAAAAAGAGGGCATTGCTCTCTTACAATATTATAGGAATACTATTCCATACAATTTTTAAAGTGCAGACAAAAGTTGTTGTTTTAAGTCACACAATGCAAATTGTAGAAAAGTTTAAAAGAAAAACCAAGCAAAGAAAAGGAAGACATCCCAATTCTACCAACCAGACATAATTACCGTCAAATATTTTAATGTATGTATATATAAACATATTTTTGATGTCTCTCTTTTCTTAATAAAACATGTGGTCCTAATGACCATGTACAGGTTTGTCGCCATACTTCTCTTTTTTAACAACGTAACACGAACACCATTCTATATCGTGAAATGTGTATTTGTGTCCTCCTTTTCATCTCTGCCTGGTACTCTGTAGTAAAAATGTGCAATAAATGACCTAAAGCCCTTTGGATGTTGTTATTTTGATGTTTGGTTATTATATGCAATGCTGAGAAAAGGCATGATTTTCTTCGCAGAAAGTATTTGGGTGGTGATATGGGACTTGGTCCAGTAAGTCTGCAGATCTTCTTGGAAGCTGCCAGGAATGATAGCTTGCTGTAATGTCTGATAGTCTGGTCATTTTATGACCAAACACATCAGTGACACACTAATGAATTCCACTTTAATCTTTATTATCATTTGCCATTGGCTTCCCGTGTGCTTCTCAAGGATTCTCTGGTGTCCAGACCAGTTTTGTTGATCGTCCCGTTGCCATTATTTTTTGGCTGATGGGGCAGGCGTTGCTCTGAGGTCAGCTTATGGTTGCGTCTGTCTGGATCACATTTTCGGGTGATGCATCACACACCATGTCTGCTCCCTGGCTCCAACCAACAAGACTTTAAAGAGACTGAAACAAAAAAAGGCTCAGAAAGTTTCTTGGATATCAAACAGCTCTTATAAAAATAACATTTTTATGACTTAAAATGTAAATGAATCAGAAACATATGGATTAAATTTCCTTTGAAATACCCAAGGGCTTAAGCACTGAAGGGAAGAGCGCTTGCAAAATGACTTAAATCCAGTTGTGCTAAAAATAAAACACTTGAAAAATTGTTGGGGAGGTTTTGCTGATCCCTCAGGTGCTCACGGGCTCTCCATTCTCTGTTTGAAAAGTCCTTAGATTTTAAATTTTGGGTCACTCAAGAAAACGCACTTAGGACTGGTTCAATGGATATCTGGCTCTCTAGTTAAATAATTGATATCAGAAGGTCAATTTTGATCAAATGTACTTGAAACACACCTGCCTTCTTCAGTATCTCTCAGTGTTCCCCTCCAGCTGTTATTTTGCCCATCTGGTGTGAAGGGTACTCCAACAGGACAGACTATCCTGGGAAAAGATCGATAGGATCTATCAAGTCCAAATTCACACTCTGCTCTTACATTCCCTTTTGTGTCCACTGCACCAGTATTTCCCCACTCCTCTCTCAGGGGTCAGTTAGCATAGAAGCAGAGCCTAAGATGGGGATTCTTGTGTTAGTGATTTATTGAGGAAATGCTCCCAGGAGAAATCTGTAAGGAAGTGAGGGAAACAGATAAAGCAGGGGCAGAAGCTAAGCAAAGATGTGTTTTCAGCTGACGTCCAGCCTCAGCCGGATTCTTCAGGGAGCTCTGAAGCCTGAATGACTCCTCTGAGTTGTCCCACCTTGAGGTCCCATATTGGTCAGTCATTACTGTCAGCTGCCCTGGGAGGGAGGATGTAACATCCCTGGAGTTGGGGGCAGGGCAGCTTCAGCCTCTCTGCTGCAGACAATCCTTGAGGGCGTTTCTCCAGACAAGAGGAAAACTGTGAGCCTTAAAGGGTCACACCCACAGCAGTTGGGGAATAGATGCAATTGCACATAAAGGGGATCTGGGCAGGGATTAACGGTGTCCACCACATCCCTCTATATCATGAAATGTGTATTTCCCAAAGCTTCGAAGACATCTTTAAATTCACTCTCTCTTGATTTCCCTGGTGACGCAGTGGTTAAGAATCCGCCTGCCAGTGCAGGGGACACGGGTTTGAGCCCTGGTCCGGGAAGATCCCCCATGACGCGGAGCACCTAAGCCCGTGCGCCACAACTACTGAGCCTGTGCTCTAGAGCCCGCGAGCCACAACTACTGAAGCCCACGTGCCGCAACTGCTGAGCCCACGGGCTGCAACTACTGAAGTCCGTGCACCTAGAGCCCGTGCTCCGCAGCAACAGAAGCCACCGCAATGAGAAGCCCGCGCACTGCAGCGAAGAGCAGCCCCCGCTCACCACAGCTAGAGAACGCCTGAGTGCAGCATGGGAGACCCAACACGGCCAAAAATAAATAAAATTAAAAATTAAGTTCACTCTCTCCTACTTTCCCCATATTCAGTCAAATTCTTTTCTTTTTTGCAGTTTTTCTTGACCTTATCTTCTTATGCATATTTCCCACTGCCGTCATGCTATAATCTAGGCTTCCTCATCCTCATAGCTAGATTACCCTCCTCATTTCCCAGCTGAATACCCACTGTAGAATATCCCCTAATCCAGATTTTCCCACATGTGGCTAGATTATTATTCTCCTCCAAGCACCAGTTTCAAATGTTTAAGAATCAATTGTAGTTCTTAAATATCTATGGGAACATTTCTCAAATTTTTTATGGTGAAGAATATGTTAAAATCATGGTGTACTCTTTGGAACCCCATTAAATGCTAACGTAGTAACCTTAAAAGAATGAAAAATTTTGCTATATCTGATTTTATACTAAAGTAGGTTATAATATGGAAAGGCAGAGCTTAAGAAAAATCATTGGAAAAATAGAACCTATGTATTAATTAAGCTAAATTTTTACCTATACAGTATGTAATAATATGTAAAACCCTTAGACCCGTGCCAGAAAAGAGTAAGTGCTCAGTAAATATTGGCCTGTATTATCACTGTCGTTGCAGTAGCCTCATAGCTTGTCTCTCTGGGTACACTTTTGTCTTCCTCCAGTAGTTGTTTTACACAGAACCAAGAGTGTTTACCATCATGTTTAAACCCAAATCAGATTATTATGTTAACATCTTGCTTCTGTCTCTTCCTAATGTATTTACAACGAAACCCAACCTTTACCTTTGTCTGTAAACACAGCACAACCTTGCCCTGCCCGTGTCTCCAACCTCTGCTCTGTCCCCTGCATAACACATGCTTCCAACACATGGGCTTCCTTAAGTCCCTGATATGCTAACCTCATTCCTGCCTCAGGGTCTTTGCATCTGCTGTTTTCCTCTACTTGGAAAGGTCTCCTCCTCTTTGGAAAGGTCTCCCCTCCCTCCGTCTGTATGACGGGACCCATGTTTAGGTCTCAGTTTAAATGTTTCTTTCTCAGAAAGTTGTTTCCTGACTGCCTCATTCATTCAACAAGTATAACAAGTATTTATAGAATACTTACTCTGTGCCAGGCACGATTCTAGTCCCAGAAGAAAAAATAAAAACAACCATTTTAATAGAAAGGCAACAGTCCCTGACCTCATAGAACTTACATATAAGCAGAGAGAGAAACAAAATAAGTACGCAGATTACATGTGTGAGTACATGTATGTGTGAGAAAATAAAGGGTGAGAAGGAAATAAGAAGTGCTGGAATAGAATGATTGCTGTTTTTACTAGAGAGGTCAGAAAAGTCCTCTTTAAAAAAGGGATCTTAGTTTGAGCAAAGACCTGAAGTAGATCCAGCAGGTCCCACTATTTATTCTGCGTTGCAGTCTTTTGTGTTATTTCCCTCCTCAAGGCTACTTATTAAAATGGATAATTTTCCCCCTTTTTCCTTGGTCTGTTTTCCCCACTAGATTGTAAATTTAATTAGGACAGTATCAATCTATCTTGTTCACTATTCCCAGCCTGTAACACTGTACCTGATACATAAAAAGTATTCAATATCTTATTTATTCAGTGAACATGTGAAGTTATTATTGAACCAAGTAAAAGAAATCAGAGTTACTCTTGAATGTCATCTATCATACTGAAATGAAAATGCCATGTGTGAAAGACTGTATGATGCCAAAGCTAAGAAGGGCAAAGTGAATTGTAATGAATTGAACCATAATGCAGTCTCATACTTTTAAGATAGCAATGAAGCGTAAATGAACGAGAAACACCTTCATTACTATCTTAGCAGTGCTTTACATTCCATCATGTTGCAACAGAAAGCAAAACAGAGCCATATTCCACATCTGAACCTCTGACCTCCGTATCTCCTCCCCTACCCCACCGTCCTTCCAAACATAAAAGAAAGAAAAGGAGCACCCACCAAACCTTCCAGGTCTCTCTCACTTTCCCAGTGAATGCAGAAGATACTGAGAAGATAAAGACTGAATATGCACAGTGATTCATTGAGAGCATTTTGGTGGTTGGATGGGAATGAAACCAATCGGATTGCTTGGACTTTGTTGAATCATTAGTCAACAGCCTGAGTTACAAAATTACCCCTAGATCTGGCAAGAAGCATCCCTGCACTGGGCCCTGTGCCCCTGAGAGCCCCACTCTGCTTTCTAGTTGAACTCCTCCTGACAGGGCAGAGTCTTGGGGCTAAAAAGACTTGTTCACGCAGAGAACATCTCTGGGCACTGGAACCTCAGTTCATTGCCCAAACACTTCCTGGGCCCGTGCAGGCTCTTTACCACATTCTAATTCCAAAGAGCAGATGGCAAAGTTGACATGCCTATCCCTACACCCAAAGAACTATGACCAAAGATTGACTACTTCTGGGATGAGTACAAAGCTGGATGGCTCGCATGTCCACATGCACATTCATAAGTTCCCTTGCAGCACAGGATGGAACCACCATGAGAAGAGGAGGGAGAGATGCAGGCTGCAGTCCAGAGCCTGGGCAGAAGGAGACTGGCCCTCTCAATGCTGCCATAGTCTGGCTTAGAATTGTAAGGAATCTGGGAACATTCTACATCTGATTCTGATCTTCTAACCTTGAAGATCAGAAAGTGTGATGGAAGTGTGATGGCAGTAGAGGTGGGAGATAGGGGATTCCTTGTGGGTCAGGGCTGCTTGGCTTGCATTGAGTGCCTAGAAGCTCACGGTGTATAAGTGTCTCCATCTATACTCTTGTCCTGCATCCTGCAAATGTCAGGGCCAGGCTGTTTAGTTCCCAGCCTCAGGCAAAAATGTCTAGTAGCTTTTTAAACATTTTCTCCGTATTTGTCATGGACTAAGAGAAGAAACTCCATGTGGTCTGGTAGCAACTCCCTCTAATGGTGCTACGGACTGAATATTTGTTGAATTCCTGTTTCCCAGTGGGGTGGTATTTAGAGGTGGGATCTTTGGAAGGCAGTTAGGTCATGAGGGTGGAGCTCTCCTGAATGGGATTGCTGCCCTTATAAGCAGCAACGTGAGGATACAGCAAGAAGGTGCGAACCAGGAAGTGGACCCTCACCAGACCCTGAATTGGCTTGCACCTTGATCTTGTACTTGCCAGCCTCCAGAACTGTGAGAGATAAATGTTGGTTGTTTAAGCCTCCCGCTCTGTGGTGCTCTGTTACAGGAGCCTAAACTGACCAAGACAAATGGAGATACATCTTAGGAAAAAATAAAACCATGAAGCACATTCAAAATTTGGAAACCTAGGAGGTACCCTGTCTTTGCACATACCGACCTGTAGCTGGAGAGTACCAGCCATCAGAAGGCTCCTGAGAGTGTCATACCCAGTGCTGGGAGGGGTGTGGGATGTGGCCCATGGAGGTATTATTTCTTCTAAACACCTGTAACCTCGCTGAGGTTTGTGTTACAGCCCTTTTCCTAGACTCCATTGCTCTGCCCAGATGGAGTGACTTGGGAATTAGAAAATATCCAACTAATATGCTAGTGTTATTCTAAGGAAGACAAATTAGGAAGTTCTAGGCCAAGAAGTCAAGGGAAGTACACTGTCTTGTAAATTATTCTAATGGATGTATTCAGAGAGTAGTTAGGAATTCATGTAGATTACTGAGGAAAAATGATCTAGCAAATTGGATTCCAGGTGGAGTAGGAAGGTTCACAGTTTGGTCAGGGCTCTGCTAGACCCTTAAGGTATGTGAAATATTGTCTTATTTCATGTTTCTTTGATAACTAAGGATATTCAGTATCTCATAATGTTTATTTATAGACCATGTGCATTTCCCTTTTGTAAACTGTCCATATTCTTGCCTGTTGCTATATTGGGGTATTTGGAGTGTTTCTTATTTATTTGAATGCATGTTTTATAATTTTTGCTTATTTCTTAATTTTATATATTTTTTAATATAGAAAGGTTTTACATTTTATCAATTTATAATGTAAATTATAAGGGATTGTGACTTGTACAAAGTCTGCACATTAATTAGGACAAAAGTATTCCTTAGGCAAAATTTGGTCTTTTATTTAGGCTTGTGCTATGTAGCTACATTTCTTTCTTTCTTTTTTTTTTTAAATAAACGTTTTTATTTTGAAATAATTATAGATGCACATTCAGTTGTAACAAATAATACAGAGAGATCTTGTGTACCATTTACCCAGTTTTTGCCACTGGTAATATCTAGTAAAACGATAATCAGTATCACAGACAAGATATCAACATTGATACACTCAGAATACAGAACATTTTCATCACCACAAAGATCCCTCGGGTTGCCCTTTCATAGCCACAATCCGTCATACCTGCTCCCTAATCCACAACAGCCACTAAGCTGTTATTCATTTCTACCATTCTGCCACTTCAAGAATGTTATATCAATGGGACTACCTAGTATGTACCTTTTGGGATTGACTTTTTTCATGCAGCATAATTTTCTAAAGATTTGTTAAAATTCTTCTGTGTGTTAATAGTTTTTTCTTTTTCAATTTTCTGGGTAGACAGTCATGCATTTTCCTTTCTTACCTGTATGTCATTATTGCCCTTTCTTGCCTTATTGCACTGGATAGAAATTTTAGCGCTATGCTGAATAAAAGTGGTGAGAGCTGATATTTGCCTTTTCCCTGAGCTCAGGAGGAAAGACTTCATTCCTTCACCGTTAAGGATAATGTTAGCTGTAAGTTTTTTGTAGGTGTTCTTTATCAAGTTGAGGAAGTTTGCCTCTATTTCTGTTTTTCTGAGCATTTTTCTCATGAGCGAGTGTTGAATTTAGTCAAATCGTTTTTCTACATTGATTAAGGTGATCATGGGATATTTCTTCTTTAGCTGTTAAAATTGAAGATTACCTTGATTCATTTTTGAATATTGAACCAGTCTTGGGTCCTCGGATAAGTCTCACTTGGATATGGTATATAATTCTTATATGTTGCTGAATTCTATATGCTAATGTGTCATTAAAGATTTTTGTGTCTATATTCATGAGAGATATTGGTCTCTAGTTTTCTTTTTTTATGCTTGTTATTTATCCCAATTATTTAAGTACTTTTTATTTATCTTTTTTCTTTATTTTTTAATATTTAGAGGTTGACATTTTATCAATTTATAATATAAATTTTGGTATCAGGGTAATAAAATGAATTGAAAAGTGTTTTTTTCCCCTATTTTCTCATATTTAGTAGAATTCTCAGGAAAACTCTTTGGGTTTGGAGATTTTCTTTTTAAGAATTTTTAAATAATGAATTCAATTTTTAAAATTACTTATAAGGCTATTCAAATTATTTAATTTATATTGGGTGAGATACAGTAATTTGTGGGGGTTTTATTGTCTAAATTGTCAGATTCATGTGTGTAGAGTTCTCTTATTATCCTTTTGGTGTCTGCATTATTAGTAGTGATATTTCATTTCTGGTATTGGTAAGTTGTGTCTTTCTTTTTTTTCTTTGAACATCTTGTTTGAGGTTTGTCAATTTATTGATTTTTTTCAAAGAACCAATTCTTTGTTTCATTCTCTGTTATTTTTCTTTTTTCAATTTCATTGATTTCTGCTCTTATCTTTACTTATTTTCTTGCTTTGGTTTTAGTTCCCCTTCTTTTTGGTTCTCGAGGCAGGAGTTTAGATTATTAACATGAGACCTTCCTCTTTTCTAGTGTATGCACTTAGTGCTATAAATTTCCCTGTTGCTTCTGCTTTACATGTCTCCTTCAAATTTTGATATGTTTTGTTTTCACTTTCACTCAGTTTAATGTGCTTTTGATATTTCTTTTGAGACTTCTTCTTTGACACACGGGTTATATAAATACCTATAGTTCAGTTTCCAAGTGTTTAGAAATATTCCTATAAGCCTTCTCTACTGATTTCTAGTTTGGTTCTTTAGTGGTTGGAGAATATGTTCTGAAGCATTTCAGTTCTTTTAAATTTGTTGAGATTTGTTTTTATAGCCAAGGGTCTATTTTGCTATATGTTCTGTGAGTACTTGAAAAGAACATGTATTCTGCTGCTGTTGGGTGGAATGTTCTATAAATAGCACTCAGATCCTACTATCGCATGTTGTTGTTGAGGTCTTCCATATTCTTACTGGTTTTTCTGTCCAGTTGTTCTGTCACTTGCTGAATGAGGGGTGATGAAGTCTCCACCTAGAGTGAGTGGATTTTGGATTTGTCTATGTCTCCTTCCAGATATATCAGTTTTGCTTCACATATTTTCCAACTCTTCTGTTTGCTGCACGCTCATTTATAATTGCTATCTGACAACATGAATGTTAGATTTTTGGTTATAGTTCCACAAGTATGAGAACTAAACTTCTCATACTTAAGAAGCAAGTTCGTTTTTTCCAGTCTATTTGCCATCTGTCGTTCAGACTGGATAATCTCTGTTGCTCTGTTGTCCTGTACTCTGACTCTTCCCTCTGTCTCTTATGTTCTGCTGCTGAGCCCATCCACTGAGCTTTGCATTTCAGTTACTGCATTTGTGTCAAGCATGCTTGTAATTGCTTGTTGAAGGATTTTTACCATGTCTACTTTAAAATCTTTGTCAGATAATTGTGCCATTTCTGTCATCTTGGTGTTGGAGTCTATTGACTGTCTATTTTCATTCAGCTTGAGATCTTCCCCATTCATAGCATGACAAGTAACTTTTGATTGAATCTTGGATATTCGTATCATGAGACTGGTTTTTATCTGACCCTTGTGTTTTAGCTGTTTTGTCAAACGCTGCTGTGGCAGCGGAAGGTGCTCCCACCAGGTGGAGGTAAAAGGTCTCCATTCAGCTTTGTTTGCACCTGAGTGGGCGGAGTTGGGCTTGGGGAGTTCTTGTCACTGCTGGGCAGGCTTGGGGTCCTCCTCTTCACATCGCCTCCGCTGACGCCATGGTGGGGGTGGTTTCATTGCTGAAGGGTGATAGTAAACATCCTGACTTTCCAATTAAGCTACAACAGAGGAGGCAAGGATATACAATGGGGAAAAGACAGGCTCTTCCAAAAGTGGTACGGGGTAAACTGGACAGCTACTTGTAAAAGAATGCAATTAGAGCACTCCCTAACACCATACACAAAAATAAACTCAAAATGGATTAAATGGATTAAATTAAATGGATTAAATTAAATGGATTAAATTAAATGGATTAAACCTAAATGTAAGACCTGACACCATAAAACTCCTAGAAGAAAGCATAGGCAGTACACTCTTTGACATTGGTCTTAGCGATGTCTTTTGGGAATGTGTCTTCTCAGGCAAGGGAAACAGAAGCAAAGATAAACAAAATGGGACCTAATCAAACTTAAAAGCTTTTGCATAGCAAAGGAAACCATCAATAAAAAAAAAAGTAACCTACTGAATGGGGGAAGATAGAAGATATTTACAAACTATATATGTAATAAGGGGTTAATATCCAAAATATACAAAGAACTCATACAACTTAACATCAGAAAAACAAACAACCTGATTAAAAAATTGGTGGAGGACCTGAATAGGCCTTTTTTTGAGGAAGACGTACAGATGGTCAAAAGGCACATGAAGAGATGCTCAACATCACTAACCAACAGGGAAATGCAAATCAAAATCATAATGAGATATTACCTCACACTTATCATAACGGCTACTATCAAAAAGACAACAAATAACAAGTCTTGGCGAGGATGTGGAGAAAAGTGAACCCTCCTGCACTGTTGGTGGGGATGTAAATTGATACAGCCACTATGGAGAACAGTATGGAGGTTCCTCAAAAAATTAAAAATAGAACTACCATATGATCCAGCAATCCCACTCCTGGGTATATATCCAAAGGAAAAAAACCCCAGTAATTTGAAAAAATATATGCACCCCAGTGTTCATGGCGGCATTATTTACAATAGCCAATATATGGAAGCAAGCTAAGTGTCCATCAACAGACGAATGGATAATGAAGATGTGGTACATATATATATACACAGTAGACTATTACTCAGCCATAAAAAGAATAAGATTAAATAATAAAAAATAAAAATAAGACCATTTGCAACAACATGGATGGACCTGGAGGGTATTATGCTTAGTGAAATAAGTCAGACAGAGAAGGACAAATGTGTATGTTTTCACTTATACGTGGAATCTGAAAAATAAAACAAATGACCGAATATAACAAAACAGACCCACAAATACAGAAAGCAAATTAGTGGTTACCAGTGGGGAGAGGGCTATGGGGAGGGGCAAGATAGGGGATTAAGAGGTATAAAATAAATAAGATGCAAAGATGTAATGTATTGTGCAGGGAATAGAGCTCATATTTTATAGTAACTTTATGAGGTGTATTATCTATAAAATATCAAATCACTATGTTGTACATCTGAAACTAATATCATATTGTAAGTAAATGATATTTCAATTAAAATAAAAGTCCTGACTCTCCACTAGGCTTCTTCTGACACCACCAGTTAAGGAGAAGAAGGGATGACTCACTAATGCTGGGCAGGTGTTGAAGTCCAGGTTCCTCTTGTGGTCTTCCCTCGCCCTGCTGGTAAGGCCCCTTTACCTCTCTTTGGGAAACAAAAGGCACAGCTCCCTTTTCAGATACTACTTCTGCAGGGGTGTTGGAAAACCTTGTTGCAAACTCTTGGGATGGAAGTCTAGACTTTGCTCTCAATCTTTAATGACATGGGTAGGGCCACTTTACTGTTGTTTTTGTGTTTGGCTGGAGTAGATGATCTCAACATTCTCTCTTTCTAGGCTGTCTCTATCTTCTTCCTTTACCTACAGATAACAGGCTTTTGTTGGGGATGGATTTTTTTGTCTGTGTACTTGGCAGTCCCAGACTGCTGGCTTCTTTAGCTCCATAGTGGGATTAAGAGGCAACAAACAAACAAACAAACTCAAAAAGCCCATTAATGTAACTCACCACGCTATCGTTTCTCAGGTTCTGAGATCCCTACCCTATCGGCCTTCTTTCTACCTTTCAGAGTCTCCCTCTGTTTGCTTTGTACATAATGTCTAGGATTTTTAGTTGTAATTAGAGGGAGGAACAGGAAGAAGTACACCTACTTCCTGTTCTCTGAAGTGGAATTCCTTAAATCTTCTTTTATTTCTTTTGGTTGGTTTGTTGGTGTTTTATTTTTATTTTATAGGTGCCACATGGTTCTTGTTAAGTTTATAAATCGTGTATGTATATTGTTACTATTTCTAAGTTGAGTCTCTGTGGGATCTAGAACA
This sequence comes from Leucopleurus acutus, assembly GCF_964270905.1. Taxonomy (NCBI): domain Eukaryota; kingdom Metazoa; phylum Chordata; class Mammalia; order Artiodactyla; family Delphinidae; genus Leucopleurus; species Leucopleurus acutus. The sequence continues at coordinate 25,533,411 of NC_139163.1, read as the reverse complement.
CTTGAGTCCTCTACCAGTTCACAGTTTCTCTGAAACTACAAGGAGAGTCCCAAGAAACACATGTATGTATGAAAAACATTCCAGATAGAATTACATTTTATTACTAACTGGGGCTTTGACTCCACAACCCCATATAAATTGGTGTTCTGGTGATTTGGGCTTGAATGTATGTGAACCTTTAAAATAGTGGAAGCCTAGTTGTGGCTAAGCACAGGGTAAGAACACAGAACCTGGCATCTCCACTTTCTAGCTCGGAGACCAGGAGAAAGTTCCTGAATGTTTCAGCGCCTCTGTTTGTTTACCTATAAAATGGAGAGAAATGAGTACTACCTGAAGAGAAACCTGCTGTCATTCTAAAAAATTTCCCCCCTATAAATAAGGTGTCCATTTTCTCTGGTTGTTGTCCAGATTTTTTTTTTTTTGTCTTTAGTTTTCAGAAGTTTGTTTATGATGTGTCTTGGTATGGATTTTTTGGTTTATCCTGTTGGAGTTCTCCCAACTTTTAAAAATAATTGAACTATAGTTGATTTACAGTGTACACCTGCTAGTTTCAGGTGTACAGCAAAGTGATTTAGTTTCATATATATATATATATATGATATATATATAAGATGTCAAATATCATTCCCTGTACTATACCGTAAATCCTTAAATCCTTGTTGTTTATCTATTTTATATATAGTAGTTTGTATCTGTTAATCCTAATTTATCCCTCACCCCCTTCCCCCTTGGTAACCATAAACTTGTTTTCTATGTCTGTGGGTCTGTTTCTTTTTTGCAAATAAGTCCATTTGTATCATTTTTTAGATGCCACTATAACGGATATCATATGATATTTGTCTTTCTCTGACTTACTTCACTTAGTATGAGAATCTCTAGATCCATCCATGTTGCTGCAAGTGACAATATTTCATTCTTTTTTATGGCTGAGTTCTCCCAGCTTCTTGACCCTGTAGATTTAAGTCTACAGTAGGATTAAGTGTGTTAATATGTATATAGCATTTATAACAGTATCTGTCTCATAAGCACCATATAAATGTTAGCCATTAATACAGTTAGTCCCTCCTTTCCTCAAGGTAGCACAGAGAACAAAAGGCAGTGCAACATGGTCAAAATCTGTTCCTCCGTTGAAAGCAGCGTCTTCTAACCTTTTGATCCTGAAGACTGCTTATTGCCCATTTCGCTTTCAAGTTTGTGCTTTCCCCTTTACTATGTGAGCAGTTCCCTAACACCACTGGCACTGAGAGACTTTTACATTATGTTTCATTATGTAATAAACAAAGATCATAATTTCTTTGTAGTTTTTCTGTATCCTGTCACCTTACTGCTCTTTCTTATTAATTCTAGGAGCTTATTAGTTGATTATTTTGAATTTCCAGGTGGCCAATGATTTTATATGTAAACAATAATCCCAGTAATTATATTTTTACTTCAGTTATGACTTAGACTGCCCAGACTTTGAAAAACAGATGATTTTCTGATTTCCAATATAGGCAAAATATCCATTCTCTGTTTCCATGTCAACAACTTCTTTCTCATAATTATCACCTCATCTTTTGCTCTGCATCCAGGAAAGCATCTCCTTACTTATGCTTTTGTTTGTTTTTTATTGCTCCCAATATTTTTATTGATGATTTTATTGCCGGACAAATATCTTAAAAAATAATTTCCAATAATCAGAATGATATGTGCAGGAGACATATTTCCAGACATTGATGCTCCTTTATTATAGAATTAGAATGATCAGAGAAGATGAACCAAAATATTTTCCTATCATCTTCTGGTCCATCTGCATTTGTTCTGTGCATAAGTAAAGAAAACTCTAGGATTTTTCTCTGTCCAATTCCATGGGGCTACAATTATTGAAGTTTCTACTAGTATTCTTTCTTCTCTTATTATTACTTTCCAGCAGAGTTGCAATTTCTTGCCTTTTCATGTATCTTTATGAACTTTCAAAAGAAATTTAAAGATAGTGTATCAAGCATCAATTTTAACACATACATCTTTGTACCAAATACTAACTTATAACTGTTTCTTATCTTTGTGAACTTGAGTATGCATCTCTCCAGACTCAGTTTTATATCTCAATCAAATTGGGGGGGGATGAGTGAACTAAAATTATTTATGATGTTTTCCATTGCTAATATCATCCTTGATCATAGGCTTATGCTAATAGGGACATTTAAGTTATGAGGTAAATATAATGAAATTTAAGTAATGAAGATTATTTTAAAAAATATTCAGCTCAAATTCATGCAACCCCGAAAACTCCACTTAAAAATAAGTGCCTGGGTATGGTGTAACAATTCTGACACCACTGTGCATGTATGCTGAAATTGAACAATTAAGTAAACAGATGGTGATGGGAAGATCCAGGTTTCTTACTATTGGGGTGGGAGTTTGAGCTAATCAAGGAGAGGAGGCTAGAATGATTCATATGGTAATGGATTAGAATTGAAATCACAGGTATAAACTCGTGTTTAGCTTAATATAGATGAAGATAGTTGCAAATAGAAATACATAGAGGTGTGATACACACACACACACCGGTTAGTATAACACACATATTTCCTTGCTCTGTCAGCTGGGAGGGTCTGGGGGCAACAACACCCTAGGAGCAATGAGCACACCTAGCACCCAGATTTGGTTTTTAGTACCACTCTACAATAGACAGAAACAGGGCTCCTTAGAGAAATGGCTAATTCTAAGACTGGGGCAGAAAATATCTATGATGAAGAACCTGGGGCATCTTTTAGTATCAAAAAGTAAGGAAGTGCAAAAAACAAACAAAAAAAGAAAACCCCAATCCCCCCAAAAACCAAAACTCTACAAGGATGAGGGTATATCAAAGGGACACCAGAGCCAATGGAAAGATCTCCCAATGGCCCAAACTGAAACAATTTCAACAACAAAATTAAGTAGTAGTAGATTGTAACTCAAAGTATAAAATAAATATCCAAGAGTCCATATTGATATAACTAAAGTATTGAATCAATTAATAGGGAGACTCAACAAATCTCCCATGCCAAAGCATTCATAATAATTTATGTAGATGCTCTGCCCTCTACTAAGTGGGGCATAACTCTCCATTCCTTAAGGATGGCCTGTGGATAGCGGTTTCTTTCCAAAGAGGACAGTATGGAATGGGAAGGGGGTAAAGTAACTTTACAGAGGAGAGCCCCTACAAGGCTACCTCAGTGATCAACAGTGATCAAAATCAACAGTGATCAAAATCAGCGGTGATAAGTCATGGGGTTAATATGTGCCCTTGATATGATGTGATGAGAATAGCCCTTCACCTCTGTGATCTTCCTCCTAAAACACATAACTCCAGTCTGATTGTAAGAAAAACACCAGACAAATCTCAATTGAGGAAAATTCTACAAAATACGTGATTAGTTAGTACTCCTCAAAACTCTCAAGGTCATCAAAACCAAGAAAAGTCTGAGAAACTGTCATAGCTGAGAGGGATCTAAGGAGATATTACAATTAAATGTAATGTAGTATCTTGGATGAGATCCTGGAGCAGGAAAGGGCATTAGGTGAAAACTGAGGAAATGCGAATGAAGTATGGACTCTAGTTAATAATAATGTATCTGTATTAGTTCATTAATTGTAACTAATGCACCGTACTAAAGAATAGAGAAATAATATTAAATAATAAAGAAAACAGGCTGTGATATATGTGGGAACTTTGCATTATCTTCCCAGGTTTTTTTTTTTTTTTTCTGTAAATCTAAATCTATTCTAAAACAAAAAAATTTACTTTAAAAAATGCCTGCAGGGTAAATGAGTGAATGGAAGGAACAATAAAGAACAGGAAACAAGGATAGAGATTTTTAAAATATTGTGTAATGAAGGAAACTTTGTGGAAAATAATACATTTGGTTAGTTTAAAAATATAGACTAGGATCATTTATTCTTTTCTTTTCCCTTGCAAAAATAGATGCAAATAGAAGGCAAAAAATTTGGATACTGTGTAACTAAGCCAGCATGTGGCCAATAGCATTGATTTCAGTTAATAGCTTATAATCACAATAATCAGGCCAGGGCCAGTGAGCTAAGCTATTGGAACTATTTTTCCAATAGAATAATTACTTTAATTCAGACCAGGGAACTATTGGGGGTGGGGGAGGTGTGTGGTTAGGGTAGTACATAGACCCACTGAAATATTAATTAGTTTATGCAGCTATGGCCAAAAAGCACAGGAATATAGGCTTATATGAGGGAAACAAACCAAAAAAGGACATGAACAATTTTTCACAATTGTGCTGATTTGATTACTGAAAAGTATATTTTGAATTCGTTTTGCTGTTGAATCATTACAAAGCAATGCATTTGTCATCTAACTGTTAATTGCTTTTCATGATGTAGATAAATTATAATCAACTTTTTACATTTGCAAATATTTCCCAGCAATCTGATGATGAGGTGCTATTTTGCATTGTTCTTTTTTTTAATTTTCAAAGTATTTTTACACACTTGATGATTTATTTTTTTGTCAATTGAAATAAAAGGTTTTCTCCTTCATTATAATTACATATATTAATTATCAGAATTTAAAAATATATTGAAAAAGAAAAAGAAAAACAGCTAACCATAATCTCATCATGTTAACTTTTTAAAATATATTTCCCATTAGGCTTATTTATTTTTGAACTACAGTTGTGACTATATGTATATTCAATTTGTGTCTGACTTAACTTAGCATAAGCATTTTCTCATGCTGTTTAAAATTTTTAATAATCACTATTTTGAGTACTGTAAAATATTAAATCAGTTGTTACATGGTTTACTAATTTATTAACCTAGTGGACATTTAGGGGTTTTCCCTGGTGATATTTTATTTACCTATATATGGTCCAATTCCAGAAGAAAAGTCCAAACCCACTGATTTTTTTGTGTGTTTCTGTGTGTGCTGTGACCACAGCAGTCTTATATTTGAAACTCAGGAAAGAAACAACTGGAGTCCAAACAGCCAAGTATGGAAGTAAAATATAAAGGTATTTTTTTAAACTGCCACATTCATTTCAAATCCCATTCATTTAGCATCATAAGGATGAAGGATATATCTGGTTAGCTGTGTAATAAAGTCACAACCACACTGCTTACTGGACATCACAAGACAGTTGCCTATAAAACTAGACCTCGGACTTCAGCTTCCTTTTCTCCCAGGGTATCATTCTCTCTGGGAGAATAGTAGTCTGAGCAGCCTCTAAGCCGTGCTCATACTGAACTTCCAAAACTGAGTCCATGACTATGATTGGTGGGGTGAGAGCACCCGTGCCAACAGACTCCAAGTCAGGATCGCCAGCTAGTTTCCTAGCAAGCCAATGGACAGGCTTCTCAAAGTTGTAGTTACTTCTGGCAGAAATCTCTTATTACTGGAGATTCTTCTTTCATTAGAAGACAATGGATTTTTCCTTAATTTCTCAGTCCTTAATACGCACTATGTTGCCATGCAATAAGGCGAGGATGTTTTCATATATTCCTACCAGATCTCTGTGCCGCTTAGGTGCACACTTGTAACTCTCGATGTCACATCAAACATTACAATGGCTTGCTGGGCTTGGATCAGATAGCCATTTCTCAGGCTACCAAATGTATGTCTAATTCATTGAATTTAAAAAGTCTATTGTTGGTATGAAACATGGGGCGATAGACTTCAACAATCAAAGTGACTACATCTCAAACTCATGAGTCAAATGACACTTTGAAAATATAGTTTACCAGTATTGTCATCACCAACCAATTCATATTTTAATAGAACTTGGGATTCTTTTGGGGCAGCCATCATGATGGTTCTTCCAGAAGTGTCTCTCTCTGTTCCTCAGCTGGCTAAGCCCAATCAATTTTTTACTTGATTGTTGGTTGGTTCTTATATAATCTCTGTTAGTGATGAAAATGAGAACACTTAAAATGTTAAATATTGCAGCATGAAAATGCCTTTTGACCTAAAATTGCTGAACTTTCCTTTGAATTAAAAACAAAATTCAATTCATAAATGGATGCCTCATTCATGGATATCTAGTTCATTCATTCACAGAATACTTACTGAAAATCTAGTGTGCCAGGTGCTGTTCCAAATGCTGTGAACAAAGCAGGTAGGAATTCCTGCATTCAGGGAGTGTATCTTTTTCAGCAGCCAGAATCGATGAACCACTGCCTTCTGAGATGAAGTTGGTAATACCTAGAAGGTCACTATTTCTGGAGAAGGAATCTTGACTAGACACTGGATATTCCGTACATTCCCACTCTGGGTGCCCCTCCACTTACCTAGAGTGAGCAGTCACAAGACAACAGAGGAGGCATCAAGAGCTACTAAAATGAGACAGGGAACACAGAGGACAGATTCTGCTGAGACAGGGTCCAGTGAACAAATTCTACATTTTGTGTGTGTTGGGAGCAGGGGAGCTTGTGGGCCAGAGGAGCAGGGAAATTATTTTTCAAAAACAAAACAAAACAAAAAAACCTGCCAGACTGAATAAGTTATACTCTGCAAAAAAACCTAACATGGAAGAAAGAAAAAAACAAGGCTTGGGCTTCCCTGGTGGCGCAGTGGTTGAGAGTCCGCCTGCCGATGCAGGGGACACGGGTTCGTGCCCCGGTCCGGGAGGATCCCACATGCCGTGGAGCGGCTGGGCCTGTGAGCCATGGCCGCTGAGCCTGCGCGTCCGGAGCCTGTGCTCCGCAACGGGAGAGGCCACAACAGTGAGAGGCCTGCATACCGCCAAAAAAAACCAAAAACCAAAAAACAAACAAACAAAAAGGCTTAATTTTCACTAAGATTTGGATGCAAACCAGAGTTTTAAATTAGAACAAGAGCCAAATAATGCCTGAAAAGAAACAGAAGAGTCAGAATGATGGGTTTTGTGGCTGCTTTAGAACCATGAAGTTGCTCAGGATTTTTGAATTTTGCTTTTATTTTGGGGGTGGATGAGTATAAATAGTAATCAATATTTCAGAAATTTAAAAAGGGTCACTGGGAGTGAGGAAGATTTATGGAAAACTACAGACCCAGTACTGTCAGGTTGGATCTTTTAATCCAACAAGAGCAGTTATTAAATTTACCAGGTCCATCCTATGCTTCATACTGCACTTCAAGGAGGAGGAAGAGACTAGAGCCACAGCTTTGGAATTATTCTGTATCTTGTCTACATGGGACTAGGAAAGCCATTAGGGAGCTGCCAACATTGTATGAGAATTCAAAGGAGAGCCTAGAAGAAAAGAAAATAGATTGAATGTGTCCAAGGAAGAGAGACAAATAAGAGGAAGAGAAAAAGAACTAGGGTAGAGGATAGAGGTAGAACGTATTAACTTGTACTCCTTGAGAAATTAGTTTCTCATCACATCCTTGAAGATATTACTTGCACAATTAACCACGGTTGTGTTGAAAGAAGACAAAAGGACAGGTTATAAAATGGGCTTGGGAGAAGTTAGGAAAATACGGAGCTTCATCTATTCTCCCGTCATTAAATACTAGAGCTTAGTTGGAATGAAGCAAGATAAATTGTGAATTTGGTTAAATGAAAGGAAATGGATTAAAGTGTGGTTTTTGTTGTATACTAAGAGTTTTTTGCCCTTTTAGATGAGGGTAACTCCAATCATTTTCCCTTAAAATTTGAAGTAAAAAAATCATAAAGCGTGAATAAATACTTTCTTCTGAATTATATCAGCTGATTATCTAAATATGCATCCTGAATGTGTGAAAGAGTATTTTGGAAAGGTCTATGCCTGTAAAACATTGATGTGTGAACAAAAATCTCTCTGATTTCCCCCATAAGGGGAACAGCTTTGTGATCTCAAGCTGAGAAAGATAGGAATGGTTTCCTGGTTCATCAGCACCACATGGATCCAAATATTAGCTGGGCATGAAGAGTGAGGTAGTCGCTAGAAGAAACAAGAGTTTTTTCTGGATCCTTAAGGCCCCACTGTGACCTAAATTACACACAGACGTACACACATACAATTTCCAATGACATCCGTTGAAACTTCCTCTGAGCAACTGGGAAAGGGACTTGGCCCAGAATTCCAAGAAACCCAACCTGAGGTTAAAACCATAGTCATTCCCAGTGCTTCTCAATTGATTCAATTTCCAACGAAATTATTGTTGTCTCTGGTTCCAATAGCAAACTAAAGAGAGAATTGAATTAGAAAGGAGAAACATTTTGTTGAAAAAAAAAAAAAAAGCAACCACATTACTCTGTGAGAACATTTCAGAAGGACCCAAAAGAGACAGAATTCCAAGGTGCTATTCTCAAGATCTGTCAGGTTACCTGGAAACAGATGTTCCATGTAACTAAGGTAGTGACCGCAAGTGAGCAGGCGTGGGGAAATGGGGTGAAGAAACTAACACCTTCTCTTTCCTTCAGTCTCATATTTTTTCCCCTTGAAACCAAAGCTTGATTTGCTATTTGGCTCAAGGAGCAGAAGAGGACAGAGGAAGTCACAGTGCATTTCCATTTCTTGTCCAGTTTCCAGTCCCATGTCAGTAGAGCTAAACCTTGGATGGCCTAGCAGCGTCCCTACGGAGGTCTGCTTGGCAGAGAAAGGGAAGGAGTTTGCGTTGGAGGACAGCCATCTGCAGCGCTCAGCCCACAAGCTGTCTGTCTGTCCTCTCTAACCCCTGTCAGTACTACAGTGGAGAGAACAAGATAAAGAATACTCCCTTTCTCATCAAAAAATCAAGAATTTTGTGTGTGCAGCAGGCAGCAGACTGTGCCTCCTTGGCCAATGTCAAAGCTGGCTGTAGGAATTCGTCTGCAGCGGAACAAATCAAAGCTGCCCTGTGGCTCGAACTGTAGGTGGCCTAAACCCGCCTACATAGCAGCTTCTCCATGACTCACAGGTGTCACGATTAGCAGATTATTGGGCCAATTATATGGAAACGTTTTTAAAAAGATAACAGGTTTAGAGTCACCATCACAGACACACCAGAATACTTGTCTCTACTAGACTTTGGATTGTATTATAATGTGAAATCATTTAATTGCTAGCATTTATCTACTTTTGGAGAATAGGGTTCTGAATCCCAGGCTGCTGAAGGGAATTGCCTGTGGTATAGTCAGCTATTTTTAACAGTAGCCAAGACAAGAATTCAGATCTCCTGCTGGCCATCCCAGGCTTAATGATTCACCTTTGGTAGACATGGCTCTTGCCCTGGATTGCACACAAGTTGACAAGCAGTCCAGAAGAGTTTTGAACAGATTGTCCTCGGGCCATTTATGTCCTCAAGTACGAATTCACTGAGTATCTTTTGCTAACAAGAGATGAATGTGAGGGGAGTAAGGTTCCTCAAGATTCTAGAGAAATCTGTGGATATACCAAGGCCTGCTACCACATTCCAAACAGCTTTGTCTGAAGGCTTCATTTCTTACTGAGGTAACCTGGACATCTTTTCTGGAGGAACACCTAAGAAAGGCTACCATTCTGGAGAATTCTGGGGTTTGCAAAGAATATCTGCAGTGTTGTGGAAACTCTGATTTCCAGCTGAACTCCCACAGAACTTCCTGGAGTTCTGAGCCTTATTTTAAAATAGCACATGGCAAAGAGAAAAGTGTAGGCACAGTCTCTTTTTTAAAAAAGAGCTAAGCAATATAAGAAATAAAAAAGGGAGGAGAATCTATAAAGAATTTTGAAAACGAAATATGAAATCTCCGTGCAAAGGAAATATTTAGAGTAAAAGACACAGAGAATGTAGTTCAAGTGGGACTTGGGGTGGGAAATGAGTAAGGCTAAATAAAAAATAAATTAAGTACAGATGAATGAGATAGCATCACTTAGTGATTACAATCGCAAATTCTAAAGACAGACTGACCTGACTTTGGGTCCCAGCTTGGTCGTTCATTAGATATGTAGCCTTAGGAATATTACTTAAGACCCTTTCACCCAAGTTTTTCATTCGTTAAAGTAAGAGATGAACAAACCGATCTCATAGTTGTTCATGAAATTTTTCAATGACCTGAAGTGTGTACAAGCTAAATATGAAGCTTGGTACAGATTAAGTGCGCAATAAATCTCAGTTAAAGTTATCTAGAAATACAGTAATCAGAGTCTGAAAGAAAGTGAAAAGAAGGGGCAATTTATTTGGTGGACAGTAGCAGGAAGCAATTTAGATATAAGAAATATTATGGAAAAATGCCAAAAGGTATAGTGGCCATATTATCTGAAAAAATAAATTAGCACACATAGCTTGAGAGTAGGAGAGATGACCGCTATTGGGATTGCCGTAGGAAGTCCAGGAAAGGCCATCTCTACACGAAAAGTGTGAATTAAATTTACAAAAGAGAAAATTCTTCTGCTAAAAGCTATGAGAAATTAACCTCTTTCCTTAGGCTATAATTTTGAGCTAGAGCCAACTGTAAATTACTTAAAGTTTCATAAATTAATGTGGTTCTTTCTTCTTCTCTTTGCATTTGTAGATGCACAGAGTTTGATCATGTGACTGCTTGTTAATTTTCACCAAAAGTACTTAATGGAGAAGAGATGGAAAGTCAACTAGTCTTGATTTGCCAGGTGAGTGTAATGGCTGCCGAGGAGAAAACAGTCACTGCGGCTTCCCCGTCAGTTTGAGCCTAGATTCCAGTGATGGCCTTAGAGACTATGCCTGTAGCTTGGTTCTGCCCCAGGTGCATATGCCCAATTTCATGAAATGAAGACTTTTGGGGCTTATAAAGAACAGTTGTCTCCCCTTATCCATGGTTTCCCTTTCCTCGGTTTCATTTACCTGTGGTCAACCATGGTCCAACAATGTTAAATGAAAAATTCCAGAAATAAACAATTCGTAACTTTTAAATTGGATGCCATTCTGAGCAGTGTGATGAAGTCTCCTGACGTCCAGATCCATTCCCCCAGGATGTGAATCATCCCTTTGTCAGCGTACCGCATTAATCTCTTGAGCCTTCTCAGTTCAGATTGACTGTGGACTGTCGCTATCACAGTGCTTGTGTTCAGGTAACCCCTGTTTTACTCAGCAGCCCTAAAGCACAAGAGTAGTGAGGCTGGCAATTCAGATATGCCAAAGAGAAGCTGAAAAGTGCTCCTTTTAAGTGAAAAGGTGAAAGTTCTTGGTTTAATAAGGACAGAAAAAAGTTGTATGCTGAGGTTGCCAAGATCTACAGTGAGAACAATTCTTTTATCCATGAGATTGTGAAGAAGGAAAAAGAAATTTGTGCTAGTTTTGTTTCCCCTCAAACTACACAAGTTATGGTTACAATGCGTGGTAAGTGCATAGTTAAGATGTAAAAGGCATCAAGTTTGTACAATCGGATATTTTGAGGGAGAGAGATCACATTCACATAACTTTTATTACAGTATATTGTTATAATTGTTCTATTTTGTTATCAGTTTTAATCTCTTACTGTGCTTAATTTATAACAAACTTGATCATAGGTATGTATGTACAGGAAAAAAACATAGTATATATAGGGTTTGATACTATCAGTGGTTTCAGGCATCCACAGGGGGTCTTGGAATGTATACCCCATAAGGGGAGACAACTGTATAAGCATTGTGCCAGGAGCCAGAGGTGCAAAGAGCAATGAATAGTAGTGAGGAGGTATTAAACAAATGTGGTGCCAGGGAGAAAATAAACATTAAAAAAATAATCTTACATATAAAATATACATAAGGAGAGCTTTGTAGCTTAATTGTGAAAAAAGTCATCACTGAGGAGTAACTTATTGCTGAGACCTAAATGACAAGACGGAGCCTGACGCTCCAAATTGAAAGGAATGATGTTCTAGGCAGAAAGTACTAAGGCTGTTTGTGTGCTTGAGAGACAGAAAGTTGAGCCTACGGAAATGAATTAGTTAAAGGAAAAAAATTATTTATTAGTTAAGGCCGTGTATGAGTTAATATTAATTAAGCAGTGTATTAATTTATTATTATTAGTTTATTACAGCTTGCCATATGTTGATGTTATATAGATTGATACTGTATCAGCTCATTTTAATGTAGGAAATGTACGATAGCATTCTTCCTATTTCATCCCTCCAATCCTTTGTGCTATTGTTGTCATATACTTTCCTACTACATATTTATACATGCCACAATATTATTTTTCTTTAAAAATCAATTTTTGTTTCAAATAATTTAGAAAGAGGAAAAAACCCCCAGTGTATTATATAGATACCTAAATATTTACCATTTCCTAAACCCATTGATTCTTTTTATGGATCCAAATTTCTAACTAATATAATTCTTCATAAGCCTAAAGAATTTCATTTAGCATCTATTGCAGTGTAACGTGTTGATAAAAATCCTCAACAAGGGAAGAATAGAAGAGAGTATCCTCAAACAGATAAGCACATACAAAAAATCTTACATAACATACATAAAGGTAAAAAACTGAATGCCTGATCTATACTGTTGGGTGCAAGGCATAGATATTCACTCTTACATCTTCTACTCAACATTGTACTGCAGGTTTTAAACAGTGCAGTTAGGCAAGAAAAAAGTAAAGACATCCTGATTGGAAAAGAAGAAATAAAACTGTCTTGATTCACAGACAACAGGATCATCTATGTAGAACACCTAAGGAATCAACATAAAAGATGTGAAAACTAATAAATGAACTTAGCAACTTGAAAGATACAAGGGACATATACAAAGTTAAAAACTGGAATTAAAAAAAACTGCACTATTTAAAATATCAATAAAATAGGGAATACTTAGGTATAAATCTAACAAAATATTGTAAGATTTGTATGCTGAAAGCTGCAAAACATTGGTGAGAAAAACTAATGACACAAATATGAAGAGAGCTCTATTGGTGATCATGGGTAACAAATCTTAATATTGTTAAGAGGGCAGTTGTCCCCAAATTCATCTATAGATTCAGAGTAAAGCCAATCAAAGCCCAGAATTTTTTTTCCTAGAAGTTGACAAGGTGATTCTATAGTTTTCATGAAAATTCAAAGGATCAAGAATAACTAAAAAATTTTGTAAGACCAAAACATAAGTATTTCCACTTCTGTGAAGATGGAGTAGACATACTTTTTCCTATTCCTCTGACTAAGTACAGCTTAAAATTGCACATTATATATGAAACAAACATATAATGACTCAAAGGTGGAGAGAAGACACTGGCTAAGGATTTTGGAACATGAGGAATTAATGGTAGTGAGTTTTATTGCTTTTCTTTTTGCCTCATATACTCCATACTTGAAGATGAAGAAACTGGCAACCAATAAATGCCACAGTCATGGGGGAAGTGGGAAGCACAGAAACCAATGACAGTAAAAACCAAAGGACCAGAAAAGGGGCAGCCTAACAAGAGAGAAAACTTTTAGGAAAAAATCACTCTACTATAGTCAAACACCACACACAAAACAACAACAACAAAAAACAAACTCTGACGTTTTCATAAAAGTTTTAAAGTTTGATGTAGTCTCATTTGTCTATTTTTGATTGTTTTACCTGTGCTTTTCGTGTCATATCTAAGAAATCATTGCCAAGTCCAATGTCATGCTTTTCCCTTATGTTTTATTTTATGGGTTTTATAGTTTTACATCTTATGTTCAGTTCTTTAATGTATTTGAGTTAATTTTTCTATGTGGTATAATGTAAGAGTCCATCTTCATACTTTTGCATGTGGATGCCTAGTTTTTCCAGCACCATTTGTTGAAGAGACTGTCTTTTCCCCACTGAGTGGTCTTGGCACCCTTATGAAAGATCATTTGTCCGTATACATGAGGGTATATTTCTGAACTCTTTATTCTATTTCACAGATCTATTTGTCTATCTTTATGCCAGTATCGGACTGTTTTGATTACTGTAGCTTTGTCATATGTTTTGAAATCAAGTGTGAGTCCTCCAACATTGTTCTTCTTTTTCAAAATTGTTTTGGCTATTTGGAGTCCTTTGAGATTTAATATTAGTTTTTGCATAAATTTATTTCTGTAAAAAATGCCATTGGGATTTTGATAGGAATTGAATTGACTCTATAGATTGCTTTGGGTAGTAGGGACATTTTTAACAGTATTAAGTCTTCCAGTCCATAAACATGGAATGTCTTTCCATTTATTTGTCTTTTTAAATTTCTTTCAGGAATGTTTTATAGTTTTCATTGAGCAACTTTATGTTCTTTACAGTTATTTCTTTTTTTTAATAAATTTATTTATTTTTGGCTGCATTGGGTCTTTGTTGCTGTGCACAGGCTTTCTCTAGTTGCTGTGGGTGGGGGCTACTCTTCCTTGCAGTGCATGGGCTTCTCATTGCAGTGGCTTCTCTTGTTGCGGAGCACGGGCTCAAGGTGTGCAGGCTTCAGTAGTTGTGGCACACGGGCTCAGTAGTTGTGGCTCATGGCCTCTAGAGCGCAGGCCCAGTAGTTGTGGCACATGGACTTAGTTGCTCTGTGGCATGTGACATCTTCCCTCTTTACAGTTATTTTAAACCTTTGTCAGGCAGCTCACAGATCTGTGTCTCTTCAGAGTCAGTTTTTGGAATTTTATTATGTTCCTTGATTGACCCAATGTTTCCCTATTTGTATGCCTCTTAAGTTTTTTCTGGGTTTGGGGCATTTGAAAAAACAGTCACCTCTCCAAGTCTTTGCTCAGTGGTTTCATACAGGGAAAGATCTTCACCATCACCCCAGTTGGAGGTTCTAGGACCTCTCAAACTTTATCTTACTCACCCTGGCATCTCCCTCAACTTCAGTGTCTTGCTCATATCTGTTTTCAGCAGCTCCCAAACTCTAGCAGTGGTCCCTTCAGCACTATGAGTTGGACAAGACAGAAACTAGTCACTTGGGAAGCCCCCAGAGAAGCCAGAATGTTAGACTGATGATCCACTCATCTGTTCTCATCCTGAAGGAGGAGCCCTGGTACAGAAGGTTTCCTCCCACTTGCTCGTGCAATTTTGCATAAGGGAGAGGTGAACGAATGACCATGCCAAATGCCACAAGGTTTCCTACTCCTTGTGTTGGAATCCATTCTTGGTTTACAGTGTCCTGGATGCTGTAACTTCTCAACTGGTCTCTAGAGTTCTCAGAGAGGTATTGTGATTCATATATTGTTGTTAACTTTTTGTCTCTGTGGGGGAAGGAGGGCCTGTAGTTTACTAGTACATCACGTGGCTAATGTCACTTGATTAATTAATTTTTGACCAAGATGTGAAGGCAATTTAATGGAGAAAGCGTAGTCTTTTCAACATAAGGTGCAGCAACAATTAATCACCCAAAAGGAAAAAAGAAAAAAGAAACTTTGATCCATACATAAAGTTAATTCAAAAGCAACCATAGACCTAAATGTGAAATTTAGAAACTATAAATGCAACTAACTGCAGTATATGACTTCTTGATAATACCATTTATATGGAAATTTAAAGGTCCTAGGAGAGTCAAAGCATCTTGAAAAACAGGAACAATGTTTGAATACTCACATTACCTTATTTTGTGATTTAATATAAAGGTACTATAATCAAGGTAGTATGGTACTGGTTTAAGGATAGATAAGTAGACCAAAGGAACCTAATGGAAAGTCAAGTAATAGATCCACACATAGATTTTTTGACAAAGTTGCTATTGTTCTCTAGTGTGGAAAGAAAAATCTTATTATCAGTCTTATTGTTTAAGTGGATATCTTTATAGAAAAAAAGTGAACCTTGACCTGTATTTCACAGTATACAGAAATCTCAACTGAAGATGGATTATAGACCTAAATATAAAAGCTTAAAATATAAAGCTCTTTGCTTCCTGGAGATTATCTTTTCTACATTGAAGTAGACAGATTGCTTAGAATATAGACATCACTAACAATAAATGAAACACTTGAGAGATCGGATTTCATCAAAATTAATAAACATTTGTTCATCAAAAGATATTGTTAAGAAAATGAAAAGGCAAGGCACAGATGGGGAGAAAATATTCAAAATAGACATATGACAGAAGGAACTCATATCGAGATTGTACAAATCAAAACTTTTACAAATAAATAACAAAAAGCAAGCAACTCATTAAAAGTAAGAAAAATATGAAAATAGATCCTTCAAAAAAAAAAAAAAGGACGTACAAATGGTCAGTGAACACGTAAAACATACTCAACATCTTTAGTCATTATGGAAATGCAAATTAAAACTACAGTGATTACCAGTACATACTGATTAGAATTTCTGAATTTAAATTGACTACAAATTTCAATTGTTGAAAAGAACGCAAAGCAACTGGTGCTCTCATACAGTATGGCGGGAATATAAAACAGCACAACTCGAGAAAGTTATTAGCATTTGCTTTTATAGAATTAAACATACATTTATCTTATGGCAGCAGTTTCACTTCTAGTGATTTACCCCAAAGCAGTGAAAGCACGTGTCCATCCAAAGACTGGTGCAAAGATATGTATTGCATTTTTATTCATAATAGCAAAAATTGGGAGTAAGCCAAATGTCCATCAAGAGGAGAATGAATAAATACATTGTGGTATATTCACACAGTGGACTGGTATTCAGCGATAAAAAGGAACAGATTACGGATACATGTGACATTATAGACAAGTCTCAGAAATAGCATGCTGAGCAAGAGAAGCCAGACGCAGAAGGGTGTGTGCTGTTATTCCGTTTTTTCAGTGGTATCTGTGGGTATTGAAATCCACATGGCCGTTCATTTGGGTTATGGAGGTGGGGAAGGTAGCCTGGAGAGAGGCTGCAGACACTTGTAGCGTGAGGCCAATGCTGTGGACCTCAGCTGGGGCGCTGGCTACACGGGTGCACGCGCTTGCGAGAACTTCTCAAACTGTTCACTAAAGACTTGTGTATTTTAAAATCTGTATGTAAGTTTACCTTCATAAAAAATTTTTGAAGGAAAATAAGAATATTTTTTAGCAAACAAAAACAAGGTAATCCATGACTAGCAGATGAGCACTCGTGGAAATACCAAAGGTTAGTTTTCAGGCAGGTGTAACAGGTGTTGAAGATGTAGTTGAAACCCAGAAGCTGCAGGTAGCAATGTAAGTTGGTACAACTTTAAAAAAAACTGTTCCGACTTATCTATAAAACCACCGACCTGGCAATTCCACATCTCTTTACCTAGGAAAGTACATCTGGGATTTTCTATGTGTATCTGCAATTTTCAGAGTAGGTGGGAAATTCAATAGCAAGGTCAGAATATAGGAAGCAGTCCAATCTCTGTTTAGATGGTGGGACTGACGGGCATTAACCTGTGATGGAACCTGGTATCCTGAACAGAGCTGAGAATCAAGGAGGGTGAACCAAGGGTAGTATGAAGGGAGAACTGCGGCCCCACGCCAGCACCGTGTGCCCTGGCAGGCTGGCCCTAACCACCACAGAAGCACAGCATCCCACTCACGCCAGGGTCCACACAGTCATAGCTCTGGACTCTCCCAGAAACAGATTAACACCTGTAAATCCAAGGCTACGGAAATGCCTCTGGGTAGTCTCCCTCTTTCATTTTAATTAAAACTCAATCTGTTCTCTGATAAAACAAAAGAAATCACAACACTGATTACAAGTGGTGCCTTACTACATGCAGTGTTTCTACCCCAGTCCTTGTCTTTTATTTCCAAAGCATTCAATCAGAGTTTCCTCTGTTCCTTACATTTTCCTGGCACAGCAAGCTCAACAGAGGGTTGAGGTGGAAGGAAGTTAAAGCAAAGTCAAAGGCACCAAAATGAATGAGAAAACAATATAGTGTTTGGGGAATTAAAAGTAATTCAGTCTCACTGGGCTGTCAGCAGTAAAGGGAGCTGGGGTGAGAGTTGAAGCTGGAAAGGTAGGCCAGCCTCAAATTGGAGAAATTCTGCAGATACGCTTGGATTTTCAACTTTTTCTCAAGTGGTCATGGGTTTTTACCACTTCACTCACAGTTACAAAGGTTAAAGACTCCAATCACTTTTTTTTAATCTACCTAAGATTTTTTGAAAGGCAAATGCTCTCCAGAAGTTTAAGGATTGTCTCTCTATAAATATATTCACATGAGGACTATATTTTGGAAAACAATGTGGTGTTCTTTTTGTGTTTAATCTGTGCTTGACATAGAGTAGTAAGAAAGGATCCAGTTTCCTCCCATTGGCCCTGGTTCTCATACCATAAGCGTTGACCCAATTACTATCAAGACCATTCTTCACAGACTTCATTATCTACTTCCTTTGCAGGTTTGTGTTGAAATGTTTCAGACTCCACCTAGGGATGCTTTAGTGAAAGTAGGAATTAAGTCTATCTAAAAAGTGAAAAGAAAGCACTTCATTTAATTCCTCTCCTGACCAGCTCATTCACTCTTTCACTAGTTCTTCAACTTCAGAATCTCTAGTACAATGACCTTCCTGTGCTTCTAATCTGTCTATGACCTTTTGTTTCTGTTTCTTTTGCAATTTAGATAAGGCCTGTGGATCATCACTTCAAACTCTCTCTTTCTGTGTCCTTTAGTTTTTCACCCCCTTTTTTTTTCTTCCCAGTAGAACCCAAATGAACATCTTCACGTCCAGAAGAAGAGGAACAGGAAATGAAGAGTATGGAAAAACAATTAGATAGGAGCCAGCCCAGAAGTAGGGAGCCCACCATGATGGTCTTCCTGTAATCTAAGAAATGAGAAGAGCCTACACGATGGCACGGGGACATAAAGCACTAAGATTAGATTCTAGGAAGTGGAATTGTAAGACTATTTCTGGCTTTTGCAGCTGGGTAGTGGCCATCTGTTCACTAAGATTGGTAACAGTGAAAGAGTAGACTTTGGTAAAGAGGAGAGAATCTACTTTTGCTAAGAATTGGAAGCCCTTTTGAGGTCTCCAAATAGAGCTTTTCCGGAGTTCAGGAGAGAGTTGTGGGATGCGTAGGTGACTTGGGAGTCATCGGCATGTAAACAGTAACTGCAGCCAGGGGGTTTAATTAACCTACAAAAGGAAAACGTGTTGAGAGAGAAAAGGAGAAACCAAAGGCCAAAACAGGACGCCGTTAAGGAAATGTGCAGAAGCCAAGGGCAAAGAAAGCATCAAAAAATTAAGTAATGAGCTGAAACAATGCTGAGAGTCCAGGAAAGATAAGGATAGAAAATGTCTTTCGGATTTAACAATGAAGAGTTAATTATTGCCTCAGAGAGAATATGTAATCATATTTGAGGCTGGAAACTAAGTTTGCAATAGCTTGAGAAGTGAATAGAGCATGATAAAATGGAGAAAACTTAGAAATTGTCATTCAGTAAGCTCAGCTGAAAAGGAAAAGAGGACAGGAAGAGGACAATGCATGGATGAGGCAGTATTTTAAAGGTGATAATTTGAGTATGTTTAGATGTTGATGGGAAAAAACTCGAAGATAAGGAGAAATGGAACATTTAGAATAATATGGAAGAAAGAGATGGAGTAAGGATGCTGAGAGGTAGGTGGGGATGGGAGCCAGAGCACAGGCAGTGAGATTATTTGAGACTGAAAAAGATCTTCCTGTTGAACCCTTCTACATTGTTGGTGGGAATGTAAGTTGGTGCAGCCACTATGGAAGACAGTATGGAGGGTCCTAAGAAAACTCAAAATAGAACTACCATATGATCCAGCAATCCCACTATTGTGCATATACCCAGACAAAACTATAATTCAAAAAGATACATGCACCCCTATGGTCATAGCAGCACTATTCACAATAGAAAAAACATGGAAACAACCTAAATGTCCATCAACAGATGAATGGACAAAGAAGATGTGGTACATATATACAGTAGAATACTACTCAGCCATAAAAAAGAATGAAATAATGCCATTTGCAGCAACATGGATACAACTAGAGATTATCATACTAACTGAAGTAAGTCAGAAAGAGAAAGACAAATACCATATGATATCACTTATATGTGGAATCTAAAATATGGCACAAATGAGCCTATCTACAAAGCAGAAACAGACTCACAGACATAGAGAACAGACTTGTGTTGCCAAGGGAGGGGGAGAGGGGGAGGGAAAGGGATGGACTGGGAGTTTGGAGTTGGTAGATGCAAACTATTACATTTAGAATGGATAAACAGCAAGGTCCTAATATATAGCACAGGGAACTATATTCAATATCCTGTGATAAACCATAATGGGAAAGAATATTAAAAAAAAGAATGTATTTAGGTGTACAACTGAGTCACTTTGCCATACAGCAGAGATAGGCACAATGTTGTTAATCAACTATACTTCAATTAAAAAAAATATTCCCTGTTGCTCTGACTTGAAAGGTAAGGATTAGGGATGAAAACAGATGTAGTCAAGTAGGCTGGTAGGGTCTGGATTGGGAGCAGGGAATAGCTGGAATTTCCTCCCAAAGGCATCTATTTCTTTCTTTTTTCTTTTTTAATTAATACAATTTTTAATTCAAGAAAAACTGCTTTAATTAAAGTTTTAAAACTGCATATTGAAACGGCATTCTACATATATGGGGAAACTGATACAAAACATTCAACACTGAGATATATTTTACTAAAATATTTATATTTTAAAGGAAAACGAATCATTTAGGCATCTAGGCAAAAAGATCAACTCACAAAGAAAAGACAATGAAATTGTCATCAAGCTTTTAAACAGCCCCCCTTCATGTCAGGAAACGATGGAGTTAAGAAACTCAAAAGAAAGTAAAAAGATAGCAAAGGATTTTATATATTCATCTGTAGTGTGTTGAATAGTGGCCCCAAAAAGATAGGTCCAAGTCCTAACCCCCAGTACCTGTGAATGTGAACTTGTTTGGAAATAGGGTCTTTGCCAATGTAATTAAGTAAAAGATCTCAAGATGACACGATCCTGGATTTAGATCAGGCCCTAACTCCAATAACAAGTATCCTTTAAGAGACATAAAAGAAGACAAAGAGGCACATTAAAAAGAAGGTATTGTGAAGGTGGAGGCAGAGATTGCTTTTATGCTACAACATGCCAGGGAACTCCAAGAGCTACCAAAAATTGGAAGAGGCAAAGAAGGATTTTCTTGTAGAGCTTTGGAAGGAGTGTGGCCCTTCCTGTATCTTTTATATTTATATATATATATATATATATATATATATATATATATATATATATTTTTTTTTTTTTTTTTTTTTTTTTTTTGCGGTACGCGGGCCTCTCACCGTTGTGGCCTCTCCTGTTGTGGAGCACAGGCTCCAGACGCGCAGGCTCAGCGGCCATGGCTCACGGGCCCAGCCGCTCCGCGGCATGTGGGATCTTCCCAGACCAGGGCACAAACCCGTGTCTCCTGCATCGGCAGGCGCACTCTCAACCACTGCGCCACCAGGGGAGCCCCTTTTTTAAAGTTAATTAATTAATTTATTTTTACACACACACACACACACACACACACACACACACACACACACACACACTGTATTTTATTTTTACAAGAGATAAATAAACTGACACCAAGCATTGTAAATGGATGACCACAACAGAAGCAACAATGATTGCAATTACCAAACACGAAACACACTCATACTATGTCATAATATTGACATTCAGTCCAGTAATCCTCCACTGTAACAGTTCCTTTACTTTGCAGTGAAAATTGATGTATATATTTTTTGCCTCTGTGTCCTTGTGGGATTTTTTTTTTATTATTATTCAAACAGAAAGTCACAAAAATTATAATCATCTTCATCAGTTCACTCAGTCCCATGGCGTTAATTTTTTTTAATCTTGATCTTTTGTTAGCACTTTTATGAATTCATCAGTTTTCCATTAGAGTTCTGAAAATGCTTATTCATTCAGTTCAGCAGTATAGTCAGTTACCAGAAACCTGTACTTGTCAGAGTCTTTTCCATGAATTCCTTGAAGATGAAACCCTTTTACAGGAACATTTTTGCAAAAGCATCAGAGAACACCCAGAACTGTCTGTAAATAACAAAAGACTTAAAAATGACCACAGTTAAAGATTTGATGAAAATTCATAATAATGCCATTGACAAGGAAATTGAGTTATTTCTGAGATATACATTTTAAAGTAATAACTAGAATTATGACTTATAATATTATACCAGAACATATAAGATTTTTAGAAATTTCATGTAATGTCTGAAACATTTATATTAACATATTTCCATACAAATAACCTAGAGAAAGTTTAGTATTAGTTGTTTCTTTTGTTTGTTTTTTTATACTGCAGGTTCTTATTAGTCATCAGTTTTATACACATCAGTGTATACATGTCAATCCCAATCGCCCAATTCAGCACATCACCATCCCCACCCCACCGTGGTTTTCCCCCCTTGGTGTCCATATGTTTGTTCTCTACATCTGTGTCTCAACTTCTGCCCTGCAGACTGGTTCATCTGTACCATTTTTCTAGGTTCCACATACATGCGTTAATATACGATATTTGTTTTTCTCATTCTGACTTCACTCTGTGTGACAGTCTCTAGATCCATCCATGTCTCAACAAATGACTCAATTTCGTTCCTTTTTATGGCTGAGTAATATTCCATTGTATATATGTACCACCCATTTGTCTGTCGATGGGCATTTAGGTTGCTTCCATGACCTGGGTATTGTAAATAGTGCTGCAATGAACATTGGGGTGCATGTGTCCTTTTGAATTATGGTTTTCTCTGGGTATGTGCCCAGTAGTGAGATTGCTGGGTCATATGGTAATTCTATTTTTAGTTTTTTAAGGAACCTCCGTACTGTTCTCCATAGTGGCTGTATCAATTTACATTCCCACCAACAGCGCAAGATAGTTCCCTTTTCTCCACACCCTCTCCAGCATTTGTTGTTTGTAGATTTTCTGATGATGCCCATTCTAACTGGTGTGAGGTGATACCTCATTGTAGTTTTGATTTGCATTTCTCTAATAATTAGTGATGTTGAGCAGCTTTTCATGTGCTTCTTGGCCATCTGTATGTCTTCTTTGGAGAAACGTCTATTTAGGTCTTCTGCACATTTTTGGATTGGGTTGTTTGTTTCTTTAATATTGAGCTGCGTAAGCTGTTTATGTATTTTGGAGATTAATCCTTTGTCTGTTGATTTGTTTGCAAATATTTTCTCCCATTCTGAGGGTTGTCTTTTGGTCTTGTTTATGGTTTCCTTTGCTGTGCAGAAGCTTTGAAGTTTCATTAGGTCCCATTTGTTTATTTTGTTTTTATTTCCATTACTCTAGGAGGTGGATCAAAACAGATCTCGCTGTGATTTATGTCAAAGAGTGTTCTTCCTATGTTTTCCTCTAAGAGTTTTATAGTGTCCAGTCTTACATTTAGGTCTCGAATCCATTTTGAGTTTATTTTTGTGTATGGTGTTAGGGAGTGTTCTAATTTCATTCTTCTACATGTAGCTGTCCAGTTTTCCCAGCACCACTTATTGAAGAGACTGTCTTTTCTCCATTGTGTATCTTTGCCTCTTTTGTCATAGATTAGTTGACCATAGGTGCGTGGGTTTCTCTCTGGGCTTTCTATCTTGTTCCATTGATCTATGTTTCTGTTTTTGTGCCAGTACCATATTGTCTTGATTACTGTAGCTTTGTAGTATAGTCTAAGGTCAGGGAGTCTGATTCCTCCAGCTCCGTTTTTTCCCCTCAAGACTGTTTGGCTATTCGGGGTCTTTTGTGTCTCCATACAAATTTTGAGATGATTTGTTCCGTAAAAAATCAAAGGCATCTATTTCTAATATCAGTTATTTTAAGGAAGTGAAGGGAGAAAGTTGAGATCAAAAGATAAAAGGGACTAGGGCAGAGGAGAAGGAAAATGAAGATGAAGATCCAGCCAAGGGTCTTCTGTGGTGATGCAGTGGTTAAGAATCCGCCTGCCAATGCAGGGGACACGGGTTCGAGCCCTGGTCCGGGAGGATCCCACATGCCGCGGAGCAACTAAGCCCGTGCACCACAACTACTGAGCCCACGTGCGACAACTACTGAAGCCCACACACCTAGACCCCGTGCTCTGCGACAAGAGAAGCCACCTCAATGAGAAGCCCGCGCACCACAACGAAGAGTAGCCCCCACTCGCTGCAACCAGAGAAAAGCCCAAGCACAGGAACGAAGACCAAAGCAGCCAAAATAAATAAATAAAATAAATTTATTTTAAAAAATGTATTTAAAAAAAAAAAAAAGAAGGTCCAGCCAAGACTGGCAACTGCCTAGATGTGTAATTTCATATTCTCAACTGTCTTCTAATAGAATTACCTGGAGAACTTTAAAAAATACTTATTCCCAGTTTCCAACCCAAGAGATGCTGATTTAATTGTTTTGGGCAGAGTATTTTTCAAAAGCTTCCTAGGTGATTCTGATGTACAGCCAGAGTTCAGAAAGTTCTGCTCTGATCCCGTTGTTTTTGGGATTTTGCACCAACTGGGTAGAAGTAGTGAAGGCAGATGGTTGAATTGACTATAGTTGGAGTTTTGCTGGGCAGGTTCAGAGGAAGGATAATGGAAAAAGGTTGAAGGGCTGGCCTACAGAGTCCAGGCTGAAATGAGAAAATGAAGAACGTGAGGTGATTAAAAAGACTGATAGAAAATAGAGTAGCCGAGGCGTGGTGAACACATGCAGAAAGAGGAAGACGGTAATTGATTGATCCGGAAGCAATGAAGGAAGTAGCATTCCCTTTCAACTTTCTGATGACCTAAATCCACTCCTTCAGTAGCATGCCCCTGAAAATGATTTTTAAAACATTTTAGACCAAAACTGTAAAAGAAATAGAAAATAGAGTTTATAGAGAATTGGTAATTACAGCAGTGCTTAAAGTATGGAGGAGCAGAAGGCATAGATAGTGGGGGAAAATTCTCAATTAAAAAAAAATGTGTTATGACTTTTCTTACTCCTCATGTATCACTCTGAGGTTTCTTGTAATTAAGAACTTTTAGCACCTAAGAAAGTAATTGGGATCTTCAATTTTAGTGGGTATTAGTAGTAGTAGTATGATTTTTAAGATAATCCCTCCTCTGGAAGTAGAGGTATGAATAATGCTTTTCTCTAAAGAAAGGATGTGGTTAATTGAATTTAGGGATCCTGGCTATATTATCATTAAGTTATTGGAATGATCTTAAGTCATCTGCATATAATATAAGATTTTAAAGAATAGAAGCCCCAGAATGAGACGAATGATAAACAAGGCATCAACAGACCGGAAGACAAAACTCGTTTACTCTAGATTTCTGTAAGAGCCTAGGAAAAAAACTGTGAACCTTTCTTAACAGATGAAGTGACAATAAGATGGGGGAAAACAGCAGAGACCTTCACATCCTACAGCAACACAAAATGAAGTCTCGATCATAACTCGAGAGAAGAGAAAGAAAAACGCGTTCTGAGAATGCTCACATTATTTCACAAGGAGTCTTAGAAAAAAGACACAGCACTGTTCATTGGAATTTTTTCCCCATTGTTCTCTCTCATTAAAACTGGCCCTGTTTTGTCTTCCTCTGAGACTGTTTGAATTGTAGATTCCGATGTCCTTTGAACTTTGTTCTTTGATAAAAGTTGGGCAAAAAACACATGCCACAGACAACTGTGGACCTGAGATTTGAGACTCGTGATAGTCCTGGGGAAAACTTCCCGCCCCGTGCCAAGAAAAGGAAGACAAGTGTTCAAACTGACCAGGAGGCAAAATATTTCCATGGTTAGTCATCAGTATCTACTAAGAGGCATCAATAAACTGCAAGCTTTTTAGATTCAAAGGATTTAAAAAAAAAACCTCCTGTTTACCATCCCCATCAGGCTGGCAGGGCAGAAGGAAACATCTCCTAGGATTGGTGTCTATCAACACATTTCCACCAAAACAGTTTCTGGAAAAAAGCACATTTCTGTATGTTCCTCCTCAAAAGATAGTGTCTTTTCAATAGCCTGAAAGTAAACATGTGACAAATTAGGGAGATTATGGAGGAGTTTTGTTTTCAACTGGTTTTTCCACTCTATGCCTTTTTTCTTCCTTCTTGCAAATGAGAGTCTATAAATGTAGGCATTTATGATTTAGGGTCCTCTTTGATTTGAAGACCTTTCTAATGGTGATAGTTTAAATTGATTGAGGTCTGTAGTCCTTTTTCTCTTCCCAGCAGGCTGTTTCTCTGTGTCTTAGTAAATTTATGGTGCTGCTTTATTCCAACTGGCTGGATTGGGTTGCATTCATGTTACCCAGATCACTCTTCCTCATAATTGAAATACATAAAAGCTAAAATGTGGCTCAGAGGATTTCCATTGGACCCCATATATTTGAAGGGAATTTTTGAGCACAGAATGCAAAGCTGATCATATTCTCAGAATGTGAAATCATATTCTCAGAAAAACAGATCCCAGAGCAATAATGCTTCTCACCTCCAACACTAGACAACCAGGGGAGCTGACCCACTGAGCTCCATTCTGGGGGAAGACAGAGGTTGGGATCCAGGCTTATAAACTTCACTGAGCCCTGGACCCAGGAAGTGAAGTAATAATTACTTCAAGTAATAATTACTCATTGAGTAGTAATGAGGTAATACACACCAATAGGAAGTCTGCATAACTAAGTCCCCATGGGGAAAGTCGACAGAACTCTCCCTTCTATACTTAGTGGTCAAACATACTGAAAAAAAGATAGGTTGGACTCATGAAACATTAATACACCCAAGAAGCAAACACAGAAGTAAGAGGATAGCATGTTTAATTTCTAGATCGCTGCCAGAAACATTTTCCAGTATAGTCACTGCCTAACTCAACACAATTAATTGAGTAATTGTCATGTTTTCTGACTTTGCCAGAGAAAAATGGTTTTAAAAGGGAACCCAACCAGTCTACTCAAAAGTTGTTGTGTTTTGAAAGTCCATCTCATCCTCAAACTTTTATCGTCATAGGATTTAGCGAAGTTGTTGAATCACAAGGAAATACGGACATGATCCAGACAACTGAATGTGCATTGTTCATAGATTGACCTGTGCTTTTCTCTTGGGGCAGCTGTTTTGATGGCAAGAACCAAATGATACCTTATTTTGTTTTAAAATGGGGATAACTACACATCTATTAGAGCAGCTAAAATGAAATGAAACATAGTGACAATACCAAATGCTGGCAAGGATGTAAAGGAAATAGATCCCGTATATTCCTGGTGGGAGTGTAAAATTGTAAAGCCACTCGGGAAAGTAGTTTAGCAGTTTCTTAAAAAATTAAACGTACACGAACCCAATGATTTAGCAATCACACTCCTGGGTATTTTAGCAATCACTCCTGGGTCTTTATCTCAAAGAAATGAAAACTTACATCTACGCAAAGACCTACGTACGAATGTTCATAGCAGCTTTATTGGTAATAGGCCAAAACCGGGTACAGTCCAGACATCCTTCAGTGGGTGAGTGGTTTGAACAAACCATGGCACATCCATACCTTGGAACACTACTCAGCAATAAAAAGAACAAACGATTAACATACACCACAGCTCGGCTAGATTTCAAGGGAATTGTGCTAAGTGAAAAAAGTCACAATCTCAAAAGCTCACATAATGTATGATTCCATTTGTATAATATTCTCAAAATGACAGAATTACAGAGATTGAGAACACATCAGTGATTGCCAGGGGTTAGGGATGGGGTTTGGTGGAGGAGAGTGAATGTGATTTTAAAACGGTAACACGAGGGAGATCTTTTGTAGTGATGGGACAGTTCTCTGTCTTGACTGTGGTAAAATTGCATAGAACTACACACACACACACACACACACACACACACACACACACACACAGGTAAAACTGGTGAGATCTGAATAAGGTATGTGAATTGTAACAATATCAATTTCCTAGTTTTGATATTGTACTATAGTTCATGGAAGATGTTACCATAGGGAGAAATTGAGTGGAAAGTACATGGGACCTCTCTAATATTTTTGCGACTTTCTGTGAACCTCTAATCCTTTTTAAAATAAAAAGTTGAAAAAATGGAGGATAACATGAAAACGGGGCCACCCTTGAAACACTGTCTGAAAAAGCTGACCAACTTTATTTTGTGGAGATAAGAAAGCCAGAGTGACAACATGTGGGTAGACGGTGGCTATAGAAATAGAAATTATTCCCAAACGTAAACTGATTCTTTTGTATGAACAATTTATTTTTGTGTTTCTGGAAGCTAAAAAACCTGATTCACTGTGTCTATTGACACTTTCTTCTAATGGTTACATGTCAATTTTTCCTAATGAAACATGTTCCAAAAGACCAAGCAACAACATATATTGCTGTACAGCTTCAAGACACTATTCTGTTGTTGGCTTTGAACTCTTGTCACATTGACTTTCTGAAGATATGCAGCAGCTGATAACAGCCACTGGGGGTCAGACTTCCCCATGGCATCTATTCAAACATATTTCTTAGCCAGTGCAACGGCAGACTTACAGGTTAATAGAACTCAAGCCTTCCTTTCTACTTGTAAGAGCTTACCAAAGCAGACAGAAATATTTATGTTCATGGTAATTACTCAGCTTGGAACACAAACAGATCCAGGGATTGCAGAAGAGATACCAAAGTAGTTTTATATAAATCTCAGTTAAATATATCATAGTTAATGAGGATACAGCAGAGGGCTAGTGTTTTCTCTAACCTCCAGATAAGATACAATCTTCCTGCAATCTGGGCAAGAAGAGCCCTGCCCTGGGCCCCTCCCATCAGAAGCCCCACACTGGTCCCCATCCAGCCATGCCATTCACCATGGGACAGGAATCCCAATTCTTTTCCAAATGGATGAAAAAATCCTAGATTTCTTCCCAATAGTTAGATATCACAGAGTGCAATTTTGAGCAATGATGAGCAGAAGATAGTTCTGATAAAGACCTTAAGGAAGAGAAGATACCAGTCTCCTAGGGCTGTGGACGATGGAGCAAATTTTAAAAGGGGGACTATTACGAATCACAGAAAAAAATAAACCAGAATTGATATTGCCAGATTCTAGAATTTGGTTTTGAATTCTTTGAGTTTGAATAGCATATCGCTGAATCTGATTGCCAGGGCATGGCACGGAAACACCAACAGCTGAGCTGCCACGTTGCAATATGATGATGACAAAGGACAGGCACCAAACAACACTGGGCTCACTGATCCAGAAAGGATGCTGGTGATCACCAGTGGTGCTGTCACTGCCTCCAGTTGGTCCTCTGAAGATGGGGGTGGGTGAGTCATAAGGGAACCGCCTGTGAGGGAGAAGAGATTTCATCTGCCCAGGGACAAGGAAAGGAATTTCCAAGTGGTCAGCTTTACAGATCAGGCATGACTCCGTCTGATGCTTCAATGATTGCATCTCTTCTGTCTCTATATATTTCTAAGTGGAGTTCAGATTCTGGGACATACATGTAACTGAAATGGCTCTGGAGACCTGTTCTCATACTTTGAGAATCTAATTTGAACCAAGGGATTTCCAAGGCCCCCTAGTGTCTCCTTTGCATACCTTCCTACTCTTGCTTTGCAAGGTGAGTTGAGATGTCATCACTTAGAATTCAAGAGCATGAAGCGAACAGTCCAGCACAGAGTCAAAGAAATTTCCTGAGATCACTACCTTGGAACCCTGAGTGGCAAGATACACAGCTTGCATCAAATGGTAATAAAGACAGTTGTGCTCTGAGTGAAACAATAACAATTAAACCCATCAACTTTAACTGAGGTTGAGAAAACAAAAGACCTCCCAGTTTACAGTGGCCCCAAGCCAAGAGACTGCTGAGACTGGAGAAAACTCAGACTGCAGACTGAAGAATGCTATCTTCTCAGAAGAATGTGCTAGTGAAAATTTTCAGGAACAGCAGTTCTGTCAAGTTTCTTCTAGAATGTTAATCAGCCAGGATTTCAGAGTCTTACCGGTCAGGTAAATATTCTCTAGCAGGTGCAAGGAAGAGAAACACACAAAATCCCCCTTCAGCAAATTTAGAAGGAGTGAGATCTGATGTTATATGCTGGCTCTTAATTTTTTTTATTAGCGATAAATTAGCTTGGGATCAATGAAAGATTGAAATATCACCTAGACCTTTGAAGATACAAGTATAGCTTGCAGAGGAGCCATGGGCAAAAAGGGAAAAAAATTGCTGCCCTGAGAATGAACTTGGGGTTTTCTGGCCTGCTGCAAGATGATATAAATGTTCCTTGCCGTTGGCCAAAAAGTTAATTTTAAGTCTCAGCTTCTATGACTTTGCATCAGTCTTCTCTTAAGTCACTTCTTTTGACCTAAACTTTTTTTTGAGGGGTCAGATAAAAGATTATGATTCTCAATACATATTTATCGAGCTATGACTCCAAAAGTTCTGAGCTGCATAAACACATATGACGACGTCAAGCTCACATGTAGCAGTAAGAGCAAAAAGCCACGTTGTCAAAACCTACTGTATCTGAATTTGGACACTGAGATATAAGGCTCAGAATCTCATTTTTATATCCCATGGCATTCAGAGGGGTAAACACGTCAATTTCTGACACAAAGTTTCCTGTCCTGTGTTAACAGTGGTTCAGTATCTTTGAGGTCCCTGGAGGGTTGCTGGGTTGGGATTAAAACTGTGCAATGTAGGGGATTCAGACAGGGCTCTGCTTCCAGATTGACCTGGGTATTGTTCTTGCTGCTGTCACTTACCATCATGCACAAGCTCCTTAAACATTCTGACACTCAGTTCCAAACCTGTCAGTGGAAAGAATACACCTTTCCTGGAGGGCTGTTACGAGAATTAGAGAAAACATAAGAGTTTGTGTGTAGTAGGAGGCGTTCTGTGGGTGGTACCTATCACCCCCTAAGCACATTGAACGAACACACTTGAACAGTGATTAAACTTCAACATTTATTCTGGGGAATGTCTCAGGTCCTACATTGGATTTGCTGGCTTCACTTTGAGAAGCATTTCTAAGACCTCAGAAGTCCTTGCAATCCCAGTTTTTTCTAGTTTTATGGAAATATAATTGGCACACAGCACTGGATAAGTTTAAGGTGTACAGCATAGTGATTTGACTTACGTACATCATGAGATGATGACCACAGTAAGTTTAGTGAACCTCCATCATGTCATAAAGGTACAAATGAAAGAAATTAAAAAAAATATTTTTTCCTTGTGATGAGAACTCTGGATTTACTTAACTTTCATGTGAAACACACAGCAGTGTTAATTATATTTATCACATTGTGCATTATATCCCTAGTACTTATTTATCTTATAACTGGAAGTTTGTACCTTTTGACTGCCTTTGTCCAGTTCCCCCTCTCCCCACCCCCTGGTAACCACAAATCCGATCTCTTTTTCTATGAGTTGGTTTGTTTTTGAAGTATGATTGACCTTCAACACTGTGTTTGTCAGTTCCTGGTACACAGCACAGTGATTTGGTATTTCTGTATGTTTCAAAATGATCCCCACCATAAGACTAGTTACCATATAAAGATATTACATAACTATCGACTATATTCCCTGCAATGCACATTTCATCCCGGTGACTCATTTATTTTGTAAGTGGAGATTTTGTACCTCTTAATCTCCCCCACCTACTTCTCTCTTCCCCCCATCTTCCTCTCCTCTGCCTTTTTTTTTTTCCTTGATAGTGTTCTCACTGGATTCTATAATCCAGGAGTACAGCTTTCGTTTTAAGAAGTGCTGTTTTCTCTTCAGGCAGTAACTAGTTCAGAAGCATCAGAAAGCAAGCAACATAGTAGTGGAAGCTGAAATTGAAGTAACCGGAGGTTTTTTGATGCTAAAGGCTTGCAATATTCATTTATTTTTAAACTACACATACATGCTTATCTCTACTGTGGTTGCTTTTCTTGTTATCTGCTGATTCCTAGCATGACCCCTTTCTTCTCTACTCCTTACCATCATAGAAACGAATGTGACCTTGAAACATTTTTATACCATTTCTCTTCTGGTTCGATGTCACACCGTCTCTGTGAAGAAGTGGAGGTGACTCCAATTTATCTTTCATTCCTTGCTTTTTGTCCTCCAAACTTGATAACTGTTTCCTTCCTAGGAGAGATAAAATTCTGGAGTCTCTCCTCCTAATGAATCTCTCCTTTTCCTTCTGACCTGTGAACCATCTCATAATTATTATTCTTCACATGAAACTCTCCCCTTAGACTTCCTGTTCTTTTATTTGTTCTTGTAAATAAGAGGATGAAATTGAGGTGGAAGATAATATTATAAAGTCCATTTTTATCTGAATGAATAAGGCACCCAAAGAGTTCTAATTAAGGCTTCAGGGGAAAGCTGGAGGGAAAAAATAGAATATATATATAAGTAAGTGTGTGTGTGTGTGTGTGTGTGTGTGTGTGTGTGTGTGTGTGTGTGTGTGTATATATATATATATATATATAGAGAGAGAGAGAGAGAGAGAGAGAGAGAGAGAGAGTAGTCTTTAGTAGGAGGCCACAGGGTTCTGTCCTTAGTCTTGTCTTGAGTGTTTAAATGAACACAGAAAAGACATCAAATTTGCTGATGAACCAACATGTGGAGAGATAATTAAAATGAAAATTGAAAGAAGAAAAAGCCAAATTATTTCAGCATGTGAGAATTGTAGACTAATGCCAAGAGAACAGAATTTAACAGGCGTTAAGTGCAAAAACCTATATCTGGTATTAAAAAGTAATTGACTGTAGTGTGGAAAATTAATAAAGTGTTTAAGAAGAAACAAGCCACAATGATGGGAATATGTCTAAAGGACATGGGAACTAATTGAAAGAGCTCCCAATGGCCAAAGCTGGAACAATTTGAACAAGATAAATTGGATTATAATCTAAAGTACAAAATATTGGATTATAATCCAAAGTATAAAATAAATATCCATGAGTCCATGCTGACATGAATGATTGACTAAATAACTGGGAGAGAATAGCATTACCTTGACTATTACAGGAAAACCAAATTACAAATTCTGTATGGGAAGGAATTATTTATAGTTTCACTTTTCCTCAGCACCTAGCAGTCTTTTTTAGAATCAGTTTAGACACTAATAAAGTATTCCTGATATTTACAGTAAAAATAATATTGCTTGCTTTTGTGAAGAATCTAATCCATGAGTTGTTATACTGTATGAGCTGTACGTGTTGTTCCCATATATTTATCTACTAAACTCTCCCTCTTATATTTCTTATCCATTCATCTCCATCTCAATCCTGCGAGTTTTTGCTTGATATTTTTCTTTCCATTTCACTGTATGGGAGACAGTGTTTATTGTTCCTCCAAAGTCCATTGTCCACTTGAACCATAGTAACAGAACCCTTGATTTTTACTATGTATGTGACCAACCAAAATAAACGTTTCATTTCCCAGCATCCCTTGTAGCTACATTCTGATGTTTGGCTTGGTTCTTAACAATTGGTTATAAACAGAAGTTTGTGCAAGTTCCAGGAAGTATCCTCTTTCCCGATTTCTGGAATGTGGAAGTAATTGTTAGAGTTCCAGCAGGCATCTTGGACTTTGAGGTGACCTTGGGGACCGGAAGTCATGCATGGCCAAAATACAAGATAAAAAGAGGCTGAATTCCTGTCACTAAGGAATAGCATATCAGCCCTGATGACTGCCTACAATTTTTCTCCCCAGGGATATCCTATTATTTATTTTTCTATAATTTAATTTATGTCTAGCTTTCACATTCTTCCCAGCAGTGGAAAATTTAATTAATTCAGAGAAAACTCAGTCAGAGTAACATATATATTAGGCTGTTTGAAATTGTAACACAGGTCATTGAAGAGCTGTCTATTTTTTCAGTCTTTTTTCTATCATTTTTAATGGTTTTTATTGCACGTCTTTTTGCCTATTAATCTTTACTTTTTCAGTGTGAAATCCACTGTTAATTCCATGCAGAGTATTTTTTTTTTATTTTAGATATTGTATGTTTCACCTCTAGAAGTTTTATTTAGGTCTTTTTTATATTTTCCATGTCTCTACTTAATATGTTCAAGCATTACACTACTTTCTTGACACATAGAATATAGTTACGATATCCATTTTTATCTTCTCATCTGCTGATTTATCACCTATGTAATTATGAATCTGTTTCTATTGCTGTTTCTCCTTATTACAGGTTATGTTGTTCTGCTTTTTGTATGCCTTGTAATTTTTTATTTGATACCAGACATTGTGAATTTTACATTGTGCTGGATACTTTTGTATTCTTATAAATATTTTTGAGCTTTTTTTCCCGTAAGTGTAGGTAAGTTGCTTGGAAATAGTTTGACCCTTTTGAGACATTTATTTATTTATTTATTTATATTATCATTACTATTTTTTTGGCCATGCTGCACGGTGTGCAGCATCTTAGTTCCCCAACCAGGGATCGAACCCTTGCCCCCTACAGTGGAAGCGTGGAGTCTTAACCGCTGGACTGCCAGGGAAGTCACGAGGCTTGCTTTTAATATTTGTGAAGTGGGACCAGAGCAGCCTATAGTCTAGCCGAGATAATGCCCTTCTGAGTACTTTACTCAATGCCCCATGAATTTGCAACTTTTCCTTTTTTTCTGGAAGGAACACAAACTATTCCTGGCCCTGTGTAAGTTCCAGAGGTTGTTCCCTCTTCTCTTTTCAGGTGGTTCTTTCTTCCCCCTCACACACATGCAGTGAGCAATGCTCAGCAGAAGGTCTGAGGGGGATCCTCTGCAGATCTTCAGAGCTCTTCCTCTGTGTACCTCTCTCCTCTCTGATATTTGGCTCTATGAATTCTCACCGGTTTAGCCTAACTCTGTCTTCTTAATTTGGCCAGACTTCTGGGCTCCACCTGGTTTTCCCTCCTGCACTGCAGCCTGGAAACTCGATCCAGTCAGTAAACTGAGACATCTTGTTTGTTTCCCCTCCCTTAGGGCTTACTGTCCTGTGTTGCCCGATGTCAGTGTCTGAAAACTATTGTTTCAAATACATGATGTCTAATTGTTTAATTGTTTCAGATGGGAAGGCAAATCTGGTCCCTGTTACTTTATTTAGTTCTTTTTAAATGAGAGAAATACATTTCTCTCTTGTATGGCTACTCTTGACGTAATTCTAACATTATACTTAATTCTAATAATATACTTAACTAACATAATCCTAACTAAACATGCCTGCTAAATTTTAGTTGGATGCCTATAGTTCTAAATAACCATTCAAGAACTAATATATTTGATGGATATATTTTTCCTGGGTGGAGGAAAATAGTCCATTGTGCATTTCTTGTGATGTTATAAGGTTATATAATATTCAGCCACTGAGGAAACATTTTATTTGAGGACTAATTAACAAAGGATCAGCTCCTCTCCCAGAGCTGTAATTGGGCTCTTCATTAGTTAATAGGTTTAATTAGTGAGCTCCTACTTAAATGTGGATGTTAACTCTCAAACTCTAGCCACACACACAGTAAAAAACAGTTGTTTCTCCAACTGGATGGAGAATTTTCTGAGCATACAAACAAAGAAACGCGCACATCATTCAGGCGACATGGTCCTATTATTTTGCTCTAAGTTCCGTCCTTACCCTTCCACAGGCAGTTACTCAGGATGTTTCTTTTTGTCTCTGTCTGTAACATCTCCTATTTTCACATCTTTTTTTTTACTCAGTATATTCCAAGCTTCAACGATGATGTAGTAAAAGGAGAATTGAAAAAAGATCTGAATTTATCAACCACTTGGTCACTGCTTATTATTTCATCACTTAGTCTTAGTTTAGTTCATCTATAAATGGAATATCACCTACATCATGGAGTTGTTGAAAGAACCAAATGAGTTAACTTAGTACATACAAAAGGGTGCCCTAAAGTGTTTTAGAGAATATTTGTGTTAAATAGATGTTGATGGATTTCCTTTTTTACAATTCAGCATTCCTTTTTCTCTCTATTACCCTCTGCTTTTCAAAAAGAACCTTCCTAATAAAATATTCAAAACGAAGAAAAATTAATGAGGATTATCTTAGGACTCAAAGGGGCTACAGGGTAAGGTATTTATAAGGATGCTCTAAATGCGTTTTATCACTATCCTCCTTTGATCTCAAATGCAAATACCAGATAAAATAATCCTTAGAAAATGCCAACTCAGGAAGTAAGAACTGCGGCCTCTGAGATAAGCACGCCAGCGTCCAAGAAGTCACTTTAGAAACACTTCTGGCTTCCATTAAATCTCTATCCAGTACTAACATTGGCTTGCATTTAATGCAAGAGGTAATGAGAGGCCATTTGAGTTGTCTCTTAAAGCAGCCAAGAACTTTTATTGCTGTTCTTTGAGTAGAGCCAAGGACTTGATCCTCATCTGTAAAATGAAGGCATTGGATTAGATAACCTGCAGCTGTAAAAATTCTGATTAGCTAATTATTCATTATAGAGGTCTGCCCTTTACATTTATCTCACACGAATCAGCTTATGTCAGTTCAAGCCTGGTGGACCTAAGCCATGAAGAAAAAAATTTGTTTTGCATTTTATCTTGCCTTTACACCTGCTGCACTACAAAATAATAATAATAATTTAATAAGGATAACTTATCCTGAAGATAATTTTCAAATTTATAGAACAGTTGATAGCTTCCCCGATATGAACTGTGGTTATGAAGTGTGGAGAGAGGGAAGAGGAAGAAAACAGAAGAGAGAAGGCTCAGAATCTTCTTTTCCACCGTTACTTAGCGCCATCTTCCTTCTGCTGGCAGTGACAGACGTCAAACTTTTTCTCCTTTCATGATAGCCCTTTTTGTAGACAAGAACAGACCCCTTCCCTTATCTTTGGGCTGAATTTTTCCCAGTCCTGAGTATTTCCATCTAGTATGTTCTATTAAGGGGAGGAGGAAGGAAGATTAAATAGAGAATCTCTTTTCCAACCTTCTAGCACTATTTTCAGCATTTCTTCAGTGGCATACTGGCTTTGTCCTGCATACCTCCCCAATCTTCAGCATCAGTGAAAAACACGACTTCCCACCTTAGACATCTGAAAGAAGTAGGAGGAAAAACATTAGGGAAAACGTTTCTTCAGCAGTCATTCCCTTTCTTTGTTTTTCCATTACCTTGCTGGAACAAATTAACTGTGTTACCATTTCTTCTGATTAGTAATGCTATTTTTTACAGCACTCCAGGCAAGTTTTAGCATCTGGTATCACTGCAGCCATGCCGCACTGAACAGCCACCAGCACTCAGTCTATCATTTACAGACTCTTAGAAGGCAAATGGAAAGATGACCTTGATTGAAAATCTGCATAATCCTTTGCTATGGGGAAGGGCTCTCACGGTTTTATCTAAATATATAAGGACCACCCTGTGACAATCAATCTAATTAAGGGCACAGAGGTAATACAAATTGTGTCTCTCTCACCATGACCTTTTTCTTGTTAACCAACATACTTTTCAATGACACAGGAAGGATCTGGTTATAAGAAACTTGCACAAGAGAAATCCAAATTTCTTAAATCTTTGGGGTATGCAATTGAATGTGACCACCTTAACATGAAGGTCAATCTTTGTATTTAAAACGACTACTTTGTGGAAAGTTTTTATGACAATAAACTTGCTTGTTGGGAATCGCAAACCGTCAATCCAATAGCTTGCATTTTATCTTGAAGCAAAGGATGACTCTGAACAGAACTGTGCTATATTCTTGAATAGGTCTGGCAGTTCAAATGTGTTTCTGTGGGGATTAAAATATATGATGAAACTGAAGGATGCTTGAATGCACACTTCATTCTTTCAACCAACAAATACTTACTGAGTATTATGTGTCAGAACTGTTCTTAGCGTTGTTTATACTGTGGTGAAAAAAACAAAAACAAAAGCAGACAAAAATCTCTGCCCTCATAGAGTCCTTGTAGAGTCTAGTGGGAAAGAAGGATATTAGATATTTCAACCCCAAATAAATATAGAATTATAAAAGAATAGATTGCTGTGAGAGAGAGCAGATGTAGTCTCTGATCTGAATCACTTAAGGGAGGGAGGTCATATAAGTTCTTTCTGAAAAAGAAGCATTTAAATGGAAACCTCAAGGATGAGCAGGATTTAACCAAGAGGAATATTCAAGGGAAAAGTTCCAGGCAGAAGAAACGTCTGCACCATCCAGTAGTGCTCAGAGGTTCAAGTTTCACCAACAGAATCAACCATCAGGTGAGAGAATTGTTGTACTGTGTTTCTAAAAACTGGAAATTTCCTGGATGACATCACAGAGTTGGATCATCATTGTACATGGAATCCACAATGAAACACTCCAGTAATTCTCTTGACTGGATAAAGTTTGACATTTATAATAGCTAAAAATAAACTCTAGCTAGTAAGACTTGTCCGCCTAATTTCATAGAAATTAAAGCCCCAGCTTCTATTTAAGATTATATTGTCAGACATAAAGATCTTGCCAAGAGGATCAGAAAATCTCAGGAAATACAGAATTAATAACTACAGATGATTTCAGATGTAAGGGAAGATATGCAGACTGATATGCTTCTTAAAAGGACCACTTTGCCATTTGAAATCTATTTAAAAAATGCTTGGAGTCCATAACATTAAATATTTGTTTTACTTCTTATTCTAATAAAGCCTGGTAATTATGCCTTGTTAACGAGTTTCATAGCATTCAGAAACACTACAATATTTACAGAAGAAAAGTCCAAATTCTGTGGACCTTATCTCAACTCTCTGCAAAAGTCATAGAGATTTCTAGTCTGTATTATATGTAAAACAACAGAACTGCCTGTCCCTTAATTAAGTTAAAGAATTTGTAGACATAATCTTTATTAACTTCATTACTGTCTTAGAAAAACATTTTCCAGAGCGTATTCCACAGAACACCAGATTCAAGGAATATTAATAGATATTACTTGAAAAAAAGAGATTTTGTAATAGAGTGTGGAAATGCCAAATTAAACAAAGTAAAAAGGGTTATTGCATAACTCTTTAGATCCCTTAATATACAAGTGTTCATTGAAAATATCAAAAAAGGGGATTCACTATGTAGTATTTCTTAGACACATTTATCTAAGGAACCTTTTCCATAGGTCATCAGCGGGAATCAGCATTCCGTGCAGCATTCTTTGGAAGCACTACCCTAATGAAAACGTTTAAGTTGAATGAGTGAAACATATATCTAGGAATCATTTTACATGGAGATTTATAAAATATTAGTAAGCAAAGTCTTGCAGGTTTTATTATTCAAGTGCAATATTTAGAAAAAAGAATTGACACCAAAAAATGAATAATAATAATATCCTGAGACTTGCTTCAGCTGAGTTCACACAGACTTAAATAAGGACATACAGACCATTAGAAGATATCAGGATGATCTGTGCTGTACCTACTTTTCAATTATAACAAAATTCAGCCTTTGTTAGAAGCTGTTACAATAGACCACTTTGTTTTCTGCCACTGTAGTTACATGTCACAAGGTCTAAAGGACACATTAGCAGAGATAGCACAGCCATGTTTATCAGTCTTGAATGTGTTTCTTCCAATATTTGCAGACAGGAGCATACTCAAAGCCTAGTGTCTGCTCCAGAACTATCTGGCATTGACTTTTCAACTATGCTTCTGAAAGCTCCCCATATTAAAGAAAAAAGCATTTCCATTTCCAGTTAGAATGTAGAAGTTTCTGACAAAACATTGCTCCCATGAAAACAACTAGAAAAAACTGGATAATTTGGAGGGTTGTGGATGCACACATGTCAAAAGAACTAAGTTCCAGAGGGAAAAAGCTCTTCCTTGGTGAGCAGAGATTGACAGCTATTCTCCAGTGTCCAATGGAGGGGATTTGAGTTTGCCATATCTGGGTATGAGTAGAAAATATAGCTTGCCAAAGTTGATGGACTCTTTGAGAGGAAAGAGAAACCATCATAACTTTTTTTTTTTTTTACATCTTTATTGGAGTATAATGGCTTTACAATGGTGTGTTAGTTTCTGCTTTATACCAGAGTGAATCAGTTATACATGTCATATGTTCCCATATCTCCTCCCTCCTGCATCTCCCTCCCTCCCACCCTCCCTATCCCACCCCTCCAGGTGGTCACAAAGCACTGAGCTGATCTCCCTGTGCTATGCGGCTGCTTCCCACTAGCTATCTGTTTTACATTTGGTAGTGTATATATGTCCATGCCACTCTCTCACTTCATCCCAGCTTACCCTTCCCCCTCCCCGTGTCCTCAAGTCCATTCTCTACATCTGCATCTTTATTCCTATCCTGCCCCTAGGTTCTTCAGAACCATTTTTTTTCCTTAGATTCCGTATATATGTGTTAGCATATGGTATTTGTCTTTCTCTTTCTGACTTCACTAAGTATGACAGTCTGTAGGTCCATCCACCTCACTACAAATAACTCAATTTCATTTCTTTTTATGGCTGAGTAATATTCCATTGTATATATGTGCCACATCTTCTTTATCCATTCATCTGTCGATGGACACTTAGGTTGCTTCCATGTCCTGGCTATTGTAAATAGAGCTGCAATGAACATTGTGGTACATGACTCTCTTTGAATTATGGTTTTCTCAGGGTATATGCCCAGTAGTGGGATTGCTGGGTTGTATGGTAGTTCTATTTTTAGTATTTTAAGGAACCTCCAGACTTTTCTCCATAGTGGCTGTATCAATTTACATTCCCACCAACAGTGCAAGAGAGTTCCCTTTTCTCCACACCCTCTCCAGCATTTGTTGTTTGTAGATTTTCTGTTGATGGCCAGTCTAACTGGTGTGAGGTGATACCTCACTGTAGTTTTGATTTGCATTCCTCTAATAATTAGTGAAGTTGAGCAGCTTTTCATGTGCTTCTTGGCCATCTGTATGTCTTCTTTGGAGAAATGTCTATTTAGGTCTGCCCATTTTTGGACTGGGTTGTTTGTTTTTGTGATATTGATTGCATGAGCTGCCTGTATATTTTGGAGATTAATCCTTTGTCAGTTGCTTCATTTGCGAGTATTTTCTCCCATTCTGAGGGTTGTCTTTTGGTCTTGTTTGTGGTTTCCTTTGCTGTGCAAAAGCTTTGAAGTTTCATTAGGTCGCATTTGTTTATTTTTGTTTTTATATCCATTTCTCTAGGAGGTGGGTCAAAAAGGATCTTGTTGTGATTTATGTCATAGACTGTTCTGCCTATGTTTTCCTCTAAGAGATTTATAGTATCTGGCCTTACATTTAGGTCTTAAATCCATTTTGAGTTTATTTTTGTGTATGGTGTTATTGGCATTTTCTTAGTGACTTTTCCTTATGCTGTTTAGTAAGCACAGTGCTGTAGGATACATATTTGCTATCAGATTTTCTCCTGAGAGAGAAGGAAGGACCTTATTTTGCTGCTAACATTTATTATTTTAGACATTATGCTGAGAGAGAGCAAAGAAGGCATTTGGGAGGAGTTGCTTTTCTATAGGTCATTGGATCATCTGATTATTGTTTTCTGTTTCATTGATCAGTATGGACTCTAACTTTGCAGATATGAACAATTACAAAATTCAATGAAAATAAGATTAAAAACCCCACCAAAAACTAGAAAGATGATACTAGAAGATCTCATTTTGCTCGTCGTGGGAATTTTCCCATGAACTGACTTTTCGGCTTCTTCATCCATCCCCCTCCCCAAGGCTACTGTGTGGCCTTTCTTCCCAGAAGAACTGAGTCTATGATATTTCAATTCCTGGAAGCAATTTGCTGTGCCAGCATAATATTTACTACCAATGCATGATGTTCAAGACGCTCATTTCCCCAATTCCCTCATCAGTGTGGACAGAGCTGATAACCTTTCCAGAGAGCTCATATCACTGTACACTGCACTGAATTCACCAAAACGATCCCAATTTTTAAGTCAAAGCGAATGTTAGAAATCCACTACAGTATGTGAATATGAGAACTAGTTTGTTGTGTGTATCATTACAGGAATAGACTATAATTCATAGAAACTCATAGCTGGAGGGAGTTTGAGAGTTTTCCTTCTGTCAACTTTATCACCTTCATTAATGTCCGCATTGAAATCACCGCTTCAGCCAGATGGTAGTGTGAATATGTGTGTGTGTGTGTGTGTGTGTGTGTTTTGTGGAATATCCCAAGAAAAAATATATGTTAATGGGTTTGACAATTCTTGAATCCTCCAAAGGTTAGTAATATGAATGTAGACTTTAGCCATTTTCTTTTTCCAGGAGTGAAAACTCAATTCTATTAAAAAAGAACAGATGCGTAATCCATTGTATGGTGGAAAGAGCATTGAGCTAATTGGAAGTCATGGCTTTATGATCTGGGTTTTTCACTTACCAGGTGTGTGACCCAGGGCAAGTCACAGTATCTTTCTGGGATTCATGTTAGAATAATCTCCAAGAATCCTTTCCAATTTAAAAATCTTTGATAGTGTGATTCTTTTTTATAGCACTCAGACTTTTTGGTTCATGGATTTCTCCCAGTGGCCACCGTAGACAACCTACTCACTTATGCGAGACAAGGTTTGGGGAAAATTTTTGCTAGACAGACAATCGATACTGGAATAGAAGTTTAATATGTTGGTACTAGGGTGTTAAACTTAAGTTTAAATTAGCTGGAATTATACTCATTTATATAAAATACCCAGATTTGTTCAGCATTCAGCTTTTAGTAGAAAGATAAAATATGGCAAGATGATTTGGATCAATGTCCTTTTCTTGAAATAGCCACGGTTTGAAGTCAGTGCACATTAGCCTGGATGTCGTCTTCCTTCAGCTGTGTCCTCTGTCATTCTTTCTGCACAATGATTATAAATGTTCAGAACG
Source organism: Leucopleurus acutus (assembly GCF_964270905.1). NCBI lineage: Eukaryota > Metazoa > Chordata > Mammalia > Artiodactyla > Delphinidae > Leucopleurus > Leucopleurus acutus. The sequence goes on along the minus strand of NC_139163.1, from coordinate 25,490,933 downwards.
ATGCCTTCAAGTTACTGCAAATCTTCAGGCATCAAGAAAAAAAGTCAATTAAATAAACTGTGCTAAAAATATACTACTTATTAAGGGGGGAAAGTTATTCCAGTTTCTTAACAAACACATTCAAAGACACGTTTTTAAGAAAAGAAAAAAGATTATTTGGTGAAGCAATCAGTTCACACATATTTATTGAGCATGAATTTCTCTATGTATTATAAGGCATGTAGGAGTTTGATACATGCTCTTGTCCGCAAAAAAAAAAAGAAAAGAAAAATTAAACAAATGTGAGAGTAGGAAACAAAACAGCAGTTAATAGTAGCATATGTGTTTATGGTTGCTGTGGTGAGCAGACACTCGTCATGTCTTCTAAATTACTGCTAGTGTGCTTTTCTGTGCTATAACGTGGAGAAGGTGAAAAACACCTTCTCCCAGCCTCTTCGAAAACTAGAGTTCTGGATGCAAGTTAGATTTTTCCAGATTGAGGCATTCCATGAGATTTGGAAAGAAGAAGTGGGATAGGAGCCTTCCTATTGCTGCTACACTTATTTTTGCTTCAAGCCAGGTTGTGAAAATGGGTTTTTCTACAGCCACGTGGCAGTGTCTGCTCACCAACTTTGTGGGTATGGACAGGGCATTTGAAGGGGTGCTAGTGATGCTTTCCAAAGGTCTGAATGCCAGCTCTACAGATAGGTATTGAGCCCAGCAATTGCCGTGGTGTCCCGTGCAGTGAATGTTATGGTGGTAGATTTTCCCTCTGATGGACCAGTTAGGAATTCTTGTTGGAGGGAGTCCTAGATCCTCGGCCTAAAGCCCATTCTGCGAACTCTTACAACAGTTCTGTGAGCACCCCCAAACTCTGTATTAAACCCCTTTCTACAATACTTAAAATAGCTGGCATGATTCCCATTTCCAGCCCCAAATATTCATACATCAGTGAGTGATGCAGGAGTACGCAGAGGAAAACAAACAGTGAGGACAAGAATTATAAACTTTTCTGGACTAGATGACCAAGCTGCAGCTTGAAGAAAACATAAATGGACTTCTGATAATTCTTTGAAAACTTGGGATAAAATTTATTCATAAATTCATGCTTGTGCTTTATATATGTAATAGTAATTTGGATTTTGTATCAGCCTATAAATGATAAGACCATAGAAGATCCTAAAAGCCACTGCTTTTGGACACTTTATTTTACTAAATTCAATTTAAAGAGGTTCTTAATTTTCCAGGCTCCAATGCATAAAATAATCCCCCAAAGAGCAATTGCTGTTGCTTTAGCCCTGGACCTTTAGAGTAAATTATAAATGATCAAAAATGTGTTCCAGATATTTTATGCATAAGGCTAAGCCAACAAAAACCAGAAAACTATGGACTTTAGGATAAAAATCCTCTTGTGCCCAAGTATTTAGGGATTTTAGTTTAGCTTTGTGGCTTTAAGGCCTCAAATCATGAAAGGTCAAATGAGGAAGCAGTGCCGGGGGATTTTAGGACTGCCTCTGAAATGGAAAGACACCTCAGTCCTGTTAGGAAGCTCCAGTGCACCGCGTTCATCTTCTTTTCTTGGAATGTTACAGAATTTTCTTGCTCCCTGAGATTAACAACTCCGAAGCAACCTGGTCTTTTCCTGGACCTAGTTCTCTTAGTCATAGAAAGCATGTGTCCTTGGCTTCCTCTCCAGGAGGGATAAAATGATAAGCATTCCTTCTTTCCACTTACTTACTCCAAGTGACCAACCATCCTTGGCCTGACCTCTGGAGTACAGGTCTCCTCCTGACATGTAGACACAAAGGTCAGCATATTGGTCATCTGCTTCTGTGATCAGGGTTTCAGGGACAACTCTATCTCTAAACCTCAGACCAGTTACACATCAGCAACCACAGAGCACATCCAGTTAGCTGAGACCAGGACAGGGCTAAAGGACCTTATCTTTACATTTGCTTGGAACTTGACAACTGGTTGAGGTAGGGAAAAGAATTTCCTTCAGGAACCATCAAAGAATCAAAGGATTTTCCTGCTCTACCTTTCTAGAAAACACAACAAGTTTCCATTCTTTGTCACTTGTTGGCCATGCATATTAAGTTCCTCAATCACTAAAACCATTAGGAGATTGTACATGGCAAAGAGGACAGAAAGTAACAGTTGCTATAACCCCATGAAATTGTTAATATGAATCCTCATATTCCAGACTGATCGATCACTCACGGGCTTCCAGCTCTAAGTGAAACAAGAATATGAGAAGCAGATGATTGAGAGGTTGTTCTCTTTCTCCCCAAATTAACTTTGGGATAGCTTTACAGACCGTGACACGATCACACACCAGGAGTTCAGAAGATGCTCCACAGAATGGTAGTTCGCAACCTAAACTAGGTGTCTTTATTGTACTGGCTGGAAGGGTCTTTGAATGCTGCTGTACCAAGGGATCTTCTCCCTGTCGCTCAAATCTCTCATTTTTTTCAACTTCCCCCTCCCTCCTACTTAGATGAAATCAATACATTATAGTAAATAAGTGATCAGACCTTGAACCTTGAACCTTGTCTCTTGTGGTGAAAAGAAATACAGTTCTGGGCTGGCCTCATGCATAGGTAGCTTTTATGGTCGGAGGAGAGAGGCATGAAAAGGCTCAGTTCTCTGGCAAATCACCCCACCTGTGGCTGTACTAGATATTCTCAGATAGTCTGTAACACAAAGCTCCCCCCCCCACCCCCGCCACCCATTACATACCAATGGCCTTTCAGACAATAAATGCTTTGTGTTGTTATCATTTACACCCCAAGATACACCCCAAAATACAATTTTAGGTTTTTATCAAGGCTTAAGAAAGAGCATAGGGCAATAGGTGCTTTCAGAGTGAGAGAATGGGATGCTTGGAGGGTGAGCAGATTGGAGAGGCTGGGGCTTTTTAAAACAAAACAAAACGATTTTTTGTTGAAGATGGCGGAAGAGTAAGACGCGGAGATCACCTTCCTCTCCACAGATACACCAGAAATACATCTACGCGTGGAACAACTCCTACGGAGCACCTACTGAACGCTGGCAGAAGACCTCAGACCTCCCAAAAGGCAAGGAACCCCCCACGTACCTGGTTAGGGCAAAAGAAAAAACTAAACAGAGACAAAAGAATAGGGACGGGTCCTGCACCAGCGGGAGAGAGCTGTGAAGGAGGAAAAGTGTCCACACACTAGGAGCCCCTTCGCGGGTGGAGACTTCGGGAGGCGGAGTGGGGGAGCTTGGGAGCCGCGGAGGAGAGCACAGCAACAGGGGTGCGGAGGGCAAAGCGGAGAGATTCCAGCGCAGAGGATCGGGCCGACCGGCACTTACCAGCCGAGAGGCTTGTCTGCTCGCCCGCCGGGGCGGGCGGGACTGGGAGCTGAGGCTCCGGCTTTTGTCGGAGCGCCGGGTGGTGCGCCGCGGCTGGCCGGGAGAGAGTCTGGGGAGGGGTCTGGACCTGCCGAAGAGGCAAGAGACTTTTACGTCCCTCTTTGTTTCCTGGTGCACGAGGAGGGGGGATTGGGAACGCTGCTTGGGAGAGCTCCGGAGACGGGCGCGAGCCGCGGCTAAGAGTGCGGAGCCCAGAGACGGACATGGGACGCTAAGGCCGCTGCTGCCGCCGCCAGGAGGCCTGTGTGCGAGCGCAGGTCACTAGCCACACGCCCTTCCGGGGAGCCTGTGCAGCCCGCCGCTGCCGGGGTCCCGGGATCCGGGGACGGCTCCCCCGGGAGAGCGCACGGCGCGCCTCAGGCTGCAGCGTCACGCCGGCCTCTGACGCTGCAGGCCCACCCTGCACTCCGTGACCCTCCCTACCCCCCGGCCTGGGTGAGCCAGAGCCTCCGAATCAGCGGCTCCTTTAACCCCGTCCTGTCTGAGCAAAGAACAGACGCCCTCCGGCGACCTACACGCACAGGCGGGGCCAAATCCAAAGCTGAGCCCCTGGGAGCTGTGAGAACAAAGAAGAGAAAGGGAAATCTCTTCCAGCAGCCTCAGAAGCAGCGGATTAAAGCTCCACAATCAACTTGATATACCCTGCATCTGTGGAATACCTGAATAGACAACGAATCATCCCAAATTAAGGAGCCCTGTGGATGAAAGGCTCTTGGTGCTGCAGCCAGGACTCAGTGCTGTGCCTCTGAGGTGGGAGAGCCAACTTCAGGACACTGGTCCACAAGAGGCCTCCCAGCTGCACATAATATCAAACAGCAAAAATCTCCCAGAGATCTCCATCTCAACGCCAGCACCCAGCTTCACTCAACGACCAGCAAGCTACAGTGCTGGACATCCTATGCCAAACAACTAGCAAGACAGGAACACAACCCCACCCATTAGCAGAGAGGCTGCCCAAAATCATAATAAGTCTACAGACACCCCAAAACACACCACCAGACGTGGACCTGCCCACCAGAAAGACAAGATCCAGCCTCATACACCAGAACACAGGCACTAGTACCCTCCACCAGGAAGCCTACACAACCCACTGAACCAACCTTAGCCACTGGGGACAGACTCAAAAAACAACAGGAACTACGAACCTTCAGCCTGCAAAAAAAAAAAAAGGAGACCCCAAACACAGTAAGATAAGCAAAATGAAAAGACAGAAAAACACACAGCAGATGAAGGAGCAAGATAAAAACCCACCAGACCTAACAAATGAAGAGGAAATAGGCAGTCTACCTGAAAAAGAATTCAGAATAATGATAGTAAGGTTGATCCGAAATCTTGGAGATAGAATGGACAATAGAATGGACAAATTGCAAGAATCAGTTAACAAGGACCTAGAAGAACTAAAGATGAAACAAGCAACGATGAACAACACAATAAATGAAATTAAAAGTACTCTAGATGGGATCAATAGCAGAATAACTGAGGCAGAAGAACGGATAAGTGACCTGGAAGATAAAATAGTGGAAATAACTACTGCAGAGCAGAATAAAGAAAAAAGAATGAAAAGAACTGAGGACAGTCTCAGAGACCTCTGGGACAACATTAAACGCACCAACATTCGAATTATAGGGGTTCCAGAAGAAGAAGAGAAAAAGAAAGGGACTGAGAAAATATTTGAAGAGATTATAGTTGAAAACTTCCCTAATATGGGAAAGGAAATAGTTAATCAAGTCCAGGAAGCACAGAGAGTCCCATACAGGATAAATCCAAGGAGAAATACGCCAAGACACATATTAATCAAACTGTCAAAAATTAAATACAAAGAAAACATATTAAAAGCAGCAAGGGAAAAACAACAAATAACACACAAGGGAATCCCCATAAGGTTAACAGCTGATCTTTCAGCAGAAACTCTGCAAGCCAGAAGGGAGTGGCAGGACATATTGAAAGTGTTGAAGGAGAAAAACCTGCAACCAAGATTACTCTACCCAGCAAGGATCTCATTCAGATTTGATGGAGAAATTAAAACCTTTACAGACAAGCAAAAGCTGAGAGAGTTCAGCACCACCAAACCAGCTCTACAACAACTGCTAAAGGAAGTTCTCTAGGCAAGAAACACAAAAGAAGGAAAGGACCTACAATAACAAACCCAAAACAATGAAGAAAATGGGAATAGGAACACACATATCGATAATTACCTTAAATGTAAATGGACTAAATGCTCCCACCAAAAGACACAGATTGGCTGAATGGATACAAAAACAAGACCCATATATTTGCTGTCTACAAGAGACCCACTTCAGACCTAGAGACACATACAGACTGAAAGTAAGGGGATGGAAAAAGGTATTTCATGCAAGTGGAAACCAAAAGAAAGCTGGAGTAGCAATTCTCATATCAGACAAAATAGACTTTAAAACAAAGACTATTAGAAGAGACAAAGAAGGACACTACATAATGATCAAGGGATCAATCCAAGAGGAAGATATAACAATTGTAAATATTTATGCACCCAACATAGGTGCACCTCAATACATAAGGCAAATACTGACAACCATAAAAGGGGAAATCGACAGTAACACATTCATAGTAGGGGACTTTAACACCCCACTTTCACCCATGGACAGATCATCCAAAATGAAAATAAATAAGGAAACACAAGCTTTAAATGATACATTAAACGAGATGGAGTTAATTGATATTTATAGGACATTCCATCCAAAAACAACAGAATACACATTTTTCTCAAGTGCTCATGGAACATTCTCCAGGATAGATCATATCTTGGGTCACAAATCAAGCCTTGGTAAATTTAAGAAAATTGAAATTGTATCAAGTATCTTTTCTGACCACAACGCCATGAGACTAGATATCAATTACAGGAAAAGATCTGTAAAAAATACAAACACATGGAGGCTAAACAATACACTACTTAATAATGAAGATATCACTGAAGAAATCAAAGAGGAAATCAAAAAATACCTAGAAACAAATGACAATGGAGACACAACGACCCAAAACCTGTGGGATGCAGCAAAAGCAGTTCTAAGGGGGAAGTTTATAGCAATACAAGCCCACCTTAAGAAGCAGGAAGCATCTCGAATAAACAACCTAACCTTGCACCTCAAGCAATTAGAGAAAGAAGAACAAAAAAACCCCAAAGCTAGCAGAAGGAAAGAAATCATAAAAATCAGATCAGAAATAAATGAAAAAGAAATGAAGGAAACAATAGCAAAGATCAATAAAACTAAAAGCTGGTTCTTTGAGAAGATAAACAAAATAGATAAACCACTAGCCAGACTCATCAAGAAAAAAAGGGAGAAGACCCAAATCAATAGAATTAGAAATGAAAAAGGAGAGGTAACAACTGACACTGCAGAAATAAAAGAGATCATGAGAGATTACTACAAGCAACTCTATGCCAATAAAATGGACAATCTGGAAGAAATGGACAAATTCTTAGAAAGGCACAACCTGCCAAGACTGAATCAGGAAGAAATAGAAAATATGAACAGACCAATCACAAGCACTGAAATTGAAACTGTGATTAAAAACCTTCCAACAAAGAAAAGCCCAGGACCAGATGGCTTCACAGGCGAATTCTATCAAACATTTAGAGAAGAGCTAACACCTATCCTTCTCAAACTCTTCCAAAATATAGCAGAGGGAGGAACACTCCCAAACTCCTTCTACGAGGCCACCATCACCTTGATACCAAAACCAGACAAGGATGTCACAAAGAAAGAAAACTACAGGCCAATATCACTGATGAACATAGATGCAAAAATCCTCAACCAAATACTAGCAAACAGAATCCAACAGCACATTAAAAAGATCATACACCATGATCAAGTGGGGTTTATTCCAGGAATGCAAGGATTCTTCAATATACGCAAATCTATCAATGTGATAAACCATATTAACAAACTGAAGGAGAAAAACCATATGATCATCTCAATAGATGCAGAGAAAGCTTTTGACAAAATTCAACACCCATTTATGATAAAAACCCTGCAGAAAGTAGGCATAGAGGGAACTTTCCTCAACATAATAAAGGCCATATATGACAAGCCCACAGCAAACATCATCCTCAATGGTGAAAAACTGAAAGCATTTCCACTAAGATCAGGAACAAGACAAGGTTGCCCACTCTCACCACTCTTATTCAACATAGTTTTGGAAGTTTTAGCCACAGCAATCAGAGAAGAAAAGGAAATAAAAGGAATCCAAATCGGAAAAGAAGAAGTAAAGCTGTCACTGTTTGCAGATGACATGATCCTATACATAGAGAACCCTAAAGATGCTACCAGAAAACTACTAGAACTAATCAATGAATTTGGTAAAGTGGCAGGATACAAAATTAATGCACAGAAATCTCTGGCATTCCTATATACTAATGATGAAAAATCTGAAAGTGAAATCAAGAAAACACTCCCATTTACCATTGCAACAAAAAGAATAAAATATCTAGGAATAAACCTACCTAAGGAGACAAAAGACCTGTATGCAGAAAATTATAAGACACTGATGAAAGAAATTAAAGATGATACAAATAGATGGAGAGATATACCATGTTCTTGGATTGGAAGAATCAACATTGTGAAAATGACTCTACTACCCAAAGCAATCTATAGATTCAATGCAATCCCTATCAAACTACCACTGGCATTTTTCACAGAACTAGAACAAAAAATTTCACAATTTGTATGGAAACACAAAAGACCCCGAATAGCCAAAGCAATCTTGAGAACGAAAGAAGGAACTGGAGGAATCAGGCTCCCAGACTTCAGACTATACTACAAAGCTACAGTTATCAAGACGGTATGGTACTGGCACAAAAACAGAAAGATCAATGGAACAGGATAGAAAGCCCAGAGATAAACCCACGCACATATGGTCACCTTATCTTTGACAAAGGAGGCAGAAATGTACAGTGGAGAAAGGACAGCCTATTCAATAAGTGGTGCTGGGAAAACTGGACAGCTACCTGTAAAAGTATGAAATTAGATCACTCCTTAACACCGTACACAAAAATAAGCTCAAAATGGATTAAAGACCTAAATGTAAGGCCAGAAACTATCAAACTCTTAGAGGAAAACATAGGCAGAACACTCTATGACATAAATCACAGCAAGGTCCTTTTTGACCCACCTCCTAGAGAAATGGAAATAAAAACAAGAGTAAACAAATGGGACCTAATGAAACTTAAAAGCTTTTGCGCAGCAAAGGAAACCATAAAGAAGACCAAAAGACAACCCTCAGAATGGGAGAAAATATTTGCAAATGAAGCAACTGACAAAGGATTGATCTCCAAAATTTATAAGCAGCTCATGCAGCTTAATAACAAAAAAACAAACAACCCAATCCAAAAATGGGCAGAAGACCTAAATAGACATTTCTCCAAAGAAGATATACAGAGTGCCAACAAACACATGAAAGAATGCTCAACATCACTAATCATGAGAGAAATGCAAATCAAAACTACAATGAGATATCATCTCACACCAGTCAGAATGGCCATCATCAAAAAATCTAGAAACAATAAATGCTGGAGAGGGTGTGGAGAAAAGGGAACCCTCTTACACTGTTGGTGGGAATGTAAATTGATACAGCCACTGTGGAGAACAGTATGGAGGTTCCTTAAAAAGCTACAAATAGAACTACCATATGACCCAGCAATCCCACTACTGGGCATATACCCTGAGAAAACCATAATTCAAAAAGAGTCATGTACCAAAATGTTCATTGCAGCTCTATTTACAATAGCCCGGAGATGGAAACAACCTAAGTGTCCATCATCGGATGAATGGATAAAGAAGATGTGGCACATATATACAATGGAATATTACTCAGCCATAAAAAGAGACGAAATTGAGCTATTTGTAATGAGGTGGATAGACCTAGAGTCTGTCATACAGAGTGAAGTAAGTCAGAAAGAGAGAGACAAATACCGTATGCTAACACATATATATGGAATTAAAAAAAAAAAATGTCATGAAAAACCTAGGGGTGAAACAGGAATAAAGACACAGACTTACTAGAGAATGGACTTGAGGCTATGGGGAGGGGGAAGGGTAAACGGTGACAAAGCGATAAAGAGGCATGGACATATATACACTACCAAACGTAAGGTAGATAGCTAGTGGGAAGCAGCCGCATAGCACAGGGAGATCAGCTCGGTGCTTTGTGACCGCCTGGAGGGGTGGGATGGGGAGGGTGGGAGGGAGGGAGACGCAGGCGGGGGGAGATATGGGAATATATGTATATATATGACTGATTCATTTTGTTGTGAAGCTGAAACTAACATACCATTGTAAAGCAATTATACTCCAATAAAGATGTTAAAAAAAAAAAACAAACAAAAAAACAAAACAAAAACTTTCTAAGTTTGTGGAGCTTAGATTGGCTCACTCAGCATTGTTTTATTTTGTATTCTGATGACCTATAAAAGGAATCTTCCATTATTGAATGATAACCCACAGTTTAATCTCCCTCCTTGCTGGAGATCAATCTCCAGTGAATGAAATTTCTCTTATTTCCTTATGACGAGGAGAGTAAGTGTCTCAGTGGGAGGAGTAGGTGGAAATAAAAGCATCTCCGCTGCTACCCAGGATAAGCGTTTAAGAAGGAAGGAAAGAAAAAGAACAAAAGGCATCTTTAAGATGAATATATACAGTGAGGCTATGTAGCTACATAAAGGAGAATAAAAGGATTTTGAACGGTATTGTCTTTTCTAAACTTAAAAAATGTATGGTAGCAAACTTATTTTTTTAAGAGTTATTTTAAAGAGTTTGCCTACAATATTTGCTCTCATAAACTTATTGCAAATGAAAAATAGTGTTTGTTGCTTAGTGATTTACAAGTCTTTCCCCATTACTTCAAAGATGAATATATTGGAAGACATTTAGATTTCTAAAGCTAACTAGATTTCCCCGAGAGAAGGTTTATAATATTGGAAATATTAAAGGTAATGCTGATTTTTGTGTGGGGTGTGGGAATTCTTTGAGGTGAAATGTAAGTACCAGGAAATCCCAGAGATCACCACCGGAGGGGAGAAACATTTCACGTTTGTTAAATTAAGAAATGGCATTTGAAAAAAAAAAAAAAAAAAAAAAGAAATGGCATTTGACATTGAGTTTTTCCTCCTTAACTCACAAGCTGCTGAGTTAACTCAAATCTGTACTAATTAGGGGTTATGTTTGGCTCAAAATTACAGGCTCTTTAAAAAAAAAAAAGGCACAAATGCCCATATATTATACGCCATTCCTAATTATAAAATAAAAATGACAGTACCGAATTGGCTCAATTTCTCATTTCAGATATCACATATGGTGTTAAGTTCAATAATGACAAAAAATATTGAAGGTACTGGAAATATAAAACTTTCATTTGTCAAATATGCTTCATACATGTCATCTTTGAGTTTCTTATCATAGGTTTTAATGATACGAAATGAAGCCAATTTCATATTTATCCTGTGTGACCAGAATGTGACCCTTCCTGAACTTTGACGACTTCTGGGATTTTGTGACATTGTAACATTGGCAGAAACATTTTATTCTTTTAATACAGCTTCTTTCTAGAGGGGTGATTAAACTCGATGAGTGTGCCCCTGCTAGAACTATGGACTCGGAAACAGTCGTTTGGTCTTTGAAGAAAATATGAAAGGTACTTAGCCTCAGAAGAAAGGTTTGATCACCTACATACAACACCAGGTCTCCTGACCCTACTTAACTGCTGTCAGCTATTGTTTACCATCATGTTGGATGATGGATTATGAAGACATGAGGACATGGGCAATTTATGCTCCTCAGAATATTCTGATCTATTCTATGTTATATGGGCTAAAATATAGATGGGAAGACTTTTACTAACTGATAGTTATTCACTTATGTGTCTATACCTCATCCCTCTCCGGAAAATCCTGAGTTGAACGCAAAGAAAGGGAGAATACAAGAAGATAGTGGAAAAATTCGTCACTTCAGTTATCATTTACCTCTACCCCAAACCTTCTTTAGTTGAGGCTAATCTTCAGAAACTAGAAATGCTGAACTTCTCTTCATGACATGGCTCTGTAGCTCTCTCCTGTCAATCTTGTTAAGGATGTGAGTCCTAGATTCCAAGAGTAAGGAGAGGTACTTGAAAACATCTGGTCCAGTCTCCTCATTTTACACAACATGAAGCAACCGAGGCTTGAGTGTTCAAATAACTAGTTCAAAGTGGCTCAGACACCTACTAACAAAGACAAAATCAGATTCCACACAACCCCTGTTCCATATCCCCTGCTTTTCTATATACCCTGTGTCACTTCTTGAGTTCTCCGAACTTCCCATGTATTCAGTTTGTTTCTTCTAGGATTGGTCTGCCTGAATGGATACTAACATCAGTCGTGAATCCTAGTAGATTCAACTCAAGATTTATGGGGAATCTAGGTATAATCTCAGGGTTGTCAGGGACCTCACTCACTTCAGTCGGTTTGGAGCTTTTGTTTGTTTTGTTTTGTTTGCCTGTATCTCTGTTGCTTATTAGACATCTGTCCTCTGCTTAAATTACAACAATGTCAGAGAATGCTTGAATTTCCGCGATAGGCCACTTCATTACTGAGAAACACTACTCATGTGAAGAATTCTGTATTATTTTGAGCAAAATATGCCAACCAATAAATTCCACCAGTTGGCCAAGGTTTGTTGCCCAATAAGGGGAAAATGGCACACTTCCCTACAATCGAAGAGCAGACCTTCTCCCTGAGTCTCAGTACTTGAATCTCTGAAATTTAATAAGGCATTTCCATCCCAGGAGGCATTCTAAGAGAAATCTCAAACCCTAGACATCTCTTCTCTTCCTGTGAGATTGACAGTTGCCATGGGAATGGGGCGAGGGGTTGCTGTCCTCAGCCCCTCCATGATTTCATCCTAGCACAGTTCCTGCGGGGACCTAAGTGCCTGTGAAGATTTTTATAGAGGTCCATCAGCTGGGCCGAGGAGAGGAAGTGCTGGGTCCCTCTGCACCAGAGGAGGGAACATGATTTATTCAGTGCTTACTGAGTGGCTCTAATGTCCCTGACTTGCCTCCCGCACTGAAAAACACAAAAATTCTGATTTTATTTTAACTCCAGACTCGTTTTCAGTTGTACTTCTTGGGTGGATTTCAGTAGTTTCTAATTAAAACAAGAGAGCACTGCAGTAAACCCTCAGCTGATCAGGGACCCATAGGTCCACTGGATGCATCTAAAGTGCGGGTCAGATTCCAAATGTTAAGCCCTTAATTTTTCTGTGGCCGTGAACGTGAGAAGGCAGCTCAGACTGGCTTCAACAGGATCTTCAGTGTGACTCACCCAGGGCTGGGAATTTCAGCTGAGAATACAGTTTGACTATTTTATAAATTAATAGGAAACCCGACTCTGTCCTTGGAGGGAGATACCATCCAGAAGACCACACAGCCATTTTGTACATGAAGGGGAGCCTGGGAGCCTGAAAGGGGCCACCTAATGTGAAATCCAAGGCTGGACTTTGTATTGATCTTGGAGTGGGGCAGCGAAGAGCATTCTTTGATGGTGAAAGCCCCATCTCTAGAGACTCTGAGGCACTCTAGGGAAGCCTCGGATCCATCCGTCATCATTATTTTGTCAGGAAGTAAAATACTTGCACCTATGTTAAGTTCCTAAATAGGTTTAATGATATCTTTGCCAGTTTATAGACAGGACACCAGCATGCATCATCAGAGTCAGTATCTTGCCTAGGTACTCCTGATTATAGATGTGGTCAAGAAGTAGACCATTTCTTAGACACTTCCCAAATATATCCTTACATCAGAAAGCCTCATTCTGTTCTCCGAGTGGCAGTTCTTGGAAGTTCTAGTAATTCCCTGGAAATTTCAGAATATCCAGTAACAAGCCATGTTTCTTGAATAATAAGGAGATTTGTCATGCAGGGCCGGAATTTTCTGAGCCAGTTCCTCAGTATTAGACTGTCGCAGGGGGTCTGTGATGTGCATGTCATATTATGGGTAAAGTTGTTAAAATTTATTTAAAAGTATGTAAGGTACACAGAAAGATATAAAAGTAACACAGTGAACTCTCACAATCCATTATGCAGCATAAGAAATAAAAAATGATCCATAAATTTGAAGCCTGTCTATACTACCCCCAATATTATCTCCCCACGCCCCTCAAAGAAGTCTCTATCCTAAACCACATGTTCTTATTCTCAAGCATTTCTTTGTAAAATTAATGCACAGTATCAACTCGAATGTTTATAAACTTTATATAAAGCATATTCTGCATATCTTTTTCTGTAACTTGCTTTTTCCATTCAACATTATGTTTGAAAGATTCATCCACCTTGATAAATATAGTTCCAGTCCATTCATTTACATTTCTGCTTAGAATTTTATTTGTTTTTGCATTCTCCTGTTGATAGGTACATGGTTTTCATTTTGGTTAAAGAATGTATACTTTTAAATTTGTAAGAAGTTGTCAAATTGTTCTTGAAAGTGGTTACACTAATACATACTCAGATGGCAATGTATTAGAGTTTCTATTTTTCACATCCTTGCTAATATCTGCTATTGTCAACCCATTAACATGTTGGCCAATCTAATGGTCTCTCATTATGGTTTTAATACACATTTCTCTGATTTCTAGTGAGATTGAGCAACTTATTGGTAAGGTTTGTATCTTTTATACTAAATTTGCTTTCCCAATTTCCTTCTCCATTTCTTACACTAAATATTGCCCTCTCTCTATGTATGTCTCTCTGTCTCTGTCTCTCTCTCTTGCTCTTTCTGTCTCACACTCACACCCTGCCGTACTTTCCACTGCTATGTATGCTCTGGAAGGCAGAAACATAGATGTATTCTCAATTCTTAATGTCAAGTCTGACCTCAATAAGGTGCTTAATAACTATTGTCTGAAGAAATGAATTTGCATTTCTTTCAACTCCAAATTCACCACAGGTCCTGACACCAGAAATCATCAACAAACTGGTCTCTGCCCACAGTGACTTTCTGTTGCGTATTGATCCTGTACCCCATTGCTAGTTTCACTTTCCTGAAGTACCACTTGCATTCTGTCACTTCCATGTTTAAAAATCGTCCATGCTTCCCTGTTGCTGAGCAGAACAGGTTCAAAGTTCTCATGGAGATAGTTACGGGCTTTCATCAATGAAGCCCCTTTGTTGATTCCATCTTATTGCTCGCTCTGGCTTCAACGTGAGTCCTCTGTTCCAGGGGGTTCTCTTGCTCTTCATGAGACAGCTTAGTGACTGTGGAGTCTGTCCTTAGAACCTCCAGAATTGTATGCGTGAGGAAAATGCTGCCCAGATTTTACCAGCCTGTAAGAATATTGAAGGGTGAAGTCTTAATCTCTCATACCTGGGACACGGTAGATATCGTTGGCTTTTGGATGAATGGATCGTGTTTCTTGGTTTCCTGACATAAATTTAACACGCAGCATAAATCAGCAAGAACTCAGCTCTAGTACAAAACTGATAAAGTGAGTGTCAAAACCTACTAAGGGATTAAAAAAAATCTCAGTGTTCATGATGGAAACTTGCTCTAAGTAGGTGCCAGACACTGTGCTGTATAACAGATACAAAGAAAAATTTCATCAGTTCTCTGTCCTGAAGGGGCTTAGAGTAAAAAAGGGAAAACAAATATTAAATATTATAATATCTATATCTACCTCTGCATTTACACAAAATTATGTATGGTTGTATATATGTATTGTACATTATTATAAATGATGCAGATACTTTAATATCTGTATCTACCTTTACCTTTTTTTTTTTTTTTTTTGCCTATGTACTCACAGGCTGTTTATTTATCCGAGAAAGGATGAGAGAGAGAGGATGAAGAGAAAAACCAGATGCCTCAAGGTGGTAGAGCTGATGGGAGAAATGAACAGAAAGGCTCCTCCTCTTGTGTTCTGCAAGCACTGCTGTGGAAAAACCTACCATGTCTAGGCTACGTAGACACCAACCAATGACCAGAAAAAGTGACCTTCAAAATAGCAACTGGAAGTCATTCTTCCCTTTATAAGGGTCAGCTGTTTCTTTCATAAGATGATAGACGCACTGAGAAATTAGACTCAGGAAGGACTAACTGCTGGTAGCTGAGAACATTCCTTCTCTTCCTTCTTTTATGGAATGCCCCCAGAATGACGTGAAGCAATAAAGGTCATCGCAATTAGAAGGTTCGTAAAGGTCAAAAGCCAGTGTGGGATGTAGACTTTACCCTAGTTTTTCGTTTTCCTTTATTTTCTATTGACACATACCCAATATGTCTTTCTTACCCTTGAAAGCAGGTGCTCTGTGCTGAGAGGGAAAGAAGAGTGAAGTCAGCATAGCGCTGAGGTCCTACTTCTGTTCTGCCCACTAACACACAAGAGAGATGAAGAGGTGCTCCCCACTCCCCAAAGGATGGTCAGCTCTAACACTCCGTGTCTCAAGGATTCTGAAATCAGAGGTATCTTTTGTACACAGTATATTTATTGATAGATCCAATGACTTTAAGAGTTTCTGTATGTATATTTCAAGTTTTGAAAGCACAGGTTATTCTCTAAATTTAGGTAGGTGCTAAAAACACGAAAGGAAATCATTTTCACTAAACGCCTTGAACACTTGGTAGAATTTCAAAGTTTCTAACAATTTCAAAGGGAAGCAATTGGGTTTTCCCGGAGCCTGTGCTTTCAAACAGAGAACCTTTCAGCAGAAGGCTATCTGCAAGGTGAAGTCCAAGGGGAAAAGAAACATGCCCCCCACCAGCGTAAAAATGTCTGTCCAGTTAGTTACATTCTGTTCAAAATTCTGAACCCTACTAAAGAGACTGGTTCTACATCAAAATGCTGAGTGTCCTTGATAAATACTATATGGAAGGGCAAATGTTAATTGTCAGTCGTTGAAAATATTACTCGGTTATCTTGCAAGGCCTGAGACTCTGAAGGAATGAAATAGAGAAGTCATTTGTATTTATAATGAGTGCAAAGAAAAAGACCAGTTGTTTTCTGGAAAACACAAGCAGAGAAAAGGCATATGGTATGTGTGGAAATCAAAAGTGGCTTCAACACGCAAAGGTTTACTTTCCTAAATAAGAGAGTGCTGGTGAGAGGCCTCAAGAAATCATCTGAAATTAAAGCACCTTCTGTGCCTGTCCTGCCACTACAGGCTTCAGCTATCGAGTCTGTACCCCAGACCTCCCAAAGGAAGAGAGGAGGAAGGGTAAAAAGACCCAGCTCGAAGCTGAGCTGACTCTCTTTAAAGAGACTTCTCAGCTGGTCCACACGATAATTCTGCTTTCATCTCCCTGGCCGGAACTCAGTAGCATAGTCACCTCTAAATGCAGAGGAGGCTGTGAAATGTAGTGTTTGAACTGGGCATATTATGTTCTGGAATAAAATTAGGGTTCTGTTATTAAAGAAGAGGGAATACCTGACACTGGGTAGACTAACAGTCTGCTTTAGCAACCAGAAGGAGAAATAAGCAAATGGAACATTAGGAAGGAAGAAGTAGTGCATGAAATTGGACAATAGCTTTTCAGACATCACGAGTTTATGTGTATAAATACTATCGCTGGTGGGTCATTGAGGCTTCTAGACTTATCTGTAGTACTATGTTGACTAGCAAAATGATAATGAAAAGTCACTTTTGCCTCTCTTGGTCTCAATTTATTTACCTAAAAAAATGAGGGAATTTATTGTATCAACGGTTTTCAGTTTTCTTAGGGGCAAAATTCTTTCTTCTATCATAATTTTTTAGATTCCCAGATAACACTGATAAAAAGGAAAACTTATGCAGTTGAAATGGGAGTAAGTGAGCTGGCAGCTGTATACCACAGTCTTTCCTTTGTTCTACAATATGGCCTTGGAGATATGCTAGGGCTCTAAGTAAAAAAAATAATAAATATGTGAAATCCACTGATCTTGACTTTTTCAGACTTGAACATTTTAGGGTTTCATGACTTAGACCACAAAAGGGGTTCTGTACACCTTTTGTCTGTAAGTTTTTGTCTTTCTCTTCTTAGTTAGAATTTAGGGAGAAAATGTTGACTTTATTTCTTATTCAGGGAGAAAATAAGAGTCTTGTTTTTTATTCTTATTTGGGAAGAAAATAAAATACATACAGTTCTGATTTTTTATTTCTATTTGGGCGAAAAATTTGAGGAGCCCTTGGAATATCTGACCCCTTTTTGCATAAAATGAAACGTAAAATCTAGTCCTGTTCATAGAATAGATGTACACGTTGTGCATACCTTGATATTTACTAGAATTAGGTAACTAAATTTAGATGTGATGTTATTAGGATTCCTCCTCCCCCCATAATATGTTTCCTTCCATGAAGTGTTGCTTCTAAGGACCACAAAAGCATATTCTAGATAATCTATTTCTGATCACACCTGATTTTCTATATATTTCTTAGTTAATGCTTGGATTCTATCCAAAGGTGAATATTCATGGGAGAACTTTGTTCCATGTAGTCAGTTTAGTAGAGTCATGGAGAGGGGGAAGGTGTTTTCCTATAAGAATTGTAGCCAAAGTGTTGGAGTTTAAATTTCATGTGTGGCTTTTCCTTTCTGAGGATTAGCTGCTGTGCAAGTCTGAAAAAAATGCTAAGAAGAAGTAAAATCGTAGATAGAGATAGTGTAAAACCGAGGGTGGCTTTTGAGTCACACTTAATAGGAATCTAGAACTCTTTGCACTTTCCAAGTTTTCCCTGTTCTACTGGGACTCTTAAACTGAAATAATAATCTCTTTTCCCCTTTAAATAATTCTTGTCCTACTTTTAAGACTACTAGGGGAATAAAATAAAGCACATGCAAAACTTAACATCAGCATTACTAAAACATATGTAACAGCATGTAGAAACTCTGCAGACCTTGTAAAAATCCACTTAAGACCACAGAGAAAACCACCTAAGTACAGACCAAAATGTATTTGAATGGAGAGCATAGGTTTGGTGGGCAGGAAACTCAGGATTTACTTTTGGCTTTATCGTTGCCCACATCTGTGCCTTGTGTGTAATCATTCTTATCCGTTTGAATTTTTAGTCTCACCCTTCATATAGATGAGTGCTATTTTTCTCTTGTCTTTCAGAGACACTGGGAATAGTATGGTCATTTTTCTAGAGTCTTAGGCCAAATGAGAGAAGATGACTCAATAACTCAAGAGGTATTACTGCTGTGACAAACACTCATGAAATACAAGACAGTATGATTCTCAGAGTCATGGCACTGGCATTAACTCTATAGTCATTTACAAAACATACAAGTTCATGATGATCTACTCTTTAGTTCTATGGCCAGATTTCCTTAGTAGATCTAGATCATTTAATCTTCCCTTTACCCTTGACTTGCTGGCTTTATTGCCTTCATAGTTAATCAGAGATTTAAAAAGATCAACTTCTACATGCAATGGATCTTATTTTTTCCATCCCAAAAATCTAATGGATTCCTCTTGTGAAAGCTCAAAATGGTAGGAAATGAGGTGCTACAAATCAATGGACTTAAAAATTTCTCTCTTCAATGTTGAGGTCACTGGGGCCCTCTTTTCAATTCTAATGTTCCAAGCAGCCAAACAGTCTCTAGTCCTTGACCTTGAAATTTGGGCTTGGGTCCACAATCTTCAGAACTGGGAGTCAGCCCAAGTATAGCTTTTATCTGGCTACAGCCCAAAAGTTTGGTAAAACTCCTGGAAACAAAATATCTATAAACAAACAAAATGAACTAATATACTACTTTCATGCCATTTGAATTGAAATCAGAGCAATTACTTTAAAAAAGTCACATAAAAATATCTAAAGAATTTTCTAATTTACTAAAAGATGTTCTTTAGCAACGCCATGGTTTTTAGGAACATGATGGGTTAGGTTTTAGGGAAGGTTTTGTATGACCTCCCGTTAAACTTGGTTCTGTAACCACCCTTGACAACTACACTGTGTATGGTTGTGGTCAGGAACAACATCGCGGGCAGGCACTCTCTGCAGTCTCACAGGGCCCCATATATAACCCTCTTATATCCCTTCTTATTTGTGTTACTACTTTGCGTTAGCCAACGACTTTGAAAATGATGACGTAGAAGGAACGGTAGAGTTCCTTCACCTTCTCTTACTCTTAGTAAACCAAATGTAGAGAGTGTGTGAATCAAGAAGTGAAATTTAGGGACTTCGCTGGCGGTCCAGTGGTTAGGACTCTGCGCTTTCACTGCCAAGGTCCCGGGTTCAGCCTCTGGTCGGGGAACAAAGATCCTGAAAGCTGCATGGTGTGGCTACAAAATAATAATAATAATAAAAGAAGTGAAATTTTGAGTTAATTCTTTGAAGCATTTTCACTGTTCTGGTAACAACAAAGTACATATGTGTGTACAAGCTGCAAAATACAAATTGTGTAAATTTGGTGATTTCCCGTACGAGTTAATGCTCTTATGATTGCATTCAGAACTGGTATTTGTGCAATGTAAAGATGAATGGTAACATCCATGTTCGTAGCTTAAAGTATTAATTATGTTTTACTTAGAACACGAAAAGCAGATTAAAAGCTCTATGACACACCAAGAGAGGGAACACAGAAGAAAGAGAAAACAATGTAGTGCCTTTAACAGCAAATTTTTCCTGCTTTTTGAACAAGAGGACTCACATTTTTCATTTTGCACTGGACCCTGCAAATTATGCAGTTAGTTCTGGTTGTGATATGAACAGCAAAAAGGAATAGAAGTAAACGGTAATGATTAAGTATATAATGCCATCCCCGAGTGTCCCCCTCCCCCAGAAAAGGAAAAGAGTGGAGGAAGGGTATAAACCCACTGTGAGTGGAGAGGATGAACCCCCAAAGAGCTGCTAGGTTCCATGGCCTACCTTGGCTCAACTGGCTCCAAAGCAGAGAGCAGGGCGCCTTCATGAGTCTCACAGTCCTGCTCTGGGTAACTGTCCCCATTTGCCATCTTTGCATCCGTAGTCTTGAGGTTAATGTAACAGCAGAGATGAGGCAAAAAGGTGTCTGATAACCAGATGCTTTAGCCGTCATCTGCCTCTAAGACAGGGTCCTCTCAGCCCAGGAGAACTGGGTGAATAGTGATAGTAAGGCTTTGCACTAAAAGAAATTGTCAGTATTTACCTTTTCCAAAAGAAAAGAAATCTTTGTTGCCATTGTAGAAGCCTTATGAAGTTAGGTTCATAAGTTATATTCTATCTAGTGATCTTTTATCGTCACCCTGAAATCACTCATCATTTTAAACCTTCTAATCCTCCCACTTTGGGATGGTTTCTTGCCAGGGGCTTTTCCTCAGAAACTGCTTCATTCTTATTTTTGAAGCTCTAGATGTTTACTTTCTTCATCTGTGTCAGCTCAGGACTCCTTTTCCTGGCCTGTTCTCATCTAGTTTTCCCTCCTGTCTTTCTCCCTGGCAATTGCGACTGATCAAAATCTGGAAACTGTGCAGTGACATCAGAGGCAAACCAAGCTATCACTCGTGTCCTCCTTCTACTCAGCTTTTGCCCTTCTTCCTCTTCTTAGTGCCTCTGCTGATTTGTTACAAATCTCTCAAGGAAGGGTTGACATCTTGAGTTCGTTAAAAAAAAACTAAGCAAAACTCTCTGATATATAATTGAAATTTTACAAATGTCAACCAGAACCATAAAAACTAGTCAGTGAAATTACCAACAAAATGCTTTTGTTATCTTCCACCTGTGGGGCATCGTCGGTGCTTTAAAATGAGAACCTGCTTTGCTGTTGAGCATTAGAGACTTACTCCTGATTTGGCCATTTCCCAGAGTTTGGGGGATAAGCCAAAAATGATTTTTGTCTGTCCCTAAACAGGAGGCACTGTTTAGTAAAGTTTCACTTGTGAATCTCTCACGTTATCCAGCAAGTGAGGACAGAGACCGCAGCTGCCTCGGTCACTTTTGTGTCTTTAGCTCCCAGCGCTGTGCCTGGCTTAGGGGTGATGCTCATCAATGGGTACTGAATCAGTTAGGCCAGACGATGATGTCACAGCCACGTGATTCATATACTTCCTGCTTATTTGTGTTGCTGTATTTCCAAGTGATGCTGTAGAGTTGAGGAGAACGCTAACTCACCTTTAACTTACACCTTTTCACGTAGATGGAATCGTAACACTGTATTGCATATTACCAAAGCTTCTGCTTCCCAACCTTGATGGTGGAAATCTTTATGTGTGCTTTAGAAACTTATCTTTTGAAATCAGACTAGGCGAGTTGGATCTGTAAGTACCACAGGTACACAAAACCCTCAGAAAATGTGTCTACCAAGCCTTAAAATTGAGATCCCAGAATATTTTCTAAAACCTTCAGTAAATTAATCTTGGACACAATTATTTAAAATCTCTCCCTGTAGGGAGGAAAAAGGGAAGTTCACTCCATATTTTCATTAAATTTGATCATTTAGAAAAGACTTTAGTTGCTAAGCGCACCAGTTCAGATCATGGTGCTTGCAAGTCAGTTTGTAAAATCTCAAGGAGTCAGTTTATCCAATCCTGCTGGTTAGCATGGTGGCAGGAATGACACTTCCTTAGGGTAATTTTGTCCTCTTGCCTTGATGACCATGAACAGTGCTTTCCAAGACTTAAAAAAACAGAAACATGAAATGGAAGGTATAAAGTTAAATATTTACAGGAGACCAAAGCAGGTCATTCAGAAGTAAGGAAAATGTGTTTTCCCCTGTCTTCTCTAGTCTGACATATTCCATGCAGGTCGGCTACCCTCCCAGTGCATCCCCTTCCATGGCGTTGCCTCATCTGTCTGTTCCACCTCCAGGAAATATTCTCTCTTCCCTTTCTAACCAAGTCTACCCATAATCCAAGGTCCAGCTAGCAATCTCCCCTCCTCTTGCCTCCTCTCTGATGTTTCTCTTCACTCATTTGGTCCTCAGAATTGGTGTTTCCTTTAAATTCATAAAGAGCATATGCCTGTTTCATTTTTCAACGCCGCTGCTCGACATCTACCCATATTCAGCTTTTGATTTCTCTGGATTATTTTAATTTATCATTTAACCATTATGCTTTTCCAATTAGGCTGTAACCTACATTATAAATTTCTGGAGGGTAGAGATCATATGATTAAAAAATAACCTTGAAGGTCTGAAAGTTTGTTTTGAACAAAGAAAAGTACCCCCACCAATTTTTTTTTTGCGGTACGCGGGCCTCTCACTGCTGTGGCCTCTCCCGTTGCGGAGCACAGGCTCCGGACGTGCAGGCTCAGCGGCCATGGCTCACGGGCCCAGCCGCTCAGCGGCATGTGGGATCTTCCCGGACCGGGGCACGAACCCGTGTCCCCTGCATCGGCAGGTGGACTCTCAACCGCTGCGCCACCAGGGAAGCCCACCCGCACCAATTTTTGAATAAATAATGAATGTGACTATCACTGTCCTGTACCCTGGAGTATATGAGTAGAAAGGTAGGAAACAAATAATTATGGCACGTGGAGTACAATAAGAGCTAAAGAAAGATAAAAATTATGTAGAAGATCAATGGTTCATGGAGGGGCCAAAATGGTTATGTAGCTTCTCTTAAAATTTTTGAAAGAAAATTTTAGGCCATCAAAACCTGCATTTATTCTTTTAACAGGTCAGATAATCTTTAGGACTCCATTTGCCTGAAACAGATTTCTAACTCCTTTTTGGTTTTGAAATTTACATTGTAGACAATTTGCAAACATGTCTGGATATTTGTTTTCCTCATCTCTAAAAACATCTAAAGGAAAAACTATAAAAATGAAATTAGACTACATCACGATTTAGGGATCTACAATTGAATAAGTTAAATTTTTAGAATAAATTCACTTCAACAACAAATTGAATTAATGCTCTTTTAAGCAGAACTCAGTAATTATCCATGGAGCTGGGAAGAGTAAGGTCTTCCCACAAACCTCTCACATATTAAGAAACTAGAGACCAAAGTTGCAAATGTGTTTGAATTTCTCAGTCTCTTTTCTTCCCAGAGAAACTCCGATTCAAGCCATTCCTTGGCATAGAAACCACATTTAACTCTGAATATTTTCCATCTTCGAATTTCTGTGGAAACTTTTGCTAATTAGAAAGCAAATTCTACTTGGCTTTTAAGAAATACTAAAACCACAGTTCAGGGTATTTTCAGAGTGGGTTGTTTCAAGGGACTTTTGATGTGTACTCAGTGGATGCCTGGAATGTAGTCAAACTCAACATGAAATGAAAGCTTGATTGCCCACCAATCTCACACTGCAGAGTTACAGACACCACCAGGACAGGTATGAGGAATACATTTACATGAAACACAGACCATCAGTGGGATGGAGCCTGCATGCTTTTATAGCTTATCTAATAGTTTTTACTATGTGCAGAAAACCCTATGACAATTTTCAAGTGAAAGGATGAAGAGTATGAGGAGAATTCTGTGTTTGAAATAAAAGGTAGATATTGCAATCATATATCAGCTAACACATGCAAATTAGTATTACATATTTCAACTATGTGTATTAACAATATCCTAGCAAACATGATGAAAGGAAGAACTTTTGTCATGTATGTTTTAGAGCTCTTACTTAGATGTTTTCCTATTTGTAATTAACTCCATCTATCTGTTAACTCATTTATGTATTCACTCATTCATTCATGTCATTCATTCAACAAAGAGTTGTTGAACATTTTTTATGTGCTAGCAAAATGCTACACACAATGGCTATACAAGACGTGTTATAATCAACCTGTCAAAAGTCAAAGAGAGAATCTAGAAAGCAGTAAGAGAAAAGTGATTCATCACATACAAGAGAGCTCCTATAACATTATCAATGGATATCTTAGCAGAAACTTTACAGGCAAGAAAGGAAGGGGATGATATATTCAAAGCACTGAAAGAAAAAAACTACCAAGCAAGAATTCTATGTACAACAAAATCGTCCTTCAAAAATAAAGGAGAAATAAAGAACTTCCCAGACAAAAAAAAGCTGAGGGAGTTCATCATCAGTAGACCTGCCTTGCCAGATGCTAAAGGGAGTCTTTCGGGTTGAAATGAATGGATGCTAAGAACATAAAAGCCTATAAAACAAAAGCTCTCTGGTAAACATAAATATATAGATAAATACAGTATCCTGTAATGCTATAATAGTGATACATACATCACTTTTAATTCTGGAACAAACTTTAAAAGATAAAACCATAAAATAACTATAAATTATGTTAATAGATACAAAATATAAAAGATGTAATTTGTGACATCAATAACATTAAGTATGGTTTTATGGTTTTAACATAAAACAAAGTTTTTGTATATGATTTAAATTATGTTGTTATTTTAAAATAGATTATTATAAATATAAGAAGTGTTATACAATGCCCATGATAACCACAAAGAAAATACCTGTAGAAGATACACCAAAGAAAATGAGAAAGGAATCAAAGCATGTAACTGGAAAAAAAAATCAACAAAACACAAAGGCTGCAAGAGAGGAAAGAGGGAAAAATAACTAAGACATACAGAAAACAATTAACAAATGGTAATAGAATAGTAAGTCTTCCCTATCAGGAATTACTTTAAATGTAAATGGATTAACTCCTCAATCAAAAGATATAGAGTGGCTGCTATGGAGAACAGTATGGAGATTCCTCAAAAAACTAAAATAGAGCTACCATATGATCCAACAATCCCACTCCTGGGCATGTATCTGGAGAAAACCATAATTTGAAAAGATACATGCACCCCAATGTTCATTGCCGCACTATTTACAATAACCAGGACGTGGAAGCAATCTAAATGTCCATCAAACAGAGGAATGGATAAAGAAGATGTGGTACATATATACAATGGAATATTACTCTGCCATAAAAAAGGACGAAATCATGCCATTTGCAGCAACATGGATGGACCTAGGGACTGTCATACTAAGTGAGGTAAGTCAGACAGAGAAAGACAAATATCATATGATATCACTTATACGTGGAATCTTTAAAAAAAGGCTACAAATGAACTTATTTACAAAACAAATAGAGTTACAGATGTAGAAAATAAACTTATGGTTACTGGGGTGTGAGTAGAGGGGAGGGATAAATTGGAAGATTGGGACTGACACATACACACTGTATATAATAGATAACTAATAAGGACCTACTATATAGCACAGGGAACTCTACTCCATATTCTGTAATGGCCTATATGGAAAAGGACATAAAAGAGAGTGGATATATATATATATATGTATAGCAGATTCATTTTGCTGTACACCTGAAACTAACACAACATTGTAAATCAACTATTCCCCAATAAAAATTATTTTTAAAAGATATAGAATGGCTGAATAGATTTTTAAAAACTAGAGGCAACTATATACTATCTATAAAAGACCCACATTAGATCTAAGGACACACATAGGCTGAAAGTGAAAGGAGGGGAAAGATATTGCATGTAAATGATAACCCAAAAGGAGCAGAGGTGGCCATATTTATATCAGAAAAAATAGACTTGAAGTCCAAAACTGTCATAAGAGCCAAAGAAGGACATTATAAAATGATAAAAGGGTCAATTCAACAGGAATACATAACAATTACAAATTTATTTACACCTAACAGCAGAGTATGCAAATATATGAAGCAAACATTGACAGAAGTGAAGAAAGAAATAGACAGCAACAATAATAGTGAGGGATTTCAATACCCCACTTTCAATAACAGACAGAATGACCAGACAAAAGATCAGTAAGGAAACAGGATTTTAATAACATTATAGACCAATTGGATGTAACAGATATAAACAGAAAACCACATTCACCAGCAGCACATTACATATTCTTCTCAAGTGCACATAGAACGTTGTCTAGGATAGATCCCATATTAGGATACAAGAAAGTCTTAACAAATTCAAGAAAATCGAAATCGTTCAAAATATCTTTTCTGACCAAAATGAAATGTAACTAGAAATCAGTAGCAAAGGCAAAACTGGGAAATTCACGTATATGTGGAAATTAACACACTCTTGAACAACCAAGACTGAATCATGCAGAAATAAGAAATACAAACAGAGCTATAAATAGTAAGATCAAATCAGTGTTCAAAAACTTCGCAACAAAGAAAAGCTGAGAACCAGATGGCTTCACTGGCAAATTCTACCAAAAAGTTAAACAAAAATTAACACCAATCTTTCTCAAACTCTTCCAAAAAATTGAAGAGGAGAAAACACTTCCAAACTCATTTTATGAGGCCAGCACTTTTCTAATACCAAAATTAGACACTACAAGAAAAAACTCTACAAGAAAAAAAAAAAACCCTGCAGACCAATATACTTACTGAATATTGATACAGAAATCCACAACAAAATACTAGCAAACAGAATTCAACAGCATGCTAAAAGGATATACATCATGACCAAGTAGGATTTAATCCTGGGATGCAAGGATGGTTCAATATGGAAAAACCAAGCATTGTAGTACACCACGTTAACAGAATGAAGGGGGAAAAATCACACGATCTTTTCATTCGATGCATTAAAACTATGACAAAATTCAGCACTCTTTCATGATAAAAATAGCAAACTAGGGCTTCCCTGGTGGCGCAGTGGTTGAGAGTCCACCTGCCGATGCAGGGGACACGGGTTCGTGCCCCGGTCCGGGAAGATCCCACATGCCGCGGAGCGGCTGGGCCCGTGAGCCATGGCCGCTGAGCCTGTGCGTCCGGAGCCTGTGCTCCGCAACGGGAGAGGCCACAACAGTGAGAGGCCCGCGTACCGCAAAAAAAAAAAAAAAAAAAAAGCAAACTAGGAATAAGGAAATGACCTTAATGTAATAAAGACCACTTATGAAAAGCCATTATATGGTCTATATTCATTATAGATGGAAACCATGGGATTGGGAACAAAAGGATTGAGGTAGGAGTGACTATTCTTACAATACTTTTAGTGACCCACTTGGAAAAGATATGCTTTCTGTCTCTACACCAGGTTCTGTTGGATTATATGTCCTATTCCTGGAATGGAAGGTTTACACCATGGGACAGAGTGAGGGTTTCACTAAACCTAAAGTTACTCTTACCATCTCTAGTCATTTGAATCTACTCATGCTAGTAGACCATAAGGTGAAGAAAGGAATTACTATAATAACTGAAGTATTTGATTACCACGAGGAGATATTGGTGCTGCTATCATTAAATAGGAAAATTTGTCTGAAACTCCAGGGATTCACTGGGGATGCCTGTTGGTAATCAATGCCTAGTGATAACCATGTAGTTTCAGTAACTGAGCCTGACAACAGTCTAAAATGGGGGGATTCGAAATCTCAGAAATGAGATTCTGGGTCGTATCGCTGGCAGTCTAGAGCTGAGAGGAATCTAGAAAGCATGACAGAGGAAAATGATAAAAAATTAATAATGATCTGTGGACCAGCTAAGGCAGTAGCGACTATAGCTGGTCCCACTACGTTTTGTTGTGTCTTTTTTCCCAAATAAATTTTGGCTGGCCACAACTTGGAAGCATTCCTAACAGGACAAAGTGAATTCAACATGGACATGAGTGGATCCGAGAAGTACAAAGGGTGAACTGGAGCTGATGCCTTTGCTGCCCGATTCATCCTGTTTCAGTGCTCACTGTTCCCATACACACCTGTAGGTTCGTACATCAAGCTCCGCTTCTTATTCCCAAGTCACTCTGACTGAGAGCTATTTCTGGCCATCAGAACATGGTACTCCTAAGTAGGACAGGCTGACAGGACCAGCGAGTTGAAGCTCTGTGAACAGCTTCAGCAAGTGACAGTCTGGAATTAGTTGATATATACCTCAGCTTTCTTTCTTTTTTTTTTCTTTTTTTTCAATCTTTTTTTTTTTTTTAGATGTTGGGGGTAGGAGTTTATTAATTAATTTATTTTTGCTGTGTTGGATCTTCCTTTCTACGCGAGGGCTTTCTCTAGTTGCGGCAAGCGGGGGCCACTCTTCATCGCGGTGCGCGGGCCTCACTATCGCGGCCTCTCGTGTTGTGGAGCACAGGCTCCAGACGTGCAGGCTCAGTAGTTGTGGCTCACGGGCCTAGTTGCTCCGTGGCATGTGGGATCCTCCCAGACCAGGACTCGAACCCATGTCCCCTGCATTAGCAGGCAGATTCTCAACCACTGCGCCACCATGGAAGCCCCAGCTTTCTTGCTTTTGTGTGGGGCAGCTTTGAGGCATGGTTGCCATCCGGAGGTCATCGGTGGGCCTGAGAACAAACTGCTCTCAGTGCTTGGCTAATTCTTACTTTCTGTTGCCTTCATTCCTTTCACTTTGGAATGGCCTCCCAAGTAAACTAGCACTAAACCAATTCATGGTCTGCTTCTACGGGAACCCAATTTAAAATGAGATTTTTAACTCAGGTCTACCTGAAACCAAAGCATGAACTCATAAGCACTATGCTATCCTGCAAAGTCTCATAAAATATGGCCTTTGGAATAATTGCCTTAGGATTATGTGGTGATAACTGTTAAAAAACGAAGATTCCTGGGCAGATGGGTTTTAAACACCCTGGAACTTGAGAACCACTTTCGTATTTTGGGTCTCAGTTAGGATTCCCAAGGCTAAGGTGGATTCTCTTTTCATATGTAAAAATTACACATAACTTCAAGTTGCTTAGACTGGCTCTAATGATTTTCTACATTTATTCCTTGGATGTATGTTCCTTATGCTATATGCTTAAGCTTACAGATACATTTTGGTATTTCACAGAAGGTCAAGAGTCTTCTTAGAAAATAAGAAATTTTTTTAATCATAGAAAAACAAAATCCAAGGAGCAGAGAAAATGGCTTAACACTAAGGAGTTTTGATCCTTTGTTCTCTGTCTACAAGCAATTTCCCAAGAGGCTCTGTAAAGGCCAGTTAACCTCTTAGTGTCTGTGTTTCCTTATGTGTTAAATGGGACTCATAACCCTGATGATGTAAGGGCACCAGGCAGATGAATTATTTAACGTTAGATGATCTATAATCTGCCACACAATATTATTTTGAAGATGTCCATCCATTATTCATTGCTGAATGCACTTATCTTACATTATTAGAGTATGCAGTCTCTCACAAGTTTCAGATTATTACACACACTTTTTAATAGGTGGCAGTAAGACACATGCTGTGGGCTATTTTTAGCTAAAGGAGTTCATCCTAGGTGACCCAGAGTGAGATGCTGTAAGGATCTATAAAAACAATGAACCTAACCTTCATGGTGGATGATAAATATTACTGTAGCTATTTATAGTTTGATAGACCCTTGGCATTCAGGGATTTAATATCACACTTTGTATTCTTCATAACCACCTTCAGAGGTTCATGTCACAGAGCAATCTGCAGTTTTGTGGTGGCACGAATTTGAATTGTACTCGCTAGGCCTGAAATATGGGGCCGGTCACAGTAGCAGAAAGGAAAGTGAGCTGGATTTCCTATCTGGTTCACCTTGCCCTGCTTTTCTCCTCTCTCAAATGTAGTAGCTGTTCTTAAGTGATAAAACCTTAGTATATTTGTGTAAAATTGCTCTTCTGGGAGAAATAAACCATTGCTAGTGATGGTGATGAAACTGAAAATGTCTAAAAAGTGCCTATTCTTAGCCAGAAAAGAGAGATTTTTAATAAATTAAAGGGTGAAACATTGAACTTGGCAGATTTAAATCCATGATACAATCAAGTCCACCAAACGGGTATATGAAAACCAGAAAAATCACTTCATGAAATTATTTTAGCCACAGTCCTTATGAAATCGAGATTTTATTAATTTATTTTTGCATTTTTACTTTAAAAAATGTGGCTAATCTGAGGGTCAGAAAAGGAGCTGTTTTCAATGTTCAATTTTACTTTGTAGCATTTTGTAGGAGAGGGTCTATGTTATGGTAGTGTTCTGTCACATTCCTTTTCTTTTGCATTTTGTAGGAGGAAATCACATAATATCCAAATGAAATCTCACCTCCTCCTTTTCGACATTTGAATCATTAAGCTCCTTTTTTTGTTGTATTGTATCGGCACTTCAGAAATAATGTTTAAAATAGATATACCTGACATGCTTCTATCGTTCTTAACTTTAACCAGAATATTCCTAAGGTCCCTCAAAGTGTACTTTATGGAACAGGTGCTCTCCTTAAAGAAAAGATTCTATGATAAATTAAACTTTAGAGTCTGCCATGCCCTGTTCCCATCTTAGAGAGTCAAACGGCATGTTCACCTGTTTATTAAATGTGCTGAGCACATCTATGGTTTAATCTTCTATGGTTTAATCATCCTTAAGTGAGCTGGGAGCTAGCCGTCATTCATTGTGAGAGCAAGTGGTGGGAAGGAAAACCCCTGCCACGATGTCTCCAGTGGTCACTATGGAAGGGACACCAAGCCCTCTAGCTACTGACATTAAGCCATAAGGAAAAGCTTTCCGAAGTGAGCAGTTTCCATGTAGAGAATGTGAAGAATTATACTCTGCTAGAGATTGTTGAGCACCACGTTTTGTTGACTACTGAGACAAAAGATACCTACATTCCCTTTTGCAGACTTCTGGATTAATATAAAAAATACAGAGCACAATGGATAAAACAGATCCATTGACAACTCGCTTTCCTATTTGATCCACGATGATTTCAATTCTCTGTGACGTGACTGCATTTACAGTCCGTGATCTACTTCAGATTGTCTGGTTCATCAAGGCAACCTGTTGTCCATAAAGAAATGGCTACATAGGGCTTCCCTGGTGGCGCAGTGGTTGAGAGTCCACCTGCCAATGCGGGGGACACGGGTTCGAGCCCCGGTCCAGGAAGATCCCACATGCCGCGGAGCGGCTGGGCCTGTGAACCATGGCCACTGGGCCTGCGTGTCCGGAGCCTGTGCTCCGCAACAGGAGAGGCCGCAACGGTGGGAGGCCCAAGTACCGCAAAAAAAAAAAAAAAAAAGGCTTAAAAAAGAAATGGCTACATAATAACCTTTATAGAGTCAAACTTACAAAATACATTAATAAAAATAAAATTACTTTTTATCTTTCATAACTTGGGTGTCCATATAGAAGTTAATTTGAGAATGTTTACAAATCCTACGTTGCTGTTTGTTTGGATTAGCTGCCATTTATGTTCTTCAGTGAAATTTGCTTAAAGTTCTCTTTTGTTTGTTACTTGGTCAAGTTTGGACATCATACATCCATTTTTTTCCCTGTGTTTTATGACATTTTATGTATTTTGTTAACTATTTATCCTCAAAAGATCTAAAGACTTCACCTATAAATCTACACTGCAGTAATTTTGGATAAATTAAAATTATTTTTTCCTATTTTAAGTCATGTTTATTGCTATATTTAGGCTTTCTATATTCTCTTTAATCAGTATCGGTAATGTTAATTTTCCTTAAAAGCATCATTTTTCCAGATGTAGAAAATCTAAGAAATATCTGTAATTCATGGCTAGAATAAAATGTACCCTCTACCACTTTCTCTCTAACCTTCGTCCCATGTTGAGAAGGAAGAAGAGAGAAAGAAGAAGAAAAAAACTGCTATAGAAGTAAAAGCAAAGGTGGATTGAAAGAGAGCCATTGAGGGGAATAGAATATAAAAAGCTGCTTTATTACTCCTTTCTACAGTCCTCTTTTTTGTAAAAGAGGACTTATTACATGAGAAAGGTGAAGGTAGAAAAACAAGTTGAAGAATGGGCTTCAAAGGTTTAGGCAGGCCACTCTCAAGTTTCTTCAGCTATTAAAAAATGATTTAGGGCTTTTCTGGTGGAGCAATGGTTAAGAATCCGCCTGCCAATGCAGGGGACACACGTCCCAGCCTTGGTCCGGAAGGATCCCACATGCCGCGGAGCAGCTAAGCCCGTGTGCCACAGCTACTGAGCTGCATGCCACAACTACTGAGTCTGCGTGCCACAACTACTGAAGCCCGTGTGCCTAGAGCCTGTGCTCTGCAACAAGAGAAGCCACCGCAAAGAGAAACCCGCGCACCGCAATGAAGAGTAGCCCCTGCTCGCTGCAACTAGAGAAAGCTCGCGTGCAGCAACGAAGACCCAAGGCAGCCAAAAATAAATTAATTTAAAAAAATTATTTTGAAAAATGATTTATATCAACTGTATCACCTTTTGGTATGAAGATTAGGTAAAATATTCTATAGTTCTCTGAAATACAATTCTACATAAACTGGTAGCATTATTTTATAAATTTAATATGGTCAATTCTGACTCATTAATGGAAATTAAAAATTTCCATTTTTTAATTATGCCCTTTATTTTGTGTTGAGGCAGATGACCAATATACAAGTTATTGATTGATGGCAGGTTCTGGCTGACCACAGGACTCTCCAAGATAAAAAAGGCCTTGTAAGATTAGTTAATATATTCACTATTACTGATAAGACTTGTAACCACCAACCACCAATACTGATAAGACTTGTAACCACCAAGTCTTACTGATAAGACTTCTTTAAAAATTGGTCTTCTAGACCAATTTTTAAAGAAAACTCCAGCAAATAATTATAACTTTGGAACTATGACTACCCTCCTTAAAAGAATCAGCACTTAGTGTGAAAAGAGGAACAGATATTTAACATGTGCTACCTTGACAAAAAGCTTGTTCAAAAGAGAGAAAGATGTTGGCCTGTAGCCCAACTATTTACCTTCTGTTCATGAACCTCTCTCTCCATCTACCCTTCTATCTAATACCCCACCGAAGACATGGGCAATTTGTGGTTGATATTATGGTAATGACAGTTGGAAATGTTATTTGATTTCTTTCCTATCTATTTTTAACATCATTTCCCTATTGTTTTGCATTTCGTCTATTGTTTTGTGACCAGGGGCAATGTCCTGCTGATAAAAAGAGTTCAAATTTCCTGAAAGCCATCATTTTAGCTATTCCACAAATGTCCCTAACTTCTTCTTGCTGGTACAATCACTTCTGTGGGTGGCAAATAGTGTTTTGGTTAAAAAGAGCATGAACTAAGAACCAAGAGAAAAAAAACCCAACGATGTATTTAATGGAAGCCTGAGGTGTTAAGCCCACCTTATCATTCTGCAGCTCATTAAAGCATCCATAGAAGTGTATTTCTCTAGAGGGAAATAACCAAATGAAATGTCTGTTCTCCACACCATCTGTAGGCATCAATTTGCCGAGAGAGAGTGTAGAAGGGGAAGTACTGGTTGTCCTGGAGAATTTTGTAAATTAATCTGCATATCAGATACCCCCAAATGGGGACATTACCTTAAAAATAAACTTCATGAATTTTATGAGTTTATTTTGGAGAGTGTATATGACAAGGAGGACCATCTGATGAATGTAAAATATTTAGATAAGCAGAGGCAACAGAAGCGCAATCATGGCTGTGTGACAGATGTGCAAATCTAATTTTCTCATATCCTCCTTCTTTCCACTGGCTAACCCCATTTCTTTTTTTTTTTTTTTTCAGCTCCTATCTTTCAGGTCTTTATTATTATTATTTTTATTTTTTAACATCTTTATTGGGGTATAATTGCTTTACAATGGTGTGTTAGTTTCTGCTTTATAACAAAGTGAATCAGTTATACATATACATATGCTCCCATATCTCTTCCCTCTTGTGTCTCCCTCCCTCCCACCCTCCCTATCCCACCCCTCCAGGCAGTCACAAAGCACCGAGCTGATCTCCCTGTGCTCTGCGGCTACTTCCCACTAGCTATCTACCTTACGTTTGGTAGTGTATATATGTCCATACCTCTCTCTCGCTTTGTCACAGCTCACCCTTCCCCGTCCCCATATCCTCAAGTCCGTTCTCCAGTAGGTCTGTATCTTTATTCCTGTCTTACCCCTAGGTTCTTCATGACATTTTTCTTTCTTAAATTCCATATATATGTGTTAGCATACAGTATTTGTCTTTCTCTTTCTGACTTACTTCACTCTGTATGACAGACTCTAGGTCTATCCACCTCATTACAAATAGCTCAATTTCGTTTCTTTTTATGGTTGAGTAATATTCCATTGTATATATGTACCACATCTTCTTTATCCATTCATCCAATGATGGACACTTAGGTTGTTTCCATCTCCGGGCTATTGTAAATAGAGCTGCAATTAACATTTTGGTACATGACTCTTTTTGAATTTTGGTTTTCTCAGGGTATATGCCCAGTAGTGGGATTGCTGGGTCATATGGTAGTTCTATTTGTAGTTTTTTAAGGAACCTCCATACTGTTCTCCACACTGTCTGAACCAATTCACATTCCCACCACCAGTGCAAGAGTGTTCCCTTTTCTCCACACCCTCTCCAGCATTTATTGTTTCTAGGTTTTTTGATGATGGCCATTCTGACTGGTGTGAGATGACATCTCATTGTAGTTTTGACTTGCATTTCTCTAATGATTAGTGATGTTGAGCAGCTTTTCATGTGCTTCTTGGCCATCTGTATATCTTCTTTGGAGAAATGTCTATTTAGGTCTTCTGCCCATTTTTGGATTGGGTTGTTTGTTTTTTTGTTATTGAGCTGCATGAGCTGCTTGTAAATTTTGGAAATTAATCCTTTGTCAGTTGCTTCATTTGCAACTGTTTTTTCCCATTCTGAGGGTTGTCTTTTGGTCTTGTTTATGGTTTCCTTTGCTGTGCAAAAGCTTTGAAGTTTCATTAGGTCCCATTTGTTTATTTTTGTTTTTATTTCCATTTCTCTAGGAGGTGGGTCAAAAAGGATCTTGCTGTGATTTATGTCATAGAGTGTTCTGCCTATGTTTTCCTCTAAGAGTTTGATAGTTTCTGGCCTTAAATTTAGGTCTTTAATCCATTTTGAGCTTATTTTTGTGTATGGTGTTAGGGCGTGATCTAATCTCATACTGTTACATGTAGCTGTCCAGTTTTCCCAGCACCACTTATTGAAGAGGCTGTCCTTTCTCCACTGTACATTCCTGCCTCCTTTATCAAAGATAAGGTGACCATATGTGCGTGGGTTTATCTCTGGGCTTTCTATCCTGTTCCATTGATCTATCTTTCTGTTTTTGTGCCAGTACCGTACTGTCTTGATTACTGTAGCTTTGTAGTATAGTCTGAAGTCAGGGAGCCTGATTCCTCCAGCTCCGTTTTTCGTTCTCAAGATTGCTTTGGCTATTTGGGGTCTTTTGTGTTTCCATACAAATTGTGAAATTTTTTGTTCTAGTTCTGTGAAAAATGCCAGTGGTAGTTTGATAGGGATTGCATTCAATCTGTAGATTGCTTTGGGTAGTAGAGTTAACCCCATTTCTTAAGACAAAATGACTGAGATGGTTCAGCAAAGACCAAGAACGTCAGGTGAACAACTGTAATTCATTGACAACTGTAATTCATTGTGAGCCACACAGAGTTACATGTCACTTGGAAACCTAGTATTTGTATAGTATTTAACTTACAGATCACCTTGAACACTGGATCCTTGCATTCTTCCTATGCTGGAAGTATTATTTTGATTATTTTTCAAGTGCAGTAAACAGTAAGACTCAGCGATCCTAAGGGACTGGTCCATTGCTTTATCACTACTAAGCACAGAGGTGGGACCCAAACCCTGGTGGCCTAGCTCCAAATCCCATGCTTTCCCTGCCTTCAGCAATTACCAATGTTTGGGAAGGTATGACCCACCCATATGAAATAACAGAGAATTAAGCAGAGCACATGAAGGGAACACTGGGTGAGTATCCTCACTCCACTGTCAAGTGAAGCTGGTGGGTCTTCTGGTATGTCTGACTCTTAGTAACTGACTCTGAAGCAGCTCTGAGATTAGCCTGAAGGGTTCTTATGAACCTTATATAATGATACACCCCTATGAAAAATACTGCTACATATGTCTGTCAAACACGTATGGATTCAATCTGCAAGCATTGCTTGGATTTCCATTCCACCCGTTGCCAACATAGCTACCCCTGTGCGAATGAAGATTCTTCAGGCTCCTTTGGTCCTGGCTGTCCTCCACCTCAAAAGATGAACAAAACCTGCAACCTTCTCTTTCTTATGCAGTCATCTCATGTATTTTTAAAATCATTATTAGAATGCTTGAAAGTTAGAGCATTCAAAGGAACCCACCCCCCTGTGTTTGGAGAACTGTAATGAGTGCTCTCTGAACTTGGGGTTTAGACGTTTGGACACACTGACCATTTCTTATAACCATCATTGTTCTTTCCTGAGTTTTCCTGAAAGATGTAGGAATAGGTCCTTTACCATTTAGATTATTGAAATGAATGAGCCGGTTTTCTGTGTGACTCCTTCAGCCTGTTCTAAATTACCTGTTAGAGGAAGACATGAGAGTCTTCTCTCCCTTATAATAAATGCCAGCTGTTGAATCATTGTTTCTAAGCCATGATTAGAGCTGTTCTGAGAGCTTCATACCAGGGTCCCTTGGTTTTCTACATTAGCATATAGTTACATGGTTTATTTGCCCCAGGCCAAAAGCCCTGGGACAACTTAGCTGTCAAAATATGTTTTTCCCTAAGTGGGAGGTCAATAGCATCTCCATATCCCTGACCGGGAAGAAGAAGTAAGCTGGCAAGTGTGACTCCCACTAATCGTCTACCTTTCAGGGCTTGATTGGGTAATTTTCTCTGAGGATGAAGAAGCTGACAAGAAATGCTTTCAAGATGGAAAAGGAGCTTGTAAACCTGCCCGACTTATCTTCTGCCTGAAAGCAATAAACATCTGTTTTCTTGATAAAGTAACCAGGTTCATATTTGAGGGGAACAAGGCTATTTAGTTGGCTTCCAATTATTGATTCTTCTTGAGAACATTACCCCAAGGGCTCTGTGCAGTGAAACATTGAACATTACCCCAAACCCTCTAGATTCCCTTACACAGTCTGTCATTAGTCCAAACTCCATGCTCTGAGACATTTTTTTCATACTAGAAAATGTTGGCAGATCTGTGGAGCACAGAAAGTAGGTAATGGCTGTTCACTTTGATTGAGATATTGGAGGACCTCAGAATTTAGGGAAGATAATCTTTCTCACGTATCAATGAGTTCCACTTCTAAGTAGCCAGAAGTAATTTCTTAGATAAGCAAATAGGTCTAGAAAGAGATGGGGCTTTTGTCCTGTGTGTGTGCGTGTGTGTGTGTATGTGTGTTACATCTGAGTCTTATTATTCATACTTAGAATGCTCAGACTCTTGGTTCTTGATTAACAAAAGTTTATTCTATTATATACCATTTTAAAACTATAAAAAACCCCGATTGACTCACTTATTCAGCAAAACATTTTGGGCATCTCTATATGCCAGACACTCTTTTAGGCACAAAAAGACTAGGAAACAAAAGATAATAACCCTTCATCTCCTGGGAACTTACATTCCAGGCAATAAATAATAAGCATAGTGAATAAGGAGATTCCATATTGTGGGGTTGGGGGAAAATGAACAAAGTGATGGAACCCAGAGAGAGGTAGTGAGTAGACACTGGTTGTAATTTTTAAAAAAGTAAGCAGGATTGAGGCTCATTGAGAAGGTAACATTTGAGCAAAGGCTTGATGGAGATGAGAGATACTCAAGGAAGAACATTCTAGAAAGAAGGAAAAGCCCATGCAAGGGCTAGAAAGCAAGAGTATACTTGGGAAATTCAAGCAGCATCGAGGAAGCCGATATACCCGGAGAGGAGTGATCGAGCAGGGAAGTCTAGCAGGATAATGTCAGAGAAGTAAGGTTGGAAGGACAGGAAGGAGGATGGATTATTGCAGCACTCTTTTGACTCTACTGAGATCTTTGGCTCGTACTCGGAGTGAAATGAAGCCTTTTCCAGGGTATCGAGCAACGAAGCCTGTGATCTGACTCGCATTTTAAAAGGATCACTCTATCTGCTGTGTTAAAAGAGACTGTGGTTGTTGGGTAGCAAGTGTAGAATGAAGGAGTTGTTTTAGGAGGCTACTGCAATAGTCCAAGCAAGAGGTTCAGACGAGGATGGTAGCAGTAGAGGTGGTGAGAAGTGAGGGACTCAATGTATTTTGAAGAGTCCATAGGATTTCACGTTATGTCAAGAGTAAAGGATGACCTCGAGATTTTTGGTCTCAGCAGCTGGAAGGATGGAAATGCATTAACTGAGATGGGAAAAACTGTGGGTGAAATAAGATTGGGGAAGAATATCATAACTTCAGTCCTGAACATGTTATGTTTGAAATTATTAGGTATCCTAATGGAGATGTTACCTAGGCATCTCGATGTGTGGATTTCAGATGAAAGATCAAGTGGAAGTATAAATTTGGTATAAATTTTGAATATCTATGGTATTTAAAGTCATACTTCTGGGAGACATAACCAAAGGCGTAAATGTAGATAGAGAGCTAAAGATTGTGCCCTGGAGCATGCCGAAGTTAAGAGACCAGATACAGTAAGAGGAAGCAGCAAAGAAGAAAAAAGAGTGTGTGGCGTTCTAGCATGCAACAAGGAGGAAGGAGTTAATAAGTGTACAGAAAGTCAATAAAAAGTGAGGTGGGGACTGGAATTGACCACTGGATTTCACAACGTAATTCTCCTTGGTGACCTCGATAAAAACTAAGAATGAGAAGAAAACGGTGACCACAGATGTGGAAAACTTGTGTAATTTCTTAGCAAATAAGTATAAAAATTAGAGTGGAAGCTGGTGGGGGAAGTGGAATCAAAATAAGGGGTTTTTTGCTTTTTAAGGTGAGGGAAATAATGATGTTTGTATGACATGCTAGGACCTGTCAGGACAGGACAGAGGGGAAAAAATAATGATGCAGAAAAGAGTATTCCTGAAGCAACACCCTTGAACAAGAGCAGGTGGGATGTGGTGGTTGGGTGGACTGGTTTTGCATGGGAGCATCGACATTCCATCTATGGTTATAGGTGGGAAGACTGAGTAGGTGGAGGCAGATGTGGGTAAGCGGGTAGATGTGACAATGTGAGTCTTTTGAACGCTTCTGTTTTCTCAGTGAAGTAAGAAGCAAGGTCATCGAGTGAAAATGATGAGGATAGAAGAGGAATTTTTCCAAGTGTGAAGAAAGGAGAGGTTAGGAAATAGTTGTTTATGTCCTTGAAACTCAAAGAGAAGTCCTCAGACCAGCAGCATTGGCTGGGAGGTTGTCAGAAATGCAGAATCTTAGGCCTCAGAACTACATTTTAACCCCAAACTGCATTTTAACGGAAGACCCAAGGGCTTCACATGCACATTAACGTTTGAGAGACTCTGATCTGGGCAGCATATCCTAGTGGAAAGAGCATAAAGAACATGAGCTTTTGAGCCAAATAAATTGAATTCCAGCTCCACCGTTCAGAAATCATACGCTTTTCAGGACATTACTTAACCTCCCTGCAAAAGTTTTCTCATCTGAAAATTGGGGAGAACTATTATATTAATCCAGATTAAAGTAATATTATCATAGTAGAAATAAACGTCCTGGTGGTATAGTAGTTGTATTAACAATAGGTAACATTCACCGAGTACTGTATTAGTCAGCATCTTGGCAGGAGACAGAATCCACTCAGATGTTTTCAATAAGTGGTTCTCAACTCTGGCTTCATTACCTTCCAAGCTCGTAAACAGGACGAGTGCCTAGACCCCACCCCAGGCCTGTTGCATCAATCTCTGGGGATGGAGGCCCAGGCACTGGTGGTTTTCAAAAGCTCCCTTGGTGATGATGATGTGCAGGAAGAGTTGAGAGTCACTTATTTAAGTGAATAGATTTTTTAAGGAAGGAACTACTTACAGAGATTTGGGAAGAGTTAAGGAAACAAAAATGGGAGGTTGAAGCACTCAGGGACCAGCAGCAGAGGGAAGGCATTAACCTTCCTGGGCTGTGGGAACAAAGGGAACAGTGTCACTGCAGCAGCAGAGCAAGGGCCACCCGGTGGAGTTGCGTAGTGCAGGGACTGGATTGCTGCCAGAGAAGAAAGCGGAGGGGGCAGGAAGGAAATTCCCTATCCCCTCTCTCCTCCTGCCTCCTGGTTCTGCTTCCTCCCATTGGCTGACCCCAAACTTAAGCTGGCTGGCAAGGGAACCTGGGTGATGTAGTCCTCCACAGAGGTCCCCTTTCCTGGAGAGCAGGCAGGAGAGAAAAGATGGGAGAATGAATAGTGGGAGGAGAGAGGGTTGCCGGGGGTCAAATGAAGAGTAATCGGCACAAGCACTTAATGTGGGCCAGGCTCCCTTCCAAGTGCTTTACATGTATTAACATTTCAGTAAATGGCTTCATTCTTTTTCATTAAAATCCAGTACTTTTTTATTGAACAAGGATATGTTCCAGGTCAATTAATTACTGGAGACAGTTAAATATTTCAAAGGTTTCAGATACACCATCACCAGAAGAGTGATTCTAGCGCCCAAAGCCCAGGATACACATTCTCCAGACCAGCTGGGTACACCTAGTGGATTCTGGATAATCAGCTGGTTGTAGGGGGTAACGTCTGGGTGATGAAACAACTTGTGTTCATCCTAATGACCCAGCTTCCTAATTTGTCTTAGGAAACAGATACAGTGACCCTCAGTTGTAGATCCTGCTAGAATTCCAAGACCCATTACATAAGCTAAATGAAGAAGTCTACAAGATCAACTCTAAAATTTTTGGTTTTCTGTTGAAAGATATATTTTGATAGAATGAACAACAGTCTGGGAAAACAGACAGGAGAGGATAACTGGCTGGAAGGGCAGATGAAGAGTCCCAGTCAGTAAAGACAGCACAAAAGATAATCTAGGTCACATTTTAGACATTGGATTAAGAGATACAAACGACTATTTATAAAATAAATAACAAGGATATATTATACAGCACAGGGAAATATAGCCACTAGGTTATAATAACCTTAAATGAAGTAAGGTCAAATATTTTAAATATTTAAAAATATTGAATCACTATGTTGTATACTTGAGACTGCTATAATATTGTAAATCAACTTTACATCAATAAATTTAAAAAATAATAAAACTATTGGTAAAAAGTTAACCAATAACATTTTAAAAGCTTTTCAACTCAGAAGGGGGAGTTTTACTTATTTTGACCCAGAAAGAGGAGTTGAAATCAAAGCTTTATTGGATTCTGGGTTGACTGTCGGAACATAACGAATGGGAAAATAAGCAACATTAGAGCAGGTAATGTATCAGGCAAGGCTCATCTCTGGCACCAACTGCTTTCCTCTGCAGTGATCCCATTCCACTTATAGATCAAAAAGATGAAACCAGGGAAAGTGAGAACTGGGACTGGGCCCTCGGGCTGGGGGCAGATCTGAGCCATTGATCAGAGGAGCACGAGTGTGGTTAATAAAGGCGTTTCTCCGGGTCCTGCTCTCTAGCACTTCACTTCCTCTGACTCCATTCCCCAGTGCTCTACCAGGGCTTCTATCTACCTGTTGCCTTTAAAATTTGCTATAAAGCATCGCTTTTGCAGAATGTGCTCTCAGGGAGAGCATACTACTTTTTTTTTCAATTGAAGTATGTCGATTTACAATGTTGTGTTAATTCCTGCTGTACAACAAAGTGATTCAGTTATACATATGT
Organism: Leucopleurus acutus; assembly: GCF_964270905.1. Lineage (NCBI taxonomy): Eukaryota > Metazoa > Chordata > Mammalia > Artiodactyla > Delphinidae > Leucopleurus > Leucopleurus acutus. Next base: position 25,449,218 of record NC_139163.1, on the reverse strand, counting down.
ATACATTTTTTATACTCTTTTCCATTATGGTTTATCTCAGGATATTGAACATAGTTCCTTGTGCTATACAGTAGGACCTTGTTGTTAATCCATTCTAAGTGTAATAGTTAGCACCCGCTGGCCCCAGACTCTCAATCCATCCCTCCCCCACTCCTCCTCCCCCTTGGCAACCACAAGCCTGTTCTCTATGTCTGTGAGTCTGTTTCTGTTTCATAGATAAGGTCATTTGTGTCATATTTTAGATTCCACGTACAATTGATATCATATGATATTTGTCTTTCTCTGTTTGACTTACTTCACTTCGTACGAGAATCTCTAGTTCCATCCATGTTGCTCCAAATGACATTATTTCGTTCTTTTTATGGCTGAGTACTATTCCATCGTATATATATACTACATCTTTATCCATTCATCTGTCGATGGGCAATTTAGGTTGTTTTGAGATCATACTTCTTTAAAACAACCTCCCTGCATGTCTGTCCAGTGCAGGTTGCCCAGATGCTTCATTCAAACTTCATTCCAAGTCTTAACTTTCAGAGCACATTGAGAAAATCCTCTTAAAGGTGGGCTTTGGCACATCATTTTATTAGAAGTTTCCAGAGAAAAGAAAAGTCTTCTAGACTCAGACATTCTTTCCTACTATTGTTATCCAAGCACTGTGACGAGTCTATGGGAGAGAGAAATTGCTCTCAAGGTCCGCCCACACTTAAAACTGCTTAGATTGCGTTCACATCCAGATGCTGTGCTTAAAGAGTTAATGATGACTGTGTCTCAGCGCTGGTGATATTTATTTAGCGCGCACTCTAATCCCAGCTGACACTTCCTAATGAGTTGATGGCTGCTGTGGAGTTAAAGCTCCCCCACTCAAGAAGCCTAAACTAGAGTGTCAAAAATGAAACATAGTCCTGATGCTTAAATGGCCTGTATTGATTCTCTAGGAGTCTAACTGCTGTAGTCTGGTGCCAGTCTTCTAATTTGTGCCCTGAAGTGTACAGCCTCACTTGATTTAGATGTCAGAGTAAGGCAGCCCATCAGTTTGAGAAATCAACTGAAACATTCTGGAGAACTGGTCTGGATTTCTTCACCTTGAATTGTAAAAATCATTGCTCTCACATAAACAAGCGGCTAAATATTATTATTCCCATAGACTTTTTCTGTGTGTTTTATCAAAGGAAATGTCCTCAGAGTCCAAGCTTGCTGGATTTTGTGCTTTATCTGTACAGCAAATTCCATCTAGAGAAATTTAATGCCAAAGCTGTAAGATCTGCATTCCTAGAGAATGACTATTTAGGGCATTGTCTTTGAACGTGAAGTAAACACACACTCAGAATGCGTTTGTATGGAGCTCTTTCAGTGGCCAAAATAGTCTCACTATCCCTGGAGTCAAAAGGACTCAGACGCCTTGAAGATGCGGACCATGGCGTCGCCAAAACACCATTGTGTTTTGCTATATGCTCTGCCTCAGAGAAATCATCTACCATTTCCAATGGAGTCAAAGACGGCAAAGAACTAGGAGTGTGGAGGTCAGCCAGATTTCTACTTAACACTGGCAAAACCCAAGAAAAGCTTATTATCTCCTTCAAACTTCAAGTGATAAATTCAAATACTTCGAATTATAATCCAGACTTTAGACACTTTTAAAGATAGAAGAGTCTTCAACCACTCTACGACAAAAGAGACAAAAATTCAAAAAACATAAAGTGACTTCAGCAAGTTAAAGAGCTTGCCAAGAGGTATGGAAAGGACTAGACTTCAAGCCCTGTTCCCCCAGTTTTCTCCAGTAGGTTGACTTCTTGCTAGAATGGTGTGGATTTACTTTAATCTTATAATTTTCCAGGGAAAAAGCGTCTTCACTTCTTTTCTGTTGAAGCTTAATATGGTTACAATGTTCTGAAAAAGTCGTTAGCAAATAGTTCTTCAGATTTTCTGTCTTTAGAAAGCACTCTTTCCCAAGTTTCTCAGTATATGGGTGTCTTTCAGTTTTCTTGAGGCACGGGGTATTTTGATAACTGTTCTTTATTCTAAAATATTTGTATATAAATGCATAGTGTTAGTTTAATCCACACTCTTGGGGGTCAGCAAACATGTAACCAGAAACCCAGAGGCTGCTACAGCTGCTCTGTTAGTCAGCCGTTGAGGTTTTTCAAAATAGAACAATGAGTATTAGAAATGGGGTTTCTTTGTTTAAAGGAAAGGCTAGTCAACTAACATAAAGATACCAGAAATGAGCTCTCCGTAGTGAAATGAGTGGAGCCTCTTCACAATTTATGAATAGGCTAAAATATTTTAGAGACATGTAAAGGGTACAGGAATCCAGCAGGTTCTTCAAATTTACCCTTAATAATGATGCTGCATTCCTGTGTCATTCTGTGTTCAGCCATAGTCCGGAAGGTTGTGCCCACAATGTGTCAATTATATGCTTGACTGTATCTCGCTTCAGAATTCTTTCATCAGCCCCATGTAAATCTTTCCTTCAGAGTGTGGCTAAGGCATCTAAACAAAGAGAGCATATCTGGGGTGACCAAATGTCCCGGTTTGCTCAGGACTGCGGGGTTTCCTGGACTTGAAACTTCAATGTTAAAATTGGGACAGCGCTGAGCAAACTGGGACAACTGGTCACCCTCCTTACTGCGTTATCTGTGAATTGTTATGTGCCTGCTTGCTAATAAATGATGATCTATATGTCACGATTTGGTCTGACACTTGTTCTAATTTTACAGATTTTCTTTTTTCTTTTTTTTCATTTTAACATCTTTATTGGAGTATAACTGCTCCACAATGGTATGTTAGTCTCAGCTTCACAACAAAATGAATCAGTCACACACATACACATGATCCCACACCTCCCCCCGCCTGCGTCTCCCTCCCTCCCACCCCCCCATCCCACCCCTCCAGGCGGTCACAAAGCACCGAGCTGATCTCCCTGTGCCATGCAGCTGCCCCCCACCAGCCATCTACCCTACGCTTGGCAGTGTATATACGTCCATGCCTCTCTCCCGCCCTGCCACAGCCCACCCCTCCTCCCTCCCCATAGCCCCAAGTCCACCCTCCAGTAAGTCTGCGTCTCCACTCCTGTTTCACCCCTAGGCTCCTCATGACATTCTCCTTTCCTAAACTCCATACATATGCGTTAGCATACGGCACTCTTCCCTCTCTGACTCACTTCACCCTGCACGACAGACTCCAGGTCCATCCACCTCACCACAAACAGCCCAACCTCGCCTCCTTCCATGGCTGAGCAATACTCCACTGTACATATGCGCCACATCCTCCCCATTCATTCATCCGATGATGGACACCCAGGTCGCCACCATCCCTGGGCCACTGCAAATAGAGCTGCAATGAACACCTTGGCACACGACTCTTTTTGAATTATGGTTTTCTCAGGGTATATGCCCAATAGTGGGATTGCTGGGTCATATGGTAGTTCTATTTGTAGTTTTTTAAGGAACCTCCATACTGTTCTCCACAGTGGCTGTATCAATTTACATTCCCACCAACAGTGTAAGAGGGTTCCCTTTTCTCCACACCCTCTCCAGCATTTACTGTTTCTAGATTTTTTGATGATGGCCATTCTGACTGGTGTGAGATGATATCTCATTGTAGTTTTGATTTGCATTTCTCTAATGATTAGTGATGTTGAGTATTCTTTCATGTGTTTGTTGGCAGTCTGTATATCTTCTTTGGATAAATGTCTATTTAGGTCTTCCATTTTTTGATTGGGTTGTTTGTTTTGTTGTTATTAAGCTTCATGAGCTGCTTATAAATTTTGAAGATTAATCCTTTGTCAGTTGCTTCATTTGTAAATATTTTCTCCCATTCTGAGGGTTGTCTTTTGGTCTTGTTTATGGTTTCCTTTGCTGCGCAAAAGCTTTTAAGTTTCATTAGGTCCCATTTGTTTATTTTTGTTTTTATTTCCATTTCTCTAGGAGGTGGGTCAAAAAGGACCTTGCTGTGATTTATGTCATAGAGTGTCCTGCCTATGTTTTCCTCTAAGAGTTTGATAGTTTCTGGTCTTAAATTTAGGTCTTTAATCCATTTTGAGCTTATTTTTGTGTATGGTGTTAGGGCGTGATCTAATCTCATACTTTTACATGTAGCTGTCCAGTTTTCCCAGCACCACTTATTGAAGAGGCTGTCCTTTCTCCACTGTACATTCCTGCCTCCTTTATCAAAGATAAGGTGACCATATGTGCGTGGGTTTATCTCTGGGCTTTCTATCTTGTTCCATTGATCTATATTTCTGTTTTTGTGCCAGTACCATACTGTCTTGATTACTGTAGCTTTGTAGTATAGTCTGAAGTCAGGAAGCCTGATTCCTCCAGCTCCGTTTTTTGTTCTCAAGATTGCTTTGGCTATTCGGGGTCTTTTGTGTTTCCATACAAATTGTGAAATTTTTTGTTCTAGTTCTGTGAAAAATGCCAGTGGTAGTTTGATAGGGATTGCATTGAATCTGTAGATCGCTTTGGGTAGTAGAGTCATTTTCACAATGTTGATTCTTCCAATCCAAGAACATGGTATATCTCTCCATCTATTTGTATCATCTTTAATTTCTTTCATCAGTGTCTTATAATTTTCTGCATACAGGTCTTTTGTCTCCTTAGGTAGGTTTATTCCTAGATATTTTATTCTTTTTGTTGCAATGGTAAATGGGAGTGTTTTCTTGATTTCACTTTCAGATTTTTCATCCTTAGCGTATAGGAATGCCAGAGATTTCTGTGCATTAATTTTGTATCCTGCTACTTTACCAAATTCATTGATTAGCTCTGTAGTTTTCTGGTAGCATCTTTAGGATTCTCTATGTATAGTATCATGTCATCTGCAAAGAGTGACAGCTTTACTTCTTCTTTTCCAATTTGGATTCCTTTTATTTCCTTTTCTTCTCTGATTGCTGTGGCTAAAACTTCCAAAACTATGTTGAATAAGAGTAGTGAGAGTGGGCAACCTTGTCTTGTTCCTGATCTTAGTGGAAATGCTTTCAGTTTTTCACCATTGACGACAATGTTGGCTGTGGGTTTGTCATATATGGCCTTTATTATGTTGAGGAAAGTTCCCTCTATGCCTACTTTCTGCAGGGTTTTTATCATAAATGGGTGTTGCATTTTGTCAAAAGCGTTCTCTGCATCTACTGAGATGATCATATGGTTCTTCTCCTTCAGTTTGTTAATATGGTGTATCTCGTTGATTGATTTGCATATATTGAAGAATCCTTGCATTCCTGGAATAAACCCCACTTGATCATGGTGTATGATCCCTTTAATGTGCTGTTGGATTCTGTTTGCTAGTATTTTGTTGAGGATTTTTGCATCTATGTTCATCAGTGATATTGGCCTGTAGTTTTCTTTCTTTGTGACATCCTTGTCTGGTTTTGGTATCAGGGTGATGGTGGCTTCGTAGAATGAGTTGGGGAGTGTTCCTCCCTCTGCTATATTTTGGAAGAGTTTGAGAAGGATAGGTGTTAGCTCTTCTCTAAATGTTTGATAGAATTCGCCTGTGAAGCCATCTGGCCCTGGGCTTTTGCTTGTTGGAAGATTTTTAATCACAGTTTCAATTTCAGTGCTTGTGATTGGTCTTTTCATATTTTCTATTTCTTCCTGATTCAGTGTTGGCAGGTTGTGCCTTTCTAAGAATTTGTCCATTTCTTCCAGGTTGTCCATTTTATTGGCATAGAGTTGCTTGTAGTAATCTCTCATGATCTTTTGTATTTCTGCAGTGTCAGTTGTTACTTCTCCTTTTTCATTTCTAATTCTATTGATTTCAGTCTTCTCTCTTTTTTTCTTGATGAGCCTGGCTAATGGCTTATCACTTTTGTTTATCCTTTCAAAGAACCAGCTTTTAGTTTTATTGATCTTTGCTATCATTTCCTTCATTTCTTTTTCATTTATTTCTGATCTGATTTTTATGATTTCTTTCCTTCTGCTAACTTTGGGGTTTTTTTGTTCTTCTTTCTCTAATTGCTTTAGGTGCAAGGTTAGGTTGTTTATTCGAGATGTTTCCTGTTTCTTAAGGTAGGATTGTACTGCTATAAACTTCCCTCTTAGAACTGCTTTTGCTGCATCCCATAGATTTTGAGTCGTCGTGTCTCCATTGTCATTTGTTTCTAGGTATTTTTTGATATCCTCTTTGATTTCTTCAGTGATCACTTCGTTATTAAGTAGTGTATTGTTTAGCCTCCATGTGTTTGTATTCTTTACAGATCTTTTCCTGTAATTGATATCTAGTCTCATAGCGTTGTGGTCAGAAAAGATACTTGATACAATTTCAATTTTCTTAAATTTACCAAGGCTTGATTTGTGACCCAAGATATGATCTATCCTGGAGAATGTTCCATGAGCACTTGAGAAAAATGTGTATTCTGTTGTTTTTGGATGGAATGTCCTATAAATATCAATTAAGTCCATCTTGTTTAATGTATCATTTAAAGCTTGTGTTTCCTTATTTATTTTCATTTTGGATGATCTGTCCATGGGTGAAAGTGGGGTGTTAAAGTCCCCTACTATGAATGTGTTACTGTCGATTTCCCCTTTTATGGCTGTTAGTATTTGCCTTATGTATTGAGGTGCTCCTATGTTGGGTGCATAAATATTTACAATTTTTATATCTTCTTCTTGGATCGATCCCTTGATCATTATGTAGTGTCCTTCTTTGTCTCTTCTAATAGTCTTTATTTTAAAGTCTATTTTGTCTGATATGAGAATTGCTACTCCAGCTTTCTTTTGGTTTCCATTTGCATGAAATACCTTTTTCCATCCCCTTACCTTCAGTCTGTATGTGTCCCTAGGTCTGAAGTGGGTCTCTTGTAGACAGCAAATATATGTGTCTTGTTTTTGTATCCATTCAGCCAATCTGTGTCTTTTGGTGGGAGCATTTAGTCCATTTACATTTAAGGTAATTATCGATATTTATGTTCCCATTCCCATTTTCTTAATTGTTTTGGGTTCGTTATTGTAGGTCTTTTCCTTTTTTTGTGTTTCTTGCCTAGAGAAGTTCCTTTAGCAGTTGTTGTAGAGCTGGTTTGGTGGTGCTGAACTCTCTCAGCTTTTGCTTGTCTGTAAAGGTTTTAATTTCTCCATCAAATCTGAATGAGATCCTTGCTGGGTAGAGTAATCTTGGTTGCAGGTTTTTCTCCTTCAACACTTTCAATATGTCCTGCCACTCCCTTCTGGCTTGCAGAGTTTCTGCTGAAAGATCAGCTGTTAACCTTATGGGGATTCCCTTGTGTGTTATTTGTTGTTTTTCCCTTGCTGCTTTTAATATGCTTTCTTTGTATTTAATTTTTGACAGTTTGATTAATATGTGTCTTGGTGTATTTCTCCTTGTATTTATCCTGTATGGGACTCTCTGTGCTTCCTGGACTTGATTAACTATTTCCTTTCCCATATTAGGGAAGTTTTCAACTATAATCTCTTCAAATATTTTCTCAGTCCCTTTCTTTTTCTCTTCTTCTTCTGGAACCCCTATAATTCGAATGTTGGTGCGTTTAATGTTGTCCCAGAGGTCTCTGAGACTGTCCTCAGTTCTTTTCATTCTTTTTTCTTTATTCTGCTCTGCATTAGTTATTTCCACTATTTTATCTTCCAGGTCACTTATCCGTTCTTCTGCCTCAGTTATTCTGCTATTGATCCCATCTAGAGTATTTTTCATTTCATTTATTGTGTTGTTCATCATTGTTTGTTTCATCTTTAGTTCTTCTAGGTCCTTGTTAACTGTTTCTTGCATTTTGTCTACTCTATTTCCAAGATTCTGGATCATCTTTACTATCATTATTCTGAATTCTTTTTCAGGTAGACTGCCTATTTCCTCTTCATTTGTTAGGTCTGGTGGGTTTTTATCTTGCTCCTTCATCTGCTGTGTTTTTCTGTCTTTTCATTTTGCTTATCTTACTGTGTTTGGGGTCTCCTGTTTGCAGGCTGAAAGTTCGTAGTTCCTGTTGTTTTTAGTGTCTGTCCCCAGTGGCTAAGGTTGGTTCAGTGGGTTGTGTAGGCTTCCTGGTGGAGGGGACTAGTGCCTGTGTTCTGGTGGATGAGGCTGGATCTTGTCTTTCTGGTGGGCAGGTCCACGTCTGGTGGTGTGTTTTCGGGTGTCTGTAGACTTATTATGATTTTAGGCAGCCTTTCTGCTAATGGGTGTGGTTGTGTTCCTGTCTTGCTAGTTGTTTGGCATAGGTTGTCCAGCACTGTAGCTTGCTGGTCGTTGAGTGAAGCTGGGTGCTGGTGTTGAGATGGAGATCTCTGGGAGATTTTCGCCGTTTGATATTATATGCAGCTGGGAGGCCTGTTGTGGACCAGTGTCCTGAAGTTGGCTCTCCCACCTCAGAGGCACAGCACTGAGTCCTGGCTGCAGCACCAAGAGCCTTTCATCCACACGGCTCCTTAATTTGGGATGATTTGTTGTCTATTCATGTATTCCACAGATGCAGGTACATCAAGTTGATTGTGGAGCTTTAATCCGCTGCTTCTGAGGCAGCTGGGAGAGATTTCCCTTTCTCTTTGTTGTTCTCACAGCTCCCAGGGCTCAGCTTTGGATTTGGCCCCGCCTGTGCGTGTAGGTCGCCGGAGGGCGTCTGTTCTTTGCTCAGACAGGACGGGGTTAAAGGAGCCCCTGATTCGCGGGCTCAGGCTCACTCGGGCTGGGGGGAGGGAGGGGCATGGAGTGCGGGGCGGGCCTGCGGCGGCAGAGGTCGTCGTGACGTTGCACCAGCCTGAGGCGCGCCGCGTGACGTTGCAGCAGCCTGAGGCGTGCCGTGCGTTCTCCCGGGGGAGGTGTCCCTGGATCCCGGGACCCTGGCAGCGGCGGGCTGCACAGGCTCCCCGGAAGGGGGGTGTGGATAGTGACCTGTGCTCGCACACAGGCTTCTTGGTGGCGGCAGCAGCAGCCTTGGCGTCTCATGCCCGTCTCTGGGGTCCGCGCTTTTAGCCGCGGCCCGCGCCCGTCTCTGGACTCCTTTAAGCAGCGCTGTTAACCCCCTCTCCTCGCGCACCAGGAAATAAAGAGGTAAGAAAAAGCCTCTTGCCTCTTCGGCAGGTCCAGACTTTTCCCCGGACTCCCTCCCGGCCAGCCGCGGTGCACTAACGCCCTGCAGGCTGTGTTCACGCTGCCAACCCCAGTCCTCTCCCTGCGCTCGGACTGAAGCCGGAGCCTCAGCTCCCAGCCCCGCCCGCCCCGGCGGGTGAGCAGACAAGCCTCTCGGGCTGGTGAGTGCCGGTCGGCACCGATCCTCTGCGCTGGAATCTCTCCGCTTTGCCCTCCGCACCCCTGTTGCTGCGCTCTCCTCCGCGGCACCGAAGCTCCCCCACTCCGCCACCCGCAGTCTCCGCCTGCGAAGGGGCTTCCTAGTGTGTGGACACTTTTCCTCCTTCACAGCTCCCTCCCGCTGGTGCAGGACCCGTCCCTATCCTTTTGTCTCTGTTTATTTTTTTCTTTTGCCCTAACCAGGTACGTGGGGGTTTTCTTGCCTTTTGGGAGGTCTGAGGTCTTATGCCAGCGTTCAGTAGGTGCTCTGTAGGAGTTGTTCCACGTGTAGATGTATTTCTGGTGTATCTGTGGGGAGGAAGGTGATCTCCGTGTCTTACTCTTTCGCCATCTTCACGGAAGTCCTACAGATTTTCTGTTAATGAGTTTGTTGTGGAAAAACCTAACGGTGCTCACCTATTCCTAACTGTTGCTGCAACCAGTATCTGTTTTTAAAAACCTGATGGGTTTTTGGCCAAATTGATTAAGGTCCCTGTGCAACACGTGAAGAGGGGTGGGAAACACATTTTTCATGTCATACTGCCCTGGATATTTGTGTACCTATACAATTATACAAATACAAACCTACACACTCAAACACAAACACCAACAAAGACAAATGCAAGGAAATCCTCCATAAATAAAGAGTATAAGCAGATGACTCGCAAACACTTACCCTACCATACATTATCTTATGATCTTGTGGTTACAACTATCAAAACCTTAACTCTTTATATTATAAAACTTTGCAAAGGAAGGAAAACTTCATGGATCCATCCAAACAAGGTTTTGAAAGTTGTTCAAAATGACTCAAAATAAATAGCGATGATTACAACTTGATTTCTCATAACACAAAGGATCTCCTTCTTCCTCCTTCAAAAAGATACAATTTGCTTTGCTTCTTTCCTTAAACAGTGATTATTTGCTTGATTTCTGTAACTTCCACAGGAGTTACAGAGAAAGGCAAAAACAAGCACCAAAACAAGTGAATGAATTTTCAAAAAAGAATGCTTCTTATTAGATTTCATTGGCTGAACCTTGGAGACATTTTCACGTTATACCCTGGACAATTTATGTTCTAATGCAATAGCATCACTTATTACATTCTAATCCAACATGGCCTTACTTGATCACTCTAGATGGATTGAAGCTATTTCCCATGATCCAGAGGGTCCTTTTGTTTGCCTGGATCTCTCACTATTCTACTAGTATGGTGTAGAACGTGGAACACTTAGCCCCACTGAAATTGCAGGAATTTTGCTTCAACTCAATGCTATTAAAATTATTACAGAGAAGATATCATGCTACAGGTTTTGTATGTGCTGAAAGGCAGAACGGCTACAGCCGCTCTACTTGCAAATTGAAATCCTAGCTGTGAATTTCAACAAATTAGATGAGTTTAGCTAATTGTCTGTACAGTTCATTATTGATGAGTCACAAATTTTAGCATCTTTCTGGCATTTTCAGACTCAAGGGTATCTTTTTAACAGGTACCTGCTGGGGCTAGACTATATTTTCAGACTCTTTTGCCAAGCAGGTCATGACAAGTCCTAGGTGGCCTCCCATCTCATCATGGGGCTTTTTGTCTAGCTACACTCTGAAAAGCAAAGTTACCAGCTGAGTCACTAATCCAATCTTCTTTTTAGGGTTGGGAAATATATCCCACACCACCGTTCCCAGCTTCATCACAAAATCATAGTCTGCTCTATGCACCTGATCAGTCTCATTTCTCTAATTCACTTAGGCTTTTGAGGATGAAGGAAGAGAGAATTCTGGGAGAGTTTCATACTCAGCCTCCCAGGGCTTATCATCTCAGGGAAACCAAGTAGGATAAAAGGTGAAATCAAGAATTCTCAGTCAATGATTGAGCTGATAAAGAAATCTGGGGCTCTTCGAGCTTTCTCACCCATAGAACTGGGGTTTGGCTACACTTTTAGTATAGGTTTTCAGTGGCAAATTAGGGAAATAACCCTGCATTCTGTGGGATTATTAGGTGGAGATTTGAAGTGGTGTGCATGGCAGAAGATGGGAGGAAAACGGCCCCACCACATACTCTGTTTCCCTACCTCTCCATTGCCCAGCATCAAGATGGAACGAGGGCTATCCACTGCTGCCTGTTAACGACATACTACCTCCTCTTCCATATACATCCCTCAAGAGATGTATTTCCCATTGTCAGCTGCCTGGGATGCTCATTTTACCCAGATTTTACTGGGTTTCTAATATGTGGTGGGACCTATTACTCAATGGGATTTGCTTGGAGTGCCTCATACCAGATATGACCCTGTTTGACTTTGGATTTGGTGAGGAAAAAATGAGCCACCCAGCACACATTGCAGAAGATGACCTTGTTCTTTATGTTTGTAACTCACTAACACATGCCAGGCAGAAAAATGAATCCTCCACCAACCAAGTAACTGCTTTTCATTAACTGGGTCACTCCTTAACTCTGGTGGGCTTAGCTAACTGGAGACTATAAATAATATATGCGCTCAGGTGGAAGCTCTGAGATCTAATTTAATAACACTCAAGTATCTTTTTTTTTAAACATCTTTATTGGAGTATGATTGCTTTACAATGATATGTTAGTTTCTGCTTTATAACAAAGTGAATCAGTTATACATATACATATGTTCCCATATCTCTTCCCTCTTGCATCTCCCTCACTCCCACCCTCCCTATCCCACCCCTCTAGGTGGTCACAGACCACCTAGCTGATCTCCCTGTGCTATGCGGCTGTTTCCCACTAGCTATCTATTTTACCTTTGGTAGTGTATATATATCCATGCCACTCTCTCACTTTGTCACAGCTTACCCTTCCCCCTCCCCATATCCTCAAGTCCATGCTCTAGTAAGTCTGTGTCTTTATTCACGTCTTACCCCTAGGTACTTCATGACCTTTTTCTTTTCCTTAGATTCCATATATATGTGTTAGCATACGGTATTTGTTTTTCTCTTTCTGACTTACTTCACTCTGTATGACAGACCCTAGGTCCATCCACCTTACTACAAATAGCTCAATTTCGTTTCTTTTTATGGTTGAGTAATATTCCATTGTATATATGTGCCACATCTTCTTTATCCATTCATCTGTTGATGGACACTTAAGTTGCTTCCATGTCCTGGCTATTGTAAATAGAGCTGCAATGAACATTTTGGTACATGACTCTTTTTGAATTATGGTTTTCTCAGGGTATATGCCCAGTAGTGGGATTGCTGGGTCGTATGGTAGTTCTATTTTTAGTTTTTTAAGGAACCTCCATACTGTTCTCCATAGTGGCTGTATCAATTTACATTCCCACCAACAGTGCAAGAGTGTTCCCTTTTCTCCACACCCTCTCCAGCACTTACTGTTTCTAGATTTTTTTGATGATGGCCATTCTGACCAGTGTGAGATGATATCTCATTGTAGTTTTGATTTGCATTTCTCTAATGATTAATGGTGTTGAGCATTCTTTCATGTGTTTGTTGGCAATCTGTATATCTTCTTTGGAGAAATGTCTATTTAGGTCTTCTGCCCATTTTTGGATTGGGTTGTTTGTTTTTTTGTTATTGAGCTGCATGAGCTGCTTGTAAATTTTGAAGATTAATCCTTTGTCAGTTGCTTCATTTGCAAATATTTTCTCCCATTATGTGGGTTGTCTTTTGGTCTTGTTTATGGTTTCCTTTGCTGTGCAAAAGCTTTTAAGTTTCATTAGGTCCCATTTGTTTATTTTTGTTTTTATTTCCATTTCTCTAGGAGGTGGGTCAAAAAGGACCTTGCTGTGATTTATGTCAAAGAACGTTCTGCCTATGTTTTCCTCTAAGAGTTTGATAGTGTCTGGCCTTACATTTAGGTCTTTAATCCATTTTGAGCTTATTTTGTGTATGGTGTTAGGGAGTGTTCTAATTTCATTCTTTTACATGTAGCTGTCCAGTTTTCCCAGCACCACTTTTTGAAGAGGCTGTCTTTTTCCACTGTATATTCTTGCCTCCTTTATCAAAGATAAGGTGACCATATGTGCGTGGGTTTATCTCTGGGCTTTCTATCCTGTTCCATTGATCTATATTTCTGTTTTTGTGCCAGTACCATACTGTCTTGATTACTGTAGCTTTGTAGTATAGTGTGAAGTCAGGGAGCCTGATTCCTCCAGCTCCATTTTTCATTCTCCAGATTGCTTTGGCTATTCGGGGTCTTTTGTGTTCCCATACAAATTGTGAAATTTTTTATTCTAGGTCTGTGAAAAATGCCAGTGGTTGTTTGATAGGGATTGCATTGAATCTGTAGATTGCTTTGGGTAGTAGAGTCATTTTCACAATGTTGATTCTTCCAGTCCAAGAACATGGTATATCTCTCTATCTATTTGTATCGTCTTTAATTTCTTTCATCAGTGTCTTATAATTTTCTGCATACAGGTCTTTTGTCTCCTTAGGTAGGTTTATTCCTAGATATTTTATTCTTTTTGTTGCAGTGGTAAATGGGAGTGTTTTCTTAATTTCTCTTTCAGATTTTTCATCATTAGTGTATAGGAATGCAAGAGATTTCTGTGCATTAATTTTGTATCCTGCTACTTTACAAAATTCTCAAGTATCTTTTTGAATGAGTGGAAACTGAATAGTTCAGGGGTTATTCTAACTTCAAGAATGCATTCCTTTTTGAATTTGGCAAGGAGTACTTTGTCAGGCATGATGTCTGAAATTTTAATGACTCACCGATTATAATGGACTTAACCACACATCAGCAAGGCTGCCAGCTTTGCAGCACAACACGCAGCATGCAGCATAATGTGTTGGCCTGTGAATCAGCCCTGTCTCCTCTGTGGTGGCCTTCCTAGACCTGGGATGCAAAATACCTGACTCAGTTTTAATTCCATGCGCTGACTCATTCTAACATATTTATTGTCCCATACAGAACCTAGAGAACACAGTATCCCACCCAGAGGCCAGGTGGGGCTAATTCCCATGTTAGATGCTCCATGGGCTGAATTTTTATCTGCAAACTGCTGTGGATGCTCTAGCTTCTTTTAGAGAGCCTGGGATGGAAGGGGTTCACCACAATTTTTTCAAAGGTTTCCCAGACTGTGTTACAGGCTCCCCAAAAGATGGATATTATAATATACCAATTGGTTTCCCATAGTTTGAAAAATCATGAAATATGTGACCTAAGCCCCAGCCATGTTTGAGCTCTGTACCAAATGTAAAAACCTTCTTTCAAGTTGTGCTGTGTACATATATATATATATATATATATAAAGAGTGAAATAATGCCATTTGCAGCAACATGGATGGACCCAGAGATTATCATACTAAGTGAAATAAGTCAGATAGAGAAAGACAAATATTATATAATATTACTTATATGTGGAATCTAAAAAAATGATACAGATGAACTTATTTACAAAACAGAAATAGACTCACAGACATAGAAAACAAACTCACGGTTACCAAAGGGGAAAGGAGGGGAGGGATAAATTAGAAGTCTGGGATCAACAGATAAACACTACTATATATAAAATAGATAAACAACAAGGACCAACTGTATAGCACACAGAACTATATTCAATATCTTGTAATAACCTATAATGGAAAAGAATCTGAAAAAGAATATATATATGCATACACACATATTTATGTAAAGTTGAATTACTTTGCTGTACACCTGAAATTAACACAACATTGTAGATCAACTATACTTCAATTTAAAAAAAGGAAACCAACACAAAAAAATTAAAAATTTTGAAAACTTGAAACACACACAAAAAAGCTTTCTTTCTCAGTGACTGTCTTTTTCTGCATCTAGGGTGCCTGCACTGACTGTACTAAAACTTAAGCCACATCTACCATTCTATGGATACTTTTTCTTCTCAGAAGCAGGCATGCCCCATGGAAGGTAAGTGACCAATTCATCTTATGCTCCATCCTGTATTCTTAAAAATCCCATTGGTTGGGATAACTTGATACTCTACTCTGTGTTTGGACTTTCTTTTTTTTTTTTTTTTTAACTTATATTAGAAATGAAAGTTGGGGTGTCCCCTAGACTTCCATTTAAAGAAAATTCAATATGCAAAAGTTCAATGGGTTAGTTTGGGAGTTGTTAAATCATTGTTAAAAAGGGTTTCTTTACTTTTCAAGAAAGTCTCTAATAAGATTATTTTATGTATCCAGCAACTTTGGTTTAATTTTTTTAAATTCCACTTTAAAAATTCAATTTCTATAAAGTGTTTAAGAACGTCTATTATTTATGTTGTGATCTAACCAGAATGACATTTCTTTGAACTCAGTGGCTCAATCAAGCAGTAGTACAACCAGAATAAAGCAGAAGTAAAGTATTTCCTCATTTCTGAATTCTATGCTCTTAGGTTAAGTGTGATTTTCCCAGTATCAGGGAAGAGCATTGATAAACATTAAGAAATTTATGGATTAGCAGGCAATGCAACAGAGGCCAATGGAATGGTGACCAAATGAAGCAAAAAGAGACAAATCTCTTTTTAAGTGTCATTGATAAGTCTACTCTGGAATCCTAAAACAAGTCTGGGTATACTGATGCCGGAACAACATAGATTAACTCAAGGGAGTTAAAAAAACAGGAACATATATGATTAGAAAGTGGGAGAGTGATTTATGGGCAAAGACCCACAGAACTAAATACTGTCCATATAGGTTACTCAAGCAGGAGGCCAGGTGTGGACGTGACAGCTCAGTAATTGAAGAATGCAGGAGGGAGAAGAATCTTTGAAGGGGGTAGAAAAAAAGGTTAAGTAGGGGCAATGGAATGGAATAAAATGCCCTTGTTTATGTATTTAAAAGACCCTCAGAGACAACCTTCTGAATTCCAAATTAGCTGAGTCACCACAGTGGTCCCTCAAACTTAAAAAGATCAAAATACCTAACCATAATCCCTTGAAATGATTGTGTTTGCTGCTCAGAGAGGAAAAAATATAGAGAAGAAAAATTCTGGTGAGACGTCGGGAAAATCTTTCCACTTCCAGATGGCAAGAAATATTAGATCATGAAGGTGGTCCCTGAGGAAATTGACAGGCAGCACTGCGAAGCTCTTAAAAATTGGGCTCCCCAAAGCAATAAAAAATCCAGCAGGGAGAGAATGACTGTATTAACACAGAGGTGAAACAGACAGAATAATATCCATCACCTCTCCCCTCCTCAAAACCCCTGGTCTCTGTTACTGTTAGTGCCACCAACTTTTCCCCAGACACCAGGTGCTTTTATGTCCTACCCTCAGGTTAGCCAGCTGCCAACTCCAGTTTGCATACTGCATTTTTTGTTCAGTTTCCTCCTTTCCATCATTACCTTTTTTCAGGTCGCCCATTCCCTCTCACAGAGACAGCTCATAGGAATCCTGAATTCTGCCTTTGTCCCCAGTATCTCACCTTCCTACCCATTTTTCATATCACTATAAGATTTATTCTCCTAAAGTACAACTTTGATTATGTCACCCTCTTGTTCAAAAAACACTTTTCTTAAAAGAAGCATTCTGGCTAATGAATCATGAAGGTATAATAGAGTATTACCACTTTGCAATCCTTAATGAAGTAATGTCTCTAGGCATTGATCATCAACCTACAATCATTAGATGGAGAGCTGAAAGGGAGCTTAATAATGAAAGTTTCAGGCTGACAACATTGGAACGCATTGACCAATTTTAACATCAGTAAAAAGAGAGACAAACAGTACATACTGACAGAAGTATACAATTTCACTTATGAAGAATTCTTGCCAATAAATCAAAACTGAATCTAATCAAATATCTAGATATAACTAATAGTTTACAGAAAATATAGGGACAGAGAACTATGTTAAACTAAACCCTGGTGGTGCAATCAGTAAAATCCAGAATATGGAAAAATTTAAGCAGTCGAGGACCCAGTTTCTTCAACAAATAACAGGCAAGTGAAAAGAATAAGAAATAGAAGATGAATTCATAGACTCAATGAGACTTCCGAGATGTATCAACCAAATGCAATGTGTGGATCCAGCATAAATTCTGATGCAAAAAAACTATTGATAGAATATAGTTTCGGGCCAGTTAGTGATATTTAAAGCCCGCCTGGATACTTGGTGATGTGAAGGGATTCTCGTAAATTACAGGGGGCAGAGGCGGGATTCAGTGACATTATTATAGCTTTCTGGGAAAGAATTCTTACTTTTCACAGATACACACTGAGGTATGACATATTAAGAAAAATGAAATATTATATACAAATTTGCTTCAAAATAATCAAGGGAAAAGGGAAGTGGATGTGGAGTTAGATGAAAGAAAATTGGCATGAGCAACAATTGTTAAAGCTCAGTGATGGGTGCATGGATTTCATGACACTATCTTTTCTAAATTATATATGTTCGAAATATTCTACAATAAAAGGCTTTTTAGAAAGTCTATTGACAAAGAAATTTAGCACATGGATTTTGTCATACCAAGATAACCACTGCACAGAGCCCAATAAAATGCATTGCTTGAGAAGTGGGCTGTTGAAGTGCAGGAACTGGATTTTTTTTTTTTTTAATTCTCCTTCCAGGTGGCAATAGATTTTAAATTTGCTGACTTTCTATTAATTTGGGTGTTTTTTCCTCTATCACACAACTTATAAGTTATTCACTATTTGGTGGCAGCAATGACTGAGAATTTGGTTTTATGGTCGGACCATTTGGTGATGTCTGTTGAAAGGATGACATAGATTTTGTCACTGTTAGATGAGAAACAACAGAGAGTTCGATCTGTTAGTTGTTTTTTTGTTTATCTGTCTGTGAGCTCAAATCAATGAAGAATTTTAGGTCCACTGAGGAAAAGAACAACTCTGAGATCTGGACAGTGATTTTTGTGTTTCCGTGTTTACTTTGACCTATGGCTAAAATGATAAGCTCTCTGTGTGTGTGTTTGTCTGTAATTCAGGAAGATCCTTAATGCTTATTGTTGATTATGAAACGTCTTCCTATCTCCAGAGGGTTTTAATAAATGATTATAATGTATCGTAAGTTAAAGGAGTTCCGTTTGTATTGATTCATAGAGATAGTATTTCCAAAATACACAGAAAATGAGGAAACTGAACTTGTAAAATTTTGAATGTGCTGGACCTTTAAGAAAAAAAAGATTCTTACAGAAACCACCAGCTCAACAATCTTTTTATGTAAGAATACAGGTTCACACAATTAAGATGAATCCTAAAAGAAATCAGCTGTGTTTCTTTTCCCAAGTTTTATCAACATGGAATACAAGAGTACACTGTTATTATAAAATTAGTTTATTTTCTCATGAAGAAACTAATTAATCTGAACTTTCTAAATATTTTACATTGGATTATTTATCAAAAAATGTTACTCCTGCATAATACTTAAGACTGTGAAAATGCTAATTTGTTTTTTGTTTTGTTTTTATTGACGTATAGTTGATTTACAATGTTGTGTTAGTTTCTGGTGTACAACAAAATGATTCAGATTCTTTTTCATTATAGTTTATTACCAGATATTGAATATAGTTCCCTGTGAAAATGTTAATTTGTGTTTAATTACTTTGAGTCTTCATTCTGGAAAACTTTTAATATCATCAGTAATCATATTTTATAGTGTATCAGCTTGAACATAATTTCCAAGACCCTTAGGTAACTTAAAACTTTAGACTTTATATGCAATTGAGTTAATAATGAATAATCATTGGACACCCATATAATTTTTAAGTAAACTACATTTTAAAACATAGATGATTAAGCATAATTTCAAATGCATATACCTTTACTTCTACACTTACAATGCTGTGGAATATCTGTATCTTCGTGTCACATTAACAAACGTGGCTGGTTTTTCCACTGTAAGGATGTGTCTGTAGGAAGGTATGTTGTGTGTTTTCACGAGCTTTGCTAGTCTGCTAAAATGCTTGTATAGAGCAGATAGTTCTCAATTATCTGCCTCCCAGTTTTCTCTGTGAAATAGAAGTTAGTTACTCTGATGAGGTCATCAGTGCTATGAGTTTTGAGGCTGCACTGAAAACAGTGGTGGCAGAGAGGGATGAATATGTAGGCAGAGTAATGGGATGTGTTTTTGTTTACCAATATTAAAAGAGTTTCATCTTAAAACGTCTGGTTGTTCTAGAATGCAGAACCTGAGGAGGATAGTGAAAGACAAACCCTGCATGGATACAGAAAGGTGTAGAAGGTTTGCAGAAAGGAAAGATACCTTTATTTCCCTTAGTTTATAATATTGTGCTTGAGTCTGAAAAGAAGCAATAAAATGTGCTAAAATTTTTATCAAAGCTGGCTCAGTTTTAATGGGTTTATCCATAAGAAAAATTTTCTGTGTATTCTTTGCTGCCAAATGTTATGTTTATGAAAAACTAGAACCCGATTTTCTGCCTGTTACAATGATAAATTAGTTTTAGAGCTCTTAACAACAGGTTATTCTTTACTTTCTGTGTGATCTGACCAGACGGCACAGATTCCATAGCTTATCGTATAATCTCCTTTGAACATATTGTGATAAAAACATTATTAGAAGATGAGCTTTATATAAGTTTTCTACTCTTGTTAAGCTTTTATATTTGCCTGTCTTTGAATAGTGACCCGGTACCACTAATCCAAACACTCATTAAATAAAAAGGAAGAAATAAAAACAAGAGAAAATGATGAATTAGGAAATATAAGGCCAAAAAAGCAACAGAAATAGGAGGAGTCATTTCTTCTCTCTCCCATTTAGGTATGAAGCTATAACTGGTAGCTTCGGGAAAGACATATAGTAAAGAAAAACAATTATTACATATGAAGAGAGCCTACTTGCATTTTGAAAGAGAATTTAAAAACAATAGTAGACAATAATACTATTTAGTTGTTTATTTCCTAGTCAGTATGCATGTGAGTGGAACATTTATTTCAAACATTTATCTATGCAGTAATACTTTATGAAGAGTCAAGAGAAGGCCCTTGGCAGTGTTCTGGGGGGACGGCACACATAATTACTCCCAAGTACTATCACCAACATTATATAGAGCAACAATGTAGATCATCAAATTCACATAACAGTCTGTTGTTTTGCTGAGTTTTCCTGATGCAAGTTAAAGGCAGATTTCGTTATAGAAAAAGAAAAATAAATTTAAAAGAACTCAGTATTTTCATGGTGACTTAAAGTTATAGCAAATTTCTAAAACAAACACATCAGTCTACTTACGTACAGTTTGGTACATCATTGTCATGGCCATGGCTAGAAACAATTGTTTTGATAAATACAAGCTTTTCACAATAATTTATTACACATATGCCATACTAGACCCCTGAAATGATACAAAAGGAAACAAATCAGGTTTCTTTGAGAGCTGGAGAGATCTTGAAGATTCTCCTCAGCCACTCATTTTATAGAAAAAAAATGAGGTCCAGAAAAATTAGGCAACTTTTCTAAGGCTGTGTAGCTAGTTTTTAACAAACTCCAGGGCACTGTCCATTTTATCCACTCAAATATGGGAGTGGGAGCTATATACGTTTTTGAGACAGTTTACTCCAAAAACTTAATTTTGCTCTTTTGAGAAATTAAAGAGATACGACATAATATAACAATCATCGCTACTCTCATACTTCAGAATTGGCAACTGTCAGCCTATTTCTTTGTATTTGCTGCTAGTCTATTTTCTTTGATACAGTTAAACCTTACTAAAATAAAGAATTTGTTAAATACCATTCCAAGTGCTACTTCCTCCCCCTTTCCCTCAGGATAAACCAGTGAGCTGGGTTTAAGAGGTAAACCTCTAGCCCAGCACCGTCCACGAGAAGTATAATAGGAGCCATATATGTAATTTTGAAGGTTTAGGAGCCACATTTTAAAAAGTAAAAAGAAACAGTGGAATTAATTTTAGTAATATATTGTAAATTACCCAATATACTCAAGCTATCATTCAGCAGGTAATTGACATTAAAAAAGGATTAATGAACTATTTTTCTTCATTTTTTTACACTAAGTCTTCAAAACCAGTGTGTAGTTTATACTTATAGCACATCCTACTTAGAATTATCTGCTCAATAGCCACAAGTGGCTAGTGGATAGGAATTGACTAGCCCAGGTCTCACCCGTTTTTAAAGTGGCTTCATATATATAAATATATATATATATATATACACACACACACATATATATGCATTTACTACATACAGTATTGTCTCTGTATTGTGAGTTAAATTTACGTAAGTGGTGATACACTGTTGGTATTATTTTCTACTTTAAGATCTATTTGTGATCATGTGTATAAGTCAGATTGATATATTTAAGCTGCCATATTGTATTTTTTGTGTGAATATAAAGAATTTGATATATTCATTCCTCCACTGATATGCACTTAGGTTGTTTCCAATCTTTTGCCTTTTATGGATAGACATGCAATGAACGTCGTTGTACCTGTCTACAGCCTCTTACTTTTGCTGGCTAGGAGAGAGATGCTGAGAGAAATTAAATACCAAATGTCATATACCAAAAAGGGACATGACTATATTATTGCTGACTTTAAGGAACTTACAGAATAAGAGATTTTCATTTGAGAGGTAGTACAATCAGAATCACTTGAATAACTTTTCCAAATTAAACAGCTCTACTTTTTCATAGCTACCCCAAACCCTAAGCCCTCACACCAGGTGAGATCTGCTAGAAGGTAGGCGATGACATTGCTGAACTTTATCTGAGCCCTGGGGTTTGACAGTCAAGAAGTCTGCCCATTCCTTTATATTTTGGGGAATGGCTAACCATGAAGGACAACAGTGCCCTCACACAGGCAAGATAAGAGTGTCCGCCCTTGTGAATCCCATGAGACTTACTGTCCATCCTTTCTCATGACTCCCTCCTTTACTTGTCTCTATAAAACTTCAGGTTTCCTCCATCTTCTTTGAAATATTCCTCTTTCATGAAAATTCACCCTATTACAACAGCCTGAGTAAAATCATCTTCATTTCATAGTACATTTGTCTTTCACAGTTTTGGTGCCCTAACTTGAGCAGGCTTGCACCCTGCTTTCAGATGCCCATTTATTCCACCCAGGCCAAGAGGCTCTTTGGAGACCTTTGGGCTCCATTCCTGACTGGTGTCCCCAGCAGTGTCTATCTCCTCATGCCGTGCCCTGCACGCTTGTCCATTGGTAGCGTGGCAAGAATTTGACTTTGCTTCTTTCTGAGTAGTCACTTGATTTCCGGTTCTGGCTTCTTTGGGTTTCATGGTCTGACCATTTGGTGATCTCTGTATATGAATGAATGATTTATAGAGACCTTCTCCTTGGGTAAGAGACAACAGATAATCCAGTTTGTTAGTCTTTTCTGTTTGTGTACCTGTCCATATTGAGCTCCAATAAATTAAAAATTCGTACCCACTGTGAAGAGAACAGCTCTTTGATATGGATCAGTGAGTTTTGAAATTATGTGTTTATGCTTGACTCATGGGTGAAATTTTATTTTTTATTTTTTTATTTTATTATTTGTTTTATAAATTTATTTATTTATGGCTGCATTGGGTCTTCGTTGCTGTGCACGGGCTTTCTCTAGTTGCGGTGAGTGGGGGGCTTCTCTTGTTGCGGAGCACAGGCTCTAGGCACGGGGGCTTCAGTAGTTGTGGCTCGTGGGCTCTAGAGGTCAGGCTCAGTAGTTGTGGTGCATGGGCTTGGTTGCTCTGCGGCATGTGGGGTCTTCCTGGACCAGGGCTCGAACCCGTGTCCCTTGGATTGGCAGGCGGATTCTTAACCACTGTGCCACCAGGGAAGTCTCATGGCTGAAATTTGAGAATTGAAGCTTTTGGTGTCTCTGTGCCCGCACGATTATGCCCAGGTAGTTCAGAAAGTCTTTTACCTCTCATTGTGTGAGTGTGTAATATTTCTCTACCTCAAGATGGTATTACTAAATTAGGTTATAAGATTTCTTAAAGGAGCTCTATTCTGATGGCTTAATGATAAATCAGCATTATATAAACTGAATATTCCTAAAATTCCCAGAAGTTAAGGAAATTGAATCTCAAATACTTTCAATGTACTTGACTTAAAAATATCTTTACAGAAACCAACTTGGATATGTTTTAGGAATTCAAGTTTACATAATTTGGATACAGTTTTGGCAAACAAGACTAATTTAATATTTTAGGTTTAGTAAAAACAGCTCCATCTTCTCTGATTTATTAGGGTTAATCATAATATATACATAGATTTTTATTCTACCTGGGAATGTTCTGTGCAAACTTATACAGGTTTACTGATTGATTAAACTAGCATTACTAATGCTTAAGATTGTGAATGTTTATAATTATGAAAAACATAAATTTGTGTTTAACCAAATAAAGTCATTATAATGACAAGCTGTATTTCAACAGTAATTATGTTTTGTAATATGTGGACAGGAAGATAAGTTCCAAGATCTTTAGGAAACTTAAAACTTTAGATTTATACTCAATTGAGTTGATACATATTAATTGAATACCTAGATCATTTCAAAGTAAGGTGGAATACTGAAACATTAATATATAAGCATAATTTTAAGTTTATATACTTTTCTCCTCTTATTTTATATGTTATAGAGAAACTATATATTTGAGTCTGTCAGTGAATATGTTCGTTTTTACCACTTTGAGAAGTTGTGCTGTGGGTATATGTAAGACTATAGATGTGTATCCATGAGTTCAGCTTGTCTGCTGAAAAGTATTGGTGTGTGACAAACAGTTCATGGTTATCTGCCTCCTAGTTTTCTCTGTGAAACAGAAGTCACTGTAGTTAAATAATATGTGTGTGCGAGACTCTACCAGGAGCAATAGTGGTAGGAGGTACCACTTTGTGTTTAAGGTGTGCAGGATGTGTTTCTGTTAAAGAAGAAGAGAGTGTTTCTGTCCTAAAGTAAAATGACTGGTAGGGGAAATCTTGCAGGACAGAATCTGAATGGCTGTAGAAAGTTCATAGAAAAGGAATTTTATTTACCATGGGTAATAAAGCTAAGGTTTGATGGTTTATTTATATTAAAAAGAGCTTGTGTTTACATTTGTTTTATCAAGAGATTGTAAAATATTTCTTTTTTTTTTTTCTTTACCATTCTGGGTAATCTGATAGAATGAAGAAGAATGATACTCTTCTTGAACACAAAAAAGGGGCTGATGATACAGAACTTTAATCCTACACCCCTTTATGTTCTAGGGAATGGCTAAGCACAAAGGACCACCCTGCCACTTATATTCCAAAAAAAGAAAGGCCTCCACCCTCTTCTCCAATCCCATAAAACTCACTGTCCATCCTTCCTCATGACTCTTGTTTACCTACCTCTGTAAATCCCAGGTTTTCTCCCTCTTCTTTGAGAACCTTTATTAATGAATGGTCCCCCTTTTGCAGTAATCTGAATAAACTCATCTCCTTAATCATCCAGGGTTACAAACCTTAAATTAAGTGACCGCGACAAATTAATAAATGTAGCAAGCAATGCATGTAAAAATAAGATGACAAAATGGTATATTTTGTGATGACTATAGAAATGAGCCTCAGAAAAAGATATGAAGGTGAGGTGAGGAAGTTTAGGCCACTGGTAGCCCCCAAGAAAACCAAAATTATCCTCCATATGGACCACTCCTAGGGAAGGTCTAAAAGAGCCAGAAACAAAGAAATTATTACTGAAGTTCCAACACCTAATTAGACGTTTTTAAAATATCTGAAATAATAGCCTTTAATGCAGGTTTTTCCACGGTATGAGCTGGAATTTTTCATTGAGAAAGTATTTACTAAGCTCCAAAGGGCTGATAGCCGTGGAGGACTCATAGCAGAGCCTTTATGTTGTGAAACACAGAGTAGGGAATTATAAGTAATGATCCAAGAGCAGTTTCCTGCCCTAAGACACAAAGGTTCACCCAGAGTAAGAAGAATCAGGGGATCAGGAATAATGCTCTGATTGATTCAATCCCCAGGATGATACCTTAGAATGAATCCACAGTTGAGGATGGATTACATAAGCATTGATAGAAACTCTGGGTCCTAGAAGAGAAAGCACATTTCCTGGACTACCAGGATGTAGCCTGGGGAAGTCCAGGCATCACAGAAGAGTGCCAAGTCAACGGAAGCTGGGGCTGGTATCTGAGAGGCACAGCATGGATGTGAGCGCCCCAGTGTGGTATGGAAAATGCAGGTGAGAATTCCCCAGCCCCCAAAGAGGGCTACTTTCCTGTTGAGCAGAATGTAGTCTGGGGTCCAGGCAGGGGTCTTGACAACCACAGTAGATGCAGCAGGGCCAGAAATGGACACCCAAGACCAGGTGAGATACGTGATAGTCAAAGAGAACACAGTGTAGCACGTGGGCCAGACAGCCCTCATCGATCCCAGAACCATAATTCACAGTAAGTCAGCTGCCTTGGAATGTGTAAAAGCTCCAGGAAGAAAGGCAGCGAAGTAGAGAAACTTCTGGATTGATTCAGTAGGCACTGAAAGATGCAGTTTTTATCTAGAAGAAAATTAATAACTGAATTGACATGATTAAGTTTTGCTGCCTACCTGGTGGAAACGGGTACTTCCAAGCTACATTAAGTTCGTTGTTTTTTTTTTTTTAAATCACATCTTGCATATGTGAATGTGAAATGTTATAGCCACTGCAAATTACAGGTCGAGAGAAACTATCAGGAAAGAGAGACTGTTTTTGATCGAAATAAGGTTAATCATAGCATAGGAGTGACTCTCAGAGCTTTCTGAATCGTGATCCCAGATAAAGGTCCAGGACAAAGGAATTTTATTTTAAGAAACAGCATGATACAAGGTTCATAGTACTCTTCTCTAGGAGAGGAAGAATAGAAGAAACAAATGATGGAGGGCTCAGTTGGACCATATCCTGGTCCATATATGACTCCAGGATCACCAAACAAACCTCGGTAGATGGGGTGCCTTCCTGAGTAGATAACCTTACCAAAAACATTGTCCTAAATATAGGGTTGGCATTTTCCAGACAGTCTAGACCAATGATCTACACATGTAGTTCTATAGATAGGAGTGCATCTGTTGATGCACTAAGATGGGGCAGAAAATTTGAAATTCAGTGTAATCCTTGGAAATCCAGGCTGTCTGATTACTAGACCCATGCAGATAAAAGATCACAGTTCTTGGCCAAATAAACATAAATAAGAGAGCTGTCTGGTTTATAGACTGTCCCCTGGATCCTTGGTTTACCTGAATGTGTTACTGAAATTACCCTTGAATTTTTGTGTAAATTGGAAAATAGGTTGGGTTTTTTGTTAGTTTTTTTTTTAATATATCTGAACGAACACACACACACACACACACACACACACACACGCACACACGCGCACACACGCACACACGCACACACACACACCCCTGCATGTTGTGGAGGCTTCTTCATTGACTTCAAGCCCCTCATGTTCGCTAGATCTTGATCTATAACACCTGCTCTTGGAAAAATCCTTCACACTGAAACACTAGATTGTAAATTGGTAACCGTTTGAAATGCACATCTCTTAGGAAGGGGCAACCCTTTAACAATCACCAAATGTGAAACTGAAGGAAGAAATGCTAATAATGAAGTAGCAGGCTGCATACAAGTGGATGAGAGAAATATCTGGGGACTGTACCCCTCACCTGACCTACTTGTAATCATGCTACCCAATTGATAACCTCATCTATGAATAAGTTGGACCCGATAGGATCAAGAAACATTTGTCTGGTTAGGGTTCAAAGTTAAGCTTGTTGGGAATGAAGGGAAAAGGGTAGTGCATTTGATGGAAGCTTGGAAATATGTACCATAGAATATAGTAAGGAGTCAACTGGTACTCGTGATCATTTCCGAAACGGAAACAGAACTTTAAGAAACAGTTCTTTATGCAAAAAGCAGGATAGATTGGAAAGAGCAGTTGTTGATGGCAGACAACCTAATATAGCATGTTTCTATTGGTGCATCTATAAAATTCTGTTGATAGACCCTCCATGAGTCAAGTCCCTTGGTACAGGCAAGGCAGGCTTTCTTCCTGATAGAAAATTCCATGTCTGTGTTCTCTTGCCTAATGATGGCTTAGCTACAAGTATCCAAACTTCTGTGAGAATCTTGACGGGAAGAACTTATATTTTACTGAAGAGGAAAAAGATTCTGTGGTACCAGCAACAACCCTGGTGGCGTAAGACAATACAACAGCAGCCCTGGGAGATGGGTCCCATCGTATCATCAGAACACCAGGCTGCATCACTTTTGCTCTGAGCCTCCTGCTTGTCTTTCTTTTCTTTCTCTGTTTGAATTACACTGGGAACCCAGTGCTGTTAAAAGGCACTCAATCTGAGCAGCCGCTGGCAAAGATGTATAGGATCCTGGTGCAGGCTAATAATTAACACGCCGAGCCTGCTAATACGCTCGCCCCTTCAAACCCGTATCCTTGGATCATTTGTTCACATTATTTGGAGGCGAGGTTGAGAGCTTCCTGGGGGAAGGTCAGAGCAGGACCCTGGCAGCAGGCAGCCATGCTCAGACTCTCTGCCTTGTCCTGCACAGTCAGTTCTGAAGGGTCAGAACTTGTACACATTCTCAGCCAAGCACAAAACCCTGACTATTCCTGGTGCGACTCTTCTTAGCAAGGAGTTAAATGAATATCTTGTGTTTCTGGAGCATAACCTTGGGGGTCAGGAGAGTCTCAAGCACCTTTCTAAGAAGCTTTTGAAGTACTTATTCTAACACCTACAGTTTCTCCGTATGAGATCAAGACTCCTAGCTGTGTGACTTCGGACAGTTATTTAACCTCTCTGTGCCTCAGTTTCCTCATCTTTAAAATGGGAATAATAATAGTACCTACATCATCGGGTTGCTGTGACATTTAAAGACATTAATGTAGTTAATGCATTTAGAACAGTGCTTGGAACAGACTGAACTGCGTATGGGTGTTTGCTCTTAGTAGGGCATTTGTTACTATTAGGAAGAGAATTTGGGTAATTGCTATTTTCTCAATCTCCTTTCATTTCTAGAAATGTTCAATCACCCCACAAGTTTTGTTGCTCCCAAGCAGATACTGGCATCCCGAGTATCTGCTTGAGCGGCCCATCCTTTAGCTGGACTCTGAGTCCCAATAGATTGCCGTGCAGAAGTACTGATGTAAGAAATAAGTAGTTAAGCAAGACAGAAGGTGCCCTATCTTTCAGAGCATGGGGCACTGAAACGGATATACAAAGCCAGTAATCCTTTCACGGGTGCAGGAAGGATTGGGAGAAAATCACTGGTGGTGGCAGGGTGAGGCAGAAGTGAAAAATCAAGAGGCCATTTATTATGAGAAAATACACCCAAACCTGCATATTCAAATACTGACGACATATGCTTCGCTTGAAAGGCTATACTCTTTTTCTCAATGCTGCTGCTATATTTTTTAGAAATTTTGGAAATGTGGGCATTTTCAGAAACCCCAATTAGAAAGCATTTATTGAAAAGATCACTTTTATTTTTTCACCCTTACCTCTGTTGGGCAGAGGGGCTGTCCGCTGTATTCACTGGACTTAGCTCTGGATGTCCTTGGGCTATTTCTAAAAAGCCAAAGGATGAATGAAGTGGTACTTCCACCACTGAGGCTGTCTGAATCTCAGTTCTGAAAGTGGCAGCAGCATTTGAGTAAGGACATTTAATTTGTATTTTAGATTGTAATATTGAATTTCTTGAATGTTTGTTAAGAAAATGAACTGCATTACTTTGCAGTCATATTTGCACCCTTGGATATTATTAAATGGCTGTACAGTTGACCCTCGAATGACACGGGGGTTAGGGATGTTGATCCTCTGTGCACAGTGGAAAATTCCAGTATAACTTATAGTTGATCCCCGGTATATACACTCTTCCTCCATATCCATGGTTCCGCATATGTGGATTCAGCCAACTGCAGAGCGAGTAGTACTGAAGTATTTACTACTGAAAAATATCCTAGTATAAGTGAATTCTAGTATAAGTTCAAACTCACGTTGTTCAAGGGTCAACTGTATTTTCTAGGTAAATCTAACTCAATGGCTCACGATCCTGCCTAGAAAAATGAACAAAATACAATTAACCAGGTATTTATTTCACAGCAACAGAGTACCTTTTAAGGGAAATATTTGCAAAGTAATTCTGAGTCCTTACTGTGTGTATGAAAACCATCAGTATCAAAGTTGGCAAATAACACAGCTGCCTGTTAAGAAAGTGTTTAAGAAGCTATTTCTATTCTCTCCTTTGTAGAGGCTAATTTATCCTTTGTACTACCTTCCTTGATAAGAATGGAAATGTGCTGCTCTGGGAGTGCTGACTGCATCACAGTTAAGTCATTTGTGACTACTAAATGGTTTGCATCCTAGCAGGACCGAAAGGTGTCAAAATTGCCTGTGCCCACACATTTCTCGACTGCAGAGATTCTGCTCAGTTGGCTCTTATGTATTTGTCTTTAGAGTTTTCACCTCTGATGAGGTAGTGAGCCAGGGTTTGTCTTCAAATTCCGATAGGTATGAGTTTGTGGAAACAAACAAGCAGGGCATGTACATTGAGATGGCAGACCTCAGGAAAATTACAGGGAAAATCCACATCTTCTCATGCCCAACACCTAGTCTAACTCTGGAAAGTGTCAAGAGCATGCATCCTGTAGAGACTGCTGCACAAGCATCTGGTTGACCCCTGGAATGGCTAAACACTAGCCAGAGAGTAGGAGACGCTGCCTCAAGCTGATACTGGGCTAATTTTAGACCCTGGATATAAGAAGGGGAATCGGTCAGTTTCATTAGTAGGTTGTATATTACGGTCTTAAACCGGGTTCTCCCAGACGCAGACCTTGAATGAAGGACTTGCGTGCATGTCATTTCTTTGGGAGGTACTTCCAGGCAGGACCCTTAGGAAAGTAGGGAAGTGAAACAGGAGGCAAGGAAGCCAATAAAGGGCACACTGATGAGCGGATTACTACGGGGAGGAAGTGGGGCTACATCCATGGGGGTTTCTGGGGGACTGCAGGG
The DNA here is from genome assembly GCF_964270905.1 of Leucopleurus acutus. NCBI lineage: Eukaryota > Metazoa > Chordata > Mammalia > Artiodactyla > Delphinidae > Leucopleurus > Leucopleurus acutus. The sequence continues at coordinate 25,419,076 of NC_139163.1, read as the reverse complement.
AGCACTTCTCAGAGTTGGAGTGAGCTAGCTGGGGTATCTGCCCACTCACTCCCTTTAGTTATTAGTTGAAGGTTGTTTTGGGGAGCCTTAACTCCCTAGCTCGAATGGTCACAGAAAGCCCTCAGGCAAAGAGTCGAAGGTGCTTGCCTTCGGAAGTCCTGGGGAATGGTGAGCTCCAAAAGGAAAAGGGCTGTGGACAAAGATACACAGAGTTTGCTACAATTATTACCCTCGTTTCAGAAATACGGCAACTGAGGACCAGAGAAACTCAGTGTCTCACCCAGTTACTTGGGGATTATGAATATGCTAGCAGTAGACTCTGCTAGACACTGTCACTATCCCCTCAAAATGTGTTTTTCATGGTGGAAAAGGATGAATCCATTAACTTCTCAAGGTGTTTCCTTATTAACACATTTACTCCTCCTGGTCAGGAGTTATGTTCATCTCCTCATTCTGCTTTCCTTTCCATTGTTAGCTCTCAGCTCATCAGCTTTCCCCAACTTGTGGAACAGTCAACAAAGGTCTTCAAAGTGCATTTTCTCTGCCTTCTTATGGTATCACTCCCCCCGCCCACCGTTTTAACTCACCACCTCTATAAAGACCATATCTCCAAATAAGGTCACATTCTGAGGCACGGGGTTAGGAGATCAGCATATGAATATGGGGGTGATACAATTCAAGCCATAACAGTACATATCTGAAGAAGTCAATTAGACCCATAGAACTAATCGTTTATGTTAAATTTAGGGATAATCTTCATTTTTGTGGTATTTCAAACGATTACCATATTTTAAAGAATTTGGCATTTTGAAATTCTGAAAGATTAGCCTTACGAGTAAAATGTAAACCATGTAACTGAGTCACTGATTTTAGATTTGGAATCTTAAGTTGAAAAGTATGAGTCTTTGGCTAAGTTTGTAAATAATATTAGAATGTTTTAAAGAACTTGAGATTCCCTATATTTTAAAGTATAATTTACTAGATTTATATGCAATGTCAAAGTTTCTGGGAAAGTTTTGCTTGTTGAACGTTTATTTTAAAATATGTAAAAATAGAATCTATTATGTTACATTTATAAATGAAGTTTAAAACATTTTAAGAGAGTGTAGCCAAGTTTGTAAGTGGGACAGAATATTTAGGAGAATGTAAAAGTATTAATCAAAGTTCCCTTGGAAGTGATTGTTGAATTATAACTATAATTAAACTTATAACTAAATAACATTTTTAACTAGACTTATAACTATAATAGACTAGACTAGACTTATAACTATAATAACATTTTTTTTAGGTTGAACTTAAAAGTTTATTGGAAAACTACGTTTTTCAATTTTTCACTTTAATAAGTTGAATATTGATTTTTAAAAAGCAGCCACCAATAGTATTTTTTTGTGCATCAGTCTGCCTTCAAGAACACAAAAATCTATCGGTGTTAAGAATATCATGTGAAAAAGCACTGCCTCTTTAATTTAAAATTATATTCTTCTCTTATTACAAAAGCAACACACACCTATTATAGAAACATTTGAAAACATTTTTAAAGATTTGAAAACATTCATAAGAAAAAGATAATAAGACGAAAATTATATCATCCAAGAGATAATTTCAACAATAAGCATCCTTGAAGTAAATGTCTGCATATGTCAGTGTTCTCAGTGTGTGTTTTCCAGATCAGGGCAGCGGGTAGCACCTGGGAACTAGTTATAAAGGCAAACTCTCCCTCTTCCCCTGATGCCCCAGACATACTGAATACAATTCTGGGAATGGAGCCTAGCAATCTGGTTATCACAGTGAATCCAGTTGATTCAGTTGTATGCTAAAGTTTGAGAACCACTCATACATGTCATAATTGTATACTTACAGGATAAGTACCTAGGAGAAATATTGTTTGGCCAGTGGAGTATTTTTAGTTTAGTTTTTTTTTTTTTTTTTTAACTAAACCATAGATTTTATTTAGATTGCACCAGTTTTTCCACTAAAGTCCCTTTGTCTTCTGGGATCCAGTCCAGGATCCTATGTTACATTCAGTCATCACGTCTCTTTTGTCACCTCAGGTCTGTGGCAATTTCTTAGGCTTTGTTATTTTACAAGACCTCAGTATTTTATTTTATTTTATTTTGTTAAAAGTGTTGAAATTTTTATTGGGATTGCATGAAATCTACAGCTAATTTTAGAAAGAACTGTCATTTTTACAATGTCAGGTCTTCTAATCCATGAACACAGGATGTCACTCTATTTTCAGTCTTTAATTTCTCTCAATAATTTTTCCAATAGTTCCTAAACAATATCATCTATAAATTTTATTTTATGGGCTCTGTGGATTTTTTAGTTTTTAAATTTTATTTATTTATTTTGGTTGTGCTGGCTCTTAGTTGCATGCGGCACGTGTGCTCCTTAGTTGCGGCTTGAGGGCTCCTTAGTTGCAGCATGCAACTCTTAGTTGTGGCATGCATGTGGAATCTAGTTCCCTGACCAGGGATCGAACCCATGTCCCCTGCACTGGGAAGCGGATTCTTAACCACTGCACCATCAGGGAAGTCCCAAGACCTCAGTATTTTTGAAGGGTATTTGTGAGGTATTTGTTGAATGTCCCTCATTTAGGGTTTGTCTCATGTTTTCTCATGTTTAGATTGGGGTTATGAGTTTGGGGTATCAGAGAGGTAAGGTACTCTTCTCATTGCATCATATCCAAGGGTGCATGATATCATCATGATTTATCCCTGGTGATGTTAACCTTGAGCACTTGGTTAAAGCAGCATCTGTCAGATTTCTCCACTGCAAAGTTACTATTTTTCCTTTTCTCTGAAAGCAAGTCACAAAGTCCCGTCAGCACTCAAGGGGAGGAACATTAAGCTCCACCTCCTAAAAGGGGGTAGTACCTGCATATATAGTTTGGAATTGTTCTCTAAAAAGATTTCCTCTCCCCCACTGATTGACTGATCAGTTGATGTCTATCAGTATGGATTCATGGTTATTTATTTTGTTGTTCTTTGGGTTATAATCCAGTACAGTCTTTATTTATTTGTTCCTCATTTTGTTCTAGCTTTGGCCAACTCTTTCAGGTTGGTTCCTAGTTATTTTTTCCAGCTTTACTGAGGTATAATGGACAAATAAAATTTTAATATATTTTAAGTGTACAATGTGATAAGATGACATCTCATAATATGCATATACATTATGAAAGGACTCCCACCATCAAGTTAATTAACACACCCATCACCTCACATAGTTACCTGTTTTTGTTTTCAGTGAGAATACTTAAGAGCAACTCTCTTAGCAAATTTCAATTATATAATACAGTGTTACCAACTATAGTCACTATGCTGTACATTAGATCCTCAGAACTTATCCATCTTATAACTGAAAGTTTTACCCTTTTACCAACCTCCCCATTCCCATCTTCTTCCGTCCTCATGACAACCACCAATCCACTCTCTGTTTCTATGAGTTCAACTTTTTCCCCCTAGATTCCACATATGTGATACCATGCAGTATTTGTCTTTTTTCTGTCTGACTCCTATGTCTTTTGTTTATTCTTTCTTACTTTCTGACACCACAAGATGCTCCAAACTTCCTATCTTATATTTTCCCATAAAAGAATTGTAATTTTCCCAGCCCTATAATCAGTCATTTCTCCATGGAGCCTTGATTCCTTTAACTGGAAAATTGTATTTAGTAACCAGGATCTGGGCACCAGGTGTATTTGTTGCCATTAGGGTATTACTAATCCTAGGGCTTCTGAGTGGGAAGAGCTAGGAAATAGATACTTTTAAAGATTCCAATATTTTGCCAAATTGCCCTCTAATTTTTTGTCTAGTTTACATTATGCCACTAATGTATGATAGAGCAAATTTTCCCATATCTTTGTCAAAAAAATTACTATGATTTATTTTAACTTTACCAATTTGGTACTTTTTTAAAACAATGGTATAACCATGCAATTTTTATTTCTGTGCCAGTTAAATATTTTCCATATACTTACTTGGTATTTTACTTTCTCCTTTCATATATTTTCTCTTTGTGGCATTTTCTTAATATATATTTTTTAATTGAAGTATAGTTGATTTAAATGTGTTAATTATTGCTGTACAGCAAAGTGATTCAGTTATACATATATATACTTTTTTTTATTCTTTTCCATTATGGTTTATCATAGGATATTGAATATAGTTCTTTGCGCTGTACGGTAGGACCTCGTTGTTTATTCATTCTATATATAAAAGCTTTCTTTGTGGCATTTTCTCATTCATTTTTCTACTACTGGTTATTTTCTAACTACAGTAAAAGAAAATATTTAAACTTACGCTATTCAGATGTTAAAATGACAGAAAACAAACATACTAATAGCCACATCTAGTAAATCTCATGGCTTAATTATATTTAGGGAATGAATGAACAGCCATTTGGCTATCTTTTTGACCTGAAGCTCACCTGAAAAGACAATTGTTAGAACAGGCTCCAGAGTTGAATAAAATATCGCAACATCTCCGGTTGACCTCCCTCTGCGCTGGTAGCTGACAGCAATCACTAACATCCTCTGAGTTTGTATGCAGTACGGGGTGATTTGAAGTTCTTCTCCCTTCTTGCAGAAAAGTCATGATTTAGTTGTGCTGATGGCCTCATTTAGAAGGATTGGCAAGCTGTATAACCTCCTTCCTCCAAACCTACATGGGGCACATGAATTTTGCTACACCTGCCAAGGAAAGTTAAGATGGAGTTTGCAGTTTAAAAGGTGCAGTACAGAGGATCATAACCAGGGCATTTCATTTATATTATAGTCACTTTGGTAGAAGATACTCAAAGGCAATTATGCAATTTAGCATGGGCTTGAAAAAAGAAGAAAATGGGCATAGGAGGTACAAGAATAGGTCCAGTGCCTAAATAGTATTATAAGGCTCTCAAACCCTGAAAAATCTGGCAACACCTTCTCCTCTCACTTAATTCAGCCACCGTTCTTTGTTCCTATTACACTAAGCTAACTGCTGTCCAGGGACCATGCCAGGCATGCTTCTGCCTTAGGGCTTTTATACACGCTATTCGCTCTGCTTGGATCATTCTTTTTTTTTTTTTTTTTCATTTTATTTTATTTTTCCAATTTCAGGTATGTATTTAAAAAAATTTTATTTTATATTGGAGTATAGTTGATTAACAATGTTGTGCTAGTTTCAGGTGTCCGGCAAAGTGGTTCACTTATACATATACATTTATCTATCCCTTTTCAAATTCTTTTCCCATTTAGGTTATTACAGAATATTGAGCAGAGTTCCTTGTGTGTTAATACAGTAGGTCCTTGTTGGTTACTTATTTTATTTATTTTTTCATTTTTTAACATCTTTATTGGAGTATAATTGATTTACAATGATGTGTTAGTTTCTGCTTTATAACAAAGTGAATCAGCTATACATATACATATATCCCCATATCTCCCCCATCTTGCGTCTCCCTCCCACCCTTCCTATCCCACCCCTCTAGGTAGTCATAAAGCACCGAGGTGATCTCCCTGTGCTATGCAGCTGCTTCCCACTAGCTATCTATTTTACATTTGGTAGTGTATATATGTCCATGCCACTCTCTCACTTCATCCCAGTTTACCCTTCCCCCTCCTTGTGTCCTCAAGTCCATTCTCTACATCTGCATCTTTATTCCTGTCCTGACCCTATGTTCTTTAGAATTTTTTTTTTTTTAGATTCCATATATATGTGTTAGCATACGGTATTTGTTTTTCTCTTTCTGACTTATTTCACTCTGTATGACAGACTCTAGGTCCATCCACCTCACTACAAATAACTCAATTTCGTTTCTTTTTATGGCTGAGTAATATTCCATTGTATATATGTGCCACATCTTTTTTATCCATTCATCTGTCAATGGACACTTAGGTTGCTTCCATGTCCTGGCTATTGCAAATAGAGCTGCAATGAACATTGTGGTACATGACTCTTTGAATTATGGTTTTCTCAGGGTATATGCCCAGTAGTGGGATTGCTGGGTCGTATGGTAGTTCTATTTTTAGTTTTTTAAGGAACCTCCATACTGTTCTCCATAGTGGCTGTATCAATTTACATTCCCACCAACAGTGCAAGAGTGTTCCCTTTTCTCCACACCCTCTCCAGCATTTATTGTTTGTAGATTTTTTTGACGATGACCATTCTGACTGGTGTGAGGTGATACCTCTTTGTAGGTTTTTTTTTTTTTTTTTTTTTTGCGCTACGCGGGCCTCTCACTGTTGTGGCCTCTCCCGCTGCGGAGCACAGGCTCCAGACGTGCAGCCTCAGTGGCCATGGCTCATGGACCCAGGCGCTCCGCGGCATGTGGGATCTTCCCGAACTGGGGCACGAACCTGTGTCCCCTGCATCGGCAGGCGTACTCTCAACCACTGCACCACCAGGGAAGCCCCTCATTGTAGTTTTGATTTGCATTTCTCTAATGATTAGTGATGTTGAGCATCCTTTCATGTGTTTGTTGGCAATCTGTATATCTTCTTTGGAGAAATGTCTATTTAGGTCTTCTGCCCATTTTTGGATTGGGTTGTTTGTTTTATTGATATTGAGCTGCATGAGCTGCTTGTAAATTCTGGAGATTAATCCTTTGTCAGTTGCTTCATTTGCAAATATTTTCTCCCATTCTAAGGGGTGTCTTTTTGTCTTGTTTATAGTTTCCTTTGCTGTGCAAAAGCTGTTAAATTTCATTAAGTCCCATTTGTTTATTTTTATTTCCATTTCTCTATTACCTGTTTTAAATATAGCAGTGTGTACATGTCAATCCCAAACTCCCAGTTTATCCCTCCCCCCCACCTTTCCGCTTTGGTACCCATATGTTTGTTTCTCTACCCATGTAGTCACATGGCTGCCTCCCTCTGACTTTACCTGGTCTGCTCAAATGTTACCTTCTCAATAAGAACTCCCCGACCTTGGTTCAAAATGACAGTCCTTTACTCTCAGATCTCTTTGTTAAGATAACGTTAGCAGCTATCACAGATAAAACCGTACCTCTCAATGGCTTACCATAATAAAAGTTTTATCCACTCAGAAGTCCAAATTGTGGATTGGTGGGAGGGGATGGTGGTTCTTTTCCACACAGTCATTTAGGAACTGAGGTTGATGGAAGAGGCTCTGCCATTGTAAGCATGTTGCTTCTGAGTGTGTCCTAGAAATCAGTAAAGAAAGAAGGAAAGTGATCGTCACAGCAGGAGATTTTTATGTTCCAAGAGAGAACACGTTAATCATCACTCTACACACATATTATTGGCCTGAACTCAGTCCCGTGATTGCATGTAACTGTGATACAGACTGAGAGATGAGGGCTGGCTGTGTGCACAGGAGGAAAAGCAAAACGGTTGGATTGACACCCAACCAGACTCTTCCACACACATAGTAGGGCCTCATTAAATACCTGTTGACAGATTGAATAAGTGAACAAATCAGGGCTGTGGGTAGTTCATTCCAGAAAGTTGAGAGGCTTTGAGGGATTCAGTGATAAGCACAATTTCAGATTATTTCAAGGGATTTGTACTGAAGTGGGAAAAGAACATGTGCTCACTTAAAAAATTAGCACACAAAGTAGATGGGACACAAAAAACACTTATCATCAGGACATCAGGAACTCAGAGGAAGGATCCAGCTCTGAGTACTGAAATGATCAGGGAAGGTTTGGAAGGAGGTAGGACTCTCCAGTTGAGTCTTTCAAGAAGGGTTAATATTTCAGTGAGTGGAGAGGAAGAAGAGGATAAGTTAGGTTAAGGAAAAAGCAAAGAAGGCGGCTGAGGACATGGGGTGGGCCTACTTATGTATTTCAGGTCGAGAAGCACATCAATCGGGAGAGGCTACCTTCTCTTATGGTAACATAACACCAAATTCTCAGAGCTTTGGAACAACATTGGTTTATTTCTAGCTCACATGACATGTCACTGAGGTCAGCTGGGGCCTCTGTTCTACTCGCCAATGTCTGCTCAGGGGCCCAGGTTGATAGATTATAGTCACTCTTGGGAACGTTGTCAGTCACTGTGGCTGAAGGAAGCACAGAGGGTCTTACCTTACCAGTTAACTGCTCTGCTTCAAAGTGACATATGTCACTTCCACTTAAACTCATCGGCTAGAACTAAAGTCACATGGCCTGCCCCCAAATGGGAAGAATCTGAATGTTTGGCAAACAACACCAAACACCATCACAAAAGGCAGTGGAGGCTGAAGTTAGGTCAGAGGTACCAGCCTTGCCTTTGTCTGTACAAACACCATGCTTGGATAGAAATTAATTCAAGCTGCAAAATCCTTCTAGACTCCACAACTTACCTCTTCACCCAGATCACTTTTAAATTCTCCATCTAGTTTCCTGACTCCCCACTACAAGTCTCCACTCAGGTATTTCTGACCGTTTCATTTTCTCAACCTATTATTCAGCAAATATTTGAGTACCCATTAGGCTAGTGCTGGGGACACAGTGGTGAATAAAGCAGTGATATTCCCTGGCTTGGCTGGACGTGATAAACTGCAGGAGACTTTGTGGACAAAGAAGGCACTGATGAAAAAAACAAGACTCATCAGAGGCACAGCCTCATTGCTTACCTGTGTGTGAAGATGACCATGCCATCTATCAGGCAGGGCAGCGTCCTACTTTACTTATTCCACAGCCCTTAAGGTTCTGAATGTGATGCTAGTCACACGGCAGATGCTAGGTCCTGCTAACTGTTCCCTCTCGCACCCTCATTTCTTCTCCTTTTTCTCTCTCCCTTCATCTCCACCACTCTTGTTCTCTTTACCGGCAGTGACAGCACCATCCCAGGTGAAATTCTGTTTTGTGAAAAGTACCAACCAATTCAGAAAAGAAAAAAGCTGGCAAAGAATATTGTTTCAGCCTTTTCATTCCTTAGGTCAACAGAGTGACGAATTTACTTAGAAAAGAAAGTGCCAAAGATAAATTTGATGGATAATAAAAGTTCTTAACAAAGGCAGGTGGATTGATTTGGGTTCTGTCAAACACAGATATCCCACGGACCTGCCCTAATTCCACAGCTCAGTGCACAGGGAGCCATTTATCCAGTGTTAGAAGAGTGGACTTTCAAAAAAAACAAAAACAACCAGAGCAGTAATTCTTTTTTTTTAAAATAAATTTATTTATTTATTTTTGGCTGTGCTGGGTCTTTGTTGCCGGGCGCAGACTTTGTGTAGTTGCGGCGAGCAGGGGCTACTCTTCGTTGCGGTGCGCGGGCTTCTCATTGCAGTGTCTTCTCTTGTTGCGGAGCACAGGCTCTAGGCTCACGGGCTTCAGTAGTTGCAGCACGTGGGCTCAGTAGTTGTGGCTGGCGGGCTGTAGAGCGCAGGCTCAGTAGTTGTGGTGCACGGGCTTAGCTGCTCTCCGGCATGTGGGCTCTTCCCGGACCAGGGACTGAACCCATGTCCCCTGCATTGGCAGGCGGACTCTCAACCACTGTGCCCCCAGGGAAGTCCCCAGAGCAGTAATTCTTAACCAAGGGTTAAGAATCGCATCAGAATCATCTAGGAACATTTCTACACTAAATCTTGCCTTTATTTTTCAAGATTTTCAGACCACTTCAGATATTGTGATTGTTATGGAGTTCAGAGTAATTCTTTAAGTAATTCCAGTGTGGTTCCTGTCTGTGAACTACTTTCTAAACCAGAAGTTTAAAAAAATAAAACAAATGCCAAAACAAACAAAAACCCCTCATGACTGGAATTTAGAAAACAAGCTTTGCATGGAGAGAAAAAGAGCTTGAGCTTTATCTCCTTTATTAAAAAAAAAAAAAAAAGCTATATCTAGTTCTTTGTAAAATCAATGAGAAACCTGCACCTGGCTCACAATGGGCGGTCAATATTATCTGCTGCTCTGAATGTACTTATGTTCTTGTTTCTTTTTTCCCTACAATAAGTATTCTGACTTCTTCCCTAATACTACACCACACACATTTTCAAGTGGCTCTCAGAATAAGGACTTACGATGTAATTATGGAAACCATGATAAAGTACCCCCCCCAATAATTGGTAAGTACTCTATTGAAGGAATGTCTTTTGAAGTCTAATCTTACAAAATTGACATTTTGAATTTTAGCCCAAGAGGTTTAGAAAATTACAAACTGAACTCTGCAGTTTTCCAAGATTCAAGTTCATTTTCCAAGCAGTGCTATGAGTCAGCAACCTTAAGGCTGTCACGTTAGATTACTAGAATATATATATACACGCAATATTGCTCTAATATTAGGGCACCAATTCCCTACAATAATGAGCTAAACATGAAAAACAGTCATTCTAAACAAGACAAATACACACAACTTTCTAAATGAAGTCATTTCTGCGCAGCTTACTTTCCATGGCCACGTTTAAAAAAATAAATCAGAGCATAAATAAACAAATAGGCAGTCAAGCATAGATCAACCCTTCTGCTTAGGTTTCCGCAAAAACTAAGGACTTGGATTGTTGAAGGGATACGTGTATATCCCTGAAAAGCTTGTAGCAATATCATCTGTAATCCTGCTCCTCGGAAGCAGAGATTTTTGTTTTCTCTTGTTCATTCTAGTTATCTCAGCTTTCTTTCTTTCTGTGAAGGTTTTCTGAGCACCGAGGACTAGAGCGTGGATTTATTCAACAGCTGGCAATTTTAGAAGTAGGTGCAGTGGAACAAGAGGCGGACAAGGGCAGAACCGTAGTGAGGGTTCACGAAACCTAGGCTGAATACAGAGACAGGACAAGAAAAGAAGGAGCTCAGTGATGGGAAATGATACGGACAATGGATTGGAGAGGATTTGACAAGGTCCAAGTACCATTGAAGTGAAAGTGCATAAGAAAGGTAGGAGGAAGGACACACGTGTATAAGGGAGTGAATATCAGTGAACAATTTAAGAGGTAGTGAAAGCTGGAGTGTGGCTCTGGGCATAGGTATCACGGAAACATGGATAACTCGGAGGCTGAAGAACCATGAGGATGGGGTGTTCTGTCTGTGCCATCCTCACAGCTGCTGAAGCCAGGAGCTGCTCTGGAGGGCAGAGTGGCGGCCCCATGGACCTGGCGTGGGATTACTCAGCGGAAAAGGAAAATGTGTTTGAACACATTTGAATATTATTATCTACAGTTGTCGTAGAATAGTGTATGTGAAAGGACCTGGTACGTACAGTGCCGGACACAAAAGAGCTTAGACTTTTCTTTCAGTTTCCCTCCTAGAGAGCAAAATGATGAGTTTTTTTCCAAATGAAATTAATTACTTAATTTGTTGGACACTACACATGAGAGAAAGTGTGTTGGATAAGACCCAAGATTGAAGTGTGAGTCCTGGAGGCATTCTCCACCGACTCTACTTCTCTGTCACTAATTTCCTATCCGATCTTGAGCAAATTGCCCCCTCTTCCCAAGGTGCATTTTCCTTGCCTATGAGGAAGCAAATGTGTTCTGAATCAACAGGTCTCAACCTAAGGCTAATTTTGTATACATGTGCATTTTAAGATAAGGTCCATAGCTGTTAACAGTCTTTCAAAGAGATCTGTGTTGCAGTAATGGCTAGCAATATTCTAGAATCTAGATGGCCTTTAAAATTTCATCTGTTATCTAACACTCCCTGTCTAGTCAAGCTCATAATCGACTCTTCCGTTTGGTTCAGTAGCATTCATTAATATGTTATGAAGCAATGTAATATTTCAGCGGTGATTTTCCAGCCAAAACGGAAAGATTCTTTCTTGGCCTCCATGTCTCCCCAGTGTTTCCACAGCCGCTGGGAAGATGGAGTGGCTCCGTTGTTGTTACACCAAAACCTCTGATCACCCAGGGGCTTTCTTAGGCTTATTATCCTCTTCATCCTTCTTGGTTCTTTTTTTTCAAATGTTCTCTCTCTTGACTAATAATTCACCAGAGTACAGATTTAATTAAAAGGTGGCAACATATTGCAACTTTCACTGCCAAGATACATGATTAAGAAAAGAGCCTATAGGCTTCTAGATCTTTTGATTGTTTTCATTTCGAGCCTCTTGAAATACACAAGCGCACATTGAGATCAATGTCAGATTATAACCTTACGGTGCTAAATATGAATGTCTGCTAGTATTAAAAAGTAAACTGAAGAAAAAATACTAGATGTAAATGGGCGTTAGTAAGCAATGTACTTATCTGCAATGAAAATTATAGTGTTAAACAACTGCATCATGGAGCTGGAAGAAGTAAAATATTCGTTCTGTTAATATTTGAGTCAACAATGTGCTTGCAAGGGGGTGTAATGCTGAACCTGAATCCTTCCTTCAGGGAAATAGTATATCACGATGTGCAAGAATATTATAAATGTATGCAAATAACTATATAATGTTAAGTTCCAACTCAACCCTGATAGATAAACTGCTACAGTTGTCAACAGTCAGAGAGAAAACTTTAAAATGTGGAAAGAAAGATTTCATACAGACGTTAGCCATTGAGCTGAACCCTGAGTCACAGGTTGAGTTTGGACACATAAAATATTGGTGTAGACATTCAGACAGAGGCAACGACATGGACAAAGCAAAGAGAGAAATCTGGAAGGTTCGAGGCCTCTTCAGGACATGCATTTACCTCCACTCTCAGTAATATTTCTAACTTCTTGTAGGTAGGATACACCAAAGGCAGAAACAAGGTAAGAGAAGCCTCTGTCTACCCACCTCAAAGTGAGACTGCTTGTGCTCTCACCTCAAGCACTCTGATGGGGTCCCTATCTACGGACAGTCTATATGATGAGCTGTAGCGGGGAAGGCACCCACAGGAGGAGAGCTGGTCTCTAACACCGAAAATACTCAGTCTCTGCCAGGAGATCGCTCTTCCTGTTGATTCCTGACAGGCAGGAGTGAAAAGTTAAAGGGACCAGTGACAATGGAAAACTTAACTCTGGAAACTTCAGCTGAAACTTGAGCATCTTTAAAAACAGGAAGATCTAGAAATTCTGGGCCGTTTCCCTCATTTATGTTACCGCATTGGCCTTTATAGGCATTTGAGGTTATCTCCGCAAAGTAGAGAAATGTGACGTCATGTGGGCCGGATTCAAAGGGGAAAACTACATGGAATGGGTGGGACCTCTGGTGTTTGAAGACCCACAGTCTGCATAAAAGGCTTCAACAGTGTGGAAGTCATTCTCTTGGACTGTGACCAACAGACAGGTCACCTGAGGGATCCCAGGGTTGGCTCAGCATCGCTTAGCCCTTAACCCCGGAGAAACCCTCAGGATTATGCTGTTACCATGGAGAAGGTCACTGCTATTCCAGTAGTGGGAAAGAGGATACAGTGAAATCAGTGAGAAAGGGTATTTTGAGGCAAGTGCAGTGGGATCTGAATCCTGATTTCTCCTCCTGGCTATTTTATGACTCTGCTATGCGTCTGGGCAATTTGCTGACACTGTGGACCTCTGCCTCTTCATCAGTAAAATTAAAGCGTTGGACTGGGTAACCTCCTAATTTCTTTAGCCTCAAAGACCATGATTCTAGCAAAAGTAACTAGGACTGGGCATCTAGATATCCTGTTGGAGATGAGGGGAGGTGGTGTTTTGTGTGGGGAACTGTGAGGGAATCACGGGCTTACTCAGCACCTGATTTATGGAGCACGTGATCTATGCTCCATTTATGGAGCACCTACTAGCTGCTGTCTTAGGGCCTGGGAATATAGTAGTAAATAAGATAGACAAAACGTAACTGCCCTCACTGAGCTTAGATTCTAGTGGAGGGGGACAGAAGATCAATGAGCTAAACAAGACATAATATATAGTGTATTAAGAGGTAATGCAGGCCTACGCGTGATGGCATTAAAACTGAAGAACGTTCTATGATAAATGGAGAGCAGAGGACTAAGCAAAAATTACACACCTTGGAACAGAATAAGAGCAAAGCTTTCCTTTCTGTCCACCTTCCGTTTAGCTTCTGGCCTCTGTTCTATACTAACGGGCACACTTTCACCACACATACTTCCTACGAACTGCTGTGGCCAGAAATCTTGGCAAAAGTCAGAGTGATCAGACAGTTGTCTGTTGTCTTCCTGTTCTAGAAGAACGTCCCATCAAAGGCCAATGGGGACCTTCGCTTGCCACTTGGCAGCCACCGTTGACTGCAAACTGCCTTGATTTTCCCTTGGCTGGCATTTCTCTTTTTTCCTTTTCTGTATTTTTGGCCTGAAATTCTAAATTTAATGAATATTATTCAGTTGTTTTTCTTCAGCACCGGGTTTTTTTGTTTTTTTTTTTTTTTGCGGTACGCGGGCCTCTCACTGTTGTGGCCTCTCCCGTTGCGGAGCACAGGCTCCAGACGCGCAAGCTCGGTGGCCATGGCGCTCGGGCCCAGCTGCTCTGCAGCACGTGGGATCTTCCCGGACCGGGGCACGAACCCGTGTCCCTTGCATCAGCAGGTGGACTCTCAACCACTGCACCACCAGGGAAGCCCCTTTTTTTTTTAATTAATGATTTCACAGAATTTTTTTTTTAAACAGGGTAAATGTCAAAGTTTAAAACAAAGCCTCCATTTTGCAGGTCCATTTTCTAGGTTAATCTCATTAGTAGGTCCAGATAAGGTGTAATACTTGTGTCAAAGAAAGGAAGTCAGCAAGCTCCCGTATCTTAAGAAAATTACATTCTCTGAAAGCAAGTTGGCCTCTATCTAATCACCATAAGACACCTTTTTTTTTTTTTTCCTAGACAACCAAACACAGATTGGCTGATCCCTTGAAAAAAATAATTCAAGGGTTAGAGAAGGAGGTTAGAGTTTATGTAAAATAAAACAACCAGAAAAACTAGTAGTCCTCCAAGTTACCAGTCATCTGAATAGACAGGAAATATATGAACACATCATCTAGACTCAGATAGCAGAACTAACGGCCAATATTTAGAAATACATAATTTCTTGGGTGAAAGTCAGAGCTCAAATTCCAAGCCAAATGGCGCTGCACATGTCATGATTTGTTCTGGAGTTGATAGGGGAGTAAGAGGGGCGTGCTCATAAAGACCCACAGCTTCACTGGAAGGAACCTTATGTCACAGAGAGTGAGGAGAAAAGACAATAGATAAAGTTGTGGTGCTTGGCTGGGGATTTCCCTGTGTTGATTTTTAAGATGCCAGCTGGCTGAGTCAGAGTGGAGAGTGACAGCTAGCAACTTGGTGGGGTGGGGGGGCGGGGCTGTCATGAAAGCTGAGGCAAACCAGAAGGAAAACGAAGGCCAGACTCTAGAGCAGATGTGAGCAGCTGGAACGGCCCCACGCCATCCAGCTGGGTCCTGAAAGCCCTGGGCATTAACCCGCACAGCATGGTAGGGGGGGAAAGGAGGGCTCTGGTCTTTGTTACAGTTTGCTTCTTACTCTTTCTTTCCCTCTGCGGGTAGGAACTGTCCCAGTGGCCTGTGCTACTATACGTGTTACACCGAAAACTTCTGAGCACTTATACTAATACCAATGGATTGTAGTAGTAATAGTCGTCGGTAATATTAACAACAGATACTTATATGGTACCCACTATTTTCCAGTCACCGTTCTAATCACATATATTAATGTAGCTAATCCTCACAGCCACACCATGAGGTTGGTACAGCTTTTATCCCCACTTTTCAGATGAGGAAACTTGAGTCCCAGAGGAGGTAAGTGACATACTCAAGGGCACACAGCAAGATTCACAGCTGGCGTGGGCAACAGGATGCTAGGAATGTCTAGCCTCTGCCTTCTTGACTATTTACTCAGTTTCCACTCATGGTGGGGGCAGTGGGAGCTTGAAGATAGGCTGCATGACTGAGATGACCTCAGAGCACTGTCTTGTCATACCCCTGCCCTCCCATCCCCTTCCACCACTCTCATCTCCAGGGTCCAGTGGTGACGTGGGTTGGGAAATACCAAGCCTGGAGAGAGAGAACCCCTAAGGGTAGACTGAACAGGAAAGCTGAAGGGGACCTGGGGGCCACCAAGGACAAAAAGAAAACCAGGGCTCTTGGATGGCAAAGAAACACCACTGAGAAAAGGTTTCATGTGCTAGGAGAAGAATACTGAAATCTGCTCTCCACGAGGAGATCGTGTATCTGTAAGCCCTGAATCACATATCGTGTATCTGTAAGCCCTGAAACAACATCTGACAATGAAGCAGAATATTGAGAATTGGGACTGTCCCCCAAGTGTCCTGATATACCACACTGTCTCGTTTTCAAGTCACCTGCTGAATGTTTGACTGCCTTCAGCTGAGGAACATGGACACCTTGTAAAACTGTGTGTGTACACATGGAAGCGTAGGCAGGTCCCAAAGGGACCTGCCGGCTGCCAAATCAACCAACCAAGAAATAAACACCACTTGCTGAGCACTGCTGGACAGACCAGAACACGGCTGTGACACAGGTCTTTCACTTGCTGGCATACACTATTTGACATCATACATTTCATCATCCCTGTTGCACCTCCACAGATGTGCAGAGAAAACAAAAACCAGAACCCAAAAAACTTGCCTCGTATTCATGGCACACGTCTCTCGGGCTTTCGGGAAGCTTAGGAAGATTCTTTAATTAATTATGATAGAACAATAATCCTGACTGACCTCGGTCCCCTACAACTGCCCGAGGCTCCCACAAGCTGCTTTCTGGAGAGCTTTGTCTTCCGATAATAAGAGACACTTCAAAAGAAATATCCCCTCTGACATGGAAAAGTGCCAGGGGAAATTCCCTTCAGAACATCTCCCATAAATGCTTCCATTTCCTGAAACAGGAACAGGAGGCCACAAAAATGAACTCTTGGGTGAGGCACCATGGTGGTATTTGTCACAATGTATTATAATCATTTATATGATTTTCTGTCTCGCCTGCATGGGACTCTGTACCAGCCAGCACTTTACAGAGCAGCAGGCATAGAATAGGTGCTCTTTCAATTTGTATTGAAAGGGATGAATGAATTCACTGGTTCCTTTTTCACATGAAAAAGGAATTTTAAGCTCACGTGAAACACACACAGACACACACGCTCAAGGTACAAAACCCAAATAATCTTTTACTTCACTGATTGTAAAGAAAATCAAATTACTAAACACGATAACTCCCACAGTTATGACAATATTTCTTTCTGCCTTCTCTTCCTCCTCTATCCTCTCAAAAAAAATATATGGCTGATAGCTTTTAAAGTTTTCTTTTATTATCAATAGAACACTTCCAGGAAATCTACGGTATGACTTCTTCCGTAGGGATAGTAAACTTTTAACGGGTGCTTACCAGTGATAGGTCAATTCCTATAAAGAAGGTTCTGTTATCTCCTTCAGCGGATGAGAAAGTGGGTCTAAGAGAGTTAAGACAACTTGCTCTTGGTCGCACAGGTGTGAAAGTGGCAAGGTTGGAATTCAGACTCTGAGGTCTTGGTTTCACCATTGCAAGTCATGTCTTTGCCAGTTTCATAAACTTGCCTTTTTTAATCTCAGAGAAGAATTGAGGGAGGGAGCTGGGAAGGGGAGAGGCGAGGGAGTCGAGGAGTGATCAGAAGCAAGAACACGGTCTTGGAGGAAGATCACCTTAATAGGAAACAGAGCAGACAGTAAGACCTCAAGAGCCAGAGAGAGGTAATGGGTCATTTCTGGAAATGCCAAGGAGTCATTTTAGAAAGAGTGAATTTTAAACGTGGCCATAAGGATAAGGATATTGGGATCATGTGCTCCAGGAGGGCAAAAGAGAGGTGACGCACAGAGCAGCATTGAACCCCAAACTTATTGAATGGTCATTCAGACGTTATTAGGGCACTGAGGCTGTTTCTGGGCTGTAGGGCTTAGAAACACAAGGCTCGTGTCAAAAACCTGAAAAGCTCCTTTAGACGGGTAAGGCACATAAGAAAAATCCTTTGTGAGGAAGAAGAAATAACTAAAACAATTACAGTGGTGCTAGGATAGATGGCCTTCAGAGCTTCTTACAAACCACAGCTTGTGGAGGTAGCTGGCTCCCCTGTGGATGGCAATATCTGATTTGGTAGGTTTGGTGCAATTGATCTTGGACAGGGACCTAGGTGGATTTCAGCCTAGTGTAATTTTAGGAGTGTCAAATGTTGATCTCCAGAATCTACCCCCCCCCCTCCCCGCAATCCTGTCACAGCATTAGGAAGTCCACCACTGGAATCGCTGTGGGTTTAACATACAGGATGCAGAAAACTCCTGTTGCTTTGCAAATTCCCAAGAGTAGAAACACACTAAATTGTTTGCAGAGTAGTATGTCAGTTTCCAAGCAGAAAGTTAAGTTGCTGCAGCCATTGGGCAGGACAGGCAATTTCTGAAAGAAGACAGAAAGCTTCCAAAAGTATGCACACAGCTGTGTGGAAGGTGTCAGGAGAGAGGAGGGAGTGGGAGATGGCAAAATGCTAATCATTCATTCAGTCAACACTGACTGACACTGAGTGTCTATGTGCCAAGCACTCCGTCTGACACTGGATACATGTAATGAGCAAAACGGGCAAACATTCTGGCCTCATGCAGCTTATAACCACTGATAAATATAGATAGACCTTTCTGACTTGGCCCTTTCCTCCTGGCTGGACCAACACCATGATCTGGAAGTCTTTGACAGAGAATACCAATAATAACAGCAAAATCGTACAGAACCTTGATTGCCCTTAAGTCAACAGTAGTCTGTTAGTTATGTATTTCACCAAAGAGGAAGCCAAGGTTAAAGTTCTTATGAGATTACACAGCTAGCAGGGACTGAGCTGGAATTACCTCTCAGGACTTACTGGCTGGAGACGCAGCCCAGAGGAGGACATGGAAACTGGGGTCAACAGAACTAGATCTGCATTCGGGCTCCACTTCTCAGGTGACCTTGGGCAATGTATGCATTTTCTCCTTCACTCAGCATCCTGGTAGGCACAGCTGGGGATGATAAAACCTACTTCAAAGACTTGAGATCAAGCTAACGTGAAAAACGTAAGGAAAATACTTAGAACAACTCTTGGCACGGAATAAGTGCTCAGTCAGTGATGGCTGTCGTAACAGCAACCATTAATGCATGTTCCCTTTCTTTTTCATTACCTCATACTTGTCACCTGGATTGGGTATCCACCTGAGGCCACATCATCCCCACCCCACCTTGACCATCTCCCTCTGCCTCTGTGATCTGTGGACCCAGGAGCAGACTTAAAGATGCCCCAGCCTTGCAGGTTCCTCACTCCCATTCCCAGGCACAGGGAATTATACAACATCAGCCAGTCTGGTGTGCTTTTCTGTGGGCCATTTTTGAAAGTTTGTCCCTTTGAACACACAGAAGTCAGGAAATGCAAAAATGAAGGTTCCCAGAGTAACCATAACTCACCCACAATGCACATCGAGGCATAAGTTTCCCTGGAAGTACAATAACATAAAACCCCAAGCCTACCAGTGTGGGAGAAGTTAAGACTGTAGCGGAAGTCATAAATTTGAATGTCCTGACTGGGTTGCGTTTTCATTGTCACCCATGATACTGCATTAACACAGCGTTCACACTACAAATTGCAATATAATTCAGAAGCCGTTGTGCCTGCGACTGAGGTAGTTTTCTCTATAGGGACTTCTCCTCAAACATTCACAAGGATTTCAAGAAAAGAGCCCTGAGAAGAAATATTAGTCCCCTGGG
This sequence comes from Leucopleurus acutus, assembly GCF_964270905.1. Classification (NCBI taxonomy): domain Eukaryota; kingdom Metazoa; phylum Chordata; class Mammalia; order Artiodactyla; family Delphinidae; genus Leucopleurus; species Leucopleurus acutus. The sequence goes on along the minus strand of NC_139163.1, from coordinate 25,399,541 downwards.
GAGTGCAGCTAAATCCCCCCAGCATGAAAGGGTTGAGCCACATTTATTTTCTAGCAAGCTCTGGAAGCAAGCAACCTCTTTCCTTTCAAGTGCTACATCCCTGAGAGCACTTACCTGATCCCTGCCGTTATCTGTATCCTCCACCTGGGCCCTGAGGGAGTGTGGGTTGTAGATGCCCTATCTCCTCACCTGGGATGGGGAAGGTCAAATAAACAGGGGCCAGATAAATCGGTGCATGCAAGTTGATGATTTGTGCAGTTATAGTGGAAATCGATCCAACATTCCTCCAAGACGTAGAAGTCAGAGTGAGAACCATGCTCATTGGTCCTCAGGGTTCACAAACTCTGGTGAAGACCATAGGATCAAGGAATCTAGAGCAAGTCACCACCTCAGTTCCAGTTCTCCTTCTCCCTGGCCCTGGGGGCCTTGTATCAGGGGGTCTAATGACAAAAATACGTCAACTTCATAGAGGGGGGAGACTACAGGAGCTCTTGGACCTATCCTCTCTGTGATCAGATATTCTTTGATCATAACGTGTTATCTTAACACCCTTTTTGCATAGATTATATTCTGAGACTAGCACTTCCCCTAAAAGTTCACTATCCTTTATCCTGAGCCCTCTCCTTGTTTCATAGAAGGCACCCACTTCCTTCATAGAGAGGGTGCTTACTTCTCTCTGGAAAGGAGACTTTCCAAGAACTATTAGCAATTAAGACAGTCAGCAGGCTGCTCACTTGATCCTCATTGTACTTACCTCAGGTCTCACTCTTCCTTGTTGGGTTGTTGTAAGGTTTAAACAAGAAAATGTGTCTAAAGTTCCTGACACCCAGTAGAAGCTCAACTAATGTCAACTTCATGTAAGTTACCCTCCCCTGGTAATGAGTTCCTTCCCAGGAAGGAGTGTTCTCTTGTGTCCTCTTCTCTATACTCCCCTCCCCATACAGAGCATGGACAGAGGAATTCCATGCTATACTTTGGGCTTCCTCTGCTCAAAGTACAGGCTAATCCTTAGAGAACTTCCAGAATCGAACTCTGTAATAGTTACTCCAGTCTGTTTGGGCATTTCCTCTTTCACTTCAGTAACCAGAACACAAAATCTACTCAAGATGTACTTTTGGTCTTCCTTGCTCTGTACTCCATCAGGAGTGCACCCTCGGTTTTCATATTCCTTTCCATGGCTATCACACATCTGTGCTTCTCATGTGATAAAAAGACGTGACAATTGAACGCTGTTGTGTTTGTTTTTTTTTCTCCAAGTTGCACCTGTCTGAGGACTGGGGCTGCTAAGTACATTATGAAGTCAAGGAGAGTTCAATCTCTGATATCTCATTCATCACCAAGCACATTCCCAGGCTCTGTAATTCTTCCTCTCCCGTGTTTCTCTGACCCCGCCTCTCCTTCTCATTTCCACTGCTCTGCCCTGAGACTGGTCATGAGAGACTTGTACTTGGCCTTTTCCCAATCTTTTCACATAGAGTATTGTGACTCAAAATGTTCTTCTTCAGATTTTTGGTTTTGGTCATGATACAATGCTTATTCAGGACCTGGCAGAGGCTCTTTCTTCCCTTCATGTCAAATTCTGACTCATAATCAAGTTCTCTGAGGCTCTTCACTAGAAATAGCCTCCTCCCTAAGGATTGGGAACTCTTGAAGCTGGAGACAAGAAGGTCCAGGGGTGACCAAATAGTCATCCTCAAACACTTAGGTACTTCTTATGTGAAGGATGTGTTTTTGCTCAGAAAACATAATAAAAATGTTTAAACAACCATAAGAATGCCTTTGGTTGGAATAAAAGAAAGGGTGTCTTGACCCTCAGATCTAGCTTATGTCCTGTCATCTCCACAAGGGTTTCCTTAAACCTCTAGCTTTCTCCACTTGCATTTTCCTTCATTTGACCTCACAGCCCTTTTCTGCATCATTTATTTTAAATTGGTCTGCCCCTTGGCTTTCTGACAGCTCTTCTATTGTCGCTCTGCACATCATTTACCTTGCTCGATATGTATGTTGCACTTCTTCCAGGCATGTTATAATTTCTGTTTTATGAAACCTTTCCAAAGCATTTGAACTGCTGCTGACTCCCACCATTTCAAATTTCCTTCCATTGAATTCTGTCACTGTGTACTGCCCAGTTGTCCTTATAGCTCTGTGTCTGTTTCTTTTCATCCCTCTACCTACACCCTAAAATATCATGCACCTTAAGTGTCCTCTTTCTAGTCAAAATTATTTTCTGATTGTATACAAAGAAAGTTTGAATTTTAAGGTTGTGGGATCTTTGGTAATCTGTGAACTATTATAGACCAGCTCTCCTGAGAATTACACGTACCAACAAAATTTGGCTTCCGTGAAATCAGAAAGAAATGCTCTATGATGAAATGAATCTCAGGAAATGAATGCCTGCTCTGACCCACTTCCTAGTTATCTCATTCAAACCACAGGTTGCTGATTCCCAAACTTATGTCTTCCTTTAAGATCTTTCTATTATGCTTCAAATACTCAAATGGATTGACCTACTAAAATATGGCATTTGACCCCTGTTTTTGATTAGTAAAAGATTTTTCTTATATTAAGATTATTTACTGCATTTTCCATGTCTTGGCATTGTTTCTATACCTTAGGCCGCAGGGAATTAATTTAATCCTTCCTCCATGTAATATCCCTTCCCATATATGATGACAGCTATGACAAACCCAGCCGCTTCAGTCTCTCTTATTAAAATGAGCATCCCTCAGAACCCTCATCTTTCTCTGAATGAGTAATGACTTGTCAATATCCCTCTTAAAAGTGGGACCTACAGCTGATCACAGCATTCCAGGTAGTTTTTGACAGTGGAAGGCATAGTGTGACTCTATCACCTCTTGTGTGAGACATGTAATGTCTTAAAGTTTCTCTGGTTTTCCCTACTTGTCATTCCTATTGAGATGCCAACTAGAGCTCCAGAGTCTTTTCACAAGTGTTGCTATTGAAACATGTTCCTCACATCCTGTATTTTTATACTGTGATTCTTTTAAAAATATCAGACTTCATCTTGGTGGTTTCCACCTAATCATCCAACAGCCAAAGTCCTTTTTCAGTTTTTATTGTCCTCGGAGCTTGTGCCGAAGCCCTGTGACATGCGGCTGCTAGAAGCACCTTCCATTCTGATGCCGATTCATTGACCTCTCAGTTCTAGCAATGAGCTCCTCTGTCTATACTACTGTTAAAACCAATTCGTCAACAGACATAGAATGAGAGAATTTTTCAATAGCTGCGGGGAAGACAGATACACTAAAGGCAAAAAGTCTCTTAGTTTGTCAGTCAAGAAATTCTCTCCAAAAAAAAAAAAAATAGCCAGTCTTGTTCTTAGCATTATTCCTATAACCACCACTTCACATTTACTCAAAACATTAATCAATCATTCCTGGAATTTCACAAGACATCCATTACAAGCTCCCCAAATAATAGATGTCAGAAATTACTTTCCCACTGACAATTCTGAAATTATTTGTCCATTCTAAAATTATTTGTCCACCTGTCAGTCTTCTGGTACCATTCTCATTCCCCATGAATTCTCAAAAATGTGGTCCGTGGTTTTAAATTCCCATCTGTAAACATTAGGGGAGGCTGGCTAAACTGTGCCCAGGACCTCTCTGTGCATTTCTTTGTGCCTTCCTGTGAATCTATAATTATTTCAAAATAAAAATATTTTTAAAGAAGTCCCATTGGCAAAGTTCTTTCAACATCTTGGGATATAAAATATCTGGACCTAAAGCTTTTAGATGTAGTTTTTATTTTTTTTTAATTGAAGTATAGTTGATTTACAATGTTGTGTTAATTATTGCTGTACAGCAAAGTGATTCAGTTATACACACATATACATTCTCTTTTGAAATATTATTTTCCATTATGGTTTATCATAGGATATTGAATATAGTTCTCTGTGCTATACAGTAGGACCTTGTTGTTTATCCATTCTATATATAAAAGCTTACATCTGCTAACCCCAAACTCCCACGCCATCCCTCCCCCAACCCCTCCCCCTTGGCAACCACCAGTCTGTTCTCTATGTCCCTGATTCTGTTTCTGTTTCATAGATAGGTTCATTTGTGTCATATTTTAGATTCCACATATAAGTGATAATCATATGGTATTTGTCTTTCTCTTTCTGACTTATTTCACTTAGTATGCTCATCTCTAGTTGCATAGATGTAGTTTAAAAACGAGAAGCCTTTTTTTTTTTTTTTGCGATACGCCGGCCTCTCATTGTTGTGGCCTCTCCCATTGCGGAGCCCAGGCTCCGACGTGCAGGCTCAGTGGCCATGGCTCACAGGCCCAGCCACTCCGCGGCATGTGGGATCTTCCCGGACCGGGACACGAACCCATGTCCCCTGCATCGGCAGGCAGACTCTCAACCACTGCGCCACCAGGGAAGCCCATGGGAAGCCTTTTGAAGTAGCTCACCTCTTTGGGGCTTCAGTTTCTTCTTCACCAGGTTTGTTTTATTCTTTCTAGTTTGAAGACAGTTGTCTTTATTAGAGAAGTGTGAACTCCATGGGAGTAGAACAGCCCAGCTTCCTCTCCACCATCCATTCTCAGTGCACCGCACCTACCCTTCCCTTGCTGTCTGTCATCTGTTCATCACTGATTCCCAGCTGTCACATTTTCCAGAAACTTTTCTCTCCCTCTGAGCCATCCTCTCGATTCTGTTCTTACCAAATTTCACGTCATTCCTTTATGTTGTTCTTGAGCACGTGCTCTTTGCTCTGCCCTTGACCTGCACACTTTAAAAATCCGACTTCATCTGCAACCTCCCTCGTGCTAAGTACAGTGTGACATGCTTTCCAAGTGCTGTGATGCTATACCCACTTTATTTTTATGGAGCAGAAATTTGCTTCTCTTCTATTACCATTTTAGTAACTCTTATGTAAGGGTTTTCTTTTTATCTTTGGAGTTTAAATTATTCATATACTAGAAAATTGCTCTGGCTTAAATGAAGAAAGAGGAGATTTTAACATTTTTGTCAGTGGGCCAAGATTTAAGACCTCCTAGAAATGGTATTTTTTTCTTCTGAAAGTCCAAACTGCTTTATCTAGACCCTCTTAGAGCCCACTCCCTCCGAATTAACCTTTTTCATGTGGATGTATTTCTGACCTCATCATTCACTCTCATTAGGGGCCTGTGAAGCCCAGCTGGGACTCTTTCAAATGATTTCTCATGTGAAATTGGGTGTAACCCGTTAGAAACAATCCATCACCCCATCCTGCAGCCCCACATGGAATATTCCAGAGACTTCTTTCTTAGCTAGACTTCTCCTGCTATGATTCCTGCTTTAGAGTGATTTCTCCCAAACATTCGACTGAAATCATTTCGCTCCATCCACGTCCCAGTTGGGATGTGGAATTCCTTACAATGTATACGAAGGAAAGTGTGAATGGAGAGTTTCTGATACGTCTTTATCTAAACTCCTTAATAGCTTGATACTAGAAAAGTACAGATTAACATGTAGCAAGAAAATACATTCAGCAAACATAATCCCATCTGTACCTGCCAAAATCTTCAATGCGCTTTACCAACATCCTTGTAATAACATTGTTAAACGGTTCTGACACTTCTTAGATAAGCTCTTCATTCAGCTCCCTGCCTGCTTCCAGAAGGAAACAGGAAAATTCCAAATACAGTCAACTTGGTTATCAAGGGCTTCTTATCCACTGTGTGAAGTAACCAGGCCCTTTGTTTGTCTTCTGTCTCCCTCTGACCCCCTACATTTGGGATGTATTAGTTCCACTCTGTACCACCACTTCGGGGCACTTTGAGAGAAAAGTAGTGTAGGTTGCCAGAAATGTTTTTATTTTACTTTTTATTAGCATGCCTAATAAAGAGCTGGGTGAATGATGTCTTTGGAACCAAAAACCAAAATGAATCCCAATGATTCCAAGTAAATCTGACTTTAAAACACTTAGTTCCAAGATATCTTGACTTCGCAACGATAATTTAAGCTACCATAAAAGGGCCTCCGACCCATAGAAATTGCTGGAGATTTCCTTTTCCTTTCTCTGCTGCGCCATTTTCTTGCTGTTTTCTCCGTCAGCAAAGATAAACTATGCATAGTGAAGCAAAATTAGTTATAATAAATAAAGTGAGCCATTAGTCTCTAAAACCCTTGAAGATGTTGACATACCTCAATCAGGAGGTCCCCCCGATTTCTATTCATCTCTTATCGTCTTCAAATTAAGTGGTAACTGGAGGGGGGATAAAAGGGATAAAAGAAAAAAAAAAGTTTATTAAATCTGATTCCCTCCCACTGCACCCTCAACCCCAGTTTCCTGTGATTATGTGACTGTTCTCTAGTTTTTATGTAGTAGAGGGGGTTTGACCCGCGTGTGGTTTAAATAGAGTTCGGAGGGTTATGAGAGCCAGGGAGCGGCCGAACTGTGTCTACCTCTTTTTCTTTACAGAAAATGTGTTTAGGTTTCCAAAGGAATGATTTGCAGACAGACTTTGGCCCACGATTTGTTTATAGCGTGGAGTCTACCTGGGAACCTGGATTCTCCTTCCTGCAGCAGCCCCTGCAAAGAGAGAATTCAGCCACGGCTTTGAGCCCCAGTAGAAGTGACTCTGAAATGTTTTAAACAAAAGTTAGAAATTGATTCAGGCAGTTCGTTTGAGCATGCAGGCTAGGCCATTGCTAGAAGTTGTATTACTTCCTATGGCACCTGGGACTGAGTTACTTTAAGTGCATAAATCAGCCTTCTGAGAAATAGTATTCAGTTTCCTGAGCTTAGTTTAAGCTGAATTACAAGTGACCCTATAGAATTATTTTATTTCCCTTTTGCCTGAATTCCTGTGGAAAGGATTAAAAACCCACGCTGTCTGTTTTTATTGGCATGTTTTTTGCTCACCCCACCCCATTTTAATAACTTCAGCCCTTTATATCTATATTTTCTACACAGCATTTTATAGAAATTTGCCAAACATGTAAATGCCCAAAGTGAACTAGGACCTCACTATTTCTACAACAACCGGTGCATATACAGAAGATGTGATGGCCCTTTGGGTACCAATAATTTCCCAGGGACATAAAAATGAGAACGGCTGCTTTTGCCAGGATCTCCCAGGGCTTCATGACATCACCAGGCGTTTTGTGACACCATCACTTTAACATACAGACTTTGGCCCTAGACTAGAAGCAAAGAAACATGTTTATTGATGGAGGCAGTGGAGTCAGAACTGGAAATTGGAAAGGAAAGCCTCCAAAGTTGCCTGGAGAAATTATCCCGAGGAAAAACAAGATCCAGACACTTCCAAAGGGGAAGTGAAGGTGGGGAGAGCAAAGAGGGTTGAGGGTTAGGCAACACTGAGTTTAAAATCATCCAGTTTTGAAAATACCAGTCTTTCATGGCAGTGCTTGTCTTTTTCCCATTTTAAATTGCAAGATATGCGTGAACGTTTCTGACCTTTTACCAGCTGAGATTCTAAATGAAGCAGGAAAGGAGAGGCATTTGCAGTAAAATATCAACGAACAAAAAATTAAGTTTGGTCCCTCCTCAGTTCACTCCCCACACCCCTCCACTGCCACCCCGACCCCCTTTAGTGCTAGATTCACTGGCGCTGGAGTTGGGAAAAGTACCTCTTTCGTTGTGGAATTTCTGACCACTAGGGGCGCTCTGTGGCCATCATCAACAAGAATTAGGTTGCCCCTTCATATCAAACGGAACAAAGCTGGAAGTCTCTAAAGGAATATTTCCTAGAAATAAAAACTCAGGAATTTATAAATTACCATGCACATAGAGCACATGTAAAAGTTTATAAAGTATTGGCTTCTAATTGTAGCTTTTTAATACATGGCCAACATTTACCATGGCTGGTAACCATTGAAGGGTATCTGGGCTGTGGACCCTTTTCTACAATACAGACAACTGAGATGAATATTAGACCAGGTGCCCCCACCCCCATCCCCCCCCCGCCCCCCGCCGCCAACTCCTTTCTTTTACCAGAAGGCAGGTTACAGTTAGTGTTGCATCCAGATTTCACGAAAATGTCTGTTTCTCTCATCATATTCTAGACGTGATTCTGGATTATGCCACCCTTGGAAATGCTGCCATGGAGAGAGAACTCTGGACTGTTGAAACTGGGTATCTGACCACTGTAGTATTCCTTAGACTTTGTGTGTCGTAAAGAAGAACCTCTAAGTTCCCTGGGTCTTTCAGTTATAGACTCAGACTTCTGCCATCTCTCAGTCCATACCTGGATCTAGGTAACACAATAGTAACTATGAAAAAAGACAAAAAACGCAATCACCAAAGCTTCCACACACAACACCCAATACTCATTCCCACATACGCCTTAAACCCGCTTTACTGAGTGAACCCAACAATTTCTTCAGTTCTTGAACCGCAGAGAAATCCACATCCCCTGCATTCAGATGGCAGGTGGGGAGGCCTCCATTTCCCCGTGGTTGTGCCCTAGTCGCCCTTTTACTGACTCATTACTAAGAGACCCCCCCGGCTTCTTGGCGAAATATCCATGGACAGAAGGAGAAAAAAATGTAGATGTTTTTCAGACAGTGCTGTGAGATTTGCAGTCCCATTACTTTTTCTCTCCTGGAATTAAAATAAACCAGAAAGAGAAAACCAGATAAGTGAACTAAAACGATGATGAGGTCTCTCCTGTTGGTAGACTATCTTAAGGGAATAATGAAATTCACACTGGAGAATGTTATGATGCACGATTTCCATTTGGGAAAATGTTTATGCTCCTTGGAGCAACCAGTTTAGGGTTTGTTTGGAGTTTTTTTTTTCCCTTTTTTGGAGGGGGTGAAGTGTTGGTCTTACAGCAACATTATAGAATCCTGGAAAATACATAAAGTCTAAGAACCATAGCAATTAGAGATGGAGGAACCCCATTATATCATCCCTCAGGCCCAGGGGAATCAGTGGAGGATTCTTTCCTATAATAGATTTTCTTTATCTTGTTGACTTTCAACAGCTCCAGGGATGGAGTTTCCACCACTTCCTTTATTACATATTTCCCCAAACTCATAATTCTTACTGTCATAATTTTTCAGGGTGTTTAGTCCAAATGCTCCTTTTCTGAAAATGACAACTGCTCTCTTAACTTAAAGTTGTGACTACCTGTTAGAATGAGCACTTCACTCTTTTGAAACTGTAACCATTTTCCTTTTTTATTCACCAGAATTCTCTGATTCTCTCTCTCTCTAGAAGCCATCGTGGCTGCAGGTGGGGCAGGGAGCACGTACAAGAAATCTTGGCGATTTGGCAAAAGGAGTTTTAGCCTGTTTGAGCTGCGATGTCTCAGAATTCCAACACCAGAGCTCCTCTGGATGTTTCAGGGCATACAGTGCCAGGCTGAGATCTCCTTTAGTGCCTACACGTGGAGTGTGCAGTTCACACTGGCATCCCTAGAACTGTGCAGTGCACAACCTCAACAAATGTACACAGTCCTATAAAAAATACCCTTCCTTCATATCCATTAATGCCCCATAGCTTTGTATGAATGTATGTTGATGTATATCTGTGCCTTTATATGTTGGGATTATAATTACAAAATGCTCGGGTCCATTTTCCTCATGAGGGGCCTAATACAGTACAGGGCTGAGAGCTGTGAGATTATCATAAACCCCTGTGATCCGGCCTCCTTATTTAACAGAGAGACAGAGCTAGAAAAGTTAGACATTATGAGTCCAGAAGTAACTGACCCAGACGACGAGATCAGAAAAGAACCTAAATATCCTCTCGCAGGCCATGACACCTACTCAGTTCTTGTTCTTTTTTTTTAATTAACTTTTATTGGAGTATAGTTGATTTACAATGTTGTGTTAGTCTCTGCCGTACAGCAAAGTGAATCAGTTAGACATATATCCACTCTATTTTAGATTCTTTTTCCATATAGGTCATTACAGAGTATTGAGTAGAGTTCTCTGTACTATACAGTAGGTCGTCATTAGTTATCTCTTTTGTATATAGTAGTGTGTGTATGTCAATCCCAATCTCCCAATTTATCCCTCCCCCGCACTCTCCCCCTTGGTAACCATGAGTTTCTTTTTTACCTCTGTGACTCTATTTCTGTTTGGTAAATAGGTTCATTTGTACCATTTTTTAGATTCCACATATAAACAATGTCATATGATATTTGTCTTTCTCTGTCTGACTCGTTCTGATCGTCCACTTCCTATGCCTTTGAGAGTGTCTTTCCCTTTCTGTGGAACTCAGTTTCTTTAAGTCTGAAACAGAGAAATTAGGCTGGTAAGAGGTGGCAAACGAGTTTCCACAGAATGACTTTTCTAGCGGTGTTTACCTTTGTTTTTAAGTCAGTAGATTTTTTAATATAACAATCTGGATTTTTAAACTCTCACAAATGCCCCCTGGTTTCCTCCTCGCATGCATCCCTACTCCCCTTCCATCTTCTAGCGCCATACTCCTTCTTTCTACGCTGAAGGTACCCAACTCTGGGGTTCTAGTCTCACCAGCTCCTCCTCTTTGAGCATTTTTTTCATTATTTGCTGGTGAAAGCGTCCTGAACGACTGGCTTCATCTTAGAGACAAGAAGATCTGGCAGCCACAACTAGCCCTAATTCCCCCTGGCAACAATGAGCTGGAACCCATCGGGGCTGCTCCCTTTCAGTGGGCCACGCTCTCTCCAAGCTCGACTCACTCCTCTCGTTTGGCTACCTGTTTGCCCCATGTAGGGATTTTCGTCTGTGACTCTTGGTTAAATGATTACGAGCTATGTGATTTTATACACTTTTTGGTTGCAGCATATGTGGGTGTGGCCCTGGGTGGGCATACTGTGATTCAGCTGTCTACTCGATTAGGTCAAATAGCAAGTTTTTCCCGACGTGACCAGGCTGTGCTTTTAACTGACCCAAAAGACTGGTGGTCTTGGCAGTGTGTGGAGGCCGCCTCGGTGAGGCTCTGCTGAACTTCGTGTAGAACTAGGTGTCAAATTATATGCAAATTTGTATTTTGCATGGGAGCTGAGCGCTTTGGCACTTAATTTTTTGTTTAATATAGCTAAGTATGTAGCACTGGCCAAGTTCTGCATGTTTAATCCTTTTAACCGTTCAGCATAAATCATCCTCTCAGCCCCTTAATCATTCTTGTTATTCTTCTTTGAACTTCCTCCAGTTTCCTTACATCCTTCATTGCATAAAGAAGCGTTTTTTAACAGGCCTGTTTCACTTCCAAGTATCCATTCTGTGATGGAAACAGTGGGGGTACGGATGATCCAGTGCCCTGAGAGAGTCCAAGGGAAATTCAAAGCTTGGTCCTTGGAAAGTGACAGACATTCACAGGCACAGAGATTGAAAGGGACCAGCCCCGCCTTCTCTGCCACATCTGACCCAGAAAGACGATTTTGTATCTCTTTTCTCTTCAGTAATGCAGAGGATTTATAGGATGGTCCTTGGGGACATAGTCTGTGCTCTTTTATTGGGTCTTTATTGAGCATCTACTATAGGAATGAGAGAGTTGTTATGCTTCCCATATTGAGTGAAGGGAGAAAAACAGCTAGGGGAATGAAGCCACTTGTCACATCTCTTAGGATCAGAGATTTATCATCTATCAACTGTTCCCCCTTTAATCTGGTTATCATGGTGCCAGAGAATAGTGTCTCAGGGAAACTCATGGGGGGGAAAAAGACGCTAGAGGAAGTCGCAAAAAGAAGGTGATGGAGAGACTGAACACACATCCGCTTTATCTGCCTTTTCTTATCTCTACAGGTCCTTCCCTGCCTCCAACTAGAATGCAAGCTCTAGGAATTTTGTCTTGCTCACCAGTCTACCCCCAAACCTAGAAAGGAGCGTGCCCCATAATAAGTGCTTAACAAGTGTTTGTAGAATGAATAAATAATCACCTTCAGCTATCAATTCATATTTCTGAGACAAGCTGGGACCTGGGACCTGGGACCCTTTACTGCAGTGCTTGCACCTGGGCAAACGTCACCACCTCCTCGAGAAACAGAATACAAAGAAACTATAAGGGACTAAAAATAACCACACGCATGCACAGTTGGGGCAAATTGTGAACAAGATCCCAAAAGACCAAAAACCCAACTGCTGCTTCTAAGGAGCAGGGAGCAGAAGCAGGGAACTGCGCATGCCCCCTGCACAAAGCACCATCGAGGGGTAGGCAGTCCATCTAAGCCATCTGTCGGTCCCACCCCTGGACCCACCTCTACCTTCACCCCATTTAAGGGACCAGCTCATCTCCCCCTCAGGGAGCGAGCAAGGGCACCTGTTACTTGTTTTCGCTCCCCCCTGCTGCAGCAGGAACCCCAGTAAAGCCTTGCCTGAATTTCTTGTCTGGTCTCTTATCAATTTCTATTGATTAAAATGTCCAAGAACCCTGGTCAGTAACACTTGGATAAGGATAATTGATACTTCTTAATTCTATGGAAAGCAGAATGCGAAACATGGCTTCCAGACAATTATGAAAGCTTCACTCACTCTCCAATACACCTTTCAAACTGGATTTTTGCCTAAAGATCCTCTTACAGAGAAATGGAGAGCCACCACTGTTGAAGGCCATTTTGTCTGACTGATGCAGGGATCCCCGTTATTGGCCACCCTGCCAGTTACCCTTCAGACTCTGCTTGAATACCTCTAGAAACAGAGAGCTCGCTTCTCCCAGAGCACCTTCCATGGGAAGCTCTGTTAGAATGCTCTTGCCTGAATTTGGCTAATATCTCTTTTTTTCTCTAGCCTCCACCCATGGTCTTGGTTGTCAGAAGCAAATTAATCTTTCTTTCCATTGGGCAATCCTTCAGGTATCTTGAGACACGTAACACGTCCCTCCCAAACTTTCTCTTCTCTATGTGAAATGTCCCTTCTTCCTTTCTACACTTAGAAACATACAGCAGACACTCCAGCCTGGGAGTCTGGCATGTATTCACCTTGAGGACTCACACGTGAACAGCAGGAATGGCCCAGCTGGGTGTCTGTTTATGGGAAGGACTAAAGAGCTTCATAAGGAAACCGATTAGTAACTACATAACCAAGGACAAGTCATCCTCCCAGAGCCGTCAGTCAGCAGGAGGGAGGAGGAATGTTAGGGGCATAGGCTCAGTTCATTCTGTGCATCAGCTTTCTTTCCTCCAGCAACAGTAAGCAACTGGGGGAGGGGGTCCCCGAAGAAAAAGAACCAGGCGAGGCTTTCTTGACAAAAGAGAAGCCATTTTTGGCCCAAGCCATTTTGTGATCTAAGCCTGGCCACGACGCTTGCCCTGAACGGGTCTCAGTAATTAATGATCTTAAGGGAAGTGAGGGAATGCAGGAACAAAGGAAAAGCAATCAAGAAATAATAGTTCAGCGATAAATTAGAGTCCTGGTTCCTCTCAAGGGATGTACATAACAATCTGATACACGTCTTTGAGTTCTGCAGGAACAGAGGCCCCCCACCCAGGTGGAGGATGGAATGATGATGTTGACATTTTCTGACCCTCCTGACCTCAGTCAACTAGAGCCTGGATTCTGTCAACCTTTGTCTCAATCCTATGCTGAATTCTCCTCTGCTCAAGCCCCTTCATGAATATGCAGACACTGGCCAAGCCCCTTCATGAATATGCATATACCCTTAGCTTAAAACCTCCCCAATTTTGCTGTTGGGGAGATGCTGCTTTCAGAAAGATCCCCGGTGTTCTCCTGACTCGCTGCAAGTAATAAATCCTTCCTTCTCCTGTGTGTCTTTTGGCTTGATGCCCACCAGGAGGCGAACCCAGTTTTTCGGGTAACAGAACTAGTGCCAAACTTAGGGAGAGGGAATATTGGGCATCAAAGGCCCCAAATCTTTGGTCAACCTTGAAAACACAAGGTTGAAACACACAGTTTTTAAACTTGGGTGATGTTATATACCACCTAAGTGGAGAAGTGGGGGAGAATATCATATCATATTGGAGGAGAAAAGACAACATTAACTCTACAGCAATACAGGACCGAGGATGGAGAAGTGGTGGAGGAAGCAGCATCATGGTGGCAGGAGATGGTTCAGGAACAGCTAGAGTAGGAAGGGGAAATGGTGGCTGGGGGTGACAGCTGAGAGGAGAGGAGTCTGCATCTGGCACATGTGGGTAGGACTTGAGGGGCACTGGGGTTCTCGTAAATCTGCTAGGAGAGATGCTGTTTTATTGCTGTTATTCCCCCAGCACCAGGAAACATGATTAGAAGTCGTAATGATAACAACAGCCTCTATCTATTGAGTCTGTCTCGTGAGGCAGGCACTGCATTAACACTGGGGGAACTCATTAATCCTCACAATAATCTTGTCTGGTTGGTACAATTCTTATTCCCATTTTATAGATGAGAAAATTAAGACAGAGAAGCTATCTTATCCTAAAGTACACAGCTAGTCATGGCAGAGCTGTGAAACAAAGCTACTTTTACCTAACTTTTAAGCCTGACTTCTGTAATGAGATAAAATTCTGCATTTTAGTACCATTTCCTTGAATCACAGCTCAAACTTCAATAGTAAAGTATATACATTTCAGTTAAGTATGTTTGCCTTAACCAGTGCATTTTTTAAAAATTGCTGAATCTAAGTATATACAGCATATCAAGCAAAAACTTATGCAGGGAAGTGAAGTTAGTTGATTTCTGCAGGAACTGTTCTTATCAGTGGAGAGTACAGGATATCCATTCCCTGTCACTGAACTAGAGGTAAGTCTTCACATCGGTGTAGCCCCTTCAGCCGCAAAACTAGCAATTTTCAACGTGCTGTTTCTCTGAAGCAGCCTCCACTCATTACCAAGGTAATAAAACAAGGGAGGTAATGAACACAGTCCCACATCTCATGTGTCGGTCAGCATCTTCTACACCCCTCGATGCTCCCCTGGACAGAGAACTTCTCACTCTGTTCCAATGAAATCTAAATCTTCTCATGCATATTCTGGGGCATCCTGCTTTATAAAAACCTATCGTGGGACCATAAAATGCCTCACCTCACTGCCCTCAAGAAGTTAGCCTCAGGAATCTTTCATACCAAGATTGCACACGAAATCTTTCACAGTGTAAATAAACTGTGTTGCCCTGAGCTGGACAAGTTCAGCAAATTGATATTTCTCTGGCTGGAGCACATCCGATATCCTTGTTAGGCTAAATGCATTTAGCGAAAGAAAACAATTTTTTAAATCGCAGGCTGTTCTTTGCAGTAAGCCAGGAGCAGCCTCCGTATAAAGAGCGAAGTGTTCTAGACGTGCTGATGATACCTTGTGCCCAAGAACACAGCCAATTACAACCCAGCGGTACTTTACTGCTAATGATCTTTGAAGTTAACAAGGTTTGCGAAAGCTTCTCTGCATTATTATTACTATTTATATTAATAGCATTAGTGATCTCTTTTATTCTGCTAAGATTTAGCATTACTAATTGGCATCAGTATAAATAGAGGTATTAATGCTCTCATGCAATGCAAGCAGAGCCAACTCTGGCAGCTTTGTGGGTTTAATATGGAAATGTTTGCTGTCTAATGAGGACACAAAATGTTAATCTCCAGAACAAATTGTATTTATAGAGAAACTAATTATCATATGCAAATGTGACACACATCACTTGCAAAATTCCTGTTGCCACTGGGCCAGGCCTCTGTGACCTTTTTGAAATGCAGCACTTTGAAGCAGTGGCTAATAGTTTCATGCGCTGAGGCTGATTACTTTTATTTTCATACAGAAATCAGCTACACGGGAGAGACTCCGGATAAACCCAGCAGAGCCATGCCTTCTGTAACCATGACCGGCACTCTACTAGTAATTTCTTATCCTTTCCTTTAAGACTCAGAATTCTTCTGCAGTTTTTGCTATATCCGAAAAGCCAGATAATGTAGAACACAATGAAGAATGTTTTAACCCCATTAATAAAAGAACTAAGATGTTCTTATAAATGCAGTCCTATTGGGTGAAAGCTATTTTGATATTATTTTCATAATTGTTTTGGGGTTTTTTTGTTAGTTTTCTTCTTCATTGATAAGAAACGACTCTGAGTATATGACACAGACGGTTAAATCTAGCGAATATAGTGTTAACTCCTTTCCTTGGTACTTTTTCCTCTTCTCTTTCAAGTAAACATGTTCTCTAGTCTGCAATCTCATAGAAGTGCAACTTGTGGGAACTTAAATGGCCACACATCACCCAGTGAGTCCAGATACTTCCTTTGCTTGCAGATGAGGAAGGTGTGGATCAGAGAGGTCAGGTGGCATGCCCAAGCTCACACAGCGAGTTGGTAGAAGACGCTAGAGGTCACGTGCTGTTTATATATGCTCAAAAATTTGAAAACTAACCACCGCTACTGTAGTGTTGTCAAGTTTAGAATCACGTGAATGCTTAACAGCCTTTATAACTTTATATAAAAGCTGCTGCTGACCAGAGAGCCTCAGCTAGCTTCTGGTCCAAGCCCAGCTAATTCTCATCCAACACTGGGGATCTCATTCAGCATCCTCCAAAGGCCTGTTGGGCTCCAAGGACAGAAAGACGAAGGAAACCTTTAGAAGGGGGTCTCTACTGTCGTGGAACCCACAGTTGGCTGAGGGAGACCAACAGTTTCAATAAGCCGAGCTAAGTGCATTATCAAAGTATGCCTGAGGTGTGTGAGAGCACAGAAGAGAGACAAGTACCCCACGTGGAGGGGGCCGCAGGGTGGGATGGTGTACGTGTTTCTATTGCCATGTAACAATTACCTCAAATGTAGTGGTTTAAAAGCATACATTTATTATTATTATTTCCATGGGTCAGTAGTTCCTGCATGTCTTAACTGAGTCCTCAGCTCAGGGTCTCACAAGGATGCAGTCAAGGTGTTGGTCAAGCTTCCTTTCTAAAGCTCAGGGGTCTCTTCCAAGCTTGGTGGTTGGTGGCAGAATTCAGTCCCTTGCGGTTGTGGGACTGAAGTCTTTGCTTTCTTGCTGGCTGTTAGCAGGGACTGCTCTGGCCTCCTGGAGGGTCCCCCAACTCCCTGTCATGAGGGCCTCTCACAATATGGCAGCTTACTTCAGCAGGAGGATCACTCTTCAGGATGGCCCAGTCCCTTTTTCTTTTTCTTTTTTTTTTTTTTTTTTTTTTGCGGTACGCGGGCTTCTCACTTCCGCGGCCTCTCCCGTTGCGGAGCACAGGCTCCGGACGCGCAGGCTCCGGACGCGCAAGCTCAGCGGCCATGGCTCACGGGCCCAGCCGCTCCGCGGCACGTGAGATCTTCCCGGACCGGGGCACGAACCCGTGTCCCCTGCATCGGCAGGCGGGCTCTCAACCGCTGCACCACCAGGGAAGCCCACCAGTCCCTTTTCAAGATCTTCTGCTGATTGTCAGGTCTATGTAAGATAATCTTCCTTTTGATTAACCTGAAATCATCTGATTTGGGATCTTAATTACATCTGCAAAATCTCTTCACTTTTGCCGTGTAGTATGACCTAATCATAGGAGAGAAATCCCACCATACTCAGAGGTCTTGCCACCCTCAAGGGAAAGGGATTATACAGCATATGTAAATCGGGGAAATCTTGGGACCCATCTTAGAATTCCACTTCCCTCAAGTGGAGAGCAGAGGGGTAGATAGGTTTCAGAAGATGTGAATTAAATCGTGCAAGACAAATAGAGGTAAGCATCTGGAGTGATTAATCTTATAATTTTCTTGAAACTGTTTTTCACCAGAAACCTGTGTTCATAAAGTATAATTTTATTTATTTACATCAGATTTGGATGGAACATGAAGAAAAAAAGAAGAGTGAAAAGACAATTCACCAAGAGTAAAAAACACAAGCAAACCAAACCAGAGCTTTGTTAGAGTGAATGAATGAATGAATGAATGAATGAATGAATGAAAAATGAAGGGACCTGGATGGGACCATAGACAAGGTTATAAGCCACCTGGACCTCTGTATGCTCATTGGAAAATATATTGATGATTTGTAATATGTGAGAGGCAAAGGAATAATATGTCTAACACATAAAAACTTCTTATAAAGTAAGAAAAGTAAAAGAAGAATCCTTGGAATGGGCTGGATATTGGACTCAGCAGTAGAGGAAAGAGCCACAAATGGTTCACAGGCATATTAAAGTGTTCAAATTCATTTGTAGTTACAGAATAATGATAATAGTTAATTAAAATATCTGAATTATATGCAGGCACTGTTCTGCTTCCTTTATATATATATCACTTCATATAGCATGCAACCCTAAGGGTAAATCCTATTATGGGCTCCATTTTACAGATACAGAGAGGTTAAGTTAGTTGCCAAAGGTCACACAGTAGCAAGTGGCAGAGCCCCAGTTCTACCCAGGTTGTCTGGCTGTGCTCTGACCATCATGTGTTCCTGCCTTGAAGGCACACTGACAAGTCAACAATGGTTTGGCAGGTCATGTTAAAATAGTAACCTAGTGGTGATGAGGGTTTGGGAAAATAGGCACTCTCCTATTCTACCATGAAGAATGGAAACAAACCTTTCTGTAGAGGTTTTAATAGTATGTATCTAAAATCTTTTAAAAAACGGCATAGTCTTTATTTTTTTTAATTAATTAATTTATTTTTGGCTGCGTTGGGTCTTCGTTGCTGTGCGCGGGCTTTCTCTAGTTGTAGTGAGCGGGGGCTGCTCTTTGTTGTGGTGCGCGGACTTCTCATTGTGGTGGCTTCTCTCGTTGCGGAGCACGGGCTCTAGGCGCACAGGCTTCAGTAGTTGTGGCTCGCAGGCTGTAGAGTGCAGGCTCAGTAGTTGTGGTGCACGGGCTTAGTTGCTCCGCGGCATGTGGGATCTTCCCGGACCAGGGCTCCCGGAACCCGTGACCCCTGCATTGGCAGGCGGATTCTTAACCACTGCGCCACAGGGGAAGTCCCATAAAAACCACATAGTCTTTAATGTAACATTTCTTTCCCATTCGTTTATCCCAGTGAAGACAGTATGTATGTATAAATACTTATTTAGCTTTAAGCATACCTGTCAAGTTACTCATAATAGCAAAAACATTGAAACAGCATTAAAAAATGGAAACAACAAAGCAGAAGCTACATCAGTTATTTGCATTCCCTCGGTGAAATACTATGCAGCTGTTGTGACTACATTTTATATTTTAGAATACTAACAGGAAAAACTGCACTGTATATTCAGAACCAAAAGCAGATTATATTATATCACATAATTGTTTTTTAAAAACCTGCATATATGAATAGCAAAAAAAGGGGTGGCCTGGAAGTATATCCATCAAACTATTAAGTGTGATATATTCAAAAAGTGGTTGAATTATAGATGATTCCTTTTTAAAAAAAATTTACTTTTGAGTGTCGTTTTATTCAATAAGTATCATATACTAAGAAAAAGTAATGTAAATTTAATCAAACGCTCTTTAAAAGTCCTTTCATAATGCAGTCTAAGATCCATGCTCTCTAAGTTGTTCTGTATAAGGGGTCCGTCTCATGCTGTGGCGTCAGCGTTGAACTGAGTCTGGTGATCTGTCCTCTGCCCTTGGCTTGGTTACAGATTAACTCCAGAAAGTTAAAACTGGAAGAGATGCTAGAAATCAAACGGTCCAACACTTTTGTTTTACGGATGAGAAGACAAAAGACCACAGGGAATAGACAACTTACCCAAGGTTGACAGCCAGTGTGGGGCAGCCTAGGACTGGGAGGCAGGTCTCGGAACTCACAGGTTGGTACCAGTTATCACTACACTATCCTCCTGGATTTGCGTATCTTTAGTTGTGAAATCAGAGCCCTGATGCAGCGATTTCTCAGGGCAGATTGTGGTGGTCACACACGCAGAGCTTGGGGTCAAATAACCCATTTCAGTGTCAGCTCTTCTGTTTCTGAGAGATCTTAAACAAGAGGATTGACTTTGAGCCTAATTTTTCTCAACTGCAAAATGGTGATTATAAAAATATCCACCTCTTAGGTTATAGTGAAGATTTTAAAATACAATAATATATTTAAAGTTTTTAGCACAATACCTGGCTCCTTGAGGTCTCAAGAAACACAGGCTCTTCTCCAGCTGTTTTGTATCTTTGGGCATGGGACCCTATGCTGACTCCAGGGCTGTTCCGTCCTCTGTCAGGAGAAACACTTGAATGATGATTGGCTGCCAGGACAATGGTCCCATAGATAGTTAAAAGCCTCATCTGTCTTCCCTGGTGAAGGAGGAGTTACTTTCCATCTACTGCCTGCCCTCTGGGGAAATCACTTTTGCACCACCCCCGTAGTAGTAAGCCATCCAGATTTACAAGGAGCATAATTTACGAGCTAAGGAATGTCAGCTCCTGGTGTAAATAAGTAATGAGGTTGGGTAGTAAAACAGTCACTGAAGTTCACTACTCTGGAGAATGCTGCTGATGCTGGGGTCACTGCTTGCAGGACCTGCGCAAGTGGATGGTGGATAAGGATCCCACACACTCACAGCCCTTCACCCACTCATCACTCCCGGCTTGTGCAAAATTACAGAAGTAACTGGTGGTCAGAGCTAGAATTACAGGGGAGAAGGGAAAATGAGAAAACAAAACAGATCCAACGTGATGCTGGATCTCTGGGTAAAAGCCCCTTATCACAGCCCTAACCCTGCCCTCACCTTGCTCTGTTGTGTGGGCAAATCTTGAAACTTCTCCAAGATGCAGGGATTGGGCTAGGTGGTGGGAAAGAGATCTTCTGAGTCTGATGTCTTACGAAGATAAGATTCAGGGTCTAAGGCCCCGTCCTAGGGCACTCAGAGAACAAGCACGCAAGCGAGAGGGCAAAACCCCAGTCTCATTGGACATATGTGGGGCAGACTAGCAGAGGAACCCTCCTTCACACAGCTGCCCAGCCTCGCCGGCCCGCGATTCGAACCTGTGCTTGCATCACGGAGACGCCGGTAGAGTTTGTCAGGCTCTCGGACTTCCTAATCCCAGTAGCAGCCTGCTCAAGGGTTTGGCTGCATTCTCCCATTGCTCCCTTTCCAATACTGAAATGCAATTCGTTTACATTTGGTTGATTATTGAGCCGCTATTTTAAAATCGTGATAAAAAGAACTCATCACACCTGGCTAAGCCAAGTTGCAAGTTTTCCCACTGTTCATTTACGCCTCTTACTGGTGCTCTGAGAAGTCAGACTCACCTCCCACCTGTAATGCAACCCCTGACATGAGAGGAAGGAAGGCATTGTGGTCCCTGAACATTTGGGACCCGTTATAACCAGATGACTTCCAGAGGATTCGCTCTATCAGACCAGCTCTGTGCATGATTCTAATGTGCCGCAAAAAATGCTGTTTTCCATGGTCATTTCCGGGTTAGGATAAGTTGACAGTTGAACACTTTTCTTTCTTGTCTGCCAAGTGGCAGAGAGGTGAAATCATCACTAAGGCTCACTGCCTTAGGGCTCAGAAAATATCAAAATTTCACCCCCACTGAAAGGCGAGCTTTTTACAGATTCACAGGAACTTAATAACCTACTGGAGTGCAGAAGGGAAAAGAAGATCAGATCTCAAATATCGTGGAGCAGAGCAAAAGGCAAAATGAGCAACTACCTGATAAGTGCTCTTGAAAATGCTCAAATAAAAGCTAAATGGTATGAAAACAGCAGCTAAGCCCTGTATCAGTTCCATGGTCCAAAATTACAAAGGTTCTGGAGAAAGAGGCTCCCACAAAAGCCATCCTATCCAGGTGAGGGGAAGCAGAGAAACAGGGTCTCCAGGCCAGCATAGTCATTGAAATGGTCTAATTAAAGAAAACAATTAGGAGGTTGGCTTCCGTCCTGCAAGTGATTCCCCCACTGATGAAATCCCAAGGAATGGCACGGCTCCAAAATTGCTCAAGTGACTTCTTGTTTAACTCAAGCCATTGAAATCCTCATGAAGTGTTAAATTTAAATGTGTGTAAAGATTATTACCAAAAAGCCCCAACACATCAGGGGAAAAGTGTGAATATGTATACACAGAGCCACACATAGAGGTCAAGAGGGAAATAGATTCAGGGATATTTAGAGATTTAGCTTTTAGCAAAAGTCATTTTTCTCCCTCCAGTAAAGCCTGTGAGCTTTTAATAGCCACTTTCCTTGATTGCCTTCTAAAACGCTGTGTGCTGCCCAGCGGCCCGATCTGAACACACAGACTGGAGGTCTTGAAGGGGAAGGGGGTCTGAGAGGTTCCCCATATCAGAATTCTGAAAGCTTGCCCAGACTGAGTCGACCATGTTGCTCTCCTAAATTATGTAATAAGATAAAGTCTCGAGCTTTGATTTCAAGAATCATTCTTTTTCCTTTTGAATATTTTTATATTCTGAGTAGTGAGAAGTTGGAAAAATGCCCTCCTCAGAGTTCCTTATACGTTTCTGAAAATATTATGATGACCTTGCAATTAAAATATTTTAGAAATACCATGAGATTGCTTAGAGAGTGAATTACTACAATAATTTATTATCTTGAGAGCTAAGGATACTAACTTGCTCTTTATTTTCTTATTAGTATTTTGGAGGGGGGTGGGAGGGGTAGAAACTATTGACCCTTTGACAGCTTTTTTCTTAACAGTTCTGTGTTTGAACTAGATCCCATAGTTTGGCACTGATTTTAATAGTAGAGAAACCCTGGCATACTGTTTAATACAAAAATCAACTAGTAGGCAGAGGACCTACCCAAGATCGAAGACACAGATGAGTGAACACAGGTGCCCAATACCTCTTCCCTTAGCTCCTCCCCAAGGCACACAACTTACCTGGTTATTGACCAGTTGAGAGGCCTGGATCTATGGACTTGCTGCCATTTATACCATTTAGCCTGCCCGTCAGCTTCCAGCCACTCCCGTCAGCACGCAGGAGTGCATCCTATATCAAATAAGAGCTTTCTTGATGTGCCACTATTATATACTAACCCTGCTTTATTTTTTACCAAGACATTGGGTCTAAAGAGATCCCTATCCAGTGGGTTGGGCCACACCAACCACTGTGGTGACTTAATAATAATGGTCTTTGAAGAGTGCACTATTCTTCCTTTTGAAAAACTTGCCCATATTGATTTCCCATAACCACTTGCATCATAGAAATAGCTAACAGTTCTGAAAAGGAAGTCAGTATCCTGGTCTACATCTTAAATGCCACATTTACTGAATAGCTGGCACTTGAGTAGGTGTTGAGTTTCCTTCCAAAGTATACTGAAGACACAGACCTTACCTTGAGTAGACTTTGGAAGAGGAGAATCACCAAAACCTTAATAAGAACCCAACATTGCAAACAAATGGGCCCACTTTTATTGAGCACATAGTATGTGCCAGGCACTGAGTGAAGCACTTTACATATATTATTTCTAGTTTCCCCAGAGATTCTTCACAACACGTTATAAGGGCCACTTGATAGATGAGGCAAATTGCATTCTAAGAGATTGCGACTTCTCAAATATCACACAGAAAATATCATGGTTAGGATTAGAGCTAGGAGTATTTCATCCAAAGCTGATATATACTCCACTATACCACATTGCCTCTACACAGAGTTCACAATTCACTTTCCTACCTGTTCTTTTGAAAAGAATCAAATAGTATAATAAAAATATGTTTAAAATCTTTATAAAAGTATTCTATGTAGTATATATATATCGAGTCATCACATTATGCACTTTGAGTATATTACAATTTTATTTACCAATTATACCTCAATAAAGCTGGAAAAGAAAGTTGAAAATACAGCTTTAGGTGTGTCAGCCGAATCTATTATATATTCATTAACCTCCAATATCTGAGTTTCAGTTGTGGACCCTCAAGCATTGATGACTCTGAGTTATCCCCAACCGATGATCAGTTACGCAGTGTTAAATCTTTCCCATTTAGGGCCAAGGCTCTTTTGTCCTTCTTACTGCCAATGGGCAGGAAAGTGAGATACATCCTCCTGAAACTTTAGAGAATGCGTTGATGGAGATGTGTCCCCAGTATTCTAGATTCCTATTTTGGAACTTAGAACATGAAATAAGCTTTATTAAATTTTTGAGTGGATGGTCAAATGTAGGCTGAAAGTAAGGTGGCCAGCCATCCCGGGCTGCCAGGGACTCAGGGCTTTCCCAGGATGCAGGACTTTCCGAGCTAAAACCAGTAAAGTCCCAGGCAAACCAGAACAAGTTGATCACTCTTGCTGAAATATGCATGACTTCATGGAATTCTGTACCTAGACAGGACCCTTTGAGTTTAGCTAGTCCAATAAACACACTGTTGTGATGAAAGTCTATACAGAGATTAACTTACAGTGCAGTTTAAACATAAACAGAATTAACAGCATCTCACCATGAAAGTACTAGACATATTTTATATTTATAAAATGCTATGCAGTTTATATACTCTTATTAAAAACTGTTCTCTATTTTTCTGAATTCCACCTGCCCTTTGGGGACTTTGGGATTAGACCACCTCTCCTGGTGGACCCCACACTTACAAGTAGTAAAATGAGTGCTAAGACAAAGTTTGGCAAAGAGAGGACCTGAATTGATCTCCTCAGAGACTTTCCTGGCTC
Source organism: Leucopleurus acutus (assembly GCF_964270905.1). Lineage (NCBI taxonomy): Eukaryota > Metazoa > Chordata > Mammalia > Artiodactyla > Delphinidae > Leucopleurus > Leucopleurus acutus. The sequence continues at coordinate 25,375,130 of NC_139163.1, read as the reverse complement.
CCACATAGCGTGGAAATCATCTGGAAACTCCCATCTGCTCTGTGAAGGGATGTGGAAAGTAGCTGATAATACTATCTTAGGAGTGGGGCATGCATCCCTATAGTAAGGAGGAGGGTGAGATGTTATTGCTAAGGAATAGGTGTCAGATGGCAACGTTAAGCAGACCTCAAGGTTATATAACACTTCTGAGGGAAGAAATCAGGAGCGAGGCTCCAAGCAGTTGAGAGAAAACAGGCCCCCTGTTTATCAGCAGCAGACAACAGATGCCAGCAGCCTGAGATGAGATGCTTGGGCGGGCCCACCATCCTCCAGAGACTGACTATCACCTACAGAGAGAGCAAGACCCTACAGCCCCACAATAGACTAAAGATACCAGGGTCCTTCTCCATCCTCCCGAGGGCACAAGACCCCCCTTGCCCATACATCAAGACTCACCTTGGGAAGGACGAAGATGGAAGGCTCAACTCTGAAAACTTGAACATTAACCTGAAGGCAATCACTACGAACTGAAAGGAAATGGTTTATTTATTTATTTAGGCCACGCTGTGCTGGCATGCGGGACCGTAGCTCCCCAACCAGGGATCAAACCTGCACCCCCTGCAGTGGAAGCACTGAGTGTTAACCACTGGACCACCAGGGAATTCCCAGGAAATCGTTGGAAAAAGAAGACACTGAGATATTGTCCACTGACAGAGTTAAGTTCCTCAACTATCCCGTAGGAAGGGAGCTTGTAAGGAAGAAGATGTAATAATAAAGAAATAAGCAAACAGATAAAGGAATGAATGAATGAATAGAAAATTTTTTTTGATTTTTGCACATCTAAGTCGTGGTGAGAACTTTTGCCTACTTGCTACAGAGTAATTCACTAGAGGATTTGGAAATTATAGAAAAGCATAATAAAAGTTTAATAATTGTGATAAATATTTTGGATAAATATATAGATAAATAGGGATAAATAGAATTATAATGTATATGTAATTAAGCTCTATATCCAATTCTGTATCTTGACTTTCACATATTATATTATGATCATGCAACCACGTCACATGTTCTTTAATAACTGTTAACAGTTTCATGATAGTCATCTGGAGGGACCATGATTCATTTAGCCATTTTATTATTGCTGACCATTAGTTTATTTACCCTCACTGTTATAAACTATGCTGTAATGAACTTGATATGTAGATCTTTTCCATATATTTGACTATACGTAGCTTTAATTCTTCAAACTAAAATCATTGAATAACAGGATATGAACTGATTTTAATGTTGATAGGTTTGGCCATGTATTTCCTGCAAGTCTATATCAATTTCTCTGTCAGCAGTATTGTATGAGTGCTTTTGTCAAGGCGCCATTGTTACCAATTCTAAAATCACTTGATAGGTGAAAGATAAGTATCTAATTTTTGTTTTAATTTGGATTGTTCACTGAGTATTGAGGTTGAATATTTTATTATGTTTATTAGCAACTTGCGATATGTGAAATCTTTTTTCTACATTTTTTGAGTATTGTCTTTTTTTTTTTTTTGCGGTACGCGGGCCTCTCACTCTTGTGGCCTCTCTCGTTGCGGAGCACAGGCTCAGCGGCCATGGCTCACGGGCCCAGCCGCTCCGCGGCATGTGGGATCTTCCCGGACCGGGGCACGAACCCGTGTACCCTGCATCGGCAGGGGGACTCTCAACCACTGCACCACCAGGGAAGCCCGAGTATTGTCTTTTTTATTTGAATAACCTCATTATAAAAGTATATCAACTGTCATACTAATTGCATATATTTTTTACATTTTCTTTCCCAGTTTTCGACATGCCCATTTTTTTTTTTTTTTTTTTTTTTGCGGTACGTGGGCCTCTCACTGTTGTGGCCTCTCCCGTTGTGGAGCACAGGCTCCGGACGCGCAGGCTCAGCGGCCATGGCTCACGGGCCCAGCCGCTCCGCGGCATGTGGAATCTTCCCGGACCGGGGCACGAACCCGTGTCCCCTGCATCGGCAGGCGGACTCTCAACCACTGCGCCACCAGGGAAGCCCGACATGCCCATTTTTATTTCCACATGGTCAAATCTCATCCATTGCATTTTGCTAAGAAAAATCTTTGTTCTCAAATAACATAAATAGGGCTTCCCTCTTTGTTCTAAAATAACATAAATAGGGCTTCCCTGGTGGCGCAGTGGTTAAGAATCCGCCTGCCAATGCAGGGCACACGGGTTCGAACCCTGATCTGGGAAGATCCCACATGCCAAGGAGCAACTAAGCCTGTGCGCTACAACTACTGAGCCTCCGCTCTAGAGCCTGTGAGCCACAACTACTGAGCCCGCGAGCCATAACTACTGGAGCCTGTGCACCTAGAGCCCGTGCCTTGCAACAAGAGAAGCCACCGCAATGAGAAGCTTGCTTGACGCGACTAGAGAAAGCCCGTGCACAGCAATGAAGACCCAACACAGTCAAAAATAAAAAAAATTATTTTAAAAAATAAATAACATAAATAAATGTTCTTCTACATTTTCATTTTCATGTATAACTTTTCAATCTATCTAGAATATTTTTTTTAATTTTTTATTTTGTTTATTTATTTTTAGCTGCGTTTGGTCTTCGTTGCTGCACGCCAGCTTTCTCTATTTGCGGCGAGAGGGGGCTGATCTTTGATGTGGTGCGCAGGCTTCTCATTGCGGTGGCTTCTCTTGTTGCGGAGCACAGGCTCTAGGTGTGCAGGCTTCAGTAGCTGTGACATGCGGGCTCAGTAGTTGTGGCTCGTGGGCTCTAGAGCACAGGCTCAGTAGTTGTGGCACACGGGCTTAGTTGCTCCATGGCATGTGGGATCTTCCCGGACCAGGGCTCGAACCCATGTCCCCTGTGTTGGTAGGCAGATTCTTCACCACTGTGCCACCAGGGAAGCCCTAGAATCTTTTCTTTTTTAAAAAACATATTTATTGATTGATTGATTTGGCTGCACTGGGTCTTAGTTGCAGCATGTGGGATCTGGTTCCTTAACCAGGGATTGGACCCAGGCTCACTACATTGGGAGTGTGGAGTCTTAACCACTGGACCACCAGGAAAGTCAGTAGAACCTTTTCTTAACATAATGAAGTTGTAGTTTTTTCTACTTGGTTAATTAGTTGAGCTGGCAGCATTTACTTCCCTCACACCCAGTAGATGACTTCTTAATCAGGTGATAAACCTGTGTACATAGAAATTGTTTCTATGCTCTTTTGTTCTAATCCATTGACCCATCTGATGATTTTTGTTCTAGAAGGGTATTATTTTAATTATTATAATTTTATAAAATTATAATTTACTTAATTGTATAATTTTATAGCTTGTATTTGCTCTTCTTTTTCAAAACTTTCTTGGATATTTATGCCATTTTATTATTATATTTTTTGCAAATTTCAGGGGAAAAAAATAAACCTCAGGATTTCCATTAAAAATTAACCTGGGAAAAAAATTTTAAGTATTTAAATTTACCAGTTAAGAACATATTTTGCCTCTCCATTAACTCAATTCTCCTTTTATTTCCGTCAATAAAAATTTTAAGATATTTTTATTTTTGTTTTTTAGATCCCACCTACATTCTTTTTTTTTTTTTTTTGCGGTATGCCGGCCTCTCACTGTTGTGGCCTTTCCCGTTGCCGAGCACAGGCTCCGGACACGCAGGCTCAGCGGCCGTGGCTCAGGGGCCCAGCTGCTCCGCGGCATGTGGGATCTTCCTGGACCGGGGCATGAACCCATGTCCCCTGCATCGGCAGGTGGACTCTCAACCACTGCGCCACCAGGGAAGCCCCTACATTCTTTTAAAGTTGATTCTAGTTAATATTTTTGGCAACTTTTGTAAGAATGAGAACTTAAAAATAATTATTACTGGGTATATCTGTTATACAGAAAATACTTTTACAAAGTCCTTAACTTTATATGCCAGACTTTCAGAATTCTTCTTATCAGCACTAAGGGTTTTAGGCAAATTTTTGAGATTCTGCTTTGTATTTTCAAAATGTTTCTGCTATAATTACCGTTTGGTTTTCTTGTTCTATAACTGATGCAAGGTTTTTCTACCAGTTGAATTAATTTCGACAAGGTTGTTGATGCTAAAATGTGTGTTAAATATTGAGATTTTAACTTCATATGACACATACATAATAAAAAAGACAACACTTTCTTATATCAACAAGTAGCAAGCATTATTGTTTCAAGGGTAATAGTTCTATGATTATTCATTGAATTTCAAGTAGACCGTGTAAAATAATAAAACAGAAACCTCAATTAAATAGAGTTGGGAGACCAGAAGGGGAGCTCTCACTCCCCCGTGAAGTTAGCAGAACCCAATGGGAAGAAGAAAGACTCCTCTTCTTTCCTGGCAAGAACTCAGCCAATGAAAAACCACCGACTCTCAGCTTACTAGAGCCCTCCCAACTAACTTTTTCTATGAAACTGTTCTCCTTCCCTTGCCCTGCGGGGGATTTGCACGTGGTGCGCCATGATTGCGACCCCAAATTGCATTTCTCTGCTGATCCCAAATAAACCATTTTTACTGGACTAAAATCTGGCAGTCTATTATTTCTGGTCAGTAATTCTCACAGCAGAGCTTCTTGCAAATAAACTGGTCATGCTTCAGTATCCAAATGAAAAGATACGGAATAAATAAAAATCTGCTAGAAAGGACCTTTACCCTCATTATAAGAGGTGTTATAGACTGCAGTTCAGCCAACATAGTTATTCATTTAACAGATATTTTCTTTAACCCTCTGACCTCTTTCATCCATTTCTTCCACTCCCCCCCACCCCTCTACCTCTGGCAAGGTTGCTGTTGTTATTGAAATTTGTATATTATTCATATTGCCTTTCCAGAAAGAGTTATAAATTTGCATGTAAAAATTCTATATATATTTGTTGAATTTATAATAATTATTTAGACTTCATTCTTTAAGTTTTGCTTCTTTTAAACTTTTCTAGGAATTGATGGTATAGTTCAATAATAGTGCCAAAGATAATAATGTGAAATTTAGGGTAAACAATGAAATTTTTGTATATAGTTTATAATGAATTATACCAAATATTCTCTTCCTACGGAGGTGGGAGAAGGAGAGAGTAAATGTTTGCTGAATAATAATATAATTTACCACAGTCCACCCTTTTGGTCTCAAATATTGATGGATCTTCTCTTTGCATTCAAAATAAACTCTTAGCCTTCTTGAGGAGAACACCCCAAAACACCCCAAGCCCAGGATCCTGTGCTAGCATCTACAGTAGGTCCAGATATGGTTCCTCTTGATCCAGACACCTATGAGCTAAAAAGAAAAGTTATTTATAGTCTCTTTTGACCACACACACACACACCCCCCATATAAAGGTCAGATGAGACCAGAATGACAGCAATAAACAATCCCATTTGGAAAGGTGAAAAATGGGAGACACATAGCAGTCACTGGCCCAAAACAATTTTGAATTCCCATCGGGCAAATGTTCCTTATGAAAATGCTTCATAAGAAGCAACCCCAAATCTCAGAGGTTTACAACCAACGTATTTCTCCAAATTCTGACCTGGTTTGCAGGTCAGCTATGTCAACTTTCTCCATGCAATAAATCAGGTTCAGAACTACCCCACGTGTCTGCTTACTCAAAGTCCCAGGATGAAAAAACAGCTACTATCTAGGGCGTATTGCTTCATCATGGTGACCAGAAGTGCAAGCAGATTTGTAGAAACGTATATACTGTTACATCTGTCCACGTTTCATTAACCAAGTCATGTGTTCAAGCCCAAAGCTATTATTATACTCCTCCCATGGTGGGAGGAGGGGGAGAGAATATTTGCTAGACAAGAATAGAATCTGCCACAGAAGATGAGATATGTTTTAGAGAATATTTCCTCTTCCAAAGGAGCCCAGTGAAAGCAATCTTTCCTAATATTGGAAGATCCCAGTGAGTAGTTAAATGTTCTTCATGTAAATTATTCTGTAAGCACAAGAAGTAAGTTATACTTACCTATTAGAAAAACATAAAGGGAAAGTACAAAGCAGTACATAAATTTCACTTTGTATAGAAAGCTGAATAACAGACAGAGGATTGGAAATCAGTTTGAATTAGCAAGAAAAAAAGGCAAAGAGACAGAATGATACAGATGAATTTCACATAAATCTGGGCAAATCCAATTAGGTAATTGACAATTCTTCCTCTACCTGTGCTGCGTTAATGGAAAAAATAGATAATTCCAGGGAACTGGACTAAGTTTATTTGAGAGGCCAACGTTTGGGTGTGCACAGAAGAATTTGAGCAGAAAAATTCTGCAGGAAGAATTAATGAAGTTATAAAAAGACAGATCCCATAGGTAGGGAAGTTACATGTCTGTCTTTCTGGATAAAGTTGTCACAATATTTCTGAGCAACCAAGTACTGGGGTTAGCATCAGAATCTTAACTAAGTTAAAACTATGCATTGATCAGGGCTTGTGACAAATCTCCAAGAGCCTTGGGACAGAGCAGAGTGTCAGGAACTAAAACAAGTTCATTTTGCCACCTCTTCAGAAGATGGAGACGCGGACAGGGCTTGCCCGAGCATGAGTGTACAGATATGAGATTCTGAGAGTCATATTCTTGGGCATTACAAATTACAGCATCATATCAGTGCACCCACAAAACACAAATGCTCAGCCCTTGTGGATATACAGATGCTACTATCATGTTACAACATCAGATTTTGTATACTTTCTGAGTTGGTCCATTCTTTATCGTTTTTTTTTTTCTTTTTCTTTTAGTTGCAGCATGCTGGATCTTTCGTTGCAGCGTGTGGGCTTCTCTCTAGTTGTGGCGTGCGGGCTCCAGAGTGCACAGGCTCAGTAGTTGTGGCACACAAGCTTAGTTGCCCCGCGGCATGTGGGATCTTAGTTCCCTGACAGGGATCAAACCCGCATCCCTTGCACTGGAAGGAGGATTCTTCATCGCTGGACCACCAGGTAAGACCCTCTTTATCATTTAAGGCCAGTTTTTTTTTTTTTTTTTTTTTTTTTTTTGCGGTACGCGGGCCTCTCACTGTTGTGGCCTCTCCCGTTGCGGAGCACAGGCTCCGGACGCGCAGGCTCAGCGGCCATGGCTCACGGGCCAGCCGCTCTACGGTATGTGGGATCTTCCCGGACCGGGGCACGAACCCGCGTCCCCTGCATCGGCAGGCAGACTCCCAACCACTGCGCCACCAGGGAAGCCCTAAGGCCAGTTTTGCTGGCTGCATTTCTGAATCCAACTCATAACCACTTTGATGGATAAAAAGACACTTTCAAATCAAAGGTGAGATCATCAGCCTAAAGAAATCACACGCCTGGCTAAATCTTTCTAGGAAATCACTGACAAATATTGAACTATATAAAAAATGTATAAAATCTAAACTGAAGTGATGGTTGGGGCTGGGGAGAGAAGTATAAATTTATTGTTTAGGAAACTAAGTGTGGTTATTTGCACATCCTTCTGTTGATTTTACAGAGTCCCAAGTTTAACTTTTAAAAGCCTTAGGTTTTCATCTAGGAATACTACTGGTAAGTATTCTGGTACTGAGTGGTCACACCTCAGAAAGAGCACGTCTTCCACAAAGGTGCCTGAAGTAGGGAGGTTATATGCAGGCAAGTTAAGGAAAGCAAAAATGAGAGTGGGGAAGTTGCTTGCAAAAGATAAGGCACCATTTGTTTTCTTGTTTAACATGTTTATTTAGCAGCTAATATGTGCAAAGTACTTTATTATATGTGTACATACATACGTATTATATATGCCAAGGAGAATACCACAATAAGGCAAACTTGGAAGCTCACACTTTAGCAGTGGAGGTAGAACACACACACACACACACACACACACACACACACACACACACGATTGTAATACATTGTAGAGAATATGAGCCTTCGGGAAAAATTAATCAGTCATTTAAAGTACAAGACACAAAACCAGGAAAATGGTGTTCCCACAGCTAAGATGAAACCCAGATGCTGAAAGAAAGGTATTAATGTAATATCCTGAAAAATGCAGAAAAAAAAATTAACTTTTAATAGAAGGTCATCACAGACGAGCAAAGGAGAAGAGTATTGCTAGCAATGATGAAATAGGAAAAAATTGGAGTGGGAGGAAAAACATTGCAAAGTATAGAAAAAGAGGTTATTTCAATTATTTAAATACCTGAATGTTAAATTAATGACTTTTGCACATTGACTGAAATTAATGAAATCATCAGTGCCTGACACTCTCCATTAGGGTCTTTAAGTTAATTGCAAATGTGATTAGAAATCCTATAAGTTAATAGAATTTCATGGAAGAGAAAAGAAAATCAGTCCAAGAATGGAGGATGTAGCATCTTTTCTGTATATATATTCAAATAAATACACACAAATTAATATAAATGCATAAGAATACCCACTTAGAACGGTTTTAGAAATGAAACTGCTGGGAGACCTTAACAATTACAGATTAGTTGTTTTATCTTTGAAGCCTGGCATTTGTCAGCACTATTTATTCACCAATCTGTAATCTCTCCAAAGAACACAGCATGCAGCATGGCAGATCAGCCTGGTTTTCTAAGTGGCAGGCCCATTTAGGTGACTTCTATAAGGAAATAACCAGTCACGTAAATAAGGGAGAAGCAAAGAATGTAACCTTACAGTACCTTAATTAGTTCATAGCTATTGTCCCAGAAGAGATTTCCTTTCTATCCTATTCCATTAGAAAGATATGGATGAAGGTCACACACTGACCAGTGTAATGTATCCAAAGGTAACGTAACATTTTTTTTTTTTTTTACCAGTTTAGAAGAAATAGTTCAGTATTGATTATTTACTTTCATTCTTTCTTGCTGAAAAAGAAAACTCTTAAGATAGGTTTTTGCCTGTTTTAAGATATGAAGTACTTATCTGGCTGCGTATCAAAGTACTGTTTTCAATGTATCGCTTCCATTGCTCTTGTATTACAGGCAATCATAATTCTACTTACAATTCCCTCTCTTACTTAGGATTTGCTTGGGACTGTGGTTTTTTAAATAAGAGATTGGGTTTGGGAAGAAAGACTGACTTTATTATATTATTAAAATCTGTTAATTTTAAAATTTATTTTCATCCATGAATATAGCTTGCATAATTTCTGGTTTTCAACATTTTATTTTTGGCCCAGAATTGAACCTATTCCGTAAATGTTTCATGGATACTTAGAAAAGGAAGATGAGTTTTTCCTTTGTGTATAAATATAAAAACAAAGTTTATTAATTAAATTATACCAATCCTCTGCTTGTTTCTTATTTGTATTTAAACATTAAAGATTTAGGGTTAGGCTGTTTCTTCCCATAAATATCCCCTGCCCTGTATTCTGTCATGGTTAATTTTGCGGATTGGAAGTCAGGCTGCCTGTTTTAAATCCTGGTTCCAAATTCACTAGCTGTGTCATCTTGGTCAACTAAGTTAATGTCTCTAAATCATAGACTCACTTATAAACTGAAAATAATAATCCCCTATCTCATAAGACCAGCTTTAGATTAAAAGTTGTAATGGAGATATAGTGTCTGGCATATAATATGGTCAATAAACATTAGTTTTATTATTATTGGTATTATTATCCTCATGCTCAGTTCATTTTTAACAGTTTTTTGATTTGTTAATTTTCTTTTCCCTTTAACTGATATGTACTTGCAGAGAGATGGAATGATTGACCTTTGATCAAACTGATCCGAATGCTTTCTCTATAAAACACAGTAGAATGCTGGCCAGTGATTCCAAAGCATCCGTTATTCAGACTAAGCTACCAAACCAAAAGAGCCAAAGAGGGAGCCTCTCTCCTGTTGCCTTAAAGTCACCTGGAGAACTTTAAAAGAGTAATTCTTGCCCCAGTATTTTTGATTTGTTGGATAAACTGTTGGAGGCAAGCATTGTAAGTAGCAGAAGCAGTGATGGCAGTGGTCCACGGAGGCAAGGCAGACCTGGTGAGACTTAGGAGTGGCCTAAACCTACCCACAGCCAGTGATGAACATTCCTGTGCTGGTGCACATCCATCCAGGTAATCCAGGTAGAAACCAGGCTTTCCGGTAGACTCCAGCCTAGCAGGAAACAGAGGGAAGGGCCAGTAGAGAAAAAGAGGCAAAAATCATCACAGGCTTAAGTCAGACAATGGATGGCACATTTTCTCTGTTCCAGCTGAGCCCACAGTTTAGTGGGAAAGATACACACAGCCCCAAGTCATTGCGTTACCTGTAGGACAGGACTCTAGAACCTCCAAGAAGAGGGAATCACTTAAGGAAGAGGATGACTCAGGGAAAGCCTCACAGAGAAATGAGGTTTCAACTCTAAAGGATGAGTAGAAGTCCCCCCTGCCCCCAGCCCCGGCCTCATCCCTAGCAGAAAAAAGAGGAAAGGGCAGATACAGAGAAAACAGACAAAATCTGGAATGGGCTGAAGTCAGCAAAGATGGTAAAAATATCTTAATTTTAAATAAGATGAATGAAGATTTATAGGTTAGTAAACAGGTTAGAAATATGCATTCCAGCCATTCAAACCTGAGCCAGTTACTTAACTTACATGCCTCTATTTACTCATTTGTTAACCAGGCATAACCTGACACCTATCTGACCTAGGTGAGAGGATTAAAGGGTTAACGTACGTCAAGCATTTAGTCCATAGTAAGCGCTCAAGGAAGATTAGGTTTTACTATTTTATTATTTTTGTCATGTTTTCCGTTTATTGTTGTCTTATCATTAATGTCTTTAAATTAGATTAGAGAATATGAAATTAGCAAACAACTTCTTATATGAAAATATACAGTGTCATTGAGGATAGGGTGGAGAGGACACTAGCGCTGCTGGTGGGCATGCAACTATTTTTGGGGAAAAAAATACAAATCAAGAGCCTTAAAAATTAATGTTTTTCCACTTTAACCCACTCATTCTATTTCTGGGCATCTATCCTAAGCAAATACTCTGAAAATATGTAGAAAAAACCATTTATGCACAAAAATGTACATTATGAGATCACTTATAATAGCAAGAAAATTGGGAACAAAAAGATTTTAATCAGGCAACTATGAAAAATGATGTTTACCAAGCATTTACAACATCACAGAAAATGCCTATTCAGAAACGAAGAAAGGAGGACAAAAAACACTGTACATTATAATCACAACTCCACCACTTGGAGGATCTGCAGAAACAAAAATATAAGAATCTGCATTAAAATGTTAATGGCTACTTTGGGCGGTAGGATTATGTGTAACTTTTCCTGTCTGTGTTGCTTTTTCAAATTTTCCAAAATGAACTTTTATTACCTCCATGCTAAAAATATGTTTTATGCAAGAAGAAATTGGGTAATATTAAGCCTTAGGTAGTTCTGGGAATATCTCTGCAGAGATGCGTGCTGGAAATGATTTGGAAGGCCTCCCATCTCTAGGCCTTTCGGATGGATTTCCTTATGAACGCTCCAGGAACAACCACGCGTAAGCGCTCATGACCCTAGGCTGCCTCCATGGCAGGTGACAATAACAGTTTGGATCTGGAATGGCTCCCAAGCAGTCATTCAAGCCAGCAGTGGTATTTCACCAGGTAGAGCAGTCTTGTGGAAGGAAGGCACTCCCTTGCTTCTTTGAAACTTCCCAAATGTGATGACTCGTGCCACCTGCCAGCCCTCTCGTTTCCCCCTCCACTATCTCCTTTCCCGTCACCTCTCATCTCTTTGCTTTCAGCTCCCTTGCACGCTCTGCGTGCTGCCTTCCTGCCCTTAGCCTCACCCCGCACTCCTGATGGAGACCCTGCACTGCTCTCATGCTTGTCAGTACCTCACCCTCCTCCGGAAACCAGATGTCAAAAAATCAAAGTTCACGCGGTCCTCTTTCATGGGCAAGTGAGGTTTTCTTACCTTTATTGGCACAAAAGTCACTTGGTTGTCTTTTAAAAAAATGTTTTTTATACTAGCAGTGGCGTTCTTTAATCTACTCTAAACAAATTTCCATAGGAAAGTAACTCCTACTATGGATGTCTTAACACACGTGCTATTTGATTACTGACACTGAATACAAGGAATATTTTTTCCAATAAAAAATAGCATTTAAGCAGGGAAGTGGGGAAGTAGTTTATTTTCCCTCTCCAAGACAATTCCTGACCTATAGCCAGTTGTTATATTAATATTTGCAAGGCTAATTTCTGAATGTGTGCAATTTGGAAAATAAACTTAGAAAAATTTCAGGGTTAATGTTCTAAATCTTCTTCAGGAAATCCATAATTGTCAAACTTTGGAAAGCAAAAATCTAAATTGTAAGCTTCAGTATTTCCAGTTGGTTATTTCCCAAGGCCTGGAGAATTTGAGAACCCAGCACTATATTATGGTTGAAACCCATGGCAATCCTATGTTCATATCTTTAAGACGCATGTTCTAGAAAAAGCCATTGGATATCATGATATTCTGTTGAAAAATTCTGTTGTTTTTCCTATGATATTACTGATTTCAGTTGTTTCTTTTCTCATTTTAAACTATTTAAAAATTTTGCTTTCTTTCTTTTACAAATTTTTAATTCTCTTCTGGGTGATATATATATAGTAACACGAGAAGCAATCCTCCAGTCTTTCTCAGTTGCTGTAGTTGTCCAATATTACGGAAATGTTCTGAAACAAATATCCTGTTACTCCACCATTAAAATCTGAGTATAACTGAGTATATTTCTACTGTTGGCCCCAGGTAGGGACAAAAAGTAAATTCCTCCATGGACCTTTTTGCATTATCAGTTTCATGTTGTGTGTCTAGAAGAAAAGCCGCATCCGGTTTGACACTGGCTTCAAGTCTAGACTCTGGAAGAGACTCCACAATGCTGAGTTAAAAGCCCAGAAGTAAATAAAAACCACGACCATTATAGCACCTTCAAACACTAAAACAACAGATTCTGGCCTTCCCTGGTGGCGCAGTGGTTGAGAGTCCGCCTGCCGATGCAGGGGACGCGGGTTCGTGTCCTGGTCTGGGAAGATCCCACGTGCCGCGGAGCGGCTGGGCCCGTGAGCCGTGGCCACTGAGCCTGCGCGTCCGGAGCCTGTGCTCCGCAACGGGAGAGGCCACAACAGTGAGAGGCCCGCGTACCGCAAAATAAATAAATAAATAAGTAAATAAATAAATAAACAGATTCTTCAGGGTAGAGCAATCTCCTTGGGCTAGTCCAAGTTCACCAGGCTGCAAACTTCTCATCCCAAGCGGTATAATTAATCAACTTTTCCCATCCAGTATTTCTGGATTCTGATTTTCCTCCCCAAGGTTTGTTGTTGTTTCATTAATCTGTTTAATACCCAGCAGATCAAACCTGTTAAGTATTTCTCCCCCGCAATATGTGGCTCTTGGTATCTCCGCTCAGTGTATCTATTTTTATTTCCAAGCCTGGCTGCCAGCTTGCTGGTCTGCATAGCTTGGTGCTTAGCCAAAGGTTGGTCGGAGGTTGGCCAACCCTGTGCCAGCAAGGCTTTTACTTTCTGCAGATGGATCTGTGTGGAATGGAAAGTGCACTCAGACTTCAGGCCATTTTCAGGTCCACTGAACCCTTTCAGGTCTCCTTGCATCTCTTCCACACGTGTGCACAGGCTTCATCTTCCAGGGATGCGTGGGAGGCTTGGGCCACTCGGGTCTCTGCTGCGCATGTGCGTAGTCTCTGGTCAGTTTGGGGTAGGCTGATAAGAGACCTTACCGACCATCTGTGGCTTTTCTCACCTTCGGGAATTCCCTGCCAAGTCACTCGTGTGGGTACCATTCTGTTGCTCACTCCAAAGAGACCTCAAACCTGCAGCTGGTGGGGCCACTTGCTTTCCTTGTTCACTTGCACCAAGAGCACTGCTTTAACAACACTTGAACAAAGAGAACCTCCCCTGGCACTGGAAGTAACGCCACTGGTTTTCATGGCCTGCCCTGCCCTGGATCAGCTGCCACACCCACAGAGCTGGGGGTGGGTGGAGGAAGGATGGAAACTGCCTTGATAAGAGCACCACTGACAGTGCTGTGTTTACCTGAAGCTCCGTAGCTTTCCTGAATCAGCGTTCCTCAGTTCTGTGTGAGGCTTTGGGCAATTTCTGGAGCACTCAAGTGGCCGTCTTTGACGGTTTTATCCAGACTTCGTACTGCTTTTTGGGGAAAGGATTTATCGACCTCTTTAATACATCGTGCTGGAAACGACTCTCCCTCCTGTTTGTAGTTTTAAAAAGTGAAACTCAGGTTGGTATAAGGAGAAGCTAAAATTGGAAGCAAGAAATAAGAAAAACAAGAGAAATCTTATTGCTTGTTAGAGTATGACTGATTTCCCAAGATTTGACAAGCTTTCAAACAAGATGTCTTCTACTACTCTCAAATTTTGGACCAACCCAGGTTATATGAATCAGAAAGGGTAAATTTATCTTTAAATTAGAAAAAAAAAACCTTGTGCAACAATTCTTAGGGATGCAACAAGGTATAGTAAAAACAGTATAATATAAGACATCTAGTAGTAGATCAAGATTCAAAATAAATCTGGACTATATCAGTATCACTTTGGGCAATTAAATTTACTTCTCTATCTCAGTTTACCAGTTAAGAAAAGGATAACGATATCTAGTTCACAAGGATGTTAAGGGCATTAAATATGATAATTATGAAAAGAATTTGCTCATATCAGCAAGTAGTAATTGCTTAATTGATATTTATATCTTATTACACATTTTTTTCAGCCTTTCAGGAACTCAGTTCTCTTCTGGTTAACTGGACATCTAGGAATGGGTCTACTTTAATTGATCTAGAAAGTCTAAATCAATGTTTCACTTTTATTTGGAACATTCTCTTTTTTTTTTTTTTTTTTTTTGCGGTATGCGGGCCTCTCACTGTTGTGGCCTCTCCCGTTGTGGAGCACACGCTGCGGACGTGCAGGCTCAGCGGCCATGGCTCACGGGCCCAGCCGCTCCGCAGCATGTGGGATCTTCCCGGACCGGGGCACCAACCCGTGTCCCCTGCATCAGCAGGCGGACTCTCAACCACTGCGCCACCAGGGAAGCCCTGGGACATTCTCTTTTGAAATCACAGGTCTGAGTTTTGAATCAGAGCTCTGGTGATGCAGAGAAGTTTTTCTCTCTTTTTTTTAAATGGTTGGCAGAGTCTTTTCTTTTAATTAATTAATTAATTTTCGGCTGTGTTGGGTCTTTGTTGCTGTGCGTGGGCTTTCTCTAGTTGCGGCAAGCAGAGGCTACGCTTCATTGTGGTGCACGGGCTTCTCATTGCAGTGGCTTCTCTTGTTGCGGAGCACGGGCTCTAGGCGCGTGGGCTTCAGTAGTTGTGGCTCTTGGGCTCTAGAGCACAGGCTCAGTAGTTGTGGCGCACGGGCTTAGTTGCTCCGCGGCATGTGGGATCTTCCTGGACCAGGGCTCAAACCCATGTCCCCTGCATTGGGAGGCGGATTCTTAACCACTGCACCACCAGGGAAGTTCCGAGAAGTTTTTCTCTTAAGGGAATTTAGTGCTCAGAAAGAATATAGATTTGTTTGCTTTGTTTTATCTTCATGTTTTGCTTTTTTTTCCCTGTGCCCTTAAAATTGCACCAAGGTAGGCAAGATTATTAGGTTACATAAAATGAAGCTAATGATACTGCATCATTTTTGAACTACAAAAATGGCAAATTCACATGGTACAACATAATGTGTTGCAGAGAGAACTGAACAAGGAGTTAGGAAAGGGGGTCTTATTCTACCACTAATCAGCTGTCTGAGAAGAGCAGATCATATGCTCTGTGTTCCTGAAACCCTCTCTGGGGAAGTAGGGTACTTCTGATCGGATCTCTACATAAGCATTTCTCCTTCCTACTGAATCTAATTTCATTTCTAACAGCATTTGAAATGGCAGCAAAGACCAACAGTCAGCCGGTCAGGGTGGTGTAGGGAATTTGTAATGTCCCATAGAATGACAAAATTCTCTCCTTGACGAAACTCGAACCAGGCTCCTATGAGCTCTCTGCTCAAGTAGGCATTAACCTTGACCCCTAAAGTCTTGAACAAATGCTGACATAATTTCTAACAGCTCAGAACTACATCCCTGGGATGACCCTAGCCTGCTCTTAAAGTGCCTGCCTAAGAAAACTCAAGTCTCTCCCAAAATCTATGGTTTATTTTGGCCAATACTTGAAGATAGGACCTCTGTCTCCCAGTACCTGTGGGAGGCTAGAAGCCTAACTTTGAGAAGTACCAGTTAATAAACCCAGATGTGTTTCACATGGACCAACACTCCCCTTTCTGGTTTTTATAATTTTTTACTTTCTTGACTCCACAGAGCGTGTGCTCATCTCCCTCCCCATTCCTTCATCCTCCCTTTGAAACATCCAGTCACCTCTGTACCAATCGAAATTGAGTTCAACGCATGCTAGGCTTGCCTCTGTGGCAATAACATATTCCTGATGAAAATCTGACCTTACTACTTCAACTAGTGTCTGGCTTTGTTTATCTTTGATGCAAATAACCTCCATGTTTTGGAGATTTTCTAGGTAGGGAGGAGAATTAGCAGTCAAGGTCATCCCCCATGAATTCTACCAGATAGTTGGGCTTCGTAGAAACAACAGATGTTCAGAGCAGTTTGCACCATTCTTCTTCAGAAAAGCGTATGATTGTTTATTAGATAAATCAAGAAAATGTCTTTTCCAAAAATAATTTTCTCAACTTAAAAACAACACGTACTTCCAATAAAGAAACAAATAGCACTAATAGTATCATTATCCAAAGAAAACCACTGTTTTCATTTTAGAGTATTTCTTATGGACTTTTTCCTATATACGTTCTACATAATTATAATAATGATGTTTATACAATTTGTCTACAGTTTTTCACATAATACCTTGGCATCAGCATTTTTCTGTGTTACTGCAAAAAATCACATAGCTGTATAGTATTTCATCATCTGAAAGGACCTGTACTTATTTTTTAAATTTATTTATTTTATTTATTTATTTTTGGCTGCACTGAGTCTTCATCGCTGCTTATGGGCTTTCTCTAGTTGTGGTGAGTGGGGACAGCGGCCTTCTTATTGCAGTGGCTTCTCTTGTTGTGGAGCATGGGCTCTAGGTGCGTGGGCTTCAGGAGTTGTGGCACTCAGGCTCAGTAGTTGTGGCATGCGGGCTCTAGAGTGCAGGCTCAGTAGTTGTGGCGCGCGGGCTTTGTTGTTCCGCGACATGTGGGATCTTCCTGGACCAAGGCTCGAACCCGTGTCCCTTGCATTGGCAGGCGGATTCTTAACCACTGCGCCACCAGGGAAGCCCAGGACCTGTACTTACTTTAATAATTTTCTGTACTAGTATATTTAGTTTAATTTTTTTAACCAAACGTAATAGAACATCCTTTGGCATGATTTTGTTCTTTGTCATAGATAGAGTTATTTTGTTGGGATAGAGTTCTAAATATGGGTCAAAGCATGTGAACAGTTGCTTATGTTGAATGGAAAATTTATTGAGTCTAACGTGCACAGTGCAGGGTGTTACGAGCAGAGATAAATGGCATTGCATCTAGAGTAAACTATTCATAATACTAGAGACATCATCCACTAGGAAAGATGAGGGTAGTTTTGGGGCCAGGTTTGTGTAAAACAGACCAATGACCATGGTTTAGTCTTCATTTGCTAGCACCAGAGATAGCTACCTTAACTTGGTATCAGAAAAAGCAGTCAGACCTTTCAATCCTAAAACTTAGGAAGTAACACAGATTTATTAGTTAATTCATAATCTACACAAATGGTGCATGGCATAAAACAGTCAAACCCAGAAGTATCTCCAGAGTTTGTGATCATTTTTATATCATCCAATCCATACCACGGGGTGCATTCATGTAAAAAGACCAGGATCGGGAAATGGTATTGTTAGTATGTAGCAGCAGTTGCCTTGTTAATGATTAAAAGCTCGTTTTTTCAGGCAAGCAAGATTTATGCTGAAGTTTTACTGTGTTCATTCTTCTCCCTGACTGCAGGTATCTAGAAAGGAAACGATGTTGTCAGGCTGCTGTAGGGATGGGAGGCCATCTCATTAGGAAAACTGGTACCTTCAGGATCCCCAGCCCTGGTCCTCCCTTACTCTCACGCCATCCCATGACACCTCCTAAATGTCTTGGTTCTCATTCTGCCTTTTCTTCGCCCTGTGGACTCTGCTTCGTGACTTTCCCTTTTCAGCCTTTGGCTCTACCTTCTTCCACCTACAATGAAAATGATCACATCTGCTTCCTAAGCTAGAATTCTAAGAAGGCAGAGATACTATGTCTTGTTCATGATGCTTATCAGGTACCTAGACAATGACTGGATAGTTAGTCTCCAGTAAAGATTATTGAATGAAACAAAAGAGATATGTCTGATTCTTTCAGGAGTTTACCCTCTGATAGTTCATGCCAAAATATTACTCATGCCTTGTTTACTCCTTCCAAGTGACGATGGCATTTTACCAAAGCTGTTCTGTACATTAACCTAAAGATGTAAGAAATGTGGAAATTTCAAGTATAAAAGTATTGATAACACAGAGAGAGATGAAAGGGAGAAATGAGATGAGTGATTTGTTGCTTTGCACATTTATTGTAAATAATTCGAAAAATATATAAAAGAATAAAGAAGAAAATAAATCTTACCTCTAGCTCTGCCATCTAGGAATACGCATTACGCTTTGCTCCAGCTTCTTGCCCTAAAGGTCACATCAATCCTCTTCTCAAACTCAATGGCATTCTCTTGCCTGAAGGAGTCTGTCCATCTGCTTAAACAGCCTTCGAGGCCACGGCCTCTGTAGCACAGGGCTCAAGAAGGCTCCTTGGGAGCAGGATAGCACTGGCTGGAGGCCTCATCTACTCTTACAATATTGCAACTTTGGGCAACTTACTTAAGCTTAGGGAGGTTCAGAGTCTCATCTATATGGGGGAAAAAATAAGCATCTCATAGAAGGTCAAGGATAATGAGATGCTGCACATACAGAAGCTCGGACTGTGGCTCCCGGGGCAGGTTCTGCCCCTGCTGGGGCTCCTTCTGGTTCCCACCGTGCTCTTCAATACCCTGTAGTGCAGCAACATGAATTACCGTTGTCCGGAGGTTCCATGCTGACCCTCGCGAATCTCATTTATCTGTTCATGTTGTTTCTTTTCTTTTTGCGGTACGCGGGCCTCTCACTGTTGTGGCCTCTCCCGTTGCGGAGCACAGGCTCCAGACGCTCAGGCTCAGCGGCCATGGCTCACGGGCCCAGCCGCTCCGCGGCATGTGGGATCCTCCCTGACTGGGGCACGAACCCGTGTCCCCTGCATCAGCAGGCGGACCCTCAACCACTGCGCCACCAGGGAAGCCCGATCTGTTCATGTTGTTTCTTGAACTTGGGAGGCCACCCTTGTTCCTCGTCATTGCCTTTATTTATTCATTCACTTAACTCCTATCTATTGACTCCTGCCATGTGCAAGTCTCTGTGCCACCACGCTTTGGGCACACAGTGATGGACAAGAAAGACAAGCAGGTCTCTGCCCTCATGGAGCTTGGGTGGCAGCACAAGGTACCGAATTACAAAATGGGAGGAGATATAGTCTTGCCCAAATTCCACTCAAGCTGCAGACCAAACTAGACATGTTCTGACAGGACTGGGTTTTTTTTCATAAAAATGTTTACTCTTATTGTAAATGAATGCCTATTCATCGTAAAAAATTTGAAAAATACGTGAAAGAATAAGGAAGAAAATGAATATCACCTATAGTTCTACCATATAGGAATATATACCCGTTATGCTTGTTCTGAAGTATCATTACCATATTCTTTTATGCATATATTACGTATATACTATTGGGAAGTATACAAAATACACATTTTTCAATATTAAAATATTAGTTTTTAAAATCTTAATATATTTTGAATGTTTTCCTGTCTCATTAAAATTCTTGGCAAATGTGTAGGTCTTCATGATATTTCTTAATATCATTCTCCAGTTGCTCAACATAAAGGAAATATTTTCACGAGAGAATATATTTAACAGAATGGGTTTTTTTGATGTATTACCTGGCACGCAGTTAGGTTCTCAAAATTAAATGAAGCATCCTGCCTATATTTTCCCATATATATGATGAACCAGTAATTCTTTCAAGCAGGAATTGTCTCTGATTTGTAGTCAAAAATGAATCTGGGGCTTCCCTGGTGGCGCAGTGATTGAGAGTCCGCCTGCCGATGCAGGGGATGCGGGTTCGTGCCCCGGTCCGGGAGGATCCCACATGCCACGGAGCGGCTGGGCCCGTGAGCCATGGCTGCTGAGCCTGCGTGTCCGGAGCCTGTGCTCCACAATGGGAGAGGCCATAACAGTGAGAGGCACGTGTACCGCAAAAAAAAAAAAAAAAAATGAACTCTAGTATGAATGCAGACTTGGAGATTGTTGCTCTACCTTGAGGTTTAAGAAGCTGGGATCCTGTACTGCCGTTCAGTCATTGGCTGTGGATCAAAGACAGGAGTGGAGGGGGCTGGATGTAGACGCCCAGGCACAGAACAGTCCTCAGAAGGTTGTGAGTAGAGGCCATTAACCATTACTGGCAGAGACTGGGACTCGAGCATGCCAAGCTGGACAAAGACATGGGAGGGGATTTGGGCAAAAACCAAGACTGTGTGATACACTTTCTAAACCAGAGACTGCTACTCTGCTGTGCTGTTCTCTGCCGGCCGAGGACGTTCACTTGTAATCGGTCTGCCCCCTCCCCAGGGGTCAGCTCCTTCTACAGGACCAGATACCTACCTAATTGATGGGAACCCTAATTCCCTCCAAGTCCTCGGGAGAGTTTCCCTATTCTCTGTTTACTCGGAGTTGATATGTATCTTATGAATGTGCTGGATTGCAGGACATCTTTTCAAAAAGTGTCCCACTAATAACCTTTAAATACCTCTGCAGAAGGCTGCTTCAACCTTTGGGACATTTAGCAGGTCCCGAGAAGAGAGCCCAAGGTTTCATTAACGAGAGACAGAACCCTCTCCTAGGGTTTCATTTGGGCCTGACAAGCTGGGGTCAAGGAGTCACTACCGTGGACTCCCACGTGGGGGCGATCTTTCCCTTAATGCAGCATTGGTGTCCTTTCAACATTACTTAGACGGAGGTGGGATGTCCTTTACCAAAGAATCGCACACTGTTATGGTTTCCAAGTACAGTAATGTACTCTATAAACCTAAGCGACCACTCAGGATCATCACAGTTGCATTCAAAGGCACACCACTCCGGGACTAAAATGTAACAGAAAAGCAAATTAAACCTTTAATTTCGTGAAACCAAAAGGAATTATAGTTAATAAGGCATGCACGCAGAAATCTTATATTACTCTGTTTTCCATTTGTTCTCTTTTCTCCTCTCATACCTATGGCTGGGAACCCAAATTCTGTCTCCTTCTTCATCCCAAACTCCAAAAAATCCTTGTCTTACTAACTCAGGCCTGCAAGGGGCTCTTCTATCTCTCACCCTTCTCTTTCCACACCTGTTCTCTTTCTGTGCCTTCAGGGAGTGTCTGTAGCTACCCAAGCTCTCTCCTCACCTGTCATCCTAATGTGTATTATGAAGGTTCAGGAGCTTATGAGACAAAATAGATGTATGTCCCAGGAGGGAAGGAAGGCCCATGAGAGCGTTCTCCTAAGTGTGGGACAAGGGGGTTCATCTTGTCTCGCCAGCCACCCAGCCCCCGATAGTTTTGCATTAGCCACCGGGGCACTGAGTGGTGGACATGTTCGAAGACCCTGGAGTCCCTGTGGGTTGCACAGTCATTCACGGTTAAATGAGCCCTGAGGAAGCCTCCTCTGAAGCATGCTTGCGACAGTGCCCTTGGGTCCCTCTGCTAACATTAAGTCACCTGGGTCAGATCTGTTTTTCTCAGGACTTTCTTTAAAGGTAACTAACGTGGACAGCTACAACATAGCGTGACCTCAGGGGTCCTTTGTAGGGCTGCCCGGACCCACAAACACCGCCTTCATGTGGCCTTGCTAAAAATCTTTTGATAGAATCAAAAAACAAAAAAACAAACAATCCTGGAAGGAAGGCTGCTTAAACTCTTTCCAGAGCAGAGCCTTAAGAGCTGTAGAGGACAGGACTTCACAGCGGGGAAGGGCTCGTGATGTTGGGGAAAAGGAAGAAAAGAAATGTTGAGGTGCTGAAATTAAATTTTGTATATGTCCAAGCTTTCCCTAGGACTTGCTTATTCTCTCCTTTTCTCTACTTCTATTTCTGGATTGAAATCACAGGGAAAATTCTAGACAAGTCACATACGTATTGTGAGCATATTCTTCAAGCAAAAGTTGGAAGCTACGGTCTAATGGTCAGTTTTTCTTTCTTTATTTCCAGCTTTATTGAGACAGTTGACATATAACATTGTATAAGTTTAGTGTGTACAATGTGACTTGCTATACATATATATTTTGAAATGATTACCATAATATGCTTAGTTAACACCTCCATCACCTCACAGAGTTACTATTTGTGTGTGTGTGGTGAGAACATTCAGATCTACTCTCTTAGCAATTTTCAAATATACAATATAGTATTGTTAACTGTAATCACCATGCTGTACATTACATCCCCAGAACTCATTCATCTTGTAACTAGAACAGTTTTTCTTTAAAAAAAAAAAAAGTAAAAAAATCTTCCATCATATAAATTTTGAAAAATATTTTTAAAAATATATGTAAATTATGGGCTTCCCTGGTGGTGCAGTGGTTGGGAGTCCGCCTGCCGATGCAGGGGACACGGGTTCGTGCCCCGGTCTGGGAGGATCCCACATGCCGCGGAGCGGCTGCGCCTGGACCTGCGCGTCTGGAGCCTGTGCTCCGCGGCCGGAGGGGCCATGGCGGTGAGAGGCCCACGTACCGCAAAATAAATAAATAAATAAAAGATATATGTAAATTAATTGTAAATAATATTTTTGCTATTAGCCTTAGGTAAAGGGATTGTCGTTAATTTTTACATAACATACGCATTTGCCTTTGGGACACTGGTGCCGTCCAGTTGCATCCTGTAATTTGTATAGGGGACTGTAGGTTCCCCTGGAACATGGAATGGAATGGTTATCCCAATAGTCTTCAAAAATTAAAAGGTCCATTGGGTGCAACAGTTTCCCATCAGCCCTCTGCTGGGTACCACTTTGTCACTCCGTTGCTACATACCAGGGGCAGACATCCCAGTGAGTATCACCTGGATACCACCACATCCTATAGCTATTGATCCTTAATGCTTTACTGGACATTGGAACCTTTTCCCCGGTACTGTTGCTGCTCAGCCATGCCCTGTACTGAATGCTTTGGCGACATCACCACACCCAAACTGATTTTTAGTAAGAAGGGGGAAAAGGCCTCCCTTCCATTTAAGGTTTTAGCCTGTCAGATGGCCTCTGAAGCACTACACTGTCGTCCAGTGTTTTAAAAGAATATTAGTAAAGCAGATTTATTTTTCTCCACTTGGTTCATTTAGACTCTCTGTGGCACTTAGGCGTATATTCATGTCATCCAGCTGGGAGACAGATCTAGAAGACAGACCACACTGTACAGAGGCTTCCTTGCTCCTCTGTTGGGGAAGGCTGTCTCCCTGGGTCAGATTCTTGTTGCCAGGCAACTTCTTCCTTCAGAATGAGAACCGTCCCAAGAGGACCCTCAATCCATATGCAAACAGGCTCCAGGCAGCTGCTCTCACCAATTCAATAGACAAGCCCAGGCATGACTGACTCTCTCTTTGAGCTAAATTGAGATCCCCATTACATTAATTGAAGAGACCACAGATTCTTCTTTCTACTCTTGCTTTAGTGAGATTGTTTTTTCTTTTAGGATATATTAGATCCATAATAAAAGAACCACATTACAATATTATAATCCCTCTTCATTTATAAAACCATCCACCTTCCCTCTCCCGCACCAACCCACACATTCTTTTGCCATTCATCTTGAGTAAGAGGAGTGCACAGAAGACTCTTGAGTGAATTAAATTACTTTCTTTCGTAGGGCTTTATGATTGTCCCTGTCGACAGTTATGCCTAAAGCAGTGGCTCTGAACAATATTTATTAAAGACTTTCGAAGTTCCAGGTGCTGTGCTAAGCATTAGCATTAGGGCTAAAGGTGAATCCAGCATAATCCCTAACATCTAAGAGCTCCTAACTAGTTGGAGGTCCACCATAAATGTAAGTTTTAATATGATGCGGTGTGTGCTGCAGTGAGTAATCTGAAAACCAAAGAAAAAGCAGTGTCCCAGTCTTTCTAGAAGAAGTTGCACTGATTTATAGAGAAGCAGTATCAAACTGCCCCTGTGATCCTTGACCTTGAGGTCTGGGATTTTTGATTCATGGTGGTCAGGCTTACCTATGAGCTGTAGTAGTGACGGTATTTTGGTGGCCACCCAACTGCTTTCCATTGCCACAGTCATGTTGAGACCAGATCCCCTAATTTTCAAAACAGGCATGGATATCTCATTTTCAAAGGAGGGGTGAAAACCTGGGTGACCGAGATTGTAGAGCACCACTAATTCTGCAGACCCCCGAGTTCCATAGATGCAAGTCAAAGCTGAGGCATCTCAACCCACTGGGAGGCCCACATAGTCCTCCCTGACAGGGAAGATTTGTCACTCTCCGTGAAGAGTAAATTGAGGTTAAAACTGTGGACTAAAAAATTACTCACAACCTAAAAGTTGAGAGTTCTGTCGTATTCGGTGGGACTTCAAGCGCTGGAGGCAGCATCTCAAGCAACCCTGAGAGAACTGCTCGGAGGAGGGGGGCGGGTGGAAGCCAGGCTATATAGACGTTTTGCAACAAAGGGCAGGTAATCTGAACGTCAAAATATTGTTGTTAATTAAAGAAAACCAGATACGTCAAGTTAAGGAATTTAGCCTATGTATGGGAAGATGCAAGAGCCTGGGCTCACTGAAGTCATTCCTTTGATATGCACCTCAGCTATCTGCGGCCAGTATGCTGTGTTTTCTCATCCTGAGTTTCCTCAGGGCTCACCATAGGCAGTGGCCGCAGTCCGATGGCTGCTAGATGGCAGGTATTCTTTCCTTCCTGAGTTCCCTCAGGGCTCACCAGCTCACCACAGCTGATGGCTATGACATCCTTTGTTTACTGATATGGCAGGTAATATTCCATTTATCAGAACCTTAATTTTCTGGAAGACTGATGGGGAGAACCCAATTTAGTTCTTCAAATGCTAGGTTAAAAATGATCTGCAGCATTTTTAGCAATTCCAGAAATAAGAGAGACACGTTGATTCCTCTGTGAGCTGTCAGAATGCCAAAGGGGTAACACTTTTTCTATGGAAGGTGGTACAGTAAAGAAGAGCAGCAAGAGAGGTTTCCAGAAGCATCCCAGGCATCTTCAGACGGCTGACGCAGTGCCTGGCACAGCGCAAGAGAGAACATCGGTAGGCTGCTACCATAATCTGTTTATTGGTAGGCTGGACCAATAAACTAAGGTCCAAGAGGTTTAGTAATAGGCCAAAATTCACATAGCACCTATGTGGCAGAGTTAGCAGTAAACATATGATGGAAGATCCAAGTCCCGTGTTTTCTTCATTAAAGCACAACCTCCACAATGCAACCAGTCACATTGCATTTGTTCACGCATTAGTCCCCAGAACTAGACGTGCTCTCTCGGAAAGATGAGATGTGTCCAAATGAGATGTATTTTATCCTTCTTTGCATCACCAGCTCTTAGCCCAGCACCATGCAGATTCCATAGACTCAGTAAATGTTTGCTGCATGAAATAATGGGCTTTGTGTCCATGAAGAAGGTTTGACTGCATCTCCTTCGAGCATCCGTTCTGGAAGGAGTTACAGGACAGTGTTGGAGACTGTTATTCACACAACTAATGGGCAGGCAGTGTGGCAACCGACCACATTAGTAAGTCTTGTGTCCTAGGTCATCTCTGGCACCGTGTCTTAAGTTGCAACCCTGTTCATAAGTGGGATGACTAGTTCCATGTAGCCTCTCGGGAAGTCATTCGTCACTTGTCTAAAGCCTTCCTCATTTCCATCGTAACAGAAAATCTCCATCACACGTCCTCCACCCAGTCCGTCATCTTTCCATCTTCTCCGGCTGAAGACAACAAGTGAAATGGAACCAGAGGAAAGCTGTGCTCCCACAGGGATGCCTTTCTATCCAGCCTGAACATAGCTGCCAAAATATCCTGCAACTTCAGGGCATCAGGGTGTTTTTTTTTTCATGTTTGAAAAGCAATATCTGTGTAGCTTCCTGTCCCCAATGAGGGTAATCATTATCAGAATCTGTGCACATCTGAAATCTTGCAAAAGCATGAGGTAACTCAGCATCTGCCAGAATAAGAAAGAGCATCTTGGTCTGCTGACTTCTCTGCTTGGGCTTCATGCCCTAGAGAAGCTTCCTGCTAAGAGGTCCTGGCTGTTCTGTGGGGGGCAGACATAGCTGATCGAAGTCCCAGACGGCTGGATTTAACTCCTGCATCAGTGTCTTCAAGGTCCAGTGGCCACAGAATAATTTCAAGTTCAGACAGTTGTTTTGCTGATTACGTCACTGTAAGCATATTTTAAAATGATTTTGTAGATGTGGAGTTACCAGGTGTCTACTCCCAGGGAAGCTTTCCCAGTCACCTTGCCTGATCCCATTGAAAAAGAAAAGGTTTCACTGCATTTTCCATCAGCTGATGAGTCATCCAGTATATCTCATATGTGCTCTGCTCTTAAGGTCATCCATGGGCAAATTGGAGCCCATTCAGCAGAGTGATTCTTGCTGCTGAACTATTACAGGGGATCTAATTAAATTAAGCCATAGTCAGGAGAAAAAAGTGCATAACCTTCATAATCTGTGAAACCTTGACTCGTTTGCCAAGCATCACTTTCCCGAAAATGGGGACAGCGGCACATCAGCAGGAGACGAAATCCTAACATGGAATTCGTGATTGTTTACAGTGTGTGCAGGGACGCTGAGCCTCAACACCAGAGAGGGAGTGAAGCCAACATACGAGGCAGGGGAAGGAGGAGCACCCCATACACAGCGACCTTGAAATCCAGATAAGCTCCTGATAATGGGTTGGAGAGAACGATCATTTCCATTTCTGAATTTGTCAAATTGTTTTCTTCTCAGGGAAGAGGAAAGATCTGCTCTACGAGGCTAACTCAGTTCTGAGTCAGTTTGTCTCCCTGTGTTTTGCTGTAGCTGGGTGAGCAAAAGAGGGGACTCCATCTGGGCAGCAGAGCCTGGAATCCAGTTTTCTGACAACACACATCTTCACTTAACTGCCCTGGGGACTTCTCCACAGGCAGGGCAGGACAATTCAAAGCTGGCTGGGTTGCTAAGTTTGGGAACACTGTCTGTCCTCTTCTCACTGCCAGACAAGCTAACTTTCCTGCACAAGAAATTTGCCACCAAAGAAGAGGTGATATTGATTGAATACCTACTGTGTGGCAAAGCACCACGATGCAGCTTACACATATAACGATCACGTCGTTTTATCCACACAGTGAATCTGAGACTCAGAGATGCTGACTTGCCCAAACTGCTCAAGTGAAAGCGGAAGGACTCAAACCCAGATCTCATTGGTTTCAGAGCTCGTATTCTTTATACTGTATTATTCTTGTACAGATGCTGGGGGAAAGATACGCAGTATGTCTCAGCTTCCAAAATGGAATGTGGATGAATGAGTATGGGCAAGAAGGAGTAGAAGGTTTCTACTGTTCGAATTTTCTTCTAAGGCTTTAAAATCTGAGTAACAGTGTGGCCTGATGACAGCTGAATATGCCAGTTCATTTTTCTGGTCTTCGTCTTATGGGCTAGTTGTTTAGAAGCAAGCCCAATCTTTTGACATAAGTTGTGTATCTAAAGGGAGGAGTTGTAATTCATCTAAGTGGTTCATTCTGAACCTCTTGGACCTTGATTTTGTAACAAAAATAAACCACTGACTTCATCTTGGAGCAAGGATATTTTGACCTCGGAGATTTAGCCACATACAAGCTCCCATGTTATTCATATTTAAATATATGCTTGTCAACCTGGTGCATTTTAGGTGGGGAATTTAAGATGTCAGGAGCAATGTGGTATCAGCTGTCCTGGGTGCTGTACACAGTGCTGGCACCATCAGGCATCACTAGATCCGACAAATCTGACAAACAGAGTTTGGCAGGGTTGCAGCTGTGATCACCTCAATGCCAATGAGGTGACCCCACTGCGCTGAAATTTTCAAAAGTCTCTGTAAATATTTCCAGTCCAACTGTCCTCCCCTAAAAGTTTAAAGTTGACTAGATTTACATTGACCAGCAGGCAGCCAGATTATTGGGCTTTTTTATTCCAGTAAAGCTTATATAACTACATGGTTATATTCTTTTAATCTTTGGGTAACTAAATTTGGGGTCATCCTTAGACTCACCAGGCTAAAAACAACAAAATACCTTTAGTTTTTTTTTTTTGCGGTACGCGGGCCTCTCACTGTCGTGGTCTCTCCCGTTGCGGAACACAGGCTCCTGACGCGCAGGCTCAGTGGCCATGGCTCACAGGCCCAGCCGCTCCGTGGCATGTGGGATCTTCCCAGACCGGGGCACGAACCTGTGTCCCCTGCATTGGCAGGCGGACTCTCAACCACTGCGCCACCAGGGAAGCCCCCTTTAGTTTTAAATAGACAATTTGACAGATTTTTTTAAATTGATGCAGAAGACTATACTTCTAGACTAGGTAAACTATTGGGAAAAGAAATCTTATATAGTAGAAGGTGGACGCCCTTCCTCTCCCTTGCAGCTAGTTATACTAGACCTAACTGTGAAATGGAATCGTGTAGAAAATATTAAACACTTGGTCTTCCAAATGTTCATTCTATCCAGATGACAAATTATATATTCCACTAACTTCCATAGTCTGTTGATTTCATATGTTGTACTCAACCTGTACATTCAAAATTCTTTTTGAAATCTTGCTATGTGCCAGGCTCCCTTTGTACTGTTTCAAAGGATGGGGGACTTAGGTTGGTTTTTGTTTGTTTGTTTGTGTTTGCAGTACGCGGGCCTCTCACTGTTGTGGCCTCTCCCGTTGTGGAGCACAGGCTCCGGACATGCAGGCTCAGTGGCCACGGCTCACGGGCCCAGCCGCTCTGCAGCATGTGGGATCTTCCCGGACCGGGGCACGAACCCGCGTCCCCTGCATCGGCAGGCGGACTCTCAACCACTGCGCCAGCAGGGAAGCCCTTAGGCTGGTTTTAATGCAGGGGTTAATGTGGAAATCATCTTTATAAGACTGACCTAGTCGAACAATACCCGATTAAAAGGCTTTAATTTCAGGATCTTGCAAAGAAGTGGGAGGGAAGAAGGGAGAATAAAGGGTTAATTTTAAGCCAGCGTTCTTGGGTGGAGAGGGAGCCAAAGCTAAAATCACAAGGCATATGTAGCATTTGCTACAAAATCTAGTCAAGCCGTGGGACTTCCATCTCTTAGACTTTGACCTCTGGTCTTCTGACCATGATTTAGCGAGCTTGGTTCCACTCTCATAAGTTTCTGATTTTGTTTTAATGACTTACAGTCCACTCTTTCCTTGATTTTGGCTTTTCAGAATGCCTGTGATCGTCTAGATTCCTCACATGCTTGCCAACCCATGTCAACATCCCGTGTCTCTCGTTGCCCGTGATTCATTTTCTAGACACCCAGCATCTACCGTGTTCCAGGCACTGTGTTAGGTACTGGATATACACATATAGGACAGTGTCTCTGCTTTCAAAGAGTACATGGTCCACTGAGGGAGGAAATTCAGTTAACTAGAAGTTGTAAGCTAGGTGGAAAATTCTGTGTAGAAGAATACACAGCTCACATTAAGACAGCGAAGGAGAAGCACTTATCTGGGAAAGGAGGAAAATTGTCATGGGTGCATTTCCAGAAAAGGACAGTCTCTCTACCCAGAGAAAGGGTGAACGAAGTTTGTAAGAAGGGTAAGTGGAGAAGGCAATTCCTATAAAACCAGCTGGTCTGCACAAGGGCCAGGATATATAACAAGCATAACACTGTGCGGTTGTATAAATATGTGGGTGATTGAACACTGCATCCAAAATGATTTTAGAATCTAGCATTAAGTAATATTGAATAAAACAGTGGAAGTAACTCCCTGTCAACTGCCTCTCAATTTTGCTTAATTCAAGGAATAAATCTTTCCTTGTTTCTGAATTTCCCATTTCTCTGACACTTGCTGATTTCCCTTTGTGTCAAACAGAGAACAGGCTTCCAGCTCAGATACAGGCAACAGTGTCTTCTCAGAGCTTAATGATTTTGTTATATTTTTATTATATTTATTTTTACAGTTTTAATTATGGCAACTGATTGCAGTTTTCCATTCACAGCATTGATACCAAGTTTCATTGGAAATGATTTTATTTTAGTTAGAAGTGCAATCAATTGAAATAAAAACCATAGGCAAAAAGTAATACAGGTGGTACATGAATATGGTAATCATCATGAAGTCGGTATACCAATGACTAGAGTTTGATAAACACTGATGGGGTGTATTTGGAAAAGAGAAAATCATAAGATGGAGTGAAGTGTGAAAGTGGGAAATGAGCTGGAAGAGTTTGGCAGAAGCCAGCCTGGGAGGAGCATCTTATGTCAGGCTGAGTTAAGCTTCACCGGGAGCCATGGAAGGGTTAGAACCAGGAGAATGGCACGACAGGGTTTGCAAGTTAGAACCTTCCAGCAGGAGGTGAAGGATGCCCCAGAGGAGCTCAAGGAAGCAGATCAGTTAGGAGGCTAACAGGGTCCCATGATGAGGGCAGGACCAAGAATGCAAGCAGCGGGGCTCTGGAGGAAGGGAGGGTGGTGTGTGACGTGTCAGTGGTACAATCACCATTGTCACCAATGAGATGTGGAGGGAGAAATCTAGAATATTGCTCAGGTTGTTGCATGGGTGACATGGGGCTCTCTTAGCCAGGAGAGGGGATGTTTTCCCTTAGTTGTTCCTTTGCTCGATCATTCGCATGATTTTGACCCTGAGTGGAACCCTAAGTCTCATGAACTCTGCATTAACAGATAAATAGGAAGGCTGCAAGGTCTTCCCCTCACGCTCCTGGCCAGAGATCTAACTCCTCAGACAAACAGAGCAGAACTCAGAATGAGCGGTGGAGTCAGCATCATTTCACGTTGTGAAAGAGTTTTTGGTCAAGGAAATGTGATACCCTCTGGCTCTGCCCTAAAATTTTCTGCAGTGCCTACAACAGATCAAGGTAGATTTCCTAGGTTAATAAAATTACTGTAAATCCTAAACCCCATCATTTCTGATTAAATTTTTGATCAAAGTGTGAAGATACATGGTCCTATGACTTCAGAATTTGAAGTCAGAGAGATCAGAGATGGTCTATAAACTAAGGAGTTACTGAGGGAGGTCTTTATTTGAAAAGAAAAAAAGATTATTCAGAAGGGAGGATGGTATCTTTGCAGGAAGATTCTCGTACGAGAGTAGAATTATCTTATAATCAGCAGGAACCTGGTTACTGGGAATTCAGGACCTCAGAACAAGTGGCTCTCACCCATAGCACTTTCTCTCTTCCCTATTCTTCATAGTAGAGAGTCTAGGACCCAAGGGGAAGTTGTCAGTTTTGTTACCTTATTAGCTGCTGAAGTACACACCAATGAAGATTTCCTCCAAAGACGGAAAGGTCGCTTTAGGATCAACTGTGGGAAACTGCAGGGGCTCTAGAAAACGACCCTAGCTTGAAGCCCCCAAATCCTGGGGAAGCAGTCTAAGCCCCTCACTTCAAGAGAAAGGGCTCAAGGTCAGGCAAGAAGGAATCACCTAATGAAAGTCATGGAATCGAAAACAAGTGTGTGCTTAACTCCTGATGATAACTAATAATGAACAGGATACAAAGTTTACACCTAGATTATTTCCTTAAAAAATATAAGAAAACTTCTTCATGTATTCTTTTTAGAGGGAGTCAGGATTATTTTCAGTGAAATACATTTTTATTTAAATGAAGGATAATGTATGGGCAGTGATATTAGACTCTCTTGCCTTTAGCAGTATAACCGTATTAACTATACCACAAGTCTGATGATGGGTATGGTAAGACCAAGTCACCCACCATCCTTGATGTAGGAGGCAGTTTTAAAGAATGGAATCGAAAAAGCTGAAGTCTCTAAATTATTCATTGCTTCATACTCAACGATGAGAAAAATCATCCTGTTATACATGCATAAAGACGGAATAGAGCGTGAAAAATTATGGGCTAGATAATGGAAGTGGGTGAGAACCGTCCATAAATAATGTGGTCTCTTACGTGTAGGACTTAGTCTGGGATCTGATGCCTCTAATTTTGTCACTCTGTAGACCTTTGCCTGGATTATAGCTTTTTAAGGAAATAGACATCCTGGATGTAATCTAATGATTTGGTTTGAACATCCTGGGTGCAAGCTAAGGCAGAAGGGTGTGCGTGGGTATCCTATCAACTTAGGATCCTTTTGTGTTTGTTTTATCAGATGTTTGCATTGAAGTTTGAAGACAGTATTACGAAAACTCTATGAAGCGTTATGTTTCAGTAAATTTCCGTGAAATTTTAATGAAACATTAATGCAATAAGCCATTAAAAAATCAGACTTTATGGGAAACAGTGTGGCTACATAAGAAGCAAATACCTAAAATAAAGAACTCATTTAAGATACAACTTTCTATCTTTTTCAATAATTATGCTGCTCAGCATAGAGTTGTTATTAAAAATGGATTTGCCTCCTGGCACCAGATTGAAGATACGAAAAAAAATGTTTAACCGATCAGTTTGTGCAATATAAAGTGTGTTGTTTGGGACTAAAATATTTAGTTTCCAAAATAAAGAACCGGAGGGGAAGGAGAAAGTGGAAGGTAGCATTTGAATACTCACTATGAGCTAGACATTTTCTGGCTTCCTTCTGTGTGTTCAGATGTAATCCTCACTATACCACAGCTTTGTAAAGTCACTTGAATTCCCATGTTACAGATCAGGAAATAAGCTTGGAGGAGGAAATTGTCCAAATTCAAAGTCGCTAAGTGGCGGGGACAGAGCTTTGACAGCAAAGCCCCTCCTCTTTGCACTGTAGGATGCTACCTACATATTGAAATTGTGAATTTATCCCCCTGGCTACACTTCATTTCCATGGAAAGCCATGTTTAGGGAAAGGGACATAGAGTCACTCAGCCAAGCAGATTGGATTCCAGAGTAACTTTATGCCACGCCCCAAGGGCTCCTATTCTTTCCAATAGAAACTTGGTTTTGCATGGAACTTGTACTGTCCATGTGGTGAAGAGCTGAAAATGAAAGAGTTGTTTGTGCTTGGCTCGGGGGGGGGGGGGGGGGGGCGGGGAAGAGGAGGAATACAATCAGAAAACCTGGTACAAGTATCACCTCCGCAACTGACGGATACGTAGCTTTAGGAAAAATTCTTAGCCTTTCTGAGCCTAAGCTTTCCTCATGATTTAGGCTACCAACATCCCAACGTATTAAGAGAATTAAAAAGAAATACAGGATGTTTTAAGTCATAAAATTTTATAAAATGTTATTATATTTAATAGTTTATTTCTCTGAATATGAACAAACACATACATAAGCTATTAAAGATGTTTATGTCTACAAAGGTAATAATTCTCTAGCCTCTTTGGCATGTTGTGAGGTGGGAAGAAGTGTTGTTTCTTCCATCAAATTCCATCCCTAAAAGTTCCTTTGAAGGGGGAGGGTTAGAGGAAGATCCCGGGTGGAACTCTTACACTAGTCTCTGTTTCCTCTTTAGGAATTACTGGTCTCCCTCTCCTGTTTTCAAAAGGATTAGGTGGGTCATGATAGGTTTCCTCCAGGTAACAAATGCCTTTTCCTATCCCCCTGGTGGGTGATGTTTTGGAGCTCACTGAAGTTCAAAACCAAAGGCTCACTGGAGAGGTCTGACAAATGCCATCCCAGGAGTGCAGTAGGAGTACACGCAGGAGTGGGTTTGACTACTATGTACAACAGCCTTAAAGGTTAGGAATATTGCAGCTTCCTGTAGCAGCAGGATGGCTCTTTTGTAAACTTAAAGCATTTCTGTTTCCTGCCAAATTAGTCTTTTGGAGTAAGAGTTTCCATTGATTTATTTTACCCATCCATTGTAGAAACAGCAAGTCAGAGATAGAGTGCAAAGCGATGCTACATGAGATCATCAAAAATTTCCACTCATTCCAGCATCCCAAACCTCTCGATCTCAGAATTGCCTCACTTCACCCCAGACCTCTGGCCTGAAGCCCCTTTGTCATTTATCATAAGGACAGAAAGGCAAGAAATCTAATGATGGGGAAGACAATAGGTTGCAAAGACAGACTGTTTGCTAGTCTGCAGAGCCAGCCTGGGTTTGACATGCAGGAGTACATGAGTGAAGTAAACAGAGGATTGGAATGATTATCCAGATATTGAACGTGGCTACGTGTGCGTCTTCGCTGCTCTCCACGCCACCCTCTACCCCACATGCTTCTACCTCCAATATCAGTATGTCTTACGGACTCGATTTTAACCGAAATTACTGAGACAGCTGCTTGTGGTTTTCAGTTGGGGGGATGGACAAAGCCTCAGCTGTAAGTTGAAGACACAGCGAAGTGTCTTCATCTTTAATTTTTAAATATTCTGTGCACTCCTCGATGTGCTGAACGGCTGGCTGGGTGGATTGGACATGAGTGAACGTCATAACTTCAGGAGAGTGTGTGAAGAATTTGTACGTGTGTGTGTGTTTGTGTGTAAATCAACATTGCTACAAATCTGAGGACTCTGAATAGTTTTGGACATTCGGTAATACAAACAGAAAAAACCGGCACAAAGTCCCCTCCTTGAACCTCCTAGACATCCAGACTGCTTTGGAAGTGACGCTAATGGATCTATCACTAGGTCATAGGAACTGCACCCAGATGTGGAGGTGGGAAGACTCAGGGTACCCTCAAACTCTGAAGGAAGCCGGTGGTCGTCTCAAAGGACTGCTGACTTCGACTCCATACACTTCAGAAGTCCTGATTCTGTTTGGAGGAATGAGGAAGAGGCTTGAAATATACAAAAAGTACCACCCATGCAAGTATCTATTTGCTAAAATATGGCTTTTGTTTTGTTTAGACTAGTTTCAAGAAGAAAAGGAATACCCTCATTTCTATGACTAAGTCTTAGAATGTGGGAAACTTCTCATGCATAGGCCCTTCCCTGAGCAGTAGGATGGACATTGAGTTTGCTTTACTGATAGAATGAGGAGGAAAGAACCCAATGAAGCCTTATTTTCTCTTAAAACTGTGAATTGATAAATCATGGACCTGATGGAGAAAATACGTTTACTAAAGCTCTAGGAGAGCTTAGCAGGGCCTGGTTCTGACTGGGTGCCTTTAGGCCATGGTGGCCACCAGACTCTCTGGACCATGGTAACAAGTTTCCCTTTCATGACTGAATGGGTCTCCACACTGACATTGCCATGAGTCTGAAGAAGTTACCTGCTGTCTGTACAGAGCATGGTAACAAGCGGGACCCAGTCGATCATGATAGCCTCTCTGATATGTTCTTGTGTGTAGGGGCCGGGGGAACTGGGGGAAAGAAAGTGTCATATTGCTTGGTTGTGACTCCTTCAACAAGGTACACAGTAGTAGGCAGACTCGACAGGCAGAAGATGAGTCAAGAGTTGGCAGGGGGGCAAAAGCAACGGACAGACAAGATGGTCATGGGATCCGTCAAACACAGTCCTACATTAGCAAAACCGCCACAGTAAAAGGCAAGGTGCTGGTCCAACAGACTGGACAATTTGTCTGTCGACCCACACTCCCAGATCTCCACAGAGTAGCATTTTTATTGCAGTATTGTCTTCCATGGAAAATGAACAAAACTTTTTAAATAAATCACAATTGCTTATTGCTTAGTATGTTGGATAATAAATTCTTTAGTTTATCAGTACCTCACGGCCTTCAAATGTGCATTCTTCAAATAGTTTCAATTACATATACATTCTTTCTCCTGAACAATAAATTATTCTTTAAAAAGAAAAAGGAAAAGATACATAATTTTAAAGCAAAGGAAAACCAAAAAACATATATTTTTGACATTTATCTTAAACTTATATGAAAACAACTCTATGTTAGGTGTTTGTTTAAATATAAATAATAAAGGACATTATGTTATTTACAATGTTACATAGTAAGTTGAGAGAGTAAAAAAAAACTGACATGAACTCATAAAGACAGTAAATGATTTAGGGAAACATCCAAGTAATGTACAATGTGTATTTACAAAAGAATATATAATAGAACTTGTGATATGTGGCCGTTTCCTTTTGACTGCATCTCTCTGCAGTGTTTCTTGGGTCTTTGTAGATAGAAATCTTTGTGGCTGGTGGGAAGCAGCCAGGACTAAAAGATAAAACTAGGTCTTCCTTATTTTCACCAACGTGAGCCATGCACCTTTCAACCCCAGGCCAAAAAAAAAGTTACTGAGCAAATGACCCTGGATAAACTCTAACCATATCAAGACAGTCACACTTAAATAAGGAAGATACGGCATGTTGCTCTTTGGGACACATTCATAAATACCCAGGCAGAGTGCCATTTTGTAGAAAGCACGAGACCGTCCAGGTACTCTCAAAAACAAAAGTCCTTCCAAGCAAGGAGGGAGAGTAGGGTAGTAAAGGAATCTGGAGTGAGAAAAAGGAGTTTTTCATATACTATGCTCCACTCCACATTTCTCAGCGGGATATGATTTCAGACCCAGGAAACAAAGTCGCCGTCAAACTTCTGGGCAATTTCTGCTACCTGAAGACCCACAAAAGTTTCCCGTATGCGGGTAACGTAGGTTCACACTCCTTTGGATTGCAACTGCACTCCTGAGTTTATAAACAGGGATGGTGGCATTTAAACCTACTGGAGATGAACCCAAATCCGGGGACCACAGCAGGCAGCCCCGAGGAGTCAGCTGACCTTTCCTATCAAGGGAACCTCTCATTCTATGGACAGAAAGCCTGTCCCAGCAGATGTGCCACCTCGGTGAGTGACCAGAACCAGCTGGAAAGAAAATTTCCTCTCAATTTTCATCTATTTTTGCAACCTGCAAATTTACAGTGATTTTTCATACTGAGGAAAATGTTCATTGCTCTCAACAGAAGATTTTATTTATTCCTGAAATTCTCCAGAATGTGTGGGACTCCAAATGCCTGAAGAATTTGAAACAGAAATTTTAGAGTTTTAATTACAGTAGGACATTTTTTAAATTGAAATAGACTAAGAATGAGTCAAGGTCTTCAAATGCAATATTAGAGTAATTTAGAGAATCTCTTCACTGCTTGACTGCTTTCTCTCCCCTGCCATGAGCTTAACTGATTCTACAGGATTGGGAAATCAATGCAACCTGGAGAGTTGTCAGGGCCTCCTTAGGAGAGGTGAACAAGCACATGAAGATACCACTGAGCACAGAGAAAGTGGCATGGAACCATGAAGGATGCTTGGGATACCAAATACTAAGAGTAACTTCAAGGACCTGTAGACAGGTGTCTCTGTGGATTGTAGAAACACTTAGGAGCTTAATGACATGACTCATGCTCAGCCTGCATTTTTCTTCTAAAACCTCCTTGCATGTCACTTCTTCCCTTTAATTTTAACATAGAGATTTGGTGAAGAAATAGATTCAGTTCACCTGCAAACAAGAAGAGTCACTCTCCTTGACTTCATGTCTGGTATTTTGAACCCCCTGCTAACCTGTTCCCCATTTTGTTCCATGGCTCCTAGGAGGCCACTTGGAACGTAAGTAAAGCTCCAGCACAATCTGACAGAAATGGGGCTGTGATTTTTTTTTTTAATTCTCTTATTTTTCTGGATTAGCAGTTATTTCAAATGTTTCTACCTACAGGCTTTCCTTGGATTGGCAATCCCAAGTGAACGTGCAAAGTATAGACCCATCTTAATCCTGTTTTTGTGACAGTAAAGCAAAAAAGTAAGAAAGGGGGAAAACGGGTGATACAGCTGTAAACAGAGAGGTTAGCACACAGGTGGGAGTCATTTCTGCAAGGAAAGGTGCAATCTTTCCAAGACTATTGCCATTTCCTGATGAATCATCACTCGTAGGAGGTTCTTACTAATCACAAATCACATGCACACTGGCCATTCCTGACAAAAACGTTCATGCATAGTTATGACTTAATCAAGGCAACATTGAAAAATGAGAGAAACATAATGAGGACAAAGGAATGGTCAAAAAAACTTAAAAATTACTAACCAAGTCACACAGCTGCTCTCCCCCGTGTCTTCTATATATTCACTCCTCTAGACAGTCTAAGAAGAATTTCCCTACGATGACGTCACCAGTATGTACAGCAGGCACATTTCACTCTAGAAGTACTTCAGACAAATCGCTGAGTGTGCTGTTGAAGCTGGGGTTTTTGTGCCATAATATGTCTGTCCTTGAGCCAAGAAGACACAACCGGTCACTAGCTCCAAACTCAGTGAAAAAACACAAGTCAGGAACGATTGCACCTTTTTCAGCCATGGTTTGCTCTTCAGCTAGATGAGCCGCTGTATCATTCCCCCAGAGAGAGAAGGTGAAACCGAGTCCTCGACTTAGGGGCTGGATTTTACCCTGATCGGTAGCCAGAACCCATTTTCTCTGCTATCCCGAAAACTTGCTTTTTTTTTTGGCCGAGAAAAAAAATCAATCAAAATAAAGTAAATGGTAGCTCCTTTTGTCAAGCAAGCTGTCTTCTGCTGAATCATACAGTTTTTGAAAAAAAAAAAAAATCACAATATTACTTTCTTCCTAATATTTAACATGACTTAATGCAGTTTCCTGCTGTAATTAACAGTAGCATGCTGCTGGATCTACTATTATCTCAGAGCCCAGTGAAGCAGACCTTTGGCTGGCAGAGTCGTAGACACAACTCGTTTCATATACTGAAAGCAAAAGAATATTTCACACAGAAGGGGAGTATTTGGATGGATGTGCCATTACAAGACGTACTGATCGAGAACTACTTGAAGCGGACAGAGGGACAGTTGCAAATCCTGTAAATCATACATCGAGTCAACGTCATAATGCAACGCACGAGAAGCCAGCAGAAACGGAATATGCGGGGGTGAGAGGGTTTGCTGAAATACTGTGAAAAAGCAATCACGGGAACAGTACAAAACTTGCTCTCGACATAACATAACATAAAGGCACCATTGATATCTTTCTCGTTTGGAAATACTGTAAAAAG
Organism: Leucopleurus acutus; assembly: GCF_964270905.1. Classification (NCBI taxonomy): domain Eukaryota; kingdom Metazoa; phylum Chordata; class Mammalia; order Artiodactyla; family Delphinidae; genus Leucopleurus; species Leucopleurus acutus. The sequence goes on along the minus strand of NC_139163.1, from coordinate 25,336,032 downwards.
TTGCTACATATGGCACATAACACATTTGTACATACATATATTTAATTTATAAAAGATTTTTTTTCCTGTTTTCTATTTGCAGGACTGCTAAAATAAAATAAATTGTTTAATTTAAGGTGGAATACTTTATTATATAAAATAAAGTTTTACAGGTGAATCTATGGGTTTATTTCGGTTTTATACAGCAATAGGGTCTTGGTTAGCGATTACACCGGACAGCCTGGCCTGCAATTCTTCCTGCGGAGAGAAGCGGCCTGCTGGGTTAGTCCTGCTGTCAGCCAGGTGGAAGGCAGGGGCTGCCTCAACATTGGCTGCCAGGGGGTTCTGTATGCCCAGGAAAGGTGTATCTTCTCCTACTCTTTCATCCTCTGTTTCACTCTCTGAGTTACTGCTCTCAGCGCTTGTGTTGCTGTCCATTTCCAATCTGTGGGCAATATGACCATTGGGCTTGGTTCTTTTGGCCCGCCGGCTGTTGGTGAGTTTCTTAACCGACTCTTGAGTCAGTTCATACTCCTGGGTCGTTTCATACTCTTCATCCTCCACTATCCTCAAGGGGCTAGGGGGTGGGCTGTGGCTCTCGTGCGCGGGGTTGCAGTGGAAGGAGTTGAACTGCTGAACGTGCTGGACATCCCTCTCCCGCAGCCATGGCGGTGTCACAAGAAGCAGGGGTCTCTCTTCTTCCACGAAGGGACTGACTGCCATGGAGGGCATGGACACCGTCGTGCTGGACACGGGTGGAGACATTTCCGAAGGGGGCGATTTGGGGGAGCTTGGCGTGTGGAAATCTACAGGTGACATACGAGCCGGGGTGGTCATTGCTGATACATACCTGTGTGAGCAGAGAATACCCCGCATAAGTGTGGTAGAATGAGAGCTGTAGAGCAGGGGTGGGGGGTGGGGTGGGGTCAGGGGGCATCGTTCACAATATTATCATCAGATATCATCCTCAGAGAATTTCTATTCATCGTACACGTCTCGGTTTTTACACTAGGACATTCAGCACCCTTGGAATCTCAAATTAGGTAGCCAAGAGTCTCCTCACAGGAGTGCATGCAAAGATCAGCTAAATTGCCTAGCTCATCAAAGCGTTTGAGGTTTTCGATCTCGTCATGAATTTTAATAAAAGCACGTGAGTTAAGACAAGAGGGCGCCGGGTCCTGGAAACCTCTCAGTTTATCAGGACCAAGGCTCAGGGATTTGGAAGGGAAAGAAGTATTACTTAAATACTATACCTTCCCAAAGGCCAAGGGGTCTTAGAGAATGAAGCCCAAATGGGGAATGGAAGAAGCTCTAAGATGAGTTTCGGAAAGCTGGATCTGCATGCATTTGGATCTGTGGGCCTTGTTTCTCCTTAGCTCAGCTATAAGGTTATGTCTTATGAAAAAAAAAGAGCATAGTAACTTAGATTTATTCCTGATAACAGTGTAACACATTTATGTGCTTTTTTAACTTTTCCATGAAATGTTACTTCTTAACATTCAATTTGCAACTCTCCATCCCAGTGACCATGACATTTCAAAGGTAACTTATTTTGGGCTTCATAGTTCCGTCCAATCTCTGGTCTACCTCTCTTCCAAAGCCCACCGCTGTATGCGTCTCTGGCTTATCTTCTGTGACTGCTCAAGACTGGGCTGTACCGTGTCGCCTTATGTCATGTTACGTCTGATCATGCTCAGTGAATCTAGCTGTCAAGACATTGAGCGCACTGTTTTTACCATATCGTGGTTTCTTCCCCCAGAACAAGAAGACCTGATGTGGCACTGAGAAAGATGTGGCTTATTCAGAGTCACATTTCTCAGCTTGGATAAAAATGTCACCAGTGCATAGCACTAAAGGACTCTTTTCTTCACATTGGCATTTGCAGAGTCTAATTTGACATGACCTGTGATGACACAGGACACCATCTTCTGAACTCTAGCTAACAGAAACAAGAAACTATTAACTCTTGTGCTTATCAGCCATGATTCTGAGTCATATGGAAGTGAGATCTGGCTGTGTCTAAAATGGGAAGGTGTCTAGAGATGGAAATATTTGGGGATCAAGTCTCCAGACATTTTGTTTCGGGGATACTTAAATTAAGCGCTCTGAGAAATGCTAATTCAAATCCAATCAGCCCATAAAAGTGACTCGTCTTTTCTCTCCATGATGCCTAGGTTCAGGTATATCTTGCAGTCCTAGCTAATATCTGGGGTATGAAAGGAAGCAGGGAAGTGTCAAACTTTAAAGACAAATATCACATGTAGTGATGAAGACAGAATTTATCCCTAAACTCTTTTTCAGGTTTCTAAAAGGACTGAATTAGGACAGACTTCATACATAAAGATATAATTACATGAATTTAAGACTAATGTTTTAAACCAGTTTTGGACCATGTCTACTTTTTCATAGATGAGTTACAGAGCAACCACTAATTCTGTAAAACTCTGAAATACCATTTGGGGGTAAAGGCTTTTGAAAAAAGTAATCAGCAGGTTCTATATGACGTGCAGCCTCCAAACCGGTCTCCTTTGGGGTAAGTACTTCCCAGTGCATGAGTGGAAGGGTGTATCAAAATTATCTCCACCCATGAAAACCAAGTAAGTATCGCTTCGGCATGATGTAAACCTTTTAGTAAGTGGTCAGAGATTAGACTGAGAAGACAGTAAAGTCAACAAACCAACAAACCAACAGACAGAAACCCCGCTGGATTTGAAAACAAATAAGTAACAGCTTACTGATGGGCTAGGAATGCTGGTTGGGTATAACTTTCTCCCCCAGTTTAGGTGAAAATGGATCCAGAGAATCTATGAATTCAGTATTCTTATTAAGCATCGCTTTCAGCTCACTTCGCTCTGATCTTTATTTTACCTTTGCTGTGACTGCCCCCCTGACCCAACCCTATAGCCCCAGAAGGAAGCCAACACACTCTGGAATAAGGGCCACCCCAAAGGCAATATCTGCCTTGCAAACCTCCCGCGAAGACCGCGAGGTGAAGCATACGAGACACTTATTGAGTCATCCCTTGTTGGAATGCCATAAAGGGATACTATCTGGAGGGATGCGAGCCGTCCCTACAGCCGTCAGCAATGACACAGCCCTTGATTTGACTTAAGTGAGGCTGGAAGGTAAGGAAGAGTTAATGCGTGCGACCGGGAGTCCAGCTCGACCAGAGTTTGGATAACTGGCCACTTAGAATTCTAGAAGGGTCCTGATCGATCACTGAGGCCAGCATTCTGCTCTCAAGGTACAGTTGAGGAAACGGAGACATCCCCCACCCCACCCCCCGCGCCGAGGGTCTGAGCCTAAGGTCGGAGCTAGGAACTCCAAGTTTGCTGCACCTTCCACATCGAATCATCCCAGCTCTCTAGAAGTCTGTTGCCTGTCAGCCACGGGGATGATGCGAGAAGCTCGCGAGCAGTGGGTTCAGTCAAACCCAAAGACGGCTTCGCCAAGCAGAAGCACTCCTGGGCCAGGCAGCTGCCGCCCCTTATTCTCATTAGAGTGGGTTCCTCCGGTGGGACCGCAGGTGCTCACGGGGGCTCTCTTACTGGGGCGCTCTCTGCTCTGTAGTAGCTTTGCCCTTCGGTTTTACCTTTCACTATGAGGAGAATCTCGGTAGGAGTCAGGGGTTTCTCTGGCATGCCTGAGGAAGCTGTGACACTCGCGAGGGCCTCCCAAGCCATTAAGACGTCCTCTTGGGCCCCCAGTAGGGCTGCTGTGCCTACTGTTTTCTACAGATGACATCACGATGACAGAGTGGCTTTCTGAAATGATGCTTTCAGTGTGTCCGTTGCTCCAGCTACAGAGGAAATGCGAGAGGCAAGGAGAGGGAGAGATTTTCAATTATAGGCACACATGGAAATGAAAGGAAGTGATCTGACAAGTCTTGCGAATGACTGGTGCATCAGTAGTTCACTACGATAGTACTTGTCTCAGAATAGAATTGTTTATAAAGTTGCTTGCTACCGACAGGATCTTGATTTAGACTGGCTTTGCAAGGATACACTTTATTCATGTGTTCACCCATTCAACACACATGTACCAAATGCCATTTCGTACTAAGTATTCTTAGAGTCTCTCTGTTCTTGAGTGTCTTAGATTAAGGAAACACCTGTCTCATGGGCTTCATTTGGAAGTGTAGTGCTACCCTTGGTAGCACGCATTCGGATATCACCAGAGCATTTGAGAATTTAGGGTTCAGCTCTTTAGCCAGTTCTCATGTGCATATCCCAGGGCAATCCAACCACTGGAAGAAGTCAACTTCTAAGTATTGTACGGCCCCTAAGACAAACTCTTCCCAGTGTAGTAATTCTGTGAGCGGTCAGGCATGAGAAAAGACGATCTCTAAAATAAGGAACAACGATCCTATAAGGTAGGTGTCATTTCCCCTTACTCTGCTAACGGAAAAATGGAGGCTCAACTTCAAACAGCAGTTAAGCGGCAGAGCCAGTTTGACGTCCAAAGTCTGTTTCTGTCCCAAGCCATACACTCTACTGTACCTCACTGCCTCATAAGTACCTCCTGTCCCTTTTGTAGGCAGTGAGAGCAAAAGACAATGTGTAAAGATTCATTCTTAGAGAAATGCCATGCGATTTTTTATTCTCATACCTGTGACTGGGAGTCTGGGTGACAGTAGTGGAGTGATGAGCTGTCGAAGTGTAGTGACTGGTGGAAAAAGACGTCTCCGCCTCTCTCTCGACGATATGCTCGCTGGAGATGATATTTTTAGATACGTATTGCTGGATAAACAAAGAGACACAACTTGAAGATTTAGGGAAGTCAAAATGCTAACAATGTCACATGCACACACACAAAAATCTCTACTTCTAATACACATGCTTTGTAATAAATTCTGGTTTCCAGTGGCCAGATGACAAAACCTATCCCAGCTACTGTGGTCTTTAAATTAGGTAAATGGAGTTGAGGGATTGCTCTTTGGATACGCGTGCAGTGTAGGTCCTACAGTCACAAATACGTTTTATCAGAAACAGACCTATTTCTTCTCTTTCGTTTCCAACTGATAACATGACTAGAATTCAATACAAAAGTCTGCCCAATACTTATTTTCGTAATAGTTGTTGCAAATCAAAAACGACAAACAGATATTTGAGTGCAACAAAAGAACAGAGATGGTTTGTCTCGTTTCAAATTTCAAGTCACTAGAAGAATGAAAAAAAACTGTTTTGAATCTATCTTTCTCTTTTCTCAGTGCCCGTGGTGCCCTAATGATATCGTTGAAATTTTTAACTTGTCAGTGGTAAGACTAACAGGGCTACTGTGAGATTTGAAAGACTTAACAACAGTTGTCAAGGTTACACATCTTGACAAACCATACAATAGAGGGCCTTACATTTAGTGCAAGTAGATGCTACTTTATTTTCACCACCAAATCACAGTAGCTATCACCGCCTTTTATTAGTGAGAGAGGGACATCTTTAAATTGTCTTTTAAACACTGTTAGTATTTACACCAAATTGAGTTAAATAACGGGTAAAGACACGGATAGGAATAGTCTTAGATGAAATAGGGCAGTTTATAATCTGATGGGTTATGGGCTCTAAAAGAACCTGATATATTCATGGAAACCAAAAAAAAAAAAAAAACTGCAACTTGAATTATGCTTGAAATTATGGCTGGTTCTCTTAACCATGGAAAGGTTATTCCATGTGGATCTTTGCTTTAAGGAAAAGAAAGATGGCACTGTCATATGTAACGACCTATTTTTAGTCTGCGTACCAAATGACTCTTGCGCCTTGGAAGGCAATGTAAGCTCAGTGAATCTAAGGAAAATCATGTTTAAAAATGATACAACACTCACTAGATGCCACTGGGCTAAGTGTTTTATATGGATTATCTTTTTAATGCCCGCAAGAACTTTTTGAAGTAGGTATTATTTTTATGATGAAGAAACAGGGTTTAGAAAAGTCAAAGCTCACAGTAACATAGCTTGAGCCATAATTGGAATCCAGGCAGTCATTCTGCCTCCTATGTATTATATAAAGTGACAGATTATAGGTGTGTCAGTAGTGAATGAATTTAGCAACTGTGCAGAACATTCCAATGAACATACTGGTAGGGGGAGGAAAGCAGCCAATATGTTAATTTATCAGCACCTAACAGTCTCCTGTAGGTCTTTCCTACAAGACTTGCTGGTGGTTGAACCTCCAGCAACCCTGAACTTGGGTCTCTGATATATTTGCTCCACACAAAACCCATCTTTGACTATAGGATAGAAAATGGTACTGCAATATAATCTTCCAGCTTTGCCTATAAAAAGCCAGACATCAGAGGGGAATGGAGAAAACAGGAAGAATGATGGCGGAGTAGGAAGGCAGAACTCCAGAAGCCAGGAGAGCTGAGTCCAGCTCTGCCCTGGCCCTTATCTGTTAAAAAAAAAAAGCTATGTAAAGACTCTCAGAATCTAATATTTGATGACTTCATTATATTTAAAAGCTGAATGCTCCATAAATTTAAAAAATAGATCTTCGAATGATGAAGGATGTATTTCCTCTGGACGGTTTGGCATCATGTAGAAAGAGTTGGAAAGTATTAAATTCTTCTAGTTTGGCTACTGAGAAGCAAGGTTGGTAATGGCCTTGACCTTTTCATGCCCTAATGTCTCCCTTTGTTAATCAGAATCAGTAAATCATCAGGCACCCGACAAATGAGTCTAATAAAAAAATAAATGACTCTAGAGCCTTCAGTTCAGTTATCAGGGCTAATCAGTTACAGACTGAAGCAGCCTTCATTTCCAAAGTATAAAAAAAAATAAAACATTTCCTTCTGATTCTTGTATCATGAATTTTATTATTTTTCTTTCTTTTTTTTTCTTTTTCCTGTTCTTTCTTCTGGTTATGGTTTCCCTACAGAACAGACCCAACGTGATTATTCCGATCCCTTAATGAACACTTTCTAAGAGGAAACGTGCTTGTTTTACAGTCACCAAATCCACTTAAAAAAATGTTCCCGTTATTTTCTCTTGGCGAAACCTTGGATTCCTGGAAGCCCTGGTGATTAATGGCAGCAGCTAAGAGCCTAAGAGCTTTAGAAAATAAACTTCAAGGTGCCTGAACAGAGGAGAGATGCTGAGCTTTTCCACTGGCCAGAGTCAACATACATTCACCAGCTGCACGTTCTCGGGGGGTGGATTGGGGTGATGGGGCCCGTTGGCTATGTTCACCATGTTGTTTCGTTCAGAGCGAAGACTCTGCCGAAGCCGGTCATGAAGCTTTTTCCGTTGCTTCCTGGATAGGAAAAAAGGAGCGTTTATTTTTTCTATTATTTACATTTTTCAGTAATGTAATTACTGAATTCTTTCTTCTATCAACACACAACTCAAGGCGGTGGCTTGGGAGGGAGGACGGAGGAGGGAGGCAGTGCCACTTCCTCTCAGGAGGGGAATCATCTATTCTTAGCAAGTAGATTTAAGAAGCTGCACGGGATTCTTACAGAAATTGAACTGGACTGCTGAGAGATAAAGGAAAAAAAAGAAGACAAGTCAAGTTGAGAGGTGGCTAATACCCCAACTTTCCTAATCAATCCATCTTTGCCTAAGTCTTAGGGATGGTCATTTGTCTTAGGTAACAATTCATGCTATGCAACTGACAAGGTTGATTTCATTTACAGTTTTGCCGGTCTGTGTGTCTTTCAAGAAAATGCAGTTAGTGTTGAATCTGTGCATCACACAGCGTGTGTATGTATAGAACTGTACGTGAGTGAAGATACGTACTTATTTTGCCGGTAGATTTTGGCACAACTATAATATGATCCTACTCTGTTACCACTTTTCTCTGTGACTAGGGAATGAATATTCACATATTCAGATTGAATGTAAGACGACCCCTAAGGAGGATTCCCTGAGGGCTTATTTATCTCTGTCGCTTGCTCAGTTCTGGCAACACACTGAATCCCGGGACATTAAGAAAATGCCATCCATGCCCTTACTTTTATACCATAAGAGCATATTGTCTTTGGTCCTCAACTTGGATCGTAATATTAGTCCCATGACTAGTTTTGGCTCAAGATTTTATATGATGAAGTGACGAAATAAAACAAAACTGTTAATAACATTATTTCAGCCTTGAAGCAGGAGTTCTGTGTATGAGAGAAAAATGAAAAGAATTCATGTCAAACGGTAATTGTATTTGTTAACATGAACCCAGCTTAAAGGACCAATAAGGCAAACACAAATCTGTTTTCATGTTTCTCTTTTATTCTTTCAAAGTGAGTTTTGCTTAATTCTCCTCCTGTGAGATTCCTTTTGTACATCTCTCACTTTGGGAGTATTGGAACCGGTCACCTAATTAGATGGAATTGAAAATTCATCACGATCATATTTTTTAAAAACCCCTGCATTTCAAACAGCACCAAATGCTCCCTTTATCCGCTAAGTCTGAGTACAGTTGGACGTGTCCTCAGCAGTGAGATGACACGCTCCTCCCCCACAGACACCTGCGTGTGTCCCTGTACAACCCTGTCCCTCCCACCCTTTCTTCGGTCGTGGGACTGTGGTCAATTATCAGAAGTCTTCTGAACACTTTCACACAAATAGGCAAAGCTTTCTAATGTACGTGATTAGGAAAGGTCCTCAAAATGGATTACTCAGGAGGAAAAAAATAAGGAGAAAGTCCCTCTGTGGCGCCCACCCCCTTTTTTCAAGACTAGGCAGTGGAGCTTGCCGGCCAGGCTGTCTGTGCGCTAAGGAGGGAGGGGGTGAGGAGGGCGTTTACTTGGTTTTGCAGTAGGCTAAGGAGAGGGGGTGAGGAGGGCGTTTACTTGGTTTTGCAGTAGGCCACCACACACATGATGCCGACCACAAGCAGCGCGATGCAGATGCCGGTGATGGTGAGCACCCTCTTCTGGTAGAGCTCCTCCGCTTCTGGAAAGGGACGAGAGCAGACGTCAGCAAGCGCCCCTGACCCTCGCCGGGACTTACAGCTGAACAGTTGGCATGCTGTATTGTCCATGTTCACAAGAAATACACACGGGACACTTCATTCCTCTTGCAGACGTACTTAAGGTGCAGCATACTCTGCACTGCATTTTGAGCATAAAATGGCAAAGCCCGTTGGGGGCCATTTATAATTTAAAAAATGATATTATTCAGTTACTTGAATGATAAGTTATAGATATATGTGTACTAAACTGGCACATCATAAACATTAATTATAAAATAATGATTTGGTTAAAACTGTCGATTTTATTTTTTTTAAAAATCTCTTGCAAAGACAACAGGAATCAACACCAGTAAAAGGAGCCAGCATTGGCGCCACTGGGACCCTCTGTCTCCTTCTTTCCTTCTTCCCATCCTCCCAGCCCCCTCCCCTCCCTCACCCTGAGCCTCTTTGGATTTCCCAGCTATTTCCTATTCCTGTGGTCTTTACAAAGAGCCACTTCTAACTTAAAAAAAAAAAAAAAAAAGAAAATCAAAGACATTTGCAAACATGAGCTTGACTTGTAGTTAGCAACAAAACTGATGCAGGATCCCTATGACTTAACAGTAAAATGCAAACGTAAGCACCATGACAGGGAGTAGCAGGGCACTGTATCAGAGAAACCCCATACGATGGGTGGGATCGTCCCGTCCTGGGCCATGATGAAGATTTGTCCTTTGAGGAACAATTATTATTACTTCACCAGTTGTACTTAGAGACCTAGTTTATGGCACTACAAAACCACTGGCACAAATGATACATGATTTGAAATAGATTGTACTCTCCTGCATTGACCAACTTGGCCAATTAGCTAATGTCGGTTGCACTAAGGAGATGGGATGCTTAGAACTTTCAGGTGAAGGTACTGCTGTGCCCCCCAATGCAACCAGTTTCTGCTTCATGGAAGGCTTTCTATTTGCCAGTCGGGTTTTGTGGGGCTAACTTGCTTAGACTATGGTAGGTCAGGTTCTTAACAAGACCGGCTGATTTAATGGTGAACCTGATCCTCTTAGGAGCTAAGCTTCCAACCAGTCCAATCACACGTATTATTGGGAGAGATTCACGAGTTCAATGAGAAAGAGAACTCGACTGGTGCATAATAAGCGGTGTGAGCTGTATTTGCTCTTCTGATTAACAAGCTGGTCAAGGACTGGGGAATATTTTACCGATGAAGGTCTCTTATCTGGACATCAACATGGGGCCTTATGGAACATTTTCAGTTTACTTTCTCTGTCTCAGCAACCACACTTTTTTTCTCTGCTGAGAGAGGGCAAGTCGCTGGAAGTCTTCTTGAAATGAAAAAGTGCAATGTAATTTCTATGATACAGTAGACTTTATCATTAAACAAAACATTTCCTACAAGCCAAGCCCATGGTAATCAAATTCCAGTTAACAGGTCAGGAACATTGTCAAATCAAATTAATAAGAGCACTGATTATTATTAACAGGAGGAAGAGAAAGAAGAGACCAGAATGCTGCAGAGATTATACAAAAACAAACCCAAAGTGTTGGAAGTGGAAAAGAAACAAACGGACAGGACAGACGGGCTGACAGAATGACGGAGAGAGGGAGGAAGCCAGGTAGGAGGGAAAACAAGGTTAAGAAGTGAAGGAGCAATCTGAAGTCCCTGGCACAGCATGCCTGGTACTAAGGGAGGAAAAATAAATACATAAAAGAAAACCAGAGGGAGGAAGTGCTGGGGTGGGAGGAAAGGTGGATGCAGATTTGGAAGGGTTATCCCATACAGCATAACTCCTAACCTAGACTGGCGGTCACGTGGAAGCCACAATTAGAAAGCAAAGCAGCTGGTGCAGCTGATGCATTGCGGGGCGACAACGGACCAGGAGACATAGAGCGGTGTCACGTAGTTTTGTGCCGCAAAAGTCAAATGAGGACGTGGCACGTGGATGCTTGTATGTTAATTGCGAGTGTCTGCTGCCTCCTACCTCCCCTCCCACATAGACACAGGACAGGGAATTCAATTTCATAAGGTGTTAATCTGTGAGCTGATGCCCCTGGGGCCTCCGCCTGGACCGGGCACCCGGATCAGTTTTCAGCACTAAGTCTAAGCAGCAAAGGCATCGCCCCACTGGTCCTTCTCCAGGGATGCAGGACGCAGAGCAGGGATCCTTTGGTTGTGATGAACTGGTTACAAGCCAGAAGTGTAAAGTGTCATTGCCTAGAAAATGAAGACCCTACTATACCTCTTCCGCTTACTCTATTTTCTTCTTCTTTCCAAATGGCAAGCACTTGGCAGCATTGCCATCTTCCCATTCTATCTTTAGAGAAACCTGGGAAATTGCTTCTGCACCCTGCAAAAAGAGGACCTAGCCAAGGGCCATAGGGGGAAAGGCATCGTGCCTCTCACGGCCTCTTTGGCAAGTTTTTTGGTGGTGGTTAATTACAAAATAGACTAATTTGGGTTTGTGAACAAATCGTATATGATGACTTGCCCATTCTTCCTAGGTTGTGTCAGAAGACACAGTTTTTCCAGGAAAATCAATCATGGAAATAGAAAGGCAGCCCAGTAAAGGCCAAAGGGCAAAAGAAAAGTGCTAAATGAACTAATTAAAACCAAGGCCCCTAGAACACAGATGTGGATCAGGGCTCTGTATTCACATCAGCATGTTTGCGTTAAATGTTTTTCATCTAAGTTTCTGATTTTCCAGTGGTTTACTAGATCAGGTGACCCTCACAAAATAAATGTGTTCAAAGAGAAATACCTGATGAACAATAATATAAACAATGAGTTTTTTAAAAAAAACCCTTCCCCCCCCTTATTTTTTTCCTAGTGTGACGGGGTCAATAGGACAAGAACAGATTAGAGGCAGCGTTGAAAACAAGAATCCATCAGGCTCGTTGGCGGATCTGCCTTATTAATGAGTTGCAACACTTCTGAGTCTTTATGGTTTGGCTGGATGCATTGAATGAACTAGATCAAGCGTGTTTTTCAGACTGATCTGGCTAGGCCAAGAGACAGAAGCCTTGGCTGTCTCAATTTTAATTGACCTTTAAAGTCGGATTTTCCTTAAGGATGGAATGTTCTGGCTGGCTGGGGACTTTGGAACCTCTGGAAGGTTTGCCCTTAAGAGGTCAAACCTTAAGCTTACCAAGGTAACCGCTGGTGTGGGTACCACATCAGTGTGCCTTTACTAACCCTTCAGATCTTACTGAGGGAGGTTATACATCTGAAATATCCATCACCCTACTTCATTGTTTGGGAAGAGAAATATTAAATTTAATAATTATACCCTAAAGTGATAAAGCAGGAAAGATGCTGTTAGGGAGAAGAGGGGAGGTGACAGTGGTATTTTTTTCTTCCTTTCAGGTAAGGCCAATAAGTCTTTTTCGAAGTGGGATAATTTTTATCCCAAGGAAAGTAACCTGAATAGATAACTCCCCTCGTGTAGACCACCTGCCCCCTGCGGGATGTTGGGGGGACCTCTTGTGTTCCTTACTCTTGGGTGACGTTCTCTGATGTGCAAAGGACCACTCACATGAACGTGGGGCTATTCCCATCAAATGAATAGTTTTCTCTTGGAATATTTTTGGGGGCAGTGAGCAATTAATTGAGTTTCTATCCCTGGAATGGATAGAGCTTGTAACAACCTGATTTTCCACAAATTATGGGAAGTACATTAGGTGTAGACTGTGGTGGTATCATTGAAATGAAAGCAACAGCTATAAGATGCTCTCACCGCGTGATGTCACTGACACCAGCTGGTTGGGGACCAGATATTCCTGTAATCAGGACATGGCTTTATTGACCAACGGTCACATTCCTGGGGGCCTGCACTGTGGAGCCTCTGGAAGAATAGAATGGCTTCCCCTTCCTCCCAAGACTGGCCTTTTCTCCCAACTCTTTAGGGTGAAGGCTTTCCAAAGCAGTCTGCCCCCAATTCACATGCTCATAGGAGACATTTAACATTTGCAGTGTGAAAATGTCTATTTGATTACTTGTTGGGATAGAGTGACTCAAGTTTCATTCTGTTAGTGCTAGAATTTCCAACTAAAATAGCACAAGGCTATTTCATTCTGTTTTCTGTTTCCTTATTCATGACATAATGAAATCGACTGGAGCAGTGCTTGAGTATCTCCAGAAAACCAGAGTAATCCAAGTCTATGCATATAATATGTTGCAGATTAAGATGTTACTATATTAATAGATGATTTTTACATTGTATGTCAAGCTCCCATCAGCCTAAAACGTGGAGCGTTCTTACACTGATGTATGTAAAGCTTCTTCTGTTCTCAGGCTTCTGGTTTGGTTCTTCCTACAGCCTTATAAACCACTCCAACGTACCCCAGCTCGGAAATAACAGCATGGCCAGATCAACCAGTGGGTCAGAGAACATGGGATATATGTGAATTTGCAGCAGGTAAGGTGATTTTAAAGTCTAAGTGAAAACTGGGAATCTAAAAGCTGGTGCACTCAGTACCATGTTGGTAAACTAACCATAGATTGAAGGCAAAGAAATCACTGTTATAGCTGTATGATCCCTTCTAAAGAGAAAGGAAATTAGTTAGGAACTGAAAGGGAAGAATAGACAGGGGGGGGAAAAAAAAAGGGTTTCAGCTCATAGGCTCTAAATTCTGCAGGCTAAAAGGAATGATGATTGGTCCATACCCATAAATTCAATCCCAAGATGCTCTGCCAATGCAGAAAGTTGACAAAAAAAAAAAGAAAGAAAGGGAAAAAGTTTCAGAAAAGAGCAATACACTGCACTCCAAAACACATTACACACGACTATTATGGCTCTGTGCGTGCACATTGAACAGACAAACGGCAGATGGTTAAGGAAGCAGTGCTCAGGTACGCCCCCATGAGTCCACAGAGGGAACTTCTCTTTTAAGAGGTGCGCAAATACCAGCACACTGTGTCTTTATTAACCCTTAAAAGACCTTACTGAGGGAGAAGTTGTACGGCTGAACTCTCCTCTATGCTATTTCATTATTTGGGAATAGAATACTGTATTTATCATCAGAGACAGCATTTGGCATTATTTCATTCTTCTCTTTTCAAAAGGCAGACTTGAAGTTCCAGGGAGGTGAAATTGTTTTGCCCAAAGACACACAGTGGCAGAGCTAGGAGGTGAAGCCAAGTAATTTGGTTGGAAAATTTCATCACGATGGATTTATATAGCTATGCTCTAATATTTCTTGTTGCTTTAGTTATTTTTTTAAAACTATTTCCTTTTCTCCAAACCTTCTACTCTCTCCACCACTTACATGACAAGGAGCAAACATCTCTGCTCAAAAAGCCAGACGGGGCACTGGGGCACTGGAGCCTGCTTCCAGTTTTCCATATAATTCCTGTGTGGCATAGGACAGCTCTGAATGCCTCACTTTTTCAATTGGTTAAAAAAAGAAAAAAGAAAGAAGAGGCGGGGGGAGGATGCAATTCCTGGGTTCTTTAGTTAAATTTAATTTACTACTTCTTCAAATCACAAAGAGCCAATTAGATGATCACTTCCCAGTGCTTAGCTCCAATGCCCAGATGACAGCTGAAGGGCACAGGCACTCAGGGAAGCTGCAGGGCTGCCCAGGGAAAGGGACTCAAAGTTGTGTGCTCACAGCCCACAGTCCTGGCAGACCTGACTGACGAGGGACCGGGATTGCAGGACCAGCAGAACCTGCACAGGCTCAAGTGACGAAATGGGGCCGAAAAACCAAAACAAACAAACAAACAGAAAAAACCAAAAACCTCTGGAAAGGACCCATTCCATTCTTGAAACAAAAAGTTGTTAACCAAATTTCATCATGTGCGGCCCTTCAGGATTTCCTTATTTGTGCGTGGGTGGTGGAGAGGCAGGTGGGAAGGAGGGGCAGGATAAAAACAGAGGGGTTCTGTGGTCTATCTTTCTTCCCTTGGTCACTGATTAGAGAGGTACCAGGACAGTCCCCCAAATATGACAAGGCATCTGTTAAGTTTGAAAACATGTGGTACAGGGGTATTTCTCTTACAGAAGCATCAGTTTGGACGTGAGCAAAGCCCCTCATATAGAGAAGGGAAAGGAGGAGGTTAAGTGTGTTTGGAGTCATCCTCGTTTCAGGTCCTTTCTCTGCCATTTACCTGTTCAGTGACTTTGGACAAGTTAATTTCTTGTTGACAAAATGCTTATGATATTGATAAATGCCTCACAGGGTGACCCTGTGGAATAAAGGAGACATGAAGTATGTCTGCCAACAGCAGAGGGGTTCAACAGCGTGGGGAACAGACATATCTGGAGATTTACTTTGGGCCACTTACTGCATGGATGTAGGTTTACTTCTGACTAATTTCACGGCCCTCAAAACTCTGATAGCTCCTGGGATATTTCAAGAATTTAGATTTAAAAAAAGAAACTTGCCACCTCTTAAGGAAATGAAGTTTCCTAGATATAAAAAATCTATATCTATATATATAGATGATATAGATATATAGATAGTGCATCTAGTAACAATGATAAAGAGGCACTTTATATAACAGAGAGTTCCGTTTGCCTTGAGTCCAGGGTACTCAGGCAAATCACCTACATTTTTGATAAATTTAAAGCCAGAGGATGTAGGGTTACTTTGGTTGCACAATGTTCACAGCAAAATTAACAACTTTTTCCAATCCAAACGAATTTCTCTTGCCTCTGTGCAACATTCAATTTGACAAACTGACATTCCCCCCCCCCCCCCCCAATTTGTTTCCTCCATATAAACTTCGGAACATCAAGATACCAAAATTCATTTTCCGAAGAACTGATCATAAATTTCCTTACGCATTTACGTGAGAAAGTGACTCAATTTTTCTCCCTAGAACCCTCTCCATCTCTTGCCTTTTCCTCCTACGTCAGTAATAATTTAAGGGTTAAAATCAAGAGATAACTACAGAAACTCTTTCCAGAGAAGAGAATCATGATTCCATGCCTACGTGAACACTGCTAATTGTCTATATTAGTTGCATAGAAAGCTTGGTTAAGTCTTCAATGAAATTAGTAGCATGCTCATGCATACATATTACTGCATTTACAGTTTTATAGGTAAGTCTGTGAGCCTAACTCTAATTTCATTTCATGGGAAGTCATTCATATCAGGCAGCTCCAATTTCAGTAATTCAAAGGGAAATTGGTACTTAAAATGGGAATCTCTTCTGGCTCGAAGCCCTAAGGAGGAAACAAGCAGAGGCATGCATCGGTCACACCAGTCCCATAGCAAACGCTCCTCGAATTTATCTTTACTGTTGGTGGCTACATTTCTTTCATTGTGAGTCAAGAAAAGTAGGAGACACACACACTTTTCATCTTCTGAAGAGGTCGTTACTTTCTATCTTTTCTATTTAATCTAATATTGGCTTAGGCTTATTGCATATCATATGTTTCCTATTGAACCTCTGCCTGGCCACTCCATTTTTCAAATTAAATTAGTGATTCAAAAACACGAAGGTTACTGTAAACAATTTAGTTTCCTTTTCTACATGTGATTTCCTGCTGTGCAGTAAGCAATATAAAAAATTAATTTAAATCTAAGAGTCTTCAGAAACTGTTAAATATTGACTCGCTAATCCTTTGTTTTAGGATTTTTAGAATAGTTTGAAGAAAACCGATTAACCTGTAGGTTAATTTAAATTTTCAATTGCATTAGAGAAAAGAACAAGAAAACAACTTTTTTAAAAACTGAAATTGTCCATACATGCAATTATAATTTCTGTTAAATCTGAAGACATTCAGGATTTTATTCCTTAACATCTTGGGTCTCCTTATGCAAATAATCTCAAAGAGGTAGGTGTCGTCTTGACTTTCTGCCCCTCTGAGGTTTCTAGAGGGGTCCTGTCAATGTCATTTCTCAATAGGAGCAATTAGCACCTGACTTCTAATTTTCGACTTACCTTTACAAATGTAGATTTTTTTTTTTTTCACATATACCAACCCATATTGCCACTGAGCCCTTCGAAATATAATAGGAAACTCTCTCCTTCCTTCCAAGTTTCCACATGCCATGAGCAAGTATTGATGCATTCACAAAAACACACACAGTGAAATCTCACTAACGCTCAGCTGGAGTTAATGATAATTTTGTCATAGGTTGAGTGTGTCTTTATTCTACTTTCAGCAAGATACACATGTTTGATAAAGAAATTAATAACTTCAGAGAGTTTTTAAAACATTTAGAAAAGTCAACACAAATAATTTAGGCACTAGTAACCTATGGTTCAAAAATACTTTTAAGGCTAAGTTTACTCATTCTGAGAATATGCCTACAAGTTCTAAAATTGTACTCTTTTATAATAGTCTATAATTTGGGCTATTCTATAATTACTTCCTATTAAATGTTAGTTTATACATGACCTATTTGCTCCATACTGCCTGTAACTATTGAAGCTGTGAGTGCTTTTTTTCTATAACGTCTATAAATTGATTATCGATTGTCTCTCTCTCTCTCTACACACACACACACACACACACACACACACACACACACACACACACACACAATGATGAACACAATCCTTTCAAGTAGGAATTCAGTGTCAAGAAGGGTGAAATTTGAAGCTGACTAACCTTGACAATATCTTCCTAGAAAGTATTATAAATACGTTTTATTTCAAGGAAAATGGCTTCCTTCAAGAACACTCTATAAAATATACATGTGTTCCTTTCTTTTATATTTTAAATCAGTTTTTATAAATCAATAAATGTCCCATAGGACACCCTGACCAGACAAACTGTATTAAATCCTAATAATGTAAGTTATGTGTTAATAAGCATTTAAAAAATTGTATATTCTTTTAGGATGTGATTCTTCAACTGAAAATGTGGTTGGGTAAGTTGAACAATGTTTCTCTTTGAAGCTGGGGAATATCTTTTCTTTTAAAATGTATGTTATGCATTTCAAACTTTATGAACACCAATAAGTAAATTTTAAACATTACCATGGTGGCAACACTTTTTAGTTTTTGTGTAGCCTTCATTGTTACTTGAACATAAAGTTCCCAGAGCAGCAAACATTTATTTCCCTGCCTTCTATGTGAAGGTCTGCAGAAATAAACAGTGAGAATTTAAGACATGGAAGTTAGAAAATTAACTCTGGGCAAGATGATTTTGGAAAGCAGCTTCTGATTGAAGGCTCTTGCTTTTCCAGACGTGAGGCAGCGCTGGTGCATAGTCACTACAGATTTTGTTTATAAATGTGCTTCCTATCAATCTTTGTTAAATCAGGTTAAAAATGAATGCTGCTTTCCTGGACATCTTCCAAAAGTGCCACTGAAAGCTTACTAAAGAATTTATTCAAGGAATCACACTCAGATTAAATACACAGTAGCTATTTTAAAATTATATCTTATGAAAGAGAAAATGGTCTAAAAGAGAAGCTGAGAACATTTTTTCAGGTTATTACCATCAGATCTCACTGCATTATCATTTGGGGGGAATATCTTCATTTTTTAATGCTTTTCTCTATCTGGTACTTCAACATTGCTTTCAGTGCACAATGGTATTCCAAAATTTTAAGTACAATGCACATGTTCAGAATTTTCATTAAATTCTAAAATATAAATGTATTGAATTTATACAGTCACATGGATTTGCTAAATCTATGTCATTTGAATACAAACACATTTCTAAAAGGAAATTACTATATTAAGTAAAATTCTACTTTTACCTTCTGTTTTTACTTTCCATCTTATCTACCTTTGTAACAATATTCTACAGCTGTAGAGAGAACAATTCTGTCCACTAAAGGCATTTTAAAGATTCTGAATAAAGGGGAGACAGTGTTTGAAAATTTAGCAATGCCAATTTACCAATTTTTCACAACATAAAATGGTCTGTAACATAATTTTTGACCTGTAGCCTTTGTAAATACATAATAAGTAAGTACCACCTCACTAAAAAAAAAAAAAAAAAAATAGTTTGAATAGTATGGGCCTAATCGCCCCATAATGCATATGAAATTTCTTTATTCTTCCATGTCTGTTAACATAAGGAACAGAATCTTATTCTTTGCATGTATACAAGTAAGAGTCAAATCTCATTCTTTTAGAGCCCCCAAATGACCAATTGCTATCACTGTTTCTTGTGTTACATGAACTTATACCCTAATACGCTATGTGAAATATTTCTTGGGGTGAGAAATTGACACTCTGAATCAGAGGTTGACAAATCCATTACGATGCTTTTGTAAATAAAGTTTCAATAGTACACAGCCATGCTTATGAGTTCATGCATTGTTTATGACTGCTTCTGTGCTACAGTGGCCAAGTTTTCTGTGGTTACGACACTGATGGTATGGTCTGCAAACACAGAAGTATGTACCATCTGATCCTTTACAGAAAAAAATTTGTCAACCTTTGATCTAAATGGATAACAATATGGAATCCATTTTAAATATAATGCTTTGAAAGCTCCAGAATTAAAAGCTACAGTCCTCATTCACAAAAGCAGGAGAAATACATAGTTTAGTTATCCGTGCAATTATATACAATGTGAATTGGGTCTTTTAGGAATGATGTCCAAGACTTCATGAAGCCACAGAAATCGATCAAAATTTCCCAGTTCTCATTAAAAAATATATATCTAGCAGTGAACTGTGCTATTTCAAAGTAACTAATAAATATTTTTAAACAATTTTCCTAAAATTATTACTGAAACTAGAATAACATAGATAAATGATTTAACAATTTTAGACCCGAATCACTTTTTTCCTAAACAAGGTCAATAGAAGCCTGGCTATTTCCTTTGCTGTAAGATGTTTGTTTGTTTTTAATTTTCCTACTCAGTGCTTTTTTTAAACTTAAATGCAAACTGTTTGTTTGGTTAATGAAGAGAAACATCTGCACTCTTTTTATTCTGTTTATTTGTTAGAAATAACACATTCTGAACCGAAATGAACTTACCATCATTTCAAGTGTGTACTGGTTACAACTTAGCGAACATCCTTTTCAGGATGGGGTCATTTTATAAAGAAGATGGACTGTCCAGTGGAATGATTTTATTTTATCAATAAAAGTGAGACTTTTAAATGCCTTTATTATCATCGCACTGTGTGATACAGACTATCATTTTGTATCACCTCATTCAAGATCAATTTCAGAAACATCGGAGCCTCACACACCTATGAGCATCTCGGAGCCAACTAGTCATGAACAGAGGAAGTAATACAATCGCTTTTGTTAATGTTCTCATGCGACAGGCAGAGGCAGTCAATGTTAGACCTGGTAAAACACATCTAGCGCTAGGTGAAATCTGAGGGAAGATGCAGCAACAAGAAAGCAGCACCGACTGAGCATGCTCCTATTCAGGCAGAGACAGAAAGGGAGTGGACGTACTGTAGAAGCTGGCCATTACGTAGTTTTGGCAGCGATCACCAGTAAACTCATTTGGGCACCTGAGAGAAGAAACAAAAAAAAACAATGGTAGAAAAAACAGAGAAAAAGAGAAGAGGTGAATATATGCTAGAAAGAAGCTCCTTCAGTGACATTTGATTGAACTTGGTGAGTTCACCCTCAGGAACTGAGTCTTTGTCCTAATCGTGGCTTTTAGACTCTGGCATTTCCCCCAAAGGGTTAAAAATTTGGACAGAAATGATAGAAAGATCCCAGCATTTTAAGTGACCGCATTCTCTCAAAGGGAGTCACTTGAAGTGAAAGCAGATGTTTTCTTTAACTAGGTTTTCTATTTGACAGCATTGGTCCAAAACGTTGGAAGGAGAGGAGTTCTGGTTGGCTGGCCCGCCATGATCACCAGCATCACTGACCATCCTGATGGGTCATTCTTTTATAAAACTGATGACCATTGGTGTCTGTGTTGAGACACAGTTAAACAAGGTCTCATTGAATGGGTTTATGCCCTGAGCGGTTAAACCATAATTAGAACAAAAGGAATCAGTCACAACTGAGTTGTAAAACCACCAAGCGGTAGTGATTGTTGCTGTAGTTTGGGGGAGAAAGCAAATTTCAGATTATTTTAACATACTTTCTTGGGTTTGGACTTTCATGGGCACATTCTCAGTACATCTCGCTCCAGTGAATCCAGGTTGGCACCTAGAGGGTAAAAATGTAATAAGCAATCGAACGCTAAAGACACTGAACTTTCAGACTGGCAATTTCCTCCTATGGAGCATGGAGACTCCTACAAATGACCTGGTAGCTGAACAACGTAAAAGAAAGGAGAAGACAAAACATGTAGAAAACCATGTCCCATGAAAACTGCGGGGTATATATTTCTGTTGTTTGCTTCAGTCTTCATAAGATCAGTTAACTGAAATTTAACTAGAGTAGGGTTGAAAAGTTGAAAAGAAGTGGCAAGTTCTGGGCAGCTAAGTCATTTTCCCTTGGGCATTTCTGAAGTTGTCACTGATCAATTGACTCACTATGTTAAAACACCGGTTTCGGTAAGAGCTTATAAGGTTCCGTCCACCATCTTTTATTGTTTAAATGATTCTGAGCTTTTTCTTTTGTAGACACCATTTTGTACTTCATTTCATAGGTATCTTTATAAGTGAAATCAACAAACTACAATAGAAGTCAAGCACTTTCACACTCTAGTGATTACTGACAAGAAAAACTACATCTCTTTTTGTTTTAAAGATACTACAAATTAGGTCTTATTTTTAATGGTGAACGGAAGAGGCAGATTTTTATTAGTACAAATTTCACTTCATCCAATTATCTCAAGTCAAAGGCAAATACACTTCTAAAATTTAAACAGTTATTCCTCTACTGAAGTATTTAATAAATGTCATTTTGCATTTAGGGTAAATTGTTTTGAAACTGTATAAAATCTACATTTTACTCACTTGTATACATTTGCCTATCAAAATTCCAGAATCCTTGTAGAATATTGTTCTTAAAGCCTTGTGATGGGGCTGTGCCTAAATATGGAAGTCCTTTACAACTGCTCTTTTTGTTGCTGTCACTCCAGTAACTAAAGCATTTCAGAATGGACTCATTTTACCCAGTATCATACTCTAATAAATAGGGTCATCAAAAAGTTCCAGGACGCAAATATACCTCTTACAGGTGCTCCACAACCACAGCCATGATTATTAGTAATAGTTCATCTAGGCCATAACCATCATGCACACACCTCATGATTTACTTACAACCCTTTCTTCTCCAGAGTAAATAAAAATAAACACCATCTTTTTGGCATCAAAGAGATGTGAATAAAACGATTCATTTTTGCTAATATAAGGTTGATTTTTTTTCATTTCCCTTAAAGCCAAATTCAGTGCCAAAAAATGTTCTCAAGTGATTTGGTACATCTGCTTCACCTATTTCATGAAGAATGGCTTGTAAGAATAAATACTAGCAGTTCCAGATTTTCAGCCCTATAAGTACTTGAGTAAACAAAGTGTAATTATGATCATTAAAAATAATATCGGGGGCTTCCCTGGTGGCGCAGTGGTTGACAGTCCGCCTGCCGATGCAGGGGACACGAGTTCGTGCCTGCCCCGGTCCGGGAAGATCCCATATGCCACGGAGCGGCTGGGCCCGTGAGCCATGGCCGCTGAGCCTGCGTGTACGGAGCCTGTGCTCCGCAATGGGAGAGGCCACAAGCTTAACAACAAGCATCTTGTATTGATACAGTTTTTTCAATTCTTCAAAATATATTTTTTTAAATGAACTGGTTATTTTCATTTATAATATTTTTGCTTCAATGAGTAGAGGAAGATCTGCCTAGAGAAATGCAGAAATAAGAACTATAACCTGTGAGGTTGGGTCATTTCTCATGAAGATGTCATTCTGCATGCTTCAATAAGAGTGCCTTCACAGGTAATTTAAGAAAAATATACGGAAACTTGTTTTCCATATAACTTATTTGACATAAAAAGTTTTGAAGTACATGGGTTTGTTTGTTTGTTTGCTTTTGCGGTACTCGGGCCTTTCACTGCTGTGGCCTCTCCTGTTGCGGAGCACTGGCTCCGGACGCGCAGGCTCAGCGGCCATGGCTCAAGGGCCCAGCTGCTCCGCGGCATGTGGGATCTTCCCGGACCGGGGCACGAACCCGTGTCCCCTGCATCGGCAGGCGGACTCTCAACCACTGCACCACCAGGGAAGCCCTACATGGGCTTTTTATTTGTATATTTGTTTCTGAACCAGGACTATATAAATCCATATAGACATACACTATAATTAAGTAGGTAATTTCAGACCTAAGTATATTCTATAATGACCATTTCATCTTAAAAATTTAAATTCTTAATTTGATCACACAATAATCCACTTGTTTCATACAAAGAACATGGTATAAGATATGTGAATATGGTATGTGTGTGTGTGAGAAGAGAGAGAGGGAGAGAGAACCATTGGAGGTAAGAAATGCACGTATTATTTAAGGATCATGAAATTAACAAATAGCTGAGAGATCATGAGTCCCTTAAGAGAAGAAACGCATTTATTAGAAGACTGCCATTTATGCACCTAGGATGACACTTTTGAGATCACTGGTCACAGGACAACTAGATGAAGGGGATCAAAAATCTTACCCAATCAATTTTCTAATTCGTACAAATCCTGAGATGATGTTTCCTAGGAAACTAGCATTATCTCTATCATAAGATGATACATCAGTAGAATATTTGGTGCAGTAACATTAGATCTGCTTAAGGTATGCCAATCCTTCTTGGAATTATCAGCTATAACCGAACCAGAACTCTCCTTTCGCTACTGTCTACTTTCACTTAGATGGATTTTCTTAGCGTAAAAGCCTTATTATTATTCAAAGTGGGGTCCAAGGACCAATAGCACCAGCATCTCCTGGAATCTTGTTAGGAGACACGTAGAATCTCAGGCCCCCATCCATAACTACTGAATAAGAATCTGTATTTCAACAAGATCCCTAAGAGATCTGTTTGTACATTAAAGTTTAGGATGTCAGGGATCCTGACCTCCAAAAGGCCCTCTACCCTGGCATCACAGAATCTTGCTGCTTGCATGTGAGAAGCCCATTTGGCTTCATTGGGCCTCAGCTGTCCTCAGGGATAAAATGAAAGGATTTAACTAAGTGATTATCAAAGGGTTCTCTTACCACGAAGGTTCTGGGAATCACCCTCACACATGGAATCACTGTGCAAAAACCCAGACGTCATTTCTTCTGAATGTGTTACCAGTCAGGGAGGACTCAAGAACTTAAAAATAAACTTCTGATAGAATGGATTTTTAAGACAATCTGGAGGCAAAATAAATTTCAAATACCTATTCCTAAGCAATTCAAGGGTTCAGCGGCTATAATCATGTAACTTTTGTGGACGTCTAGAATTGTTACCCAATCGGAAGGAAGTGGAAACAGTTTCTGCATAAGCAAACTGCAGACTGCATTGACTGGGTAGAGGAAGCATATACAAATGGAAATGCACCTGATCTATAGGCTCTGATTAAATTCTATGGAATTACTTCTAAAAGAATAGGCAGACTGGCTGCCGACATATTTCTTTATTAGCACTGTACTTTAAGCACCCAATCTATCGCTTTCTTCGGAGATAAGAGTACGGTAAATTTAATCTGATTTTGAACAATATTCTTTGGCACGAGTCTGAGCACCTTCCAAGAATTTTATGTCTTAGAAGAATCTGTTTGAATAAGAACCGAGCCCCTATTTTAGTTCCAAAACTATATATACGTTTGTTTTACTGATCAGATTAGAAGATGGAAATATTTTTTAAAAAATTTTAGGGCTTCCCTGGTGGCGCGGTGGTTGAGAGTCCGCCTGCCGATGCAGGGGACACGGGTTCGTGCCCCGGTTCCGGGAGGATCCCACATGCTGCGGAGCGGCTGGGCCCATGAGCCATGGCTGCTGAGCCTGCGCATCCGGAGCCTGTGCTCCGCAACAGGAGAGGCCACAACAGTGAGAGGCCCGCGTACCGCAAAAAAAAAAAAAAAAAAAAGTTTAGTATTTGCTCTTAACATGATAAACTATCTTTGTTCTATGATTGTTCTTCGTGAGATGAAAACTCATAGACAGTTTTGTCTGAACTGAAGCAGCATCTCTTCCAACTAGCATCAACTCTTCCCTGAGTGCCATATCCTCACCTCTAGACATCCACACCCTGGGAGAAGGATTCCTTATTTGGCTCTCACATTGCACGCTGCCCTGATCTCTTCCAATGTCCTTACCTATCTGTCTCGTGATTACCTCTTTGTGAGGACGCTGACCACATTCTGATCATTTTATAGCTCTAATGTTTAGCCTGGCTCATGAAGGACTCTCATAAAATGTTAGTTAAACTGAACCTGATTGAGAATCAGACTGCAGTGTCCAGTAAAGGACTGTATTAAGGAGAATCTCACAGTCAATTGATTTGCCAGGTACAGCTCAATAAGCGGCTTTTATTTTTATAGTTTGTGACCGACTCTCTCCTCTGTATACTTCCAAATAATTTTTTATAGGAGCTCCCAGTATCCTCCTTATAGACTCCCTCCCTTAAATAGAAACCTTTAAAATGGTGTCTGGAATTTGGAAAAGACTCTAACTCTTTAACAATAAGTCTGTTACCTCAAGTTTAAATCCTGTTACTGAAATACCATCTTACCTAGGATTCAATAAAGCCATTACCGTCGAGTAACCAAGACTTCTGCACAGCATCAGTAAAATCAAAACTGTTCTTAATAATAACCTTAATACACGGTGACAGTCCTGATACACTTACTATGTAATCAATCATCAGCTCATGTAATTTTGTGAAGCAATTTAGTGCTTGGTGTATTTTTTACATTCTAATTGAATAAACTATTTCTCATTTTTTTTGGTGGAGACACTAGACATAGTCAAAGATATTTCCAGAACTCCAAGAAACTTCTGGTCATTTAGGGTTTGCTAATTTTACAAGCCATTATAAATGGTTTTGTGGTTTTTTAAATTTATGGTCAATTTATAAACCATCCTTAGACATCCTTTCTCTTCCTTTCTTTCTTTCTTTGTTTCATTAATTTTCATTAGGTCCTCCCTTGATCAGGCAGGAGAAGGGAAACAGGTTTACATATGATATTTTGTTTCTATTTAGTCATCACTCTACCATGAAACATTCAGACAATTTTTTAGATAATTTTCTTCCAAAAAAGAAGAGCCCCTATTTCCTTTTCACTCTACCTCAGTACTAGTTAACTGGGGTATTTCCTTCATATTGTACAACAGCTGAAACAATTTCTTTGATGTCCATGTTTACAAATATCAAGTAATGGCAGTGCCAACAGATACATATTGAGGATTATCGGTGTGTTTAAGTGTTAGACGTTAAGGACTTTTGCTCGTACTCCGTAAACCAGAGCCGGCAGTGTACACACCAGGTCAAACAGCGCTAGTTTGTTTTTCTACAGTATCGTATTGCAAGGGCTGACTTTTCTCACCCCTTCACTCAGGATTCTGGCTAGAACTCGCCCACTCACTGGCTGAGTATCTGTGTTGTAGATTATTCTTTCCCAAATGGATTGTTACTATTGGTCTGCATTTTTCCAAGATGAACTTCGTTCTCTTATCCACCATGAAGTGAAATTTCTTGAGGTCTGTATATGCTTTTCTAATTTGTGTTTTAGTGTTCTTTATGGTATCATCTGCGAAAGACATTTATTTCCTCAAGGGAATGCCTTCTTCAGTACCATTAAAGAAAATATTAAATATAATATATGCCTTCAATAACATTTCGTTCAGATCCAACCTTATACCTCCCCATCACTGATCATCCCATTTCTTTTTTATTAAGATCTGGGGGCTAGTTCTCAATTCTTGAGATAACAGTATACATAGAGTGGCCACAGTGGACTCATGGGTAAATACTGAGGGGGAAAAAAAAAATCTAAGTTATCCTGGCTCGCCAATGTTGTTTTTCAACATCTAAGACATAC
The DNA here is from genome assembly GCF_964270905.1 of Leucopleurus acutus. Taxonomy (NCBI): domain Eukaryota; kingdom Metazoa; phylum Chordata; class Mammalia; order Artiodactyla; family Delphinidae; genus Leucopleurus; species Leucopleurus acutus. The sequence continues at coordinate 25,309,314 of NC_139163.1, read as the reverse complement.
AATCCCACTAATGAGGCTGCCAGTGTTTATGAATTAACCCCTCCTTGTTTGAACCCTGGTGCCCTTCCCAAAGCCCTGTTTGTACAGCTTGTTCTGAAACGCTCATCTGTAGATGAAAATCCTTGCCGTTGTTTACTCTAACTGATGTATCCTTTACTTTGGGGTCAAACAATTTCATCGGATACGGGCTCAATCTATGGCCCATGCATCTACGTGTCCTTGTGACACAATGACTTATGGACTCGGCTAATTTGTGGTTTGGTTTTCCTCCCTGGAGGATGCCCTTCCCCGTCTCATCACACAGCTTAGCGATTCCAAACTTTATAGCTCCATCTACTCCAGCCTCATTTTATGATGAAACATCTAAATATTCACTTTTGACTTAAATCATTCAATAGAAATATTTCAGAACGGTGCATTTTATTTTAAATAGACTATACGCTTCTCAAGGCGAGGGCTGCGTGTACTTTTTTCCCTGACGGAGTCTCTGCCTCTGGCTGGTTTTGGTCCGCCACGGTACATTCCCTTAGCTCCCTAAATTCTCTTCAGAGCACTCAGCACACCAATCATTTATAATTAAATTAATTACTTGAAATACATTGGCTACTCACAAGAGCCTACAGACTCCATGAGGGCAGAGACCACGTGATTTTGCTCACCACTTCATACCGAGCACAAGCATAGAACTTGCCTCTTAGAAGGAGATCAATAAATACATGTGGCTGCCTAACTGATTTCAGGAGAAAAAAAGGAACCAAGCTCTTAAGAACACTTAGTGTACCTGATTTTACGCCAAACTGCAGCCAAACTGGTTTCTATAAGAACAAAAGGATTTGCTTCCCTCTGTCTTCACGAAAGTCAAAAATGGGCTAATAAATACCTAGGAAGTACAAAGCAGGAGTCTAGATACAAGAGGACACAGAAGAAATAGAACACGTGGTCATGTGAAGAGCTGACTACATCTAAGCCACAGGAGTCCCGCCCACTCACAAAGGTTGCTCTCCCTGTCAAATGTTACAGAAGGTAAGTATCACACCCACTCTGAAGGACGAACGCTTCCAGGTCTAACCCAAAATACATCCCTTTGCTCTATTCCAAATTTCTCCTTCTACAGCCATGATGATGAGGCCACAGGACACAACCTGAATCTGAACCATCACCCCATTATGTTAATTCAGCTACTAATATGTTATAAATATCACCATCCACCTCCTCATTGCTATGCCAGGATTTTATAAAACTGTAACCTTAGCTAGTGTCTTGACTTTGCTCATCTTACCCGGTCCCCAGATTTCTCCAGCCTGTATGGAAGTCTCTCTTCCGTAAGCACTTGCTATGTTTATGGTATCACTCCCCTGCTCCAGAAGTTACTATGACGCCCGCTTAGCTATCACGATGTCCAGAGTCCTCTGCCTGGCTTTCAGAGCTCAGAAACTGACTCTGCTGTCTAACTTAGTTTTTTGTTTTGTTTTACTTCCCAGAATGGAGCTGCTCGTCTAGCTGTGCATGTCACTGGGTCTCATGGGAAGATTACTGCAGCCTCAGTGTCTGCCTGGTATATGGAAAAAACTCCATAAATGATGACGATGTTTATCAAGTCTTCAACTAATTCCAGTCTTTTCCTTCTTTAAATTCTCATTACCATAACAATCAGCACTGTACCACTTGGGATATAGTCACTTTAACTGATGAACTATTTTAGTTACTCCATTTCCGTAAATAGACTAAGTTCCCAGGGGCCAGCGACCATGCGTCATGTTTTCTCTGTGTTTTCAAAGATGCCTGGCATAGATGTAGCTGTTCTGTAAACAAATGTTAATTAGTATTTCATTTACGGAGTTTAATTTATTATAGCAAATTTGTTGTGACTTTATCTCCTCTAGCTATATATTTTTCATAACTATCTCGATAATAATGTGTAATACAATATAGGCCCTTATATATACTACATGGTTTCATAAAAAATAGACAAAATCATAAGTTCATGTTTAAAGGCACCTCCCGTCTTCCTATGTTTTGTTTGCTTTTTGTTTCTGTTTTTTGTTTTTACATATAAGGAAGTTATTGATCAGAGATATTACATGATTAAATGAATGTCAAATGCAAAGTTATAAAGCTAGCTGGTGGTCCCAACCAATCAGATAAAAACTGCTAGTGTTAAATAAAATGAAGAATTGGGAATTAAATATGATAACACAGTCTGTTAAGACAGGTGTATATATTTTTCCAGTGTCTACAGAGAGAATGTAATTCTACCATTTATTTTTTATTATAAGGAAAAAGAAATCTTGCTTCCCCAGAGTTAGAAGTGCTTTAGCAGAAATGAATTCATTTAATTTCACTGACTCCCTGGGAAGAAGTTTGGAGAACATATTAACTCTATGTTATAAATATACTGTCCAGAGAGTTGAAGTGAAAGAGCTCAGACTGTTCACCAAAATTGGTGGTTAAAACTCTAATCCCCACACGGGGAAGGCACATCTGCCCATAGGACAGCATCATGGGTTTATAAATACGGTGTGGTATAAAATCATTTTTCGATTAAAAAAAAATCACATCAACATCTTCCAAAATAGTTCTCTAAGTAAAGCTGTTCAGAGGAGCAGATATACAAGAACAAGGGGAGAAAACAAAGAGGAACATCTGGACAATGTCACGTTCAAACTGTCCTGTTTCTTTGAACCATGTGACTGCATGGGGTACCAGAGGGTAAAAGACGGAATGATACTTTTCTGGTCTTTATGCAATCTGGAATAGTAACTGTTTTTGTTTTTTTTTTTTTCCCCCAGGATAAATTTTAAATTACTATAGAGAGAAGAGAAATATAAAAGATGAGATACACCACAGAAATTCCTGCACAGTTCCCAGAGGAGAAGTCCAAGTAACCAGCAAACCTCTCCTCAGAGAAGTGTTTAACTGTTATATGGTTAATCCATTTGGAACACCTTGTTCTAAACAGAGGGACAAAAGAGCTTTGCTGTAAAGTCTTCGACTTCAACTCCCAAAAAGACAACAGTGGATGAGATGACTAGAGAGACTACTTGGAAACTCGCGTGCTTGTGGTGTTTCTGAGTCATGTCTTTAGCCAGGGATAAAGCTGATTTTGAATGATGTGGCACATGCTTCAGAAACGTTTTGCCCTAGACAGATGGACCATGTGGAAACTATGAACTGGCTTCATACACAGGACCATGATGAGCCAGTGCAACACTTTCGTGTTTTCTGTTTCTATGCAAGTCGTCCAGTGAACAATATAATATCGTAAGACATGGGTAAATGATGTGCCTTGGTTTCACTTCTGACTAAACTATTTTAAATGTTATAGATGTTTTTAATGCAGGGATTAAAAAACAATTAGACAAATTTAACAAAAAAGGCATGACATATTTTGGATAGTGAACATATTCCAATTCTTCCATCAATGTACTGGCTTGCTCTGATGCATCAGTAAAGACATGGTGCAAAAGGGGGATAAAACTGATCAAAATCACAGATGTCAAAGATTTTCTTTCCAACAAGATCTCGTAATAAGCTTTAACGCTTTTCTGAAAGATTATATTACCAAAAAAAAGATACAATAAAATTATAATGCCAATTTGCTGAGAACTAGAAGACGATTAGCTTGGGGGAAACAATATTCATTCATGGGTTGCTGCTTTAATAACTGTTGGAGGAAGACAACATTTCACTTTAAGATTAGAAAAATATATAACAAGTATTTCTTTCTGGATTGGGCTTAAAATTTAATGAAAAGCTGTGTGGGTGAAAAAAATTCCAGTTGTTGGCACAATACCAAAATGGAACAAATGAACAGCACTTAGGCGATAGCACTTTCTGTACAGGACATGGGAGGGCCACAGAAGAGCTGAAATTAACACGTGGAAAATAACTGCACTGGTTCCTAAGAGGTATTCAGAAACTATCATATATACTCACTCAGCTTGTAAATCTTTGCAAAGGCTACGGTGAAAAATGATGATGTTTCATTATTATAATTAAAATACAGTGGTCTCAGATGCTTTTCTAAAGAAGTAAAAAAGAGAAAACATAGATAATCTGGGTACAATTGTTTAAAAAGGAGAAGCATTTAAAGGAACTATAATTTTAAGTGTTTTTTTCAAGTGATTTATTAAAACGTAATTAGGTTGTATGTCTATGACAAGGACAGAGTAACAGGATTACCCATATAATAAATGCACCTCATATTTTATAGATTATAATTCTCAGCTTCTGGTATTTTCTATTTTCATAGAGAAAATCTTACAGGAAACTATCAAATTTGGTCATCCCCCATGTACACACTGCTATATTTAAAAAGGATAACCAGCAAGGACCTACTGTAGAGCACAGGGAACTCTGCTCAATGTTATGTGGCTGCCTGGATGAGAGGGGAGTCTGGGGGAGAATGGATACATGTATACGTATGGCTGAGTTGCCTTGCTGTGCACCTGAAACTATCACAGCATTGTTAAGCGCCTATACTCCAATATAAAATAAAAAGTTAAAAAATAAATTTGGCCATCCCCATTCACTATGATAAATATGGGCAGGGAGGAATGTTTGGGCTGTATTCACAGCAAGTTGGCAGAACCAACTTTAATTCTTTGCTATAGGTATGCCGAGTTGAATATACTGGTGATCAAAAAGTGAATCTTTGTTTTTTTTTTTATTTTTTTTTTGCGGTACGCGGGCCTCTCACTGTTGCGGCCTCTCCCGTTGCGGAGCACAGGCTCCGGACGCGCAGGCTCAGCGGCCATGGCTCACGGGCCCAGCCACTCCGCGGCATGTGGGATCCTCCCAGACCGGGGCACGAACCCGCGTCCCCTGCATCGGCAGGCCGACTCTCAACCACTGCGCCACCAGGGAAGCCCGAATCTTTAATTTTAAAACAATGAACACTGAGAGTCATAAAATCCTTCAGACCTGAAAGAAATGATTTTTTCTATATACTCTTCCATTTTTATCTTGCTTTAAAGCTTTGAAAAGACTCTTACTTATTGACTTTATCTTGGCTTATAACTATTACCTATATCTATGAAAGGGATATTCAGTAATTGAAATTAGAATTTTACTCTTGTGATTCCTAGTCTTTTATTCACCACAAAAGTAATAAAGTATAAAAGCATAAGATACTATAAGGATAATAAAAGTAATAATAAAATAATTAAATAAAAGACTATAGCTACTTTTATAAGTTGTCCGTTTTCATTGATAAAATCAGCCACACAACCAGCAAAACTTGTCTTCTCTGCTTCTACTCTATTAGAAGGAGAGATTTGGAGGGCAAAAAAGCAGATCTGGGAGGTACTTGCTTACAGCCCTGAGGTCCCACGAGACATTCTGCACATAGCCCGTGTCTAGATCAGCACAGCGAACAGCAAAACGTTTCTACCGAAACGGCATTTTTGTTTGGTGTTACGGTTTTAAAATATATGTCCTTTAAGATGCATTTTATTACAAACAATGGAGCCTTTCTTAGAAAAGGGACTTAAATGTTTGCATACTATTTATATGATGTAAAAGGGCATTGGCCTTCTTAGGATTTCTTGCACCTTTTCTCTCATTTTGCTAATTGCTCTGTTAGCTCACCTGTCGCTCTGACAAACTTGTTCTTCTTTGTCAACGTTTGGGTCACAAGCTAGTAATATTCTGGAGCCGGAGATGGTTGTTCTGATGATATGTTTTTTTTTTCTCATTTAGGACAATCACTGCTACTTTAGAACAGTGGGACACAGCTCTTAGTCAACAGCCAAATGTGTATTTTTCACCGCATATTCAAATATCTTTTACCCCATCAAATTATTGGAGTCCGTGGACCACAGAGAGCCTAAATACCAAGCATAGGCTAAATGCATGGCACCATAAACACGTGCTTTTTAATGAGACCTGCTAATTTTAACTGCACGGTTTAAATATTTAATGTAACCTTACTGACAACATCTTTGTTTAATTCTGTCTGTTGAGAGAGAATAACTGCGATACTTCTTAATGGTTCATTAACTCCTTCAGGTCATTGGAGAGAGCGCCATTCTAAATACATCTATAAATAACTGTAGTACATGAAAGAACACTCTGCCTTCTACATGCAATGATGCTAAACACACGAAATGCCTTTCCAAACAAATGCAAGTTGCTGGTTTTTCATTAGTGAGATCGACCTAAATTCCATTTTTATAAAGGAGTTATAAAAGAATAAGCTAATGCCAAGTGTAACAGATGTGTCAGTAAAGAATCTTCTGCCCTTCTGCTTCTTTTAGTTGTCCTATTCGTTTTGCAGGTGACCACTGGGGTAAAAAGGAACATCATCTTACAGCTTCATCCATACATTGGATGGAGACGTAGGTATCCAAAGTTCCAGACCTCTATGATATTTGCACATCTCTCTTAGGTAACAACGAGGAAAACCACGAGGAAAGCAACTTTACAAATATGAAGGCAAAAAAAAACCAACCCACCTTGAAAAAAGCAAAATAACATTCTGGATATAACAGAGAAGATGATAAATGGTATGAACTTTTCACAACACTTTAAAAATAAAACAGCATTATTCAAAGGATGCAACGAAATTGGAAAAAGCAGCAACAATACATCATGAGACATGGAATCATCTAAAAGAAGCAGTCATGGACATAAGCCACACAGAGGATTTCTTTTCTTACTTGCACAAGTATCTTGAGGGGTTTGAAAGGTCTTTCACCATGAAGCACTCGCCTCCATTCACACAGAAAGTTTTCTCCTTCTCTGCACACTTGACAAGATGGCTTGTCCCAGTGGTAGATGTAGATGTGGCTGGATAAAAGATAGAGAAGGGGAAAGGTTTATACCCATCTTTCCCTCTTCTAAGCAGCCTTTAATCTTAAATTCTCTTAAAAGGAAGAGTTCATATAAGATACGGCGTACTCCACTAAACTTTCAGGCTTAATAAACAACACCAAAGACGTTAAGTACTTTCTGGGTGTAATTAAATATAATAAAATTATAAAAGCGTAATTATAGTTAATTAATTGAATTATAATTAAATAGGCAACAGGTTCAACATTTCTTATAACTAATACTTTATCTTCTAAGGAAGTTGGAAAAGAGAACATCTATTGTCATTAAGAAAAATACATTTTCCAGGAAGGCTCAAAAATAATGACATAAATTCACATCAGTGCAACTGAATGTAGATACCAATTTTTAACGGCAACTAATTAATAAAATTATTTTATTTTGAAATTACGTGATATATGTGTATGGACTTGATATTTTTTAGACATATGTATAGCAAAGAAAAATACAAGGTGGCTTATTTGTTCCTAATGAAAAAAATATTATTAATTGAGTATGTATTAATGTATAGATCAGGGGGCATTCTGTTCAAAATTTCCATTCTAATTTCTACTCAGAAGAATATTATTGAATGTCTGATTGCCATCACGCTTCTGAAGAAATACAAAGACAGTCTAACATTGCTGCAAATGTAGAATAAAGCACTGCAAAATTCATCCATTCTGAAGTAGGAATAGAAACAAGTTTTAATTTTGGTTTGCAACGTCTTCATGTGATAAATCTGATTATTCACTTGCCTTCAATCTTCACAGTTATTGGAAAGTCAGGCTGACACTGATTGCTCCACCATTAGGTGCAGGGATTAAACGAAGCCAAAGTCCTGAGACTGTAAGAGCATTTAGTCTCAGAACTTCTCCCCACTTACGGTATTGGGAGCACCTTAAACACTGCTCAGTCTCAACCCCGAACAGTCTAACTCACAACATAATGTTTATCGCTGACATTATCAGGATGAAATGTAAAACCAACGTGTCCAGCCATTGAAGATTCTATTTACCCTCCCGGGGTAGGGAGAGTCCATCTTCAGACGTAAGTTTTTCTCGTTGATTATCTGACTCATTCTTAGTGACTTTTAATTCTTTGTCTTCCTTATCAATTTCTATTTTATGATTTGCGTGTGAAACTCAGATGCCCTTGTTTATTTTATTTGACCTGTCGCATTTTTCCATTTTCTCCTGCCTTTCTTTTTCATTTCCTTCACAAGCGCACATTTTGCTTTGACATTTAACCTAATGGTGACCCTAACTCTGCTTGATTTTCACCCTACCTGATTGAAATACCGAGCATCTGATTATTCAGTTTCTAGACGACTCGAGGCCTTTCTTGTCTCTTATTCTCCTGTCTAAGGCATGTTTGGGACCATTTCTCTGTTCTCACCATGGCTTTCAGGAGGAACAGCAAAGGACAGTCAAAATGATTTGCCCTTTGGAGACATCTGGTTCAAATCCCATCTCCTACTAGCTTTGTGTCCTTGAGTAAGTCACCTAGCCATCCAGATGGTCAATTTTCCCATTTAGAAAACAGGGTAAGGGGACTCTTACCGGACTCTTATAGAGGTAAAAGGAATTGGCACAAAACTGGCATCCGATGAATAATAGCAGGTATGGTTACTGAACAAGTAGGGAAGAATCTTACTTTTGCTATCTACCAATCAGAATTAAAATCTGATACCAGAAATCTGAAGATTTCAAAGAGGCATGCTTTCCTTGAATCATTATAATGGGTAATTAAGAACTGGGTCAATTTTCAAATTATTCCAACACAAAGTCCTTTTCAGAATGCATTTCCAGATGTCCAGCTCAGGTCTACAAACCCAACCAGAAGAACCAGGGAGAGAGAGGAGAGAGGTGATGTTACCCTCTGCCAGCAGCTACAGTTCTACCATCTTTATCAGGACGAGGGGAAACATAACTTGCATCCTTTGGTCTATAAAATCATAGAGTAGACGATTTCTACACATCACTTAGCATAGATTTTAACATAATATTATATCTTCATGTGAAAAACTGTTTACTTAGGTGCTATGCATATTTTCATCCATGGCGACTGCTTTTAAAAAAATACTAGGAGGGCGTTTGTCTTAAAGGTTTTGTGCTTACAAGTTTCCACTGCTGACAGGGATCTACAGGATGACAAATTGGGCAGCGTATTTTTGCCGAGGGGACCACCTGCAGTGTTCTGTCACCATCATTCCTGCAGAGGAGCACTGAGCCTCAAGCAGACCCCAGTGGTCCCTGAATCCCTGACAGGCTGCTAAGAATTACCCCTCATCCAAACTGGGCAGCAAACACTGCAGCGGGCTCTTTCAGGACAAATGCCGAGGCTTTTATTAAAAACAACAAAGTCAACCCCGTCCTCGCCAAAGCAGACCCTCCATGTTCACTGCAAACTTACAATGAACATTCGCTGTGACAGAAACAAGAGACAGAAACATCATACCTATGCCTTGGATTTTCTGATCTTGTGTTATCAAATAAGTAGGATTAAGAAATGTGGGTTAAAACTAGAAACAATCCCCTTTTTTCAGTCCTTTAAAAGTATTTTTCTCGACATGATTATCCTTTGAATTATCCTGCAGCTCTGGGCTTTGACACATTCATCTGAAAAGTTCTTAGATCATGACTAGACACTAGGAATGGGATAGTTGCTAATAAAATAATTCTTGGAGAAAATGAAGTAGCAACTCTCTTACGTGTCATGGACTACCCTGCTTAGCGCTTCTATCCTTTAGTAGCAGCGAAAACAAACATGATCATGAATTGCAAAGCAGCAGTTAACTCCCAGGTGACACAAAGTGTGGACCAACTGGGTACAGCTGTTCTGAACCAACAGCCAAACACAGGAATAAGTTGTAATTGTCAGAAGAACCTGGATCTGGATGGTGATATACGCACCTTTCAGATTTTTGCCAAGTTTCCTTATACATTCTCCTTAGTTGACCGCAGTGCACAGTCAGCCCTAAGCACAGCTATAAATTTTGCAGTGATATCCTTTCTCTTTGGCCTATATACACTGTATTGCTAAGTCAGTTTCCGTTTGGTAATTCTGTCAGAATTTAATGAAACAGACAAAGCAGGTTCTCAAACCAAACTGTGGAAACAGCATTCTTTCTGGGGGAGCTGGTGGGAGTTTATCAGGGGTAAAGCTAACAGTTTTGCCAACAGAATGTGCTTTTGATATATAAAAGATGACCTTCATAGCTGCTCCTGGCAGTAGGAGACACAGATCTCACTCATTCAGTCCTTAATAAAAACTGCTTCCCTCTGCTTTGTAAGTAGTTTGTCATAATCTGGGAGCTGGTCAACTTCTAGTAAGGGCTAACTGGACAGCAATTAGGAACAGCGATAAGTGTGACTTCATTACTTTTACGTTTATCATTTATATGAATGTTTTATCCCAAACACACTTTACTTGGGATGTTACCAATTACAAAATTATAAGGAAGAAAGTATAAGTACAGCAGTCAACTTGTTACTAGAGAATTTCTTCCGAGTGTTTGACTCTCCACCCCGTCTGTCTTGGTAGTATAGATCAGGACTAATGACCATTCCGGGGAAGTCTGAACAGTTCCCTGACTTAGCCAAGGATTTGGACATTATGATTACCATTTAAAGATTCCCCAGGGGGCTTCCCTGGTGGTGCAGTGGTTGAGAGTCCGCCTGCCGATGCAAGGGACACGCGTTCGTGCCCCGGTCCGGGAAGATCCCACATGCCGCAGAGCGGCTGGGCCCGTGAGCCATGGCCTCTGAGCCTGTGCGTCCGGGGCCTGCGCTCCGCAACGGGAGAGGCCACAGCAGTGAGAGGCCCGTATACCGCAAAAAAAAAAAAAAAAAAAAAAAGATTCCCCAAATCCTGCACCAGGAAATAGGACTCCCTCCTTTCTAGCCTTCCCTCCCTTCCCTAACCCTTCTCCTCGCTCCCACCCTCCTTCCCTCCCTCCCTTCTTTTTTCCTTCCTTTCACAGTTCTTTAATGACCGCCTATTATAGGCGAGGCATAATAATAACAACTAAAGTTACTGGGGTTGAAAATTGTAAGACTGTAAACGATTCTCCCTAAAAGGAGATCTTTATAGATGAAATGTAGTGAAATGACCCTGGAGTTAGCGGAGAAGAATCAGGGGGCCAAGGCACAATTTTGCCAATTACTAGCTGCGGGGCTCTGGTCCAGCTACCTGCCTCAGTATACTCAGCTGCAAAAATGAGGTATCGCAGGGTTGCTGCAGAGTTTGATAAAACACTTTGTCAGTTGCAAAACTGCACACAAATAGAGGATATGTTTCCATTACTCATGGCGTAAATATGGAACAAAGAGAAGCAAAAACATTTCTGTCCAGACACTGTAAGTACATATAATCAAGCCTCGAATGTTGCTTCTTAGCAAATTATTATTCTACAAAATGTGAAGAGATGGTCTGATTTGGAGGGGTCACCCTTGAATGATTGCAAAGCATCAAGTAAATATCAATAATTTACTCTAACTTTTTCAAAACCACTGTCAATGATGTATACCCATTCAATGGGCTTACAAAATAAAACTGAAGAACAATTTGAGTTAAAAGAAAAAGAAGCCATCTTAAATGTGTAAGTATTTTCAACTTTCCAGATCCACACAATTCTCCAATATTTCTTAAAAAAATTTTTTTTATTGAAGTATAGCTGATTTACAATATCATGTAAGTTTCAGGTGTAGTTCTCTAATATTTCTGACCGAGCTTCCAAGTTACATGAATTCACTGTATTTATAATCTTGTGTGTTATTGTAACAGTTTAAAAACTCTAAAATATTTAAAAATAGTATGATGTCCATAGAATATGGGCCATAGTATAAACTTTGTTTATAACTCAACATTTTGGAAATCACGTACTATTGCACACTTTAGTAAATACACAGAATAAAACTTTGAGGAGTAATTGAGTGTTCCTGCTCATGACTCAATATTTTCCCATGGAGTCACACAGTATTTCCTATAGAATGCCAGCCTTTTTCTGCTCAGAGACAGGCTAAAAAGAAAATAATGCTGGAAAGGACGGTTCCCTTTCTTGCTTGTGTTAAGTGGTGTTTTCCTTATCAGTGAAGTAGACAGCACTAACAGACCAGGGCCATTACACAAATGCAAACGACTGATAAGAAGCCAGTCTCTTCTTCTTTGACAATTAGCAGGAATTAGTATGTGTATAGTGTTTACCCCAAGAAGCAATCATTAGCTCCTATCTCCCCTGAGCGAATGAACCCTGACCAGGAGTTTTTAGGACAATTCTTAACGATTTACTTGCAGAAGATTAAATCACTCTCTGCAGTTTTCTCAATAACATATAAAAATATTAACAATTTTTATATTCTAACATGAAAAACTGTCAATCGCTACAAAGTTGTAGGATTTTTAAAAAATCCTTACCTGTGATATCTTCCATGGCTAAGTATTTAGAAATCTGCATGCATTCCTGCTCTTTGATCTCCCAGTTTAAAAAAAAAATCTGAAATTATTATTCTTGCTCAGAATATAGCTCCTCAGCAATTATGTACCAGAGCACTTTGAACTTCTACTGGGAAGAAATGCTTATGTGGTTCCTGTAAATGACGCTCTGGCTCAGAAGCTGGGCAGGACAAGCCATGCCACCTAATGCAGCTTCTATAGATGCCAACGGAAGGACGGGGGAGGCATTAGTTCTCCAAAGGAAAATCCAGAGCCAGACTCAGAACCACTAAAGCATCACCATTCTGGGTTGGCATGTTTTTGCAAGTAGTAATTCAATCCGTTGCTGAATAGGTACTTGAGAAAAAAATGATAGAAGATCAGAGAAACCCATCCTGACTTGGAGGTTCCCAGAGCCCATCTCCTTGGCCTCTCCTCTACTGAACTCTGCTATAGAAACAAACAGGGAAGCCAGGGAAGAACCATCACGAGACCAGAAATGGAACCAGAACTTTCTAAAGTAGAATTAGGGCATCTCAATTCATGGACCTCAGGACTTGGTAATATGGTAGATTACCTACAAGGTGAGAGTCTGTCCAAAGAATAAGCCGACACCAAGGGCTGGCGGAGGTTAACTGGTTTAAGTAGTGAACTTGAGCTTTGGCATCATAACACACATAGAATGGTAGACCCAAAAGAATCTTCACATATTGTATAATTTATCCCACATTGAAAAAGAGGATACAGATCATCTCAAAAGAACAGTTCTGCAGTCTTTCAGCAAATACCTCCAGCTAAAAATTCACAAAAGTGTACAGGCTGCCCAAGGTCACATAAGTGAATTTGGACATGCTTGTTTTCTGTTGTCTTACATGTACAGTGGGGCTGAAGTAGGTTAATAGGATTGCCTTTAGATCCCTCCCTCCCTTACAAGCTCTCAGGGCAGACCCTAATATTTTTTCTGCCTTCTTCAGCAGAATGCAAAGTGACCCTTGGGTGTTTCTCCTCATAAAACAAAATTCTAATTTTTGTTGTAACACTGAGCTCATTTGTAGCTAAACAGAAAGGAGATCCTAAGTTCCCAGCAGTTGCTGTGTCATTAGATAGTGTTCTCCTTAGAAAAATAAAAATTGTCCACAAAGGTTATTTTTCAAACACAGAAGTGGCTATTTTTTTTTCTTTTTTTCTGACAGCACATTTCACTCATGACACAGTGTAATCATTCTAGTCTACTACTTCTTAGAGCAACATGTCAATGGCATAAATGTCTTCTAGGATGTCTTAGCTTTTCTAAAGAAGAAGGAGTCTCCTCCCACAGTGGATGGCTGGCCAGGTGGTTACAAGAAAGCGACATTTTCTTCCTCACAAAGCCAATAATCTTCTCTTAGCTAAGAAGCCAGCTACAGAAATACAGTTCTGCTATATATTTTCTACTAATCACTGACAGTTTTATCTGAGTATAAAATTTCCATAGCCAGAAGTCAACGAACTTTCAAGCTGTCCCTTGAATCTTTTCCTATCAACACGTATTCTAAAAGAGTAAGATTCATCTAGCCCACAAAGCAAATATTAGCAGTCAGCTGACTGGCTTAATTTGATATATTTATAGATCTCATCAGGCTAAAGGTAGAAGGGGCACATTCTTTACCGTATTCTGCATATTTTACCAGTATCAATTTTGTTAGGGGAAGGTCATGTCAATGTAGAAAATGTTAACCTGTCATTTTCCAAATTAGTCAAAAGTTTGGAGCATCATACAGAACACATCAAATCAAAGGGAATGATTAAGGATTCAGTTACTCGGCGAGCTGCTGTAATTACCATGTGACATTTAATGACATAGGTTAATTTATTCATCAACCAAAATGCACTTAGAAATGAGAGTAGACGGAAGGTCAAAAGACAGAAACTATGAGACAAATTCATTATCTTATTCATCAAATGAAAAAAAAATCATGGCCTATCAAAAATAAAAGCCATATGGTCATCTCAGTAAATAGAGAATCAACATTGATGAGATTGAAAGTCAATTTCTCTAAAACTATCCACAAAGTATTCTTACCCCCAAAGATCAAATCTGAATTTAATCAAGCATCCAGATACAGCTACTAATTTACAGGAAGAACACAGGTCAGAGGAACATATAAAAGAACACCATGGGATGCAATCAGCAAAGCCCAATCTATGAAGAACTCTACAGGGCAAATAACCTGATTTCTTAAGAAAAAATTAAAAGAAGATAAAAAGACAAAGAGAGCTAGAGCTAAAGACAGACCAAAGGGTGAGAGAAAAGAAAAACCTAAAATATAGACATTAAAAAGAGACATTAAACCAATTGCAATGAGTGAAACTTATTTGGATCCTGATGTAAGAGGAAATCTGATCATTGATTACAAAGGGTTATCATTAATTGGTATATGTGTCATATACTACCCAAAGCAACCTACTGATTCAGTGCAATCCCTATCAAACTACCACTGGCATTTTCCACAAAATGAACAAAAAATGTCACAATTTCTCTGGAAACACAGAAGACCCTGAATAGCCAAAGCAATCTTGAGAAAGAAAAACAGAGCTGGAGGAATCAGGTTCCCGACTTCAGACTATACTACAAAGCTACAGTAATCAAGACAATATGGTACTGGGTACAAAAACAAAAATATAGATCAATGGAACAGGACAGAAAGCCCAGAGATAAACCCACGCACATATGGTCACCTTATCTTTGATAAAGGAGGCAAGAATATACAGTGGAGAAAACACAGCCTCTTCAATAAGTGGTGCTGGGAAAACTGGACAGCTGCATGTAAAAGAATGAAACTAGAACACCCCCTAACACCATACACAAAAATAAACTCAAAATGGATTTAAGACCTAGATGTAAGGCCAGACACTATCAAACTCTTAGAGGAAAACATAGAGCACTCTATGACACAAATCACAGTAAGATCCTTTTTGACTCACCTCCTAGAGAAATGGAAATAAAAACAAAAATAAACAAATGGGACCTAATGAAACTTCAAAGCTTTTGTACAGCAAAGGAAACCATAAACAAGATGAAAAGACAACCCTCAGAATGAGAGAAAATATTTGCAAATGAAGCAACTGACAAAGGATTAATCCCCAAAATATACAAGCGGCTCATGCAGCTCAATATCAAAAAACGAAACAACCTAATCCAAAAATGGGCAGAAGACTTGAATAGACATTTCTCCAAAGAAGATATACAGATTGCCAACAAACACATGAAAGGATGCTCAACATTACTAATCATTAGAGAAATGCAAATCAAAACTACAGTGAAGTATCACCTCACACCGGTCAGAATGGCCATCAACAAATATCTACAAACAATAAATGCTGGAGAGGGTGTGGAGAAAAGGGAACACCCTTGCACTGTTGGTGGGAATGTAAATTGACACAGCCACTGTGGAGAACACTATGGAGGTTCCTTAAAAAACTAAAAATAGAACTACCATACAACCCAGCAATCCCACTACTGGGCATATACCCTGAGAAAACCATAATTCAAAAAGAGTCATGTACCAAAATGTTCACTGCAGCACTATTTACAATAGCCAGGACATGGAAGCAACCTAAGTGTCCATCGACAGATGAATGGATAAAGAAGATGTGGCACATATATACAATGGAATATTACTCAGCCATAAAAAGAAACAAAATTGAGTTATTTGTAGTGAGGTGGATGGACCTCTGTCATACTGAGTGCTGTAAGTCAGAAAGAGAAAAATAAATACCATATGCTAACACATATATATGGAATCTAAAAAAAAAAAGGTTCTGTTGAACCTAGAGGCAGGACAGGAATAAAGACGCAGACATAGAGAATGGACTTGAGGACACGGGGAGGGGGAAGGGTAAGCTGGGACGAAGTGAGAGAATGGCATTGACATATGTACACCACCAAATGTAAAATAGATAGCTAGTGGGAAGCAGCCGCATAGCACAGGGAGATCAGCTCGGTGCTTCGTGACCACCTAGAGGGATGGGATGGGGAGGGTGGGAGGGAGACACAAGAGGGAGGGGATATGGGGACATATGTATACGCATAGCTGATTCACTTTGTTGTACAGCAGAAACTAACACAACATTGTAAAGCAATTATACTCCAATAAAGATGTTTAAAAAAATTGGCATATGTGTCAAATGCATTATGGTTATGTTTAAAAATAGCCCTTATCTTTCAGAGGTACATGCTGAAATATTTATACATTGAATAATAAGATGTCTGGGATTTACTTCAAAATAGTAAGAGGGAAGGCAAGTGAGTGAAATCAGGATAAAACAAAACTGATAACTGCTGAACTGGATGATGGCTCCATGGGAATTTGTTATATCATTCTTTGTACTTTTATACGTTCAATATGCATGTTTAAATTTACACATATATATGTACATGTTTTAATATATCCCTACATACATTTAAAACTTAAAAATGCAAAAAAATCAATTTCAGCCTTTTCAAAACATGTCTTTATAAAGTGGAATTAGAATGATACTCTATGCAACCTAAAGATGCTGTTAGCCACCAATCTAAATCATACTTAACCCTGAAACTCTTGCAGGGGTGGTTTCCTTAATATCAAGAACAATATCAGTATCCTTTATAACAATATCCTTTATAACAATATCAATTTCCTTAATATCAAGAACAAGCCAAGAATGGTGACTACTGGTGCTACTATTTAACACTGCTCTGAAAGTTCTAGCCAATGCAACAAGACAGGAATAACAAATTGTGGTACAACTGTAGGAAATGAGGAGATAAAATAAGCACTATTAGAAGATGATATGATTGGATACCAGTATTACCTAGCAAGAAAACCTAATAAAATAAAAGGATTATATTCACAACAGCAATAGGAACTATAAATCATTTAGGTCAGCTAGGTGTGAACTAACAATAAATATGCAGAATAGGAGATACTTTCAAAGGGTAATATATTAAGAAGGGGAACTGGGTCTGTGCTTGGGGTAGAAGAAGGCATTATATTAAAGGGAAAAGCAAATGAATTTATGGAGGTAGAACAATGAATGTCATGTTCAGTGAAAGGTAGTAGTTCAGTTTGGGAGATGGATCATAAATAGGGAGGTGAAGTTCATGAGGCTACAAAATAATAACACATCCATATTAAAGAAGCTTTTGGCAACCTGGCTGGAATTAATATTTAATCTGTAGGTCATGGGGAGAGTTGGGGTTTTGCTTACGGCTGTGATTAATAAAATTAACGGTCTATTCTATAGCCTTTGTAAAGGGAGAAAAATGGAGATGAGGAGACCAGTGAAGAAGCTGACACAAAGGTCTAGATGAGAAAGGAAGATTGCTCCAACTAGCCCAGTAATGATGGGAGAGGAATCAGCACCATACTGAAGAATTAACACTACTTTGTATTCATATACATTAAAATTAAGCAAGAACTAAATGTTGGGGTTTGTATTTCACACCTCGTATTGCACCTCTTTCTAAGGCATTCAAACTGCCTAACACACGTTTCCTCTTTATTCTTCACACAATCTAGGATATACCCATGATATTATTAGACAGAGGAACTGCGGGCCATTCTCAATACTCAAGAGTCATTGGCAAAATTAAAATATCAAGTCTTGTAGCCACAACTACATGACTAACGCTTTCCTAATTTAACTATACCATGTCTGTTGATATAAAGGAACCCATGACGAGCAGACAGTATCACAGTTGGCCTGAAATCCTAAGTTACACAGATGATCAAGGTAGTGATATTCCTAAAAGTTATGAAAGCATCTCCCTGACAGGAAGTGATTCCCGACAAATCATTTTAAGTAATCTATATTTTCAGTGTCGTGCATAAAGGCACCTCTATAGAAGTATAGGGGAAAAAAAGGGGTCAAGACAACGCAGACACCATCTTCCAAGGGTTCCAGGTTGGAGCCAGGCCTCTTTGATCAGTGGATCTGTAACACAACAAGCTTGAAGAATATTCCTTAGAAAGGCACCTTTGCAGCTCCAAAACCCCAGACAGTCCATTGTTACACACCATTTAGCCAAGTTACAGCAATTCTGTGTTTGTGTGATGGCTGTAGACATAAAGAGCCAAGCTCTGGTTCCATAAGTTCAGCATTTTCCTCACTGAGGCCAAAGGTTGCTGCGTATAAAGGAATGAAGCCGTAAAAGTATGTTCAGAACATAAGAATCTTGCTAACACTTGGCTAATTTCAGTGTGTGTATTTTCCCAGAACTCCCTGGAGTTCCTTGTTCCCAGGTTTGTGATCAGAATAGCAAAACAAACCTCTCTGTAAGAGGATGTGTCATAAAATGTGTATCTGCAGTGTTTAGGGTCCTAGCACAAATTCTGTGTCACCAAATAACACACAGAAACCTAACTTTTTTCAATACCGCTATTGCCATTTACACGTGGCCAATCCGAACAGGAATAAAACAAGGTTTCAAAAACACAAATAACTTTATTTACTTATTTATTTTTCTTCAGTATTTTTTAAATTGAAGTATAGTTGATTTACGATGCTGTGTTAATTTCTGCTGTACAGCAAAGTGATTCAGTTATACATACATATACATTCTTTTTTTATATTCGTTTTCATTATGGTTTATCATAGGGTACTGAATATAGTTCCCTGTGCTATACAGTAGGACCTTGTTGTTTATCCATTCTATATATAAAAGCTTACATCTGCTAACCCCAAACTCCCACTGCATCCCTCCCCCAAACCCCCTCCCCCTTGGCAACCACAAGTCTGTTCTCTATGTCTGTGATTCTGTTTCTGTTTCATAGATAGGTTCATTTGGAAAACACACATAACTTTAAATGCTTCATCTCAAGAAAGCTTTTTGCCCTGCCCCCCAGAGGACTAGCTGGTCTCATATAATACTTAGTTCATCACAGGTCTTGTTTTTCTAAAGAACATATTCTTTTTAGGTTAGACATGGGGATGGGGATGCAGGGAGGAAATGTGACAGTCAAATCCTGTGCCTTTACAGGAACTGGGCCAAAATTATAAATTAACCTTGACTACATTATCCCTAAAGAAGCTTTCCTTCAAGCCTTGGGGTTTTTGTGGTGTTTTGTTTTCAATTTCTGGGTCTCGACACCCAAGCTGAACAGACACCTGTTTTTCTACTGTTGCCATTAAACCTTGTTGTTCAATAAAAAAGGAAACAGACAGGTGCACACTTTGAACTCTTTTTCCAAAGTACACAATATTTGTTTAAAAACTGGGGCCATGTGTTCAGTGTCTGACTGTCATCATCTGGTCTAGCTGTTTTATATATCTACACCGTTTGCTTGTTGGAAAAACTCAATGGAAATCATCATCCTGCTTACAGGGAAACCAAAAAGGGCACGCTGAAGTACGTCATGAAAGAAAGGTGGAGTAGAGGTCAAGGTCTTATCTAAGTTGCCTGGCCATTTCCCTGCAATGCCAGAAACAAGGAATATTAAGAAGGTCCATATGTAGAATCTTAGTTATAATTTATTAGTTTTTTTCCCTGGTGTTGATATATCTATCTGTGTATATGGACTAATAAAACACTTCCATCTCCTGAAGCTATAATAATTCAGAATGGCTGGGGTCTTCCCCCCTTTCAAATACAAACCATTTCTGTAGACAGTGCAAGTCTGTGTTTAATAGAGATCTTTGTTCTTTCCATCCATTACTAAGGTGCTTCATATTCAAACACGGATGAGGGAAACAGTGTAAAGCAGGGAAGTGGGGCTGTGTGGCACATCAGCTGTAAGGGAACCACGGCTCTACAAAGCCACCCCAAGGGGCTTCCCTGGTGGCGCAGTGGTTGAGAGTCCGCCTGCCGATGCAGGGGACACGGGTTCGTGCCCCGGTCTGGGAAGATCCCACATGCCGCAGAGTGGCTGGGCCCGTGAGCCATGGCCGCTGAGCCTGCGCGTCCGGAGCCTGTGCTCCACGACGGGAGAGGCTGCAACAGTGAGAGGCCCGTGTACCGCAAAAAAAAAAAAAAAAAAAAAAAAGCCACCCTAAAATCAAAGCAGGCAGAACCCAATTCTTGGCCAGGTCCACTTTGCCAGTTTAATTCCCACAGAGTTCCTGCAGAAGAGCCAAATGTCTTCAGCTGAGATCTGTCATTTATGCAAAAGCTTTTAAGAAGTCGAACACTTTCCAAGACCCACTAGTAAATCCAGTAAGAATCTGCACTGCTCTTCTGCTCACACAGGCATTGCCAACACCTAGTGAGAATTCTCCAGTTCAGTAACTACTGAATCCAGCGACTACCATAATGGGGAGACACAGGCAGTGTTATGATTCTGAACCCCACTATGGGAGAGTTCACAGGCGACAGGCAAGTTCTGGTTATATTTCTTAGCAGAAACAAGGCTTCCTGGGCTGTGGAGATCTTATTACTAAGAAGAAACCAGACCTCGGACCCTATTCTTTGAAAAGACCTGTTTGACTCATGGCTTTTCCCTTAAGAACGCCTTACTTCTGAAGAACAGGGAAAACCAGAATGCTTTTGTTCAAAGAGTCAGAGATTTTTTCTTGATTACACACCTTTCTGGTGTGTTGGATGCTCAGTCTCAGGGATGTAAATGTCTTCATAGAGGTCAGCTCCCGATGGGTGATCTTTTCTATCGAGAAACTCGCTTCTCCCTGCACCTTAATGCCTAATGTTCTATACCCAAAACTAGCGCGCTGAAGTTTTTCTCAAAGTCTGAAGAACTCAGGGAAGTGAGCCATAGTTCTACAGATGCCACACAAGTCCCTGGAATTAAATGGTGATAATGAAAAAAGGATCTTAATTAGAAGACAGATGTTGTTAGAACTCAGTAATCCTTCACTGCCCCTTCACACTGTTTTCCATTAAAAGGTTATCAGAACCTGTCAAATGGTTACATGAGTCCATCACAGCCACTAGCTTAGGCCTGAAGTGCATGCTTGGGAAGCTAACTCTCTACTTGCCAGAGCACTCTGTGTGTGTGCGCGCGCGTGCGTGCGCGCGCGCGTGTGCGTGTGCAGGTGTGTGCACGTGCGCGTCTGTGACTACAGCTTTCCTTCCTTAGAAAATCAAACTGCACTCTGTTACCCATTGGCTTAAAGCCTGCTTTATATTCTTAGATTTGTTTTGTAGAAAATAAGTGACAGGAACTGAAGGATTCATTGGTAAATAAGGATGGAGGCTATTTTGTCCTTAACGCAATCTCACCACTCCTGGAATCAAAGCTCTTTCCCTCTTGGGCCTTTATAAGGGCCCAAGATATCCCATGATTCCCCCCCCCCCCCCATTTTTGCTTTCTAGACTTCTTGTTGCTTTTTGTTTAATCAGTTGACATTAGTTCATCATAAAGCCAAGTGTAATTTTAAGCAGACTGAATAAAAACGAATTCATTATTTACCAATATTACTAAAATATATGATTATCCTTTAAAGTATTTCAAATTCAATTTTATCCTTTGCCAAATTCAATCCTCCAATATCAAGTATCCACCTCGTGATTTTGTCTGTTTTCATTTTTTGTTTGTTTTCAGGATTTGAAGACCATTTCATCTGTGAATTGTTTTAGTTGTAAATAACAAATTTTAGTTGCTCAAAGGTGAACCAGCAGAACACATGGACGAACAGATGGAAATTGTAAGTGAATGCACAGTGTCAAAATATTTCTTCTAAAGTCAGAACTCGGCATTGGCAAATCCACAGTAATAACCACAGAAAATGTTGGCCATGCATATTTTTAAAATAAAAAAATCCTTACGAATGTCAGAGAGAAAGTAAACAAAAAAGTAGTCCGATGGTGGATGGGAGAGAAGGAGAGAGAACAGGAAGGATTTTGCTTCTAGGAAAACTTAGCACTTCTCGGGCCCAACGGTGAATCTGAAGTTCAATTCAATTAGAAACGTCTGGGATGCCAGTTTTGTGATATAAATAAGGGATGTAACATCCTTCAGGGAATAAACTTAGTCACAGGAGGGGTTTACTGCAACTGGCAGGATTTTTTTTTTTTGTTATGCGGGCCCCTCACTGTTGTGGCCTCTCCTGTTGCGGAGCACAGGCTCCGGACGCGCAGGCTCAGCGGCCATGGCTCACGGGCCCAGCCGCTCCGTGGCATGTGGGATCTTCCCGGACCGGGGCACAAACCTGTGTCCCCTGCATCGGCAGGCGGACTCTCAACCACTGCGCCACCAGGGAAGCCCCACTGGTAGGATTTTTGATGCTCAAGTGAAAGGTGGTTACTTCCCTCGGTTTGTTCTTTCCTGTTGAATGCACCATATTCCTTGGGCTGAGAGGCTGGAAAATTGCAATTTATGGTGAAGTCTAGCTTCAAATCCTGACATGAAGTTGGGGTTTCCTATGCAGAACTATAATAGTAGCAACATGGCAACAAGAAAACTTACAGCAATGGAAGAAGTCTAATGAAATGGAATCTATTAAATGGGCAATGTGATCTATGTTGCTGGAATCACATTCTAGAGACAGGTAACCCAAGTATATATGCACAGGTCAAAAGAGAGAAGGTGACTGAACGAGGAATTGTGTCCTGGTCTTCTGACTTGTGGGACCAGTGCTCTAGGCTCTAGATGACACTGCTGACCATTTGACAAACCCTGTGAAAGAAGTCATGAATGATCCAACTCTAGAGATACGAAATATACCTGATTTATTAAAATGCTTCCTCTATTTTATAAGAAACTCTGTGACTAGGCATAGCATGAGGTCAGAACAAAGTTCCAACTGTTCTTAGATCAGAAAACCATGGGAGCAGAGGTCCAGACGGATGGAATCCATCACTATCATAACTCATGACAAGAAGTACCAGGGGTGGCACTGAAGTCTTAGCCATAAGTACCCTGAAAATGATCAGGAGCATTTTATAATCCAAATAACAAAGAGATCACACCCTCATTGCTCAGCTAAACCTGATGACTTAATAAGGTAAAAATGACATGATCTAAGGTGGATGAGAGAAGTAATCATTTTAGGGAGGTTGACAGGGATCTGTACTGATTCCAAACATACAACTTGCTATGCGTAGCATTTCCAATTCCCCAGGCATACATTAAAATAAGAAACAAGTACCTTAAAAAGTATTCAAAAATAAAAAAGAGAAGAACCAATATGTCTGATTATCATTCTGCAAAGGTTCCTAGACTCTTTGCAGGCAAGTCCCACTAAATATATCATCCAAAAGGGAAGTTAAATTGAAAAAGAAAAAAAGGTTATAAAAAATTAAATTGGATTGTCATCAATACCTGTGATAGAAACTGCCCTTTTCTGTCCCAGAAGCATGAATGTCAGAAAGAATGTCTTGATTCTTTTACATGGTAGAGTTGAGGTCTACAGGGTACTGCTTGGGAAATGGTTTCTACAAAATGTCAGAAACGAAACCATCAGATTCATTACGGGCTCAAAGAGAAAAGTACAAGGAAAGGGGCCATGTCCAGCTTACTAGTTACTCAGGTGAATTCTCCTGCCTAGTATCCAACTTAAGTGTGAAATCTTAAAAAGTAATGCCATCTTTCTGGGAATACAACCTTTCTGTTGCCTTTCTCATTAACAGAAGAAATAAATCTACCCATTATTAATAGTCATATTTCTAGAATATGACCCATCACAAATTATATCCCAATGAAGCTAAGAGCTCAGAAAATATGCTCACAACTACCATTTCTACTGGGCGTGCTATTTACCATCTTCTGGCTTTAAGGTAATCTTCAAGGTAGATAAGGGAAAAGCACAAAAGAAATAAGAAGCAGAAAGAGAAGACATTTTATGATTGCAAAGATGGAAGAATTCTCTGGATATTATATTTTCACTTTAAGCATCTTGATATCATAAAACTTTATCCTTTTCTACAGTAATCTTGTCATTTGAAGTAGAAATCATATTCACCTAGCCCAGCAGGTATCTGGCATCAATAATATTTGCTGTAACTTGTAAAGACATGTCTTTTGCTTTTATTCTTTCAGGGTTTCCTTTTTTGGGGGGAGGAGAAATAAATGCTAAGGAAACTCAAAAGTTATCTGGATGGTAAAGGCAATACAATTCTTAGCGAAGAACAAGAAGGTGCATCTTCATTAAATACCTACAGTGTGCCAGATATTCTAGCCCCATAGTCATCACAATAACCCTAAGAATAGGTAACATTTTATCCTTTTCACGGGTGAAGAGGTTGAAAGAGAAGAATCACAGGCCTGTGTTCTCAGTGAAATAAATAAAGTAGAGAGAAATTCCAAGGCAGGTTGACTGCAAGGCCCATAATATATCCACTAAAGCATTCCGTCTCATGGTTCTTTCAATCCAGAACTACTTATGTGACGTTGTAGTTAAAAATGAACAAAACAACAAAACAATGACATCTTTCCACAGACTATTAGAGAAGCCATATTCTTCCACCTTCCAGAAAGTATCACTTTCTGAATATTTTCCCTATGTTTGTAAACTATATGTCAGGAAATGAGACTCAAACATTACTTTTAGATTATGCATTCTTAGCAGAAGACAGGAGACCAATGTTAGTCACATCAATGTTATTTCAGTCTTAATTCAGGGAAAATGCTCAGTCCGTATTATCTAGTATTCTATTGTCTGTTTCAGAATAAAATGGTTATCTTTTCCGTTAAACTTTCCTAAGAACCAGAAAACTAAACCAATCTTGAATAGTTTAGTCTAAATTGGGAAAGTTATCAAAAATCTGATGATATGACCATCCAGTGTCACAGTGTTGTAATGGGTTCTATCTAACCTCCATTCAAATTATCCTCATTTTTCTTTTTAAAATTCTTTTTTGGAAAATAGCTTCATTTTCATTTTCTAATAATCTCCAAATTAGAAAAAAACACCTCATTTATTTCTTTCTGAAGCTAAAGAGAAATTATGCATGTACATACTATAAATGCACAAATATAAATACACTGAGTTATAGACCTCTTTGGGGAGTATGGCAGTAGAACTATTCCAAATGAAATGCTAAATTTAGTTATGATGCCTGAGCAATATTTAATATTTGCATAAGACATCTGATTGACCTCAATGCAATATTAATACCACTAGATCCTTTAAAAGCTGACTGTACTCAACAAAGAGATAAGGAGTGAAGAAAAAAATAGGTATATTTGTAAGAAATGCACATAAATTATATAAAAAGAAAATTATCTCCAGTGACATTTGAAGTTAGGCTCATTTTGTTGACTGGTAATTTTTCTCTAACTTCATTTTCATATAACATACAAATCACCCACAAGAAGGTTTTAAAAATGGGTCCTGTGGTAGCACCCCTAATTGAAAGTCAAATCCTGACTACTGAGTAATTTAAGTGAGCAACTATTACAAAAATGTACTTTCTAAAAAGCTAACATAAGACCGTTTTCTTCTGGTTAGGTTTCACGTAAGGATCATCTAATCAGAATTGTTTTACATGTTCATCCCTAACAAAACAAATGCTATATATCAGAGAGTGGCAGACATAATTAAAGTGTTCACTAGTGGCAAATGCCTGCAAAGTTGGAACAAAAATGTATAATACCAAGTTAAGTTGCTTAATTTTCATCAACCTCTTCTCTATTCGATAATACAGTAGCTATTTTACTAATTTTTTATTCAATTGACTCTGTCAGGTCTTATCTTTACTTATTAAAAACTTGAAATATTGCAGGGTAAATCATAGATTTGCTCAAAGTAAGTTAAAGATTGTATATTTATTTCCGCAGCAACATAAGACAGTTTAGGCGCACAGTAAAACCGTTATATAGTTTTTCAAGCTATAAGTGCTTGTAAGAGACATGACTAAAATATTGAACCTTGTACTTTCAAATGCACCATTAACACTTTTAGCTTAGAAGCTTTGTTTCCTAAAAATAAGCAGTCAATGTTAAGCAGAAATGTCAAGAAATCAATAAAAAGTAATTAGGAAAAGTGTTTAACATCCTTGAGAAAAGCTCTGAAGGCAGAAAGGGAGCTTCGACAGAGTGAACAGTCAACATTCCTATGTTTTTTTTTCCCTAATAAAAAGAAAAGCCAATCATTTAAATTACTTTATTTAAAAAAATAACCGTATAAATGTCAAATGTCACCCTGGGCCGGATTGCAGTTAATGAGGTTGCTTTCCATTATAAAAATTCATAGCTGAAAACTGCCTTGCAGAACTGACTCTGCTACACGGTATGAGATATAGCCATGCATGGTGACAGACAACAAAGAAAACCTCATTTTAACACATAGGTGCTTTGATAACTATTTCTATCATCTCTGAGCAAAGATACTGAGGGAAAGGAGATAATTATTGAGTGACTTCAATGAGCCAGTGAAAAATACATATGACCTCACAGAGTTCTCCCAATAGCCTGTACGTTCTGTATTATTTCCCCAACTTATAGGAAAGCAAATGATGTCTCAGAGAGATTAAGGAGTTTGCCAGCATCCTACAGATGGAAAATGGCAGTTAAGATTCAAACTCAGATCTCTGAAGACAAAGTTCCTGTGCTCTCCAAGGCACCATTCAAGTATTCTGAGTATTTAAAATGGTGGCTCTTACGAGTTTGAGGGCCATTGACTCCTTTCAGAATCTGGGGATTTTTGTTGACATGTGCAAACAAAGAACTAGCAAACAATTTTGCGGGTTCATGGACCCCTTCCTCTGAGGCCAATTCATAGTTATTCCCTGGATCTCCAGTTAAGAATTCTTCATGTGAGGCCAGACTCTAAAAGAGCTTTGACTTCTTCTCTGATTCAGAATACCCCATATTATGATTCCATCAGAGATAAGAGAAAAAGCTATTCCCTTCTATTCATTATTTTTACTTGCTTTGTTTCAGAGGCCTTTTTCCATAATCTGTGTTCACTATATTTGAAGCAATCATAGGAACATTTAAGAATGTCTCCAAAACTATTGCAGGATCATGATTAGATAAAATAACATAAACTAGGAAATGAAAACTTATTTAGGAGGTTTATTTGTCTTTTTTGTGGTAAGTATAATTAGGGTGATTGAACCTTTAGGATTTTATTACAAATACTGTCACTATGTTTCACAGGTTACCTACGATAATGAAAGAATATCTTATTTAAAAAGTGCCCCATAGATTAAAAAAGCACTTTGTACCTATAGAAGAAAGCTAGTGACGGGGAGGGGGCGGGGAAGAAGAGGGTCTCCAGCTTTTTCCTTTTTGAGAGAAGAAAAATACTTGATAGTTTTACATATCCTTATTTTTAAGCATTATTTAATATAGAAACCCAATTTTCTGAAAGGCAGCT
The DNA here is from genome assembly GCF_964270905.1 of Leucopleurus acutus. Taxonomy (NCBI): domain Eukaryota; kingdom Metazoa; phylum Chordata; class Mammalia; order Artiodactyla; family Delphinidae; genus Leucopleurus; species Leucopleurus acutus. Next base: position 25,281,834 of record NC_139163.1, on the reverse strand, counting down.
ACAGCAACAACTTATTTTAACAAAAATCACATTCCTTCTAAAAGAAAACACAAATACCACGGACCTCTTAGACATATTTTTTTATGTGTTTGTTTTGAAATACACAGCTTCAAAACACCAGGGGCTGTCCTTAAAGCTTTTTTTAAATATAACTTTTAATAGAAACCTCAAAGTTGAATCATCTTAACGTTCAGAATGGAAATCCACTCACATAATTCTAGATATTATTGGCCATGAAATAGAAATGTTATTGCCTGAAAAAAGGTACTTTATTTTGCATTAAATTTTTTTTTTTTTTTTTTTTTTTTTGCGGTAAGGGGGCCTCTCACTGTTGTGGCCTCTCCCGTTGCGGAGCACAGGCTCCAGACGCGCAGGCTCAGCGGCCATGGCTCCCGGGCCCAGTCGCTCCGCGGCATGTGGGATCTTCCCGGACCGGGGCACGAACCCGTGTCCCCTGCATTGGCAGGCGGACTCTTAACCACTGTGCCACCAGGGAAGCCCTTGCATTAAATTTGATTGAAATAATCTCTGTCTGATTTTTTTCCCCTCTTCTGAAATGCTCTGAAAACAATTTTGAGGAAGCATTTTGCCTTAGTGACTTATGTTCCTACTGTCCTCCTCTCAAGAGTATGACAAGATTGGAAAGAGAATCTAGCTCTTAAGTCTGCACAATTTTCTTACCTTATGACGTTATTATCACTAATTTTAGGTAATATTTTGTTACTACTACTAATCAATATAAATATAACAATGCATGCTTATTTTATAGAAATGGAACGGCAAGTCTGCTGTAACTAATAATTGGTTATGAATTACTCTAATTAAGTGAATTAAAAGTACCATTTATCAAGTGATGAATACGCATTGCATCCAAGCACAAAATGCACTTTTCCTTAAAATGTATTGTTTTCTCTTTATATGGATTTTGCTTTTAATTTTTCCAGAATATTCAGATCACATTGGAACAAAAGAAACAAAAAACTGGTTTCACAATAGGACTTTGTAAACTTACTAAATAACTGAAATTATATTTACTTCAATAATAATTAAATAGCATTTATCTACAAAGAAAGAAAAAGATTCATTTCTAAAGCTTTCCTTCTGTTGAAATCCTATTCCACAGGACTAATTTTGACTACGAGTTTTACTCACCAAGTGAATCAAGTTACACAAGTGAGATGAATTATCTGGGGAAATATTATTTGAAAAAACTTAAAATTCTTTAAGAAAATCACCAGTCCCTTCCTTAGGACTTCAATTTAGGACTACTACAAAGGAATTTTTACAGTCTTTTTGAGGATCTGCAGTGTTTGTCATAATTAAAAGGCTAAGATTCCTAAGTGAAAATAGATTTCCTTAAATTATTGTTATTTTATAATTCTATAAAATTATAAAATAACAATAATTTTCCTCTTTTCCTTAAATGATTGTTATTTTATAATTCTATAATCTTGGGAAATCACACACACACACACACACACACACACAAACACACCCCCCCTTATACATGCTCACAACCCCCAAAGTGAATTGTCCATCATACACATAGAAGTCTTCTCCCAGGCACGAGGCCAAAATGATACTGTTTGACTTGCCCTGTAGGACACCACTCAGCGTTTCAGATCAAATAAGAAAACTATATATACATATTTTTTTCTTGTTTGCCTACCAGATCCTTACAAGTCCCATTTATCTAGTCGTAGAAAGATAAATGAGAGAAGATATAAAATATTCAAATACGTCTGTGCCGACATAGGATCTACGTATGAACAGAGTTAACATTTGAAAATCTTCAGCAAAGTTTTCATCCGAGATGGGTTTCTCCCTGACAGTCACAAAACCTTTAGTCTCGTTACCCTGCTATCAGCTCAGAGTCAGTCCTCAGAGACAGATTTAGTATCCGTGAAGTTGTCTAAACCTCGCTTTGGATCATTTTTATGAGTCCAGTTTATCTCATTCTGCTAGATCAACTCTCTGCAAGGCAATTCCTCTTGACTCCTTTGACATCCTTTACATCCATGGGTGTCTACTCCATCCCTGTGGTCTAAAATTGGGCAAACTTCTCCCATACTGTCCACTACCCATCCCTGTATGTTTGGGCTCCTGAAAGAATCTCATTGTTTTCTCTAATTTACAGCCTCGGACTAAACCTTTTGTGTTTAATGATAAACTTGGTATTCCTGGATTGGACCACACTCTCTTATCATTTTCCCTGGTCCTCTGGCTCCGTTCACTCCAGACTGCTTTATAAAACCATCTGTCTGACTGAGCCCCAGCCCCCAGGAAAGGAAACTCTGAAATGCTGGCTCCCCTGTTTGGCCCCAGCCTCCCAGCAGTATGGGTTACACAAGAAGGGATGAGACTCTTTCTGCCATGTCCTAATCAACAGTCCTTGTTGCTTAAAAGTTAAAACATAATCTATCAAAGGCAGTTTCCTTCTCTAGGACTGGAAGTACAGTTCCCTTCCTAGATCAAGATTCACTAAGCTGTCATGCCCCGCCTGAAAGCAAGACGGCCAGATTTAGCAAATAAAAATGCAGGATACCCAATTCAACTTGAATTCCCTATAAATAATGGATGCGTTTTAGTGTAAGTATGAGCCATGAAATATTTGGAACATACTTTAACAAATTATGCCTTTTTTATCAGAAATTCAAATGTAACTGGGTGTCCCATCATTTACCAGGCAACTCTAACAGTACATGACATTTTAAGTGTTTCCTTTGCTAAGAAAATGTAGTCACACACACACACACACACACACACACACACACACACACACACACAGTCATAAAAATGAACCACGAGGCTGTATTTTTTTCACTCGGTCCTGTAACTGGTTTTATCAAACTGGCACAGAGATTAGAACTATACTACTATATTGTTATTTCTGACACTTCACTTATCAAAGTGCACTAACTTTTTTTTGCTTCTTTTTTAAATTGAAGTATAGTTGATGTGTAATATTATGTAAGTTATAGGTGTACAACATAGTGATTCACAATTTTTAAAGGTTATCCTCCATCTATAGTTATAAAATATTGGCTATATTCCCTGTGCTGTACAACAGATCCTTGTAGTTTATTTTATACCTAATAGTTTGTACCTTTTACTCCCCTACCCCTATATTGCCCCTCCCTCCTAGAGGTTCTATGATTTTAAAAAGGGGATTACACAATATATCAGTGATGCTGGTGGTTTGGGTTAAACTCAACAATTTTCATATTTAAGCAAGATCTGACATGATTCTTTACAGATCACAAAGTGCTACATCTTAATCTTAATTTCAAGCATCCTAATTCTAATTCCTCAACTTGTAACTGGTGCATATTGGGACAGGAAAGAAAGAGTAGATCAAAAGGCGATCCCCTCTCAAAGTGGAAACGCCCCTCACATATTTCCTCACATATTTTCTATTTCTATATATCTCTAAAGCAAAAATTGTGCCATTTTAGCAGTTTTTGTCAAGGACAGCAGAAGCCAGTTAAGATATGGTGTCATTTATCACATGCTGATTGCTATTCTTACAAGTTCTACTTTATTAAAATTTTAAAAAATCACTTGGCTACCAAAGAACATGTTAGTGTTCAGAATTTCAAAATATATTTAACACTAGAAACAACTACAGTTTATTAAGTCAAGCCAATATTTTCAGTGGTCATAAAAAAGCACATCCCAATGGTCACAAATCTAGAATGACAGGCGTTAACTGCATCTCCATCCCCACAGATTAGTAATTTCATTGATGAGACTTTCCTCTAGCTTTTACTGGCCATCAGCAGATGAGTGAGGGGGTCTGGGTGACTAAATGCACCAATAAAACCTTCCTGTAAATGATAAATATGAGATTGTTTGCACTCTGACTTGAAGAATGCTGTATTTTAGTGGTATTTTTCAAGCAGAAATAGTTGAACCTGCCCCACGAATTTCATGACAGTAGTGGCAAAATAAAGCATGAAATAATCGGTACAAAAACACAAGCCGCATTTGTGCATTTTTCTCAAGTCATAAACTGGTCTGAGCTTTGGGAAATCAGACCTTGCCTTTTCATACAGATTTTGAACTCCTCCTTTTGTTTGCTTGTTTATTACGCTGTTGTCTCATCATAAAATATGTAAGGACTTGTTTCTAACTTTGTCTATGTGACATGGAGATTCATCTTCTAGTCCATTACACAAAACCTCCTTGTGTCTTCTGCAAAGCTGTTTATACAATTTAGTCAACCTTAGGAGACTTCAGCCTGAAAGTATGGCCGCTCCTCAAAGGAACATATCCAGATTCTAAACAGACCCTTAAAAAAAGAAATAATCATTTGGAAGACTCAATTCTAAATTCATTCAATCCAGCTCAACAAATCGCCGTAAAAATGCACCAGTTTGTCACACTTTTTATTTTAATATGTGCCCCCTCCCTGCCACCTGTAGTGCCTCCCCAGAGAGATGGAGAATAGGGAAGAAAAAGTTAAGGAAAACCTTCTTTTGAGCCCACCTTGCATACATCATTCCTCTGTTAAGATGGCTGGTGGGCAACTGGCAATTTTAAATTCACTCATTTCCTCGGAATCATTCTTTGTTACTCAAGGGCCACAGCTCTGGTCTATAAAGAGCCATTAGTTTAAAAATGGTTGCTCAGGGGGCTTCCCTGGCGGCGCAGTGGTTGAGAGTCCGCCTGCCAATGCACAGGACAGGGGTTCGTGCCCCGGTCCGGGAAGATTCCACATGCCGCGGAGCGGCTGGGCCTGTGAGCCGTGGCCGCTGAGCCTGCGCGTCCAGAGCCTGTGCTCTGCAACGGTGAGAGGCCCGCGTACCGCAAAAACGAACCAAAGAAGTGCTTGTTCAGCATATTCCATTTTCGCTGATGGTATCTGAAATTAATCAGTATACGGCAATCAGCACATGCAAAGGAGTCAGAGGGACAGTGATGGTAAGACCATCTTTATCGGGAGTCACTACTGTACGGGGCTAGCGTGTCCCTGTAGAAGACTTTGCTTTTCCAGTGGTTGAATCTGTTCTATCACTAGCTCAATGAGAACAGTAGGTATTTAGTCATCAATTGTCTTAAAAGTCCCCCAGTTAAAGACCAGAGCATAAACTTTAAGTTGTGTGAATATTTTTACTCCAAATTCTTGGCAAAATATTCCTGTGTTGGTTCCAGATCTTTTAAATAGCTTGCTTTGTTATTTAAAAAAAATTTTTTTTTTTGCGGAACGCTGGCCTCTCACTGTTGCGGCCTCTCCCGTTGCGGAGCACAGGCTGCGGACGCGCAGGCTCAGCGGGGCCCAGCCGCTCCGCGGCATGTGGGATCTTCCCGGACCGGGGCACGAACCCATGTGCCCTGAATCGGCAGGCGGACTCTCAACCACTGCGTCACCAGGGAAGCCCTGTTATTATTTTTTTTAATAGAAGCCTGTGTATAAGAACAGATTTTCGTTTCTATATTTTCCTTCCTGTGAGTAGACTGACCAGAAGAAAATAAATTACATTTTCCTTACCCATCAATTTAGCAAAAAAAGACATGAAAAATTGCAGTCAGAATGGCCTCTTACTGAAAAGAGTCCCTATCAATCCCCAAAGTCCTGAAAGAAACTATTTTAGAAGAAGAAAAATAGGTAGAAGTTAAAGAGAAAGTAATACAATAGTCAATTCTATGTAAGACATAAGGTTTGTTTATATGTGTTTATGTGGTAAGAAAAATTCTTTTTCTTATTCCAAGTACTAATGCTACTTCAAAGATATACAAATGATATCTAGCTGATGAAAAATTCAGAGATTTCTTCTAGTACATGCACCTCCCACTCTTTTAGAGACTGGTATCATGTGTCCAGTTAAGAGCACTGAACCAAGAAGTCAGCTTTGCATGTACCCTCACGAAGAGAATTTTTTTTAAATGGCCTATTACTCTTAGGGGGAAAAAAGACTCATTTGATCCTGTTATTGATTTTCTGACTTTCGATTTGATGTCTCGGATCTCACTAGAAATGCCTAAGGCATCCGAATAATTGGATTGCTTTGCATGTAAGTTTTAAGTATGGCATTATAGCCCAGGTCACATATTTGTGAAAATAATAAAAATTTAAAAAATGATCATCAGTACAGTTCTACACTATCATGGGACAAAAGAGATCAAAGCGTTTCTCAGCTCATTTGGGAAACAAAACAGATGAAAAGATGTTTCATCTCTAGCAGCGTTTATGAGAGCATTCCGCCCCAGTATAGGACAATGGAGGGAAACATTTGAAGACTCCAAAGGGGTCAGTGCGATCCTGCCTCCGATCAGCATTGTGTTCAGGCTCTAATTGGCTCGAACTCCTGTGAGGCTTCAGGGGCAGACAACACGGTTAGAGAGGTGGGAATGCCTCTACAATCTTCATGTATTATCTCCGAACCCCCCTCAACCTCTGACCAAGATAAACACCATTCCTAAAGAAATCCAAATGTCAAAATATCTCTGTAAACAGAGAATATAATGAAATGCTACCCAGCTAAATTATTGATTCATTTCAAGTAAATCAACATCACCCTCAAACAAATTGGCACTTTTAAGGTACAGGTGTTAATATTTATGCTCGCTTGCCTTACTGTTGAAAAATCCAACCACTGGGGAGTGGAAAGCATAAGAAAAAAACAAAAGTAGGCCATAAGACCAATTAAAATAGTCTCGGCAATCTTATCATTCACCTCCTTTTCTTTTTTCTTTTCTTTTTTTTTTTTTTGCGGTATGCGGCCCTCTCACTGCTGTGGCCTCTTCCATTGCGGAGCACAGGCTCCAGAAGCACAGGCTCAGCGGCCATGGCTCATGGGCCCAGCCGCTCCACGGCATGTGGGATCCTCCCGGACCGGGCCTCGAACCCATGTCCCCTGCATCGGCAGGCGGACTCTCGACCACTGCGCCACCAGGGAAGCCCCTCACCTCCTTTTCTTAATTCCTCCATCCCTCAAGTTTCAAGAGCTGACTGTTTTGCAAATGAAAATTCACAATAATACTGAAAACATTACCAACGTCCACAATATCCAGAAATCCATTCTCCTCTGAAAACTTATCTCTACCAAAACAAATGACCAAACACAGGTTGTTTCAAGCGGGTTCACTTGATTTTCTATACACACATGATTTCATGGATGGCCATTAGGCACATTTGAACTTAGACTGACATGCTTTTCAGAAGCACAAACGTTTTCCCACGAGCTTCCTGAGAGAAATAATTGAGACTGATGTCCTGGAGTCATTTTTGTACACGTGGGCAGTCTCTGATCAATGTGCAACATGTTTTCCTTAAATATCCATTTCTTACTGATTTTTTTTTTTTTGGTTATAACTTACTTTTATTCTTACAGTAAGAAAAAGAATTCAAACATTTTTTTTTCCATTTTTGGTATTAGGTGTGCACCCAGGCTTCAAAGATGAGATGAACATTAACTCAATTCTTTTAGCCGATGTGCAGGATTAACCCAACGTACCAATTAGCAGGGGTGAACAAAACGAGGATTTATTGTATTTGTGATGAAAAGGAAGCATTTGTTGAATAAATAAAAAGGACTGCAGATTTTTTAGAGGTACTTCTGATCTAAATTCTATTTACATAGTTATGCAATTTGTATAATAGTTTGTACATATGTGGAAAGGTAAAGGTACTTTACCTTTACCTTCAAGAGACAAAGGTACTTTGTCTCTTGAAGAGAATTTACCTTTAACCTACCTAGACAATTTGATTTTCTGTTTGTCAATTTTGAGTTAGATAAAAGCATTCATTTTCTTTCTTTCATTTCCTTCACAATATGGCTAAATTATTTCATCAGTTATACATATTAAAATATTCCATTGTTCATTATCTCACTTCTTTAAAAATGAAATGGAAAACAATCTAATAGATTATATATACCAATACATATTTGGAATCAATTGCGTTGAATTAATAAATTTTTTGCTAGCTACAAACACAAAAGGCAGATGTAGAGCTCCAGTGAGAACACCTGCTTCAAAAATATTCTGATTAGCTACTATGAGATTTGCTTTGCGGTGATGAAAATGTTCTGAGATTAGTGGTTATGGGTCGCACAACTTTGTGAATACACTAAAAGCAACGAGTTGTACACTTTAAAAGGGTGAATCTTATGGTATTGTGACATATCACAATGAAGTTTTGGCAAAAAATCTTTTCTGATACCTTGAATAGGATACTTGAATATCTGAATATTTTCTTAAATACGTCTTTGTCCTGTTGATAACGAAACCCCTATATTACCAAATAAAGATTTCCACACTGACATTACAGTAAAATTTGAGCCACTAGTAATATGAGCATGTTTCCAGAGAAAAGACGGCTCCAGACAACAAAAGGCAAGAAATTCTAAAAGAATAATCTCAAAAGCTGTAATAATCTCATTTATGTGGTGACATAAAACAAAAAAACACAAAAGAAGCCAAAAAAATTTTGTTTTCTTACATTTGAAGCCATCTTTCCATTCTTTTTCCAAGTCCCAATATTAAATTACGTCTACATTTGACTAAGTTCAAAGATGGTTCACACAATCAGACAACTGTCACATAACTCTATTACATTTAAGGCTCTCCTTCTTAATTTTTTAATTTAAGTATAGTTGATTTACGATGTTGTGTTAGTTTCTGGTGTATAGCAAAGTGATTCAGTCGCGTATATATATATTCTTTTCCCTTATAGGTTATTACAAGACACTGAATATAGTTCCCTGTGCTACACAGTAGGTCCTTGTCATTTATCTATTTTATGTATAGTAGTATGTATCTGTTAATCCCAAACTACTAGTTTATCCCTCCCCACCTCTCACCCTTTGGTAACCATAAGTTTGTTTCTATGTCTGTGAGTCTATTTCTGTTTTGTAAGTAAGTTCATTAGTATCATTTTTTTAGATTCCACATATAAGTGATATCATACGATACTCGCCTTTCTCCATCTGCCCTACTTCACTTAGTATGATAACATCTAGGTCCGAAAGGTTTTCTTCTGACTTCTCTAGGAAAGCAGGTTTTACTCTTTACAACTGTATTAACCACTAACCCAGGCGAGCTGTTTAATCAGAATCTGGGTCTGACAACTGCTCTAATTTACTGATTCCATTGTGGTGCCACCATGGGCCCACCAGGCTCCTCAATCACTGTCAGCTACAGAATCGGAGGAAGTAGACAAGTTTCATTTTTAATGATTAATCAATTAAAGGCAGAGTTTCACTTGCATGGTGCCTTTATCTATGCAAAATTACTCATACACAGCCTCAAAACGAATTGACCCTGGGACACACACACTCATACGAAGTGGGAACCCAAATACAAATTCACAGGGATGAAACAGACAGAACATATATCATTTATTTAAGATAGTTAAATATATTTGGCAACGTAACAATGGGTGAGTTAGCTTTACGGTTTTTAATCCCCGGAAGCATTTATAATGGCAGTTGTGGAATTTCTTCCGGGAAGATTTATGCCTTATTTGAGAATGGATGAGGTAGGTAATGTATTTCCTTGGTCTATCTAGGTGAAGTTCTATCTGAAGGCAGTGGCTCAATGCCCTCCAGAAATCCCTCCTAGCCTTAAGATTTTAATATTATATGAAAAGTCAAACCCAAGTAAGTTTTATCATCTCACCTCCATGATATATTTGGTCCAAAAAGGACAGAATAGAAATTCTCTGCAACTAGCCTTGGGAAAGTGGAATAAGCCATAGAGGATGCAAAGGCCATCCTGAATTACACTGAGGCGGGTGGGATAGGGTGTGTGTGTTTTCCTTCCTTACCTGGGTCTCCAGCTGACCTCCTCCTAGGTCTTTATTTTGTCATTATCCCTTGTTATAGATGCTCAGGGCTCTTTTATGGGCCCCTTATTCCGAAGACTCTTCACCATCTGGGTTTTCTCTCTAGTGTACTAAGTGCTGCTACTGTAGCACCTTAAAGCTGTGCTTGGGCTTCCCTGGTGGTGCAGTGGTTGAGAGTCCGCCTGCTGATGCAGGGGACACGGGTTCATGCCTCGGTCCGGGAAGATCCCACATGCCGCGGAGCGGCTGGGCCCGTGAGCCATGGCCGCTGAGCCTGCGCGTCCGGAGCCTGTGCTCCGCAGCGGGAGGGGCCGCAACGGTGAGAGGCCCGCATACCGCAAAAAAAAGCTGTGCTTATTTTTACAATGCCCTTGCTCGAATGTGGGCACATCCTACACGGCCCCTGGAGAGCTAGAATATCCTGTCTGCCCTCATAACTCTCCTGTAATGAACTTTTCTTACAGTTGAATCACCAATATGTTTTTCTTGATGTGACCCTCCTTCTACCCGTCTTTCATTTTTCCAGCTGTCCCTTGAATGCTATATAAAAAAGCACTTTTATTCTATGTCCTTTACTTATGCATTTACTCATTGAAAATCGCTGTTATCTTTTCAACACATTGATGTCTAACAGATTGTACCATATTATACTGAGGTATCACTGACAGCTCTGAAATTTGCTTTCCTAATTCGTAATAAGCCTAAACTATAATTCAGATGTTATAAAAAGCAACAGTGCCATACTCCCCTGATTTATGAAAATCATATCAGCTTCTGCAATTTATTTTTGGTAACACAGTTTTAAATTGATTGCCATGTCTTTTGATTGGTCTCCCATTGCTATATACCAACCAGTTCCAACACACACATATATAGGTTGGCTTTTCAGCTCTAAATGTAATCAGCCCTCTTTTTTGGTGAGCCATGTAACCGGTTGAAATTCTACTGCAGTGTGCATTTATTCTGAGGACTATATCAGCCCCAGGAAAGAGTCTCGACAGTTGAGGGTAGTTCAACGTCATCCTATCAGCCAATAAGAAAGCTTTTTCAAGTTCTTATCTACAGAACAAAGAAGTACTTATGTAGCACAAAGCAGTCCTCTGATTTGTTCAAGTCAAAAATGAATGGTTAGGGCTTCCCTGGTGGCACAGTGGTTGAGAGTCCGCCTGCCGATGCAGGGGACACGGGTTCGTGCCCCGGTCCGGGAAGATCCCACATTCCGCGGAACGGCTGGGCCCGTGAGCCATGGCCGCTGAGCCTGCGCATCCGGAGCCTGTGCTCCGCAACGGGAGAGGCCACAACAGTGAGAGGCCCGCGTACCGCCAAAAAAAAAAAAAAAAGAACGGTTAAATCTGGATATAAAGTAGGAAACGTTTAATAATGAAATTCAGAGTTTCTCTGAATTATCATGATGAAAATTATAGGCACGGCAAGTTCAGACTGAGGACTAGTCCAGGACTGTCTCCTCCGGTGTGCCGTAGTAATTCTTCAACAGAACAGACTGACTCAAGCTCAGCCCACGTAATACTACTTCAATCCACGTCTATGAAGAACTTGGTCTTTCAGCTCTAAAGTTGAATGTAACAATAAAGTCGGTTCTCCAGATGGAATTGCAGGCAACGTCCACGCAATCCTACAGTTGACAGAACTTTTCCTCTCTTAACTGGCATCAAGTATACGACTCAGACATATGAAACAGTCAGTAAAGATTGATTACATTGCGTTTAAGGTTCTTGGAAAAGAATTATGAGAACCTGTGAAAAAGTTTTAAAAGACAGGAATAGGTAAAAGCAGGAAAACATTTGAGGCTGCTTAACGTAATCAATATTTCTGAGATGATGATAATTTTCAAGACTCTGTTATTTGCCCAGAGATGGCTGTTGATGGAGTGAAATGTTGATGGAAGGCAACTTGAGAGATTGAGGACGGCTTTCAACTGAAGGGCACTATACCTTTTTTTCACTAAGGAAAAAGAAATGTGGATTTCCACCACTTATATATTTTTTGCCTCTCTAAGGTAATTACGGAACTTTGAAAATCAGGAGGATCATGACATTATCCAATACGATCCAACTCCTGGGAAAGCTTTTCTAAGACACGAGTGGTCTTTTCCTTTTCCCTGTCTCCCTGAGACTGCTGGTTTTGATGGGAACAGTTTCCTTCACGTTATACTTCAGTGACATAAAGTTCTCTTTCAAACAAAACAACTGAAAAAACCATCCTCATTTCCTCCTGGGGCTGGAGGTGAAGAGGCGAAACCCAGAAATGGAAAACTGGCAAATACTCCTGGAAAGGAGGCCAATGCATTTTTGGGGTCAAAAATCATCTAATTTTGTGGTCACTCTCATTGACGAGTCAGTCTGATTTTTAGCCTCCAGACACTGGCTTAAAATACTGAGGACATTCCTTTGCTTCACTCTTGGACTGTTTTGAGTTGTTTGATCACAGCCTTATTTGGATATTATACTTTGATAATAATGGGATAGATAATATCTTGCTTCCTCCAATTATTTAAGTAATCTCATTTGTAAGCATCTGATTTTTAATAGATGTTATTTGGTAATATTAGCAAAACGGAGCGGTACTTCTGATCATGTGGCATTTCATGCATCTGGAGACCCACACAGGCCCTGCAGAGCACCACCACCCAATATCACCCAAGATCACAGCGACTATGTAGTCGCCCAACTTCAAACTGGGTCTCGAACAATTTGTGATTTCCACAATTCTGTTTTTCAATCCCCCAGTGAATATTTGCTGTAGCTAATTCTTCCCCGACTGCTCTTGAGTCATGTTTGTATTTCCCCATAAACTATGATAAAGATACCCTGATAGGGCTTCCCTGGTGGCGCAGTGGTTGAGAGTCCACCTGCCGATGCAGGGAACATGGGTTCGTGCCCCGGTCCAGGAGGATCCCACGTGCCGCGGAGAGGCTGGGCCCGTGAGCCATGGCCGCTGAGCCTGCGCGTCCGGAGCCTGTGCTCCGCAATGGGAGACGCCACAACAGTGAGAGGCTCGCGTACCGCAAAAAAAAAAAAAAAAGATACCCTGATATTCTCTAGTTTTGTTTAGCAGCTCTTGAGTTCCCATCCTCACTGGTGAATTTCACAATCTCAAGATGGACCCATAGGCTAAGACTTCACCTGCCCTCTCTTTTTGTATCATAATTAGTTAAGCAGGTGATTGCTAGGCAGTATTCTAGGTCTCATACTGAGGGGGCTTAAAGTGAAGAGGATGGGATTAGGGGCATCCTGGGAGACAGGTTCTAGCTCCGCTTGACCACTGCTGTGGGATTTCAGGCAAATACCGTATTCTCTCCAGGCTGTAGGGTCTGTTCATCTGTAACAAGAATACTACGTACACTGCAAAGCTCCTTCCATTTTACTACAAGAACACTGAATAGGAGGCATCTGAAGAAATATTATTAGCATCATGGGCTGTGTGCTAGAGTACCCTCTCTCCTCTCTTCCCTTCTCTCTCTCACTCTCTCTCTCTCGCTCACATGTGCACACACCCACACATTCTGCTTGATTCGCAGGATGATTTCTTTGAGACATGACCTAATTTCATTTAGACTCAGGATCTTCTCAGTGTGGGTTTTCAGAGTTGCTTTATACAATTAAAATATGGAATATGAGACCAGGGCTCAGACTTTATTACCATTAGTCATGCTCAAAAGAAAAATAAGGAACTGATCTAGTGCAATGATGGGTCAGCAAGAAAAAAAACAACCCCAATAAACAGAGTACGTTAAACACTGAAGCACCTCCTGAGACTAAATATTAGGAATACTACGATCTCTGAAATGTCAGAAGAGTTACATAGTGAAAACCCTTGAAAAGAAAACACACTGAAATTGGAACGCTCATCTATGGGAAGAAAACAGACATATGAATATTGGCAAAGTCTGAGGATGAACATCTGCATTCTAGGACTTAAAATTATGATAATAATTGATACTAACAAGTGTTGGATATAATCGAGGACATGTATTTTTTAAATGTGAGTTTTAACCCGATAGATTCTAGGGGTGAAAGGCAGAATAGAAGATTAAGTTATGACCCTCTAGCCTTAGTGAAAAGAATACACTCGACTCTACCTGGTAGAATGTGCTCGATGCATAGCGGCTAAGAAAGCACAGCTGAAATTAAGCCAAAACCTGGTCCTCCATCCAGACAGGAGGAAACAAAAGGCAAGGGGAAAACAGACCAGCATGAGGGCTGCATCATGTTCAAAAATGAATCAAAGAGAAAAGGGGTCTGCCCTTGTTCTTACAAATGAAAGTAGGAGTCTACGTGGCTCCGCTGTCTTTTACATACTTGTAACAAGTGTAATGTAGGAGTAATGGAACAAAAACTTTTCTTATCCACAGGAACACCTCTCCCTATTCCACAATGGTTCCCAAGATTTTGATCTTACTGGACCAAAGAGAAGAAAATGAACAAAGTAATCTGTACATGAAACCACAGCTTCTCCAAGGGGAATCAACATTCTGTAGTTATATTTAGGCTTAGCACCTTCATCTAATGATTTCTGAAATAGGCAATGCTGGGTAAAAAGGAAGAGCATATCACTTCTGTCTTATACTTCTGATGCCAGGGCCACTTAAAGAGTGTGAATTCTTTGAAAACTTAAATATCCACTTAAAAATGAGTGACCTGTAGAGAAGACAAATTAAGCTGTCCTTGGAGCCATTAGCTAAAACAATCCTCTTTTTGCATAATGTAGCTTTTTTTTTTTTTTGAGGTACGCAGGCCTCTCACTGTTGTGGCCTCTCCCGTTGCGGAGCACAGGCTCCAGACGCGCAGTCTCAGCGGCCATGGCTCACGGGCCCAGCCGCTCCACGGCATGTGGGATCTTCCCGGACCGGGGCACGAACCCACGTCCCCTGCATCGGCAGGTGGACTCTCAGCCACTGCGCCACCAGGGAAGCCCCATTTTGCATAATGTAGCTTTTTGCATAGTGAAATCTCTTCTAAGGTTATGGGTATGTGCAAACAGTCCCCACCCCAATTATCCTCCTTAAGAAACAAAAATGATTTCCTGGTTGTTCACAAGCAGTCAAGGCAGCTACCAGCACAAGCATTGGGTGATAGGTTTCTCCTCCACAAGGGCCGTGATGATTTGCTTGTATTTTAAAACCCTGACACGTATGATGATGTCTCCCCTCCAGATACCTAACTGGACTTGGATGTCAGTGGAATGACCCCTGAAAGGGACCATCTTGGAGGAGAGGGAGTAAAGAAGGAGTGTTTCTCTCTTCTCCTGCTCAGTCTTGGTCCCTCGTCACATGCACTGGGCAGAATTTCTTATGAGGAGCCACACTGACTGTTCAACGCAAGACTGACTCAACGTTTATCAGCAAATGCTATTCAGTCCATTCCAGATAGACCCTGCGTTCATTACTTTTCTGCAACTTAGAGGGCTTGGGCCTGAAGGAGTCAAAAGGCAAATGCTGTTGTTCATTGTACATGCAAATATTAAGCCAACTTATTAATACATGGATATTTTTGTGACCCACTTTGGAATATTGGTGAATTGCAGAGTCTGACTAATTTTTCCAGGAAGCTTTCATTACACCATCTTTCTTCCCTTCGAGGGGACTTCGATTCCCTGGACCAGCTTTCTGGGGCCAAAGCCCAGTTGGAATTTAGAAATGAAGAAACAGTGAGACTCTGCTTGTCACAGTCGTGCCAGGCAAAGACCCTACATGACAGAAAATCATGCGCTGCTGGACAAATTGACTTTGCTAACAGGCTGAATGAAACTGACTCGCTCATGACCCATTAGTCAACTGGCTGGCATCCCAGAGGCTAGAAAATAGCTGCACAGGATAAATCATTGTGTCTGTTGCCAGTGGCCAACTGTGCTAAATTCTCATAGTGGATGTATGTAATAGGTAGTGCTGCACTTAAAAAAAAACAACTACCTGATTGAACTTGGAAAATACTTAAAGTATTCATAGTATGCCAAGTATCCCATGCATATTAGAATTGGGCTTTGGAGGTTAATTAAGTTATGGAAATAAAGTAGGAAGAATAGGAAATAAACCTCAAAGGTTGATTTATTTGCTTGTCTCGGATTAGAACAGTACTGTGTTTATAGTGGATGATCAATAAAGGTGTTTTGCTGCTAGCTATGGAGATGATGATGTGATAAACTCTATCAATTTTTTCTTCAGGGAAAACACGATACAACGAATTTGCTTTTAATTATCAAGGCAGAAAGCAGCTCAACTATTAATATAAAAAGCTAAAAGGATGCCACTAAAGTTATCTGTTTCATGCCAAACTTGAATGCAAGAAATTAGCTAATTAGCAGGAAAAAATAAAAATTTTACCAATGAATCACACCAACAATTCCCACAACTTCTTTGCTCTTATTCCTACATTTAACTTTTGCATAATCTTCTTCCTTAAAAGCTACCTTTTCCCAAAGTTTTAATCAGTTAAACCAGAGTACATAAACACTTTTTAAGAATGGCTCGACATGTCACAATAAATATCTTTATTCACTAGTATATACAAAAATTGGTGGTTGCAATTAAAACTCTCTTTTCCTCAGACAATACTCAATTTCTGTGTTTCTTAACAGCGTGTCTAGTGCAAGCTGGAGGAATGAAGTCTTGGGCCAACAGGTATATTTTGGGGGATATTATCAATAGAGGGAAATGACGTGGAATACAGGGCTGAGCAGAGGCATGAAGATAATTTGCATTTCACCTTTCGACTTGTGTGAAAACAAAGTTTATGACCGTCCTCTGCTTGGGAAATAAAGGGGTTTATGCTCAATAAATGGCTCACACACAAGAGGGGGAGGGAAGGAGGCAGGGGAAAAGGGAGGTGAGGGAGAGGGGAAGGGGGAGGAAAGGAGGGGGAAGGGGGAGGGAAGGAGGGAGGAAGGGGGAGAGAGGGAGAGAGAGAATGACAAAAATCCCTAGATTTCCACATAACATTCAGAAGGCTATCTCTCAAACAGTAGTCAGATACTCCTACTAGGAATCGAAGAAAAAAATAAAATAACCTCAAATTCCTCCTTCTTTTGTGATGGCCACCCCAGCCTAAGTATCAAGATCCCTGATAAAGGGTCATCTGCTCAAGGTTACTACTGATGTCCAAAAGGCAGAAAAAGGCCATGTGTGTACCTCTCTTGCTCGCTTTATGTGCCTGTGGAGACCTACAGGTGGTGATCTTGACCCTTTGGGTCCCTGGGTCTTTGCAGACTATCACTGACTCGGAGCTTCAGAGGCCGGAGGAAACTGAACAGGGCTTAAAATGTTGGGTCGAGTGCCCTGCAGTGTCCTGAGCATCCACACAGCATCCCATGTGCTCCTGGGAAGGGAGCTGGAGGCACCTGGCAAACTGTGACCTCTGGGTCTGTGTTGTCCTCACTGCACACGTGGTCAGGATGGCCCGGCCACATTAAACTGGAAAATAAAGGAGGTCCAGCCTGGCTGGAGTAGAGCTGATGTCTTCACACGTTGATGGGTGAGTTGAGGGGCCATGAACGTTACTGCAAGGGTTGCTGCAGAAGGTAAGTGCACATGGGGCCAATGGAATTATGGGTTCCTGGGGTCCCATCACTACTTCAACAAGAGGAAATCTGATTTTATCGTTTTAAAGCAAAGCCATAGGATTTCATTTGCCGAAAACAAGGATTTAGATACTTTTAACAAATTTTTGAAAAGCACTGGGATCTAAACCAGCATTGAGTAGCTAGCTGTATTGGAGACCTACTCATTCAAGGTCACGCTACATCCAGGATCTTGAAGTTGAGGATATACACAAGTTAGGCTCAGGAAAGGGCATGGACATCTCAGACCACTTTTCCTAAGAGAGACCTACAGTCCTAGATAGACCCCAGAACTAAATCAGCTTCCCACTGGTTCCCCTTTCCTGGGCCAGACCAGACAAATGATACAATTCAAGTTATTAAGATTAGAATGGAAGCCAAAAGATTTTCAGAGGCAAGAGGTAGGACTCAATTTGACTAGGGCATTATCATGACACGCACAGGAAATCCTGCACTTCTTGAAGGTGTGCTACTCATGACCATGAACTATATTAATAGTTATGAAAAAGATGTGAACCATTTCATAAGATAATGAAATGAAAATACAGATGTAATGTTACCACACCGTTTCTTATTAATAGGTAGGTAATCCAAAGGGTGCCCTCACCACAAAAAGATATAACTTAGCTTTAAAAAAACACACAATTGCAGGCACTCCTGCGCATTTCAAAAATTCAAAAGGCGGGCTTCCCTGGTGGCGCAGTGGTTGAGAGTCCGCCTGCCGATGCAGGGGGATGCGGGTTCGTGCCCCGGTCTGGGAAGATCCCACGTGCCGCGGAGCAGCTGGGCCCGTGAGCCATGGCCGCTGAGCCTGCGCGTCCGGAGCCTGTGCTCCGCAACGGGAGAGGCCGCAGCAGTGAGAGGCCCGCGTACCGCAAAAAAACAAAACAAAACAACACCAACAAAAAATTCAAAAGGCAAACTTTGTCATGGAAAAAACAGAAATAACAAGAAAAGCAGCTTATTCACAGTTGCAACAGTCTACAGTTCTAGAACCAGTCTTTCTTCATTCTTTGTACCAGCTGCAAATATTAGGAAAGGTGATTTTATCATGTCACACTTATGCAGGAACAATACACACTCAGTCTACGAATGCTTCCTTTTTTTTTTGTTTGTTTCTCTTGCTGTTGCTACAATCCTAGTTTTATCTACGAACTTCTAAACGCCGAGTCCATTCTAGAAAAGCAGATATTATGAGAATCTGTGACGCGAAAGAGCTTATCATAAAAATATTTTTGAATTCTACTATTTGATCACAAAAACTCCAACTGTACAAAGAATAGGCTCACTGTTTCTTGGACAACTACACCGTTGGCTGTATGCTTGCCTTTTCAGTCATATCAATCCCTTTGGGTATTCAAGATACTATCTTGCTTTTCTTGGCTGCAGCATCCCTCTTGGAAAACATCTGGACCACAAGGCACATGTTGTGTTTAAGATTATGGTGTGACGACCCTAGGAGGCCAGCTAGAGCCTAGACAATACAAGAACAAATGCGATGCAGAGTAATTCAACACTTCAAAAGCTTAATAAATGAACCAGCAACAAGCTGTGGGTTCAGGAGTATCATAAAAACAGGCACAAGAATTCACAGAGAACCAGACTGATCTAACAGAGACGAGAATATTTACTTCGCTTTAGTAATTAACAACCTAAAGCAGCAATTATTTTAATAACTTAATATGGAATTTAAATAATTGTGGGAAAGCTGTCACTATTATTTCACTGGTGGTCTGGGGTTTGGAAAATGATTTTCTGAGAGTTTTACCAGGGAGGGAAACTCCCTGCATATGTAGATTTGGGATTCGATCATAACTCAACAAATATATTTTGCGCATATACCACACAAGGTGTCGGGACTGGGTAGAAGGGAGGCAGACAGGTGAAGATTAAAAATAATAAACGGTAATGATAACAGGATTTCTGTCTTAAAGAGTTTACAGTCTAATAAGAAAAGTAAGGCAAATATGGGGCTTCCCTGGTGGTGCAGTGGTTAAGAATCCGCCTGCCAATGCAGGGGACATGGGTTCGAGCCCTGGTCCGGGAAGATCCCACATGCCACAGAGCAGCTAAGACTGTGCGCCACAACTACTGAGCCTGTGCTCTAGAGGCCATGAGCCACAACTACTGAGCCCACGTGCCACAACTACTGAGCCTGCGCTCTAGAGGCCATGAGCCACAGCTACCGAAGCCCGCGCGCCTAGAGCCCGTGCTCCGCAACAAGAGAAGCCACCGCAATGAGAAGCCTGCGCACCGCAACGAAGAGTAGCCCCCGCTCTCTGCAACTAGAGAGCCCGCACACAGTAACAAAGACCCAACCCAGCCAAAAATAATAAATTTGAAAAAAAAAAAAGTGCCTTGAGGTTTGCGAGTCACGGCATAAATCTTGATAATAAACATATATTTTAAATAAATAAATAAAAGGACCTTTATAAAAAGAAGCTTTTGGTAAATCCTTACAGCTGGGAATAAAGGCAGTTTCGTTCTAGGCTTTGAAAGATGGGTATAATGCCAATGCAAGGAGATTTGTTATGGAGCAAAGCATTCCAGGTGGGGTGAGTGGCACAGGTGGCAAAAGCCACAAGGTATTTGAAACTTATAATGAGCACTGAAGGACCACGTATCTTAGCTCTAGCTTTAATTTTCTATGTATTTTAGTCAATTCACTCTTCTTTTTCTTTCATTAAAAATATTATTTGCAGCAACATGGATGGACCTAGAGATTATCATACTAAGGTGAAGTAAGACAGAGAAAGACAAATATTATATGATATCACTTATATGTGGAATAGTCTATGTTTCATATGTCTTTTAGATAAAACCAAATGACTTTACTGTACACCTGAAACTAACAATATTGTAAATCAACTATACTTCAATAAAAAAATATCAGTAGCCTTGTTCTGCCCTTTCAGGATTTCCCTTCCTATGTAACATTCAAAGCGAATTCCCATTTTCTTTGTAAGAACTGGTCAGGGTGTTAGGGAAGCCCATTTCTCCTCTTCTGCTGCTGCAGTTACATAACCACCCTGCATCAATCTTTGCCCCAGGCCTGTGGATACCTTACTGCACATGTGTAACCCACACGAAGCCCGGAGGATAACAGAAGGAAGTGATGGCGACTGGGCAAGATGTGTTCAGGGTGGCGGTGCTTGCTATGTGCCAGACACTGTCAAAGTGCTTTACATATAATAGCTCATCTGAACTTAACAACTCTGAGATGTAAGTGCTATTTTCATCCCTATTTTACGGATGAAGAAACTGAAGCCCCCCAATATTAAGTAAATTGTCTACGCCACATAGCTAATAAGCAAGTCGAGCTAAGAAGCGAACCCAGGCAGTGTGTGTTCATTCCGTGCCCTTAAATACGTCCCTATGTTGTCTCTGATCACGATGATTCAGGGATAGTGGTGGCATAAAACACATAAAAACACCATTTCTAAAAGCAAGACACCAGCTCTCCTCCTCCCCAAAATACCGGTAATCAATTCTTTTTAAAATAAAATCTTTCATTCACACATTGTGATAATAAAAGTCCAGCACAATTACAACTGGTGTAAAAAGGGCTTCTGTGTACTCAGGAGCTGCAGGCTGGCTACAGCTACGATTCTTTTGAACCATTTGCTCCATTTTTCACAAGAAAAGTTTGTGGTTTGGACCCAGTGATGTTCTCATGATCGTCATGTAAGAAGCAATAACTGCTCCTAGGTGGACCCTGACCGTCTCTCCAGGCACTGAGCCAGGTCCCAGCCTGAGAGGATTACAGTCTTGGCTAATGGTTTTGAGCTGCTCGGTTTCCACTGGTAATGGATCATCTGTCTAGTCTGACAAGCTCTTTAATAGCTCTTTCTCCTCCCAATGAGTTCAGGCTCATGCCCAGCTTTGCTAATCCCATACGTGGTTTCCGGTTTTTCCTTTGTTCTTTACTCCTTTCAAAATAACTTCAAGTGACTTTATAGGATGGTACTCTGTTACACTTTCCTTCAGTGCACATAATCCTTTAGCATCCATCCATCCATCTATCCATCCATCTATCCATCCATCCATCCATCTATCCATCCATCCATCATCAATCTGAAATAAGATAAGCTCATCTAAAATTCTCACAGATGATACCAGAACAATCTTGTTTCAGCCTTTAATGAAATGTTGGTCGTGATAATATATTTATTTTTATAGTTTTAAAATGTATTGAGTAACTATAATAATAATACATGTATTAACTGTTGGGAGATAATCCTTTATGTCAACTGTGTCGTGTAGGGAGCAGCCTTGGGAAATAGATAGCGTCTCCCTCCGGAGCCGAGAGCTGGCTTGTTTTTTTCTCCAGCACAATAAAGATCAAGGATAATACATTTTAGATTTTGCCAGTTCTTCGTAGCTTCTGGTCTCCCTGCTAATGAACCGTACTATCTTTTCTGTTTCATTGCTATAG
Organism: Leucopleurus acutus; assembly: GCF_964270905.1. Taxonomy (NCBI): domain Eukaryota; kingdom Metazoa; phylum Chordata; class Mammalia; order Artiodactyla; family Delphinidae; genus Leucopleurus; species Leucopleurus acutus. The sequence continues at coordinate 25,260,040 of NC_139163.1, read as the reverse complement.
AGTGGTATACTGAAGATGGTTGAATGTGCTTGATATATCTTTATACAGATCGGGATTTTTAAAAGAAATATCAATAATCCCCAACTCTCCTGAATCTGGCACTCCTTCGGGATTGAGAATATGAAGGATTTAGCTGCTGACACCGCACAGGTTCTTGCATCCGATGCCGACAATGGGTTAATACAAATCAGTTCCTTACTTTGGTGGTAACTGCTACACTTCCTGTCCTCTGTGGTATCACTGGGTCATTAAAACCAAATGATCTGCCTTATGCACCGCTCTGAAGCTGTCCACAAATTGAGTATAGCTTCCTCCACCTCCCCCGAGACATCACTGGATGCTCTCAAGCCAGAGCTGGTCTGCCCTTCCAGTCCCCGGGGCTCCCCCCACTTAGACCTCCCTCCGTGCATTTTATCTCTGAGGACGGCTGTGTCACTTGCCTTCTAGAATTAGAGGATCTTACTTGAAAGCAGGTGTCCAGGTTTATAGCACCTTCCCTTAGCTCTGGAGAGCTCTTAAGTTGCAATCAGGGGTGCCACAAACAATCCTGTATCTAAATACAGATTTTTAAATATCTTTTGAGTTATTCTAAACCTGAAGGCGGACACACGGGCCAATACTTTTCTCTCCTCCACATTCCTGGCTTCACCTCCCTGACTTGGCTCATTCTAATGTGGATCTAAAAAATCTCATTGAGCTGTCATTTTGGAGATTATGTTATTGTTTCTGGCATTCCTTAATTTTTCTGTAATGCACCATCCCTAATGGGATACAGCAAAACTTTATTTCCTTTTCTTTTCCTTGTCTCCTTAGTTCTGAGTTCAGACTCATTTCTTTATTTCAACGTTCCAATATGAGTTAGGTATAGTTTGAAACCCTAAGGGTTTCTTTCTCTCTTTTATCCATAGGTTTTGGCTTCTTAAGGAAAGAAATAGAAAGGAGCCACATTGGTAACTTGTACCTGCCACACTCAGGGAGAGAGGACCAACCCAAAGTGTGAAACTAAGGAGGTTTCGTAAGCTAGGCTGAATCCTGGAAAGAAATATTTAACACAGCCATTATAATGATAAAAACACACTGTATCTTTCTTTTTATGCTATAAGTTTACAATTAATCTGTTCTGGAGATAGGACATCAAAGTTATAGAGAAAGTTCCCTATTAAAATTTAAAAAAATTAAAATTTAATTTTAAAATTAAAATTAAAAAATTAAAATTTTCTAAAATTAAAAAAAATAAACTATAAATACTAAAATGTCTTTGAAAAATAGGCATCAGACGGTCAGATTCTCCTGATGAGGGGCTCGTTTGCTTTAGGTTCTCCATCTGAGTGATTCAATTTCTGTTGGAAATTCCCTGGTAAGAACTACATTGCCTCAGATCCCCTTTCTCTCACTTATTCTTGGAGGCGATCTTCCACAGACACCCCTCTGAACTTGGCTCACAGGTTGAGCACATTTTCCTCCACTCCTACGAGTCACGAGCCAGATGCTGTAAAGTGGAAAGCTTTTCAGTGTTCTTTGTAGATTTTTTTTTTAAAAAATCGTTATTTTAAAGACAAAAAATAGCTCAGAGATGCTTGAGGTTAGTTGTTGGTCAACTGTATATCTACAGCCCACTAGTACCTTATTTAATTGTAACATATTCAATTTTATAAGTAATTCTCCATGGAGGATGAGGGAGTTGAAACCCTGGAAGGCTAGGGGCAAACATAAATCAGCATCTGTATATGATGGAGGTCGTGGGGGGGGACAGAGGACGAGGCGGAGGGATGGAGGGAAAGGTGTTGGGCTGTGTCTGGAAAACCCTCTGCCAACCCAAGACCCCGGCAAGTCTCCACAAGAGGAGGAGACATCCCTTACTTTCATTCTAGTTGAGAATCACTGATTTAGACCAAGTCCCTACAAAACAATAAATTAAAGCACAATGAGGCTATGACTCCCCAAATGTGATGAAACCAGTTATAGTGACAGAGCCGAGAAGTGAATTCAGGGTCATTGACCCCAAGTCATTTCATTTTTCCTATAAATTGCATTGTTAGTTTGTCCAGATGAAAGAATACTTAGTAGTATAGAATTTCGAGATGAGATAGTCCTCAAAATCTATTTAAATGCTCTTTTATAGCCACGTTTCTTTGGTGATAGGAATGTTCTGAATCTTGATTGAAGAAATGTCACTATCTTGCTTGTGATATTGTACTATAGTTCAAAAGGATGTTACCACTGGGGGACACTGGGTAAACGGTATCTGGGATCTCTCTGTATTATTTCTTACAACCATATGTGGAACTACAATGATCTCAAAGTCAAAAATTAACTTTAGAAAAAAATGCATTTAATTGTCAGCTGGATTTGCCTAGAACTAGGGTATGTTTATGTTTTTTCTGCCAAGGTTAATAGAGTCAAAACTATCAAAAAACTTTACCACCTACCTAATTATCTCTCTGCTCTCACAGCTAGTTTAGTAGATATCTCACAATACAGTGTTCAAATTGATATACTGTCAAGAGAAAAATCAGTATTAAGTATTGACTAAAGACGGCTGTATGAATTTGAGTATTAGTTAGGTTCTCCCCCTGCACATTTGAAGAAATGGTTAATTATCAAAAAATGGTGTTTTAGGATGACTTCCCCAAGTAATACCTCTCATTGCTTTCTTAATAATAGAAAAATATATGAAGAAGGAAAGCAGAAAAGTATGCACAGAAGATGAGGACACCTCAGGTCCTCAAAATGTAAGTCTTTTATCAATATAAAAAGTAAACCCACTTTCTTTCCTACTACTCTTTTTTTTTTTTTTTTGTGGTACGCGGGCCTCTCACCGTTGTGGCCTCTCCTGCTGTGGAGCACAGGCTCGGGACGCGCAGGCTCAGCGGCCATGGCTCACGGGCCCAGCTGCTCCGCGGCATGTGGGATCTTCCCAGACCGGGGCACGAACCCGTGTCCCCTGCATCGGCAGGCGGACTCTCAACCACTGCGCCGCCAGGGAAGCCCTCCTACTACTCTTTTTAAAAGTGGAATACCTCTTCAGAAAGCAAAAAGAGAATCATCCTATTTTGATGAGTCAGAGCAGCAGCAAAAATTGTGGTGATGAAAACGTTTTTTTCCTATGTATTTATCTCTTAAATAAAATAACTCCTTAAATGTGGGCAACATTTAAGGAGGTCTGAGTATAGGCATGATAACAATTTAAAAAATGGTTATGTGTCTTCTGGTTTGTTCCCTTGTCCCTCTGAGCTAGGGATTCTAGAATTCATTTTTATTCATGAAGCAAATTAGAAGAGCCTGAGGTTTTATCACAGGAATTTAGACCAGGTTCCCGGCTACAGGGCATGATGAATCAGCAAGAAACACTAGCAAGTTTCAAACTGAAATAAAACATAACAGCCTTTCGTCAGCATAAAGGTACGGAGGAAACAGAAGACAGCAGTGTCAGAGGCAGCTTTTCCTTCTAACCCTACAAAGTGGGGAGGGTTGGAAGACTCCCCTGTGTAGGAAGGAGGGCAAACATTCAAAAGAATCAGAATGAGGGAACCCTTCTCCTGGGAACATTGCAGGCTCCAATAAAACAGGGGGATGGCAGAGTGTCGAGTCTGAGTATCTATTATGAGTGAACAAATGGGACCCTATTTTTGTCTTCGTGAAAGCAGTTACTCCTAAAAGTGCGCTCGGCTCGTTTGGTGGCTCCTCCCTTGCCATCACTTTTGTTCCAGAGACTGCGGAGTTGAGGCCAATTTGCATTTAGAGTCAGTTTCCAAAGACTTGACACCATCTTTCTGCAGATGCTTTTCTTAAACTGTGCTGTTCTGAGCTGAGCTGCCCTGACAGCCCAATAGCCTGTGTTTCCTCGCTTTATGGCAATTTACATCAACATACGCCTGAATACTGTCAACTGACATAACACAGTAAAACAGAGAGTAAATAAACATGGCAATAGACTCTGTTGGCTTCTGGTCATACATGCAGAAATGGTGAGGTTCTCAAATGTGTCTGCCCTTCACAACAGTATGTTTCTTGATGGAGCTGATCCAAAAATTTAAAGCTAATTTTATAAAGTCAGAATTCTTGTTCTACATAAACAATAGCTAAAGGGTTTAATCAATTAAATTGCCTGCTCGAACTGAATAATAAATTATTATTATAAAAATAAAAGGCTAAGTATTAATTATGCTAAAAGTATAGTTCACTTTGTCATTTTTTTTTTTTTTGGTTCCGAAACTTACCTATGAATTTCCTTAGATATTTGTCAAAGTATGTGCTCTATAAATCAGTTTAGAGAAGGTACATATTTTTTATTCTAAACTAAGTTATGACAAAGCACAGTTGCTTCCAGGAGAGCAATAACTTTTCCTATATAAATTTTATGTCAATTACAGATTTACAACAGTTTTCATTTCCATAAGCCTTCCCATAACTACTTATTATTCTATTATTTTTTATATGGGAAAATAAAAACCAGTATACACTTGGGAGACAGCACCAGCTGCCTTCTCCATGACAACATTAGAGATATTCCAGGTGGCAGAATAATCTTCCATATAGCTCTAGAGCATTTGAGATTTGACTTCTAGAAGGAAACCAATATATTGTGAAAAGGAAAATGGAGCATCAGACACAGGTATTACACAACTAATGGTATGTTACAAAATTATTTTACTCATGACTAAGTTTTAATAAACTGACCAATAATATTGTGAAAAGGAAAAGGGAGCATCAGACGCAGGTATTATACAACTAATGGTATGTTACAAAATTATTTTACTCATGACTAAGTTTTAATAAACTGACTACATCTTTTAAGCATCATAAAATCTTTTTAGTCATGTCATATTGAAAACCACAAGTCTCACGAAACTATACGTTGAAACCCCAAATTCTAATATAGTGACTACAACTTTTACTTTGCTGAAACTTAAGAAAAAAACACCTTATTCTAAGAGGAACTGAAATAAAACTAATAGCCAATGACTATAATTTTTAACACGATCAAGGAAGAACAGGTATGATTGCTCCCATTATATTACTAGAAATATGGACGCAAGAAGAAATTTACAAGACTCCTATATTGGGATTCTCCTTTTGGTTTATTCATTTGTGTTTAGTTTAATATTTCCAAAAGAACCCAACTCTAAAAGTAAATAGGTGTTTGGGGAACAAAATAAACATCATTGGCAAATGTCTTGAGAAACATTGGACTTAAAAAGTCAGTAGGTTATTTTAATTCAGGAATTCTCATTCTTGTATACGATCAAGTGCTTTGTGAATCTCCAGGAAAGGGAAATTAATTGCCACATTTTGCCCATGGAATGATCCTCCCCTCACTATTTTTCTGTAGCACACTTATTAAGGTGTGTTCCAGGGAATTCACTGTCTGAAATTCTTCAGTCACAAAATTGCTACTTAGTGAGGATATTCTGCGTTTGGTTGTGATTTTAATTTGGGTCCTCAAAGTAGTGTTCTGCATTAAATACTGACTACTTGCCTAACTTCAGGACTCAAGGTTTGCTATAGAACATGAGAAGAATTGGAATCAAAGCAACACTGGATTTGGGAAACAGAACAGCTGAGTCCAATGTCAGTTCTGCCTCTAACAAGCTCTGCGGCTCTGAGGAGGTCATTTAATTCCTGCAGACAGCAGTTTTCTGGTCTAATCGCAGGAAGTTCAGCTAAAAATCTCTGTGGCTCTTCCCTTCTGATTCTTGTAATAGCAAAGAGCATGTGGATGTTCCCAAGGAAGTATTTCTTTATCCAGCCAATGCCTGGCAGTTAATTAATCAGTGGGTATAGACTGATAGCATTTCCACTGTATCCAAAGCTGGTTTCTCTGCCAGTAATAAAAATGTCAGAAACAGGATGTTAACAAGCAATACATGATAATTCAGTTCCAGAGTAAGTAATTTCTTACTCTGTAAGTTGTATCGTAAGTAAGGTTGTATTTTTAATAACAAAACAATTCTTGACTGGTGCAAAACTTATGTTTCTTACCTATTCTCAGACCAAGACTACTTTACAAATATGATCCTAAATAATATGGATCACACTTCCTTACAATTTTTTTTTTCTGCAAGTGTAATGGTCAATATATCACAGAAGTGTTGTAAAAGAAAGTGGCATTTTTTTCACCTTACAAATTAATTCTTTTCTCAAGTACACTAGAATATGTTCACGTCTATGACCTTGGACTGGAAGGACAATAATATCATATATAATTTCAGAATCACATATGAAAATATCATATACAGTAAGGAAGAATAACCACACAGAGTGCCATACTACTAGTCACTTATACACTAAGAGAATAATAGGTGAAAAGTAAAAAAAAAAAAAAAAAAGAAAAGAAAAAAGTCAGTTAATTGCTACAAGTATGCCTGACTTCCACTCTCATTGGACTCACTGGGGTCAGGGTACCTGTGTATGATTACACATATAAATTAAACAGGCAAAGGCTATAATGAAGGCAAAAGATTCAAGATATCCAACAAATTAATGGATGTGATCTGTTCACATGAGTTGAAGTTCAACTGGAAACCAACAAATGTTACTCTTAGGAAAGATTTTTTAAGAAGTGGAGACAAGTAAAATGATGGCCCAGATACTAATGAGAGAGAAACCTATTGGCTGCTAGAGTGGGCTTAAATCAGGTGTTGCTGCTATTACTGAAAATAATAGCATCATGGCTTCTATTAATCTCCAGACATGGTAACTAGGGCATGAGCCATCCAAGCATGGAAGAAACACATCTTTTGGTTACATTGACATGATAGGGAAGTATGATTGCCCTATTTTTAAACTTTTTAAAAAAACGTATTTCTTTGAATTGGCAGGAACACCAGCAGGACACTCAAAACCATGGCCATGCCTACAACTGACCTTTTCAGAACAGCCATCTGACCGTGGCTCCCCCTACTCCGAATTTCTCTCAACTATGTCACCGCCTCAAGTCAAACAGTGGGAAATGGGACAGAGCAGGACTCAAGATATTTTGGCACCTTATCAAACGCTTCCAGTCACTGACTGGGACGTAATGAATTCAGTACACATGAACGGACTGTATCCCATTTTAGTTCTTTATTTAGTAAGATTGGGGGGAAAAAAAATAGAGGTGCCTGGAAATAAATTATTTAAAAGACAAAAATAAGTTCTTCTGATGTCAATGCACTGGATGGTTTTTCCATCAAAAGAGATAGTGGAGAATGAATAACTACTTGCAAGCATATGAAGTTATTAGGAAATGAAAAGAACAGTCAACTGTCCATCTGAATGGGAGATAACTGAAACATACAGTGCTTCTACCTGGTAGAATAAAGTACAGTACTCAAGTTTTAGGGTAAACACTTCCTTTCGGGGAAAATATATTTAAATTTATACTCTCCGAGTACATAATACTTACACAGCCTGTCTAGTTCATCTTAATAGGCTAAATGCTCCAAACTCCTCTGCTACACATAGCATCGCAGAGTCTCCAATACTTACGAACTAAGTTCCGATTCTTCAACTCAGCATTGCAAGTCCTTTACAGGAAGGACTACGAATCCAATTTTATCTTCCTCCCTATCCGCACATGGGTTCTTTTCTTGAAATTATGTATATTCCTGCTATATGAAGATTGCAGATTTTTCTATCTTTGACCCTTGGAATGCTTTTTCCACTCCACCAATTTTTCCTGTTTAAAATCTGACTGTTCACTTGAGGTCCCCCTTGATTTGTTTTACCAGATACATCACTGTGTGTGTAGCATTCATTTTCTCTGACTCTTTATCTGTCCACACTGAACTGGGAAATTCTGAACTACTGAACTATGTTGAACACTGAACTACAAAGAATTACAAAGTTCTGTGTACTGTCTCTCTTAAGACATATGAAGTCCCTCTCAAGCCATTAAGTCTACATTTTATTATATTTCTTTGAATTTTTCTCTAACAGTGGTTAAGTAGAGGGGCTTTGGAAGAAGACTAGTTGGGATCTACTTACTACTTACCAGCCTGGGTCAATCTATTTCCTCATTTAAAAGAGTAACAGGTTAGTAATAGAACCTCACTCAAAGGATGATTAAAAGGATTCAATCAGATGACAAATGTCAAACCCTTAGAATTGGCTTGATACACAAATAAATAAGTATTCAAGATTTATTATATGACACTGGAAGAACTATCCTGAAATATTTTAAAAGTCAAAAGTTCCATCGTTATACAAGGATTAGGTTCAGGTAATCCTTGCCGCTCTTACAATTTGACTATTTTACACTCACTGTGCATTTTTGTGTGTGAAACTGTAAATTTACTACACATATATTAAATGCATGTAGATAGGACTTAAGGGAGCTTACAGTACATTTAGTTTTGAAGAAGAAGAGCAAAACTAAAAATGCATACACATTATGGAAGTATATGATAGAATGTAGCTTTAAATAGTGAGATGCAAATTGTGGCTTTTAGAAGTTTACTTTGGGGGGTATAAGTCTACTATGTGACTTTCGTACGTTCAACTTTTAGACCCATTTTTATATGAATATAGAGAATTGTCTATTTATATTTACTAGTCTAACAGCAGGGGCTAAACAGGATGCTAGCTTGGGTTTCTTCCAGGCTTATTATATAATTTGACTAAGTAAAACAGACTACACTCATCAATAGCTCACAAGTTCCTGTATTATTGACGTTCACGTGAAGACAGATTACTTGCCTAATCTGCAAATGAGTAAGACATAGATACCTAAGTTAAAGTGCTGAAAATCAGATATTTAAGGTACAGTGTTGAAAAATCTAAATATTTATCAATGTTGCTTGACGCACATGAATGGGCTTCTTAGTAGAATAAAAATAGCATCATTTCCCAAGATTCCAAATCACCTTATTACCTCCAAAAAGGAGCTACATTATTATTTCTTTTTTTTGCAGTACGCGGGCCTCTCACTGTTGTGGCCTCTCCCGTTGTGGAGCACAGGCTCCGGATGTGCAGGCTCAGCGGCCATGGCTCATGGGCCCAGTCGCTCCGCGGCATGTGGGATCCTCCCGGACCGGGGCACGAACCCGTGTCCCTGCATCGGCAGGTGGACTCTCAACCACTGCGCCACCAGGGAAGCCCGAGTTATATTAATTTTGATTATGTTAAAAGGAAACACTTCGCAGTGATCTTGTCACTGACAACACATTTCACCTATAATCATTTTCTTTTGAAATGCAACATATAACAAATGAGCATACTAACAAATTGAATTTTATTTGAACACAGTTTCCATTAACACATTCCTGAAATGCAGTGCCTTGCACATATTAAGTCCTCACTATATAGGTCCTCAAAGAATGTATTTACTCTGTGTACACGTTTATATGTTCTATCTCATTTTGCACTGAGGATCTGAAACATTAAACATTTAATTCCTGGCAAATATTTTGTGATGTCTTTAAAGCTCCTATCATATCTGCATAATGAACCTTAATGAATGGGTCACTGTTTGTTTTCATGTCATAGAAACTGAAGTCCTATGCGTGTTTATTTTCAGAGAGTTTCCTGTGCATGTTGTAAATTTGTCTGAACCGCCACATTTCTATGGTGACATTATACCAAGAGCTAATTATTATGAAAGTTTGTATACAAATGTTTTCCGAGCCGCCAGGAAAGTCTTTTTTTGTTTGGTTTCATTATTAGTTCATCACTGTGTAAAAGAAAAGGTGTTAGTATAAATATATTCTTCATGCAGGTCTATGTTGTCTTAATGTACTTTATAATATTGACATACTTTGTTATCTTCAGTTCCCAGTTAATAAGTAAAAAGATGTGATGCGATATATAGGAGAAGGATGAGGATGCAGTGAGTTAGGGTTAATAAAAGGTCTGTTAAGGTACAGCTCGTTCATTGTGTCTAAAAAAAGAATCTATTAGAACAGTATGGAGGCTCATTAAAAAACTAAAAGTAGGGCAACCATATGATCCAGCAATCCCAATCCTGGGCATATATCCAGAAAAGATGAAAACTCTACTTTGAAAAGATACATGCACCCCAGTGTTCATAGCAGCACTCTTTATAAGAGCCAAGACATGGAAGCAACCCAAGTGCCCATCAACAGATGATTAGTTTAAGAAGATGTGATATATATATATATATATATATATATATATAATGGAATATTACTCAGCCATAAGAAAGAATGAAATATCACCATTTGCAGCAATATGGATGGAACTAGAAATAATCATACTAAGTGAAGTAAGTCAGACACAGAAAGACAAATATTATGGGATATCCCTTACATGTGGAATCTAAAAAATAATACAAATGAATCTACATCTACAAAACAGAAACAGACTCACAGACATAGGAAACAAACTTACAGTTAACAAAGGAGAAAGGGAGGGGGGAGGGATAAATTAGGCATATGAGATTAACAGATACAAACTACTATACATAAAATGGATAAGCACAAGGATTTACTACATAGCATGGGGAACTATATTCAATATCTTCTAATAATCTACAATGGGAAATAATATGAAAAAGTATATATATATATAACTGAATCACTTTGCTATACACCTGAAACTAACACAATATTATAAATCAACTATATTTCAATTAAAAAAAGGTTTATTGGTACCATACTGTCTTGATTACTGTAGCTCTGTAGTATAGTCTGAAGTCAGGGAGCCTGATTCCTCCAGCTCCACACAAAAACAGAAATACAGATCAATGGAACAGGATAGAAAGCCCAGAGATAAACCCACACACGTATGGTCACCTTATCTTTGATAAAGGAGGCAGGAATATACAGCGGAGAAAACACAGCCTCTTCAATAAGTGGTGCTGGGAAAACTGAACAGGTACATGTAAAAGTATGAGATTAGAACACTCCCTAACACCATACACAAAAATAAGCTCAAAATGGATTAAAGACCTAAATGTAAGGCCAGAAACTATCAAACTCTTAGAGGAAAACATAGAACACTCTATGACATAAATCACAGCCAGATCCTTTTTGACCCACCTCCTAGAGAAATGGAAATAAAAACAAAAATAAACAAATGGGACCTAATGAAACTTAAAAGCTTTTGCACAGCAAAGGAAACTATAAACAAGACCAAAAGACAACCCTCAGAATGGGAGAAAATATTTGCAAATGAAGCAACTGACAAAGGATTAATCTCCAAAATTTATAAGCGGCTCATGCAGCTCAATTACAAAAAAACAAACAACCCAATCCAAAAATGGGCAGAAGACCTAAATAGACATTTCTCCCAAGAAGATATACAGATTGCCAACAAACACATGAAAGGATGCTCAACATCATTAATCATTAGAGAAATGCAAATCAAAACTACAATGAGATATCATCTCACACCAGTCAGAATGGCCACCATCAAAAAATCTAGAAACAATAAATGCTGGAGAGGGTGTGGAGAAAAGGGAACACTCTTGCACTGCTGGTGGGAATGTGAATTGGTACAGCCACTATGGAGAACAGCACGGAGGTTCCTTAAAAAACTACAAATAGAACTACCATATGACCCAGCAATCCCACTACTGGGCATATACTCTGAGAAAACCATAATTCAAAAAGAGTCATGTACCAAAATGTTCATTGCAGCTCTATTTACAATAGCCAGGGGATGGAAACAACCTAAGTGCCCATCATCAGATGAATGGATAAAGAAGATGTGGCACATATATACAATGGAATATTACTCAGCCATAAAAAGAAACGAAATTGAGTTATTTGTAATGAGGTGGATGGACCTAGAGTCTGTCATACTGAGTGAAGTAAGTCAGAAAGAGAAAGACAAATACCGTATGCTAACACATATATATGGTATCTAAGCAAAAAAAATGTTATGAAGAACCTATGGGTAAGACGGTAATAAAGACACAGACCTACTAGAGAATGGACTTGAGGATATGGGGAGGGGGAAGGGTAAGCTGTGACAAAGTGAGAGAGTGGCATGGACATATATACACTACCAAACGTAAGGTAGATAGCTAGTGGGAAGCAGCCGCTTAGCACAGGGAGATCAGCTGGGCGCTTTGTGACCACCTGGATGGGTGGCATAGGGAAGGCGGGAGGGAGGGAGACACAAGAGGGAGGAGATATGGGAACATATGTATAACTGATTCACTTTGTTATAAAGCAGAAACTAACACACCATTGTAAAGCAATTATACTCCAATAAAGATGTAAAAAAAAAAATGTTTATTGGTAACACAAGAGAACAGGTAAAGAATCATTTATTTGCCTGACTGTAGCATGCGTTTTGATTTCTCTGTTTAAACATACCAGCACTGATTATATTTTATTTAGTCACTTCTTTTCTACAGTAATTATCTATAAAATCTATTCTGCAGATTACCGGAAAACCTTAATCAGTATCCATGACCAGGTTAACATGATTTCATCTGTACTGCTGATTCCTACTATCCTGCCTGAAAGGAGAGGGGGGTCTTCCAAGTAGTGATGGTGGCCAGAGCTACTTAACACAGAGTAATGAGAAGAGAATGGGCTTCGCAATCAGACAGATCTGATTTTCCATCTTTGGCTTCATCATTTATTAACACTGTGTTCTTATGCTTGTTACATAACATCCTGGATCTTTGAGTTCCTCCTCAGTAAAATAAGGATAATAAAAACCATGTATTTTATTGTATTCTTTTGAAGAGTAGAAAATATATCGGTAACTCATTCATTCATTAAATGCACTAGATACTTGGGGTACAAAGATAAATAAAAGGCGGCTTCTATTGCCCTCAAGAAGCTCACAGTCTAGAAGAGGGAGACAAATAAATAGTGGAGTTCACCAGCATTATAATAAACTTTGGTAGAGGACACGCTGGGTGTAAAAAGGAAGGAAAGGTAAATTCTGCCTTTCTGAGGGAAGGATATTAAGAAATGTTTTAGAGAAAGTCATCTTTGGCTAAATCTCAAAAAGATTCCGTCCTGTGATTACTAAGTGGTGTCCTTTGTTGTTGTCATGTTAATATCATCATGGGACTCTATACTACCTGTCTCCTTCAGTAAGCAAAATCCTTTATCTTAGTTGTCAGTGGCTAAATCCACAAGTTCATAGAAATCATGTCCTAGTAGGGGCAAATCAGATGATGGCTCGCAAACTGGATTCACTGGAGTTACTTTGTGCAGTGAGCTTGGTGGGGTCACCCACTCCTACCTCTTGCCCGGGACTTGCCTGGTTTTATTGCTGAAAGTCTAGCAACCCCTGTGCTCCTTCAGTCCTGGTTTTAAAACTGAAAGTCCCCTGGGCTGGGAACTCCCACAGGCCTCGGCAAACAGGGGCAACTGGTCACCCTAGGTCTACATTAATAGTTAATATGGCTTAAGTAGTGGATTTACCAATGTGAAACTGGAGAGCATTTCTAGTCAAACCACCACCAGACCCATAAATAATAACTTTTACTAAGGACATGGCAATTATGTTAGACACTATACCCAATTCAATTCATTATCTTAATTCATAGTTAAATGTAATAGAAGGTAAAACTGAAAGATTACCAAAAAGGTAAAATGTCATAGGTTAATTTACAAAATGACATCCTCAATGTCTAAAATAATATGACATTTTGACGATTTTGAAAGCCATCAAATTTTCTTTATGTCTAAGAGATTAGAAAGGAGCAAGGTAATAACTTTAGGTGAGGATGTTTAGCTCACAGGAGTAAACATACTCAGAAATTCATTAGCAAAAATTCCTTTCATTCTGATCAAAATGAGCATGTGCTCACTCAAGAACATCTGAACTTACTATTTTGCTCTAAAGGAAGTGAGTATGTGAGACCGGAGAAATAGATTAGGCCTGGAACTTAGTCCTTATTCTCTATATATTGAATTAAAAACCTTTTGACTGGGCTTCCCTGGTGGCGCAGTGGTGGGGAGTCCGCCTGCCGATGCAGGGGACGCGGGTTCGTGCCCCGATCGTGCCGCGGAGCGGCTGGGCCCGTGAGCCGTGGCCGCTGGGCCTGCGCGCCCGGAGCCTGTGCTCCGCAGCAGGAGAGGCCGCAACGGTGAGAGGCCCGCGTACCACAAAAAAACAACAACAACAAAAAAAGCGTTTTGACTGACCTGACTAGTCCACTTAAAAAAATAAATATCGGATCATTTTGGTAACAAGTGCCCCTATAGTCAAATTAATCAAATAGTCGTGTGGTATTTTGTAATGTAGAGTAAATTTGTATTATGCTACAGTGGCAGGAAGGGGAGAGGAATCCATTTAATTTGTCAGTGTATTAGGGTAAAATTAAAGCAACAGTGTTTTTGAGAGAGCTAAATGTTTAATTCTTTTGAGAAGGAAAACGAAAGTTATCATGCTACGATGATTACTGGGTTACAGAGTAAATAAAAGGAAAATGGCCACAATTTTGAAAAGTTACATTTCATTTATAACATTAGAACTATCTAATGTTATTATCTAGAAAATAAATATATACTATGTATTGTTAAGAATTTACTAAACTATTCATCAATACATTTAAATTGCTGGCATTTACAGCTCTGGAATTCTGAAAACTATGATGGCTACAAGACATTTCATCTTTTATGTGTAAAAATAAGCATGAAAATATAAATCACTCATCATTTGTCTAGAACTGATAGCTTATTATCAATGGAGTATAAATATTTACTTTTCCTTCTCTATACCACGAAAAAATATTTTTCAATTTTCATCCTACTCAAGCAGTTGTCAGTATTTAATAGCCAACTTGTACCCAGCTCAATTCACCAATGAATTGAAACTTTTTAGTCTTGAGAAATTAAAATTAATGACATATCTCTTGCAATATAGAGACTGAAAAGATATACAGCATGGATAACTTTGCACTAGTCTATTTGCTGCACATGTGATAATCTCTTGCAAGTAAAGTAATGAAAAGGGTTATCTACTTCTTGTCCCCACTGGTGAAGTGATATTAATTAATTTCACCAAAGCCCGCTATCTAATTTAACCTCCTTTATTCTTATGTTAATTGCTTTGAAGAAGGTGAAGCAACTGATTGAGACAGGAGGTTATTTCAAAAGCCTAGTATATAATGAGAGCACTTCTCAGCACTCATTAAAGCTGACCACCATAGAATGCTAGAAATGAGAACTTTAAAGAACCTTTAATTGTACTCAGTAAGAAAGTCTACACTAGACATTTCAAACAAGACCAATAAAAAAAAAGTCTACCAAATGGGGGCCGTAGGACCAATAGCCAAAATCCCCAATGCTGACAGTGATCTTAGACCACAGGTGACATTTACATTATTCTTTGTCTATATCTCACTCCCTATCTCCACCCATCATCCTCCACCCAAGCAACCCCTTTAAGCAGTTCCCTTTAGATAATATTAGGTGGTCATTTAAACACCAGAATGAGACAGATGGGCTTGGCTCTACTGCAGTACTGACCTTCACAGCATCACTCATCTATTATGGCCATTAAAATAATGATCACTGCTATTATTCTTATCAACATGATTAATTACTATTATTGTCATGCTTTCAGTTATATAACCCAAATAAGTTAGTGAAGAGTTAGCAAAGTATGCAAGTATTTCTGATCCTCTTGATTTGTAGTCAATTAAATAGAGAATGACTAGAAATTTCTTTTTAGTAAGTTCAATGAAGTCCAAATGAACGTAATAAAGTAACCCTTGAGTATTTTACAAACAAAAGAGATTATGTTTATCAAATAATTAACAAACTACCATATTTTAGTCTATACCTGCCCTCATGTAAAGCTTCATTGTAATTGCCTTTATTGTAACATGTTTCCTACTCTCCCCAATAACCCCACATACCCACACCAAGTAGGTAAATCCCTCTCTCTGGTCTCTCCTCTGAAGCACTTAAAATAGTTGTGGAATATAGCTGTTGCTCAATAAAAGATGGACTAAATGTGTTACAGCTAAGCAGAAATGGTAAAATTCAGATAGCCTGAATTGGATTTAAGTATTTTACTTTAGATGTCTCTGAATACAACCATGATGTTTTTGTCTGTAAACTACAGGTAAGCCACCTTCATTCACATCTGGGCAATAAGTATTTCCTAAACAAAAAGGGAAGCCTATGAAAGATCGGATTGACCGAGGGTTGAACAAGGTCTGAGAACATCCACAAAAGTTGTTCTTAATTAATGTGTAAGTTTTTTTTGATTAAAACAAAGGAATTCTTGTGCAAATAACTAGATACATACTAGGGAGGAAGTGTTCCTTGTTGGTACAAAACAAAACGAAACACTATGAATTCAAAATTCTCAAGACAAATATACAGCTTAGTTTGGTGGGTGACAGAGGAACATGAGAGAGTAAATTTCAACCAGAACACAGGTGGATGTGGTCCTGCTCTTCTTACTGCCAGTAATAGGGATAACACGCGCTGTTGTATAGTCTTTAAGTCAGTACTACGAAAGCCATTCTCTCTTCATTGCATTTTTTGTGAACTAGTGCAAAGCATGGAATGCACCCCAAGGGGAAACTGTCATTCTTACATTTTTGCAGTGACATCTAACACAAAATCCGACTGCTCTGTACGTTTGGCCCACAGATGTGACTGAGAAGTACCTTAGTGTAGCAGATACCGCACTAGATTGGGAAGCAGACTTGGGCTCAATTGAAACATGTCACAATGCTCTTGGTGGGATGAAAGGCATCCACCACTCAACATTTCTGAGCCTTAGTTTCATTACCTTTAAAATGCTCCAGGGAGAGGGACGGTTTATACTAAATGATACCATTTGTGATTTCCGTAATTCTAAGAAATAGAAGTAAAATTATTACCACTTTAAAAATGATATCTGTTATGAATACAAAAGGCATACATCCAGTATTATATTAGGGAATTTCTACTTTGCCTGGGTCCATTGGGTATTTAATGCTTTACTTTTGTATCAGTCACTCTAGAAAGATCATCAGAAAACTTATCCAAGCAGTTTTCTGGGGTCGGGATGAAATTATCCCAAACTTTTCTCAGTTGCCACGTGCCAAGTGCCTGGAGAAGTATTTATTCAAGCAATACATTCATAATCATTGCCGTCACTCTTTGCCAATTAATTTCCTCACAACACTTTTAAAATGGGGCAAAAATTGAAAGGAAATCCATGTTCATAGTGAGGAGAGATTCTGGTGAAATTTTTCATGAATTGCTAAATCTTAATCTTGCTAAATCTTTTTAGGATTTTAGTTTCTACACATCTTGGATTTGGGATGATTTCAGGTTTGTTTCATAAAATAAAAGTTGACAGCACTGATAACCCCTTAGATGTCAAAACAGTAGTTAAAAAATAAAACTGAAGTGCATTGCTAAGACAGAAACACATACAAAATTTTATTTAGTTCTAAGATGCTTGTGCAGGGTTAGAAATAGAGGGAAATGTTATATGCTTCCACAGAAATACCTTTTGTTCTGTGTATTAGCACAAAGTTGGAGTCACCCATGACTAAAATATATTAAAAGCAATGAAGATTGCTTTCTTCAATTTTTAGGATGATACAGTCAATTTCAGCCTCCTAAAAGGCATGTTACCACATTTTTCTATCCACACGTGGAACCTTACATGTATAAGAGAGAAGTTTCATTGGTGCCCTTGTGGCAGCAAAGAGCATTCAGCTGAAGCGTCATGGTGGTACAACGTCAAATAACCTCAACTCTGAAACAACACTTTCAGTTCACTGCCCAAGTCATGGGTCCTTAAATATCGATGTGGAGGGATGTGAAGGATTATCAGAGAGCAAGACAGTCACCAATGAGCAGTGAGAGGCCCACGTATCAAAAAAAAAAAAGATTACAACTTGCTCTTTATTCTTCCAACCCATCAAAGGAAATGCTGGAAGTATAAACAGTGGAAGACAGTGATTTGTAAAACATAACCTTTTTTTTTTTTTTTTTGCGGTACGCGGGCCTCTCACTGCCGTGGCCTCTCCCGTTGCGGAGCACAGGCTCCGGACGCGCAGGTTCAGCGGCCATGGCTCACGGGCCCAGCCGCTCCGCAGCATGTGGGATTTTCCCGGACCGGGGCACGAACCCGCATCCCCTGCATCGGCAGGCAGACTCTCAACCACTGCGCCACCAGGGGAGCCCAAACATAACCATTTTTAAATTACTTGTTATGCGCTATCATGCATTGCACAAATATTGCTTAATCTACTCGACAACAGAAGAACTAGAAGGCTTCAGACTATCAGATTCTATTATTACTGAACTCAGAGGTGTCTTACCTGATAAACTGATAGATAAACCCTATCATCTATGCCTTCTTATAATCGTGCCACATCTATTATTCTAAGAATCAATTTAAATGAAAACTTTATGAAACTTTCAAAGAGATTTTACTTTACATAGTATGATACATGATCAGATCACACTGACAAGACAGGCGGTTATCTGCTCAGTTGCTGAGATCATCTGGCTGCTTTAAAATAATTTGCTTTGTAGTGTCTGTCTGACACTAAGCCCTTTAAAAGATATTTTTGGTTTTGCTGTTTGCTTGAATTGTGCGTGTAAATACTATGGCCAAAATGGGTGCTTGTTCTGAAACACAATTCAATTTTCTTTATTTATTTTTATAAATTTATCTGTTTTATTTATTTATTTTTGGCTGTGTTGGGTCTTCGTTGCTGCGTGCGGGCTTTCTCTAGTTGCGGCGAGCGGGGGCTACTCTTCGTTGCGGTGCGCGGGCTTCTCATTGCAGTGGCTTCTCTTGCTGCGCGTGCTCTAGACGCACGGGGTTCAGTAGTTGTGGCACGTGGGCTCAATAGTTGTGGCACACGGGCTCAGTAGTTGTGGCACACGGGCTTAGTTGCTCCACGGCATGTGAGATCTTCCTGGACCAGGGCTCGAACCCGTGTCCCCTGCATTGGCAGGCGGATTCTTAACCACTGCACCACCAGTGAAGCCCTCACAATTCAATTTTAACTTTTCAGTTCCGTGAAAATAATTTGCACATTCTCGTTTCATAAAGCAAATAATTACTTTATCACGTGCGGCTAGTTAAAAAAGGAAAAAGGAGTTTTTGCATCCACACCCTAAGAAGAAGGGGAGGGATGGGTTAGGGTTAGTACTTGGATAACTTGCCATCCCATTTCATTAAGTTCTCTGGGCTTATTACTTCAAAGAACATAATAATCATAACTGTAGTTATTATGGTTATTATGTTAATGAGGGTAGCAGAAGAATGGTGTTATAGGTCAATACTGCAAGATTTGTTTTGATCTTCGGATGCAACATACTGTATAAGGGAAACAAACTTTTTATTTTTAATTTAAAAAAAGATACTACGCCATCCACCATGTACCCAGGTAAATTAATCTCCACTTGACAAATGGATGGTAGACATTGAATTTATTGACAGTGTTGCCGTTATAAACAGTAACATTGAATGTAGACTAATTTGTCTAATCTAGGATTTGGGGGTTCCAGGGTCTCTGATATTTTTCACGTGGGATAGTCTCGTGATGAAGGCATTACAGAAAAGACAGAAAAGTGATGAGATCAATATGAAGAAAAAGAGAGGTGAGAAGCAGTGAATAAAAAATGCTTGACAATAAAAAAAAAAAGGTGGATGAAAATCACACATTGGAATAGGGGTCAGAAAAAATGGTTCTAGTTTCAAGGCAATCAGAGGAGAAGTTAATGCAGAAAGAAAGTGACAAGCTACCTCTATCAATTTGGTGCCAAAAGGAAGTTTGGAAAAGTAACGTGGAAACTGATACCTTTTCTTTCCACTTCAAGTGTATATGATGACTTTCTAATCACATAAGTATGTTTATGTCAATTAGTTTTCTTTTTATTGAATTAACTAACCAAACTGTTGTTTATATAAAAGTACTTTATTCATAGAAAGATTTCAGGGAGTCCATCTTCTAAAACACTCACTCTTTAGGAATCCATGAAATATTGACACTATTAGTTTCTACTTTTAGGATTTTCTTTGCATTTGATCAAAACAAGATATCAAGAAATAGGTAGTGTGTGTGTATATGTGTATACATGTGTGCATATATCTGTGTGTGTGTGTGTGTGTACATATGCTGCTTAACATTTATTAAGCATTTTAAGATGAAAATCATCTTGTTGATTATGAAGATGACTATAATTCATATATTCTGTCTGAGCTTTAATTAATTAAGGCAAGGTTTTCCCTATAGTGTAGACCACAAATTATCTCCAGGAAACTCCTAACCCGCCTCTCTCATTTGTCATAAAGGCTCTCTGATGCAAGATACCTGGAACAAAGAGCCTCTAATCAAATCAGCCTTTGCATTTCCGGATGAGGCCCAACAAACACGTCAATCGTGCTAAAAAGCAGAAGGAATCCTGAAACGGAATTCATCATAACACTATGAAGATGAACAAAGGAAGAGGTAAAGGAAACTAAAATCACCCCTGGCCTTTGTCACTGAGCTCTCTCCCAACATCCACTAGTCAAAAGAGTTAAACTAGAAATATTCAAGGATGATTTTCTTTTTAATCTGCTTAAGAATAAAGCAGCAGAAAAACAAACCCATGAACAGCATTCAGGAGAGAAGGAGTAACAATTAAATCACAAAAGTGGGGCTTCCCTGGTGGCGCAGTGGTTGAGAGTCCGCCTGCCGATGCAGGGGACGCGGGTTCGTGCCCCGGTCCGGGAAGATCCCACATGCCACGGAGCGGCTGGGCCCGTGGGCCGTGGCCGCTGAGCCTGCGCGTCCGGAGCCTGTGCTCCTCAACGGGAGAGGCCACAGCCGTGAGAGGCCCGCGTACGGCAAAAAAAAAAAAAAAAAAAAAAAAAAAATCACAAAAGTGTCCTAAGTTATTCTCATCACTAGTTTCTGTCCATAGCTCTCCGGGTTCTCAGGGGTAATAGAAGGAGGGCCGGGGCTGCCCTCTTCTCACTGGGAAATGGATGATTTTAAGCAAAACACAGAACCCCTGGGGGGATGGTGGCTCCACTCTACAGGGTAGAACAGCTTCATTCAGGCCTCACGCCCTCAGCAAATGCTCTCTGAACCCCCTCTACGTGATATGAGGTAACACACAGCAAAGCACTTCAATATTTTTAAGATGCTACCCAAAGAATTTTAACTTTTCTAAACCATTGATTTTTCACTCTTTCTGCATGCATCACATTTACAACTTCTAATACCTTGATATGTTTCCTGTTTGCAGAGATGCCAAGTTTTGATGGGAGCCGGAGGGTGGAAATGAGGACAGGGCGGCACATAAGAATGGAATAATCCCCAAAATATCACTAACAGTCCTTACAGCCGTTCTCTTAGGAGCATATGTAGGAGAGAGCTGAGGAGGCAGCTGAAGAAGGGTAAGGGAGAGTTGTGGACTGTGCTTGCAAGGACTTTTTGTTGACTCAAAACGGAGTGAATTTTCAGCTTCCAACCCTTCCTCTCTTCTTGGTCCTGAGACTGACACACAGTTCAACCTCAAAATCCCCTCGCCTCAAACCCTAAGTATACCTGTACGTGATCGAATGGCCAAACGGCTCAAGTTTGTGCTGGAGTCCCCTGGCACGATTAGTATACCAAGGCAAAAGAAGAGCTTCAAAAGTCTCTTAATTAAAAAAGAAAATCCTTCTAAATCAATAGATTCTGGTTCTGTAATACATCAAAGGTAAAAAGTCCAGGTGTTTGAAAATTTAATGACATAAAAATGCTCAAAATAGAATATTAAATTTGTAAAAGCAAGATATGAAATTGAATATATAGCTAGACATCATTTTGGTAAGTGCACATAACTCCATGGGGTAAAAATAAGAAACACTGGAACGTATTACATGTCATTTTCTTTTCTTTTCTTTTTTTTTGTGGCAATTTTCACTTTTCCAATCCTCTCTAATGAATATAAGAATAACATAAACAATATTTCTAAATGGCAGGTTTAGGGTTCAACCTGGCTAGGAAAAATCAAACTTCACTGTGTCAGCACATGCCAGGAGCCAGAACTATGGATTTTGAAAGCCCTGACCCCATAAGACCAACTTCAGCCATTTCTCCAAAGTAACTAATGAGATATTTTTTAACCAAATGTAAGATGAACTATAATATGTTCAAGAAATTCACTTTAGAAACCACTCTGTTAACTCAAATGTCAGGACACAGCAAAGATAAGCTCCTTAACTACGTGCCAGACTCCAGTATGACTTGACTCATCTGATCCACTGCTTTCTGGACAGTTAGCCATCGGCTTTGAAACACCCTGAACAATTCAAAATGAATGTAGCTTTTGGCATTCTTAGTTATTTTCCTCTTCTGGCATCCATAGGAAGAGATTTCTGTATTTATAAAATGTGGGATTTGCTTATCTATAGAACTCTTTTGTTATGTCCATTTGGGCCTGGGGGGCATGGGGTGGGAGGTCTAGAGTGGACCTTGGTAAAAAGGAAATGCCGAAAGATGCTTGCCAAAGATTCAACACATCTGAGACGTTATGAAAGTGTCCAAATCCATACAGTTGGCAAAAGCATCATGTGGTATGCATGCCTTATTCTTTCACTTTCTGCCTTTTTTCCCTATAAATTTTCATATTGGCCCTTTATCAATCTCATTCTCATTATGAATGAGAAATAGATAATGAACATCTAGAATAATGTAAAATAAGCAGTATGACAGCAGGGATATTTTGAGGCTTAAGCAAGTCATTGCTAGAATAGATTCAGTTGTCAAAATTGTTTCCATATACACCAGCAGTACACCCTGCCTTGCAAGCTTTGGATATTTACTTTCTTATATTAAAGGGACTATCCTTTATCAAGGAATGTTAAGGAAAAAATTCTATTCTGCATAACCCAAAGAAAACTGTTATTAAATGAAAGGGGGAAAAAAAGGACTTATTGTTGGTAGCAGAAGTTGGATCCACACCGATTATAAAAATAAAGGCTCTGGACACCAACACACCTTTCTCCTTTTTCTACTTCGAAATGAAAGTTGTAGGTTTGTCAGAGTCAGCAATGCTTACAGACAAGACACCTCCTACTTCCTCAAAACAACAGGAATCTTATACTACAGAATTTAAAGAGAAAACTAGTGTTTTGCTCTGGAAAGTAAAAAAAAAAACCAACTGAATATGAGAGTAACGCTTGGTATAATTAATGATGCCCGAGCGTGATCTGGGATTATACTCCAGCTCCGGCATGCATAGAGCCAGCAGCAGCCCCAATATACCAGGTGAAACAGCTCTGTGGTGACGTTGGTAATCCAGGAGGTCTCACCATCAGGAAGACTCATTCCACAATCTTAGTCTTAGTTGGCACACAGCCAAAACCAACCCAACCCAACACCTACACTCTTGAAAATCACCTACACTCATATTTTTCTGATCAAGAGCCATTAGTGATATAAACAGGATGATTTTCATGAGCTCAGCCACACAGAGCACTCCGTTGACGTCACAAAGCACAATACATCTCACCAGGGAATCCTGGCTGGGACTCTTGGCAGGGATTAAACAGCTGAGGCAGGGGGAATGTGGACCTTTAACCAAGACCACACATTTTAAAGAAGCAGCATGGTCACCCCTCCTCCCTCTCAGCAGCACCATCATGTTGAAAGCAGCTCTTTTGCCCCTATCCTGTTTGCCCATTTCTGTTCTCCTCTAACCTTAAAAGAACCTAATTATAGGACGGAGATCACCAAGCAATTGAAACTAACTCCTGACCTGTGCTCCCCTGACGGCACACCATGCCTTGTCTAACCTGTTGATCCTTTTCCCAGATAAAAAGAAGAATGAAGATTTAAGCAGTTAAAAATGACTAGCTCTCTAGGCCCTAAAGCCCCCCTAAGCACTCCTGCAGGCAGATCACAGCAGGTAAGATAACATCTGAAGAGAGTCAGCCAGTCTGCACTCAATGGAGAATGATGCAGAGTCCAGCCTCAAGCCTCCATGAGTCACTGAGATTCTTCTCCCGCTTTTTCCCTTTAAAAAATGTCATGGCTGAGCAGAATCTTCAGAGTTGGTCTCTGGACACGAGTCCACCTTCTCCCCAGATTGCAGCTTTTCTGATTAAAGCACGTTTCCTTTTTACTGACACGTGGCTCTCAAATTATTGGTTTATGAGCGGCAAGCAGCTGAACCTGGTTACAACGTGTGGGAAAATGTCAGAAGACCTTGTTTATAAAAAATTCAAAGAGGCAAGTGCATTTCGGAACTGATAACTTGTTTGAAATACTCTGGGTGTGTCAGTCATCAAAATCAGTCGGCCAGTTTTAATGATTAAGTTTGAAAGAAGACCTTATAAATGATCCAACAGGGCGAGAGGAAGACACACGTGAATTCTAAGTCTGACCTGGTGAAAAACATCTTTCTAGCAAGCACTTACTCCATCTCCACAAATCCACAGTACTATTAGAAGCAGGGGTAATTTTAATATATAAGGAAATTACATTTATCACTATGCTTCCCTAGGAAATTCTACTTTTCAAAAATTTGACTAACTTCATAAAAAAATGATACCATTGTTTTGATCTTCACACCCTAGATGGACAAAAATAGACTGAGGAAAAACCATCTAGAATTTGGGTGATGTTTCCAGGGCTTTTCGTGCATTGTCAGTTTCAAAGCAAACTGAAATTGATATACTAGGAACAGGGAACCAGGCTCTCATTCTTTCCCTTGAAAAATACGAAAATGTTGCTTCTATCTGCCAGTCTGAAAACCAAAGAGGGAAGTCAATGAATCTAAATTGAACCTTTCGTGTATTGTTCCTAGAGGGGTTTTTCACTTGGAGTTATGGTGATTTCCATTCCTTCTCCTGGAAGCAGGGCACAAGAGGGCTGACTTTGAAATGCTAAAAAACAGTCAGTCTCAGATTTCTGCCTCACTTTCATCTGAACACGTGATTTTGAAGTCTCTCTGCCAAAGAGTCCTATAAGTTTATAGGGTTTACGCATTCAGTATGCAGAAAAGGGAAGCAGGTAGAACTAAATCCTAATTTCCAAGCTAACATGGAGAAATTCAGCTTTCTCTTTACTGCTTGGGACCCTAAGACATTTTGGTGCAAAGTCAAAGAACTGTTAACATAATAAGTTCCCTTTCAAGAAACACAAGATCAAGATCAGACAGCAGACAAGAAGGAATAGAAACTGGAATTTTTGCATCACTGAATGAGTTTTAATTCAAATGAGAATGCACCTTTGAACAGAAAATATTAAATATGCTAATCACATTAAAATACGATATGCAACTTCTTGTTCAAGCTTTTTCTTTTAATACATTGTTTAAATCAATGGAGGTATTTTCATTATACTTTTAAAATCCTGATTCTAAAAATTATTTGCTATTTTTAGCAAATAATTTTGCTTTAAATAAACAACTAAATAAGGAAATGTTTGTATTAACTGCCTACATCTACGGTCATGCTATGTTTGATACACCTCCAGTATCAATGGCTTGTTTCTGAACGGTGCTAGTAGAAATTATATTGCCTCTTTCCATTTACCAGCTTTGAAAAACTGAATAAATGTACCAACATGTTGACTGCCTCCTTAACCTTGAAATATTCCTTTCCCTGGAACATAGCGCATATATCACTAAAATTACATGGATGAAGGAGCTACAAATTGAGAATGTTATTATTAATAGGCTGTCGAAATCTGTCGAAATCTTACATTAACTGTGGTACTTCAGAACTCATATTTTGAGCAAACTGAATGAACTAACTTGTGGACTTTAATGAATATTTAGCCTTATTTGAATATTCCATGAAAAAAGAGAAAAATATTAATAATGATTTTGGAGGAATAGTATTTCCTATGTGCTTTTTGTAATAACGGTACAATTACAAGCTGAGAATTCACACATAGCATCACTAACACAAAAGGATTTGTAAGGCTAGGTAGTAGTGCTGTGGGGATACTACACAGAGATTTATAGTAGAATGGGCTGACTATAAATCCAATACGCAATTCCATATGCAATTTCCACATCAAAATAAACCTCAGTCCACAAATTACTGGCACTTATTAAAGAGGATATATATCCCAAAAGAATTTTGATTCACCAGCAACAGTGAATAATGTCAATATAGGATAAAGTAAAAATGTCTTTCATTTCTGTATTTTATCCATTTTAATCTTTATAGAATATCAAGGGAAGAACAATTAATATTATTTAACTGAGTGGCCCCTTCAGGAAGAAACAACGAATACTTCCTGGAAATTGGAGCATAAGTCACTTCCTACCATGAATCTACTCACTCTGTAAATGTATAAATATGCAAAGACTTAGCAGGACACAATAAATACATGTTGAATAAATATATGACCTTGTCATTCAGAAACTCATTAATTTAACGACCTCTAAATCACTCATGTGTGCAAAATCATTTCCTTCCTTCCTTCCCCATATTCAATTAGTCCTGAGGAATTCTTTCTTCATAGTCTCTCTTATACTAATGGTTTTCTTTCCACTCTCTCTTGCACTATTTATATCATCATCATCATTCTTATTATTATTTTAATGTCTGGACCATTAGTTTATTCTGTGACATCGATTTATTCCAGAAGACAATAACAGTACCCAGCTCGTGCTTTTCTGTGAAGATTGGATAAACATGTGAAACATGGAGCACACAGTGCATGCTTCGTAACCACTAGCTATCAACCAATCCCTTCATACCGATCAAACTGGCCTACTATGTGCCTACATGCCCATTTCACTCTTGACCTTCCTTTAATCTGAAATATACCGACACCCATCAGAATTGTATATATCTTTCAATGCCCACCTTGTTTCTTTATCCCTAAATTGAACTAAGTACCCTCATTCAAGTCTTTATTCACTGTTCCTTTCTTGAGGCAGCCTACTTTTTTTTTTTTAACATCTTTATTGGAGTATAATTGCTTTACAATGGTGTGTTAGTTGCTGCTTTATAACAAAGTGAATCAGCTATACATATACATATATCCCCATATCTCTTCCCTCTTGCGTCTCCCTCCCACCCTCCCTATTCCACCCCTCTAGGTGGTCACAAAGCAAGAAGCTATGTGGCTGCTTCCCACTAGCTATCTGTTTTACATTTGGTAGTGTATATATGTCCATGCTACTCTCTCTCTTCGTCCCAGCTTACCCTTCCCCCTCCCCAGGTCCTCAAGTCCATTCTCTATGTCTGCATCTTCATTCCTGTCCGAGGCAGCCAACTTTAATCATTCTATTTAAAATCACCGTGCTTCTCCCCGAGAGCTATGACCACCTTATGCTGGCTATTTGCTCCATACAGGTTGCCACCTTCTAAAATAGTACATGATTGACTTACTTACTTATTATCCTTTTGTCTGTTTTCTTCCTTTAGAGATGAACTCCTAGAACAAAGCCTACTGAGTCACTCAATAAAGAATATGGAAAAATGGAAAAAATGAAGTTTTTCCAACCCTAAACATTTAACTGATTTATATAAAGGAGCATAGCTTTTGGAAAAAAAGCACAGTGAGGTGGCATCCCCATTTTTTAGATCTGTCTCTGTTTCTTACTAACTATGAATATATGTAAGCCAATCATTTCACATTTCTGTATCTTGGTTTCCTCAGGAGTAAAGTAAAATATTTTGATCAGCTTATCTGTAAGAGCTCCTACATCTTTAAAATGTCAATGGTTCTCCTGCAATCCTGTTTCATAAAATTCAGATACTTCCAAATCACTGTTATCTCATCATGGACAGCTCCAATCATCCCATTAATTTATTGACTACATCTGGATAATGAGTAGATTTCTGCCTTGCTAAAATGATAGAATTTGAAGCTTCTGCAACTGCTCTCCAACAACGAAGAGAATTTCATTGTCTTCTTATGGACTGGACCTGCACACTATTTTGTGGCAGAGTAAGAAGTCACAGCAGTAAATTTAAAGTATGCACCCATATGCTTGTCCACAGCAACGTGAGTAGATGGCATTTTGCCAGCGAGGAGGGCTTCCTCTCTCAACCCATCTAAACCATGGAGCTCTGTTTCTGGCTGACAGGTGGAGTGACGATTACCCTTCTCAGCTCTCCTTCTAATTCCTGAGAACAATGCAGATAAGATGGTAACACAAATCACACAGAGGAAAAGCCACGTGAGCAAACCAAATGAAAATGGTAGTATATCCACGTCTTGGTCAATATGTCCCTTGGAATTCCTGTCCCTTTCTTCAAGCCCGTTATAGCAATAGCAAGGCATCAAATTTACAATTCAAGGAAATGCAACTTAATTTAAAAAAACTGCATCATGGTAGCTCGCGACTACATCATGCTTATGTACCAGGGACGACTCCAAATGCTTTATATACATTAACTTATTTGATCCTCATAACAACCTCAAGAGGGAGGTATAATTATTGCCACCACTTCACAGACAAGGAAATTAAGGCACAGATAGTTTACATAATTTTTCTCTGTGCTAAAAGAAAAGATTTGGCTTAAATCCGCTCCATGATGCCTTCAAAGCTCTGAAATTCTAATTGCAATTATGTAACAACCCAGTACATTTAAAATATGTATCGGTCTGGGGTTAGAATTCCCAATATAACTCAGTATGTCCTAATGAGCTCAGTTTTCAAGAAAGTTATAACCTAACCCACTATGTCCTCAAGACATTACCGGACTCACCATTGTGAAGATTCTATATTTGATAAATCCCATTAACAAGTAGTATAGATTATCAAAAGATTTTGATCCAAAATGGATAAAATTAAAGTTTCAAGGTGATAAAGCATCAGCTGTTTAAAAAACTCAGCAATCTAGAACAACTAATTTCCAAGGATTTTGAGAGGCCAAAGACTTACTATATTGATCCCAGTGTTTTTATAAATAGTTTACTGATTAGTAAAATGTAGCTATGTGTACCTGAGGTTCCAGAGTGCAGATGAACTATAACTAGAGGATCACAGGCATATGAAACTGAACTTCCTAGGCAGGGGTTAAGGTAGATCTCTCCTTGCTGTCATTGAAGTAGAAAGATAAAAAGACTGAAGAAATTATTTTATATATATATATATATTTTTTCCCTATGTAAACCCAAGTCTTCACAGATGACATGACATTGTTTTTTCTCTTCTCTTTGAAAACTCGTAAGAGTTGTCTGATGGGAAAACTGTAAAAATCCAGCTTGCTCTAAGGATTATAGCAAGGAAAGATCAGAGCTGTAACACTCGGTGCTGCCACTAATAACTCTGAAGATTTGCTTTGTAGGCAATACTTAGCATCATGTACCAATCAATGGTTACTGATTCCTTTTGCTCCCAGAAGACCAAGCAATTATGACCCAGGAAGCTCCACCAAGGGATTACAAACAAATGCTAACAAGAGTTCAATCCCACTGTCTTTAGATCATTCCATTTATTTATGGAGATTTTATTGCATGACACCAACATATTTCATCAAACAAATACTTCCTGTTACTTAGCAAAGGAAGAGGCAACAATGAAAGTCATCAGGCTATTCATAGTCAAGTCTGTGGTTCAGGTCTCATTCACTCTCCCTCCCCCACCCCATCTAGGGAGAAACCACAGGTCTAGACCAACTGCTCCATATCCTCTGATGCTCTGAGACCCTGGCTTCAGAGGAGGGTGGGAGAAATGAGGAAGACGTGCAGCAAGATCACTGGAGAAGAAGGAATGGTGGGGAGAGTGAAGAGAAAAGTAATTGTGGGATGGCAAGGACGTAAGAAATGAGGGGACGGAGAAGAGAGGAAAACTAGAGAAATAAAATTATATCAACATCGGACACCAACACAGGTAGCAAAGTTAAGACTTGAAACTTCTGGTGTCATTTGTTTGCCTGTTAATTATGTTTCCTTTGTGGCCACCGTCTTTGTCCGCAACGCTGCTCTCATCTTCAAATGCATATGAATATATGGACATTTGGTTTAATTTTAAATTATGAGTTGTTAATAAAATGAATTTGGAAGACACTTTTTTTAAAGTAGAGAATTATATGAGTATTAAATTCTGTACTAACTTTTGCTTAAAATAGAGCTCATATATTTCCCCTTCAGCTGAGATAGCAGTACCTCAAGAAAGGCAATTCAAACACTCAAGTGCATACTACTGAAAATTATAGTAAATCAAGTCTCATCTTGTCACACTATATTCTTGATGAAAAATTAAAAATGCTTTACCTTAGGAAGCTTTCCATTATAATTCATCAAATTTTATTGGGTCTATCAGCTTATTTCCACTGCACTGTCAGAAAAGCCTATATCCCAGTAAAATCTGCCCTCGTATGTTGTCAGATATTTTCCCCTTAGAAGTGGTGGCCTCATTGCTCCAATATTGATTCAGAGTCCAATTTCTGCAGCAAATCTATCATACTTGAATAAATAAGAATCAAGATGTCCAAAGCATAAAAGTTTTCACATATTTCTAGTTCTACAGTAAAGAATAAATGAAAACACATATATTATTACTGATTACTATACATGTTTGTAGATATAGGGCTAGAGTTTTCTTTTTCTTTTTGTTTTTAAACTTATTGATAAACAACCTTTTCCTCTATACTTTAAGTGACTTTATTTACCCAATTTTAGTTATTAAGTAATGATCAAATCATTTCTCCTTTTATTTAGGATATTATATGTATAAGCTAAACATACATATATTATTTGTAGAATTCATATATATATATTGTATTGTTAACCAAATTAAAATAACATCTATGTTTAATTCGGCTCGTGTAAAATTATTCTATGTAAATTATTATTTTTACGCGTTTTGTGAAATTCTGAGAACAGCTTAATTCCTATCTTTTGGGGTCCAGAAATTCCAGTTTGGGACAACGAAAAACGTTAGGTGAACATCATTTCCATTCAGATAAAGAAGGATTCACGATCTTTTCGGTTCAGCTCTTTCTGTGCACCACACCTAAACTGTATGGATTCTTTTTTACTACTCTAACCTTCCCATAGAAGGTACTTTCATGACAAACACCATTTTAGTTACTACCTGTCTTTTTCTCTCTTCCAAGTAACTCCTTATCATTCTCTCTGTAAGAAAGCCCCTCACACCATGATTTCTGGACATTACCCAAACAGTAATAATCTATGTATCCTAACCAATTTTTTATGGGGAAAAATCACTCTTTTTAATGATACTACGGTTTAGGAAATTAGTAGAGTTCTGTATCACTCTAACACATAACAAATTAATCCACTTGTTAAGACTCCCTACAATTTATTCCTAGGAATGTTAACATACGTGAATACTGTTTATATGAATGGTGCTAGAGAGAGGAAGAAGAAAGTTAATACTTCTTAAGCCCTGTTCTAATATCAGGAATTCTTTTTCCACATAGAGTAACTTACGTAGCCCTTAACACAATCTCATGAATGTTTTAGGGATGAACATTCCCATTTGTTCTGATGTAGAAACTAAATCTCAAGTGGTGAAGTGATTTGTTCAAGGTCATACCGCTTATAAATGGTAGAACTGGGATTTGATGTCAAGTTTCCAACACAATTTCCACTGCACCATGATGCTTCTTCAACTCTAAGTTTTGCATAAGCTTTCGCAAACTCCCAAACTTACTCTCCAGATTTTGTTACAAAACTACTCTGTCAAGATCAAAGGAGGAGAAGAATAAAGTGAAGAAGGGTGTCAAAGTAGAATGAGAGAGAAAACTGGTACTGGTTTCATATTTACTATATTTCAGGCTCAGGACTTGGTGTTTTCCCATAACTCATTCAATCCCC
Organism: Leucopleurus acutus; assembly: GCF_964270905.1. Classification (NCBI taxonomy): domain Eukaryota; kingdom Metazoa; phylum Chordata; class Mammalia; order Artiodactyla; family Delphinidae; genus Leucopleurus; species Leucopleurus acutus. The sequence goes on along the minus strand of NC_139163.1, from coordinate 25,228,422 downwards.
CAAACAGCCTCAAGAGATGCATACTGCTATTCTCATGAATAAATGAGAAAACAGATTCAGAGGGATGATCTAACTTGCTCGAGGCTGTGAAGAATGGCAGGTAAGATTAAAATTCTGGTCTGCCCCTCACAGACTTAGAGAACAAATTTATGGTTGCGGGGGTGGGGGGGGTGGGGGGGGTGGGGGGGAAGGTGCGGGGGAGGGATAGACTGGGAGTTTGGGATTGACATGTACACACTGCTACATTTAAGAGAGATAACAAACAAGGACCTACTGTATAGCACAGGGAACTCTGCTCAATATTCTGTAATAACCTAAATGGGAAAAGAATTTGAAAAAGAATAGATCCATGCATATGTATAACTGAATCACTTTGCTGTACACCTGAAACTAACACAACATTGTTTATCAACCCTACTCCAATATAAAATAAGAATTAAAAAAAATTCTGGTCTGTCCAACTGGAAAGCTAGTGCCCTAGGGCAAGGCAGAAATCAAAGCTGTAAGAGATATCAGCGGTAAACTACACAGTAATCTGCCTGGAGCATGAATGTTCCTCAACAATGTCACTGATTGAATACTTCCATTAAGAAGAAACTAAATTCTTTCCAAATAAGTAGCACACTTCAGTAGGTCTAACTTTAATTGTTAAAAATTCTCCTATATACTACATTGTCGGGAAAGGGATGTCCAACCTCCACTCCAGAGGGGCGTCCTACACTGATCAAAAGCAGAGGGGTAAAACTCTCTTCTCTAAAGAAGACATCTATAGTGGAGTGATGAAAGTTTTACTAGTTAGGATTTAAATAATAAACAGGAAATCACAATCATTTAAATTAAGGCAATACATACTATTTGAACATAAAGGCTACAAACAACTTGGACAAGAAAAGCAGGGTATAGAGAAGAAAAAGATTATTTTAGTTTTTAGTCTCAGCACTGACACTAAGTAGCTGTAGTGTCCTTGGGCAAGTCACTTCACTTTTCCAGATCTGAGTTTCCTCCCTCAGGAAGTCACTCAGATAATCTCTCCAAACGTTCAACATATAAAATTGTATGATTACAGAATATCAATTATATTATTCAGAAATGACCTTTGAATGCATATACACACACACAAACAGTGGGTTCAATTCACTGCAGTAAAGATGGCAACAAGGTTTAAGACGATGAAGATCGATCTTATTTCATTCCTACTCGTGTGAACAATATATGAACCCAAGTTCCTTTTCAGTTTGAGAACTAGATAACTTAATGACAGATTCCAGCCTTTCTCTGGACAATGAAACTAAAAATCCTCAGGATTATGTTAATGCCCTTGTTCTGTAAGCCATAACAATACGCAGAAAGTATGATTGAAAAAAAATATTTACAGCTATCAGCTTGCTACAATCTGAAAGTAATCTTACATTCTTTACATGGCAGAATTATGGATATATTTTCCATTTTAAGAGAGTGTTCCTAAACAGATATTATCTTCCCAACCACTTCAATGGTTTGGTTAAATAGTGTCATAGAGGCCAAACAGGAATCAGCCAAAGTTACCCAGCTTGTTGGTAGCAGAGATGGGATGGGTGTCGCTTTAAGATAAAGGACATTGCTGGGTAAGTGTTCAATAGTCCACAGATAGAGAAGAGGAATACTATGGGAGGAACAGGAATGGCAGTCAAAATGTGAATAAAATGAAGGTAAGGGGAAGAAACACTGAATTCAGAGAGTATTTGTGTAGGAAAGTAAAGAAATAACTCGAGCTGTTCAAATCGATTCTTAAAATCCACTAGAACAAAAGCTCTATGAGGGCAAGGATTTCACTGTTTTTTACTGTGATATAACCAATCTAGAACAGTGCCTGGCCCATAGTAGGTATCTGAGATGTATTCGCTGAATAAAGAAAAAGAGTAAACAATAAAAGAAAACTGAAACATGGACATAACAACAATAATAAAAATGCAAACACGAGCATAAAAGCAGGCATGGTATAGTTTATGGCTGATAGAAAGTTCAATAGATTCGGTGGACAAGAGTAACATTAGATAAGTCATAGCTTTTTTTTTTTTGCGGTACGCGGGCCCCTCACTGCCGTGGCCTCTCCCGTTGCGGAGCACAGGCTCCGGACGCGCAGGCTCAGTGGCCATGGCTCACGGGCCCAGCCGCTCCACGGCATGTGGGATCTTCCCGGACCGGGGCACAAACCCGTGTCCCCTGCATCTGCAGGCGGACTCTCAGCCACTGCGCCACCAGGGAAGCCCAAGTCATAACTTTTTTATGCCTTTCTCAATCTACAAATTATCTCTTCCTTCATGTTTTAAAAGGATACGATGAGGTATTATTAAAAGGGAAGGAAGACAGAACAGAGATGTATGGCCTGGGACATAATGATTTTCTGGGAATGCAGAAATGCTGATATGTATATTTACACGTTTATACAGTGGAAAAGAAGGAGAGATAAAGAAAAGGGATGAAAGTTTGAATCGATGGTGCCAGTAACAAACCAATATATTGTTTACTGGATGGAGACATTTTTTGGTATGTGTTTTTGTAATATGTGTAAATACTGTTTGGTATTAAAATACAATGAAGTTCTATAGGAAAGAAAAGGCAGGTGAAGATGCATTGATATCTTAGAAGGCAATGGAATTTTGACATATAAGGCCACCAAGGCGTAATTAGGAAAATAAGAAAGAGTCAAGGTATAATTGGGAGGGTGGGAAGGGAGAGGAAGGAATAAGGAGAAATAATCAAAGTGGGATATTCAGGAAAGAGGTGAGCTGTATAGCATCTGCTGCCTGTCAAGAAAGAGATCACCCTAGAAAAACCTAAGCTGTTTTCAAAAGCAAGCGGAACACTGTATGTGTGATGAAATAAAAAAGAAAAGGGCCATAACTGCAGAAAATTTAGTGAGCGCAAAAGAAGAAAATCAGAAGAAAATTTAATTTTAATTTTTTAAGTGAACCATACACATGTGACCAGTGGTCACACTGGAAGTACTTCCCTTAACTACTAGGCAGATGCCACTTAAACTACCAGAGTTAGTCTTCAGCTCTAACTCTCTAGAACAGGGGAAAAATGATAGAAGAAAACTGTTTAGGATTAAATTCTGAGAGACAGGACATTACTCTGTTTCCTACTATTTTGGATTTCCCTAAATCTTTCAGAGTTTTGTGAATTTTAGTAAAAGACTTAATTTTACTAAATCGTTCAGAGTCTGGCTTTCCTTATCAGTAGATTAATAAAATTACTTGGTTCAAATTGAGGAGCTTTCAGCTTTTTCCATCTTAGGCTCTCAATAAATATGGTTAAAGCAGAGAAAAGTTATTCGGAATCACCATTCTGAAATACTATAAGTACAATTGCAAAGACCTAGAAAAATCTACTGGACTTAAAATGAATACCACTTTTCAATGGAAGGGAAGAAATCCTATGGTATATTCAATTAATTGTGTTGAATTTTGCATATGGCAGTACTTCATATTGTCACTCTGGTAACAATGGTTTGCCATGAAACCCAACAGTACAAAGATTTAAGACAAAGCAAAACAAATTTGGCTTAAGATGAAAAGATTAATACATTCTAATAACCAAGAGTCTGTTGTCAAGCAGGTTGTCCCATCCAAAAATACATTTTCTTTCAAGATGGTATGCTAGTTTCCTGGTTACAATTCAATTAATCAGTTCTTTTTATAGTCATCTAAGTTTGCAATCTCCCAGAGTCAGATCTTTCCATATAAACAGAGGGTAAGAAAAATCTTAAAGCCCAGGCAAGGGAAACAAATGAATGGTTCCAGTATTAAGTGACTTAATGAAAACTAAAAACTTAACTAGTCACAATATAATGATCATAGTGGGAAACCACTAACTATGCAGAAAAATATTAGAATTACATATACATATTTTAATTTTTTCATATTTTATATATAGTCTATATATTAAATTATAGCCCTGTGTTATATTTCTTAATGTCTGCATGTATGCATAGATTAATACGGTGAGAACATGCAGTTATATTGCCTTACGAAAGACATACCCATTTTAGAACGGCTGACATAGCCTATACCTCTAGGCAGTTTAAAAGGTGACATTTTGCCTTTTATTATAATAAAGACAAAGAGCGTCTGGATTTTAGAAGAGTCAGTGAGGGAGAGGGTAATTCTAGTATTTATGGAATAAAACCCTAATGTGCTAATAGGTAGATTGGTTTGGGAAATAACACAGCAGACACAATTACTAGGATTGTCTCTCTTCCACTCTCGCAGGCTCCAGGATAAAGAAGAATCAATTAGCCCTCAACAGACTATGACCTTGAAGACTACAGCTCTGTGCATAATACGCTGAATATGCTGAGGCAGAGAGAAACGGAGAATCAAGTCCTGAGACCACGGAAGAGCATGGTTCAGATGTGACAATGCCTTTTAAAAAAAATTAAAGCTGTGACAGCTTCGTGCATGTCAAAACCACGCAGGATGATGAAAGAAAAGACCCGGTTCTTCTGTGACTAAGCGACAGTTTCTTAATGGAAGAGCAAAAAGTGAAACAGATTGCAAAATGACAACCTAATTCCAAGCTTTTTTTTTTTTTTTGCTTTCCTTTCGTTAATGGTTACAAGATTCTTAACCAACAAAAGCAACCACTTATGAATGTTTGAAAACAAAGCTCCCTGGACCAAATCCCTTTCCAAAATAAAAGGAATACAGACGCACAATTTTTAGGACATTCGTGTTTTTGTTGTTTTCAGGCACTAGTTCAAAAAATTAACCCAGAGTGTGCCACACAGCAAACCCTATAGGCAGTAAAGTGTTAACCAACTGTGTAGCCCTAACTTTTCAGGAGAAAACTACTTCCCAGACAGCTTTTGTAGGCTTATCTCCAACGCACTGAGAAGGCTGCAGCTGTGCATCTGGCCAGAACCGGCCACTGTGATGCTTTTAGGCAGCAGTAAATCTTTTCCACTCAATAGAAATGCCAGAAAAATCAATGTCCTGGTTTGGAAAAAAGACAAGAAACTGCATGGAATGTATAATCTATTAAAACACTTAGTAGAAGAATTTACCTTAAAAAATAATTTCTCAAAACATCACAACATACTTTTTAACATGGTCCTAGATCAGGAAACTGTGCTGGAGTTTTCATTGTTTGCCTCTGATGACAAAATTACAGGGTTTAGTTGAAGAGTTTTTCATAGGGTCCTCTTTCTTTTTCTGGACAGCTAAACCTATTCAGGTACATGTTAATTAAAGACTTAAGTTGAAAATGATAAAGACAAAGAAGTAACCTTGTCTTCATGGTGAATTGTGCTTCTCTTTGCAAGATCTGTACTTGCTTTTTATAGCCTGTCATTTCATCTGGGTATTATTTCCCGGTCACTTTGCCAGGTGGGAAGAGGCGGTGAATACAGTGATGGCTGTCAGACCTTTAATGACACTTCAGGGATTTGATAAAGATACAAAGCAGTGTCTGCAGAAAGGAGGTTCTTCCCTAACTACACCTGAAAAACAAGCCTCTTTTTTCTTTAAATCTTTGCCACAGAAACTCATGCTGTATGAAATGAGCTTGAATCACAAGCACAAATGAACTTTTTCTGCGTTTCTAGAACACACGGCTCTCCTTCATACTGAATATATCTGAAAAAAGATGTTTGTGTTCTTCATTATCATCTAGAGGGAACCAGAAGGGGTATTTCATCACCGAATCCTTACCCTCAACTCTCCTTTAACTCTAAGAGGTTTTACACACGTTATTCAGAACCAAATTCTCTGATCCTTTACTTGTTTCTAAGTAAATAGTCTCAATGGTGAAAAGTGATAGAAGATAAACAAAAATAAATTAGAAACACTAAAAAAAAAAAAGCTATAGAAAACTCCTCTTCTATAATGACGTTTAGAACAATCTGACTGGTCATGGTTTCATCCTCGACAACTTTTCCATTTTAAAGCATTGCAATGACCCAGAACAAACAGCAGTATATCGCTCTGTATTGTTTTAAGAGCGTGGCCTCTCTTTACTCAGGTGACGGATAAAAAGGACACATCTAAAACAAAAAAACGATGTACCTTACTAATGGATCTTGTACTTTTTAATGACTGTCAAGGAAGCTACTTAAACATTTGATTACAGAAAACAAAACTAATTGGACAAACCATAATGGAAAAGAATATGAAAAAGAATATATATATATATGTAGATGTATAACTGAGTCACTTAGTTGTACAGAAGAAATTAACACTGTAAGTCAACCATACTTCAATAAAACTTAAAAAACCTAATTTGGGAAAATCCTTTCATGCAGATTTGTACCACGTCCTGAATAAAATAAAACTGCCCCATAATAAGGGCTCAGCAACTCAAACTACTATCTGAACACAACAGCAACCGTCTGATGCTGCTGAGAGGTGAGCGCTATAAACATCTAAAGATTTCATGCGGTATCAGGAAGAACCAATTAAAATACAAACGTGGGGAGAAGTGGTTTAGGGAACAGGAAGAAGAGATGGAGAAAGAGAACAGGCAGCTTGGGCTGGCTGGGAGGCAGAGGGTAACAGAAAGGTGAGGAGAGGTGATCGGAAGTTTATATGGGAAAACAAAAAGACACAGGATCATACTCACTGCTGTACAGAAGTCATGTTTGTGTGTGTATATATATATATGTATATATATATATGTATATATATATATATATATGGATGGTCTGATGTTTTAATCTTAAAAAGTGTTAGAAATCAGTGGAATGTAACTGAAATTCAAGCATGGCTCCCAGACGCTGAAGTTTTGGGTTCCCCACCCGAGATTTAACAATCCAGGTAGAGGGAGTTGCTGCTAGAGCATCAGTTCTAACCAGCAGTTCACACGGTCTTTTCACTCATCTCTCCACGCCACTCTGGAGCATCCCAGTCACATGATACACTTAAACCAACCATGCCATTAAAATCCAAGAAGAAAAGGACACAGCTACACACTCTAGAGAACACTTCTGAGGACCTCAAGCCCACCCCTCTCCTTTACACATCATCATCCTTCTGTCTCTACTTACAAAGTTTAGGAGCAGTCTGGAGATTAGTTTCTGTTGCTTGTGGCTGAGTGGCTGCCTTGGGTGTTCTCACCTCAGGGTTCCGAGTGGGTGAAGGGAAGGATGGGGCAGTGGATGGCAGGAAAGAAAAAGCGAAAATACGATTCTTCGGGGTTGGTACCGCTGAAGGCTTGGAGGACACAACGGCATTGTCAACTTGCACTGTAACTTGAACCTCAGTTTCAGAGTGAGCCCTAGAGACAGGTGAAGTGTATGCCTCAGATGATACCCACACAGCTGAGGCAGCAGTTGGATCCAGAGAAATAATAGGGTCCTGGCCTAACCCTCCGGGGTCAAGGTGAGTGGGAGAGTCATACTCAAAAATTTTGTCCACAAACACCCACTTGAGGCCGGCGATGCAGAGGCAGAGGCTGACTAGGCAAGCCAGAATGGGGACGATGCAGATTTTCTCTGAGTTGAGGCAACCTCTCAGGCGCTCAGCTTCCAGGCAGACACAGCAGGGAACAGCCAGGCCCACGAGTCCCGGGGACCTGCCATCTTCGGTCTGGGTCTCCGGCATGTCTTCTGCTGCCGGAAGCCCATCCAGAGATGGGTCTGCACTCAGCTGAGTGGAGGGGCTGGAGGACCTCTCAGCAGCTGCCTCGGACATGTCTGGGGGAGAAATCTCCATCGGCTCACCTCCAGAAGGCCTGGCCTCCCGCACCGTCCATTACCATCCCCCAACCAAATGATACAGCATCTTACAGGGGGAAATCGATAAGTCCTCCAAGTCCAGAGCCATTACCGAAAGCAAGAGGAGTTCAGGAGGAAAGCAGGCGGAGAAGAAAAGAAAGCCTCTAGCAACTACCAAATAAAAGTATATTGTAATTCTTTACCGCTGTTTCTGGGCCACTTTTGCAGTTCTTTTAAATGCTTCTCCAAAGCATCCCGGCTGGTCAAGAAGGACAGAGGCCAAAAGAGAAACCGAGCTGATCTGTTGGTCAGTTAAGTAAACCAGTAGCCCAAAGTGAAAGGCATGTTTCTCACCTCGAGCATCTGAGACTGGGGTCTGCTCAGATGGAGAAAACAACTGTCATGCAGGAGGAGTAACAGCAAAAGCAGGACCAGCGGCGGCGGCGGCGGCGGCAGCAGCGGCGGCGGCAGGAGAGGCAGCAGTGACAGTAGCAACAGCATCCTGTTGTGTTAACGCGACGGCTGAAAGGGGCTGAATCATTACAGAGCAGCAGGTGCCTGCCCTCCGAGCATCACTGCAAACAGTCTCATCGCAGAGGGATCTGAAGGCGAGAGCGCGGTCAGGAGGGGCGGTAACTGCGCTCCCCGCCCTGCCTCCACCCCTCACCCGGCAACCAACTATTCTTTGTCCTTCCCGAGCGCTCATTCACTTTCTTCCTCTGCGGCTCTTCCCTTCTTCACCGTCTCTCTCCCTTCCTCTCCCCTCCTCCTCCAAAAGCGTTCTCTCTCTCTCTCTCTTTCTCCCTTTCTCTTTCTTTTTCCTCCCTCCTCTCCCACCCGCCTCCCTCCATCCGCACTCTGGGGCTGCTGGCTGGTCTGAGTAAAATCAGTTATACCCAGCAACGCGGGACTGCCAGTGACTTCCTATTTTATCCAATTAGAAGGAATAAAGGCCATCAAATCAAAGAGAAGCTGGCAGGCACCAGTTAAGCTTAGTCCCCATGGCCCCCAACCCCGTTCGCCTCCTTCTCTTTTTTTTCTCCCTACCGAAGCTGCCCCAGTTTTCCACCCCAACCTTGCTTGCTCTAAGTCTTGCTGGCTCTCTTTCCTGCACCCACTGTTGGGTCAGAAAAAGCCAGCGATCGATGCTAGCAATCTAACAAAGCTGGGATGGGGCGCAGGGGGGGAGGGAGGGATGTAGGTGGGACCTTATGGGTTGGACCTGAGGCTTGGCAAAGTCTGATATCTGATTCCTCCCCAGAGAGGTAAGCTTTTCAACAGCAATTTCTTCCTGCCTGCTGCTGAGAGATAGCATTCCTTCCCCAGCCCTCTAATAAGTTTTGTACACCAAGAGGACTGTTATTACCTGAATTTTCAACCAACAGCGAGAACATTTTTTTTTTTCTAACCATGGACAGCTCTGCCTTCAGCCCTTTTTGCAATGACCGGGTTAGACTTGGTGATGCCCAAGCGTGAAATGCCGAGTGTATGTTGGAGGATGGGGTGCTAGGGGAGGGGAGAGAGGTTCATATGTCCCCACTCTGGTCCCCTTTAAATTTCCATTGCCCTGTCCCACTCACAGCAGTCCTGGACTAATGTCCAGCAAACAAGAAATGCCGGTAAGTAAGAGAGCTACAGAGGAAGCAAAGGCTCCCACTTCATCCTGAAATTAGCCTTCATTGTGACTCCACACTGTTGGAGGTTGAATTCCCTGGGCACTGTAATATATACCACATGTCTTCAGCTATAACCGCACTGCAAAGATTAAGAAGAGTTTTCTATAAGAGCATGCCTTTGGGGTTAAGTCTCAGTAGCTTTACCTTACAGATAATTTCGATGCTGACTTTTTTCTTTTTCCTTTTCAAACAGCAGTGGTTAAAAGACTGGAAGAAATGCACTGTACTTTAATAGAGTCCAGGCTGCCCTGACCCTCCAGTTCGTTGTGTGTCAGCACACGCGCTACGCATCTGAATCTTTAATCCACACTTCACTGTGACTGGACACCTGAATGGTTTCCAAGGAACCATTTTGCTCACATATGTCAACAGGAGTCTTAAAAACTGTCTCTAAATCCATACTACATAACCATCATGTGAGTCCCAGAAGCAATAAAATTTAGAGCTTAAATCCTGAGAGAATCTGCTTTAAGCACATTATGTTTCGTATAGCACAATCTCCACTGCTTTGAAATATTTTTAAGCTCTGAGTGGGCATGAGATAATATTATCATTTCTTTCAAAACTAAATTAGCCCGTAATTATAAGTGATTTAAAGGGTAGGAATATCTTAAAATGTGTGTGCAGTACTATCACTAACAACAATGACAAAAGCCTGAAGCAGTTTGCATAATTGTAATTATGACTCTGACAAACTTATGGGCAAAATGAATTATCCTTAAGTTCATCTGTATATAACCTGCACTTATACACCAGTAACTGGTACTTTAAAATAATTCATATGCCTACTTTCTAGCTTTCACTATTTGATTTTAAAGCAGAGATTTTTCTTAAAGATTCTAGCAATGGACGTGAAATTTCACATCACAGAAAATCTATATAGAGGCAATTACAGTATTCAAACTGAGAGGTATTAAGATTTTAATTATCAATATTCATGTAAATTCTCAAAATCAATATAGGCAAGTAAATATTTGTGCTAAATTAGAATAATTTATAATTCCTTTAGATATCACCCAGGTTAAATTTGTGGGACTTAACTCCTCAATTCTGCCCCAAACCAATATTTCACTCAAGTATAATATACTGGCATTTCACCCACAGCCAAGGTCACCTAGATTTCAAAGACCAAAATGGGGTTCAGGTAGCCCCATCAGGCAGCTAAGAGAAGACACTGAAAACAGTAACCTATAGTTAAGAAGAGTGGTCCTTCACTTGCACCAATAACAACTACTCACCTCACCTCGATCATTAAGAACAGACGAACTCAGCAGACAAAGAAATTACTGGGCACTGCTCTAGTTGTCATATTAAAGGTGACCAACACTTACAAAGGAAAAGAACAGATTATGTAAAGGCTAGGACAGAACTTCGGAGACAGAATCCTGTCGGCTGCCACAGCTGTTTTCTTCCCCTGGACTATACAAATCAGACTGTGGGATGTGTATGTGTCCTCCCTGGAGATGTAGCCTATGAACGCTGTGGCTTCTTGGAGCTAAGATCAGCTTGCAGGGAGCCAGCAACCTATAAAGTTGTTTCCCATCCAACTGGAAGGTAAACCTAATTGCAGAAAGGGAGTAGGACAGGAGGTAAAGAATAAAAGGAATTTTCCATTAGTTCTACCCTTGAGACTACGAGTCAGAAGTTGCCTTTATCCCTTTACCAAATCTCTATAGCAATAAAGAAGTGAGAACAGGGTAGTGTGAACAGGATTAGGGATCAGAATTCCATCCAATAAAACATGCATGTTTGTAGGAAGAACTGCAAGTACACCTCACTTTAACCCTTTAGGCTCCATCTCCAATAAAGCTCAGGAACACCCATATTTCCATGTCCCTCTAAAAAATGAACAAAAGACAGATTTCCACTACTTTTTAAAACCACATTACCACCTCCTTCATAACAACAAAAGCTACTTTTTTTTTCTTTTTTTTTTTTGTGGTACGCGGGCCTCTCACTGTTGTGGCCTCTCCCGTTGCAGAGCACAGGCTCCGGATGCGCAGGCTCAGCAGCCATGGCTCACGGGCCCAGCCACTCCGCGGCATGCGGGATCCTCCCGGACCGGGTCACGAACCCGCGTCCCTTGCATCAGCAGGCGGACTCTCAACCACTGCGCCACCAGGGAAGCCCCCAAAAGCTACTTTTATTGAGCTCCACCATTGTGCCAGGCACTCTGCTAGGTTCTTAGCATACATGATTTCTGACCTTCGCTCATCCTGTATAGTACATATTATCTTGAAAATAATTTTTTAAAAATGGACTCAGGCAGCTTAGATAACTTAGCCATGGACATACAGCTCTTAAGCAACAGAACCAAGATTAGAACAAAAGTCTGACTCATGCTCTTTCTACTGAAAAATACTGTTTCTCGTTTTTAATCAAAAGAAGGCATCTCATTACATATTGCTTATCTATTACTTCAACGGGAAAAATAAGTGAGCCAGAAAGTGTAACCATGAAATAGGCATTTTAATTTTACCTTAATGTAGCTGGTAAATAAACTTAAAGGTGCCTAGTTTCCACAACAAGAGGCTTCTAAAATTCTGCCTAGGGATTTTCAGAAGTTACAAGCATTAAGCATAGGTTTTTAAAATATGATCTATTTACAGTTTCAATTGAATGAGCTCTCGCACAGTCTCAGTTCCTGGATTTTCCTTGGAAAGCTATTTCAGTTACATATTGCTATGAAACAAATTGCCCTGAAATAGCTTAAAACAACAATCACGGTGTTGTATCTCACTAGCCTGCAGTTTACTGGGTTCAGCTGAGTGATTCTTCTGCTCCATTAGATGTCAGCTGGGGCTGCAATCCCTGGAGGTGTAACTGAGCTGAAACATTCGAGGTTCACGCACATGACTGGCAGCTACTGCCACATGGCAGCTGGGAAGACAGCAGGGACTGTTGGCTGGTGCACCAACATGTGGCTTCTCCATGTGGCCTGGGCTTCCCACAGCATGGCAGCTGGGTTCTGAGAGGGTGCAGCCCAAGAGGGAGGAAGTGCAAGCTCTAAGTCCTCCTTAAGACTGACTCTGGAAGGGGCACGGGCTATGTCCACTGCATCCTGTTGGCTAGGCGGTCACAGTGCCAGTTGAGATTCAGGGACGGGGGAAATAAATCTTGATGGAGAGTGTGACGAAGGATTTGCAACCACCGTTAATCCGCCACGGCAGTGAGGAAGTAAGTGTTGGTAAGTCAACCTGGCTCAAGAGGAGACTCAGCGACGTAGAATGGAATTCGGCAGAACAAAGTCAGAACACACGTATTTCTGATACACAATATTCCAGCTTCCTCCTAAGCCAGCTTCAGTGAAAGAAGCAATCCTATTATCATCCAATAAAAAATACTCAAATTCCTCTGCTACTTCAAGTCAAGCTAGGCGACAGCTTCTGCATTCATTTTATTTAATTATCAGAAATATTTAGCGTAACTCCAGGAGAAGAAAGGAGATGAAAGAGGATGACCATAGTATGTAAACTTATTTTCTCTTTTACATTTTGTTTTTGGTGTGTTGGCTATTTCACTCTGAAAACATTTAACTCTGCAAAAGTTTACCCTTGCTCCTTAAGTTTATGGCTGAAAAAGTAGAATTTACTTTGTGGCATCTAAAGCCATGACGACAGCAGTGATTTCATTTTTGGATTCCAATCTTTGAAGATGACTATGTATAAGTTGTAATGATTTATTCATTTGCTAATGAACTATGAAATCACGATTTTCACAAGAAAGCTTCAGGGCCTAAAAGGATCCCTAAAACTTGCTGCTTCTTATAAGAGAATCAAGTACTCAAATGGATCCGCTATCCTCCTCCCATCCGTCTGGAAATCTTCCCCATCTCACATCTCAGCTCCTCCATGGAGCCCTTCCGTGCTCCCAGGTCACAGACACAGCATTCCTTAACGCTACTTTTATTGGGGCACATCTTCCAAGGTGTTATTATTTTTATTTTGCGGTACGTGGGCCTCTCACTGTTGTGGCCTCTCCCGTTGCGGAGCACAGGCTCCGGACGCGCAGACTCAGCGGCCATGGCTCACGGGCCCAGCTTCTCCGCGGCATGTGGGATCCTCCCGGACCGGGGCACGAACCCGTGTCCCCTGCATCGGCAGGCGGACTCTCAACCACTGAGCCACCTGGGAAGCCCGAGGTGTTATTGTTTAACTATGTTATGTATATAGGACCGAAGGATGTAATTTCTTTGAAGGCCAGGAGGTCTATCGGTATCTGGCTATCCCAAACTAGAGCTCTGCTATCCGTTCGATACATACATTTTGTTTGGTTTTATTTTTAATTGCGATTGAATTACACAGATTACGGCACCTCTAATAAATTGGCAGACTTTTTTCATGACCATCTATCTATTCAAAATACCCTCTATACTCCCCTCCATTTTTTCAAATCTTTTAATGTCCAGTTCAGATATGTGCTTATCAAATTTTTATGACTGTTCCCAAATACTACGCCTTTTATGAATTTATCTTCATTTAGGGAAATGCTGTTACCCCAACTATGCTTAACTCTCAACTACCACAGATCATTTCAGTGGATGGAAAGTTGGGAATAACCCAACATTTAACTGTTTTTCCTGTAATTCTCTCTTCAACCAAACAGAAAAGTTCTCGGAGGGCAAACCAAGTCCACGTGCTCTTTGATGTTCTTCTACATTATTCATAACGCTAAACAGATGAGATGAAACTCAGGTCACCTTACTGGGCAGGTACTTTTCTGCCCACTTTGAGGATGAGTCAAGAATCTGATTCTACTTTATTCTCACCCAGTGAAAATTATCTCAGAAAAGACTTTTTGACTTAATTGTAAGAATTATTTTGTGAGGATCTGTATATAATATTTGTTATTGACTCTGGGTCTGTGTCCTCATTTTGTAACAAGATGATCAGTTTACTCTGGCACATTCTGTTCTTTATAAGTTTAGATCCTTTGATGTTCAGCTACAGCTCGAGACAGTAAATGATGTCAAAGATGAGGATGTGAGAATTTTATATAGAAAGATGTTTTTATTAAATCTGATGGTTATAATGTGTTTACTTTGAAAGAACCTATTATTTTCTCACTGGCCATAAGTAAAATCATTAGTTATATACAAATGGTTGATTTTGTTTTTAGTTTTACACGTCACCTTTCTTTTACAATGACCCTGAACATGTTTGAAACTAGATGGAGATGGTGTCTGCACGTCATCGTGATAAATGCCAATGAATTGTTCACGGTAAAACGGTCCATTTTATGTTATGTGAATTCCAACTCAATAAAAAAAAAATTACACTGCACACTCATCATGGTTTCAGCTTCCCCAACATTTACTGTTAAAAGGAAAACATAGTCTATCTGACCACTTTTACTAGTGGACTGCACTCAAATAATGAGACTTGGTCATGTATAGGTTGCCCTTTCTTCTACAAAATCTTAGTAGGTCCTGTAGCATCGAATCTCTGACAATTATTAAGAACTCTCAATTGATGTTGATGATGCAATACTGCATCCCAGGGAACTCAGAAGCACAAGGATATAATAAATTGATGTGTCACTGAGAGTTTCAATTCAAAAGAAGTTTTATGAGAAAATGAGGAAGACTTATAACTCCAGCTCATTTTATGTACTCAAAATATTATTTCTCATTGCTCAACACCATTCCATTCCCGTATTCAGAATATACCAGAAACATGAGCAAAAAGTGGCGAGAGAGTGGCAGTTATCTGAACTATCTGTATTTTCAACACAGTGTGCTTTGTTTTGAAATGTGTGATAAACTCATCACCGGAATGTAAATTCCATAAGGGCAAGCACTTGTGTCTGTTTGCATCACTCTATCCCTACTGCCTAGAACATGCCTGGCACACAGAAGGCACTCAGTTAAGTATTATTGAGTTAATGCGTCAAAATGGAAACTCCGCTAAAGAGGGATGTATAAACTATGGAAAAAATATCTTAAAGACATGGATATGCCGTACAGAGTTTTATTTGTGTGAATAAATGCAAATCCTATTAAACTACGCTGTGTACGATGGAAAGAAGGAAAATCATCTTTATAGTGACTACTCTGAGGTTATATGGTTGGACGGTCATTCAAAATGTTTAATACAGCAATATATGTGGAATCAGTTGACTTGAACTTCGCTCTGTTTCATGAATATTCACTACTATAGGTTCACAGCACAGAGCAGCACAGCTAAGAGATAATTTCTGTTTGTTTTATTCTTAAATACTGTGGCAAATGTCACAAAAATACAAGGGATCATCTGTGTTTTTAAGTGCATGGACATGTATAATCTTATTTAAAGAAAATCATAAAGGCTGTACTTTGATGCAGTAAGAGAAATTAAACATAAGGAAGAAATACCTCTGATAATCAATGCTAATTTAATACAAATTCAGTAAAGTTTCAAAACATGGAAGTTTTTGAACTTGATTTATACTTAGGCACTAGCTATTTGTTTATAGCTCAGCTGCTGGTCAGCTGACTCTATAAACTGGTCCCCAGATGAATCAAAAAATGTAGCGTAGAGCACCTCACTCTTAACAAATGCCTTAGAAATTTGTTTTTTAAATCTTCTGTTTCAGGTAGAAACTGTTGAGCATGAGGTGGTCCACATGTGAAGGCAGTTATGAATTACTCATAAGAGAGTGCCATCTACTCAAGAGATTCTGAAACATCATATAAAGCCACGTATAAAATAAGCCTTCACAATTTACCTGAAACAAAGGAAGCTTGCGGAAAGGAATGATCTGAATCCTTCTACTTTTAAATACAATCCAAATTTGTAAATCTGAAAAGACTTCAGCCAGAGGAAATGTGTTAACAATACACATTTTCCTTAGAGTCTACACAGTTCTCTCCTTGTTGCTGATCAAAAGAAAAATGTAGAGCTCCACCAAAGGGGTAAAAAGGAGTGATAAAAATATATGCAGTTTCTAGAACTGATTTGGCATTCCAGAGAGCCGTCTAACCCGTGCTTCTGTTGTAAGGTCATAAGCCTTACGATACTGATACAAGCGGAAGTATCCCATTTAAAATCAAATACCAGCTCTATATTTTTCTGCTATTTCTCAGTCTAAGGGGTGGGAACTCTTTCTGCATTGTTGCAAATTTTTATTACTTTAAAACTATGAATTTGAAAGTCATAAGACAAAAATATCTTACGATTTGACCTCCCATTCAGAACTTCCCGTCATAAATCGTACCATGTATTGCTAGAGTCAGATCTGTTTAAGAATGACTTGTTTCTTTTCTCTCTATCTCTGAAATTATGTGGAGTGGAAGGATGTAGCCTTAATGCAAAGATGAACTGTAATCTCAAGAATAGTTAGATTTCAATTTTTTCATTGACTATTGGAGCTGGAACAGCCCTCACCCAGGAATTTTCTCTTATACAAGAAGGAAAAAAACAAAACAAAACAAAAACCAGTCTCCGAAGATAAAAATAATCTGCCTGGAGCACCAAAATTAATTTCAAAGTCAAGACTGGAATTCAGGGCTATTGCTTCTCCTCTTTCAACTCATTTCTACAAAGGGAAGCTCTTTAGTTATGTGCTAACCATGTAGATATCCTTGAGTTACTGCCAGACAGTGGATGGTTTAGATTTTCTATCATTACCGCCACGGGTTATCTCTATAGAAACATCTCACTTTGACCTTTTACTGCAACTGTTTCTACTTGGAAGTTTAATCTATATAATGCTCCCATGACCACTTTTGGTCACAATTCTACTGAATATTCAGACCCTTTTTCTGGAGGTTATTAAGAAACGAATATTCATATTTAGACTCATTCAACAGCATTTCATCATTAAGGGGACACACAGAATGTGGGTTCTAATTGCTTACATGAGAAGGTCCAGAATAAAGAACCTAGAGATTATCATACTAAGTGAAGTAAGTCAGACAGAGAAAGACAAACGTACATCACTTGTATGTGGAATCTAAAAAGATGATACAAATGAACTTATTTACAAAACAGAGATAGACTTACAGACGTGGAAAACAAACTTATGGTTACCAAAGGGGAAAGTTGGGGGAGGGATAAATCAGGAGTTTGGGATTAACATACACACACTACTATATATAAAACGGATAATCAACAAGGACCTACTGTATAGCACAGGGAACTCTACTCAATATTCTGTATAACCTACAGGGGAAAAGAATCTGAAGAAGAATGGATATATGTGTATGTATAACTGAACCACTTTGCTGTACACCTGAAACTAACACAGCATTGTAAATCAACTATACTCCAACATAAAAGAAAAATTAAACTAAAAAAAAGAAGGTATAGAATAAAGAAACTTTAGTGAATGGAAGGGAGCTTATCCTCAGGAAAGAAGACTGTCACTGCAAAATAGGGATCAGCCCAGTATTACTGCAATGAATGATTCAAACACATACAATATCAAATGTTGTCAATATCTGAGAATTGGTGAGCCAGGCTCACATCCTCTTTTAATCTGGAGAATTAGAAGTCTGGGACACAGGAAGGAGTGACTGTCAGGAAAAGGAAAAGGAAGGCTTCTGATGACTGAGTCATACTCTGAAATACGATGACTAGAAAATCCCAGGTCCAAATATGAAGACTTATTCCAGAGAAACCTATATTCTATTTGTTGACATAATCCATCACCTATATATTATTTTAAATAATATAATAAGACATATACCTCATGCATGCTGGAATATTTGGAGGCAAGATGCATTCACATATGCAACTTACTTGAAATTGCATCAAAAATAAAAAGCTGATTGATAGATAAATGGATACACATTTGATAAAGCAAATATGGCGACTGTTAACCTGTAAAATCTAGAGATTGGGCATACACTGTTTACAAGTCATTCAACTTTTCTGTGTGTTTCAAAATTGCATAATGAAATGCTAGAAAAAGTTTAAAGAGACTTTTTCATGGCTGTTTCTGACTACCATATATGTAGTATGTTTTATTATAAAAACTCCTAAGCTGATGCCATACCAAACCAAATAATCTACCAATTCCACATTCGGTAACCTGCACTCAATTATTCTCCCTCCTCCACTGCACGATGCCTCCCCACCCACCTCCCCCCACCACACTTACTTTAAGATGAATTCCAAAATTATATCAAGAATATAAGATTCACCATAATTTGAATCATTGTCTAATGACAATGGAATATCTTTATACGACAAACCATTAGCTGCTGCAGAAAATCTAAGAGCTTTCCCTGACCCCACCTCCCAGACCATTCATTTATCGAGAAGGGATTTTTTTTTTTTTTAATGTGATACTTCACTCACTAGGGATTGGAACATCTATGAATAACATGAATAGGGAAATTGTACAGTTCATTCTACTGACAAAATCAGAAAGGTTGGACAGTAAGCTTCAGTTGGTTGAGAAAAAAAAAAAGAATCCTTTTATTGTTAACGACACTCCCATCCTGAACACATCTTTTTCAAAGATCAACTGGTCAGTGGACACTATAAAGCCAAAGGCTCTGATGTGGAAGTTGAGTTTCTCCACTGCTGTATTTCCCACCCAGTTACGCATACACATATTTCATAAAACTATTAAATATTTATGACACAGTACAAAGCCCCTCTAAAAGCATCTGTATTTAACTAAATCATGTCACTGACAGCAAGAGGCATGTACAGCAATTTAACCTAGCAGGAAAAGTACTTCTTTTACATCTCACTGCAATGCAGAGAGTTTCAACCATACGCTTATTTCTGTCCCCACATACTGTCCGTAAGAAGGGAAAGCTTAACTTAAGTGGTTCAAAGGGCTTTTAGACAGGCTTCTCAAATGAAACATAAATCTTTTGAAGTGTTTCTCAAAAATTCTTTCCTGAGGCTTTGCCAGGACTCTGTCACTAGAGGTCAGACAAATAACCCATCCTCAGGTTGTCTCCTTAACCCCAGGTTAAATACCTGGATTTAGCCCCATCTTTTCTTATAACACCACGTCCTTCCAAATGTTTGCCGTAGTCTATCACTGACTGATGTCAAAGGCATCCCCAAAGTACCCATGTCCAAGTGCATCCCTCTCAGTCTTCCCTTTACCCACAAAAAGACTCCAAGTTTCAAATGAGCATATCAAAAGTTAAATTGTTAACCACTCATTTACCTTAATATCAAAGAATCTGTTGAGACAAGTACTAATATTTAAGCGTTTTTTAAGGTACCTAAGCATTTGGTGATGCAAAAGAACAGCAGAGAGAGAGCTCTGAAATGAAAAAAAAAAAAAAGTGCAAGAGAAGGCAAAACGTCTTTGGCATCTTAGGCTGAGCTAACTGTACTCGTGGAGACAGAAGTGTTCAAAATAACCCCTGGCTGGTAAAAAAAAATGTGTTGAATGGGTACAAAAATAATTATTTTAGTGATATGTATGCTGTCAAAAAATCAGGGCTAAATGCTTGAGTTGTCCAACTCAGAATGAAATATTACTGTTATTCAGCCAACATACAGCAAGTGATTAGGAAATTTGCTGCTCAGCATTTAAACTAACTTCTTTTCACACTCTGGCAGGTAAAAAATGGAAAACCTCAGGATGACCTGCTTCTCAAAAGCAGATTGCAGATTTTAAAGTCGTGGTATTTTATGTAACGCAAGTAACTTACATTTCTAAAGCCCCACAATATACGTTAATTTATCTACATATCCATCCGCCCACCCATCCAAAATAATGTTTACTAAGTGGCCGCTTATGTCCCTGGCATTGTGCTGAGGCTTATAGATTTGGTAGCAAGAAGGTAAAAGAAGTTCCACCCCATCATCTCTCTTTTCTCTGAAGTAGCAAGTGAGGTTATCTGCCGAGAGAGAAGGCATGATTCAAATTTTGAGCGCGGTAAGGTCTTAGTCACCTTGGAAAACAGATGAGAAGGTTGACTGTAAAAAACAGAAGCAGGTCAGACATCGCAGCAAGTATTAGATACACATCAGTCCTTCCTTATTTATAATTCTCACTATCAGGATCCTTACTTCTCCCCTTGAGAATTATATTTTGAAAGTGCATCCAATGGAAGGAGACTTTAAAAAAGTCATTGGAGGGTATTATGCTAAGTGAAATAAGTCAGACAGATAAAGACAGATACTGTATGATATGACTTATACGTGGAATCTAAAAAATACAACCAACTAGTGACTATAACAAAAAGGAAGCAGATTCACAGATACAGAGAACAAACTAGTGGTTACCAGTGGGGAGAGGGAAGTGGGGAGGGGCAATATAAGGGTAGGGGATTAAGAGGTACAAACTATTAGATATAAAATAAGCTACAGGGGGAATTCCCTGGTGGTCCAGTGGTTAAGACGCCGCACTTTCACTGCCGGGGCTCCAATCCCTGTTCAGGGAACTAAGAGCCCACAAGCCTCGTGGTGCAGCCAAAAAAAACAAAAAAAAAGCTACAAGGATATATTGTACAACCCAGGGGATACAGCCAATATTTTATAATAACGATAAATGGAGTGTAACCTTTAAAAATTGTGCACCACTATAGTGTACACCTATTAACATATAATATTATACTTCAACTATACTTCAATAAAAAATGAATTTAAAAAAGTGTCACAGATGGGCTTCCCTGGTGGCGCAGTGGTTGGGGGTCCGCCTGCCGATGCGGGGGGCGCGGGTTCGTGCCCCGGTGTGGGGGGGTCCGTGGGCCGTGGCCGCTGGGCCTGTGCGTCCGGAGTCTGTGCTCCGCGACGGGAGAGGCCATGGCGGTGGGAGGCCCGTGTACCGGAGGGGGAAAAAAAAAAAAAGTGTCACTGATAACATAAGAAATGATTTTTCTGTTGAGCTCTACAGGACCTGGACCCAAACAAGACTGAAGTGGGGCGAGAGAAGGAAGAGAAAAGAACACGAATAAATACGATAATGAGAAGGTTAAGTTCACACACATATCACAATCTCCACTTTGGACATATTTACTTCTCAAATCACTGTACCTTTTTCTTTTTTTTTTAAAATTTATTTATTTACTTTTTCATCTTTATTGGAGTCTAATTGCTTTACAATGGTTTGTTAGTTTCTGCTTTATACCAGAGTGAATCAGTTATACATGTCATATGTTCCCATATCTCCTCCCTCCTGCATCTCCCTCCCTCCCACCCTCCCTATCCCACCCCTCTAGGTGGTCACAAAGCACTGAGCTCATCTCCCTGGGCTATGCGGCTGCTTCCCGCTAGCTATCTACCTTACGTCTGAGTGTACCTTTTCCTGATGCCAGAATTTAATTGGCAACATCAGGCGATCCCCTTAGTTATGCTGTGTGGCTTAACTCCGGCCACGATGAAACCAACCTATTCAAATGATGTTGCCGGTAAGTCCATGAATCAAAGAACTTTAACCTACTACACACCGTAATGCCCCTCTGTTGTATACTGATTCTAATATGAACAAGATGAGGGAAGAAGACATGCCATAAACCCAGAGATCAGCAGGAAAGTTTACTTTCTCTCTTTCAAGTATTACTTGGAAGAAATTAAATCAGTATTGGGAAACATTGTGTGTTTACAGCAAGTTCAAAATTATCCATATTAAAATGAAAAGGGAAAGTTTGGTCTTTAATGACTCTTCTGCCATCGATTTCCCACATATTTTTTAAAATGTGCCTTTTCTCAGTTTTTCCAGATCCGTGCTAGGTTGATCTTATCCCCGCTGGCTTTGAGAACTTCATTCTTTCATTCACTAATTGTTTCCTAAGTGCCTAATATGCGCCAGGCCCTGCACAAGACTGAGAAAGAAAGAGGGAAGGAGGCTGCAGTGGTTCCTGCTTCCAAGGTGTTACATAAGGGACTTCATTTTCCTAATCCCACTCTGGCACGAATGCAAATACTGCAGAAGTGAGAGTCCATAGTCTTAGAATAGATTCTATTTGTGTGGTAGACACACTGTGGAGTGATTTAAAAAAAAGAGAGAGAGAGCCCGGCAAGAAATGCTTTTTGTTGTATATGCATGTCTAGGTTTCTCAGATTTTCCTTCACTTAGGATCCAGTTACGAAAACATTTACTTCTGAGAGCGTTCTGTTTTGACGAGTGATGGAAGAAGAATGCAGAAATTCATTTCCAGAAGGGACCATGTCCAGGCAAGAGGCCTTTAGAAGTACCGGACAATAGGAGGCAGAAAAACCTAATCCATCTACTTCCATTCTCAGAAACTATCAAAACAAAACACCCATCAAAACAGACTGGGCTATAGTAGAAATCTGATGGTGGGTTGATTTTTTTTTACAGTTCTTTAAAAAGTTTTTTCCTTGACTGTTTTTGGCGGGTGGACTAAAATTTAAAAATATATATATTAATACATTTTATTATCTTTTTGATGAAGACTTCTTATTTACTGGTGATGCCAATGCACAGTTTTAAATTTAGTTACCCAAATTTCCTGAATTATTAAGGAAGCATTTTAAATGCATAGAAATTCTGACATTTCAAAATATAAACATCAAAAAGAAAAAAGTATATTACATACATACAGATTCAGATCTGAAGATTTGATTCAATAATTGGTTGCTTGTAGAAGCTAGTTTAATCAATAAAGAAGGTCAACGAGATTGAAAGAAAGAAGTATTAAACATTTTGACTAACATTAGTTCTGGTAACTACCTAGGCTCTGCAAAATCACTGACGTGGCAAGACTAAAGATGACCAAATAAGCTTTACTATTAAAGTTATAAGTTATCCTCATAAATATATGAGCTGTTCAAATATGAATTGATGGTAATTAAAGAAACCAACAATAAAATGATCAGAATTAATATCTTTTATCAAATTAGAAACATGATTTTTCCTTTTTTCAATTAATTCTGATGAAAATATACAGAGCAATCTACTTATTCAACATCTAAATCAATTTGAATTTTTTATCCTTACAACATAATTTTAATGCTGAACACTGTCATTCTGTGAATTTCCAATAATGGTATTGCATATCCAATGAAGAAAAGGATATATATTGGGGTGGAACTTTCTTATTTTATATTAACATTGAAGGTGCATTTGAAAAAACATTGCTGAAACAGTTTTTACTTTTTAAAAATGGTGTCCCTTGTTTAAGTGCTAATATCCCTTATGCTCAAAAATAAAACATTAATTTTTAATTCTATAAGTAACACGTGAAAGTTAAAAGTATGATGTATATTTCTTACTTTGCTCTTAACATATTAACATAGCATTTCCCCTTCTTCATTTCCAATCCAACAAAGTGTTATACCATCAAGATACCTGGAGCATCAGGTATTATCTTTAACCAACATCTCATCTCCTTATTGCTCTTAAGGACAAGTGTACACACACCCAAAAAGTCAGTGAATTCTGTGCAAACTAAAAGAGGTTCTTAAAATGAGGAGCAAATTAGATCTAATTACGGGTGATGGGAGTTTCGAAAGGTCCTAGATTAACATTACAAGCACTTTCCATGGTAAATTAAGCACGCAGTTTAGTCAGCAAAGATATTTTTATATATCTTGTTTATGTCTACTATAAACATCATAAGCATTCCTTTAGCATTTAACCCAGTGATTAATGCATCTATGATGGCGTCAGGTTCTAATTAGTGAGTAACTGCCTGCAAATATTTCCACAACTGTTCATCTCCCAACTCTTTTACCCTGACTAACAGAGACATGCTTACCAAAGTCTAAGGGTTCATGTAGTTACAGGAAACCAAATGCATTATTTATAAGGATGCACAGCCTAGAAAGTTCGGCTATGCCGCTTACCCTAGCAGTAGTAGGCTCTAAGCTATTGGCAACAGGAAGCTTGCCAGTGCATTAGAAAATGGGATTGAAGGGATCCCTGCCAAATAAAATAGCTAAGTAATAACAAACGTTAAAGAAGAGCCTTGGGGGTTGGTGGGAGTCCTGAGCTCACCGCTGAAGCACAGTTCAGATCACCAAGCTTTTGCAGTCAATGCAGAAAGAATAATACTAATTAATTCTCTGTGTCTTATCTTTCTTGAGTGCTTGCTTTTTTTTTTTTTTTTTTTTGGGAGTATGCGGGCCTCTCGCTGCTGTGGCCTCCCCCGCTGCGGAGCACAGCCTCCAAACGCGCAGGCCCAGCGGCCATGGCCCACGGGCCCAGCCGCCCCGCGGCATGCGATCCTCCCGGACCGGGGCACGAACCCCCGTCCCCCGCATCGGCAGGCGGACCCCCAACCACTGCGCCACCAGGGAAGCCCTGAGTGCTTGCTTTTTAATTAGCTATACATTGTTTTTTATGAATGTTACTATAGTATCTGTATACAAATGAGAAAACTACAATGGCTATAAAACAGGTATGGTGCACAGTATCAGATTTCAAGTGCAGGTAGAATTAATTCTGTATTTGTTCTGTCCACCCTGTTTATCAATCCATAATCACTGTTTCAGTGATTCTGGACAAATCAGTATTTTTTTCCCCTTTGATTTCAAAGAAAAAGAAACCTGCCACAAAAAAAGCCATAATTTCTTATTCTTTCTGTGTTCAAAACTGATATATTGCTTCAGAGATACCTGTCATGACTTTAAGTAGATTTTGAGATAGTGCCATTCAAGTTTCATTTTCTGTTTAATCATGGTCAGCAACTTGGAATTTACACCACAGTGCGACAAAAGGCTGCCTGCTTCAAATGTTAACAGCAGCAGGGGATGAGAATGCCATCTTGCCTGTGGGGGGAAAACCCTAAAAACGGACAAAATAAGTCAATCTAAACACACACACACACACACACACACACACACACACACACACACACCCCTTACTGTAGGAACTGTTAAAAGCAAATAACCTTCCATATCAATCTGACATTGAAACAAAAAGCTACGGTTTTTATTCTGCATCTCAAAATTGATCTGAAAACTACCATCAAAATCAAGGATGAAGTAGTTGAGGCTACGTATCACATATTTATGCTTATTCTTTTCTTGAATAACCTTATTCTTCTCTTGAATTTAATATTTAATGCATATACCTGTTTATGTGGAGGAGGGGAGGCTCATGGTATTCCTTCTAAATGATCCAAGTACCTAACAAATATAATTTGTTACCAAAAACTCTCTAGTTTTAACGCCTTTTATCATGGCAAATGGGCATACATATTTCTGTACCTTGCTCAGGAACCTTGATTCATAGAACTGATTTGGTCCAAGTGATAAAAGTAGCCAAGTGGTAAAAGTAGTTGCAATGATCACATGGCCTTAGAGACGTATGACAGAGGTCACAAGGGGAACTCTCCGAAGGTTTTTCTTTCACCCTCTCCCTCTACTATCAGTGCGTATAAAGAACACAGGACATGGGGTCAGAGAAGCTGGCGTGGAACTTGTTATATAGCCTTGACAAATACTGAATTGTCTGAGCCTCTCAGTTACCTCATCTATCTAATGGGACAAATAATATCTATTCTCAGATGAAAGTACCTGACACATGGTAGGTGCCCAGTAAAAGACATTGTTACACTTCATTGTTACTTTTTTAATGATAATAAAAGAAAAATCAACCTTATTAGCGCCACGGCATCCCCTTACTCCCAACCAGGTGACTCTTCCGCACCACAGGGAGAACAGCGGCCAACCAGTTAATATGTAGATTTTCATATAATTTGCAATAATCCCATCTAAGGTGAAACACAGTCTTATACATCACCATGTAAACAAGTATTTATCATAAAATGAAGAAACCTTCAAGATATAAAATCCAGAAATAAATTTAAAGTAGAGGTGTATGGAGTGTGAAATGCTTCTCAAAATGTTAAAAGCTCTAATAAATATGATTTAAGCCAATGTGAATTTTTTCAACTTTGATTTTTAAATATTTAAATACATTTTTCATGATTGAAGGTTTAGGTGGTTTTCGTATAATTACACACATGTACAACAACTTTTAGAAGTCACAATAATCTAACTAAAAAAAATCATCTCACTATTAATGTTCATATCCGTTTAATAAATACTTCCTGGGAACCAGCATATTGGTGTGTTATGGGAATGGAAACACAAACCAAAATTCCTTCCTTCAAGACCTTATATTCTGGTTTGGGAAGTGATATACATATCTGTGACAATTGTTAAGTGGCAAGTTTGTTATCTGAAGAGCTAGGAAATCACCAAGAGAGTACGGCTGGGCCTTGGAAGATAATCTAACATCTGAGTATAACAAATCATAGAGTTTGCTTTTATTCTTTGATTAGACAAAGACTTTTTTTTTTTTTTTTTTACAATTTCAGAGCAACCTTTTACTAGAATATACCCAAGTCTTCACTTCTTCTAAAAAGGTGGGAGAGTATGACATTCTTAAAATTATTGAGACTATAGCTGACCCTATTCTTCGTGAAGACTCTCTCCACCAGAAGCCTCTATTAGACTTAATTCTGAATGCACTTTTTACCCAAAAGGTCACAGCCAACATTCTAGAAACTTGAAGAAAAAAAAAAAAAACAAGCAGAAAATTTTACCATAATACTAGTTTCTGTGTGTATATATGTAGTGGATGTGACGTTTCATTTCTATTTTTGCACTAAGCTTAACAGTTTTGAATCTCAGTTCCCTTTACCTGCAATGTAAAAACATTTGTAAAGGTTCGAATAAACCGCCTATGTGTGCTTGAGTCACCTATTTCCTTCCTAAAGCTTATCTTGCTTTCACACAGCACAGGTTCCGGATGCGCAGGCTCAGCAGCCATGGTTCACGGGCGCAGCTGCTCCGCGGCATGTGAGATCCTCCCGTACTGGGGCACGAACCCGTGTCCCCTGCATCGGCAGGCGGACTCTCAACCACTGCGCCACCAGGGAAGCACTGTTTCCTGATTCTTTCAAAGCTGTCTGCGCATCAGCTCTAGAGGACTGTGTTGGTTTTGCCTGTCTGGCCCCTTCCCCCTGTTTAGGTGCAGAACCCTCCTCTCTGTAATGAACCCACACCATGCAGTTCCCATGGGGCTGAGCCTAGCTGCCTCACTGACCCAAACACACATAGCGGTGGAGATCTGTCCCAGTCCCTGCCCAGCTGGAGTCATTACTCTCCCTGGATACAAAATTATTTTAGGGGTAAGCATATGATGCAAGCAGAGCCAATCAGATTGTTTCTAAAAATCTGCTGTTTGGATAAGAAGTGGACTTTCTCTTCTTTTCAGATTATGAGCCCCAAGGGGATAGAGGCTTCAAGATACCAGCAGCTATCCCCCTATCAGACAGAGGGAACCCACTAAGAACAAAGCTAGCATTTGTAGAGAAGCAAAGCATACAGACTAAGAAATCTTCGTATTATATCATGTGAGCTTCTGGATCAAACTGGGACAGTTTTATAAGCCAATATACTCCCTTTATCTTTAATCTCTTTGGAGTTGAATTTCTATCACAGGCAGTTGAGAAACTCCTAATTGAATCACCATCCATATTTCTTATTTTACTGATTTACCATGTTGTTCCTCTACCTTATTCCTGCCTTTTGAGGGGCGAGGGGGGCCTGTTTCCGATAGCATCCAGGGTCTTTTAATAATAGATGGGCCTCTATTCCCATCTTCCTATTCCTCAGATCCCTAGATAACTTGAAAAAAAATGAAGAATGAAGAAATCCACCGAGTTCATCATTTATTTTGGTAAGTAAATTTATCAAAATCCTGCTGGCTCTGTTTTCCTAGATGCTTTCTTTGTATATGTCTGTCTCTAATCTCTTCAACATTTAAAAAATTTTTACATTTTGTATATATAATCCACCTCACTGCTCTATTCCTAATGATTAAAAACACTTACTGTAGTTTTAATACTTCTCTAAAAACAAGAAAAATAAAGACTTCCCTCTTGCAGCTGATATACAAAAAGATGGAAGATGTTTTTTAATGTTAAACGGAATATTCCAGTAAAAAGCCCCCAAAAGAATAAAATACAGAGAAATAATTGCTCTAGGGCTGATAATTTTCTACTACTGAGTTTAGCTATCATACAAATAATATCTAGGATTTACAGTATTATGTGATAGGTTAAATAGTAATCAGCCTGGAATAAGGTCATGCCTCTACCCCAAACATCAACTACCACTGAGGAAGATTTCCCTGTTTGTTGAAGATCTGATGCCTGTTAGCACAATGGCTCTAAGATGATTCCCACCTCTGTAAAGAGCATGTTTTGAAATAGATAAATTTCAAACTAACAAAGCCAAAGAGCAAGTCACTGAAATGATTCTAGACCGTTTTCTCCTCCTTTTATAGTATTAAACCTTTGAATTTTTTTTTTTTTTTTTTGCAGTACGCGGGCCTCTCACTGCTGTGGCCTCTCCCGTTGCGGAGCACAGGCTCCGGACGCGCAGGCTCAGCGGCCATGGCTCACGGGCCCAGCCGCTCCGCGGCATGTGGGATCCTCCCGGACCGGGGCACGAACCCGCGTCCTCTGCATCGGCAGGCAGACTCTCAACCACTGCGCCACCAGGGAAGCCCAAATCTTTGAATTTTGTTGCTATTAACTAAGGGTTCTCCTGTCCATTTCATTACACCTTGTAGACTGTGGAGAGTATTTCACTTAAAAGCTGACTGCCTTTTTTTTTTTTTAAAGAAGCCCTCTTCTTTCTTTCTTTCTTTTTTTTAAGAAGCTCAAGCTGCACGGATGGACCTAGAGACCGTCATACTGAGTGAAGTAAGTCAGGAAGAAAAAGACAAACGTCATATGATATTGCTTATATGTGGAATCTAAAAAAACGGTACAAATGAACTCATCTACAAAACGGAAATAGAGTTACAGATGTAGAAAATAAACTTATGGTTACCAAGGGGTAAGTGGGGGGGAGGGATAAATTGGAAGATTGGGATTGACATATACACACTACTATATATAAAATAGATAACTAATAAGGACCTATTGTATAGCGCTCAATACTACTCAATACTCTGTAATGGCCTGTATGGGAAAAAAAATCAAAAAAGAGTGGATATATGTATATGCATAACAGATTCACTTTGCTGTACACCTGAAACTAACATGACATTGTAAATCAACTATACCCCAATAAAAATTTTAAAAAATTTAAACCACTAAAAAAGAAAAAAAAAGGAAGCTCAAGCTAGTTGCATGGATCCTGTAAGACTTTGTAATTTAAAAAAATATATGATTGAAATCAGAAGATTCAGGCTTAAATTTCTGTTCTACCACCTATGTATGTAGTTTTTGAATTTGGACATGTCAGAAATTTCTGAGTCTCACATCCCTCAACTGACAAATGGGATGAAATCTAGGTCACAGAATTACTGTGTGAATAAATGACTCAATATATCAAAATATACCCTGTAAAATATACAGTAGGATACAAATATCAGTTATTTATATATACATAGCACACACACATATTTGTCTGGGTCAAGAGAATAATTTTGGAAAAGGTTAATTTCAACTGGATACAAAAGGTTAAGGATGATTTAGTTATAAGCTTGATCAAAGGTTTTCTCTTATCGAGTAGTGGAATGCAATGATAGACACTGAATGCCTTTAGAAAGGCAGAACTGAAGAATTACATTACAGTTGCAGGGAGTACTGTAAAGGAAAATGTAAGACACATTCACATACAAAATGAGTGAACTAAGCATGAAGGTGATATGAATGACTGTGACATACAAGCCCCTACTCTTGCTTCAAGTCAGCGTGTTGTCCTAAAAATCTGTAACTAACTCTCTAGGCAATCAGAAAATGGAAGTAATACCAGTTGGGCAATCTCCACTTAAAATTTTTCTTTTATTGCTATAGGATGCATGGCAATTTGTCTGTCATTCTCCACAAGAGACAGAGCCACCACACCCTTGAAAAGACCGTGTTTATAGAAATCTGGAAACACAATTTGCATTCAATTAGAAGTAGCTGTCTAACGGTGACAGGATAGAGTTCATATTTTGCCACCAATAAAGATCTGAAATAGGAATGCCATTTTTCCAGCTGAAAGTCATTTAGGAAAGGTCTGGGCAGTTCTGTCTACATTTAGAGTAGGTCAGTCAGTTACAGCTGAGGATGGAAGTAAGAACAGTAACTCTGAACTTCACCAGTGGACCAGCAGACCTGGTCCAATCTAATCAATACATAGCACAGCGCTATTCCCAGGGGAACATGCTGTATCTGATTATAACAAATGTCTCTGCAGACAAAAGACATTTTTTTCCTTCAGCTAGCTCTTTTAGTTGCCAAATTAAAGATTCAATTGTTCATTTCAATCAGAAATTTCAAAGAGGACTTCTTGGATAAGTTCCTTTCAAATGCAGTCTTAGCTGAGAATATATAATATTTTGGAAAAGACAGTGATTTCTTGGCATACAACTTTCAGCACCACCATTTAGACTGAAAATCATCAACTCCTTTCCTCCTCCAACAATAAGGATCTTTTCTTATGTTGTTCAAATAAAATGGTAGGACTCCCTTGATTTCCATTTTCCTCAAAGACACACACATTTTTCAGGTACTGGCTCTCTTCTGTCTATAGAGGAGACCATCTAAAGCAAGGCTGTGCTAAATAATTCATTTTCTCATATTAGGCTTCTCAATATAGTTTGAGATAAACAAGGTTATACAGACAGAAACTGAGTCTTAAGGACATTAAGTAAATTGCCTGAGAACACACAGTAATTAACAGCACTAGTATTTAGACTTAAGGACATGAGTCCATCTGACGTCTGTGTTCTTTTCATTCCCCCTCACCACCTGTCACGCTTTGATGGGTAACATAAAGATTATATGGGCTCAGCTAGTTCAAAGCAATGCATTGACCTTTATCTGCCACACATACACCCAATCCACTTTGTATCAGAGACTACTTTTCCACCCATTCACAGAATCTCATTCCTTTTCATATTAAAGGCTTTTCTTGTTTTGAGGCAACAAAACCTCATGCATTATGGCAGGCTAGCATACTGCCTGGGTTTGAATCCTGCTTGTGGGACTTTAGACAAAATACATCAGTTTCATCATTTGAAAAATGGAAGACGGTTTTATGGGAACCATGACTCAGCATCCATGGAAATCACCTTGTGCAGTGCCTGGCACAAAGTGAGCCTTCAATCAAGATTTGCTATTACTACTGTTATTATTTGAAACATATATTTCAATTATTTAAGACTGTTTTCCAGAAACTTCTCTTTATTTTCTTTCCTATTACTATTCATTAGACTTCCCGTTTTTGTTTCTCTCATTTTTATATTAAATTGGAATGGATGGGGCTTAATTCAGTAAAGTGGTTGGTAAAACAATTGTATTTTTTACAGCATTTGACAAAATTGTCTGCAAAATGGGGTCACCAGCAGCTGGCAATTCAGACGGAAATCATTATGGTTTGTTTGTTCTAAACAATCCATTTACTTTTTTGCTGATGCTGTGTAAAGGAGGAACAAGACAGTCCTACTAACTGTTTTATAAATTTCAAGTTCTTTTCTACAACCTGTCACGTGTAATAGGACACTCATTTAGCAAATTACTTATATGTTTTAAGTCACAGATGCCTCATTTACAAAAGAGTAAAATAAAATAAAGGAAAATAATGCTAATCTTTACCAGGAGATTATTATAAGAAACTTAAAAAAAAAATTATAAATTAACAACTCTAAAAAGAGTGAAAGTATAATGCAAATTCCCAAATTCAAAAAGGAAGTAGTTAAAATTTGCCTTACAAAAGGAAGGATTAGTAACTTTGCTATTTCACCAACATTTATAAAATGCTAGGAAAAATAAATAGAAAGAGGGCAAAAATGATACAGCGTTTGTAGATGAAACATAAATCTCTTAAAATCTCCAGTCAAGAATGATTTCTGAGTCGCTACAGTGATTTAAAAAAAATTATTTAAAAATTTTTAGATTAGAAAAATATTTTTCAAAATTTCTGACTAGCATTTCATGACATGGGAAAAACACTTATGGTTCATTAAATAGATAGAAGGTGGAGAAGTAAAAAGCCAGAAGGAAGAATACTGATTCGAAGAAAGTATACTAAAATACTAGCAATAGTATTTTGGATAGGTAGGTAGGCAATTTTAATTTTCTTCTTTTGGTTTTTTTTTTCTACTCCAATACAAGTTACAGAGGCGAAAAGGAGAACTTGAAGGGCTGAAGTGATCAGGGAAGGATACCACAGAAGACACCTGGCATACCGGACAGGGTTCTGAGCAGGGCCATGAACATGAACTACCACTGATAAACGCTCCCAAGATTTACCCAGAGGTGAGATGCTCTCGGAACCAGCACTGACAGTTAAGGGGACGTTTCCCTATAAAGGTGTGCACACTTGTACCGAAAGAACTGAAAAGTAATAAGGCTCCCTCACCCTTTTTTAACACTGACGCCCAAAGCACACCAAGTCTTTCTAATACACAACACGTTTGCTGAATCCATACTACTTCAGAAAGGGTTTCCAAAATTCACTTTACAAAAAACACCAATGTCAACAGTTCAAAGAATGGAGGCCACACACACATGATTACATTGTAATAGCACAGGTTGCTTTTCACATACGGGGATTTACACGTCTCCTTCCTGGCTGAAACACAGTGAAAAGAAACCTATTCTGGGCTGATTATTTCTGACCCATGTGAACTTATCCAAGGCCTTTGACTCTTTTATATATTTTGAATTTTTAAGTCCAGTTTATTGCGATTGCTGGTTTCTCAAGTTTCAGCTCCAGCCTTTACTAAGCTGTGTTTCCATCACAGCTCTGCTCCAGTGCAGGATTCCCCTGAATGCAGCCTCTGGATGAGCTGAGTACCTCATGCTGCTCTCACTGTTCTCACCAAGACTAGACTTAGGATCCTGCCACTATTGGTTTATATTTCCAAAGTACAGAGTATATTTTCACGAGATTAAAAAATGTATTCATACTAACACAACATTGTAGAGCAACTATACTCCAATAAAATTAATTTTAAAAAACTGGCCAAATCATAGAGTCTATTTAAATATCTTATTTCCATGGAAAACAGGGTAACTAAATAAACCAAAGCTTTATAAACGGAAGCAAATATTGTATTGTACCCTATACTCTGAGTTGGTGGAGAAAAACGTTTTTCAAGTCTCTTGTAGTAATAATATGCGAGTGAACTTATCAAAATTAATGACACGCACGCTCCATGCATGAAGTATATCACTCTTTCAGGGACATGATTAAATTTCATCTCCTGGATCACTGGGAAGGTGAGGGCATGAATCTTTCAGTGGTGTACAAGGGGACGATCGCTTATTTCCTGAATTTTTCTTCCTCTTCCAGTTACGATCTGACACAGGAATTATAGAAGTTGTGTCTCTTTTATTACATGTTTACTTACTTCTGGGACAAAACAAAGCTGTGCTCTTAAGTTATCACAAATAGAATTCAACCGTAGAGAAAAAATAAAAAGTATTCATCAATCAATTCAGCAGTATTTACTGAGAGCCCACCATGAGTGGGGAGTGATGTATGGTACACTGAAATATTTTAACATAAAGGTACACAAAGTCTTCGTTCTTACTTTTACAACTTTACCAAATACAAGGAACGAATTCTGCTGAGAGTTAGAGATCAGAGTCAGATTTCAAAATTATTTCTCTCTCAACAGTAGTACTGCAGTGAATAGAAATGTAAATTGAGAGATTCATTTCAGTTCCCTAAGTATTTCTTCCATTCCCAAACTACTCGGATATGTTTAAGGATCGCCTCCATTGCCCCATTAATGAGAGCATGAAGGGTTCCAATTACAAGAGTTTCCATAACTTTCTTCAATGAATCATGCAGGGGAGAAATTATTCCCAGACAAAAGGCCAGAAAGAAAACCCTAGTATTTGCTTTTATATAATAAACACTCAAAAATAGAAAACAAAGCTCATCATGATTCCTCAATGCTGGTTAGCTAAAATCTACATAATTATACTAATCTTTTTGTAAGTAGAATTAAATAACAAATATCCAAAGTCCCCAGAAGGGATTATCATTTTGGAGTATGTAATGAGTGTCCTTAAGGGAAGCCGATCTAGTCCTAGCATTTCATTTCCTGTTGATCTTACTAGATTGTTGCCATCAGTGCAGTTAAACGATGCTTTATCTAGCTAAAGTATAGCCAAACCATCATCCTTCATGCAATAAAAAAATATGTGTACCTTGTTTCGTTACAGCCTGGGTACCACCAACCCAAAGAGAATGGTTTTAGAACCAAACTGGATATTTAAACAGACTGGGAAAACTACTGAAGTTGCCAAAAGTAAATACTTTCTTTTCAAGTATTTTCTACCATGCTGATAGCCAAAGGAAATTGTTCATTAAACACACTCTCCAGGCTGGAACAGAATAATTGGGAATATCTATGTATTGAAGAGTTTATCAAACTGAGCATGAGTTTTAAATAAAGAGCTAAAATCAGGGAGAGAAAGACTGGAGTTATAAGTTTTACTTTCAAGGCCTGATAAATTCCCCTGTTGCATATCAAAATTTAATTCTACGCTATTCACAATTTATCAGTATCAAAACTATTTTTACTAGTCCTTGCTAACTTCTTAAGTTCCCCTGACACGGCACAAAGCACCAATCAATCTAACAGTTGTGGACCTCCATAAACACAAAGCACATTTCACATTAAACACAGGAAAACGAATCTGAGATCTTGCCTAGGGACTTGCTTTCAAACATTTTCATAATTAGTCACTTGCTATAGAATTTGAATTGAGGGCATCTATGTATAGTTTCCTTACTCCATCACAGCAGACTTTATATGAGAACTGAGGTGCTTTGGAATAGAGGCCCCAAACAGCTGAGTATCTATCATGCCTTAGGCAGTTGCTGAAGGCATCAAGACACACTTAAAAAGAAAAAAAAAAAAAAGAAGAAGAAAAGAAAAGAAACAAGAAACAACCCACAATGTTCTCTATTGCTCACCCAGAACTAGGCCTCAGAGGCTACGTGGCTATTTTCCAATATTTGAAGACATTACATTATCCTAAAACTACTACATATGTGGTATCTTTTAACATCCGTATGTATCTCAGTGGGAGGGGATATCTGGTCGACCCCAACCATAGCAGGAGGTCATTTCTATTCCAAACAGCAAATACCATCCTGTTCCCAAACTTGATACCCCATCCCTCAATAAGGGCAGGGGCGAGACATGAACATAATCTTTGGAAGCAGGTAATTGTCTTGGGTTAAAAACTAGTGAACAGAATATATAAAGATACTTACATGAAGAAGTATTTGCTCCTTCTGTTGATACTGATATTCTAATGGGAGACTCTATAAAACATAAAAGTGGAATGAAGCTTTATTGAGTCGTGCCACTTGGATTCTTAAATTAGAAATTTTGCCAGGCTTGGGTATCGTCTAGAAAAAGAGGCCTAGAAAATGGTGCAACAGAAAAGCTGAAAGCATCTCAAAGTCAAAGGGAGATATATGCAATATTCAAAGACCACAAAGGAATGTTTCTGTAGGCCAGACCCAAAGACTTTAGAAAGAGATGCAAAAGGGGCTGGTCCATCTGCAAAGATACCCCCAACACACCAACTGCTGGTCCATTTCCTAAAACCACTACTTGAACAGATCCACACTCCAGGTGAGACAGATAATTCCTTCTCTTAGGTTGGTCGTGATTTTAAGAAACATGAAACCAAAGAGAACAATCCCCATTTTCAGAGAGAGAATGAAAGGCAACTTTCATGCTTAGAGGGGGAAAAAAGAAGAAGAAGAAGAATGACAATATTTTCAGGCGAACTGCTCTGCATAAACATCTTGGCCAAACGTGGTGCTGACTAAAGTCCATGCAAGTCCACTAGAGCAATTACTTCAGGATTGAATAAAACGTGCTAAATAAATACATAATACAATCATGGGGGAGGTACAGTAGGATGACTCTCTTAGGTAGCAAGGATAAAGGAAGGAAAGCCAGTACTTAAGTAAAGCAGAGCATAAAACATACCTCATGCAGAAAAAAAGCACGGGACCTAAGGGTTTTTATGCGTAAGAAATAAGAACAACTCAGTATCAAAGAAGGATGCTTCGCAACCAGAAATTCAGCAACCAGAAAGTTATAAAGACTCAAGTCATATCAGAAAGTACTAGTTACAGTCACTCCAAATTCCCAAGGCAAGCACCCCATGAATTTAAAAGCTCAGGTTTGTAACAGCATCTACTCGGGTTGGATAATGAAGTCCTTACATTAAAGAAATGCCAGAGTGAAAGGTGAGGAAATTCAGAAACTCTACATATTTTTTTTCTTTTTCTCTCCCTCTCTCCCTTCCCTCTCTTTTTTTCTCTTTCTATTACTCAGAAAAGTAAGATTCTCTTACACTCCAGGATCATTCCACCTTACAACACACATACTTACATCTCAGTAATGACAAATTAATATGCCCTCAATATGGCCAAAGAGGTCTAGGACATAGAGAAAGTTAGCTTTTATGATTTTGTACAATGGCTTTGAAGGGAAGAGGCCAAACTGGGGAAGGTAAGCTAGAAAATGGCTGTGTTAGATCACATGGCCTCCAAGAGCTTCAACAAGGTAGAGGTCATAATGAAAAAAAAAAAATCAATGAAGCCAAAGCATTAACTATGGGGTAATGAAAAGAATACTGAGCTTGAAGTATCTGCTCTCCCACTTGCTGAGATACATGACTCAACATTTCTACTGCTTCAGTTTTCTGATCTGTAAAATGAAGAAAAATACTGCCTTGTTTCACAGATCTGTGTGATTACCAAATGATACGTAAAAATCTTTGTAAACTGTGAAGTATCATGCGAAAAACAAGTTATCATCAAACCTCTGAAGTGAGTTCTGAATCTAGGTCTCCAAAAACTTGTTCCCAACTAAATGTTTATTTTTAAATATTCTAAGGTTCTGTTAACTATGGAACTGCAGAGGTTAAGAAAAAGTAAGAAAAACACTTAAATTCACAGTAGCTGAATTACATTCACAGCTAGTGGAGAAATCAACGAATTAGGGTTATACATGTGTTTAGTAGAGTTGGGTTTTAAGTAGCGAATATATGCTCAGACCACAACTGCTATCAGCAAATATTATAGGCAAGTGACAAACAAACAAAAACAAACTAAAAAAAGACCCCAAAACAAACAAAAAAAGCAAGAGCATTTTAAAAAGTCAGGCCTATAACTGTGTTTTTGTTCAAGTTTAGTGACCCACAACTGATCATTAAGAGCCCAAAGGTCAGAGGTCAGACACTGATACATTATCCAGGAATAAACTCTGATGGATGAATGAGGGCAGAGACAGCTAAGAGAAGCACCTAGAAAGATATAAAAACTGAAGTTACAACCCAGACGTCTCCTTTCCTGGTCTAACGTCACTAAGTTGTATCTAGGTTTCTTTTTCCCATGCATGCCTCTTGGGTCCAAGTTCAGACACACAGCAAAAACCAGACTCTTTTAAGTAAAATCCAAAAAGGCAGACTGAGCTGGAGAAAAATACTGGAGCAGAAAACAAGAGCGGCTGAAATGTGGATGCAGAAGGGGTTCTTATTAGTAGAAGGAACAGCCAGCTGTGATGCCTGTTGCTCTGGTTAGTAAAACTTGACGAGCTTATTTTCCTTACCTGAAGACACATACGCTGTCTCAGTTGAGGCTGGCATGCCAGTGATGATCTCTGCAAAAAAGAAAAGGTGATAGGACATTATGATGTACAGTCAGGAGGCTGGGAGCCAGTTCCACAGCCTTCCTTCAAATAAAAAATGTGTGTAAAGGAAGAAAGTACTGCAAGGGGACGATGAAAGCCCAGGCCTCATACATACAGAGAGCGAGAAACGCAAAAAAAAAAAAAGACTATCCGGATAAGTAGTTCTTCTTACTTGGGCAAAGAGCATGAGATGGGCTGTGACAGAATAATTAGGAAGAATTCCCTGCCCCCACTGGGGTCAGTGAAGAAGAATACACAGCAAAGGGCTCCTCTTCAGAAAGGAAGACGGAAACGGCAGAACCAAGAAATATCAAAGCTGGAAGATCAGAACTGTGGTCAAAATTTTAAAATATTAGATCTCTGGAGAATTACATTTCTGTCCAAACCAAAAGCAAGTCATGTTTCCAGTCGGGATTGATGAAAAACATCAAGTTCTGGTATCAAATGCTACATAAAATTGCCAGTGGTAATCAAGATGGGTGTCTCATCATTTCAGCTACTCGGAGCAGGGCACAGAGCAAGTAGGCAGCTCCCAACTCAAGGAAATGCAGAATGAACCTGTACACTTCCGGGTGCACTATTATCATGGGAATTGTGACGGTACTGTTCGAACTCTGACTTGTTTTCTTACTGCCTTTATGAGGGAATAAAGGATGAATACATTGTCTAATTCTGTATTCATCCAGTCCTTCCGAAAAGGGCTTCAGTTCGTTAGAATCTAATGTTCTCAGTGAGGCATAGGTTTATTGGACGTAGAGATGCAATGGTGGATATTATTCAACTTTCACTGTGTGTATAATTATTGTCAAATGATTTACTATTTATTAACCAGGACAAAAAGAGAAGTTGAATCTGTTGTGATGTATATATTACGAAAGTTACTAGATCCTACTAAAATCCTAAGTATGTCATATATTATCATTTTATGTTGGAATTAATAGTCTGTTAATCATGGAGTTGGAAATGTTCACGATCAGTAGAATCACCTTTAAATACAGTTATGACCACTTAGGGCTTCCATGATAGAACTAGTCTAGTAGGTAAGATGAATTAATTTAAGTGGCAATGTTTCTTCAAGCTGAGAGGCTCTAGGGATAAATGGTTTAGTGGAATTGGAAAAAAAAATGGCATGTGAGATTCAGCAGGATGTTTAAGAATAAACATCAAGTTAAATACGAGTATACATAAACATGAGAAATATATCTTTAGTAAGACCAGTTTGTGTTTTTTCTCATGCAATTTAAATACGGACGGCCCTCTCTAATGAAGCATTAGGAAGACAAACCATTCAAGGTGCAAGATTATTATCAAGCCACCAGTCACCTACATTGGCTCTTACACCCATAAAAATGGGATCCAGTGAAAAGAATCAGCATGTGAGGGTGTATGATGTCCTTGGGACTTTCACAAGCAGCAGGCATTAAAGAAGATATTCTGAGTTGGTGCTATGGTGTTATCTGTTTCTGAAGTGGCTACAACTAGCTTTCTTCTTATGGGCTGTAGAAAATGATAACGGTTTTTCTTCGGGGAAAAGTTAAACAGATAGAAACATTTCTATCAAAGATTCACAGCATTTGTCTTTCTCTGTGAGTAGCTAGAAGAAGATCCAAGTTTCCAAGCAAGTACCCACATTGGGGGAGATGCTTTCTCATTCTGTTCACGGGACTCATCAATGACACAACAGCCAGACTGAAGTAAGAAGCTCAGGGTCATAAGAACTGGGCAAAAATCCCCATCCTGGTATGAGTATCAAGACTCTTTCCACATTTATTTAGTTTCTTTTTTATCTGGTAAGCGGGCCTCTCACTGTCGCGGCCTCTCCCGCTGCGGAGCACAGGCTCCGGACGCGCAGGCTCAGCGGCCATGGCTCACGGGCCCAGCCGCTCCGCGGCACGTGGGATCTTCCCGGACCGGGGCACGAACCCGTGTCCCCTGCATCGGCAGGCGGACTCGCAACCACTGCGCCACCAGGGAAGCCCTCACATTTATTTTTGACAAACTAAGTAGTCCCCTGTGACCTTCCAAAAAATAAACAAAACAAAAACCCCAGAATCAGAGCTATTCTATCTTCAGCATTAAAGATCTCAGTGGGAAGAAAGGTTAACCATAACATTTCCTTGTTTCATTGAATGATACATACATAAAAATACCAGAACAGGAGGTTAGTACAAATATGTATCTACATGCAGACAACTTAAAATAACCTCCCTTTCTAAAATCAGAGTTCATCCTGGAGACCTTATAAATATCTTTAATGATTATGGTTCAAATAAAAAACTTTTGAATTATCTTGCGGGTAATACAAGCTCAGAACTTGTATACTTCTATACTAAAAGAATCTTGTTAATAAGAAAAGTTAATCTTTTTGATTAAAACCACTCAGCAAACATTTTTATGCGTTTGGGGTAGAATTCATAGATTGAGAAAACAACCTTTTGCTATAAGGGTGATTGAAAATAATTTTGTTACAATTACAGATTTAAAAAAAATTATCAAGTCCTGAAATCTCCTGGATGTTTATTTAAGCAACACATCTTTCCCCTTAGTAATTTGGTATATTAAATTTGTTAATTTATAAAGGACACCCCCTTCATTACTGCAAATTAATAGGGATTTAGAATCATCAAGAATTGAATACAGCTGAGCAATTTATGCTGAGTAGGCAAGGAAACATGGAACATCAGTATATTTGTAATGTTCGAGTGTTTTAATAAACTGGATCTGTTCTCAAGAAAAAGTGGCAGTGTCTGAAAAATAACACCTTCTGGAAAGGAATGTTTCTCATTATTATGTATGCATGGCTTGTTTGAAATTTCATCATGAGCACAATATACTAAACATAACTATTTAGCAAAATACACATAAACAAATACAAGCATACATATATCTGTGTGAATTTAAATATCCAATTGTGTGACTCTTTCTTATTCTAAAATCACAGGTCATTACTGTGCCTTCAAAAATTGTGATCAAGTCATTTTTTTAAAGATTTAAGACGGGCATACTTATTAGCACTGGTAAAAATGATTTTGAGCATCTGCATCCTTGCTCATAATCAGAGCTTAGTCTTAAGCAACTGAGAAATTATGAAATTAACAAATGGTGTAGAGGCAGGATGGATACCATGCATTGAAAAGACAGCTCTTTCCCACTCATATTACTCTTCCTTATTACACTTCACGAGAATCCTACATAATGCAACATACATGGAGACTACTATACAAACTATAAAACACATTTTATGTGCTTCTTAGTATAACTATAGGTTGTTCACCAATATCATGGCATTTCTAACAACACTGTCAATGTGGGTTACCCACATGAGCTAATTTTTTAAAGGGCCAATTGATATATTAATCAAATTTTGTGGAAATATTTTTTTCTGCTCATCTAAAATGAAACAGCTCTTTTATTGCTAGGAGCCCAATTGCTCCTATGGGATCTTGGATCTCACTCAAATGAGTTTTCTCCTGATTAAAACAAGAAAACCTAGTAGAAGATATGATTGATTAGTTGTATATTCTCCTGTATTAATCTTTTAAAAGACAGCAGTACTTAATTAATTTGAAAACCAGTTACGTCTATTATTCTCTTCCCTAATCTGCTGCCCAGGAGTTTTTATAGAGCTTCTTAGCTAAGAATTAATGACTAAATTAAGGTTTCCTCTATAAAGACCAAGCCAAATAAGATACAAATTAAAATCAACATACAGTGTATGATCTGTGTGAACATGGTGTATGTGGCCTTTTAAACTACTATATTTGAATTCATGAAAGGAATCCACTGCAATCCATCACGTAATGATGATTGCCTACGAGATCCTGTTTTGTACGAAAACTCAATTGGACTTTGATAGACTGACATAATCCCAGAAGGCATCAGCAGACTGCATAGGTTTATATCTGTCTACTGTATGACAAGTTCTTTTTTCTAAATAAGGTAGGGATTAAAAGGCATTGGAAATGACCAAAAACATATAAATTTCTAAAATGCTTAACAATTAACCTATATGTACATTCTTTTCTAAATGCTTGAAGATATTGGAGATCTGGTCATTGCTTCACTCAAGCATATAATGAGTCGAGGGGAAATTCACATTTTTTTCGTATTATTTCATTTCTATCTGGCTGTTAATCTCAGCAGATCTAAACAATGGATTTCATTGCAGGACGTTTATAAGATTAGATGGAAGATATTCATGATCTGTGCTAATTTTATTCTAATAGTTCTCCGGCTGTCATAATGGGATTAAAGATAGTGTCAAACAGCAAGCTCATCTCGCTAAATTTTTCTTTTCTTCCTAAGGAGAAAAGAAAACACAGTCTTCCATGCATGTTTCCTTCTAACTCCTGCCATCCCTCCTAGAATCTTGTCCTAAAGTATGAACATCTAAGTGCCAGGAAGGCACCTGTGTGAGAATTTAAGTAAATCACAAGAAATCCTTTGCATAGAATGAAATTAGGATAATTAGCTCACAGCCACATACCAGGGTCTTTCATCAAGGCAACCTATATAGAAATTATCAAACTGTAGTTACGTACTTATCGGAGAAATGAGTTAGACCACACAAGATAAACAAAATGACTAATATTTCATAGATAATACAATTAAAATCTCAAGGGGAGTTCTACATAATATAATATTTTGGCAACATGTTCTTATTTTTAAGTCTTTTTTTTTCTAGGACATCCCTCCCCCATACTGGGGGTGGGGGGATTCTTGAGAATTCTACTCTCTCAGCCCAAGTCAATGGTAAATACACATTTAAGAAGAGATGGTTTATCACCCTGATACCAAAACCAGACAAAGATGTCACAAAAAAAGAAAACTATAGGCCAATATCATTAATGAACATAGATGCAAAAATCGTCAACAAAATACTAGCAAACAGAATCCAACAGCACATTACAAGGATCATACAGCATGATCAAGTGGGGTTTATCCCAGGAATGCAAGGATTCTTCAATATACGTAAATCAATCAATGTGATACACCATATTAACAAACTGAAGGAGAAAAACCATATGATCATCTCAACAGAGGCAGAAAAAGCTTTTGACAAAATTCAACACCAATTTATGATAAAAACCCTCCAGAGGGAACTTACCTCAACATAATAAAAGCCATATATGACAAACCGACAGCCAACATCATTCTCAATGGTGAAAAACTGAAACCATTTCCGCTAAGATCAGGAACAAGACAAGGTTGCCCACTCTCACCACTCTTATTCAACATAGTTTTGGAAGTTTTAACCACAGCAGTCAGAGAAGAAAAAGAAATAAAAGGAATGCATATTGGAAAAGAAGTAAAACTGTCACTGTTTGCAGATGACATGATAATATACATAGAGAATCCTAAAGATGCTACCAGAAAACTGCTAGAGCTAATCAATGAATTTGGTAAAGTAGCAGGATACTAAACTAATGCACAGAAATCTCTAGCATTCCTATACACTAATAATGAAATATCTGAAAGAGAAATTAAGGAAACACTCCCATTCACCATTGCAACAAAAAGAATAAAATACCTAGGGATAAACCTACCTAAGGAGACAAAAAACCTGTATGCAGAAAACTAAAAGATACTGATGAAAAAAATTAAAGATGATACAAACAGATGGAGAGATATATCATGTTCCTGGACTGGAAGAATTGATACTGTGAAAATGACTATACTACCCAAAGCAAGCTACAGATTCAGTGCAATCCCTATCAAACTACCAATGGCATTTTTCGCAGAACTAGAACAAAAAATTTCACAATTTGTCTGGAAACACAAAAGACCCTGAATAGCCAAAGCAATCTTGAGAAAGAAAAACAGAGAGCTGGAGGAATCAGGATCCCTGACTTCAAACTATAATACAAAGCTACAGTAATCAAGACAGTCAGCTATATACATATAGCTGACTCACTTTGTTATATAGCAGAAATATAGATCAATGGAACAGGATAGAAAGCCCAGAGATAAACCCATGCACATATGGTCACCTTATCTTTGATAAAGGAGGCAAGAATATACAATGGAGAAAAGACAGCCTCTTCAATAAGGGGTGCTGGGAAAACTGGACAGCTACATGTAAAAGAATGAAATTAGAATACTCCCTAACACCATACACAAAAATAAACTCAAAATGGATTAAAGACCTAAATTTAAGGCCAGACACTATAAAAATCTTAGAGGAAAATATAGGGAGAACACTCTATGACATAAATCACAGCAAGATCCTTTTTGACCCACCTCCTAGAGGAATGGAAATAAAAACAAAAATAACCAAATGGGACCTAATGAAACTTCAAAGCTTTTGCACCGCAAAGGAAACCATAAACAAGACAAAAAGACAACCCTCAGAATGGGAGAAAGTATTTGCAAACGAAGCAACTGACAAAGGATTAATCTCCAAAATATACAAGCAGCTCATGCAGCTCAATATCACAAAAACAAACAACCCAACCCAAAAATGGGCAGAAGACCTTAACAGACATCTCTCCAAAGAAGATATACAGATTGCCAACAAACACATGAAAGGATGCTCAACATCACTAATCATTAGAGAAATTCAAATCAAAACAACAATGAGGTTATCACCTCACACTGGTCAGAATGGCCATCATCAGAAAATCTACAAACAATAAATGCTGGAGAGGG
Source organism: Leucopleurus acutus (assembly GCF_964270905.1). Taxonomy (NCBI): domain Eukaryota; kingdom Metazoa; phylum Chordata; class Mammalia; order Artiodactyla; family Delphinidae; genus Leucopleurus; species Leucopleurus acutus. Next base: position 25,183,848 of record NC_139163.1, on the reverse strand, counting down.
TGTGGAGAAAAGGGAACACTCTTGCACTGTTGGTGGGAATGTAAATTGATACAGCCACTGTGGAGAACAGTATGGAGGTTCCTTAAAAAACTAAAAATACAACTACCATAGGACCAGCAATCCCACTACTGGGCATATACCCTGAGAAAACCATAATTCAAAAAGAGTCATGCACTACAATGTTTATTGCAGCTCTATTTACAATAGCCAGGATATGGAGGCAACCTAAGTGTCCATCAACAGATGAATGGATCAAGAAGATGTGGCACATATATACAAGGGAATATTACTCAGCCATAAAAAGAAATGAAATTGAGTTATTTGTAGTGAGGTGGATGGACCCAGATTCTGTCATACAGAGTGAAGTGAGAAAGAGAAAAACAAACACCGTATACTAACACATATATATGGAATCTAAAAAAAGAAAAAAAAAGTGGTTCTGAAGAACCTAGGGGCAGGACAGGAATAAAGACACAGAAGTAGAGAATGGATCTGAGGACACAGGGAGGGGGAAGGGTAAGCTGGGATGAAGTGAGAGAGTGGCATGGACATATATACACTACCAAATGTAAAACAGATAGCTAGTGGGAAGCAGCCGCATGGCACAGGGAGACCAGCTCGGTGCTTTGTGACCACCTAGAGGGGTGGGATAGGGAGGGTGGGAGGGAGACGCAAGAGGGAGGGGATATGGGATATATGTATATGTATAGCTTACTCACTTTGTTATATAGCAGAAACTAACACAACATTGTAAAGCAATTATACCCCAATAAAGATGTTTGGAAAAAAAAGAAAAGAAGAGATCGTTTGGCCGTGTGGCAGTTTATAACCAGAGTACCTCTTCCCAGAATCTTGAGGAACAGGGATGTGACAACATGAAGGTAGTGAATTTGAGTCCCCAAGAGCTCAGGACCTGAGCTGAGACTTCTTGGATAACCAGTCTTGATCTGAATATAGCAAATTCATAGATGACAGTAGGAGGTGAACATCAGAATGGTTCCACATTTTCCTCTGGTGGCACCAGAACTAAGCCCTTGAGGTGTGGGAAGAAAAGAGAGTCTCCCAATGTACAGAATGCACTGGCCTTGTCTATCCTGGTGCCTGATGAGTACAGGCTCTGCTGAGCTTCACATCTGACCCACTTCCTCTGAAAAGAGAGGGCGTTTCTAGGCAGCCACGTTTCCGGCTTCACTATCCTGGGTGAGCCCACGGTGGGGACCTGAGTAGAATACATTGATGGTTTGTAAGCTCTCTGGATCTTTTGATGTGGTCTGGCATAGTCAGCTCTGCCAGTCAGATTCTTGCTATGGGGAATTTGATTTAGGAACTGAGGAAACAATCACACAGTAGGAGTCAAAACTGGAAGGATGCCTTCAAAGGAGGCATGAAGAAGAATATGGCCAATTGGAATCATAAGCAGGTCAAAGTTTGGAATTATAAAGAAGCATATTTGACGGGCTTCCCTGGTGGCGCAGTGGTTGAGAGTCCACCTGCTGATGCAGGGGATGCGGGTTCGTGCCCCAGTCCGGGAGGATCCCACATGCCGCGGAGCGGCTGGGCCCGTGAGCTGAGCCTGCGCGTCCGGAGCCTGTGCTCCGCAACCGGAGAGGCCACAACGGTGAGAGGCCCACATACCACAAAAAAAAAAAAAAAAAAAAAAAAAAAGAAGCAGCATATTTGAAAGCAGGAGAGGTTAGAAAATCTAAGAAACAGAAGATTCAAGAACATATCTGAGGCACATGAAGGAGAGACTTGAGAGAAAAGCCATAAATTCCTGGTGTTTAAACTCATAGATAGCCCCTGGGTACCATTTTCTCCTCGAGGCCCAGTTATAATGGAGTTCTAGTTCTTCCCAATGGAATCCCCCTCTCTTGATGACTCACACCAGTTTTTCAGTTTTCGTTCTTCACAAACCAAGGAATCTACCTTAAACGTTCACAAACAGAGTCTGGTATAGAGTAAACTATACTGGACCGGGAATTAAATAATTTAAGACACATCCTAAGTCTCCATTTCTTTTTAAATACAATGAGAGGGGTGGATAAGGATGAACTAGTCCTAACATTCTAAGTAGAAAATAAAAACCACCACCTTATAGGGTAATTGACATTCTTTGTTCTCCTCCTTCAGATGCTTTCAATAAGCCAATAGGAACCCAGTCCTTAAAGGATTTTAGTTGGTTGTTTAAGAATGACTTCCTTACATGAACTTCTTTTTATTCTTGTCAGGTAGAAAAGAACACCCCTACCTTCATTTCTCTACACTTTATAATTGGTCAATACTACATTCAAATTCAAGACCAATTCTTGAATGAATTAATATGGAACAGTAAGTTGGATGTCGCTCCTATGAAAGAAATGTGAAAAGCCATATTATCAAAACTTCTGAACCCCGAAATTAATTTTAAAATTCTATTAATTCTATTAATTAATTATTTAATTCTATTTTCCTGGGACTTTACAGCATGCATAACTACACAAATCTAATCGTGTCCAAATCATAATTCAATAGCCTTTACCACGAGGACACAGATTGAACCAAACAAGCAACTGACAAACTGAGAACAAGCTATTAAACACGGTATAATAGAAAGAAAAGAATAAGCCACTGAAATTTTAAATTTGTGTTTCAAGTTGCATCCCATAAAATTCCACGTGGGGAAAAATAACGCGAGCCAAACTCTATTGCTTAACCTGTGCTGATTAAAAAATAAAGCGATGTTATGTTTACTCTTATAAATTTTAAATGGTAAATGATAAACACGACCCCTAACAATAGTAAGGGAATCCACTTTTCACTGTTGTCCTTTATTCTCTGTGGAGGCAGGTATTTAAAGCGAAAGTAATGAAGTTTGATTACACTGCAATAGAGCAGTTCATTGGGAAGTCCACAGAGGACTTAGGAATTAACCTGGATTTTCCCAACCCTGTTCCATATTTGTATCTCACTCCATCCTCCTTATCCTGTTAAGTCAACTGATATAAACAACATCAATCTCCTAAGGAGTTAACCCCTGAAGTGACTTTTACTCTTCCCTTGCTGGCTTCGCAATTTTATCTTATCACTTTAAGAGATCGGGCCTTTGCAGTGGACATTCTTTCTCAGCACCTGCCTAGAAGCGGTGCAGTTACGCTTTGTTTTATAACAGATGACAGGGCTTGTGAAGGCAGCTGTTCAGTGCCATAACTCAAAACAGCACCAAAGGTTTTGAAGCAGCGTTTTATCGTTTCAAGCGATTTAGCTGCTCACTGCTAGCTCATCATCAGCTTCTAGAGATGACTCCATCAAGTTGTGCAGTGTTAGGGGATCGGGAACAGAGAGCCACCAGCTGTGGAGCTTTGCCCTTCCTCAGATAACTCAGAGAGGTGGTCGGAAGACAGGGGCACCTTCTGCCTCCAAGTCATTCATTTGTTTAACAAACATCCCCTGACACTGCCCTCAGAGAAACAGAAGCTGAAGCCTATACATAGTAAAAAAGGCTTTGCCTCTGACTCTCTTAATTTCCGAATTAACAGGCCCAAAACAACCTGATAGGCCTAACTTTCTACTACCTAGAGCCAGATGTATATAAGAACATAAAAACTGCCAGGACTACGCCAAGATTGTATTCTGTTTACACACGCGCGCGCGCACACACACACACACACACACACACAGAACATCTATTCATACATAATACACATATGTATGTAAATATATACAATATACATATATTCTGTATATACATATGTATTCTGTACATAAGTTATATGTATACACATATTCTGGTTTGATAGAGCAAAAAACTTACCTGCTCTCCTGGACTAACTTAAAGTGGAGGTATAATCTCTTTCTTTTAGCAAACCATCCTGTCTCTGCTATTCATGATGTTATTCAAATCCCTTTTAAAAAATTATGTATATTTCAGGTCTATTTCAGTCATGAGTAAAGAGCCCTATGGGGGACCCATAAGATAGTTGAAATGCATGGTTTTTCCTCCACGATTTTTGTTTGTTCACAATGAGATTTAACACACCGATGAATTACAAGTCTTACCACATACCTTGATGACTCTCCTCTCAGAGACTGAGAAATAGGACATAGTAGGTGTCTCTTACCGTTTGCATCCACAATGGTGATATTGGCAGAAGCACTGTCGTTTCCTAATTTGCTGATCACTTTGCACATATATTCTCCAGAATCAGCCAGTGATGCTTTGTTAATGCGAAGTTCTGACTTCCTGTGAGACCAGGACCAAAGCGGTTGTAAGTATATTTCACAGAAATACAATGACCATCAAAATAAAGCCCCTGTAGTTTCAGAGTTCTCATACTCCCCCTTCCCACTCTACACACACCATGTTAAAACACAACTGACTAGTACACAGATGTGTGATTTCACCAAAAGTGAGATACATCTCATTTAAATCATACCCTGGACATAGTCTTAATTTTATCACCCAGCTCAGCAATTTAAATAAATTCTTTTCTCATTTTTCTTACTATTCCTTTAGCACCACCACTAACCACATTATGCCTCAGAATTTTTTTCACCCAAACGATAAATTTCCTTTCCTCTCTGTATCTCAATGTCACCAGCCACTAGGGTTAAGGAAGATAAAAAAGTGTAAAGCCGTTTCTTATAAATCCGGTAAGCACAGATACTTAATGAAGGCTAGACTAGATTAAAATGCTCTGCACTCCTTTTCCCAGCAGAGTGACATCAGGAATTATGTTAATTTTGAATGCAGAGGATTTATCACTTCCAAAAGAAAGGGAATTTGTCATTCTTTAAGAAGATTCTCATTGCTGGGAGCACAGTACCACACAAATGGTTCTTAATATTGAAATAAATATTCAACAATAGCACACACTTTTATAAAACTACATATTAAACCAATATTTGGCGCTCCTTCTAAGCATGGGCAGCACTGTGATTTGCATCTGTCTCTATGCTTTACTACTGCACATAGCCTATAATTTAAGCAGTCTCTATGATTTAAAAACTCAGGCCTATTGGGATTGGCACAGCATTCATTAAAGCCTTTTGATAGCTAGTGGGAACCTGCTGTATAGCACAGGGAGCTCAGCTCTGTGCTCTGTGATGACCTAGATGTGTGGGATGAGGGAGGAGGGACGTCCAACAGGGAAGGGATATACGTACACATACAGGTGATTCACCTCGTTGTACAGCAGAAACTAACACGACATTGTAAAGCAATTGTACTCCAGTAAAACATTTAAAAAAAAAAAATACAGTGTCCTTGTATACAGGAGCCTGGTACTGACTGCCTGGGTTCTTGAGACATCAGGGAGAAAAGGCAGGAAGCAAAGACAGCAACTCAGAATTATACGCAAACCTCCCGTAAACTACACCTTCCTCATTTTAAAGTGAATTTTCTGGTCTTCTTGTCAGATAATATTATTAATCAAATTGGATCAATTGTTCAAAATTTAATTTCTACTCTTCTCCAGTCTACTGAATTGAACCACCCCTACCTGCCTTCCATGTTGGTCCTTTTGCTTATTACTTCTTTCTCCTAGAATGGGGGCCCCATATTTCTACCCATCAAGATATGAGCTGATCTTTAAGGACCACCTCTGAGCCAGTTCCTTCGTCAAGCCTTTCATGATCATGTACCTGGAGCTGCTCTCTTTTTTTTTTTTCTAAATTCTGCCAGCCTTGAGTACCTCTCTCATGAGAATCTTCTTAAAGAAACATGGTAATCAGACTTACAGTTAACATTAATTTACAGTTAATCTTAGAGGGATAGTTCTTAAAATCAAAAGTCTCCTAAAAGACCTGGGCAGCGTTTACTGGAATACTATTCCAAGGAATGTAAATAAATGTTATGCTTAAAAGAGAAAGAGAACAAGGGAAAAAAATGTAATTTTCTATGCTGAAGTAAGTGTTGCATTAAACAAACAGAGTTCTTTACAACCTACCTCTTAGTCATTTTATGCAAATAGTTAGTGAATTTCTAAGGCATGACAAGTGACTAAGGAATCCTTTCTGTAGAGACACCCTTGGGAATTCTATGACTGAGCATCAATGGGCCAAGACCAAGAATCAATTTAATCAAGCTAAGCATAACAGATATATTCAGGTTCAAAAATCAGTAGCAGAAATACAGGCTGGGAGGGATAAGCCTTGACAACAATATATACAGAAAAAAGGGATTTCAATTAGCTACACGTTTAACATTACTCCATTTTAAACAACTATTTAAAAAAGAAGAAGAAAGAAATGTATGCACTGTTTGGCCAAATTAATATTAAAAGAGCACAAGTCAAATTTTATAAAAGTCTCAATACACCGCTCACAGGCTGAATCACACCTAGAGTATCGCATTATGTTTCAAAGGGGCATTTGATAAAAAAATTATCAATAGCTAGAGGAGTTTAGAAGAGGGTGATCAGAATTGAATAGGGCCTAGAAATCTTATCACTAGAGAAGATGCTATTAAAGAACCAGAGGTTCCACTGGCAGGTAGCTATGAACAAGATATATTTAAATACATTTCATCGTTGTTATCTGAAAAAGGAAATTATTTGGTGAAGCTCTTAAAGGTAGAATTGTGTCTTGCAGGAAAAAGAAGGTACATTTTGGATGATATATAAGGAAGAACCTTTTGAGCGCCCAAAATTGGACAGGGTGTCATGTGAAAGAGTTAGGTTTTCTCTTTGGAACGATTCAAGTCTGGAGGGCCACCTGTCAAGCAATTCCTAACAAGAATATCTCTAGGCAGAGAAAGATTAAATTAGATCAGTGGTTTCAATCAGCTTTGAAAAAACAAACCCTGTTTTAAAATGAAAGCTTAAATGAGACATGCATATTTAAAAATATTATGAAGGGAGAAAGTGTTTATGTCAAAAAGGTTGGCAACCCTTTTTGCACTTCAATGGAAACTCAAAATTCTCCAGGGACATGAAGGGCCCCTTTGAACTCTAATGACACGTTTAACTATGAGATTCTTCAATCCTTGGGTCTTAGAGCAGGAATGGGAAATAGTGAGAGAGTAGAAATAGACAAACCTTCTTAAAAATTATACACTGCAACAATTTGGGGCTTTCATAAGTATGGTTATAATAGTCTTACTTTACTGTCTTCAGTAGGCTACCATATCTTGCCTAAAAGAAGAAAGTTAACTTGGAAGAATTAATGAACTCCCTTCCAATCACAAAATTAACTTTTTGCTCTTTAATTGATGAGTTACCTGGGGATCTGGGAGGGGTGAATATTTTGGCGGATCTTCATTTCTAAAAGTTTTAAAACAGTTAATTCATGTAACATGTTTAAAAAGATGCTTGAAATAGAGTAAGCTCCAAATAAGTGTTGGCTATTATTATAATTACATTCTACATGCCTGCAAGTTTTAGATTTTTATAATAGGCATGCATTGGTTTGGAATAAGAAAAAATAAAACAATGTAACAATAAATTAATACAAACAGTTATAAATATTAATTTCCTTTTCTTTTTTTATATCAAAATGCAAACTGTGTTCTTCTAATGAGTGCTCACTGACAAGACAGATTCAAGGCTCCCATAGCTACTATCTCGTTTTTCTTACTTGATTCTTCCACCATGTTTTACAGGCTAAGGCAACTTAAATGCATATAGAACTGATCACCTCAGTTTATAAAATTCCGTTCCTCTGATCTCTAAGGAATCATATGAACTTGCGTGTGTGTGTGCTCAACACAGCTTTCAGATACTGTTGAATTGCCTATGATGAGAAGGGTAAAGAAGAGAGAGAGGGATTTCACAGTGCAAACTAGAGAATGTCACTTGCCATCTGGTTCTACCAGAATGAAGTCACTTGCCACTGCAGCAACTGTGAAACTCTACAGAACCAGGCACTGCGTAAAATGCCTCACATAAACGCTATGAAACAGGCACTGCGTATTCCCGTTTTATACCCAAAGAATTTGAGATTTTCCTACATATAAAGTTCAAATGACCTGTCAGAGCGGCTCAACTCATAAAAGAAGGGGATGTGTAGAAACCTTTTCTATTATAGAGTCAAAAAAACCTGAAACAATTGATAACAGGAGAAATAATTCCTTAAAAAATGTTGTTAACTTGACCAAATCAATTAGAATCGATTTTAAACAAAATTAAGATGTGTAAGAACAGGGAATTCTCTGGTGGTCCAGTGGTTAGGACTTCGTGCTTTCACTGCCGAGGGCCTGGGTTCGACCCCTGGTCAGGGAACTAAGATCCCACAAGATGTGTGGCGCAGCCAAAAAAAAAAAAAATGTGAGAACAGAAACGAAGAGAAAGAGAAGAAACGAAGAGCTGGTACAAAATTAAGGGCATCCAAAAGTGTGCGCCAGACGCAAACAACAGGAAGTGAGACTTTAATGAGGCTGATGTAGGACAGGTATGCAAATGAGGCCAACTGGACGACCCCCAAATACCATCTGTCACACACCAAGCTCTTTAACCAGTTTTCTTGATCAAAATGGTCCACCAGGCAAAGGAAAGGAGAACAAGGGGACGCTTAAGACCAGGGCAGTTTCCATTTCTTTTCATTGGTCCCACATATCGCTTAGCCAAATAAAATAAAATAAACAAAGGCTCGCAAGTGAATGCAAAATCATAGGAAGAACATGTAGGAATGTCCTTTATTAGTAGGAGCAGGGGCCGAAGGTGGATAAGACTTTACAAAATAATAGCAATTCCCTATCGGTATAAAATCTTTTCATAACACTAAGGGATTAAAAGGAAATTCTGGCTGCTACGAAAAATCTAGATTGTAAAATGTGAAAAAGAAACGGAGGCGAAGGACTGGAAGAGGGTCAATGTTTTACTTTAAACAAAGAGAATGCCAGGGAAATCCTAAACCTCACACTAAAATTCACCTCTGCTTGTGATCACAGTCTAAGATAAAGTTTATCCCTTCTTGGCCTGCTGGCTAAGGGCAAATGTAGTAAGATAAAGTTAAGTAAGCAAGAAACCACTGCAAACCACTGACATTTTGAACATCTTCGTAATGAAGAATTATGAGTAATGTAGATGAAGCTGACAAACAAGAATGTCTTTTATTGAAGACTTTACCCTAAGCCTGAACATGCCCCTTGCCTGAAGTCGTGATTTCACTGGATACTACAGCAAAATCACAAGTAGTTGTGAAAAGACAAAAGACATAGATTCAGATCAATTTCAAGTCCAAGTGTTACCATTCATTAACATTATATCTACAGGAAGAAACTTAATGGCCTTCATTCTTGGGATATTAACTTTTTAATGGGTATACTAACAACAGTATTCATTCTCTTATATTTCTAAGTTGAAATAATTGAGGATCTTGCAAATGTTAATTAAATTTAGATTCAGTTTGGTCCTTTAAAAAAAGGTGACAGCACTAATTTTTTGTTTTAAGATACAACTTCAGAAATGACCGAATACCCAATTCTGAAACCCAATAAGCTGGTCCCTTATCAGTAGCTGCCCACTTTACACAAAGTATCTTATTTTTCAGAGGATCAAATATGCTCAATGCTTTGCCAAGAGTAATTTACAGTCACATTACTTGAATAAAAGTCTTTCTTGTTCCCACTTAATTCTTCCCAGCAAGGCTATTGTTTAAAAGAAGTGATTTCTGAGTATCGGCCTTTCCGGGATAATGGGATTTTACTAATATGTAGACAGTGCTCTTAGCTGTCTGGGCCTATGAAGCCAATATGAAAATGCTTTTCTGAATAGCGATGACACTTTTATATGTCATGCAAGCCATGCAACCAATTAGCTCTTTACCTATACATGTTCTCTTTCAAAACCGTATTCATTCCAGGCAACTCACTTGTTCCCTTTTGTCCTTTTACCCAACCTCATTAGCTTCTCTCCAGGCATCCTCACCTAGAATACCTGCAGCCTGCAGCTGCTTTGTTCTGTTCCTTCAGTCTAGATAATCCTCTCCTCCCTCTCTTCTTCCTCCCCTCTTTCTAGGAAGCCTCCACAGTCCTGGACTGGGGCCTCTCCCCGGCCTGTGTGAGCTTCTTTCTACAGCATTCCGTGATCATCACTATCGTTGAATTTACAACTGAGTATCACAACTGCTTACATTTCCCTCCCCTCTTGAGACCAAGCCTCTGAGAGCAGAGAGACCTTCTTCTTCATCTCTGTGGACCCAGCTAGTCTAGCCCGGGGCCGACACGCAGCATCTGTCCAATAAAGGGCAAAATTCCCCATCCACTCCCCCACTGGCCCAACCCAACTGGCCTCTTTATTGCCCTATGAACAGAACCTGCTACTGACTGTGGTTTCTGCTCTTCTCTATAACCACCCCACCCTACCGCACCACCCACCTAGAGGGATTCTCTGTCTTCAGCAGAGTCAAATCTACCATCTCACAGTGACTCCTGAATCTCTTCGGGGCTCCCGCACTTCCCAACTCCCATGGTACTTAGCACCAGTAACCTACAATTCAGTGTTTAGTTTTACTGTCTGATATGAAGTGCTAGACAGTTCATCTCCCTAATTCAATCTGGACTTACCATAAAGCAGGATTTACCTCAATATAACTAATCCATTTTTTAGATCACTATTTGTAAACAGATGGGCTGCTTGAAAATCTTGACGCTCCCCAGTCCTAGCAGGCTTTCAGCACTTGATCACTGGAACTCCTATGTTTTATATAAGGCTGAACTGGATAATCTCTCTACAATCTGACGACCCCCTGAGTGTAAAGATAACACCTAGGATTCTTCCGTTTCTCCACCTTCCTAGCATTTGTGGGCACTTACTTATTTTTGCTATTATATGACAGCCACATAGAAATGAATGAGACATGACCCTGCGTGTGCAGATAACTGAGTTTCTTACTAACTGGGCTATTTGATGAAAAACAAAACAGACACTGAAAGCTATCTAAAAGTATTTTTTGCTGCTGTGAAACTTCTCTAGAAGAATCATGCTTATGTTTTCAATTCGTTCACTCTATCTCCTCCCCTCCCCACATGGACACGTTATTAAATGTGTCTGCTTTCCATTTTTAAAGAAGGAACTAGGCATTAAGGAATCCAAGAAATAGATTTGTATTCCAGCTTAGTCACAGCTAGTTGGGTGACTCAAGGCAAGACAACACTTTTTTGACCCTTGACTGCTTAATCTGCAAAATTAGAGAGTCACATGTGCAGTAAACTGTCCTTACTACCTAGGGGAATGTTGTAAAAAACAAACAAATAAGAGTATGTATAAAAATACCCTGTCACTCTACAGCATTACTTTTTGCATCTTTGAAGTGTCACCTGCTACAGAAAGTGATATTGCCTTCACACCGTATTCTTCTTCCAAATCGAGAGATGGTACTGACACAATCAATAACAAGAATAAGCAGTGGGTCTTCCCTGGTGGCGCAGTGGTTGAGAGTCCGCCTGCCAATGCAGGGGACGCGGGTTCGTGCCCCGGTCCGGGAAGATCCCACATGCCACGGAGCGGCTGGGCCCGTGAGCCATGGCCGCTGAGCCTGCGCGTCCGGAGCCTGTGCTCCGCAACGGGAGGGGCCACAACAGTGAGAGGCCCGTGTATCACCAAAAAAAAAAAGAAGAAGCAGTGTAGTTACTAAAACCATGGAAACTAGAACAACATCCCTAATTATGGTTATTACAGTCATTAAACACTGTACGATTAAATTAAATTTCCATTATAATCACTTCATTTACTCTTGCACTTGCAAGAGTGTGTGGCTTTTTGGTAGATGTCCTATAAAATCAAAGCCCAGGCAGAGATTCTTTCATTGCTGCTTCTGTTATCATAGCTGGGATTTCACTGGAATCCTCTGAAGTAGAGAAAATGTAATCTTGGAGCTTGGAGCCACTATGATACATGTCACATTGATTAAAGGACTGTTCACAAGCAAAAATCCAAGATTTTTAGCTCTTCCATCATTTCAAAATGTAGTTTGATATTAGAAGAAAAATTTCTTAAATAAGGAGAAAGATAAAAATGAAGAGTGTAGGAATAATAAAAAAGCATCATTTTAGAGTAGGTATAGAACATACCTACCAAGATGCTATAGGGAATCACATGAAGCGTTTCCAAATATGGATCTCCTCAAGGAGGGCAGGAAAATTTAAGATTCTTGCTACCCAGGATTACTGGATGTTTTAATCTGCTCTGATGGTGATATAGTTGAATAGAATTGTCAGTCAAACATTCTTATTAGGTATTTTATGTACTAAACTTTTACCTGAAAATAGTTCAAAAGCGACTGATTACATTCTAAGTCTTTCCATAAATCTCGGTATTTATTGATCTTTATAACAAAGTCAGGATTTTGATTGTGCAAGGCACTGGTGCTCTAGATGGGATTTTAGGATCCCACCTATTACTTAGTGTTACAACAGCTGCTATTAATACTACTTTCGCTCATCCCTTCTATTTCCACCCACACCCTACAGTTCTTTCCACATCTATCCTTTCCTTTCTTCGTCCAGAAGTTGTAAGAATCAGAAACTTTAAATTCTTTCCTATATAATGACACAATTTCTGGCCACCATATAATGAAAAATCTTTTCACTTATTATATATCGTGTTTTTTGATGGCGTACTTATTTGCTAGGCTGTTTGTAATTTTTATATTTTATATCATTGTATTGCTAGGCATGGCCCCTGCTGTGATATGCATGATACTTACCCTGGCCTTTTTTGTATCTTGATGTTTTGTGGTTTGTTCTTTCGGTTTAATTCATTCCCATTCTTGAACCATCTGAATTTGAGAGAGGAGTATTCAGAACTGGTCTCGCACCGAAGCACGAGTTTTGAACCTGCTGCAGACTCCTGACTTTTCATCTCTTTCAATCGGGGAGGCAAGGCTAAAAAAGAAAAGAGAAGGAAAAAAAGTTCCGATCACCTGGTAATCTTTCCAAGAGAAACATACTAATTTTGGTAAGCTTGATCAAGAAACCATTCCCAAAGCCTTTACTAATTGAGAGAGAAAAGAAAAAGGGGCGGGGGGGTGTCAACCAAAATGGATCTCAACTTAGAGGAGAATAAAATGCTCACATGAAATATATTCAGGGGGAAAAAGAAAAGAGAACTTAGGTAATGAAATTACTCTTTAAAACACACTCACAGATATAGAGAACAAACTAGTGGTTACCAGTGGGGAGAGGGAAGCAGAGACGGGCAATATACGCATGGGGGATTAAAAGGTACAAACTACTATGTAGAAGATAAGCTACAAGAATATATTGTACAACACAGGGAATATAGCCAATATTTTATATTAACTATAAATGGAGTATAACCTTCAAAACTGAATCACTATATTGTACACCTGTAACATATAATATTGTACATCAACTCTACTCCAATAAAAAATCATTCTTTAAAAAATTCCTCAAATTTATACATACATATATTTTATATATATATATATTTTTTCAAGATAGTAATTTCCTCAATCTTTACATTCTCTGATACCATTAAAAATCCTGAACACTGGTCATTTCAAAGAATCAAAATCCTATGCTAAAAAAGAATATGTGACTGGGCCATTATTTCTAAAGCACATTCATATCCCAGATGACAATTTATCTTCATCACAGTTCTGTGAATAGGTACAGCAGGTGCCATACCCATTTTTTAAATGGAAAGTTTATTTTCAAAGACAGGTAAGTATCTCTTGTCCATGGTTATAACATTCTGGAGAGTCAGACTATCCTATCACCAGCCCAAAGAACAAAGAGGACTCATAAATCTTAACAACGCTCATTTCTTCAAGACAGAAATTCTTTGGTGACATCACTCTTTTACTGCACCTACAGTTACTGTTCCACAAACGAAGAATGACCATTCAAGAAGGCCACCACACTCCCGTCAAATTATCAGTTTGATTGGATTTCACCCTTCTAAACCTTCTCAACAGAGCCTGGGAGCACTTCAATTGTATATTAATTTGTAGGACACTTTACATTAAACACATATACCACTCCTACTTTAAGCAAGACTGCTTCAAAGAATATCTATTCTCTACTGAAATATTTATGGATAAAATGTTATAATATCTGAGATTTACTTCAACATGAAATGGTAGCGGGGAATGGGTAGGCATAAAAAGGAAAAAACTTTCCCAAGAAGCTGATCATTGTAGAAGTTAGGCAATAGGTAGAAACAGGGATTTGTTGTACATTTCTATACAGTATGTCTGATTATTTTTGTAATAAAACAGTTTAAAAAATAAAAGCATAACAAATGGATTCTCCTCTGCACACCAAATTTCACGTACTAATCAACACAGCAGAACCTGAGATCTCAACATCTCTGTTTCCACTGAGTCTTAGAAAAGCCAACTACAAAGTCTACTTCTGCCCCAGTTCAAGCCTTAATGGGAAGTTAATTCCTCAAACCCACCAAAGGAGACTGCACCTCCTGGATCCAGTGAGCAAATTCACTGCGTATAGCCTCAAGACTCCAAGGACAGCAGTCAGAGCCACGTTAGACACCAACAGGAGATGGAGTACCTTTCCTACCCCGGGTAGTTTTGTTTTTCTACAAGTCTGCCCTTACCAGGAAAATCCTCCCCAAATGTCAGGAATGAGCATATAAATTTCCCAGTAAAGTACAGCAAAAACTATTTGAACGTGTGGCTTCTCTGCAGTATTCCTACAATTATGTGTCCCTCTTTTTACTTATTTGGAGAGGCGGCGGAGAAGCAGGCACCAAACATGGAGACACAGCAGCGAGTTAGGAAACGTATTTCAGCTGTTCTTAGCCTTTGATACCTGATGATTTTCCCTTTTTTTTTTTTCTGACAGCTTGAAGATAAGATTTACTTCCTGAAGAGCTTTTCTAGGAGTCTTCCTTTTAAGATACGGTCTGTGAATCTCTGTTTCGGAGGTTTTAAAAAACACTAAATTCTCATGTATCTGGAATAGTATTTGTATATTCCTATTAACGCCTTAAGATCAGTTTCAATTTTGTAAACCTGGTGAAGGGTTTTAAAGAAACAAATCTTCTGGCGTTAAATGGCACCAAAAACTGGTTTACGTATATATTTACGTATATTAAGAAAAATAAAACACCTCATTTTTTCAAGGTACAGATTAAAAGAACTAGTTTGAATTTTTTTGTTGTTTTCACTTCATTTTGTGTTTAACTTGGCACACAACCCGAACTCTCAAGGTTTCTTCCCTTGTCTCTATGCAAAATGTTCTAAACACAGTATTTCAGATATCCTTACCTCTCAATAAGTACCATGTTCCCTCACTCACCACTCCATTCATTTGCTTATCAATACAGCCTGAATACAAATCTACTGGATATGGTTTTCTGGTTTGAAATCTTCACGCAATTTGTTTGCATCTCTTTTTACTTTCTTTTCTCTTATTCTGTTCCCCCCTCCCTTTCTCTCACCTCTCCTTCCCTTTACCCTCCTGTCTTCATTTATTTATTTATTAAGAGTCTTGATTTCAAATGTGAGGAAACAATCGGACAAATTCAACTTGAGGGATATTCTACAAAACAACTGGTCTAGGCTTCAGGAATGCCAATGTCATGAATGATAAAAGACTGTGAAACTGATCTAGATTAAAGGAAACTTTGGCAAATAAATGCAATGTGTAGCGATTGATTGGACCTTGGTTTAGGGGAAAAATAGTTATAAGGAACATTATTGGGACTATCGGGGAAATCTGAATGAAGGTATTGTAACAAAATTAAATTTCTCAAGTGTGATAATTGCATTGTGGTCATGCAGAAGAAATGTCCTTGTTCTCAGGCAGTATCTGCTGAAGTATTTAGGGGTGAAATGTCATCATGTCTACAACTAAATTTCACATGATTCAGCAAACAAGGAAATGCATGCATAAAGGAAGGAAGGAAGGAAGGAAGGAAGGAAGGAAGGAAGGAAGGAAGGAAGGAAGGAAGGAAGGAAGGAAGGAAGGAAGAAAGGAAAAAAGGAGTCGTGGTGTCTCTTAGTTTTTCTGCCTTTTCCGTGTGGTCTTTCTGCCATTGAAAAAGGCCTCAGGATTTCATTAAGTTCTTTTAAAGTCTTGGCTAAGTTTGCAGTCATGGAGATTCTTGGGAATACTTGTGCTATAATTTACAAATGTAGCTCTTAAGACTATATCCTCCATTTAAATTCTGTGAGCGGTATGGCACTGAAATCCTCATATGTTCAACCTGATAACCATGACTTTGGGGCTCCAACCCCACTAGGTCCTTTGGGGCGAGGAAAATAATCACTCATCTGGCAGATCAACACATCCATCCTTTCCTTTGGGGGTTCATGTGCAAAGACCAGTAGATTTTTTGGGGCCTTAAGAGATGATCTATGACGTAACGAGGCACAGACCTTCAGATACAAGGTCTTTCTTAACTAAAATATCCACTCCTTAAGCTGACCCTACTGTATAAACATTTCTTGATGTTTGGGATTCGGATATACCTCTGTTGACTAGCCTGAGTTTCTCTCATGCATGCAGTCTCAAGGCTGTCACAAGCGCAGAAGCTCCCGGCTACTCTGACTTTGCCTCCTTAGAAGTCCACTCGTCATAATGTCCCTGCATGTCTTCAGGGGAAATCACCTATGACACGAGGATACCCAGCTTTTCAGAGAACAGCTGTTTTAAGGTGTTAACTCAAAATTCTCCGTAAATGGAGAAACAAATCTGTGACCCACCAACCCAGCTACGCGACTCACTGTTGGCTCATGGGTGTTCTGAGGTCAGTGGTACCTTCTAGAAAAGTACCATAAAAATTCCTCACTCACTCCAGGTGAAGCCCAAATGCAAGCATCCTATAGACTGGGCAACAACATAAATTCTTCTTTGTCCTCTCATATAGCCATCCTAACAGAATAGCCCTGGATATTTCACAGACTTGATAAAAATACAAACTAATATTGGGCACATATGGTCTGTGTGTTTTTTCTCCTCTATTCATAGTGAGACAATTTTCAATAGAGTAAATTTTCTTCAATTATATTACAGAATAATAACTGTATGTTACTAGAATACATTTTAGAAGTATGTATGTTTCTCACATATACGGTTTACTCGCATGAAATAATCTCATTTATTTCACTGAAAAAGTACGCCACAGGGCTTCCCTGGTGGCGCAGTGGTTGGGAGTCCGCCTGCTGATGCAGGGGACGCGGGTTCGTGCCCCGGTCTGGGAAGATCCCACATGCTGCGGAGCGGCTGGGCCCGTGAGCCGTGGCCGCTGAGCCTGCGCGTCCGGAGCCTGTGCTCCGCAACGGGAGAGGCCACAACAATGAGAGGCCCGCGTACCGCAAAAAAAAAAAAAAAAAAAAAATTACGCCACCAAGTACTTTCTAACACTCAGGTATAACTTTATAAGACCAGGGGTAGTTTCTAAACCTTGGGGCAATTTTTTAAAGTGAGTACTTGGAGTTTAAAACTGCCAAAATTTTTCACTTGGATTTTAAAACTGCAAAAAAAATGTACGTGCCTTTCAATTCTTGTTTAAGAGTAAATAGTCTGTTAATTAAAAATTGGTTGAAGGCAAACACAATGCTAAGTTAATGCTTCCAGTGCAGTAAGTGGTCTGAGCATCTTTGGAATGATTTAATTGTATTTGGTCTACCACAGTTCATAATTCTGCTTTCATTGTGATTCTGCAGAAGCAGCATTTCCACATCCTGAAACAATTTAATGATAGAGCAAGTTTTAAGCAGTCTTTGCCTAAATCTATTTCAAACCTGCCTGACAATAATATGAATATATCCACACCCTTAGAAATGTATCAACAAAGACAGACAGTAAAGTGCAAAAAGGAGCAGCCTATAAAAATAGAAACTCAAAAACGCTCAGAGCAATGCCACGTGTGTTACCGGCACTCCTTTTCACAGGTTTTAAGTGTTTCAAAGGGCTTTAAAAAAAATTGTGGCAGTAATCCAAAAAAATTATTTTACATGCTCAGCACACAAAAATCGAAGGCACTAGGCTCATTTATTCCAATACTTTCATGTGTGAATAAATATTTGTAATAAAGGTGAAATAAATATGTAAGAAGAACCATTCACCTAAGCAGTCCTCTTGTTTTACTTGTCTCCTGGGCACTTATTCTTTTTTTAATAGGTTCAGCACTGCCATATCAAATATTGTACCGTATTGTTAAGAACAGGAAACAAATTTTAGCATGTGTATGCTGCTGAGACATGCCGATAGCATGGGACACTAGATAAATTATTTCTGTTCTTTGAAGGTGCTGACACTGCAAAGCTAGCTCACGTTATAACTCTCCGTGTCTGTGCAGTTAATCTGAAGAGCCTCAACACCCTGAACAAACTAAACAGGAAACCTGCAAAATATTATCAAATAACCGCGAGCTTTCAGCTACGACCCCAGTGAAGTCTTCCCTGCATAAAGCCATTTAAAAGCCTGATACCGCACACGTGCAGATCTCACGGTGAAAACTGGTGACCGGCAACTGCGTTAGTTGATAAAAGTCCCACAAAGATCATGAATCGGTCCTCAACGCAGAAGGATGTCCTTTCTTTTTTATAGTCATGTTAAAGGTAAATTAGGGACGGAAGTCTCTAAAACTCCTTTCTCGAGAGGATTTTGGTCACAATGAAGAGAGTAGATAAAGTTTAGGCTTTGCCATCTGGTCGTCTCTTCCGGGCTGCACTCACAAATTTGACCATAAAAGGGAAAACTTATCTTATCAGGTTTCAATTGAGTTCTAGTGGCAATGGTATTTCCCAATACACCTAGGATTAAAACTACTGCTACTGGGGCAGTGTGTGCTCTTAAGCTATGTTAAGGACCGTCCCACAGGTCACTGTTTGTGGCCACATGTGGTGACCTGCTGCTCACGCTGGCCTATGTCCAGCCGAATCATCCTTCAGATAGACTGTTCCTAACTCCGGTTAACTAGAGTTCCCCGTAAGCTTAAATGGGAAACTACCACGTGTCCCTGTGTATTCAGCAAGGATATCTGGAGAATGA
This sequence comes from Leucopleurus acutus, assembly GCF_964270905.1. NCBI lineage: Eukaryota > Metazoa > Chordata > Mammalia > Artiodactyla > Delphinidae > Leucopleurus > Leucopleurus acutus. The sequence continues at coordinate 25,164,947 of NC_139163.1, read as the reverse complement.
GATAAAAGCACGTAGGTGCCTCCACTTGTGAGAAAGTCACTATAAAGTTCCGGGATTTATTATAAAGTATTCTCAAGCTGACTCCCTAATATTGGCAGCAAACTAAGCCAGTCAACACATTGAGAATAGGCTTCAAAGTATAGTGAAGATCGTTGGACCTAGAAATACCATTTTAGCAGTTCCATGTCCAACTCCTTATACAAGAATGTGTGAACTACTGAATAACACCTTTACGAGCATTTTGAACAACCCTCTTAACACCTGCATGGAAGGTGTCATTATACAACAGAAAACAATAAAACCAGGGGTGATATTCAGCATTTTACTTCTATTATTCACAACGGTAGTACCTCTACAGCCAAAGTTGGCATCTTACTAGTGTTAACCTCGATTTCCCAAACATTTCAGTCTCCACTGATGGGGATTTTCACACATGGACAAGCTCAAAGTTTCCCTTCCCACAGTTCACTGCTACAAGTTGACTGAACAGTAGGATTCTTTTGAATGCTCATTTCTAGGGGATGAGCCACAACCAGGCTAGTCAAAAACTATGCTTATTCTAAGGTCATAGAAAATGACTTATCACATTCTACAGCTAAACACCATACCCAACGGGCTGCACTGAAGAGGCACATGTACAAAAGAGAACCATTTAAGGAATTTATCCCTACCCAATCAAAGGGGGTCAGGTAAGAGCAGTCATTAGTAGGCGGTCACAGTCCCTATTTGGAAGCTGAGGCTTTTGATGGTGGTGGTAGTGGTGTGTCCATTTTGATTGGCACTATATCCAAACATCCAAATGTCTAAAGGTATCAGGTGGAAGATATATAGGATCTCAGGGACCTAGCGCAAAGTAAGACCTTAAGTGTTTGCTGAAAAAATAAGTAGCAGGAAGGATCTAGAAGATACTGATAAAGAAGAGACCCAGTCCAAACATTATTCCAAAGTCCACACCCACCTTCTCAAAAGACTTTTTAAATTTGAGATCAAAGGGCCCCAGTGATGTTATTTTTTGTTTTTATGCATTCCACTGAATTAGGACTCTTAACAGTCTCTGCCATGTGATGCTAATAGGTAGGAAATGTAAATTTAACTGGAAAATTGCCCGATAAGCAGTACTGCCTTTACTTTGCAATTTTTGTATCCTCCTATCTGGTCATCACTGTTAGAGTGTTCTCTACTCGATTCCTGCCTCAGTTAAGATGCTGGTCCTTGAACTGTGTTCCTCTCCATCTCCTTTAATGTACCTGATCTCAGAGTCTCCCACAGAAGCCAGGCTGTTCTTCCATTTCAGCAGGAGAAGCAGACATATTTTGATATTATCTCTTTTGCCTTCAAATCAAAGTTGATCGATTCTCTTCATCGACTGATCCCAGTCTATGAGGTCTAAATTTGTTCCCTTAACTCTGAAGTTATTTACGATCAATGCATATCCCATTTGTGTCAAATTCCCTCTTCCCTTGTCCTTGTGTGTATTTCTTGTAGGATGGATAATTATTCTTTCTGTTTTATAGGCGAGGATATGGGGGGTTATCCAGGCACTTGTTCAAGGTCACAAGGCTGGCAAGGTGCAGACCAGGATTTAAACCCAGGACTTTTCCCTCCAGAAGGATGATTCTGCACAGTTTAGGTGGAGATAAGCAAAAGGGAAGGAGGACAGCAGACTAAAGATCTAGAATGATTATTCCATTTCATAGTCACTATGGTAATTTTATGTGTCTTATAATAAGCTACGTCAACTAGATCACCTCTCCACATGTGTCTGCGAGACACAACACTGTACAATTCCACAAGGGAAATGAGCGCAGATTTACTAGGTAAGAGAATTTTTCAGCCTGAGAAATTGATATTATGTTTGTTGAAATTAGCAATCTTCCTCTATACAGTTCTGTAGTGCCTGACCCAGTTATTTCATAGGTTGAGGGTCAAGGATAAAATTATAAAACTACTACAATAGTGGTCCCAAAACCTACGAGATGAAGTTAAAATAAGGTTCTCTTAGTACTTTCAGCAATAAACTCCCAATAACAGCTAACAATGGTTGAGTACTTACCATGTACCAGACACTGCTCTAAGAATGTCATGTCCATTAACTCTTTTAGGTTCTGTAACAATTCCAGGAGATATGTATTATTATGTATTATTCCCAATTTACAGATAGCAAGACAGAGACAGAGAAGTAAAGCAACTTCCCACAATCACACAGCTTGCATATTGTGGTGTCAGTATCTGGACCCTGGAAGTCTGACTCCAGAGCTCCTGCTCTTAACTCCTAGGCAATCAACTGAATAATTTGCTCTGTTGGATACGTTTATATGTCAAACGTAAGATTTAATTTATCGCTATGTTAACAGTGTCCATATTTCCCTGATAACACCTGGCATACACCATAGGACAGATCATTTCTGCATATTCCAAGTGCAAAAAATAGTCTGGGAGAGAAAGTTGATATGAAAATGGCTGACTCTTCTAAGCTACTTTGATGATTTATGGGGAAATACATGTATATGTACAGCTGATTCACTCTGTTATAGAGCAGAAGCTAGCATACCATTGTGAAGCAATTATACTCCAATAAAGATGTTAAAAAAAAACAATACAGAATACTTGAAATTGGTATTACACAAAAAAACTGTTTTTTGAACTGTGTGATTGTCATCCACCAAATGCCACAGGGGTGGACTGTATATCACTCCAGCGTTCACTGAAATGCAATAGCTCCCACGTGGGGACACGGCAACAAGAGGGCCTTAAGAGATTATTGATGTTCTTTCCAGGTGTAAAGGCAGATCGCCGAGAAGCTGGAGTCAATCACGGCACCGCTGCTGGCAGCTTTAAGGTAAGTGTTCAACAGGCCTGCCTAATTAATGCTGTCAGCACAGCTGTCCCCAATTATAAGGACATCTCACTTAGGGACACAGAGAAGCTGTTCTGCAAGCTTCACTTAAGGCCATCAATACACAGGGTTAAAATGGATCCATTAGAGTTTGACCTAATTGACGTGTAGCAAATTTCATTTGACATAAGTTTATAAATTTGATCTTTTCTGCTGTCAGAAAGCAGGGTTTATCTTTCCCCTTCATTTGCTATCCATACCTTCCATATTCACTGCCAATATGTCACTTAAAGAGAGACCTGGATAAATACCCAGTTACTGAATGTTTGATATTCTATTTATTTATTTTCCTATGGTAACGGGGCTCTTCTCTTCTGATGTGTTCATGACTTAAGTAAATTTAGGACATTAGCATGACCTTGATGTGTTAATAATATGTGTCTGTGACCATTATTTCTTTGTTCAAAGGGAATTACAATCATTTAATTAACTGATGTCACTAAAATTCTCTTTCTTCCTTTGAGAGAAGGACCTTATTTCGATGTTCTGTACTGGAATGAAATTCCCAGATGAGTTAGTTAACACTTGATTATAACTAGTTTTAAACAATAACAGCTGTGGGAAAACTTCTAAGCACTGCATAAAACGTAAAGCACTGCTTTTGAACAAATCCCTAATTTATACCAGTATTAGTACCCCATCATCTACTTTTCACATAGCCACTTAAAACCTACGTCTCCTGTGAAGAAGAAAACACTCTAGCAGAGCTAATCATGAAATAAACGTGTTTCCTTTCGGGACCTCAAAAGTGTCTTTCTTTGTTATTTAGGCAGGTCAACTTTTCTGGTAACCATGTTCCTTATTTTTCTACTTTATTCACAGATAACTTATTAAACTGAATGACACTTCAAAAGTGCATGCCAGGATTGAAGGGAGGCTGCTCAGTTCACTGAGGCCAACCAGATCAAAGTTAAATCTGTCTTTGTTTCGCCTACTATACTTAATTAACCAGCTCTGCAATCCCTCCTTAAGTAGGGCCCAAGTTTGACTTTTGGGGGATCTTTAAAGCTTGTGTAGCTCTTTGCATTTTTAAGCTGGTCCACCGACAACCTAACAACTAACAATCCTTATCATTTTACTGCTACCCCACAGGAAAGACTAAGAAAGGCAAGTTTCTTATCTTAGCGTTCCCAGCGTCACAAATTTGTCGAAGAGGCAGAAAATGACCAGAGTCAAATAAACAGATTGTTTACAGTAAGAAAATCTGTGCTACATCATTGATCATCTAAAGCAATATAATCCTGTGACCTATATAACAGAGCTACAAGGCTGTGATGTTTTCCCGCACAGTCCTTGGAAGCCAAACTATAAGATCAGAGCCAAAGGAGTCTGGTTTCAGACAACACACACACACACAATCACAATAAGGAAGACTTCGAATTCACAGTTTCCCTTATTTGACATAAAAAATTAGTTCACTAAAGCATCTCTTGAAAGTTCACTAAAGCATCTCTTAAAAGTACAAGCTGCTTCCTGTACACTCTGAGATAATCCATTGGTTCTCAAATTGCAATCAAATTTTCTCAGCACAAAGATTCACAAACATGGCACAAAAGAAACCTAAATGAAGCTTACTTAGCATGTCAACATTTGCCTTTCATTTCCTCCACAGGGACACTGGCGCGCCACTAGAAATATCTCATTTTGTTTGTTTTTATGTAGAAAGAAGTTTAATTGGCTCCTTTGCTAATGGTTTCTAGTCCATGGATTTAACTGACTAAACTCCACACATAACATTCTGTGCTTCCACCTATAGCTTTTCATAGTCTCTATGAACAGTAAGAATCAGGAGTTTGCAGACCCAGGATCTAATGCTTGTTCGGTCTGTGGGACCAAAGAGGCACTGTGAACCTCAATAATCTTATCCATAAAAAGGGGTGAGGGGGACTAGATCTGCCTTACCTATTTCACAAAGCTGGAAAAGTCTAATTAAAAATGGTGGTGCTGGGCTTCCCTGGTGGCGCAGTGGTTGACAGTCCGCCTGCCGATGCCGGGGACACGGGTTCGTGCTCTGGTCCGGGAGGGTCCCACGTGCCGCGGAGCGGCTGGGCCCGTGAGCCATGGCCGCTGAGCCTGCGCGTCCGGAGCCTGTGCTCCGCAGAGGGAGGGGCCACAGCGGTGAGAGGCCCGCGTATCGCAAAACAAAAACAAAAACAAAAAAATGGTGGTGCAAGCATTTTGCATCTTTAAAAAAATTGTGTTTTCATTTTTAGTGCCGACTGGACTGTCATTATCTATAGATCATCTGAAAAGTCAAAAAAGGTTAGCTCATATATATCCAAATGACACCAAATCACGTAATTAACAGCTGAAAAACTGCATATAGCTGTGGTCACTCCTCAAGACTAAAAAAAAAAAAAAAGCAGCTGGAAACTATCAAGAAGGGTCACTAAAATGTTCAAAGGGAAGTGCTGCCAGTGTAAAGGAATAGACTAAACATTCTACAAGCCTCAAGACTGATACAAGGAAGGCCAAGAAAGGAAAACAATGGGTCTTTAAAGTCATAAAAATTTTAGATTCATAGAAGAGTACTACAATGCATGGAAAGCCCTGCAAGCATGAAGCAGGTAGCATTGGAATAAAAAAGGAAAAGAAGCACCATCATACGCGATTTTATTTCAGCATGAAAGGTTATACTCAAGATGGCAAAATCTGAATAAGGTCTATAGTTCAGCTAATAGCATTATACCAATGTTAATTTTCAGTTTTGATCAATATATCAAGGGAACGGGAAGCTGGAGGAAGGGTATATGGGAACTCTGTCCTATCTTTGCAATTCCCCAGTGAATCTAAATTATCCCTTCCCCAAAACATACTCAAGATGACCAGCCCAATTCATGTATTTTTTGTATAGTAAGTTAAGTGTCCCTCTTCTGTGTTCCCATAAAGCCATTATTATTCCATTTAGTACAATGCATTTTATCTTTATAGGCATTTGTTTCACCCAGGAGACAGAAGGCTCCTTTAAGTCAGGGGCTTTTTTCTTTTAATTCAGCTTTTATCCTAGTAACTAGCACAGTGCCCAATAATACTTGCTGAATAGGAGAATGAATAAAGTAATAAAGTCAGTCTGGGAGTCAAATACTCCATATCAAATGAGCCACTTGTTTCTCTCTAATGCACAAGATTTATGCAAAAACACACTGGCTTTATCAGGGTTATCATGTACCTTTCCTACTCATATGATATGAATGTATTACATGGTCTTTTCTTAGTCAAACATATTAGAATATTCCATATTGAAAAGATCTTCTGAAATCCAACTGGTATCGAGATACTGGCTCATTCATAGAGATAACCAGCTTTATTCTCTTAGATATTTCTCGATTTCCATTCTTTCAACAAATATTATTGAATGTCTATTGAATGGATACTACTGTTTTAAGTACTCAAGATACAGACTTGAACAAGAAAAACAAGATCCCTGCTCTCCTTGGAGCTTACATCTTGGGGTAGGGACAGGCGTAGAGGGAGAGCCTATTAATCATTTAGACTGTTATATGACTTGTAAAATAAATTCTTTATCTTTAACTCTAAGAGCACTAAAAAATTGTTGAGGTAGCTGTATAGTTTCCACTTAGTCATGCAATATAGCTTTCTTTTGTATTTAAATTGAGACTGAGAATTGATCCCTAAATCTTATTTATAACCAACTAATATTAATCAGTTAAACACTGCTCAATTGGTAAAATGGCATTTTGAAAGCTTTTATTCATGGTAGCAAGTTATTTTTCATATTAAAAACAACTCTATTAAGGAGGCTTCCTCTGCATAAATTATATTCTCAATATTTCATTATACTGCATTACACTTTTACTATTATACAACTCAATATAAGTTGTGAAGTTTCCTGGTTAAAAGGCTGAGTCAGACAGACCTAAATTCAAATCCCACTCTGCCATATACTAGTTGTGCAACCTTGGGAAAAATTCTTCAAATTCTCTAGACCCCAGTTTCCTAAAATTTAAAATGAGATTACAGTAGAATCTACCTCATAGGGCTGTTAAAAGGATTTAAAAAGATCATGCAATTTAAGCACTGAGCAGTATGTGTCCCAGTGCAAGCACTCAATAAATGTTGGTAGCAATTCTTATTATATCTTTACTAAAGCCTTCAATACATTTCAGCAGTTTATAAAGCTTTCTAAATTAACATAAAGTTTTTAAAGTGACTGCTCACTTAGAGCTAAGACCAGTGAAAGCACATTCATTCCTCTGGCAGATGGAGTAATGGCTCCCAAAGATGTCTCAATCCTAATTCCTAGAACCTGTGAGTATGTTGCCTTGTATGGCAAGAGGGACTCTGCAGATGGGATCAGGGTGAGGACCTTGATGTGGGGAGATGATGCTGTATCAGCTGGTTCACCCAATCTAGTCACGTGAATCCTTAAGAGCAAATAATCTCTCCCTGGTGTAGCCGGTAGAAGAATGGTCAGAGACGTAATGCTGCTGGCTCTCGAGTCAGGGGAAGGGGCCCTGAGCCAAGGAATGCAGGCAGCCTCTAGAAGCTGGGAATGCCAAGAAAACGGATTTCCTCCTAGAGCTTCCAGAAGGGAGTGCAGCCCTGCCAACACTGTGATTTTTAGCCCAGTGAGACCTGTCTCGGAATTCTAACCTATAGGACTTCAAGATAATAAATGCGTTGTTTTAAGCCTCTAAGTTCACGGTAATTAGTTACAGCAGCCATAGGAAACTAATACAATTCCCAGAGAGAAATCGATTCTGTTGATTTTCCAATATTAAGAACGGTGCAACTCTATCTCATGAAATGGTATATAGGATGTTCGTGTATAAAAATTGATATATCAGGGTTAGTAGAACTACTAGCTATGCATCACTTCACCTTTCATAGCCTCCTCTCAGGGGCCGAGAGAGGATCCACACTGAAGGAATCACAGACCCCAGGGAACAGAGGTTGGAAACCATTTAGGAGTTCAGGAACCAAGTTCAGCCCCAGAGACTGACCCCAACCAATCGTGGCCAAGACCATCGTTCTCTCTCTCGGGACTCAGCTTCCTGTTCATAAAAACAAGAGGTTGGATCATCTTTCAATGCTATTAAGCTCCAAAGTGAGTCAGGGAGATCGTTTTTTTCTCCTTTTTGTACACTGTGTTTCAGGAATTTATGAGCTGAGAGTCACCAACCTAATTTTTATATTTAAACATGATTTATGAACACTACCATCCCAATGGCAACAGTATTGTCACACCACCAAAAAAGAGAAGAAAGGACTTCTATGAAATTTTCCAAGGTTCTCAAGAACCCAAACCTACATATTGGTAGAAATGTGCTTAAATTTGACAGTTAAGGTAACAAAATAAAATAGATCATTTTTTGAGTAACTTTACTATTTAAGTAGTAGTAATTTTTTTCTTGATTTCTGGAAAACATCATTTAGGGATTTTAATAAACAAAAATGTAAAACAAATCTTCAGACAAAGACTTTACAGATTAAACATTACATTCACTTCTGGGTTGATATATGAAGAAGCCCACCACTTGGGAATCATATATCTTAGCTTTAGGCCATAATTTCTGTTTCTAAAGAAAGTTATTTCTTGCATGACTTTGGTATACCGCAAATATCTTACATAACACGAGGGAAAATTGTGTAATGGGACCAAAAGTGTGCAGTGATTCTGTTGAACAATGATCTATCTGTAAAAGGGGGAAAATCATCCTGACATAAGTTAACAGCTATAGAAATCTGACAGATAAGAACATAGCCTAAATCAAGCTTTTAGACAGGTCATGAAAGCCATTCCTAAATCATCTTTAGTATCAACACTTTCTGACAAAAATCCACCAGCAATGCAGTTGACTTCTTTGATTTAACCATTAGAAAGTAACTGTGAGAAATCAAACTTTAAGAATTTTACCATAACAATGGTGACAAAAAATAGAGAGGAAGCAAAATTTCTATAGTGGTTCTGCCATAGCATGTTTTAATGTATTAATAAGTAGGTCCTAAGTAGGGGCATGATACCAGCACATTATTGATTGAAAGCACTAAGGGACAAGCTTTCTTCTGATTAAAGAGATAGCCATGGTAAGACATGAAGATCTTATGAAAAAAAAGCTAATATCCTCCAGATGTGCATTGCAAGTTGTAGCTAGTTCAGTGGCTTCAAGGATCACTACATTTTCCACTATGTAAAGCTAAATGGAAGAGCTGATGGTACAGATGAAAAAGGTACAAAGATATTTCCCCCTTTTTGTAAGAAGTGCTATAATGATGGCATGAACCAGTCTTTAAAAAAAATTGATAAAGAAGTTAATACTGATCTTTGCTAGAAGAGAATGCCCACAAGAACCAACGCCTGCAAAATAGGTACCAGTCTCAAGGTTTAAGGATATAAAGATTCGACTAAGTTGTGAAGAACAAGTATCACCGGAGTTGTAACTGTACTTTCTTGTTAGTGCTCCAATTACAGCTCCATACGTTTTCACTTCTCTTCACCCAGACCTACTTTTCCCAGAAGCCCCGATATTTTTAGCTTACGATTTTGTAAAATGAGGACTTTTTTCAGGAATGCAAACGTGGAGTTTCAGCAGAAATATCTGTAAGTAGGACAGGGATCTGTCAATGGTCTGGCAGACTGTCTTCCACCCAGCCAGAGGTTCTCAAACCTTGTGTACATACAAGTCACCTGGGCAAGTTTATCAAAACAAATAGGAAATATTCATAGACCGCCATCAGAAGACTGATGCACTAGAGTCAGAGAAAAGCCCAAGAATGTGTTCTTTCGAAAAGCACCTCAGATGATTCTGATATGGGTGATCTGGGCACAATATTTTCAGAAATATGACAATGCTCTGAGGAAGCAGTTCTGTCCAAAAGTTGCTCAGCATTTACAGAGTTAATGCCCACTCCACTAAGTCTTTCCAGTAAGACATCTTTTTTTGGAATGCTTAACGTTTATTTTCCTAGGTAAATTCAAAAGAAATAAGGTTTGATTTCCCTTCTGGAGAAATTCAGAATCTTACAGAAAGAGACAAAAGTGAATTATGAGAAGTTTTACATTCTTATAGGAAGTGCTATAATGGGTGGCATCTGCTTAGTTACCTACACGGCTCAAGTTCTAACCCTTCATATCCAAAATAATAGTAAGCTAGGTGCTGGATGTAAAAAAAAAAAAAAAAAAAAAGCAAAAAATGTCACAAACATTCACTCAGTTGAGCAAATATAAAATTTCATTTTCTCATCAATTCACACCCTATATCCAGTCCACTAAAAAAATCAGTCAACTTTACTACCACCTCTCCTCCTCCTCCCATGCCCATCCCAGGTCCTTTCCTGAAGGGAAATTCTGAACTAGAAATTAGGCAATACGCAGAACCAATGAACTAGAAATGAGTCGACTATAAAGCAATCGCAAAAGAAGAAAAGAGGGGAAAGAAGAAGTAGGCCAACCACAAGGGCAATTAAATACCAACTGAACTAAACTGCATCCTAGGAAAGGGGGAAGTCACCAGAAAAGAACTGTCTTCATGAAGGATAGCAATGTCTGTTATGGATTCCACCTTAGAGAGGTAGACCCAACCGGTATGGACACTGAGACAAAGGTCAGCTGTGAAACCTGAGGAAAGATTAGAAGGTGTAGTTGGAAGGAGTGTTCCTAGGTGGGGAGCAAAGAGAAGGATTTATAATCTGCTAGTTAGCTTTATTCTACATCCGGCCTTAGATTTGTGGGTTCACTTCTGTTTCTGAGCCACCTGGTTTTCCCTAATAGCATAGAACCCCATGCCTTTAAGGGTGAAGCATAACTGTTTCTCTCACAACAGCCTGGCATCCTGAACAGAATTCAAGGTTCAGTAATTAGGAGAACAAATGCGGGAGAGGTGGATGGTGGACTTGTCGCATAAACTGTCTAAAATAAAGGATACTCAGATCAACTACTGAATTTGAGACTCTTTTTTAGGATTATATTGGAATAAATTGATCAACAGCCTTTTGAAGGCCTGATGAGAACACAGGTTCCTAGTAAAAAGACAGAACAGGCTGGAGAACATAAGCAATGTCAGTTACCAAAAAAAAAAGTCAGAATAAGGACTTCCAGAACAAATAGCAAGGATATATATATCTTTATGGCAGAATATTGAGACGACAAGAACTTTTCAAGGGATATTACAGAGCAGAGGTAGGCAAAATGTGGCCCTCAGGCCAAATCCTGCCCACCACCTGTTTTTGTAAATAAAGTTTTACTGGGACACAGACACGCATTTGTTAGTAAATCATCTATGGCTGCTTTCACGCTAAACTGCAAAGTTGGCTCTTTACAGAAATGTTTGCAGACTCCTGTTACAGAGCATCAGTAAGTCATCATAGGGTATCTATAGAATTTCATCTAGCAATTGGAATTGGCTGGTTCCATAAAGACAGATTACAGAATGGGAATAATCCATGTGGGATCTACGTTTTGAGGTCCAAGAATGAATTCAGTATACAGAGTGGAATTTCCAAAATACTATCTGTGAATACAAAAGAAACAAGCTCCCCATCCAGACAAGCTGAGGAGGCTATGATACGCTTATAGTAAGTGCCGGCATTACCTAGTACAGGACAAAAAAATGCTTGCAATTTATGGATGGGATAAATAGATTAGAAAAGGATGGTGGAGAAGTCAACTTCAAAGTAAGAAAATAAATGTTAGAAATTTGTGAAGTAATGCTTTATTTGGTGTATAGTTATTTAGTGTATATGATTCTTTTTGACGATGGTTTCCTACCTAGAAAAAGAGGAAGACAGATTCACCCAAACCCTGACTCACAGAAGCGCCCCCTGGATGAGGACAGTTATCAGAGACAGGAAATGAGGTCTGTAGAATAGAAAACCGGAGACATAATCATGAAATATCTCACCCATTTAGAATCTGAAAAACTGCATCTACCCAAAAGAGGAAAATTCTGATATTACTTTGTTAGTAATTTATAAAATCTTCTATTCTGTTTAAATTTGAGAGGTTATGCCATTATGTCCCTGATGGCTGTCAATGATTTTCAACTATAATCAAGATGGCTGGGAAAGACGTAAATGTAAGTTGGAATAATACATTGTAGTTAAGCAGGAACTATTCCAGGATTGTGACAATGGATTATTATTTTAGAAAGAATGGACTTTTGGCTTAATGAATCAAATTTGGACAGTAACAGTATTAGGAGGCTCTCTAAACTTTATCTCAGAGACTTGACTCTGTACCTCGCTTATGCTGTCTGCATGACATTCCATCCAGTTTCTTCCTGGGAGAGCTCTGAGATCATTTACGTTGTTTACAAAATTATGCTAAGTTTTTATAACGAGGATTAGCAGGAAAAAGGTAAGTGACTTTAAAACCGAAGATTGAGAAATTGAGGAAAATAGATTTTAGAAAGACTCGGGAAGTGTGTCACACGTTGTAATTATTTCTAAAATGTGTTGCAATTGTCTCTTTGAAAGGAGGAAATGAGAATTATAGAAGTGGATTGGGATGAAATACTTTGGGTAAGAAGTCAGACGAAAGACATATTTTAAAAATGCAGGCAACCATTTGAATGTCTTGCTATGCTTCTAAAGTTGAGTTTATAAAAGTGTAAGTGACAAGAAAAAAAATGCAGGCAACATAAGAATATAAGACAGGGAACTCTAATGCGCTGTGGTGACCTAAATGGTAAGGAAATCCAAAAAAGAGGGAATATACGTATATGTACAGCGGATTCGTTTTGTTGTACTGGAGAAACTACACAACATTGTAAAGCAACTATACTCCAATAAAAATTAATTAAAGGGCTTCCCTGGTGGCGCAGTGGTTTAGAGTCCGCCTGCCGATGCAGGGGACATGGGTTCGTGCCCCGATCCGGGAAGAGTGGCTGGGCCTGTGAGCCATGGCCGCTGAGCCTGCGCGTCCGGAGGCTGTGCTCCGCAGCGGGAGAGGCCACAACAGTGAGAGGCCCGCGTACCACACACACACACAAAAATTAATTTAAAAAATACATAGGAAAGATAGAAGATAAAGATGAACGTAAAAGAAAAAGGGCTGGTAATGAACTACATTTAAAAATTACATGGGTTTTGGAATCAGACATAGTTCAGAGACTGAATTTTCTCAGTATTTATTTTTATGGGCATTTATATATTTGTAATTTAAAACACAGACCTATTATTATCATGCATATGCGATTATTTACTAACTGTGAGTTGTATTACCATGGAATTTATTCCTACCTATTCCTTTTGAATAACTCTGTTGGCTTGTTGAAGGCAAAGGAATCCAAGACTTGTATATGAAGGCTGAACTGAGAAGGTGGGGAAACACTGAGGCAGAACCCAAGCAGGAAGAAGACGCAAGTCCAAACCTTGAAGACAGAATCTCGAAATCAAAACCTCCTCACCTGTGCTGTAAAATCACGATGGCACTGATTACTTGGATACAGGGCCAGACCCTCAGTGAGGGGTGGTGCTAAACATCTCCCGTGTGCACGTCATTCACAACAGAGCAAAACGAATTTATAGACATCTCAAACTGCAAAGGAACCAACATCCTAAATAGTTCTAGTGAGTAAAGGATGCTAAATAGAAATTAATAATAGAGTCCAGCATCCATTATTCCTAGTTTCAGATGTACATGTCACTGTTGTGTCTTTAATGAGGACCACTATTTTTATTGTTTTGTTTTATTTTATTGCCTATAAAAATATTCACAAAGGCTACTGCAAGTTCATCCTACCTTCAATCCAGTTGACCCAACTTTCCCACCATAGATTTTTCCAGTACTTAACCAGGCATAGCTCACGTGTACATCTATATATGCACTGCCCATATGTTCACTGATAAACTACACCCTTCTCTCATATGTAATAAGGATGTGCACTTCTTAGGGATTTGGTTCAAAGATTAACGCAAGCTCAATGGACATTGCTATCAATCACCTACACTCCTGTCCTTTACCGATAACCTTATAATCATAATTCATATTAGCATAATCACCTTCTCACTGATTACTGAAAGACCCAAAATCATCAATAATTCAGTTACGTATGTGATACTTTATCTTAAAGAAAGGTTTCTTTCAAACCAAGGGTTGATATCCAGGGATTTCTGATTAATTCTTAAATTAACTGGAAAATTTAATTAGCAATGATATTATATATGAAAATATTCTGGTTGAGATTTATTCATCTTAAAAACCTTAATAATAGAGTGGAGCAAAATACTTATTTAGAAATTCCCATTTCAGTTTTTGTTTTGTTTTTTTTGATGAGCTCATGAAGTTCAAGTAGTGGGTAACACAAAAATTTTTAAAGCAAGACTTACTCTTCTTGGAACTTATGTGTATAAGAGTTTTGTTAAAAAGTTCTCTATAGTATCATTAGAATATAAAGTACTTACTCCTTTGGGGTAAGGATCATTTCTATTCTATTCATTGTTTATTCCCAGCACCTAGCACAATGCAAGGAACTATTAGGTATATATAGTTAATACTTATTTGTTGAATAAATGAATGCAAAAACTTCCTGTAATAAATCAGTAATTCGACACCAGCTTGTCTTCCTGATGAACTATGAAATTCTTAAGAAAATGTACCTGAGAACTATAATATCGAAGTATAGAAAAGAGTACATGAGAAAAGGAAGAACAAGTGCTTCACCTGCAGTAATAACTGTTTTCATATAATTTTTCTGGCAGATATCAAATATGATGGCTCTTCCAAAAACGGTTTTCTTTTTTAAAGGGGAAAACAGAAAGTAAAACAATAAGATTATAGTTTTCTACTGAAGCAATATTGACCTAGATATACTCACTCTTTCTTTAACCACAGTATTGCTAAAGTGAGCCATGAAAAACACACATGCACGCACACACACCCACACATATGCACACACACACACACAGTTAAAGCACATCTTTACACACAAGGTCTTTACACATAATTTTATTACTTCCGTAAGGTACTGTGAAAGGCTTGGCTCCTTTTTCTACGTCAAAGACTTTCATCTTTGCTTCTGTGTCAAGTGGCTCTTGGATGGATTACTCATGCGCATGTTTATCATCTTTTGGGTTTTTAAAAAAACTCCCTGTACTAACTAGACATCACCTGCACATGACAGTTTGCTTGAAACTATATAATCATAGTAGTCTCTCAGATATGGATATTATTTTAAGACAACTCTTCTGACTTATTCAGATATGCAAACTTTTATAGTGCACAGGGTCCCCCATAAGCACGATTCTCAAACTTTGGTAGGCATCAGAATCAAATCTCCTGAAGGGCTTGTTAACACACAGACCGCCAGGCCTCATCCCAGAGTTTCTGACTCAGGAGGTCTGGGTTGAGGCCAGACAATTTGCTGATGCTGCCAGCAAATTGGTCCAGAGACCATGCTGGGTTGGATACATCCTGAGGAATAAGAATGAAACAGATGACACAGAACTGACGGCAACCCGTGAGAAAGACCTGATATTAAAAATATATAAGGTTACTAAGAAAATAATGGCAGCTAATCTAAATTTCCTAAAACTACAGAGCAGAGGATGGTGGATGACGCCTAAGAGATTTGAAGGCTTTTCCTTTGACCGAAACTTGGACACAAACAGCCAAACCAAAAATTCTATTTGACATACGTTTTCTTACCAGGAGAACGCTTGCACTGTGCAGAATGAGAGGGGCTTTTCAGCTGACCTTTATGTGGGTCTTAACTTGAGAATATTACTGGAATATGAACAATAGGTTATAAATGGTAATAGAGTGGATGGCACAAATAACAGTCAAGGTTAACTTTCTAGGGCAAAAGCCATGGGTTCCACAAAGTAACCATTACTTAGATACTTCCATTCTTTCAACATGTATGGGGTACCTTCTGCACGCTGATACTGTGCTAGGATATCAAAAGATCTCCTTATCGGGAGAGAAATGGGGGAATAGATTTTTTTAAACTTATAATAAGCAAAGAGCATCCCAACAGAGGTAAAGGAGATGGTACCATGGAAGCATGGTGAGGATGTAGCCAGTTGTGTGAAAGAGTCTGGAGAGGCTCTGGAGAGGAGGGATTTATGATGAATTTTAAGGAAAAGGAAGAACTAGACAGGTGGAGAATGGGAGGAAGACATGCCAGGGAGAGACAACCACGTGATCACAGGCACAGTGCTATGAGCCCACACTGCTGTCAGGGGAACAGAGAGCTCCATGTGGCTGAAGCACAGGTGGGTGTGGCTGGAGAGAAAGAATGGCAGAAAAGAAGTCTGAAAATGCCTGGGGGCAGATCATGATGTGAGGGGCCTTGCAGGCAGTGACAACCTTAGGAACAGAAAACTCAATCTGTAGATAAAGGAAGTTAAGAAGGCCTTAAAGCAAAGGGCTGTCATGGTCCAATTCAACTCCTAGTAAGTCTCTCAGCAGCACAGAGAATGAAGGAGAAGTGGGGATGAGGCGGAAGAAACACAGGAGGAAATTAGGCTCATAAGCTAAGCAAGGGCTAAGGTAGAGAGCAGAGGTCTTCCTTGAGAGGCATTTCGGAGGTATCACGGGTAGGACTTGGCCAACAGGCAAGCATAGGGAACGCCACAGAAAGAAGAGTTGGAGCTCACTTTTAACAACTCTAACGGATTCATTTGGCCTGTTCAACTTGCTGATCCATGGTTATGTGTGATATTTACTGAGCTCTAATTATATATAAGGCACAGCTGTAAATAACTATAGCTGCGTAAGACAAGCTCTCGGCCATCAAGATGCTTACTGCCCAATTTCACTTTAACTTGGAGCCATGGTCTTGAGAGAGAGAAACTTACCTCAGGAAAAATTCTCTGCAAGACTGCAGGCTGCCACAACAGGAAATTCTCCAGAGAGGATCACAAAACTTAACAAAGTATGTACTCCCTTAATTTTGTATTTGGGACGAGGAGAAACTGAAGGAGGACAAGGCAAGGAAAGACATAGATGACACAGTCATGAGACATCTGCAGCCACTCCCCGCCATGCCAAAATTACGTGTCCGAGAAAGATATCACTTATCCTTCAGGAATAAGGTGAAGAATGTCTCTTAACCACTATATGGATTAAGAATGGCTTTCTCGGGGCTTCCCTGGTGGCGCAGTGGTTGAGAGTCCGCCTGCCGATGCAGGGGACACGGGTTCGTGCCCCGGTCCGGGAAGATCCCACATGCCGCGGAGCGGCTGGGCCCGTGAGCCATGGCCGCTGAGCCTGCGCGTCCGGAGCCTGTGCTCCGCAACGGGAGAGGCCACAACAGTGAGAGGCCCGCATACCGCAAAAAATAAAAAATAAAAGAAAAAAGAATGGCTTTCTCTTAACCCATATGAAGTTCATACCTAGATTGAGCTTCGATGAACTTTACCAGGCATTAGAAGTTAAAAACAGAAGGTAAGTAACCCTAGAAAATTCTACAGCACTAGGCTAAGATAAAACAAGCAGAAGTTGTAAAGAAAAACCTGTCTTAAACGGCACTACTGGTTACCCTCATCTTTTTTGACCCTGACTTAGGAAGTTCCAAAACCAACATTTCAACCGTCAGAAGCATCTCTTAGAAAATGTCTCATGGTGCTCTAATATCTATCATTTAGTACTTGGACATCTTTCTAAAGCAGATTTCTAGCACCCATCATTTGGTGATCCCTGAGATTTTCGAAAAAAACATAATGATTTAAAATTTCTTCATCCCGGATTTAACCTGGGAACTTGTGGCTATGCCCACACAGAGTCCAAATCCTGCAGGACAAAGCATAAAACTCTCAAAGAGATTCACTGAGATAGCATCCTCTTGAAGACAAAAGTGATAACAGCTCACTTGGAGAAAATTTTACTATTGAAACCAGCACTTGGGCTTTATGGTATACTTTAAACATGCAGGAGCATTTGTCAAGAGAGAACAGGCTCTATTACAAATCAGTGATTCCCAAGCAGTTAGTGCCCAATTCCCCCCTCTTCGTGTCCTAGGACACATTATTGTTTTGCTTTAATAATACTTAGGCAGTAAGAATAACGGAAACACCTGGAGTTGATTTTAACAGGGCTTTGCTAGCCCAGGGTAGAGTCCAAATCTCGTCAGGCTAAATCTCACCCTTGACCTGCCAAATATGATTACCAGAATCCAGCCACTTCCCCACATCCTGCAGCTGTTCTCCCCCGCCCTCCCCCCCCCCGCATAAACATCACATCTACCTCTCCTCCTGGAACTCCAACGGCAGCAAGAACACATGTCGCCAATTCAAGTGGAATAACAATTTCTGCAATGGACACTCCAAAGCAGAGACGCCTGGGTTTACCTCTGCACACACGCCTCTAGAACATTACAGGGCACTCTCCCTGGTGATGGCCTGAAGCAGTCACTGCTGGAGTGAAATAGCAGCAACCTCAGAGCCCCGAAGTAACAGAACACAACAGTTTATTTAAAAAGAAGTGAGGGGCACGTGAAGGTTTTAATCCCAGGCAAGGCAAAACGTGAAGCGTCAGGCCCACCTATGTAGACAGACATCCAGGGGCACCCTATGATGGGCTGTGAGACCTTGGTCAAGTCAGCAACTGTTCATTGTTCTTCTCTTGAAGACGATTGGACGATGTTTTTTAATCTGGGTTCGTGATGCACTGGCAAAGTCTTGCCCCGTCCCTTGTAAACTCGGTAGTAACCACAGCAATTATGTTCAGTGAGATTTACACCTTGTTTGATTGTATCTTGAGCCACATTTTCTCCTTATTTCATTGAGGTTTTCACAACTGACCTTTTGGTTCATAAAGGTCATCCTTACCTCCACTTGAGGCATTTCCTAGAGATCGCCTTAACTGGAAACTGACCAGCTATAACCTTTCTTAGATCCTAAAGGTCAACAAAACCAGACAATTCACCCTCTAAATGTTACCTTCTGAAAATCCCTAACTTGAGGGCTCTTCAGGCCAACACATCTCTTGAGAGGCATTCATATTACCTTAAAATTTTTCGCTTCTTACTAATTATCTCACTAATCTCACTGATTAATGACTTAGTAATAGAGGGTAAGTTTTCCACAGTAACCCTCTGCCACAAACAAGCAAAAATGCTGAGTTAAATACAATAAACATCACCTTAAAAGGATGTGACAAAAGAGGGCAATTTTAGGACAAAGTGTGAGGAAAATCTTGAGCCCAGAAATACAAACGAAATGCCTGGGCAATACAACCACATCTCCTTTAAGGGCGTTCGCCTACCCTAAGGAAGGGACCAAATGTCAAGGCACAGGGCCTGCCCAAAGTCAGGAATCTTATAGTAGACCCTCCCCATATTAAGCCAGACTCCAAGGGGCTACTCCTATATAGAAGCCCCCAGAGGAACTCTCATCTGAAGTGCCCAGCGCAGCACGTCCACATGTGGTACCCTACACGCGAGTGACACTGAACTAAGCACAGGACGAAAACAGTCTGGTTTCTGGTTTGGATGCACTCAGATGATGGGGGTCTCCCAGCTAGCTGACAACCCACAGGAGCCGTGTGGCTGACAGGGTCCTGGTGCCCCGGCCGGGTGTCAGGCCTGAGCCTCCAGGATGGCACTGCCAAGTTCCGGATACTGGACCACCAGAGACCTCCCGGCCCCATGGAATATCAACGGGCGAGAGCTCTCCCAGAGATCTCCGTCTCAACGCTAAGACCCAGCTCCATCCAACGGCCAGCAAGCTCCAGTGCTGGGTGCCCCATGCCAAACAACCAGCAAGACAGGAACACAACCCCACCCATTAGCAGGGAGGCTGCCTAAAATCATACTAAGTTCAGAGACACCCCAAAACACACCACCGGATGCAGTACTGCCCATCAGAAAGACAAGATCCAGCCTCACGCACCAGAACACAGGCACCAGTCCCCTCCACCACGAAGCCTACACAATCCACTGAACCAACCTTAGCCACTGGGGGCAGACACCAAAAACAATGGGAACTACGAATCTGCAGCCTGCAAAAAGGAGACCCCGAACAAAGTAAGCTAAGCAAAATGAGAAGACAGAGAAATACGCAGCAGATGAAGGAGCAAGGTAAAAGCTCAACAGACCAAACAAATGAAGAGGAAATAGGCAGTCTACCTGAAAAAGAATTCAGAGTAATGATAGTAAAGACGATCCAAAAATCTTAGAAATAGAATGGAGAAAATACAAGAAACGTTTAACAAGGACCTAGAAGAACTAAAGAGCAAACCAACAGTGATGAACAACACAATAAATGAAATTAAAAATTCTCTAGAAGGAATCAATAGCAGAATAACGGAGGCAGAAGAGCAGATAAGTGACCTGGAAGATAAAATAGTGGAAATAACTACCACAGAGTAGAATAAAGAAAAAAGAATGAAAAGAACTGAGGACAGTCTCAGAGACCTCTAGGACAGCATTAAATGCACCAGCATTCGAATTATAGGGGTCCCAGAAGAAGAAGAGAAAAAGAAAGGGACTGAGAAAATATTTAAAGAGATTATAGTTGAAAACTTCCCTAATATGCGAAAGGAAATAGTCAATCAGGTCCAGGAAGTGCAAAGAGTCCCATACAGGATAAATTCAAGGAGAAACATGCCAAGACACATAATAATCAAACTATCAAAAATTAAATACAAAGAAAAAATATTAAAAGCAGCAAGGGAATAGCAACAAATAACATACACGGGAATCCCCATGAGGTTAACAGCTGATCTTTCAGCAGAAACTCTGCAAGCCAGAAAGGAGTGGCAGGACATATTTAAAGTGATGAAAGGGAAAAACCTACAACCAAGATTACTCTACCCAGCAAGGATCTCATTCAGATTCAACGGAGAAATTAAAAACTTCACAGACAAGCAAAAGCTAAGAGAATTCAACACCACCAAACCAGCTTTACAACAAACTTCTCTAGGCAGGAAACACAAGAGAAGGAAAAGACCTACAATAACAAACCCAAAACAATTAAGAAAATGGTAATAGGAACATACATATAGATAACTACCTTAAATGTAAATGGATTAAATGCTCCAACCAAAAGACACAGACTGGCTGAATGGATACAAAAACAAGACCCGTATATGTGCTGTCGACAAGAAACCCACTTCCTACCTAGGGACACATATAGACTGAAAGTGAGGGGATGGAAAAAGATATTCCATGCAAATGGAAATCAGAAGAAAGCTGGAGTAGCAATTCTAATAACAGAAAAAACAGACTTTAAAATAAAGACAATTACAAGAGACAAAGAAGGACACTACATAATGATCAAGGGATCAACCCAAGAAGATATAACAATTGTAAATATTTATGCACCCAACATAGGAGCACCTCAATACATAAGGCAAATGCTAACAGCCATAAAAGGGGAAATCGACAGTAACCCAATAATAGTAGGGGACTTTTAACACCTCACTTTCACCAATGGACAGATCAACCAAAATGAAAATAAATAAGGAAAAACAAGCTTTAAACAAGATGGACTTAACTGATATTTATAGGACATTCCAACCAAAAACACGTTCTTCTCAAGTGCTCATGGAACATTCTCCAGGATAGATCATATCTTGGGTCATAAATCAAGCCTTGGTAAATTTAGGAAAATTGAAGTTGCATCAAGTATCTTTTCCAACCACAACGCCATGAGACTAGATATCAATTACAGGAAAAAAGCTGTAAAAAATACAAACACTCGGAGGCAAAACAATATGCCACTAAATAACCAAGAGATCACTGAAGAAATCACAAAATACCTAGAAACAAATGACAATGAAAACACGACGGCCCAAAACCTATGGGAGGCAGCAAAAGCAGTTCTAAGAGGGAAGTTTATAGCAATACAATCCTACCTCAAGAAACAAGAAAAATCTCAAAAAAACAACCTATCTTTACAACTAAATCAATTAGAGAAAGAAGAACAAAAAACCCCAAAGTTAGCAGAAGCAAAGAAATCATAGAGGGAACTTATCTCCACATAATAAAGGCCATATATGACAAACCCACAGACAACATTGTTCTCAATGGTGAAAAACTGAAACCATTTCCACTAAGATCAGGAACATGACAAGGTTGCCCACTCTCACCACTATTATTTACCATAGTTTTGGAAGTTTTAGCCACAGCAATCAGAGAAGAAAAAGAAATAAAAGGAATCCAAATTGGACAAGAAGAAGTAAAACTGTCACTGTTTGCAGATGACATGATACTACACATAGAGAAACCTAAAGATGCTACCAGAAAACTACTAGAGCTAATCAATGAATTTGGTAAAGTAGCAGGATACTAAATTAATGCACGGAAATCTCTTGCACTCCTATACACTAATGATGAAAAATCTGAAAGAGAAATTGAGGAAACACTCCCATTTACCATTGCAACAAAAAGAATAAAATACCTAGGAATAAACCTACCTAAGGAGACAAAAGACCTGTATGCAGAAAACTGTAAGATACTGATGAACGAAATTACAGATGATACAAACAGATGGAGAGATATACCATGTTCTTAGGTTGGAAGAATCAACATTGTGAAAATGACTCTACTACCCAAAGCAATCTACAGATTCAATGCAATCCCTGTCAAACTACCAATGGCATTTTTCACAGAACTAGAACAAAAAATTTCACAATTTGTATGGAGACACAAAAGACCCCGAATAGCCAAAGCAAACTTGAGAAAGAAAAGCGGAGCTGAAGGAATCAGGCTCCCTGACTTCACACTATACTACAAAGCTACAGTCATCAAGACAGCATGGTACTGGCACAAAAACAGAAATATAGATCAATGGAACAGGACAGAAAGCCCAGAGATAAAACCACGTGCATCTGGTCACCCTATCTTTGATAAAGGAGGCAAGAATATACAATGGAGAAAAGACAGCCTCTTCAATAAGTGGTGCTAGGAAAACTGGACAGCTACATGCAAAAGAATGAAATCAGAACACACCCTAACACCATACACAAAAATAAACTCAAAATGGATTAAAGACCTTATGTCTCTATGACATTAATCACAGCAAGATCCTTTCTGACCCACCTCCTAGAGAAATGGAAATGAAAACAAAAATAAACAAATGGGACCTAATGAAACTTAAAAGCTTTTTCACAGCAAAGGAAACCATAAACAAGACCAAAAGACAACCCTCAGAATGGGAGAAAATATTTGCAAACAAAGTAACTGACAAGGGATTAATCTCCAAAATATACAGGCAGCTCATGCAGTTCAATATCAAAAAAACAAACAACCCAATCCAAAAATGGGCAGAAGACCTAAATAGACATTTCTCCAAAGAAGACATACAGTTTGCCAAGAAGCAGATGAAAAGCTGCTCAACATCACTAATTATTAGAGAAATGCAAATCAAGACTACAATGAGGTATCACCTCACACCAGTCAGAATGGCCGTCATCAAAAACTCTACAAACAATAAATGCTGGAGAGGGTGTGGAGAAAAGGGAACCCTCTTGCACTGTTGGTGTGAATCTAAATTGATATAGCCACTATGCAGAACAGTATGGAGGTTCCTTAAAAAACTACAAATAGAACTACCATATGACCCAGCAATCCCACTACTGGGTATATACCCTGAGAAAACCGCAATTCAAAAAGAGTCATGTACCACAATGTTCATTGCAGCACTATTTACAATAGCCAGGACATGGAAGCAACCTAAGTGTCCATCGACAGATGAATGGATCAAGACGATGTGGCACATATATAAAATGGAATATTACTCAACCATAAAACGAAACGAAATTGAGTTATTTGTAGTGAGGTGGATGGACCTAGAGTCTGTCATACCGAGTGCAGTAAGTCAGAAAGAGACAAACACCGTATGCTAACACACATATATGGAATCTAAAGAAAAAAATGGTTGTGATGAACCTAGGGGCAGGACAGGAATAAAGACTCAGACATACAGGATGGACTTGAGGACACGGGGAGCGGGAAGGGTAATCTGAGACGAAGTGAGAGAGTGGCATGGACATATATACACTACCAAATGTAAAATAGATAGCTAGTGGGAAGCAGCCGCATAGCACAGGGAGATCAGCTCAGTGCTTTGTGACCACCCAGAGGGGAGGGATAGGGAGGGTGGGAGGGAGACACTAGAGGGAGCGTATATGGGGATATACATATACGTACAGCTGATTCACTTTGTTATATAGCAGCAACTAACACACCATTGTAAAGCAATTATACTACAATAAAGATTAAAAAAGAACCCCCCAAAAGCTACCCCCACAGGTAAGCAAAACGAAACCTACTTCTCCTCCAACCCCAGAGAACTAAGAGACATTGTCTTGACTCTGAGGGAAGCAGGAAGGGAAAGCCGAGGTTAAAGTCTGGCTCTTGAAGCCCAGATACACAGAATGAGAGTCCTTGGACCCTCAGGCCATGAACTTGGTAGGGTCCCAGGTATCCAGCAGCAACAAACACAGACCTAGGCAGGCAAGCACGCACTTTCATCTTACATCTTGAGAAATGTCACAGATCATTTTCCTGAGCAAGAATCAGCACAGAATTGGAGACAACCAAGCACGGAAAGAAACAGGCCTTGAGTGAGAACTACCATATACTGGAATCATCATACACAAATGAGGAAACAAGTGTGCTAACTCTGCTAAAATAAATCACAAACTTGAAAATATCTCCAGGGAGCAGGAGAATATAAAATGCTACACAGAAGATGTGCAAAGGGGTCAGCCAAATAAAGCTGCTAGGGAAAAAAAAGAATTGAAATGAAAAACTTAATGAATGATCTTAGCAGCCGACTGTACAGAGCAGAAGAAACCATGAGTGAATCGGAAGACAGATCAGAAGAAATACAGCAATGGAGTTAAATGATGCAAACTCTGAAAGAGATGTAAAGAGAACTGATTAGGGTGAGAAGGTCCAACATACTTTTAATTAAAGTTTCAGAAGGAGAGAAGAGAATGGGAGAGAGGAGACCTTTGAAGAGATACGGGTGTGGATTTCCCAGAATAAACTACATGTACAGAAGCCCAGTGAATCCTGAGCAGGATAAATAAAAAAGAATCCACACCGAAATACATCATAGTGAAATCAGAAAAGAAAAAAAGACAAAATCTTAAAAGCATCCAGAGAAGAAAGGCAGATTACTTTCAAAGGAGTGGCAGTTAGAATGACAACTAACTTCTCCACAGTTCTTGACTGATTGAAGTACATTGACAGCTCACTGCATCTTAGTTTTAGGCCAAACTGTATATTTTATCTATTACCGTAATTGCCTGCTGACTAAGCCCCTTCTCTTAGCTCTTTCTCAAGGTAATGGGAATAAGGAGGAAGTAAGTTTCTGAAAAAGAATCCTGAAACATTTGGTAGCTTTTAGCTTTATTACCCAATAATGCGGTAAAGTCACTGTACTAGAAATAATGGTGCTTGGCTTGTAAGTTTTGCCTGTGTTAAAACCTTCCCACCAATCAATTAAAATTTCTTCCTGGAGCTGTACCACAGAGAAAGAGAAGAATAAGTGGAATTGATTCTCTCCTGGTAATAAATGGACCTCGGGATGACACACCTAAATATATCTCTAGGCCACAGATGAACCACCTGGTGCTTACCCACTTCTTTTTTCTCTTAGATTAAGTTTTTGAGAAATAAGTTTTCTTTCATATACTTCTCAGACCTTTGATTTGCACTTTATATCTTATCAGTAAATCTTTAATTATCATTGTGAAATGCATAAGATGAAAAAAAACCATTTTTTGTTTCTATATGTGGGACCCAGTGGTTTTCATGTTCAAAAGGCAATCAAAATGACTCGGACACATTCACGGTAACAATCACAGCAGCTTGATCCACTTCACTTAAAAAGCAGTCTCCGGCTTTTCCAATAAAATATTTGCTTTATCAAGAGGAGAATAAATTTGGGAATCTTCGTAATGGAAAGTTTACAAGTATCCTTGATGACAATGCAGAGTTACTACAGAGAAAAAAATATGGTATACTGAATTAACTTAATATTATGATCCTTCTGTTAAGATGATCGACAAAGTTAAAACAACTTCTTGAGGAATTTCGCGCAGGAGATCATTTCTGGAAAAGCAACAGAGCCTATATTAAAAAATAAAGCGAAACGTCTTACATAGAAAGTTGAGGATGGAGAAGAACAAAAATTAAATCTAAAGAACATACAACACTGAGAAAAATTAAACAATTTTATCATTTTTAAAGCAGATATATTAAGAATTTCTCAAAAGACTATCTAGTCTGTATTCTTTGCTGATTCACACATGCTGGTCCTCGGTAGAGGTTAAATCCCATAACTCCTATGTCATATGCTTTTTAGGAGCAGCTACGTTAAGGGTATCAGAGATCATAATTCACAGCCAGCACCCAGTTTCTATTGGGAATTTCACATAAAAGGCTTCTGTACTCGTAATTTATAAATACGTTTATTACCATGTTCTATATTTTCACTAAATAATTCACATACCGAAACAGATCTTCTAGGTGTTTCCCAAGATAAATTAACCACATTACTAGCTCACCCATCAAAAATTATTCTATAGAAGACAGACTATTTCCTACATACAATCAATTTGTTATTTGCCTAGACCTGACGCGACTATTATTTCTCGAATACCCTAAGATTTCTGAAAAGGTATTCACTACTCAAGCCTCTGATGAAACGTACCAGGAAAGCATTACCCAAAATTTTGCAGGATTGTCTTGCAGAGACCACTGACAAATACAATGCAGATTTTGAATCATAGTTTTCTTTTACATCTAAAATGTTTACACTTCATCTAAATAAATCTCCTTAATCGTCAGATAAGAATATAAAGCCCAGATATTTTAAACGACGGCCAAAACCATAAGAACGTCGTGTGTTCTCTCTCTCTCTCTCTGTGTCTTTCTGTTCTGCCCGCCTGAGCCGTGCCCTTTCCACCCCACCACATCGGGGCTCCTTCACTGCAGCTCCTGCTTCCCTCTTTATCCCAAGAGATGACTGCTTATTATACAGTTTTATAGGTTCAAACACATTGTAAATCAACTATACTCCAATAAAAATTTTAAAAATAAACAACCACCACCACCACACACACACACACACACACACACACACACACACACACACACACACACACACACACACACACACTGAAGCCAGGCTTTCACTCTCCAGCCCTCCCAGCCTGTAGTGCTTCCTTAGTTATGACCTGGAAGAGCCTTTCCATCTGTGACTGGCTGGGAATCAGCATTGTCTGCCCTCCCAGCTCCTTGGATGGGCTCCAAATGAACTCTTCAGTCTCTTTCTAGCCACTAATTAAGGCCCTCATTAATGGGGCCAGTTGAATATGAATCAGCCAACTTTACAAGTTCCTACCACCCTCAAAGGATCTGCGTTGTCCGCAAGGCAAAGCCCCTCCCTGCTCCAACCTGGGGAGGGCCATTCTTCTGTGAAGGCCCAGTTTTTTTAAAACTTTTTATTTTATATTGGAATAGAGTTGATTAACAATGTTGTGTTAGTTTCAGGTGTCCAGCAAAGTGATTCAGTTATACATATACATGTATCTATTCTTTTTCAAATTATTTTCCCATCTAGATTGTTACATAGCATTGAGCAGAGTTCCCCATGCTCTACGGTAGGTCCTTGCTGGTTATCCATCTTGAATATAGCAGTGTGTACATGTCAATCCCAAACTCTCTAACTATCCCTCCCCTCACCCTTCCTCCATCCCCACCCCGTAACCATAAGTTCATTGTCTAAATCAGTAAGTCTGTTTCTGTTTTGTAAATAAGTTCATTTGTATCGTTTCTTTTTAGATTCCGCATATAAACAATATCATATGATATTTCTCTTTCTCTGTCTGACTTATTTCACTCAGTATGACAGTCTGTGAAGCCCCAGTCTGACATGGTTCCCAGTAAGCTTTAGGACACCGTGTGAGGCCCAGACGAAAACCACAATGTGTTGAGTGTTGGGACCCTCCTTTCTTTTAGGATGCTAGCAAAATCCTCCAGATAAAGGTCTGGACTAAATAATAATCCTTTAGGGGAGGAAAAAATAACAACTGCATCTGTCATTCCTCCTATTTCCCTCCTCCTCCCTCACCCAAAGCTAAATAAATAAATATAAACAAATCTCCTAATGCAAATTGAACTACCACTCTGGAAATTTAATAATGGAGTAGGAGGCCTTTGACCCCCTAGGTCTCTGGGTCAAAGATAATTCAGGTTGTTAGTGATACAATGTCACTGTGATCAGTGACTGGTCAGTGGCTCACAGATGCAAGGGGGAATGACTGGGTGGCCTCAGGGCAGCTGTCAAGGCACAAGTGTTCACAGCTTTCTTTGCTTGTACATCATTTCTACAGAGGATCCAGAGAGCCTACAGACATCTCTCTCGTTGTTAGAGCCTCTTGCATTAAGGTATCGGTGCTTACAAAGTTTTAGAGCACTGAGACAGCTCACACCCACACCATGCATGAATCTCTCTCACACACAACACACAACACACAAACACACTACCCCCGTCTTCCAGGTTATGACATTAGGACTACTTACTTTACTGGTCATCTTGTCAGTTAATATTTATTGAATCCACTTGGGCACACGATATTATAACAAGGAACAATTAGATGCCAAAGTTTAGCTGATTTAAATCTACTGCAACCCTCAAAATAATTAAAGTCATATCAATGATGGACCCCAAAGTGCTATTTGATGACACAGAAATACATCTCTCTTACTTGGAAGCATAACAACACCTAAAGTACTATAAATGTTGAATTCACATACAGTGTCCATCTTAGATCTGTAAGTGTAGCATCGTGGTAATTCAGATCCTTACCCTGAAACTTGGATGCCTGGGTTCTAGTACTGGGACAGATATTCTGGTTGGATCTAGTGTTTTCCTCATTTGAAAAGATATGATTCAAGGACATGGCCTCTAAGTTAACCTTTTCAGTTCTAACATGCTATGATTTCCCCCCAGGGCTACTGTAGTTGTATTTAAGAGCTTACTTTTTAGGCAGTATTAATATCGTTTAAGATTATTTTCATTACTTACCAGGAACGGTTGTTTTTTATTTATATAACGAACTCTTAACATAGCAAACACGATGTTCCAGGCAACGGTCTAAGTATTTACAAATATAAACTCCTTAAACTGCATCAGATTAGTTTCTTAACTGCCGCTATGTTCTTAAGAAGAAATGTAACACAAACAATGTAGGGTTAGCAAGAATTGTAGATTGAACAAACCTCGAAATCCTATTCATTCGTCTGAATAATTAAGCACTGATTATTACTTACTGCGAGCTTTAAGAAAAAGTGTGCAAATTTCAAGCAGGAAAACCACGTATGATCCGTTTAGGAACAAATCCATGAATTGCTAGTACTGGTGATTTGCACTCATACTTGCTTATTAACTGATAGAAACACAATAATTAAATTGCTCCCCATAAGCTCCCACAATGCGTTGTTTTAAGCAAATTAGCTATATTCCCTCATTTATTCAATCACTGAACAAATTTTTAAGAACAACAACTATGTTCCCATCACTGTGCTAGCCCCTGGTGATATGAAAATGCATAAGACAGACATGACCTTGAGAGGTTCACAGTCTGGAGATATTAACTGCTAAAATGTGCTTATACGATCAGTCAATTAAAAATTCCTCTGGGTGAGGACAACCGTTTATTCTCTAAGAATTAAAATTATGTAAGTGACAAAATAAAATGCTCGAAATAAAACTGAGATTGCTTTGATCTCTATCCTGCAAACCAAAAACGAAGAGGATAAATAAATTTAAAATAAATAAATTAAATAAAGTTAATAAAATAGATAAAAATAGTCCAAGTATACTTTCTGTTTTATAGAAAATAAGATGATAGAACATAGAAAGTCACCTATTTGTTTTACATACATTTATAGATGTCCTTACAGTTTAATGACTTCACATTTATACCAAATCCTGAAATACATATAAGGATTAGTAATCACAAAAGTAATCCTATAAGTAAACCTATCTAACCATTTAAAAGGTAGCTGTAGTCTATTTTAAGTATAATTATTTATTAATACTTTTTGAAAGTAACTGAAAAGAAACTCTGTTCCCATAGAAAGCATACAACCACATATTAAGGCAATGTGCAAATTTAGTACTTAGGCCCTCGTGTATGTATATCAATATAATCAGTTCCCCTTTCTTATTTTATCGCGTGACCAGAAATAGAGTGACTCTGTCCATGGAACCAGCAGTTCTTACTTATATAAGAGGCTTTTAGTAATGTACTGTGAAACATGACAATTCAAAGGATGGTTATTATTTCCTTAATTTGTCAAGGGAGTTTTCAACAAAGAACCACCATATTCATAATAAAAAAATATTCTTTTAAGTTCTAAGTAGGGAATTTTTTTATATATATATTTTATAAGGAGTTGACATGCTAATACTAGCAAAACACTGAATCTTCCAAAGGGTGACTTCTCTCTTTGAGTGAATGTGAGAATGGTAAGACCACTGGGGGATGAATACATTGTTCTCTTGGTACAGTTGTAACTTATCTTTGCTCAAGTGCAACAGCCTTCTTCAGAAGCTGTGCCATCCACCTGCCCATGAGTTTCACAGAAACAAATCACAAAAGGGCGTCTGCATTAAGGTCAGCAGTAACTTTACAAAGTCCCATGTCTAAAATGACAAAAAGAGCATTCAGCCCTATGGCTGCCTCTCTTAGTATCCCTGTCGTCCGAAGGTGTAGGCGCCGTGAAGTTTCCTCAAACATGCCTGTCTAGATGCAAATTCCTGTAAGACAGTTGCTACTACCCTTCCGGCCACAGGGAGTTTTATTCCCAGATTGCTGGGCTCAAGGCAAGATGGCTGCATCCTGCCTTTTCATCATGATTTCAAGAGGTGGAATGAAGTAAGCCTACCTTCAGTGGAAGGTGCAAGGAAGCACTGAAACTTGTCTTTACCTTACAGAGTGTGACTTTAGTCACCAAATTCAGATACAGGGCTTTCACTGAGCTTTTTATGTTTTGTGAATATTTATTCTGTCATCAGTAGCATATTGTAGTAAGCGGTGACATTTCTTCCCCCTGCACAGTCCAACTTAGATGCTCCCTTGGTGAAGGGGGTCTCTTTTACATTCAATGTGAGAGGGCAGTGAATCTGTAGGTCTCAGGGACTATATGCTCTACACTGTCCCTTACCTTCTGCTAAATCCTAGGGAAAGATAATGGCCTTTGTCTTACCTGCCTCCCTGAAGTGGATCCCAGTCCTTTTTGATGGGGCATAAATAATGAACACAACATTTAAAACTCTAATGTTGCTTTCCAAATAGCAAAATATTTAAAATAACTATTTCTATCGACATTTCTCCTTCCCGTAAGGTTAAGGGCAAAGGAGAACATACAATATAATCAACATGTTAAAACAAAACCCAAAAAACAACCCTTAAGACCTAAGTCTCCCATTTCTATTCAATTTAATATATGGAAAATTATGTATTTCATTTTCTATTCAACTCAGTATTCCAATAACTGGTTTTCTTTTGACAAACCCACCAGCTCATTTCCATAATTCCGGTATATGTATAACTCTTTCCCAAAATGGATAATGCATGAGCCGTTTCCTCTCCCCCCCCCACCAGGGAAGATTCCAAGTATGGAGCAAGGTGACCTCACCAAAGCAAATTATAATCGCTATCTATTTTCTGTGTTCGAACTAATCTTTCTGGGGGTAATGTACCAGTCTTCAATATATCTCTCAGAAGTAGATGACAATAATTTTCAATATTACTGCGATCACAACTGTTTATAAAAATCTACCATTTCACGAGCTTCAAGACAGGCTCCCCTTTTTTATTTATTTAAAAACCATTTAAAGTGGAAAATGTAGAAAAGTCCATAATTTCAAACAATGAAATATTGTGCTTAAAACAGATACTGTCACTCTGTTGGCAGAGAAAAGAGAAAATACCAAAAGAATATAAAAGCAGGCTTGTATATATATATACACAAAATAATGTCAACTTAATATACAAATGGAAAATCTTGTCAGACAATAAAGTTACACACACACAACACAATATGCTCCAGTTAAATCAATTCATCATTACAATTATCTATCCTTGTAGTTCAGGGAACAAAATAGTCAAAAAATATAAATAGAAAAATGATTCTCACTCATTTATTCTATAAATATTTGTACGTAAAGTACCCCACTAGGCCCTATGTGTAAGACAAAATTATCCTTGACCATCAAGACATGGGAGATTAGGAATAGGAAAGTTACATCTAAAGAACTAACTGGCATATATTTTATTTTTTTATTTTATTTTATTTTTTATTTATTTATTTATTTTGCGGTACGCGGGCCTCTCACTGTTGTGGCCTCTCCCGTTGCGGAGCACAGGCTCCGGACGCACAGGCTCAGCGGCCATGGCTCACGGGCCCAGCCGCTCCGCGGCATGTGGGATCTTCCCGGACCGGGGCACGAACCCATGTCCCCTGCATCGGCAGGCGGACTCTCAACCACTGCGCCACCAGGGAAGCCCTACTGGCATACATTTTAAAAGAAGTGTGTGCGTGTGTATTATTTAAAAATATAAGTGCACATAACCTATTTTTGCATCAATCTGTTAAAACATCACTGCCAGTGTTCCTCCATTCTCCAAAAATGAGTTTATCTATAGACCAAAGTTCAAGGTCAAGAATATCTGGTTGATCTCTTTATGAATGTGTTATATATATATGACATCCAACTCTCACCAAGAGTCCAAAGCCATAGAATGTATACCTAATAAATATTTGATATGTATTATCAACAACATGATAATTATATACAAAGAACCTCTGTGTATAAGACCCTGTGAAAAAATGTATAGTATTTATAGTTATTTGTGGAGGGCTTAAAGTTCAGACAACATTGATACATACATAGCAAGAAGACAACATTAGATGAACACACATTGGAAAAGTGCTTAGATTTTGTTGATATTTAAACTCAGTAAAACTGATCATTTAGTCCTTACTCTGTACCCAGCACAATACTCAACACTACTGCTTAGAACAACCACATGAATTACATAATATTATTTCCCACAGTGTACACACGTAGAAACTGAGGCTTACATAGTTGTCATCACTGTCAGAGTTCACACCACGCAGTCAGAGGACAGAACCAGAGCCTTGCCTTTCAACCACTGCTCTGGTCTTACTAAAACCAGCACCTCTCAATCCTGGAGGAACACAGCCACCATTAAGCCAGGGCCACCATGCAAGTGGCCCAGAAACCTCTACTCAGGGTTGCTCAAGGTCAAATTTTCATGCTGATGTGTTCTGAATCACACTATATGCAAATACAAGAATTCTCATTCGGCCTGCTGGTTAGGAAAGAACACAGCTAATTTTTCTTTCTAGTGGTCACATTCAGAAAACACGTTTTTTATTTTTAAGGCGAACAGGCCAGATAATTTGGGGAAAGGGCAAAATACTGCTCAGTTCTCGAGTGCTGCCGAAAGTCAGGATACTGCTGGTTTGGAGATGGCTGGATCAAAGGTGTCAGAGGTGGGACCACACCCAGGGGGGCTTGAATCCAGGTTTGTGCTTTTTAGGGGGATTATGTTTCATCCCATCTCCTGCGGAATATATAGATTTGGATTCAAAATGTCATCCAGGGACTTCCCTGGTGGTCCAGTGGTTAAGAATCCACCTTCCAATGCAGGGGACCAGTTTCCCCGTCGGGGAACTAAGATCCCACATGCCCCAGGGCAACTAAGCCCACGCACTGCAACTAAGACCCGACGCAGCCAAACAAATTAAAAAAAAAAAAAAATGTCATCCATACTTCATACTTCCTTCACTCCAGTGGGTTTGGAGAGAAGATAAGAGAATCATCAAAATGAGGATTTAGAACGTTCATCTGGGTTTCGCTGAACTGCATAGGTGCACGTTTTAGTCTCAGCTCAACTCCAACTGAGGTTACAAATGGATATGACATTGGACCCCATCCAAAGAAGTCTTCCTACTGTATACTCATATATTACATGAATATATAAAACAAACACAAAACAACCCTTTCATTTAAATATTTGCAACCATTAATATAGTATAAGCTCGTAACTAAAAGTCAACTTTCCAAGTTTGGAAGGGAAGAGAGGCAAAAGGAAGTTCCACAAAAAAATTTTTTCATATACTAAATCACGTTAAACATAATACAAATGTTCACACTGTAGACACAAAACCATAGTGTGCTGTGTCCCAAATGAATCCTGCAGCCCACTTCACATCGACTACTACTAGAGCAAGTTACCAATCCTCTTCTGCTCCCCTTCTTATCTCCCAGTACAACAGAAAGTCCATGGCATAGGATGAGGAAAGGGGAGAAAAGACACATTTAGGGAAAACCAGAACCTTCTCTAAGTCCTGATAAACTTAAGAATAGTGAGAACACTTGATTCACAAAATACATATCTCTAAACACTAAATAGCAACATAGGTATTGTTATTTATAAAAGAAAACTCTCTTATCATGAGCATTTGTTTTCTTTTAAATACCTGTTGACCACCTCCTTCATTTTTTTTCTTTGACTTTTGGATATCAGTTCTTCTTATCAGTTCACTCATAAATATGATTTCCTATTATGATATATACAAATGAAAAATTTTCAATAAATGATGTACTAAACAGTTAAGATCAAAAACTCTCTTTAGGGCTTTAACAGAGAAAATTTTCTATGCATAATTAATGTCCAAACTTCGCTTTACCTAGGGTTGAAATATATTTTTTGAAAAAGTTATAAAATCTGTAGGAATTTTAACTTGCAATTCTGGAGTCCTTAAATATAAGACATTCAGTATTCAGAACATTTCAGTATATGCATAAAATTTATTTGTTCTGAAAAATACTCCAAATTAGAATTTAGACATTTCCTTTTAAATATTGGTTTTATATTTACTATGGAATAGCTAAGAAGACTGTCAAGTCCTTTAAAAATGCAGTTTGTCTTTACAACTGTGAGATCATATGTAACAAACAGATGAGTTACAATTACAAACAGAAACATATGCACTTTAAAAAGCTGGCTTTACCTAAGTTCTAACCTTATTTATAAAGTAATATAGGCCATTGATAATGAGCATATTTTCACATGGCAGTAAATTCCCACTTATTAAAACTACTGGAAAAATTGAATTGTAGTACTGTAAAACTGAGTAAAGTTAAAAAAAAATATTATTCCATAAAACAAAGCCAACTTTGTTCACTAGTCACTAATATTTCTCACTCACATCTTTGTAATCTCTGTAGAAATACGGTGGGTAAGATAAAGCATAATAACAGTTTGCTAACAGGTTCAATAAAAATCCAAGTTACATGTTGTGATAGAAATGTACTACTTTTCTCTCCAAGGGAAAATGCCCATTGCCCTGGCACTCTACCTTTATGCTGAATTCATTTTATATGGCTATCATATGACCTATTTATTGGAGAAAATGTCACTGGTTTAAGGACTTCCTAGCCCAGCTTCCTTTTATACATTACTTTAACCTCACTTAATTAACTTCTACGACTTCTTTCAAAGTTGTCACTACTGTATTTTTTAAAATACCATGTAGGGCTTCCCTGGTGGCACAGTGGTTGAGAGTCTGCCTGCCGATATAGGGGACGCGGGTTCGTGCCCCGGTCCGGGAAGATCCCACATGCTGCGGAGCGGCTGGGCCCGTGAGCCATGGCCGCTGAGTCTGCGCGTCCAGAGCCTGTGCTGCACAATGGGAGAGGCCACAGCAGTGAGAGGCCCGCGTACCGCCAAAAAAATAAAATAAAAAAAAAATAATAAAAATACCATGTAAAGCATAAAGTCAAACTACTAAACAGAGTCCAAATATTAAACTATATGACATTGACAATATTCAGTCGTGTATCGTCTACAGAATTGACAATTTCTGATGGTTCAACCTAATAAAACATTCCCTGACTCTCACATCACTGAAACTAAAATGCAACAGCCGCCCAGAGGAGCCAGCTGCCTGCCAACTGAAGCTATGAAACAGAAGGTTTGGGACACTGTCGCAGACCAAACGCTACTGCCCACCAATAATGCCTTTCTTGGACCAAAACAATGTGAACAATATTGCCCTTTAAAAAGAGAAGGAGAGTAACAAACTGGGAGTAACTCACAATGAACATGACCAGTGCAGAGTGGAATAAATCGTGAGCAAATAACAGTGACTCTGCGACAGTGTTATAACGTTAGCCCGCGATCCAAAAGAATTAGTCATTCCAACCCATTTTCAGAAACATGCAGCTCAAAGTAGAGTTCTTAAACATTTTAGCTAGGGGTTGAGGATAAGGTGTGAAGACGTGAAAACATGGGCTCCTAAAGATCCTCTGTGTAATTTTGATGTGCTCATGTATAATTTTCCAATGCCACAGTGGAACTTTTAAATATGACTAAATGTCTTTGCAGGTACTGCCCGAACTTCTGCAAGAGGAACTGCTCTAAGGGACGACTGAAAGATGCTTATAAGATGCTAAGTTCTCTGGGGAAAAGTTGTTGGCTGACATATACACACTACTGTATATAAAATAGATAACTAATAAAGACCTACTGTATAGCACAGGGAACTCTACTCAGTACTCTGTAATGACCTATATGGGAAAAGAATCTACAAAAGAGTGGATATATGTATATGTGTAACTGATTCACTTTGCTGTACACCTGAAACTAACACAACATTGTAAATCAACTATACTCCGATAAAAAATTTAAAAATAAAATAAAAGTAAATCTCACAGATGTGCCCTTGCAGGTTTACAACTGCATCGTCATCATCAGAATGATGTTTCGGAATGTTCTTAGCGAATTTGGTCTATTTTGGTCTAGCTGGGAAACAAACTCCAGTTGAGGTAGTAACTGATGAAATCAGGATCCTATTCTTCCCCATAGATTGCCCAGAATATCTAAGTCACTTAGAAAAGAAAAAAGGAGTCGTTCTTTGGGGAATAGCAGTGTGATGCTCCTGGAGCACCCTCTGGAGGCCAGAAAAAGGTGACACTAGTGAAACGGAGAAAGAAGAGAATTCTGACCTTCCAAAGGCAGAACTCCACAGATCGTACTTAAGTTGGACTCAGAAACGCACTTATGCAATTGTAATCAAGGCGACCTAAGAAACATGCGTACTTAATTTATAGTTTACAAATGCAAATGAATCCAAGGTGTATGTAACAACATTCTCAAATAATTGTTCCTTCATTAAAAAAAAAAAAAGGAATGCACTGATTAGTGTATTTCAGCCTGCATTCTGAATTCCTTGGGGAATTAATGGTAGAGGCATTTTTTTCATAGTTAGAAGAGAGGTCTCAATGTGACATTTTCATTCACAAAACGTAAGTAAGCAAGGTTATACAGGGTATTACTAATTGTCAAACTTTTCAAAGTAGTCAGCTGCATGCTTATCAAAACTGAGAATAAATTAAGCTTTTTTTTTTTTTGCTTCTAACACCTCACTTTTTCTAAAGCAACAAACACTGACATCTATTGGCATTTTGGTAGCTCGCTTTTAAAAAATCTGTTAAAACCCACGAAAGGACACACATGCAAACATGCGTAGGATTAGGATGAACCCAAAACACCACTTGGTCCTTTGAAGAAATTTCATTTTATATACCTGACAGCATATTTAATATATGTTATTTCCCTCTGATAAAGATAAATCAGTTTTTAAGCTAATACTATATCATTTAAGTTTCTGTATTTTCTGTTTGTCAAGAGGAGAACTCGAGGGTTAGTCAAAATATTAGAAGTCCACTTTCTTTTTCTCTGAGCAAATGAAATCACTCACCCAAAATACTGACACTTGGTTTGTTTTCGTCTATCCTAACAGAACAGGATAAGATCAATACCGTTAGTGTCAAATGTAACTTGTCACTTTGAGAACGCTAATAAAACACTGATTTGCTAAGAATCACACTTCCAGAACTTTAAGCACTACCTACAGCCATTCTAGTGTGTGTGGAGGGGGGGATAATGAAAGATGTAGATTTTTTTTAATATTCATTATTTTGTTTATATTTAGAAACACCTGCACTGGATTCCATGAACCTTGTTGGCAATATACTCTTACATTCGATAAAAAGATAACAAAGAGCATGTGGATACACATTTTCTTTTTCAATTTGTACTAGTCCCAAAAGACTACGCATGCATTCTATATAAGCATCAACTCTTCAGTGTGGCCAGAAAAGGACTCATGTTTCAAAACCTTCTCAAGTTTGAGACCTCAACCTTTTTCTGCCAGAGATAAAACGATATTGCACCTCACTCTACTTTCAATATTTAGACTGAATTCAGGACTGTTTTCATAATACCTATATGCAGTTATGGTATTTGACATACTTATCCACTTTTCTCTCTATTTACAAGTAGTACATATTAATATTTATACTCACTCTAATCTAAGGCCAGCTCTGGATTATTTTTTACCGTACAAGGTAAATGTGGAAAATTGTGTCAGATATCTTAGCAAAGGCACAGAAGATCTGTGTCTTAAATCATTTTCTCAAGAGAGCTAACATCGATGGGGCACTTACTACTGCTGTTATCTCATTTAAGCCTCAGCATAACTTTATGATAATAATTTTATTATCCCAATTTTACAAATAAGGAAACAGGCATGGAGAGATTGAGTAACTTTCCCATCACTATACAGGTAAGGAGCAGAACTGGGATTTAACCTTCTTTTTTTTTTTTTTTTTTCTTTTTTTGCGGTACGCGGGCCTCTCACTGTTGTGGCAGCCGCTCCACGACACGTGGGATCCTCCCAGACCGGGGCACGAACCCGCGTCCCCCGCAACGGCAGGCAGACCCTCAACCACCGCGCCACCAGGGAAGCCCCAGAACTAGGATTTAAATGCAGGCAATCGGGCTGTAGCACTAAGTACCAGATACCCTGTAATAGTGAGGCATTTTCGTACTAAAGGACAGGCGATGAAACACACAGAGCATCTGTTACACTGCCTGGAACATGGTAGGATATTTAGTAAATAGTAACTCCCTTATTAAAAGTATAAAATACTAGTGCCTGGCATGTAATGTGTTCATTGCTCTCATACTGGTTCAATCTTTTCTGATTACTTACATACTTTATGGTCTTTTCTTCCCATTTTTCCATCATATCATTTTCTCATTTTGCAGATATGAGAACAGTATCCCAAGTTTCTCCCACTCTTTCAAAATCATTCTCCAAAATAAACCCGCTTCATTCTAAAATTAGTATTTAATGTCTTTAATAATTACATCATCTAAGTGGTCACAAGTCACCAGCTTGAAACAGATCATTGGACATTCCTCCTGTTCTGTAAACACGGGCTGCCCTGGTAGTGACGGGGCACTTCATACCCAAGAATGTTTGACAAGCACTTCAGCCTGGGAAGCCACTGAGTTAACAAAACAGGTGGGTGATGTCACCCGGGAAGCACATGGCCGGCTTCTAGCCATTTGGGATACTAAGTGTTTTGATGTTTCCACCACTTGTACTGACAAACGCCCCTTCTGCCGGGGGTGAAGGGAGACCCAGTAGCTCTAGAACTGAGCTAGGCTTGATAATGAATGGGTTCCAGGTCATTTAAAAGGAAAAATAAAAATAAAAAGAATCCTTTGCAGTGTTTTAATGAAAGAAAAACATCAACAGAGATTCACAGAAGAAGCTTAGAGCCAAATACCAAATGGGCGGGGGCAGGGGGGGAAGCTCTGGTTTTGTAATTCAGGCTTCAATAGATAAAGTTTGCTGAGCTGAATCAATATGAAAAGTCTGGATATGGGAGATCCAGCATCTAGGAGGTGCAGGAAGTTACAGCACCCTTGGTACATGGATCCTCGTTACAAAGCCCAGGATTACGCTGAGGTTGCTTTTTTTCTTTTTTTCTTTTTTTGAGCAAAGAAGAAAAATCAATGACCCCAAGGGCCTGGGAACTATTAGAGTCATTACTGCGACACAGATAATTCTGTTGAACATCTGCCGCCATAACAGCGTGCAATTCAGTGTAAAAATGAGATGCTCCGAAACACAGCTACGTATGTACCACATACCAGTCACACGTGTCGCATGAAAGTTAAAGGAATCTTTTCCCCTAAAGCTATCCCTCCAACAGATGTGTTTATGCCTCCGCATATAATACAGCACACAGCGGGGCTGAGGGGCTGAGTGCTCTCAGCCTTCTCTCTCCCTTGACTGTCGTGAAGTAAGGTTATAACCTCCAAAAAGAGGCTTGGCTGTTGCATGGGCATCGTGTAGGACAGCAAGTTTCAGCGGCTGTTTTAAGAAAGGGGTGAAACCTGGGATTGAAGGGCACTGATGGAGGAGCTATTTAAGAGATGGGTGTCCTGTAAGCCCTAATTTGAGCCGGTATGCCAAGTGGCGATGCTATAGTTATGGCATCTAGAGGTCATTCCTTTGAGGATGCCTGAGGACTACAGAGTGCAAAAAAGCTTGAAAAAGAGGTGTGGGTTTCCCTCACAAACCATTATGGCTCTCAGTTATTCACTCTCCTAAGATAAGGAAAAGTACACTGACAGCATTACAAGGGAAATGACAAGAAGGAAAGAAACAGTGATTTCAAAGCACTACTATTTAACGCCAGGTGCTTTCACCTAAAGCAGGTTTCAAGTTGATCGTTGTTTTTGAATCAAATGAAGAATAAATATTCTTATCTGCTTTATAGGGTTTAACAAGCACAAGGTGCCCTGGAGGGGGGTAAAAAGTTCCTCCCCAAGGAAGACAGCTACCTGATGGAAAAGAGAGATACACTTTAAAACCAACCTAGAGCCAAGTTCACTCCAGATTCTCTGGGAAGAGAGTCAAGAGAATGTCACTTAAAGATGCCAATCTATCTGGTTCAGAGGGAATCACAGCGGTGGGACTGGAAAGCATAATGAGAGTCACCAAGGAAACTCTGGGACGCTGTGTCAGGAGAGAATATTAGGTAGTCCCAACACAGCTGCCTACCTAATAGATGAGATCTGTAGGGCACAGAAATGCCTGTTGGTTCTTAAAATCTCTCCCACCCACCACGGGTGCTTATCTGAAATGTCTATGTTAAGTAAGGCTTCGCTGCCCTGAAGCCTTGACAAAGTGCAGACCTGTTACCTGAAAGGGATGCTACTTCAAGCCACCGTCCCCTCCTTAATTCATCAGACCTCCCCCAGAGGACCACAGAAACGTCTGAAGGCAGAGTACTCCCAGGCAGGACAGGACAACACTTAAAGAGCCCCGCAAATAACTCTTTACAACTTTACCACTGCGGTCAGGTCTAAGAGCTCTTTCATTTACTAAGATAACCTGCGAGAGGACAGTAGAGAATGTCACTTAGGGAGATTGCTAATCCAGTTCCCCACTTCAGCCCTTGTTGAATAAAATGCGATAGGGTATCTCCAAAACAGGGAGCGAGCAAGGAAAATTTCAATACACCCTCATGAGAGCTAATGAAGGGTAATGAAGGTGATCTGCCCAGCAGCATCCTATCATAGAAGCATGCACAGGAATGGTCAGTGGCCAAACAATTACTCTCTGTTCAATTTGTTTTGCTCAAAACCTGTTTAAGGTCTCTGCCAATAAGCCAGGCTCTGAAATGCTCTCAGCGATGCCAGTAAGAGGACTGGGCAAATCTTGTTTACTTCCTGCAAGGAACGGGCAAATACTTCTGTAAGATAACAGAATGCCATTGAATTAATTCTTCAAAAATACTTCACGAAGTGTGCTGGGGGATGTTCTAAGTGCCTTGAGGTCTCTGGATCAATTAATAATTGGGAAGTGCAGAGGCAGAAAAAAGCCCTTATATTCTTCCCCCTCCCCTCCGTTTTTTTTAAAGCATCCTCTTCACTTAATCACTCATAAACCAGTATTTATTTGGGGCGCCTCCTCTTTCCAAGACAGTGTCGAAAGCATCAGCCCTTCTTAGGGAAACAGAAGGTGAAACTGTCATTCACGTCCGTGAACCGATGATCACGCACTAGACTTGTCTCTAGAAAGCCTCAGCTGCCATTTCATTCTATTATATAACCAGTGGGCAACTGGGTTCAAAAGTTCAAATGAACTTTTGCTTTGGGGCATCTCTTGGGAACATAAATTAACCACATTTATCAAAGAGGTTCTGAAAAATAGAACTGCAAAACCGAAAGTTTGAGAACCTTTTTGGGGACCTGATTCCTGGCACTGGGCTGGATTTTATCTGCTTCGCTGACCTCTAGGAATCCCTCTCAGCTGATCTGAGCTCCGATACCGCAGGGCTGAATCCGAGTGAGCGTCCGCGCACACCGCGACCCTGCACTCCCTCCCCGGAGCCCAAAACACCGACGCGCGACCGCTCGCGTTCTCTCTAGAGCACCCCGTTCTTCCGAGCCAGGCGCTGCGAGGGGAGACCCGTTCCCGCTTTTCTCGCTAGAGGGCAGGCGGGGCCCGTGCAAAGCGCTGCTGGCGCTGGACACGCGCGCACCCGGCCTCCGCTCCTGCACGCCGGGTCCCGCTCCCGGGCTGGGCTCGGCTCTGGGGTGCTGGGCAAAGGCCGTGCCAGGGAGCGCGGCGCGTCCGGGTCCTCCGGAGGGCGGTCCCGGCTTCCGTCCTCACCCTGAGCGCGGGTTGCTGGCGCCCGGGTGGGGCTCGACGCCCAGGTGAGGGGCGGCCCCACGGAGGGCGAGCACCGCCCGGCCCCGCGGACGGCCGGGAGCAGGGCCAGGCGCCCGGAGCGCAGGGCGCAGGCAGGCGAGGGCGAGGCGGCGGCATCTGAGAAGGAGAACGAGAAGGAGGAGAAGGATCGCGGAGCCCCGGCCGCGCGGCGCACTCACCTGGGCTCGGGCCGCCCGCCGCGGGCGCGGGCTTCTTCCCGGAGCCTCGGTCCTTCTTGCCCTTCCCCTTGCCTCTGCCTTCTTTGCGCTCCGACATCTCGCCCGAGAAGTGCACGCTCTGCGCGGACGGCGCCCGGCGGAGGCGACGCGCGACAAGTTTGGTCCAAGGGCTGGGATCGGCTTTGGGAAAAGTTTGTCCCTCGAGGGCGGGGGGCGGAGGCGGGTAGAACCACCGGCCGGGCTGCGGCGCGCGCGCTGCGCGGGGGGCGTCTCCTGTCGCCGGCGGGGAGCGCGGGGACGCGGCGTGCGGTCCGGGCCACCTGGGACTGGCGGTCGCTGCGTCCGGCGGTCGCGCTCGCTCTTGGGGCGGCCCCTGTCGCGCAGGGAAGTGCTCGGTTCCCGCCGCTGTCGGCTCCTGTCGCGGCCTCTGTCCGGCGCGCTCGCAGCCCGAGGAGGGAGAGGCAATCACCGTCCGGCCAGCGCTTGCGTCGCCCGGCAGCCGCAGTCACCCCGCTCCTGCCCTCCGCGCGAGCCCGGAGTTTCGACAAGTTGGGGGGAACTCCTCGCCGGCTCTTTTTCAATTGCCCCACCGCCAACCACCTCCCGCCCGCAGGTTGGACGCTGGCGCCTCCTTCTCGCCCTCCCCTGGCCTCGCCCCCTCCCTCGTCCCCGCCACACCCCCACCCCGAGGCGCGGACACGCCACCGGGAGGAGCCTGGGCTCGGCGCTCACGGGCGCAGCCCCTTTCCCTCCCCGAGCCGGCCTGGGCGGGGGGCGGTGCGCTGGGCGGCTGCCGGACACCCCCGACAGGGGTCGCTGGAAGCCGCGCGCAGCAGCAGCCGCCGCCGCCGCGCCCGCGGGAGCCGGACCACGCGTCCCGGGGAGATTCCGAGACCCAGGAAGGGATCCGGACCCGGGGCCCTCGCTCCTCGCTCCTCGCTCCGCTTCCCCGCCAGGCAGCGCCCGGGAGGGCTGGTCCCTTCCCTCCAGCGCGGAGAAAATGGTGGAGACAAATGTTGCAGCTCCGACACCTGCCCGGCCAAATTAAGGCCCTGGAACCCGTGGGAAGGAGAGAAACGGCTGCTGTTTTCTCATGAGAGTTTGGGGTTCCGCCCTTTCTTTAGTGAAAAACCCCACACGCACGTAGGGCAAAGATAAAACTCTGGGTGGAAGAGTAAGGCGACTGTGGATACGCAGGAAGGGCTCAGGGGACCGTAAAGACGGTTAGATAAATCCATCTTCGTCTATCTGCTCCTGGGATGTGTCTGTGTCCTGCCTTCGTGTGTTTAACAACGTGCCTGACAGACTTCTCATCTTCAGCTTTTCCTAAAAGAAATAATAATAACCTGGCCTCTGCTAAGGGGGAGGGGGGTCTCCTAAACTGTATCTCTCACTACAGCTTAATTATTCAAGTTGTAACTTAACTGATAAA
Source organism: Leucopleurus acutus (assembly GCF_964270905.1). Classification (NCBI taxonomy): domain Eukaryota; kingdom Metazoa; phylum Chordata; class Mammalia; order Artiodactyla; family Delphinidae; genus Leucopleurus; species Leucopleurus acutus. Next base: position 25,120,895 of record NC_139163.1, on the reverse strand, counting down.
ACCTGGGTTGGAAAGCAATCGACAATAAAATTACTGCACTAGCTAGAGTCACTCAGTTCTGCCGAGAGAGCAAGTGCGGGGAGGTAAAGTGGAGAGACAGAACCAGAGGTCCTGAATTCGTCAGTGCTAGCTTTCCCCGATTCAAACTTCCCTCAGAACTGCGGGTGAAACCTACTTCGCCTTCGCTTGTCCTCCCTCTGGTGGAGAATTCTAAAGAGCAGTGAAATCCAGAAAACGTTAGCACCCTGCTGCGAAGGACAACAGTGAAAGGCCAGGGTAATCAGCACCGCGTAATGATCCAGAATCATGTAAAGCAAACGTTCTCATAGATGTACGGCAGCTGTGGCTAAGTCAGAATGTTCATTTACAGTGACAGGCCCACGTGTTGTTTTCTGGAACAGGTGAGTACCGTCCACCCACATGTGAAATTTACTTAGCCCTCTTTAAAAGTAATTTGCTCCTGATTTTCCGTCCTCCGGGATTAATGCTAACTGAACCATTACCTACAGACAGCCTTCTTGGTATATTTTCCAAATGCCACCATTTAGATAAAGGTGAAATCTGGGGTGCCTTCTTGCTATGTATGTGGAGAGGGAGGGGGGACAAAAACAGTTATTTAAAAACTGTCCTAAATTAAGAATGATTTTATTCTCCTTTAATTTGTACTGTAATAAGAATCTAACTCTATTGGGTGGGTTAAGTCGTTAAAAGATATCTTAGCAGTAATGCCATCATTTATTTTGAAAAATTCGATGTCCAAATATCTTCTGATAACCTTCCAACGAACACCACACATCAATTATACTGGGCCATAAAAACAGCAAAATCAGGGAGATTATGAATACTGAATAGCACTATAATATTCCACAGAGTCTAACGTAAACTGGAACTGAATGATGGTTGAAATAACACTGCTTTCCCAGGTGGGGCCACTACTTAACAAACAGGAAAACAGCAAAACTCAGAAAAGGGGAGCCCTTTCAAAAAGGGTACTTTTTCTCCAGGATATGAGACCCTGTAAGGGCTTAGTATACAACCGCTACATGTTACCAGATACATCATTATTTTAGAACTGAAGGATAGAAAGCAGAAATGTCTTTTGGAATTAAAAAATAAAGTTTCAGATCTTTCCAAATAAAACAGAAAGCCAGCTGGAAAACCCAAGTTGAAATTGCCCTTAACTTATTCATCTCTATGGTCAGGAAGTAGCAGATGAATTTGTTGTTGTTGTTGTTGTTGTTTTGCATTTTTATAAATCCTCGGAAATGATCAGAACAGGGATGGAGAAAGGAGGAAACCTTTCTTTGCTTTCTTGAAAATCAAAATATTAACCTCAATTTAGAAACAATGACATGTTTTCATGGTATCGTTTTATTAATTTGTTATGTATTGTTCAGCTCTTAGAGTCTGTATCATACAGGGTATATCAGCTCTCAGGTAACATATGTCAACCTGTCAACATATGTCAACTCGTGAAAACTAGAGTGGGTATTTATAAATAAGCAACTTGAGAAATAAAGAAAGACAAAATGGAGCTCTTATATTAAATGACAGCTTATAATAAAGGCAATCCTGTGCCATAACACTTTTCTTTGGCGAGGCTTAACTTTTAGAAGCACTCTTAGAATCCAAAGCTGGCCAAATATACCCTTTCTCTCATGAATTCCCGTTTGGAAAATACTCCAAGAAAATCTTAAAAAGAAAAAAAACGAAAAGTGAAAGAACATTAACATGTGAACATTTTTAAATTTTTGCAAAATATTGTGCATACTGACAGTAATGGGAATTTCATTTTAAATTCGGCAAATAGATATTTTTAACTTTTAAAAAATGAAGTAACAAGATGATTTATTTAGATTACTTTTTTAAACTTTGCAACAAATTCATTGTTAATAAAGATGCATGGATACAAAAGAAAATCTCCCTCACCAGAGCCAGCTCCAGCAGGATCACTAAAGGCGCATGACTTATTCATTAATTCACAAAGCATTTACTGAAGTAAATGCGCAACAGTAGAGAAACTGAAAAAAAGAAAAAAAATTGCCCCATTCTCATGAAGCCAAAATAATATGAGAAAGGCATGAAAACAAATTAATTATTACAATACAAATGAAAAGCAGAGCCAGATAAGTTTTCCAGGGCCTGAAGCTCATGAGATTTGGGAGATCTTTTTAAAGGGAAAGAACACAAACTTAAAAATACAAATTTAGATCCAAGACTGTTAAAGGGAGCCTTGGAAGTGAGAGGCCCTGAAGCTTCCTTAGCTTCATGGCAAATTCACTTCTAGTGATTCCAAGCATATTCCACTATCTGCACAATTATATACTAATTCAGAAATTAGATACTACTTTCACATACTATCACTATAAAGAGAAGACATTAACAGGCAGTCAAAAGGAATACACACATTTTTTTTTTTAGATTCCATATATATGTGTTAGCATATGGTACTTGTTTTTCTCTTTCTGACTTACTTCACTCTGTATGACAGACTCTAGGTCCATCCACCTCACTACAAATAACTCAATTTCATTTCTTTTTTATGGCTGAGTAATATTCCATTGTATATATATGCCACATCATCTTTATCCATTCATCTGTCAATGGGCACTTAGGTTGCTTCCATGTCCTGGCTATTCTAAATAGAGCTGCAATGAACTGAAACAAGCAAAGACTATAGTGTAAGGAAAATAAGATGAAAGCAGCTTTAAGAATTCACTAATCAGCAATTGTCCTGTTTGTTTAGTTAGACTCTTAGAATAAACACGCAAACCGAGTTCATTAAACAAAAGGCTTCTGACCGACAAGATACCCACGCAAAACTGGAAATCGTGTGCTCCGGTACATTTGGAAAATATTAAACAAAATTCTTATTCTGTCTGCTGTGAAGAGTCAGTTTGATAACAAATTGTGAGTTTAGAATCCTAAGAAAAATACTAAAAACGGTAACATTCAAACAACACTAAAATGAGACCTGTGTTTATACTCTTCTGCTTTGTGTGATTTTTAAACATTATCCCACACCAATGATTGTTATTATTGTTTATCATTATTATTAATGATAAGATTACTCTCATGATTGTAGGGATACATCATAGATTAAAAATGGATTATACAGCTGAATACTAGTGCCTACTTTCTTTTTGTGGACACTATCTGAAAAACAGGCCTAGTGTCATAAACCTCTTCTCTAATAGGGTGGAGATGTAAGACTTAATGGTCTTTGAAACGTTTTATTTTCTTTTAAGAAGAATACAATCTCATGCAGCTTTTTGATTTCTCTTTCTGACCTCCACACTAATTATTTATCTTTATCTTTCTCATCCCCTTGCAACACATACTTAAGATGTGTATGTGATGCAAATACCTCAAATGTATATATACATGCATATATGCATACACATATACATATGTAGATATCCATGTGTGTATACATCTGTATTTGTGAGTGTATGAATGCATATGTGTGTGGGTGTATAGTTATTGCTTCTCTTTCCTCTACTGGAAATGAGAAACACTGTCTGAATTTGAACGCGAATCTATAAAAGATGGAGATTATATATCCTTTTATCCACTTTTTTCATATCGCTATCCATGAGAATTCTCAGCACCGTACTTTGCACGCAGTAAGCACTAAATGGCTCTGCATATAATGAATTTAAATAGAATAGGATGGATATAAAAAGACTGGTTCTGATATTACCATTTCTGTCAATCAATTACCAATCACCTACCCTGACAATCATCTTTGCCACCTCCTTTTTGCAGCCAACCCCTCCCCAAATCCTGTCATTTTGACTTGTCTCCTTTTATTTCTCATCACTAAGTACCACCCAAATTTAAGCCTTCGTCTTACCTTTTCTTTGATCATAGTAAAGCTTTCCACCTGGACTCTTGCTCCCTCCAATTATTTTGCTACATGCAGCAGTCAGAGGAGTCTTTTTGAAATGCAGACTTAACCCAGCCATCCTTTGCTTCCCAGAACCATACCCAGTGTCCTTGTAGGGCTAGCCTGTGCCTAACTCCAGCCTGATCTCACTACGCTTCATCCCTCCCTCCCTATGCCTCATGCATGAAGGCTTCTTTGCAACATGCCTCTAATACTTGTCATTCTTTCCAGCCTCAGTGCCTTTGCACTTACTGTTTCCTCTGCGTGAATTTACCACACTTGGCCTAATTCCACTTACTGCTCAGGCTCCAACTGAGTTTCATTTGCTTAGAAGGGCTTTCCATTACCTTTGAAAATGATTTTAATCTCCCATCCCATTTTTACACCTCCTTCAGAACATTTCTTCCAGTTTGTAATTATTTTTTGTGTGTGATTTTTATTTTTACAAGGATTTTTTTAATGATTTTTTACAGTGTTTTTCTTATACAATGATCTGTTCCCACTGGACATTAAATTTTTTGAGGGCAAAGACTGACTATTTCATGTTCTATGTTATATCTCTAGCACTGTGCCTATTTCATCATAGCCAATTACATACATTTTGTTAATTGGTGAATAAAGGAGGATAACTAGAATTGCTTTATATGTATATAAGACTATACATACATATATGTATGTATGCTTATGTTTATTTGGTCAAATTTTAAAATGATAATGATGTTTATGGTACCAGGCATGACATTTGGGGATAATTTCTGTTGAATAAGCCTTTCTAAGAATGGACATATAGAATAAGAATCTTGACTTATAGGTATAATTTCTCAAAACTTCAAGAGGTGAGGTGATAACTTCTGTGAAATGGTAAGATCCCAAGAAAATCCTTACCTTTTTTTTAATTGCCTCTGCAAATTTCACCTGTAGATTACATTTATTGGCTCCATTTCCTTCCTTGCATTTGTATGAGGTGTTAGAGAGACCCATAAAAGAGCTGGGTTTTAGCAAGGCTGTTCTAACAAAGTGATAATGGATGAAAACCTTTAAACACAGCATTGTTAACAGAGAGTTAAAAACCCCTTTCTAGCCTTGGCATCATACAAGGTTCCTATTCCCACAGGATTATTTTTCACTTAACACACTAGTGGTAAGTCCATATATAGTCATTTTAGCAAGTTGCACCCAGTAACCACCTTACAGTTATCTTTGAGTTTAGATTTAACTCCCTTAGTATTTTCCTCACTTCCCATCATGCGTATCCATATAACAAAGGGATCTGTCCATACATGCATCGGGTTCAGATTCTGTGAACATCTAATATACAGCCCAGAGAGAGATTCAGATGCTTCGGTGTCTTTTAAGAGTCATCCCACAGGATCCTCCAAGGTTAACATCTTTCCTTTCAAGAGTCACTTTATTCATTATTGTGAAAAGATTCACCCCTGCTAAATGTATAATGATGTTAAAATACAAATGTAAGGTCGTGAGTGATGAATTAGTACTTCAAATATTTGAACAGTGCGAATAATTTAACAGATCAACTCCGCTTTGGTATGTCCCAGAAGAGACACCTGGTAGAAACCATTTCCAAAACAGATTATAGTATATCGGAAATTACTTCACAATGTCATCAGGATAACTGGTCTGTATGGAATGAAATCCTGACCCACAACGTTATGTACCTGGCCTAGGCATGTAATAACACCACAATTATTCTTTTTCCTTCTTTCTCACGTAATTCCTTCTAACCTCCTTACTAAATCTTTATGAATACTACCCTCCCCGCCGTTTTTTTTTTTTTTTTTTTTTTTTCAGCTCCTGTTCAAGTTAGAGCCCAATGCTTCATATATCTGACTTGACTAGGGATTTTTAGTTTTGAGCTCAGAGCCAAAAGTGAAGTTCTCAGTGGAATGTTACAGTCATCTCCACCCCTGGACCCCAGCCTAGAATTCTAGTTCCTTTGCAACGGACCAACTTTCAACATACTAGATGTTTGGGAAATTTTGTGTATGTGTGTGTTAAAAAATTTATATCTTTCACTTCTCATTCATTTGGGAAAAGAATTTCACAAGTATTAACAACTCAAGAAAGCAATTCATCTTGTAAAGATGATTTAGCAGAATAATTAGATAACTTGACAGAAACTAAATGACCATCCAAAAAATAACTGGTGACCAACCATGCAGAAGATTACATTCTTATGGAAAATGCTGTCTTTTCTGCTTAATCATAAAGACTGTGTTTGTTCCAGCTCTTTCCCATAAATACAAGATGGAGACCACCTCGTTCAAATGGTCCAGGAAACTCTGGTCTTGCCTAGGGTCTTAGTCAGCATGTAGGGTTCTTTAGAGTCCCGAGAAATTCTGGGGGTGATCCCAGAAACTAGATATTCAACTGAATGTCTGAGAAATATGTTTGGATTAGTATTTGTGAGCGATCTTTGTTCAGTCCTAGAGCAGACTGAACTCTTTAAGATCCTATACAGCAGATACATTCAGGCACAAAAAATTCTGTCAGTCCATCTGGGACTTCTGTCTTCAAGACTGACCAAAACCAGCCCTGGTATTTGTAGGTAGGAAGAGAAGTCACTTTTACTTAAGTGGCAATTATCTTGCTTCGGAATTACATCAACTTTTTTTTTTTTTTTTCCTGTTGTAGTTGTTGTGGTTTCCAAAAGATCATCTAACAGAATGAGGTGGAAATCCACTATCACTTTTATTTTCATAATAATAAGTAGACCCCTGAGAGCCCGCAATGTGCTAGGATTTACATCAGTGTGTGTTTATTATGGGTACTAAAACTATACAGTATTTCTAGCTCAGAAGTGCAAGGTAAAGAACTTAATACATATTTTCTCAACTCATTGTTTTCTTTTAAAATTTACTTTTTCCCTCTTCCCTGAGAAACTTTCATTAAACTATTACCAATTCTTTTCCTCCCTTGTCCTACTGCTGAATCCGCCCTGACAATCCCTGATGCCAGGTCACTCCAATTACCCAATTTTCTCCATGAACATTATCTTTCCCTGTTCTAACAAAGAAGCCAGAACAAAAAAAAAACCTCTCTTAACCCTTCCTTTCCTTTTATGACCAAACACTTTCAGTTCTTTATCAGCTCATGGAAACCACCTGCTCCCCCAACTCACAACCAATCTCATGGAACTGCTCGGAATTCACCAGTGCCTTCCTTATTGTCATATGAAGTGTCGTCCTCCTTAGTCCTTATGCTTGGGGACACTGATACGCACATCATCTTGAAACCTTCTCCTGGAACTCACAGTAATATCTTGGTGGCAGAACTTTCTCTTTTTGCCAATTCTTTTTCTTTTTTTCCTACCTGTATCATAAATGCTGGCTCATGGCCCAATATTTAAAACTCTTTTTCTTAACTACATGATAATCCTAGGAAAATATCATTCACTACCACTGTATCAAATTTTGATAATTCACAAATGTGTGTGTGCATACTTCTTTTTCTAAACTCCAAGCCTCAATTTCCACTACCTCAAACTGACCAGTTTGTTAATTCCCATCCCTCTCCCCCGCCCGCCCCCCCACCCCGAACCAGACATGGTTCAAGATCAGAAACTAGGTGTCATCCTTCATTTTTCTCCTCACATCCTCCTTTCCTCCCCGATTCCAGCCATTTGATGCCCCAGTCCCAGCGCTCTTATCTGAAGCAGCTTTAATCCCCATCACCTGTCTCCTTTGCTTCTCCCCTGAGCTGGGTCCTCAGTCATTCTTTGACCGTTTTTCAAATACCCGTCTTACTGCTTCAGCTTCCATTCTCACACCCAGCCATCCTCCTTCCAGCTACCGGAGTTAATCTTCTAAAATACAGCTATTATCTTGTCATCCTTTATGTAACATTTCTATGGATTCCTGTTGCTATAAAGTTGCAACTTCTCCTTAGAGGTTAGTCAGGTCCTTCCCAATTCAAGTGCTGCATAAATATTCAACCTCTCTTCTCTTCCCCCGGGTAGTGGGTATACTCTGGTCACACTGAACTGTATCTCTTCTTACCTCTATGCCTTTAACTCTGTTTTTCCTTCTCCCTAGAATTTCTTTCCCTTTTCTGCCTAGCAGGCAGACCCAACTCAAAACTCACCTTTTCTATTTTTCCCTGATGCTCCCCTCACAATCGCTGCTGCACATGTGTCTTCCTTATATGTCTCTTGAGCTCAGCACCTTTATTACTATCATTATTTGTTTTCAAGCCTGTCTCCCTGCTCTGCAGGAAAGATGCCTCAGGAATCATCTCTCTAGTTCCATAAAGTACACATCTGACATATGTATATTAAAATGCATAGACTATAAATGTGTTCAAAGAATCCCCAATTTACATTTAATTCAACTTCAGAGTGACTGAGTAGCAGTTGAAGGGCTTTGAAATCTTTCCAAATTTAACGTTTTACTCCAACGCAAATGGGACTTTCGCTAAGTAATTACAACTTTTCCAAGCTCTGCAGCTGTATGAGCCCAATCTTAACTGACTTCTTCAACCGGAGTTACAGTTAGCAGGATTCAAGAACAAGGCTGGCTGGTTTCTACCACTATATTTTTGTGTACTGAAGTCCATTTAAGCCCCCTTGCTGACCTACTCTATGTCTTATTTGCCCATATTAAAAAAAAAAAAACTTGTATAATAATATCAATACTTGTTACACATTAACCATCATAATGAGGTATTATGAAGTTCAACTCATTCCTTATCTGTAAATTCCTCTATAAAGAAAAATAAGTTTATGATGTAGAACCTTCATCTTGATTTCTGAAAACTCTAATGATAACTCTGGAAGGGAGAAGGAGTGTCCCTTTATATAGTTGATATTTTTTGATTGCTTGAAATAGCCTCCATCTCAAAGACTGCTGGTAACTCTGCAGCCCCATCTACCATTCCCCACTCTCTGCTTAAGTGTCTGAGAGCCTCTGAGGGTCACAGTCTCCACCTTGGACCTTAGATGGAAGCCTGTCTTCAAGAAAGCACCAATGAACAGGCCAGAGCTTTGAATTCTGACTCTGCTGCTTCACAGCTGGCTACTCATCTGTAAGGGGGGGACTATACTACCAATTGTAATAGATGACTGTGGTGAGAACTAAGTGAGCTCACGGGAGTCGTGTCCAGCCTACAGGAGGCGCTAGAGAAATGGCACCTCAATTGGTCGTCAACTGTCCGCTGACTTCTAGCTGCTGCTGCTCCTATCAAACATCTCTGAGTCCAAGCCAACTTTACTAAAAGAAGCATTTTGCCAAAAGGATAGGTGATTTTTTTTTTTTTACCGTTCAGTAATGACTGAATAGGTAATTCTGAATTACCCCAGGCCATTGGCACTTAAGGCTACAAAGAATAAGTAAAACTAATGAAAATCAGATATTTTTATGGATTTGAAGTTTTCACCACACTGCTCCTAATTCACCTCCCCTCATCATCCCTTTCTGGGTTTTCTGTAGGACAGATGACTCTTCACTGGCTCAGTGGAAGGCAGCAAAGGGAAAAAGGAGGTAAAAAAGGAAAACTAGTATTTGAATGAGTAGAATATTTAGTAGAAGGTTTTATAAGTAGAATTCTGATTCTAATCACAAGATTCCTGTCCCCTCGTTCACACACCCTGTATGATCCCCTCTTCTTGAGTATGGGGGGGGGGAACCTATGGATATTATGGTTATGGCTCCTGTGCTTAGGTTATCAATCAGTTGACTATGAGTTAATCCAGAAGGTGGGTCTGACCTAATCAGGCGAGTCCTTAAAAGGAGGGCTGAGCCTTTCCTGAAGAGAAAGATCATCCTACTGACTTTGAAGAAGTAGCTGCCATGTAATGAGAGGGTCACATGCCTAAGAGTGGAGGGTGGCCTCTAGGAGCTTAAAGCAACCTTGGCTGACAGCCAGCAGGAGAACAGGGACCTCAGTCCTACAACCACAAGGAACTGAATCTTGCCAACAGTGTTGATGAACCAGGAAAAGCTCAGAACACAGCCCAGTTGATGGCTTGATTTCAGCCTTGTAAGACCCTAAGCAGAGGACCTAGTTACGCCCTGCCCAGACTTCTGGCCAACAGAACTGGGAGCTGATAAATGAGTGTTGCTTTTGGGTGCTAAGATTGGGGTGATCTGTTACAAAGCAATAGTAAGCTAATGCAGTTATAAAAACATCTTAATTTATACAGTGCTTTAGAAAGCAGATATCGAAGGGGCTGGAAAATGACAAATGGGAAGAAAGTCTGGAATCTGCAGTGACTCTCCCCGCTCTGCCACTTCCTAGCTCCATGGATTTGGGGAGTCACTTAACTTCCCCAGCCTTAATTTTCCTTGTCTGTAAAATGAAGGGCTGAATGATGGACAAGATGCCTCCAAGGTGCTTTTATATTTTACATCCTTAGATGATAAAACTTTTATTTTTTGAGAGGATAAAACAAGGCACATGGGGAAGTAATGTAGAAACTTTCACAGATGGCAGCTCAAACCCAACTCAGAAATCCTAGCTCCTCTATTTGTAGACCATCCTGTCTCCAGCCCATTCTCTGAGCTTCAGCCAGACTCACAGGCATTAAATGGACTCCAAGAAGGTTTATAAGCTTCACCCACAGGTCCAAAGGGGATCTGAAGAATTGTGGCTTTTTTCTATTTTTGGAGGGTAGGGTTTTGTTTTTATTTCTCACAGGGAGATTTTTGGTATATGTTTTCTGCCAAAATAATCAGTAAGATAAAGCACCTGCCATGGAGATGAATGCTATATAAACTTTGATGTGCATCCATGGTGGACATAAAAAACTTTTCTATAAATAATAACAATTTAACTCAAAAATATATCACAGCCTAAGGATTCTTTAGGGAAATGTGTATACGTTCCTCAGGAAGGTCCATGGTCCTGAAGAAGCAAACTTTTTGGCATGGACAAGAGAGACGTTTAACAGCGCTGTTTCTGCTCTAGTACATAAGCTTTTATCTGTTGATCTGTACAAATAACCCAAATGGAAACTTCTTTATGAGACAGAAAAGTAGAGTGAAATGTTTCAAGTCCACAATATCAGCTGGAATGAAATTATAGCTGTGTCGTTTAGAAAGTGGTTCCTTTCAACAAGATTTACTATGTTACTATGACTAGATGAATTTATCTCCTTTTCCCAAACTTATTAAAGCATAAAACACTTCCCTAAAGCCACTTTGGCTCAAATGTGTTTTTCAAGGAAAGCTGTGGTATGCATTAACTAACTCCAAGAAACCAAAGTAATCTAAAATTTTCAAATCCTGGAACAATCTCAAAACGCTCAATAATAGAACAAGCTTTAACTCAGCTCACAGATTATCTATATAGGCAACATAGAATGGATTCTGAAAGACCACGGTGAGCCCGATTTTGACAGACTGAACCCCAATGCTGAAGGAAATGTTGGAAGTGAGATCTGGGCTATCCAGTTTGGTCTATAGACATTGATGAAATTGTCTACGCAATCAAACATCAATGTTTTTGTAGACAGAGTATCAAATCATCAATAAAGGCCATTCATGAAATATCCTTAGGTGTTTTAATGGGATGATGGAGCTGATATTTAACTGGACCTATATGCCTCTAATCATACTTCCCCGTGTCTTGAAAATATCTGCAAACTAAGGTGGAAAATGTGAAACCAGTAAAACTTAAGCTTCATGGCTCCACCCTTGCAGGAATCCCTTCCAAGCACTGTAACTAATTTTGTGTTAATAATTTTCTTTTCTTTTTTTTTTTTTTTTAGGCTGTGCCATGTGGCATGAGGGATCTTAGTTCCCTGACCAGAGATCCAGCCCCCTGTACTGGGAGCACAGAGTCTTAACCACTGGACCGCTAGGGAAGTCCCAATTTTTTTAAAAGGACCTCCCAAACTAACTCCTCTTTAAAGGAGACTATAAATACAGTTTGAGGAATATAGTAAAAAGGCAGACAAGTTTAACAGTTAGGGTTTACCATATTGACATTGGACTAAATAGTTGGGTTTTTTTCCTTTTAACTTTTCAAGCCATGGTTTTTGCATGATCAGCCCTGAATGATGGAGATCATCCTCCTATTCTCACTTCAGAGAGCATCTCTGTTTGCCACGCTTTGAGCACATGGGTTTGTAAAGCTCATTCAAGAGTTTCAGGGTAAGGGGCATATGGCTGACAAAGGGAATAGAGTGATCCGTACCTGTTATGTTGAAAATATTTGATGGGTGATGAATCAGCCTATTTTCTAAAGTGTTCAGTTAATTAACTGTTCAATTTTGATAGATCCTAACCCTAATATTTTTCTCTTTAAAATTGCTAAATGTATTATTTTTAAGACAATTATTCTGGGATAGAGTTAAGTGAAGAATGCCGATGGTAATAAAACAGTATTAATTCAAAAGAGATTGTGCCAGCTCTACATGATTCCCTGGTTCTTTCAAAGGAGGAAGATAACACAAGTTAATCAAGTTAAATTGACTAAATTAATCTAGCCAAAACATTTAACTTGTCCAATGCAGACCTAGCCTAAAATTAGGATATAGAGGTATTTTATAGCTACATGACGAATCCAAATCACGTTAATCTTACCTAAATTTCTAGAGTTTAATATCCTGATTTCATGCTATTTCCAAACAGAGTCTAATATTATACTTTCAAGGTCAAGCTATTAACAGCAGTAATGTTTTTCTGTTGTCACTGTGGGTAATGACGTCTTCAAGCGTTATTATCATAGGAAATTGCGTATTTCTTCTGTTGTTTGTAAACATGTATTTATACATACACAAGACAACATTTGTTATTTCTCCCAACGCTGTGGATCTAAACTACGAAAGATCATGAAAAAGTGTTACTATGTGGAAATAGAAACAGGTTTTTTTTTTTTTCAGGTTTTAGAAAATCATCAGCAAGCCATGCCAACATGTAGTAAATTAAGACATAGGCTGTATCTACAAAACACCGAAACATACAAATGAAAATGAAAATAAGAATTAGCAACTTAGAGAAATGTTTTTCCTAGACTATGGAAATTATCTGCAATTTTTGCTTTGGGGGGAAATTTTTTTTTAACTTATGCAGAAGTGATTTACTTCTTAAGGCATTATAAAAATTAAAATTTTAGCATAATCATGAAGAAATCATATCTAGTCACGAAAGGAAAATTTTATCGGGAGACCTTCCACATACAAGACTTTAAAGACAAGTCTTCATAAAATTTCTATTAATATATGATCAAGTGAGCCCGCCATGAGTTACAAAAATAAAGATTCTCTTGGTAACCGAAGAGAAATTGGAATGAAAATAGCATTATCTACAATGTCGATGATAATTTTTAAAAATGATATATCTTAAAGCACATGTTTCTAAAAGAGAAATTCTAATACCATTATGAGCAGCTTGATAAATACAGCTGTTTTCATCTTACTTTGAAAAAACCCTTTTTCTCCAAGTTGGTTTAATTGCATTTCAAGTGAAAACGTGTTTTGTTCTCATTAAGCATCACTTTAATTTCTGATAGGAAATCACAGGCACTTTTAAATAACAGCACCTTAACTGCAAGGACAGTTAAAGAAAAAAAGCAAACATTCTGAAAACATCTGAAACACGTATTAGCTTCAATCAGGCAGATAATAGAACCTTGGGAAAATTTCTGGTTTATAAGAAAAGTGGATCTAAGCCAAGTTAGCTTGTGGACATATTTGAAGAACCTTTGATGATCTTTGGTAAACACAAGCTCTGATTAAACCATATTCCTAATAAATATTATTTCTTGAAATTTTAGCTGAGTTGCTGATACACAATTGAATCAAGGCTCTGCTTGTGTGTGTGTGTGTATATATATATATATATATATATATATATATATATATATATATATATATGATCTCTGAAAAAGAAAACGTTTATTGCTTGCTATGATAATTGATTACTGATAGAGCAACCACACATTCTAGTAGGCCGGGACCATCTTGATTTATACCTGTGGTTCAGGTATAATTACTAGTAGGACCTTTGTTCACTCTCAAACAATCCTTGTAGTGGTCCATAAATTATAGTCACTCTAGTTATAAAGTATTTTTGTTTAAGGAATTTTCTTTATTTTTCGTCATCACTAATGTAGCATTGACTTGTATCCCAGGTATTGTGCTAAGTGTTTCATATGTCACTATGTCATTTAACATTCAGAATAATTCTATGAGGTAGGTCTTATTTTTCACTTTATCACTTTTAGATGCATAAATTAAAGTTGAGAATTTCAAAATTCTATACTTTAAAGAGTTACCTAAGACTGTGTCTATGCAATACCCTTAGTAATACTAAAACCATTTCAAAAGTTTTAAAAAGTTTTAGGTATTTGAGCATGCAATATCCTTTTACACTGCCCCAATAACATTTGAAAATGGATTTTTTTATTCAACTTGCATAATTTCCCTTTTTAGACTCTTCTTTTATAAAGTTGGCTGAAAATCTTTGGCAAAGAAACAGTAAGAAACTTCGCTTTTCTTATCTATATTATCAGAGCAATCTCTCCTCTGAATGTAATTAACGTTTAATTGCTTTTTAGGGAAAACAAAAAGAAAGTAGAAAGAAACATAAAAATGGACAGAATACAGTGATTTTCTTGGAAGTACTTATAAGTGACTGGGGTTTTACTCTCCTTAATTAGGAAAACTTCCAGCAGATGAAAGGGTATTCTCAGTTTCCTTCTTTCTCTCATTCTCTCCTTTTTTCTAGATTTGTTTTTCAGAATTTTCACTGAAATGTCATGGTTAGTACTTTCCTGGTTTTCTCATTTCCACTAAATCACAGATAGCCTTTCCCAAATACAACTTTTAAGCCCCAAATACCCAATTGCTATTAATACGTAATTTGGTTTGGGGATATAAAAATAATTACTCACTAGAAGTAAATGCCTAACTTTTACTAAGACAACTTTGCACAATCTCATTTGTGAATCTGGTTACCAAAAAACTCTGTATGTCGAATGGGGATGGAACTGAGGGGAAGGGGATACGAATGGAGATATACATCAATTCTAATTAAGAGACTGGAAGACTACATGATGAACAAAGTCATTTTCAGCCTAGAAATTAAACATCTTAATTTATTGTTGAAAATGGTGTTTGGAAGTATCGGCTCTGGACTATTCTATAAAGCGATAGTTGTCACACTTAAGTGTCAGTCAATTGTCTAGTGGACTAGTCTGTCTCCCATGTTTCTATTCAAATTGTAAACTGAGGCCGGGATTGGAGTAAGCCATACAATTCTCCAACAGAAAGGTTTCAGTGAAAGTTATACAGGGACCAGTCACGTGGTGAGTTAAAGCCATGATGTATTCCAGCTCTCTATTGTCTATTCAATTGGTGGGGGAGCAAGAACTACTCTAAAAAAGAGCAAAGATAAAAAGAACCACGTGACAACCTACGAGTAGCATTGCTATCACTAATTCAGGTTTAAAAAAATCAACTTCTATTATATATATAATATATATGTAACATATATTTAACATGTATATATGTTGTCATATATAATGTAAATATATATATACACACACATATATACATATATATAGTTATACAATATGATTAACTGGATGCAAATGACTGGATACAAATAACTGGATACTTCAAGGTTGCTTGCTTGAGAAAGCAGTCTCCCAGGTGCAATCCTATCTAACAATTTGTTCACATAGTCAGCACTTAACTGCATACCTACTATGTACCACGCTTTGTTCTGGATTACAGGGACACAGGGGTGAGTGAAACGAAGCACTATACTCATAAAGCAATAAACATTATACTCGGGCAATAAACAACTAAACTAAATGTATAACCACAGGCAATACTTTCAAGTGGTCACAAGTGAAAATCACAACAGTGAAAGGGGGTAGAGAAGAGCAGAGGGTTGGCGATTTGGTGGGGAGGGGAGACCAAAAAAAAAAATCAAGAATTCTTCATTAAGTTGTTAAATTTCGGATGTCTGCAAGTCCAAGTGCAGGTCCCAGTTGGGTACTGTCTGGAGCTCACAGGAAAGGTTGGAGCTAAATATATAAATTTGAGAATTATCAATACATAGATGGAATTTAAAGTCATGAGACAGGGACTTCCCTGGTGGTCCAGTGGTTAAGACTCTGTGCTCCCAATGCAGGGGGCCAGGGTTCGATCCCTGGTCGGGGAAATAAGATCCCACGTGCTGCAACTAAGTTCGTGCGCGCCACAACTAGACAAGCCCACACGCTGCAATGAAGACCCAGAGCAGCCTAAATAAGTAAATAAAAATTAAAAAACAAAAATAAAGTCACAAGACAGGATTTCTTAGGTAGAGTGTGTAATTACAGGAGTAGAGGATTGCCAATGAAGTCCTGTAGCTTTCCGACATTTATAGATCAGGAAGAAAAGAGAAAGCAAGAAGAGGAATCTGAGATATAAAGACAAGGAATCGAGGGGGAAAACCGGAGAGGTGAGGTATCCCCAAATTCAAGGGAATAAACTGCTTTAAGAAGAGTCTAGGTCAATTGCTGCTGGTTATTTGGGGATGATGGAGTCTCAGGATAGTTCATTGGATTTCGCAAGGTGGAGGTCACGGTTGACCTTGACAGGAACAGTTTTGTTGGACTTCCAGTTAGTAATGGGGACTTGGACCCACGTGTTCATCACCTATGCATGCCATGCCAGGCAAACTCTAAGACAGCCCTCAATCTACCTCCTGGTATTTACACCCTGGTAATACACTTACCTTGAGTGAGTGCTTCTATCCAACAGAATGTGGCAAAAATGATAAGATGTCACTTCTGTGATTAGGTTACATAAAATAGTGACTTCCATCTTGCTAGCCGACTCTCTCCATTGCTGGCTTTGGTGAAGCATGCTGCCATATGGAGAGGACCATGTGACAAGGGACTGAGGGTGACTTCTGGCCAACAGTCACTAAGGAGCGGAGGCTCTCAGTTCAACAGCTCATAAGAAACTGAAACTTCCAATCATTAGCCAAGCATAGAAGAGGATGCCCTTGAGCCTTTGCATGAGACCCCAGCCCTGGCAAGCACCTTGATTGTAGCCTTGACCCCGAAGTAGACCCAGCAAAGCCATGCCAGAGCAATCCTGACCTACAGAAATTCTGAGATAACTAATGTGTGTTATTTTAATCTGCTAAATATGTAGTAATTTGTTACAAAGCAATAGATAACTAATACACTTTTTGAAATGCCACTAAGGTGAGGGTAAGGAAAAGAATAAAATGGGTATTAACCCACAAGGAAAGGAAAGAAAAGCTAGAAGAGACTAAAGGAAGTAGATAAGATATATCCAAATTTTGTAAGATGGGAAGCTGATGGATTTGTAATAACTAACTTAGTAAAGCCACAAAAGCTGTTTCTATAAAGGAGAAAACCAATGAAAGGAAAATGGGTCCATGCTAAAGAACTATAGAAAGGCTCTGGAACAGGAAGCATCAGGTGCACAGGAAGTTAGGGCGAAAGGGGGGCAGTGTGGTACTGAAAACAGAAGGACTGAATGAATGAAAGTATGAGTAAGAAGCATTTAGATACACAGGTCTACTCCAATACCTTGAGTAGCAGATAACTCCATAGCCTAGAAGAAACTTCAAACAGTTCTTCACTCAAGTTTTCCGTGATAAATCCACCTGTACAGCCCAACTATAGCTAAATATTAGGATTACATTTTTTGGTGGAAAAAATGTTTCCTGGTTAAAAACAGAAGTTGAAAACCCATGATTTTGATGGTAATTCTGATGGAATGTGCAAGTGAAATTCTGTGTGGGTAGAAGCGGAAGACAGTTACTAGCCCAGGTTTGTAATCATAAGCTTCCAAACATGCATTGTCTGGGAATCGATGGGAGAAACACAGAATAAATGGAACACATGCGTGTGACATGATGGGGGAAGGAGTAAAAAATTACTCTGGAGTTTAAAGATGGGGTAACTAAGAGAACTGAGCTTCCATAATAGAAGCTGCTGAATTTGGTTTTAGACCCTTGGACATTGAGATACAGGACTTCAGCTGGCAACTGGAATGCTTTTTGTTTCATACCATGAGAAAGACTTCAGATCTAGAAAAACGATAGGAAAAATATCTTTAAGGACAAGCATGTAGAGACAACTTAGATGAAAAAAATCCCAGGGAATAGGACCCAAGAGAGAGAAAGAGGGGTAATCAGGAAGGTAAGGAGACAATCAGAGGAGTTTGCTGTCATAGAAGAAGGAATTTAAGAAAAGGGAGGTAAGCAATGTTAATCATTGCTGAGAAACAAGGAAGAATAAAAAACTGGGGAAAATTCTTCAATACAGAAAAAACTTTGAAAAGTCTGATGTAGGGTACCATGGGGCCAAGATAAAAGAAAGAGGGGAGAATGATGAAGAAAAGGAAACATGAATATAGATCTCCTGTTCTCAAGCCTTTTTTATCTCAAAACTCCTTTTCACTCTTAAAAGTATTCAGGACCCCCAGAGAGCTTTTGATTTTGTGGGTCATATCTACCAGTAGCTATGACCAGCCTACTAGGAAGATAGATAGTATCAGCCTACTAGATAGATAGTACCAGCCTACTAGAAATTTAAAACGAAGGAAGACATTTTCAAATTTATTAATTCATTTAGAAGTAACAATGCTGGCTCCATTATATGTTAACATAAATAACATCATTTTATGAAAATATAACCACATTTTCCCAAATAAAAATAATTTTTGTGAGAAGAGAGCTTTCGTTTACAGTTTTGTAAATCCATTTAATGTCTGGCTTAATAGAAGACAGCTGGATTCTCCTATCTGCGTCTGCGTTCAGTCTGTTGCAATATTTTGTTTTGGTTGAAGTATAGGTAGAAAATCTAGCATCAAATGGATAGGTTACAGAGGGGACTTCTTGAAGAGTGTCAGGACCCCTAGAGGTCCTCAAACCATGTGTTGAGAATTGTGATGTAGGGAACTTCTTTGAGAAATTTAACAATGAAAATAGACAAATTGGGTGGCAACTCAAGGGAGTATCAGGTTAGAAGGAAGGATTCTGAGTTCATTTGTTTTTAAGAATAAGGAAAACCTAAGGATGTTTGTAAGTCCAATGGAAGGGAAGGAGGCAAGAAAGGGAAAAATAGAAGATGCAGAAGAGAAATGGTAACTCTCAATGGATCTCAAGGTCCCAACGGAGGACAGAAGTGAAGGGATGGGGTGCAGGGTGGCAACTTTAGCCTTATGAAGAGGAGGTGCTAACTTTTCCTCCTGACACAAAAGCATGAGCAAGGATAAGTGGTTCCATAGAGAAAATCCATGGCAGTGCGAACATGGCAACTACTGAAGATGAGGAAAGATGAGGCACCTTCAGTCTTTTCGGCCAAGAATGAGATAGTCATTTGTGAAAAGTGAATAACGTAGGAGCAATACTGGAGACTTGGGTAAACATGGATGGGGTGGGAGTGGGGTTAAAAAGAGAGAGATTAAAATCGTGATTAGATAAGCAGCATATGTGGAGATACACAGCAAGTGCTCAGTCCATAAGGAGTGCCCATGAAATGTTCTCTTTAAATAAACGAAAGGGCATTGAAGAGGGGTTCTCAGTGGAGGACACCAGGCAAGGTAGCACGACTCTCTGGTGATCTCGTTAGTGGCTGAAGTCCAGCACAGCTGGACACACTTCTGCTTCCTTGGTGACTTCACAGACTCGCTGACGTGCAGCAAGCCCAAGTCACATGGGAAATATTCACAAGAGAAAGGGACCTCTGGGTTTGTCGATAAAACATGATCCTGTAGTGTGTGCTCGTCGTCTTCTTCTGAACATAATTCGAGCAAACACTATACTCATCTGTCACTTATTTCAGGAAACCTCTTTCCAACTGTCTGTCATGTATTTATCTATTTTTTTAACTTTTATTTTATATTGAAGCATAGTTGATTAACAATGTTGTGTTAGTTTCAGGTGTACAGCAAAGTGATTCAGTTATACATGTACATGTATCTATTCTTTTTCAAATTCTTTTCCCATTTAGGTTGTTACATAGTATTGAGCAGAGTTCCCTGTGCTACACTGTAGGTCCTTGTTGGTTATCCATTTACAAAATAGCAGTGGGTACATATCAATGTCGTACATTTATTAATATGTCTTATATTTACCTAGAGAAGGAGGAAGCTGGAGGTAAACTAAAGGAGTTTTTCTAACTGAAACGAATTGGGCACACCCAGCATCACTTTCAACTGAGAGGGTTAAAGGAGCCATTTCATTCCACATCTTCTTTAGAAAGCTATGCTTGAATCCACTTCCTTTGCTTTAGGAATAGCCAAAGCTCTCATCCTCCTAAAACGTTTTCACTCCATTTAAATCTTTGAAGCTATCATCTTTCTCTTCAATGCCTGACTTTGTTTGAGATCATTAATTCATAATGTTAAACAAGTTTTAAACTTACTCTTTGATTATTTCTCTCACGAAAATGAATATTAATATGTCTTCTCTGTCTTTGAGTTTTATTTTCCCAATTTATTTTGTTAGGTAAACACATTAAAGTTCCCTCTGTATTGACTGCTTTCCATGGGGGCAATGGAGAAATAGTCAACTTGGTTTGATTTGCACTGTTGTTGTTCTATTGTGGGCCTGTTCCCATAATGAGGAATAAGGATTTCCAACCTCAGTGCCTTAACCTCTGCATTTACAAAGTTAAATATTGGGAAACTAAGCACGGAAAAAGCAGAATATAATAAATCTACCCGATGCCAAAATCAACCAATCATTTAGATTTTCCTAATTTTTTTAATTTTAGGGTTATAAAGACAAATTAACAACAAACCCAAAGGGTATCCTATGTCCATTTGCCTTTACTGCCACACAGCTATAGCCTATAATTACATTTTCAATAAATATCCATAGGGCTTAATATTACATAAAAGAGTAAAAAGAATAAATACTATTTATTGGTCCTTACTGTATTGCTGGCACTGTGGTGAGAGGTTTATATACATTATCCCATTTTAATTTCACAAGCAACCCTATAATATAACTACCGTTATCTCCAGTTTACGAGTGAAGATCTTGACCTAAGTAAGTTAGCGAAATTCACACCTATGCTGAGTGGCTGAGTTCCAGCCCCTTCTATTATACACTCTATTACACTGCTTCCATTTTTATTCTTTAGACTATAACTCCTGAAGATTGAAGAATTGTGTGTACCTGTGGGCTATACACATGTGCATGGCAAACACTGAATAAGAACACCACTTGTGAAAATGCAAGAAATGTAGGTAAAAGTCTACCCCATGTGTACTTTGCTTCTGTGTCTCCAACACACAAGAAATCCCGGTTCCACAAACAAGGAAATATAGGTTTGGGAGAACTGACAAAGTCACTTTGATGAAACAAGGTCACAAAAAAATTCAAGCTTATCTATCACAGATTTCAAATCTCTGAGTAAAACTGTTCTGCTTGGCTTGGTTTTGATTTGATCTTGGAAGTCTCCTGTGTTATCTGAAAGAATGCTCTAGGTGTCCTTTACATCATCAGATAATTTAGAATGTAGTAAATGCAATAACACAGTACGTGAACCACAGTATTTTTAGTTTTTCTTAGGCTTCCTCAGTGGAAATCTGGTGTGTGGAAATCTCTATCCAAATCTGAAAATGTTTCAAATCCCACATGAAGTTCATTATGATATTTTCATAAATATTATCTGAAACCATTTGCTTCTACAAGGTAATGCCTCTCTCCCCCACAAAAATTTATAAATGATACATTTAGCTTAATGAAATCTCAACCTTTAATTGGTGGCAAGAGTCATCCAGCAGATATACAGTCATCCCTCCCTATCCAAAAGGGTTCTGCATCTGAGGATTCAACCAACCATGAATTGAGAATATTCGGGGGAAAAAACATTCCAGAAAGTTCCGAAAAGCAAAACTTAAATGTGCCATGCACTGCAACTATTTACATAGCATTTACATTGCTTTAGGTATTATAAGTAATCTAGAGATGATTTAAAGTACACAGGGGCATGTGCGTAGGTTCTATGCAAATACTTCACCATTTTATATAAGAGACTTGAGCGTCCGTGAATTTGGGTAGCGGGTGATGGAGTGGGTCCTGGAATAGATCCCCTCAGATACCAAGGGATGATGGTATACATTTTATGAGTTAGTGAGTTTTAATGTTTAAGGTAAAAGTATCCATCACACAAACTGGTTCTAATTACAAAGCTACACCAAGTTTTAAAAACAGACAGCCCCTGCTTTCCTTTACAAGATTTTGAAACAATCCAGTTATCTCCAGGAGCTAAGTAATTCTCAAAACTAAATTAACTTTAACTTTGAAATAATAGCCAGATTATATGGCAGTATTCAAGGGTCTTTTAGTGTAGGTCTATCTCATATCTGGAAAAAATTTTCCAAGTCTCAAAAAATCTCATCAAGGGAGAAAACAACACATTGCTGTTGTAATTATAGCTTAATTTTATAATATTATTCATTAGTTAAAATGCCAAATTTTAAAATGGCTCATACGAAACTTATTTATGATTTAATAATGTACATTGTATTCAGTAGCAGTAGTTAATGCTCCTGAAAATAACTAAACTCTCAGGGGGGGGGTTCCCTGGTGGTGCCGTGGCTGGGAGTCCGCCTGCCGATGCAGAGGACACGGGTTCGTGCCCCGGTCCGGGAAGATCCCACATGCCGCCGTGCGGCTGGGCCCGTGAGCCATGGCCGCTGAGCTTTCGCATCCGGAGACTGTGCTCCGCAACAGGAGAGGTCACAACAGTGAGAGGCCAGCGTACCGCAAAGAAAAAACAAAACAAAACTAAACTCTCAGTGACGTCAACCAGATTTTTAATTATGTGCAAAGTTACTATGGCCATCGAATCCTATTCATGTCTTTAGAGCTGACTTTTCTTCTTTTTAAAAAATTTCCCTGCGCTAAATCAGACAGTCTTCTTTTAACAGATAGAAGCACTTTTTCACAGCTTCTTGCCTTCCTATGAAACTTCTGCCTGTGAGTTTTTTTCTCTCTGAATCTTCATGGTAACAGACTCTTCTTTCTATTCCCTTTTCATCTTTTCCTTATAATTTGACATCCAGGCCTTTTTTTTACTACACAGTGTTCCCCTGTTCTGAGTCCCATTTCCAGATATTTTTTGTTTTCTTCCCCTGTTTCTCTGTCTTGGATTTGTTCTTTGCTAGAGAACATGTAAAACAATATGTGTTTACAAGGTAATATTTTAATACATTTCTAGTTTAGCTATCTTATAGACAATTTAGTAAGTATACTGCATCAACCCAACTGAATATTGTGGGAAGGTACTACAAGTCAAAGAAATCTTGTCTCAGCTCTCCAATGACCCCATATAAGCCAGCCCCTATATATATGTCACATGGCCTAGCACATCATTTTATTATAGCCAATATGAGTCTATATAGAACATCTCTCTGTAGTTATCTCCCCATATAACTCTCAAGCTTTAAAAAAGCTATATCCTTCATCTCCTATATTTCACAGAGCTTGATATGTTAATATCCACACATTAGGAACACAATGCTTGTTAACGCAATTTTTGCCATAAATAAATAAATGCCTTTGAGAAATCTGTCTAAACACATTCTTTGTTTTCTTCTGCTGAAGCTTCTTACACTTAGTCCCCTCCCTCTCAAATGTGACATTGAATACAAAATCTCCCTCTTCTAGCCTTACCCCACATGTACGACTTGGAAGTTATATTCTGGATGAGGTAAGAGTGTTTAACAGGAGGGGTAAACTTAGACTTTATTACAAGGAAGTGAGCTTAAATGGAGACCTTCCTAAGTGAAGAGTAGGGGGAAAAGGACTCCAGACAGAAAACAGCAAGGGGGGTTGGTGCATTCAAGGAAAAGACGAGAGGGCAAAATGGCGGAAGAACAATGAAGTCATCACAGACTCCAGCTGCTAAGGGTAACCACACAGGCAGACCACGGCTCACCTCAAATAGGGGGGAGCAGGCAGATGGGGGAACAGCACAGGTTTCAGCCAGATTTCCAGAACTTAGTCTGACCAAACATTACCCATTTTTACTTACAGAATTGTTCAAATATATTCCTATTGCCACAGAGCATCAACAGAGTCTCCTTCCAATCCAGCAGACAATTTGTCACGTATCACCAGGGTATAGTAGTTGCTCACCAAACAAAACCACGAATTGCTGTTCTCGATCGATTCTCTGGTCACAACTAATGATAACTGATAAACCAAAAACTGAACAACCAAAAATACAGTTTTATTTAAAGCAATGGGCTTATTAGTCACTTACATGTTAACAATAAAATTTTCAGTGTATCAAATTTTTAAGCCTAGGTAAATCTTCAGCAGTCATCCACCACCTGACCCCAAATACTTGGCTTTTTCCTACATATTGGGGTAAGCAACCATTAAATGATGCTTTTACATTAAAAAAATACCCACATGCATTTATTTGGTAGTATTTGAAAATCCAGCTCATGTGGCAATAAAAACAGACAATGGCTTACTTTGCCAAATTTGTGTAAACCATATTTTAGGATATAATAAAAGTTTCCATACAACAATGATGAAAACATTTGTTGTATGATATATGCACCATATAAATGTAAGTATCCAATGGTTTTGAACATGAAGTCTATTAGAAACATTGGATCTCAGAAAAGATCAAATGATATTCACATATGCAAGTGCTTTGAAAATGGTAAAGCACTATAAAATATATCAAGTAAGGTATGAAAGTAATATACGCACACAATAGCAGAAACCAAATGTAACTGCGTGCAGTCGATGATGTAATGATTCTTATTTGTCTAATTTGCATTTTCAGAAAAGACTGTTCATATGTTACAACAGCAGCTAAGTTTACAACAATTTTTCTTTGTTCCTGGCAAACAAAAAAAGGTTAAGAATTTGCAGACAAGTCTTGGCAGAGAGATATTCTGATTCAGCTTTGCCAATCCCTGGGATCTACAGTACACAGCTGGAAAATGTATGTAGGTTATGGAGTTGTTCGAAAATTTTTCAATTAGTATTGCTAATCAGTACAACAACATCTTTGGGTCATCAACGGGTCCTGAGGAATATGAAAATACTTCTAGAGCGTTTGACACCCTAGCTGGTTCTTCCCATTCCCATTGCTATGCAGAACTGTTATTTGAGTTGAAATAGGAAAAGAGCATAACCAAAAGTTCCCTAGTCCATCTAAATATATCATCTGATTTGGAATACCACAACTTTGTACTGTCAGAGATGAACTGGACTATTTCCCCAATCACAAAGTTTTGTTTTCTGACCCCAATTTTCATTGACATGCAAAAAAAAGCTGCTAATTTTATCCTCAGAAAAGATACAAACTTTTTTGTACCCGATGTTACTTCTGGCTGGACATGCATATCCATAGACCAAGCCTTAGAGATTCAAAGGTGGTGTAACTGGAAGGGAATTGATCAATCATGTAATTGATCAATCATGTAATTGATTCTATTGACCTACTACCCCATTAGACACATAAAGACTGAGCCCCAGGGAGGTATTTCTAGTCTAGCTATGTTTCTAGAACTTTTATTTAAAGTGCCAAATCAACTGCTGTGGAGAAACGATGGCCGCATTTTTGTTTTTTTTCTGAAGAGCTAATTGTTTCAAGAATTTTTCACTCTCCTTTCTCTTTTTCTTGCTTTTGCTCAGACAGGATATATTTCCTCTTTGTCAGCCTGCCTCACAGCCTCCAATCCTTTTGCCCCTTATATGGAAAGATACCACTTGCTTAAACATGTCGAGAAGCACAAATAAAAAGAAACCACTAAAAAGATTTAAATGTATATCTTATATGTAAATACATAAAGCAGGTTCAGTAAACCAGCCAATACAAAGAATTAGTTAAAATATACTATTATACAAAATAGTTGACCATGACCTGACATTATCCTCATGTCATTAAAATGGCCTTATACATACCTCTCTGTTTTTTACAGAAAGGTTGCAATTTTACCGTCCCAAGTTTTCACATATATCTATCTTCATTTGAATTATTTTAAAACTAAAAGAAATAAAAGGAAAAGAATCTAGACCAAAATAGATACCCCAACACTATCATTTTAAACCAGTTTTTCTATTTCTTTTTGTTCTTTTCAAGTTACAGAATAAATGCATGCTTATTATAAACAAATGCAAGCAGCATATGACTATAAAAAAAAGAAAAATGGAAAATCCTCCCTCTAAAGCATCCTAGTAATCTCTCTTCCAAAAGCATCCGTGGTACACGGGAGGTAATACAGTATTGTGTTGAAGACTGTAAGTCCTGAAATCAACCTGCCTGGCTTCAAATCTCATTCTGCCACTTCCTAGCTGTGTGGTCTTGAACAAGTTAACTAGCTTCTCTGTGCCTCATTCACATCATCAATAAAAGGCACAAACAAAAGCACTTCCCACATAAGGTTGCTATAGGGGATAAATAAGATAAATGTACTCAGAAGAATATCTGGCATAAAGTGGATGTTCGATAAATGTCAGCTATTATTACCAGGTCCTTCTGAAATGCAAACAAAAGTATAAGGTAAGAAGTAACCGAAAACTGTAAAACACAAGAAAAAGTTTATCTGTCAATTCTATCTCAATAAAACTGGGGGCAAAAACCTACTACCAGCAGCAACAAAAAGCTATAAAAAAAAAACAGCTATTGAAGGAAATTGATGGAATCATAAAGCTATGATATAAGTCAACATTTCATCATTCTGCTGCCTCAATGTCAAGTTTAGTTTATTAAGTGATTACGAGTATGGCAAACTGGCTAAATTTAAGTCCTACATCAAAACCTTTTGATAAGTAGATATAATTTCTGAAGTCTTTCAAATAAAACTTATTCAATGACTTTTGAAGGTAATTCAAAATATATTGACTAAATATGTATTTGTATTAGTATCAAATAGAAATATCTTTCCATCTAAATTCCAATTCCTCTAGAAGCATCTCCACTTTCCATCATAACGCAGTGCCTTCTCTCCCACTTCTTACTTCTCCTTATTCCAGAACAATGAGGAAGGCCACCTGAGGGGCTAAGAACCTGTGGTGTGGAATGACTGCTGCTCAGGTTGCTGCCACCCGCTTGGTGTGTGCTGGGCAGTGAAAAAAGCATCACAATGTCCACCCTACTCCCACCCTACTGGTCCTGGCTTCAGCCGTTAAATCTGGCTTCCCAGAGGCCATAACATCACGGCATCCTCAGGCTGTGCTCTCCATCCAAGGTCACAGCTGCCTGCTCCTAACCTAATGCTCCCCAGTTACTTCTCATGTGCTCTGAAATTCCTTTAAAGCACACCTTTGCCTGTACAGAGCCTGTTTCATGTTAGTAGAATCTTGCCTCATTTAAGCGTCCTTAGTGTTCTGATTAACGAGTACATTGGACTGACTCAGACACAAGCCACGCAACTCTACTGACAAACACTGGTTTGGACACACTTGGGAAAGGTTCTTAGAGCCAGTTAATCTAAGAGGATTAGAATAATCTAACTATGGTTGCTCCTTTCACACTAAGTATGAAATACCTGTGCATAATCAGGGCTGTGAAACAGATCAGAAGTGTCTGGGATGATCTGAGAAAATAATAAGAAAATGTGTAATACTTCTGTAGTGTTAAAGAAAGAAGAGGCCTTCTCTGGTATTTCAGAGCTATAAGCAGCTCCTACCCCCTCATAATATACATGTTTCTCAGGAGTCTCTATGTCTCACAGAATTATGTGTGTGTGTGTGTGTGTGTGTGTGTGTGTGTGTGTGTGTGTCTATGTGCGCGCGCACGTGCGCGCGTGTGTCTTGATGAGAAACAAGGATGCTGAGGTAGCGTCATATAAGTTTGCCTACTGATGTATTTGTCGACACAAGTCTGTTGTATGTCTTTTCATCATTGTTTGAACACATATGTCTCATTGCTCTGTGAACTGGAACAGTTTCCACCTTATATGGTCTAGAGGGTAGAAATCTCAGTCCATAATTCAAACATTAAAAAAGTATATACTCTCATTTTCTCAAAGTTGATTTTCAATCCATCATCTCTGGGACTGGTGAGAAAATTAACCTCAGTCTTCTCAGTCCTCTCAGGATCCTCTACCCAGAGATCTTTTCTTCCAGGGTACTGGGTGGATGAAACAGGAGCAGAGCAGAGGAGAGCCCTTGGTCCTAGGGTCATCCATCCTCCTTGGGTGCCGAGAAGAGACCATGTCTCCGCTTGCGTGGCCCTTAGGGTATGGTGGCCCTTCATGCTTTCGGGTAAAAACTTGAAGCTTTGTTGTGGCTACGGATGAAGGCATCAGCCTCAACAGAAACACAGCCGCTTTTTTCTGGGGTCGTTCTTCCTGCACTTGTGTGCTTCCACAGCCCCTCCCCCCCCTTCCTGCCAAGGTGAAGGTCCCTATTAATTAGGACCTTAGAAACTTGGGTGCCCTGCCGTCTACTTAGCAGCATCACCCAAGAAGTGGAGGACAGATTTTTCATTTCCTCTCCCCAGGCACCTGTAAACATTTCTCTTTTTTTCTCTTTGCCTTCATTTTATTAGAATCTCTTTTTATAAAGATCTATCATAGTCATGTTCTTTCACCTGTTTTGGCCAGGACAGTTTTTCCCAGCAATTAGGAATTTTCTCTCTCTCCTGGGACCAAGCTTGAGTGGGAAGTTAAACCAAAAATAGAATCTCGCAGGCCATGCTGCATTCCTTCCCTCCAGCAATAATTTCAGGGTCTGAAGGAAAGGAAAGTAAAAGGATCAACGCAGATAAAAATGTTAATCCCCGAAGATATTAACTCCCGCCACCCATAGACACATCTCAACCTGCCAAGACTTCCTAAATAGTCATGACTTTCTAAGAAGACGGGCAGTAGAATGGTTCAAGGCAAGTGTAGAGATGCATTTCCAGGACCCTCAAACATATCCAAAGTGAGACTCAAAAGCTCATCTTCTCAATGAAACTTTCCTGTCTTCTCTTTTCTCTATTTCTATTAATAGAACCATCCCACAATCAATCTACCAAGCTAGAAATGCTGGGGTCACCTTCAACTCTCTCTCCTCTCCCTTAATCTCTTATATCCCTCAAACACCATATCATCTCCAATTTAACTGGGTGGTGGCTTCCACAGTCCTCTCACTCTATTCTGCTGCCACTGCCTTAATCCAGGTATCTCTGTTTTAAAGTCTTTAGTATTTTTCAGATTAAAAAGTAATGTATGAATAATAGAAATAATTCAAACTATTAACAAGCATAAAAAATAGATGGTGAAAGTCTCTCAATAATTCTACGTATCAGAATGACAACCGCTCCTATTCTGGTATATACATTTTCCATATTTACATAGCCACATAGAAAAGTTTGTTTTCACAAATATAAGTTCATATTATATACATTGTCTTTTAACTTTAAAAAACCCCTTATACTGTGGATATTTTTTCAGAGTAGGTTATATATCTCTAAAATTATTTTTAAAGGTTGAAAAGTATTAGTTTGTTCAGCTATATCATAGTTTAATCAATCTCTGGATGGACATATTTGTTGCTGCCGCATTGAACGTGATTCTACGTATATCTTTGAACCCTTGGGCAAAGATTTCCAAAGGATTATTAAATACTAGCAAATTACCTCCCGAAAGCGTTGTGTATTCCCACTGCAAGCGTGTTACTCTTTGACTGGACTATTGCAACATGATCTTAACTCTTTTCTTTGCCAACAAATGCTCCCCACTCTGGTTTATCATTTTCACAGCCACCGAGAACAAAGTAGATCAGAACATTTCCCAACTTAAATGCCTCTGTCAGATCTCTGTAGTCAACAAGATGCAACTAACATTCCAATGGTGTTCGCAGACTGGCCTCAATCTACCATTTTAGCGTCTTTTTTAGATATTGACTGCTGCAAACGTTATGCTTCTATCACCCGGGACACTGGGAATTTGTTTGTGCTTCGAAGATTTGAAACATACTCTATCGC
Source organism: Leucopleurus acutus (assembly GCF_964270905.1). Lineage (NCBI taxonomy): Eukaryota > Metazoa > Chordata > Mammalia > Artiodactyla > Delphinidae > Leucopleurus > Leucopleurus acutus. The sequence continues at coordinate 25,091,116 of NC_139163.1, read as the reverse complement.
TAACCTGCTCCGCGTTCCACCCCTTGAATCACCTACCCTCGAAGTGAATTCCTACTCTGCTTCAGAATTCAGTTCTGAATTTAACAGGCTGCGTGCTCCTTTCTTTATGTGTCCACAGTACTGACTTAGGACTTCGCCACGCACATATTTTCTCTCTCTCCTACTATAGGGTAAGAATTTTGAGTATGAAAACTGTGCCAGGTTTATTTTGGGGTTTGCGTGGCCCCAAAGCAGAGTCTTTGTAACGAAGCATATATTTAATATAATGTTTGCTGAACAAATGAATGGCTGAATGAGTTGGAGGGTAAATAATCAGAGAATAGATAGAGAGACGTAGAATATACATCCTTAAAAAACTGCTCAGAGAATTGGGCAGCCCAAGCTCTTTCACACCTATGACTGACCCTTTTCCCTACCTCCTCCATCAAAGGCATGATCTAAGTCTGGAAGTGCTTCCGGTTTGGCAATAAGAAAATAAGGAAGCAGAGGGACCGTGCTGATCTTCACGTAAGAAGAGAACCTATCGGTCTAGTATAATTGAGACGAGTTGCCCTAAAGGAGCCAAGTTCACCCTGAAGGGGATCAGAATAGAGATACCCTGTTTTATTGTGCTTTGCTTTGTTGCACTTCGCAGATGAATTTTTTTATTATTTATTACTGAATTTTTTTATTTTTTATTTTTTTACAAATTGAAGGTTTGTGGCAACTGGCGCAGGAAGCAAGTCTCTTGGCGCCATTTTCCCAACAGCATTTGCTCACTTCGTGTCTCTCTGTCCCATTTTGGTGATTCTCAGTGCTTCCAACTTTCACTGTTAATTGTATTTGCTATGGTGATCTGTGATCAGTGATCTCTGAGGTTACTGTTGTGATTGTTTCGGTATTTTTTAGCAATAACATATTTTTAAACGAAGGTAGGTATTTTGGGGGGGGGCACAATGCTACTGCACACTTAATAGACGGCAGTATAGTGTAAACTTAACTTTTACGTGCACTTGGAAACCAAAAACTTTGTGTGACTAGCTTTATGGTGATAGGTCTGGAACTGAACCCACAATATCTCCAAGGTGTGTCCATATGCCACCCCTAAATATGCCGATTTGACGTAAGGATTCTTTTGAGCGGACCATAATCGGGAATCAACAGATGTGGGAGGAATCCTCTGCCCTCCCCCTTATCTGCCTGAAAGTAGGGTGTAAGCTTCCCTTTGAGGAAGGTGCTTCCTATCACCAAACCCCACTGCCTCCATACCAGGAAGAAAAAGTGACTCTTATCATCAAAGATGGAGAGTAAATACCAAGACGAGCTTGCATAAATGGATATTACCCAAAATAGCCCTTATCTTCTGTTAGTTTCCCCCATATGTTACCTAGCCACTTCCCCATGATTTATTATCCCTTGCGGTCCAAATGCTCTCTCCTTTGTTAAAAGGGGTCTATAAGCCCCAAGTCTAACCACTTTTTTGAGTTTTTCTTGTCTGTGAACTCCCATGCACATAAATATTAATAAAAACTGTGTGCTTTTCCTCCTGTTAATCTCTTTGGTTATTTTAATATGCAGGCCCCCATAAACTGAACCTAAGAGGGTAGAGGAAAATTTTTTTCCTCTCCAACTGCTCTTTTGCATAGTCCTCCATCCCCAGATTAATAACGTACATCTATTAGTTCGCTGGTCAGCTGTGTGTATAGCTTGTGATGTGAACCAGAGCTTGATGTGAATCAAGGTCAACTGTTTGTTACTAGAAGCTGCCTGGACTTGGATCTTCACGGTCTCCAAACCTTCAAACCTAGGGTTTTGAAGCAACGTGGTAACCTAGGGTTAAGAAACCATAATTACATTCAATTTTAATTCTCCAGTATTTTAATGTTATTTTAGATTTTAGATATTTTTGTTAAATTCCTTATGATAAGACTCACAAATCAATTAGAAATATTAAAAATCATATCTGGGTTTCTGGTTGTGAAAACATGGCATTTGAAGCACAAGACATGGAGCCAAGATTCCATTCTTAATTCTGATTCGATAGCTGTGTGATTCTGGGAAACTTCCTAAAAGTCTCTGAACTTATTTCTTTTGCATAAACGGGGAATAAGAATTTGTATCTGCTTTACCTATGTTACAAAATTACAGTAAGGATCAAATGAGATGTCAGCATGTATTACTAGTCAAGTACTACATAGTACTTAGTTTTCAGCATGGAGAGGAAAGATTCTAGGCTTGCTGAGTCTTTTCCAAACTTAAATTTAACTTGAGAATTAAAATAATAATAATAATGCAAGTGGGTCCTAATATGCATGATCAAACATAAAAATAGACTGAGAAGAATTCAAATGAGGGGCAAACCCTCGCTGAGCCCATGTACTTTGGTCAACCATCTCGCCACCTACACATCCTTTCTAATCTTAGATGAAAATCTCCTCAGCAATTTCTAAAGTGTTCAAGGTGGGCTATCTATGGTGGGCTAATCATATAAAAGTCAGCTCAGACAGAATAACAAAGCAATTGCTTTGCTAACATCTTGGGGAAGAGCTGGAACAATAGGAACCTGTCAAGAAATTTGACACTGTGTCTGGGGATTTTTGCTAAAATCTTCAGGGCTTTTGTGACAAAGCTAAACAACTGTAGTGGAGGATTTCATTCCCCTATTACCTAGGACTGTTTGTCCAGCTTAATATCATATATTTTACTAAAACTCCTGGAGGAATCTTTTTCAATTGTTACGAAGCTACTGCCTTCAGCCAGACCACTGCAGAGAGGTGATTCTGTTCAGAAATAACTGGCCAGATGCCGCTCACCAAAAAGCCTTATTTGACAGGTCAAAGAAAGTAATCTGAGAAAAGGACAGATTGGCCCGTGAAGATGCCTTTTGCCTGTGCTGCTGTGAAAATACAGAACCCCTTGTCACGATCAGCTATAATTATCAGTATCACCCATTGACTCGGTTTCAGTGTTGAAGCAAAGAACCAAAGGGAAACAAATCAGCACCACAGAAGCAATGGGAAATTTTGCATTTTCTTCTGTACTGTTTCTTACCCTGACTTTGTCTAGGTTTACAACTCCTAAGGAGTATTTTACATATCGGCAAACCATTCCTCTGGCTAAGGACTATGTATATGCAGGACCGGAAGTGCATACTTTGTAATTTTACACATATTGTATTTGAAGGTTTGGAAACAGAAAGTATACAAAATTTACCACTAAGGACAATGAGACTTGAGGTACAGGCACATAGAAGAGCTAAAGAATTACACAAAAATTGCCCAGGGTAAAAAAACAGTCTGAGTAAACCGGGATACTGGTTTTTCTAAGCTCTTACTTTCAATAAAATCTGTATTATTCTAGTTTTATTTTTATTTTATTTTTTGTTGTTTGTCTCCATCTTAGCTTTGCTACATGGCCACTATAACAAATTCTTTTTGTCAATTTAGTGATTTGGGCTTTATATCATGGCTGATTGCTATATAATCAATCAAGTGAACCGAGTAACTCCTGATCTCCTCCCGCACAGAGATGTGCTTCTTTTTGTCCAGTTCATCTAGACGGGATTTTTAAAATATTAGCAAATGTATCACTTTGGCTCTGTTTTGAGACACAATTCTGTTTTGAGGTACAATTATATTATGAGGTTTAAAGAGCAGGTTAAAAGAGAACGCATAATATGAAAAATTATTGTGAATTTGAATACATATGGAAGAAATACACCAAAATAGTAAAAGTATTAAGAATGAGCTTCTTTAAGGGGAGCAATTACGGGTTCGCGATAGTCCCTGGTGGCTTCAAAATGATCTGTAATAACATATATTACTTTTTTTCTTTTTTTCATATATTACTTTTATCATCAGAAAAAGAGATTCATTTGACAAGGGACGCTTATAAATAAGCTTTTTTAAAGGGCAGGAGCCCCTTTTATTCTCCTTTGAATTCTTCACAGTGCATTTAATTGGAAAGTGTTTTATTATTGTAAAAGCCACTTGATTACAACACGGCATCTGCCACAAACAAGCAATTAAAAAAATTATTACAAAGTGAGGTGACTGCTTATCAACAACCAAAATAAAACCGTCTCTGCATTTCCCCTTTCATTATTCTATCATTTCCTTGCAAACACCTTTAAAAGTTCTTTTAATACAACGATGGATTTTACAACCGTAGAATCTCAGGATCAGAAGGGACCTTCAACATCATCTATTTCAACATCACCCGGAATTATCTAACTGAAAATGGAACTCCTCCAACAGTGGGGATTTCATTCTCTTTCCAGCGAGTTCATCCTTGTATCTTCAGCAAGGTTAAGAGCAAAACTGGCTGATCTATTTGTATTTATTAAACGATTATTTTCCCCACAGAGAATAAAGACGTCTGAAACGGATTTTAGTTTTTTAGTAACAATTTGCTCCACTATACCAAACTAGCTGAGGAATGCCAAATACCACGTGGAAGATTGCAATTTCGAATGAAGCATTTACAAGGATGTAATTGTGTCTCTTTGAAAGGCATGACCCTTCTATTCCACTTGCTTTTTCAACCAGTGTCTCCGAAGATGTAATCCCCCATTCCAAAGTCACAAAATCACTTCTCTTATTAACCTTAAGCAAAGGAGAAATAACTCAGCTATAAGTATAAAGGTAGCTGCTCCTGGCCGCTCCTTCAGAGTTCATTATTTTCTGAGATGGGAAATGGGAGTCAGAGGGAGCATCGCCCAGTGAGTGGTCTGTTAAGCAGAGCTAATCCAGATCCTGTTTTCACTTCTCTGTGGGTCTCAGGACCTTTCATGGAGCTTCTTAGTTCAGTTATTCTAATGGGTTGAGAGTCACTAGTCCGATGTCTTACGAGATTTTTAGAGCATGATTAACAAGAAAAGAGGCTCTGGTTCACAATAAAAATCTGAAGCTTCCCCACCCCTGCAGATACCTAATTTAACACACAGAAGGACTCTTAATTACCTCCATTTGGGTAGAGGTAATGTTGCCACTGGAAATCACTTGTGGCAGAGTTTGTTTTTAAATGAAACAGCAAGCAGAGGTCTCTAGGATCTACCTTGGATGGAAAAGCTCTGTTTTAATGAGAACTCTGTCTCCACCTTACTATTACTACTCTTTTTTGTTGTTATGCTACCATATGTTTTGAGAAACACTTCCAACCCTTCTTAACATTGTTGGCTAAAAATCCAATGAACTTAAACCCTCTAACACCCCTCCTGTCTCCTGACCTCACACGCTCAAAAACTTGTTTAATGAAAACTTGTTTCAAGTAACAACTGCCTAGACAGGGACAAACAGCTGTAAGAAACTAGGACCGTGAGAGTACAAAGCATCCTAAAGGTTGCAAATAAATGAAAATACAGGGGTGAATCGCATGTGAGAACATGGGGACAGAAAGCAAGAGCCATTTAAAGTATTTCTTGGTCTCATGCACTTTCTTTTCACCATAGAAGTCCTCATATTTTAGAGTTTATTTTCTTCAAAAATAAGAGATTTGCCCTGAGATCTTTAAGGATGTTTGGCCATAGCGAAAGATCAGTCAAGCCTTTGGTGTGTTTCATGGGCTAAGCTAAGTGCTACAACTCAGCTCTGGGGTGTGTTGGGGGAGATTTTGTATGTGGATGTGTGCTTTCTCATAAAAAAGAAAGAAAGAAAGAAAGAAAGAAAGAGTATAAAACAAAAAGTAGAAGCAAAGGACCTACTGTATAGCACAGGGAACTCTACTTTATATTCTGTAATAACCTACATGGGAAAAGAATGTGAAAAAGAATGGTCATATATATATATTATAATATATATATATTATATATATATATAACTGATTCACTTTGCTGTACACCTGAAACTAACACAGCATTGTAAGTCAACTACACTCCAATAAAAATTTTAAAAAAAAAAGAGTAGAAGCAAAATTCTAAGAGTATTGGTGGATGGGAAGAAAGTGAATTCAAGGCTGCAAAATCAAATGTCACACAGGTCAACTGGAAGTAAGTCTACCAGGGACTCACCCTCTCAATCCGACGCTTGGCCGAGTAACTGACTTCCATATAACTCGATTCCACAGGGATTTGTTGGACGTTCTAGCATGTGCTCAACACTGGGCTAGGCCCTGATGAATCATAGAGGCAATCTGGTCCTCCAGACTGTTTGGGGAGAAAATTGCTTTTTTATGTCCTGACTCAGGTTTTTATGTCTCAGCTGGATGAATTTCTCTGCTGGGTAAAATAAGTACGGGGATGGCAAACCAAAATGCAGATGTACGCCTAAAAAATAATATTATATCTTGATTCTTCTTGGTTATAAAGCACATTTGACTTGACATTTCTAATCTAGAACTGAGTCCAGTTTTCCAGCTTTTCAGAGAATAAGCTGCGGTGAAAGTTTTATAGCATATGAGAGAGAATGCCACTTCATCCTGATTGCAGATAATCAGAAGCAAAAACAGTGTGTATCCGTGTGACCTCATAAACCCCAGAGGACATGGCTCAGGTCCAGGAAGGTGTATCCATAGACCAGGTACGTTAGGGTGCATCTTGCACTGTGCAAGCGGGCATTCTGGACTGATTTCCATGAACATCATATAATTCCCTGAGACATTCTTGGAGTCAGTCGAGACAGCCTTTCCCTCCAGCAGCTGTGCAGATGGCCAGGGCCTGGGGAATCCAGTCTAAACCAGACTGCCTGGGGAGCCCATCTCTAGCACATGGTATGTATCCAATAATACGGGGTTGATTGAACTGAAGGGAAGAAAAGCTTCTAGTTTGTTTGCACAGAAGAACATTCTGCTCCTATCTTCCTGGCCTCAAAAGCAAATTCATCTGCTTGTTCCTTAGTCTCCTATTATGATAATTAAGGAGTAAAACATCTTCTACATGATAGGAGTGATTAAGAAATTTATTTAAATGGTGATTTTTTTACTAGCATACCAGGATAATACATTCAAACACTATCTCCTTGAATATATTATATCCTCTTTGTGCAATAATAAAATAAGACTGATTTTCTTGCAAATTGGTTCCTTATGGTTAGTTCCAAAGGTACTCATCTGAAAGAAACAAAGAGAAATTTCAAAGTAACCAAAATGTGTTGGCATCAAATAACTGATCATAATTGGTGGTCTGTATGGGCCAGACTCTATGCTAAGTATTTTAGGGATTTTTTTTCTCCTTACCTTCCCAAGGTCTCTGTTGTTACCCCTACTATAGAAATTACTTAGGAACTACAGTAACTAAGATTAAACAATGCCTCCCTGAGCATGAGGAAGAAAAAAAATTAGTCCCCTCAGAAAATTTGTAAACATTCATCCCTGATTTGTATTCTTCTGATACCATCCGCACAGGCATAACAAGAAGTGCTAAGGATATAAAATGGAAGATTGGGGACAGGAGGGTGAAATCACAACGGCGGTGGTGAACGGTGATGGGCAGGTAGAGATCAGAACGAGATGGGCAAGCACTCCTCCCTCAGGACAGAATACGTGGTCGATGTTCTTTCCTTTCCATACTTGGCTTCTCTTTTTGGACGTGGGGAATAAAACAAGGAGCTGAGTGGCCAACTTTGGTAAATAAATAATAGAGTTAAACAAACCCCGTAAGCAAAAGTAGTGTTAAAATATGTCACGACAAAGGGTTTCGGTCTCTGGCGGTTCTTCAGGGGCTCGTAGGTGTCCTTGGGATACGACATCCTGATCTTTCTCTGTGTGGCCATGAGTGTGCGGAGCGATGCTTCTGTTTGTATTTAATACAAATGATACCAACAGAACGCTTCACACCTGCAGGGACTGAGATAACATTGATCAACGATTGCCTAGTTCATGAACCACAAAGGCTGCCTCAAGAATGGTCCTTCAAGTCATCATGCCCTAGTACCTGCTCTTCCCACGGAACAGCAATTCTCAAACTTGAGTGCACAGCAGAATCACCCAGAAGCCGTGTTAAAAAAAACAAGCTGGCCCACACCCCCCAGCTTCTGATTCAGTAAGCTTGTGGCGGGGCCTCAAGAATTTGCATTTTTAACAAGTTCCCCAGGTGATGCTGATAACTGCTGGCCCCGGTTGAGAACGCTCCCCATAGGCACATGCAATTTAAATGTTAGAACATCCAAAGTCACAAATTAACAAAGAAGAATCAAGGGAGGCAGAGAAGTCTTTCAATCGGGCTCCAAATACAGTTTTTTTGGAAGAGTCTTGAAATATTAATCTTGTAAATATTAAAGTGGTGGTGATGACAACATTTTGGACGAGCCAAAGGTTGGCTGTAGTTTCCACTGACATAATATTTGCCAACTATTGTTTTTTTTTCCCAACTATTGTTAAATGAAAGCCTTTTACTGACATTCGGACAACTCTTATGAGTTATTAATTTAAATATTTAAATTAGTTACTATTAGTTACTACCTTTGATTATCTGCAGCCTTAGGATCAACACAGTCTTGGTCCTTCCCCAGGACGGAGGCTGGAATGGCCCTTAAAAAAAGTCTACCTGTGATCCCGGCCCTGGGCTGGTGCCTGCCATTACTTTCAACGTTGAAGTGTCATTGTCACCCAGGTGCTACAGATTTCTGTGCCAGCTGAGGCTCCTCCCCTCCACCCATTTTCTTTCCATATCTGCCTCCTTCCATAGATCATAGTTAAGAGAGCATTACCGAAAAACTCAGGGGACCTTTCAGCCATTTCCTTGGGGTGCTCCCCAAAGGGTCAGAGGTACTGTGATCTGTCTCTTCAAGGGCCTCTCATTTGCTCCTACATTTCATTTCCTAGGTTACGATTACAATTCCAAGAGAAGGATTACTTTCACATTCCCAGTCTTCCATGAATTTTGCTTTGACAATGCACTTGCTCAAGCAGGACTTCTAGGCAACAGACACTGCTACAGATTCTGCCGTGAAATTGAATTCTTTATTATTTAGTCATGTTCACAGGGGGTGTTGAAATAAATGAAAACCAAATTAATCACGCTGTATGTTCTGACACAGGGCTTTAAAAAATGGGGCAAAATATATCTTCCAAGGATCACAGAGTTTCGTGATACTGAAACATGAAACAAGAGAGCTTGAATTTTAGAAATCGTCCCTCTATTATCTCGTTTCCGCCTTCCTTCAATTTTAAGAGTGAAAAGTAAGATGAAAGCAATGAAATCAGAGTGGCTGATTGAAACTGTTCATCCCAAAATATTTGGGGGAAATAATAGAAGACTCCATCAGCCCTACTAGAAACGGGGTCTGGGATTAAAACAAAAAAATCAGGACACAATAGAGAGGAAAACGCTGCAAGTTAATTAGTCAGCAGGATACTTTTCATTTGGGGGTAGACTGTGGTGCTGTAAGAAACCATGGGTCTCTAGAAAGATCCCCTCTAATGGGGCCCAACAATTAGAATCATGAGCTGCCTTTGTAGCCTGTTACACAACCTCATGCCTTTAAAATAGATCTGTCAGGAATGACTGAAGGCGGCATGCAGTTGACCTCCCTCTACAACCATCTGCTGAGTATTCTTAGTTCTGACTCCAGTTGAAAGGGATCCGTAACGAGCTTCCTGAGTAGACCTCCCCCAGCCCTTTAAAAATCCTTTAGACTCTAGTGTTTAGAGAAATGCTTCTGATCCACAGAAACCAGACTGTGCTCCTCGACAGATGCTGCACGCCTGGGTTTTCAGGGTTCAGTGGCACCAAATGCTCCACAGGAGAGTCTGGACTCCAGGGGACAGGACTATAGGCAGGGGGAATCCAAGGATGAAATGGTGCACACTTCATTTGTTCAGGGATTTCTAAGCTCTCATTTGGCTCTTATCTCTGGAATGGCAGACGACAAAGACATCCACTAAGACTCCTAGAATCAAATACTTAACTTGGGAAGGGAAATTAGGGGATTGGATGGGACCAGAAGAAAGTAAGTACAAAACTTACAGCAAGTACAAAACAATACCAGTCTCCAAAAATCTGTCTTTTCAGATCAGCTTCTCTCTGAGCTAAACATCAGAAGTCCAAGGAGTAAAAGTTACATTCTGTGTCCCTTGCACCCTGGTAGAGTGGAAACTGAACTATAGGCTGGGTTAAAGTTGCCCCTTCAGTCTCACCTTGTCCATGCCTTCAGTGGCAGATCTGAGGCAGTATCACAACTTTCAGTCAAAGCTGATTTTTACTCCTTTTTTTTTCCAAGTTAAAAAAACATTAGAATCCAGTAGCTGGCTGGGGACATACACATAATGTTCTACATGTTATTATTGGCAAGAGTAGAAACTCCAAAATTTAAGAGATGAGATTTTGCTTTGCCTATTATGTTCATTTGACAAAAACGTACTCTAAATGTTTTTTAATAAAAAATGACTTTTTCACTCGCTCCAAATTATTTAGTCATTTCCTCATGAATGCGTATCAGGCACCTGCTATCTACTAGATCTAGGAAAAAAGGCAAATAAGCACCATGGATGGACCTAGAGATGATCATACTAAGTGAAGTAAGTCAGACAGAGAAAGACAAATATCCTAAGATATCACTTCTATGTGGAATCTAAAAAAGTGACACAAATGAACTTATTTACAGAACAGAAACAGACTCACAGACATAGTAAACAAACTTATGGTTACCCAAGGGGAAGGGGGGACATAAATTAGGAGTTTGGGATTAACAGATACACACTACTATGTATAAAATAGATACACAACAAGGACCTACTGTATGTATATATATATAACTGGATCACTTTGCTGTACACCTGAAACATTGTAAATCAACTAGACTTCAATTAAAAACATTCTATATCCAAAAATAAGACAAATGGCAGTTCATAAGTCTCTAGCAGGGCAAAGACAAAACAATATAAGGCACAGGTATGCTACGATGAGGCATATATAAATATAAATATAAATAAATAAATAAATATATATATATATATATATATAGAGAGAGAGAGAGAGAGAGAGAGAGGGAGAGAGAGAGAGAGAGAAAGAGAGAGAGAGAGGGAGCATAGATTCTATCTCACACTGCCTGCCTGCTGGGTAAGAAACTTGGATTTCAAATAGTCACCTTGACCTTAAAACTGAACTCATCATGTCACCAAACCCATCTTAACTCCTCTATTTTCATTAATGTTATCAGCGATCTGCTTGAAACCTCTGTCAATATTGCCTCTCTTCTCTCTTGTTTTCTCCATGTAAGTCTGTCCCAAATTCCAAATGTGAGTTGCCACTGTCTATTTCTTCTCCTGCCCAATGACAGCAACACATTGCGGATGGCTAATACTTTCCACCTGGGCACTGTAGTAGCCCAACATGGTTTCTTCACTCCATTTTTTCTCATTCCCACTGTGTATTTCACAGAAGCCAGGTAGTCCCCTTGGAACACCGTTTGTGTTCTATTTACCACCTGAATCGAATCCTCAAATGGCTTCTCCTGAAGCTCTGTGGTTCTGCCCAAGCTTTCTTATGGTCAGTGGACCTTTGAGGCAGTGACAAAGATTGTGAAAGGGATGAAGTTGTTTCTGGAGGTCCCTTCCTACCTGTTTCTCCCCTTCTCAGCAGTGAAAGGAAATTGATGGGACAGCAGTACCCCTACCTGAGAAAGAGAGGCGAAACCTTCAGTCCTTCCTGCCCGCACTTAAGTGGGGACACAAAAAATACTAAACAGAGTCCCTGCTCCTGCCTTCAAAGAGCTCAACATAAGATAGTTATAAGGTGGGCGATGGAGAGAAGGACATTCTAGGGAAGGGTTATAGGTGGAGGATGGGAGTCTAAGACATAAGCACGGTGGCATGAACTGAGCATGGGAACTAGAAAGAGTCACTTGCTCTGAGTCCAGAGTCATGACCAAGAGGGGACTGGGAACATGACATCTATGGTGAGAGAAGAGGTTGAAGATGGTGGCAGGGGTCAGATTACTTGAAATCCTTCCAAGCACTATGATTCTTCCGGTTTATTATGTGAGTGTCTCTTGGAAGGCAAGGGGAGTGGTGAATTCCTGGGGGGTCTTCCTGAAACATCTTCCATATTTCAGATAATAGACTGGTATTCCCATGAGTAAAAGGCACTTCCAGCCAGGCTGTACCTTGAGAAATGTAGGATTTAGTCAGAGACGTGTGGATGAGTAATAAGACAGCGAACTACAAGAACTGGAAAATCTGGGAGAAAATGCTCTCCTTACCCTTTCACCAGTCAACACACACGTGCATTCTTATACAGTCACAGGCTCCCTTGGATCATGCTAACTCAGGGTCATCCAAACACGAATTGAGTGTGTATCATATGCAAAGTAGGAAACTGTGGGAAGACACTTGGACAGCCTAACACCCGCTCCCCATGGATCAAAGACTTCTCTCAAATGAGTCATTTTGCACTTTGGTGTAAATGAGTTTTAAAGCCAGGGTTGTTCCCTAACACCAACTCGGCATAGATTGAGAAGGGGAATAGAATTAGATTGAGAAGGAGAATGTCTCTGGGGCTTTAGCTCAGCCCATCTGTCTGTAGGTTATTCTGCCCAGCTCTTCCCTCCCTCTTCCCACACCGTTCCCCCCCTCCTGACTCAACACTCCAGAGAAGCTTGGAGTGTTGAGCGGGACCTTGAGCCCACTGGGCTTATTCCTTTTCCCTGCTCCACACATGTCCTCCCGTGGACCAGCTCCTCACGTATGGAAGACCACGAAGGGACTGGGCTTCTTCAGAGCAACCCCCAGCCCTGGGGCCATCCCTTCCTAATCACACCAGAACAATGGAGGGAGATCAGGTCTGGCTGATTCAGGGAAGCAGGGCCCTCAGGGCACAGAGGTCTCAGCAGAGATCTGCTCTGGTGGACACACAGGTTTTGATTTTTAGCACATATCCATGATGTGTGAAGAGTAAACTCAAACGTTGATACTATTTACAGATACTAGAGAATAAAGGGAAAGAAAGCAAACGCAGTGTTCAGTTGGCTCTAGAAAGGCAATGCCAATTACCATCATTTTTCAGATCCATTTATGTATACCTACATACCTATATGTATCTATGTGTGGGGATATAGAAGGGGAGACAGAATAAATTCCTGCTTTCAGGGAGCTCATTCTGTGCTTGTAGAGACCAAGTGTAACGCAGTGCTCACACCTGCTCACACCTGCTCTCACCTGCTCACAATAGCCAACTGTGCGAGTCTCTTTTCAACTCCCTGCTTGGTGACATCACTTTGGTAGTTTCAACTGACCACGATCAGCGTATTTATACAGCTCCTTCACCAGACACTGTTCTAAGCACTTTCTTAACTTGTATAATCCTTACAGCAACTATGCCAGACTACTATCAGCTCTGTTAGAGATGAAGAGTTAAAGCAGGGAAAGGTTAAGTAACTTGCTTGAGGTCATGTAGCTCCTTGAGGTAGAGCTGAGCTTTGAGTCCATGCAGCGTGACTCCAGGCTCCAGACATTTAACCACTGTGCAATCTCAACAAGAACCAGGGCTCAGGGCTTCCCTGGTAGCGCAGTGGTTGAGAGTCCGCCTGCCGATGCAGGGGACACGGGTTCGTGACCCGGTCCGGGAAGATCCCACATACCGCAGAGCGGCTGGGCCCGTGAGCCATGGCCGCTGAGCCTGCGCGTCTGGGGCCTGTGCTCCGCAACGGGAGAGGCCACAACAGTGAGAGGCCCGCATACCGCAAAAAAATTTAGAAAAAAAGGAAGATATATATATAAAGTCAGATTTTCCTTACCAGAAAACAAATAATAATTAAGAAAAAAAATTATGTAAGGAACTGAAAGGTCAATGATCCTCTAGACCTTCAAGTGTGCTACTCATCTGCATCGAGCCCCTTTGCGCTACTCCCTCCTTTCCTTTGAATTTGATAAATAAATTGGGCTCAGTCTATTAATGAATTCATTTCCCCCGTGAGTTACAGGGACGGGGAATCTGACTGAGATTCCCTGGGACCCTGCGAGGATCTATCCCTTAATTTTATTTTCTTTGAAATTACGTTTTCTATGAATTAGGTGTAGATTTACACTTCATTTCAGTACCCTAGAGCAGGTGGGCACAGCTCCTTCTTAGTAAACAGATACCATCATGAGAAGTCTCCCCGGTAGAACACAGTACAACAGTTTTCAGTGAGCTGAAATAACAGGTCTGAACAGGTAGCACTGGAAATAATTTCCAGACTCAATTATAGTCTTTGCTGAGGTAAATACACACACCCCAAAAGAGGCAGTTTCAGTTGTGGGCATCAGATGAAACCTAAAGTCTATTGAGCGTTACTGACTTCCTTTAACTTGAATTCAGAAAGAATTGGGATTATTTTAAGGCCAAAGTATATTGAGCGTTACTGATTTCCTTTAACTTGAATTCAGAAAGAATTGGGGTTATTTTAAAGCCAAAACCCTTGGCTTTCAATTACCTTCTGCTCTGCCTGTATTCAGCCATCACTGTGTGGTTTATACACCGGTCCTATATACCTGTACATAACGTACTTCCGTTCTCATCTCATCGCTGATGGTTGATGACTGTTAGTCTGCGCTTCACTGCACTTACAGTGCCGTTTGATTTTAGGATACAATGATCTCGATTAAACTTTGAAAAGTGTATTTGGTTTGTTTGCTCTCCATTAATGGCATCAAATAAATAAGTAGATAAAACCTAAAAAGTAGCTGACATGACCTCTTAGCATAGGCATGTCCTACGTAGTAATTTTTATGGCATTATATTGGTGTCCTAAAACATTCTGAATGCAGCATGGATCTTAAAGCAGTAACTGAACACAGTTAACTCAGTGCAAAAGGCCTTGGCCCGCAGAGACTGCTCCTGCTGAGAGTCACCTAAAAGGGCCCCCAGGCTGCAAAAAGGCTTCCACGTAGAAGATGCCCACTGGGCAAATACCTCCTTGCCTCAGGGCTAATCCCAGCCAGGCAGCTCATAAACACCATTAGTAAAGCCTACTGCTGAGTTATTATGTGGCAGAAGGATGCTTGAAACGGCTGGTTGGTATTGTTGTTTTATTTCTCCTTTGCCTGGGTCAAAGTGGCAACATTCACTTGAAAAGATCAGGCAATTTCAACTTCTTGACTGCTGCAGAGAAAGAGCAGTGTATACGGATTTATTATTGGTTGTGTTTTCCCAAATCTCCAATGTGTCTCTTGTATATGGACTGTGTGGTTGGTAAAGATAACTCAGCAAGCTAAGCAAAAAGGAAGACAGCGGAATGAAGTTACCTCTAGTAGCATCTTTTCCAAGATTCAAACCAATAGCCAAACTGAGACATTTGATTCACTAAACTATACAGGCAGTTAAACTATATTTTGTGAGAGACCGAAGAACACACGTAATTATTATGGGGAGGAGACACTAAATTAATATTTCTTACCACTTAACCCTACTTTTTGGATTCAGCTTTTTTTTCTTTTTTCTTAACATCCTTTCTTCGTCTACCACCATCCCACCTTACCTATTCTTAAAAGTCATTAAAAGTTGAAATTTTGAAATGGCAGTTGAGAGAGGTAGGTGGCAAAAACTAGGCAGTTTATTTTAAAATATATTTCATGTTTTGTAACTGCATGTTTTTTAATGTATTTTAAAATGTATTTCATGTTTTTTTAACTCTTGAAACAAGACACCCTATCACAATGTCTTACTTGTTACCATACCCTTCTATCACCTGAGTCATGACATTAATAGATGAAGATTGAAACAGAACACTGAAGGCATGAGTTTCCGTTTTGTTTTATTTCTCGGGCAAGAAAAAGTTTCTGAGGAAGTGACACAATAATTTCCAAATTGTCTCATTCACTGGGGCTCATTGGTGTTGATGACGCTAAACCACTCCTGCTGAACCACAGTTTGAGCTGTATTCTTTATGGGGTCGGATGGGATGAACTCTCAGTGGTGGTTGCTGACCTCTGATTCACGCCACCTTGCAGCCGGCTTTCCGGAATGAGAGCATCCTTGAGGGCTTTGTTCTCTCCTTGTGTAGACCTTGAAAAGCTGAGGAAACTTCCTAGAGGGATGGGTCCCAGTGAGCCGACGGGACTTGTTGCTAGAATGAATATTTAACTTGATTGGCTTTCTGCTTCCATAATCATCAATCGTCCCCCTGGAATCGTATTCACATTTTATGAACTCTCCGTCTCTTCGGCTCCTTTGATCTACAGACATTGTCTTGCAGTTGGGCATTTGCTGGCCTCCCAACTCATCAGCCCCTGAGTCCATCTAAATAATGTGCTACGTAAGAACTTAGTGTTTCCCCAATAACAAAAGATAGATCTGAATGCTTCAGTGCACCATGAAAGGCTGTTGAAACCATCAATCTTGCCAGCTCTTGTAGAGGTCAAGTGACGGCAGGGCCAGCTGGCCAATCAATTAACCAAGAAATTCAGTTTGGAGCTTAAGAAAAGCTGTCCTGTGTTATTCTTTCCAGCAACATAATTGTCAATATTTACAGCAGGTCTTAGATAAGGAATGAAGGAAATGAGGGGAGTTACTATCAAGAGCAGCAAATGCTCTAAGCATTGGTGATTCTCATGTGTTACCAAAAGGAGTCAGTCCTACAGAACATACAGTTTCTCGAAACAAAGTGAAAATGGAAATGTCTTATCAACCTTCTGGAAATGAAATTGTATGGTGCCCACCCATAAAAGTTTATGCTTGTCTCTCTCCATTGTCATCATGGTTGATTTCATTTAAGTCAGAAAGAAACTTCCTGTTTAACCTTCTTGAATAAAACTTTTCTATAATGGTACAGGATCAATTGTATCCTTAATGCCTGTGAGCACATAAAGGAGAAAAATAAATTAATTAACTGATAGCTTGTGAAAGGAGATAGTATCAGCAGGGGAGGATCCCTGCAGAGTGAATTGTCTCTTTCACATATGACCTTCTGCTCTACCTATTAGATCTAACCCTAGAATTGTATACATACCTTGCTCTTATTCTTCAGGTAATTGGTCCTTCTTTTCCTCCATTTGTCCTCGATCATACAGATATAGATATCTTCTCTAACAGACGTTCCCTTTTTCACAATTTCTGTCACATACGTTTTTTTTTTTAAATTTTTTTTAATTAAAAAACTTTTTTAAATTTTTTGGCCATGCCACGCGGCTTGTGGGATCTTAGTTCCCCAACCAATCAGGGATTGAACCCAGGCCCCGACGGTGAAAGTGCCAAGTCCTAACCACTGGACTACCAGGGAATTCCCTGTCACATGTGTTTTTAGGTCAGTTCCTATTTCCCTCACATCCACTCACTGAGACACTTAATACTCTTTCCACCCTGCAGGATTTTGATGCTACCTGTTTAATTTTTACTACGCCTCAACGAGATAGACATATTTGGCCTCATTGTTTAGCATAGAAATAAAAACTCAGTGTGCTGAATTAACTGAGACAAACCACTTAAAGTACCTAACTCAATGACTGATCTATAAGGGCCAATAAGTGTTCTGTGATATTAATGACTATTATTTTCAAATAATTTAATTTGCCTAAGGTCACGTCACTTGTGAGTGACGGAGCCAAAATCTGAATGTAGATTTATTTAACAGCTAAGCTTCATATTTTTGCCCCTCTACCCCACTTCTTAAGTTAGAAGTGTATCTATTCTTAAGACAGGACTGATCTCAAAGTGAAAAGATGGAAGGAGGGTATCAGAAGGGACTTTCTAAGGAAGGGCTCAAGCAGTGGTACCCAGGGGCCTTTGGAATGATGGAAGGAGGCAGGGCAGAAGCTGCTGACTCTTGGGGCTTTTTGACAAGGTGGTGAGTAAGGTCTAGGAAGCAGGCAGGGAAAATTAGTTCCAAAATCTTAAAGATGATGGATTTCTAAAGTAAGAAACATTATTATCTATAAGTCTTCTTGTCACTAATACTCTATAACAATAGAGAGTGATTCTATGTGCTTTGCGTGAAGAAACCAATAATCGTCACAAAAATCACCTGAGACCACATCAGTAGAGCACCAGGCATCGTCCCTGTCCCATCATACTTGCTCCATAACATATAACTGCAGCCATAGAAACAGGAATAACACTGAGAGCAGTTCCTGGGCAGAACCGAAAGTGGGATTATCAGCATACTATAGGGAGGGGGATACTTTTGGGGGAATCTTTGTGCCTATAGAATAGGAACCTCACAGGAGAGAATGTGAAGCTTAGATTCCTGGAATATGTCTTCAAATATAATCAGTCTTCTCAACTTCCAGAAAAATTCTTCTTACCATAGTCAGTCCTCAATCCAGAGATTCCAAGGAGTTCCCAGAGTGCTTTGAGAAATGGGCAATATTGTTAGAATAATTGTATGATACTCAAGATAACTATGCTACATGAAATTTTAATTTCACATTATTCTTTTATTTACAAGGATGGGAGAATATGTCTGAGTTCATTAAAACATTTTGGGTGCTGTCCTCTGTCACAAATGTGCAGGAATATATTACTATAAATACATTTGGTAAGTAAGTAAGAAAAGTATTAAATGAAAAGGCATCTCAACAGGATTGTGTGCAGGGGTCAGGATGCCAAGAGAGGACATTTAAGGAGGGGAGGTCAGGATGCTGTAAGCCTGAGGCAACCACACAAAAATGGACCAGGTTTCTCACTGGTCAGCTAATTGGAGGTTGAGGGGTTGAGCGAATCAGGTTGGTCTAGGATCCGGGACCGAACTAGAAAAGGAAAGACGGAGCATTACATTAAATAGTATGTTACAGTGGAAAGAGCCCTGATTACGACTTTGGAGTTCTAGTCCAAGATGTGGGATTACTTATCTCTTTTAAAGGAAAAGGATGACCTTTTGCTTCCAGGGTTTTAGCGTCCTCATCTATAAAAGGAAGGGCTAACAGACATAGAAAACAAGCTCATAGTTACCAAAGGGGAAGTGGGGGGAGGGATAAATTGGGAGTACGGGATTAACAGATGCACACTACCATATATAAAATAGACAAACAACAAGGATTTATCATAGCACAGGGAACTATATTCATTATCTTGTAATAAACTGTAATGGAAAAGAATCTGAAAAAGAATATATAGATATATATATATTTACACAAACACACACCACTGAATCACTTTGCTGCACACCTGAAACATTGTAAATCAACTATACTTCAATAAAAAAATAAATAAAATAAAATAAAATGAAGGGGCTAGATTAGATGTCACTTAGTAAGTAAATAGACTATCTCTGAAGACCACTCCAGTTCTAAATCCCCTCACTGTGCATTAAGGTAAGTCAAATTCAGTGAGTATCCTGTATGCAGAAAATACTCTTTTTTTCAAATAATGATAGTATTATTCAGTCAGATGGGTAGTAGCATCCATTCATCCAGCCCCTTCTCCGTACTAGTATTCATATGTACAGATGTTATCTCTAATCCATTTAGCAACTCAATTTGAAGGAAGAGGCTCAGGTATTTTATAACTTAAGGTCAAAGTGGATTCAAACTCATCTTTAAAGACTTCATTCTTTCTATTTCACCCTGTAGCCTAAACTCCTTCATCCATTTGTTATTAATAAACTTGGATCTTTCAAATAGCAGAAAGTCAAAATGAAGAGGGGGGACATTATCAGAAATCCAAGGAGAAATTGAGCAGTAACAGAATTGTCAGGGGAGGTTCATTAAATAAATAAGGACATAGCCTTCGATCCTCACCAGATGGCTCCCACCCCCTCCCATTCAGGTCAGCATTTCTTTACAGTGTTATTGGTGGGGGGGGGGGGGGGGGCGGGGCGGCGGGAAGGGGAGGACCGAAATGAAACAAACAACAAAAATACTACTAAGATGCATATTGCAAAGTACAAAACATACCTACAGATATTCTATTTGAGCCTACAGAGCAGGTATTCTTACCCCATCCTAAAGGTGAAGAGACCTAGGAGCAGAAAAGTCAAGACTCACTCAAGGTCATAGAAATAGGACTTCAAAGAACATCATCTTCCAGCTATTCTGATGTCCTTTATACTATTTCAGCAACAGAAAACTGTGCATTTAAAAAGATGAATGTGGGGCTTCCCTGGTGGTGCAGTGGTTGAGAGTCCGCCTGCCGATGCAGGGGACACGGGTTTGTGCCCCGGTCCGGGAAGATCCCACATGCCGCGGAGCGGCTGGGCCCGTGAGCCATGGCCGCTGAGCCTGCGCGTCCGGAGCCTGGGCTCCGCAGCGGGAGAGGCCCGCGTACCGCAAAAAAAAAAAAAAAAAAAAAAAAAAGATGAATGTGTACTAAATATATTTCATTAAGGATTGGTATGAGGGGAACTAAAGGACCTTCCTCAAGGTCAGGAAATTTGGAAGTAACCTCCTATTCCTCGCTCTCTGCACCACAATTTGTCCCTTGATAAGTCATGTGGAAATTACCAGGGGCTTTTTTTTTAGTCCACAGGTGTTCATGGACACTTACTACCAATTTCCCCCCGTTCTCTTTGCTATCTTTCCTTCCATATCTAGTCTCCAACTGTTTTGAGCATCAGCCCTAAAGTAGGCTAGAGAAGAGTCAAATAACTGTCCAGAAGTTAGAATTATAACTTCAATAACCTTTTTTTTTACCTTATTTGGGGTTTTTGAAGCTAAGAAGGTAAGTTGACTCAAGAAAAGACTTTAAGCAACAAATCTTTTTTGTTCTTTGATTTTAAAATATTATTATAAACATTAAATATTTAACAGGGGTAGTTTCTAAGTAGAGAATGTGTCTTATGATTTTTTTCTTTAAGAAAAATATGTATAAGCCTTTGTTTCCAAATGTTTTTGTTTGTTTGTTTGTTTGTTTGTTTCTTACTAAGTCCAAGTAGGCTCTACTTGGATCATCCATTGTATGTAAAATAACCACTTCTAAACGAAACCTAGAAAGAAGGGTACTTCTCACTGGCTTGGTATCATGATTGATGGTGATTGATCTATAACCACAACCCTCTTATCAGAAAAGTCGATTCAAAACAATCCACCAAAAATGTAAATGTGATAAATTACAAAATGTAGGGAAAAACACAGACCCACTTGGGTCCGAGGAAAAGTGATTAGAAAATGGATTTTCTGAAATAAAAGAAAGCAGCAGGTCACGGCAGTGTGTCCTTCCATCTACTAAGCCACAGAGATAGAGAATCCAATTGATGCTGAAAAAGATAACTGGATAGAAACAAAGATAAGTCCATCGATCTGAGTCAAACGGAAACAGAATTAGTGCTTGCGTGGAAACGGACAAGTCCTGAAGGGAACTAGCTGCTTGTATGTATATAGGCATAAAGAGCTACCAGTTTTGGTGAATTCTGTAAAGAAGACCCAACGAGAGCAGGGAGATACTTGAGTTGCAAAAGGGTCCTAAAAGATTAACAGCAATTAAAAAAAAAAAGATTAGCAGCAACATGGTGAAAAGTTACATACTGCATCAATAAACAAAGCAAGAATTCTAAAATAATTAAAACTGTACTTTGTCTCTTTAAGATCCTGCTTATTAAAAATCAACAGGCCCATTCCCAGTTACCACAGCTAGTAGATCTTTCCAGAGGGTGGTGAGAACTATTTTTAGATAGGTAGAGCAAACAGCTAGACTCTGACCTGGCTATAAAGAAGAAAACAGAATGTAAATGGACTGAAGGTCACGTGGCAAAGGAGGCAATTCTGTTCTGTGGTCTATATGTTGGAGCCAAGAGTAAGTTTCCGAAAGAATTTCACTGCTGAAAACTAAAGCTCAAATCTGTATATATGGAGATGCTAACTAGTGACAACTCGGGGACAGCTGCATGAATAGAATAATAGATGGAGAACAGAAAAATTATTTTTCTGATGTGACTGCAAGTGGTTGGAAAAGTACATAAAAGGAACTTTCCCTAGAATGAATGGATGACTATATATGTGTGTGTGTGTGTGTGTGTATACACACACACACACATATATATGCATATATTTTAAGGAAGTAAGAGAGATTCAAGTTATTCAGAAAAATGCTAACAGCAGCTGTGAAAAGTTAAGCTAATCTCGATACTCAGGGCAAAATTGTAGGAAGGTTAATTTCTGGGTGATGAAACATTGAGAATGCAGCTCTAAGTTAAGAGGGTTCAAGTAACTGACTGCAGGGATTTCTTTTTTTAAGTCGGAGTCAAGATTTGGGGCCTGGAAGTATAGACTGAAAGGGTTTTCTCAAGAACCAACTAAAAGAATTAACGACAGCTGACCTCAGGTTACAAACAGACAAAAGCGAGGAAGAAGAACAAGCTTTATCCCTTAAAGGGAGGCAAAGCTGGACTCTCTAATTATCTTGTGTCCCTGTAACTTTCTGTCTCTAAGAGTGAGTGTCCCCCCACCGGCCCCCTTGCAGGCAGGTCATTTCTTGTGCTCTAATGGTTGGCTAAGTGTGCTGCTCCCGACGAGACAATAAAGAGAAAAAGGACCAAGGGATTAGGAGGCAATCCGCGGAGCATGACGTACTGTTTAACGGGTTGTGTTTATTGCTTGCTTGTAGGTGGACTCCGACGACACAACTTCCTGGAGGAGGCTTCTGTGCTGGGTCCAGATGTTTATCATTGGGATCGTCAAAGTACCTAAGAGGTACCGTGCATTAGACTATTTCAAGCAGAGGAGGGAAATGGTCAGCAGTCCTGAAAGGCTGCCCTGTATGAAGAGCTGGGGTGGGGGAAGCCAGACCATAAAATCTTGGGGCCCCTTTCTAATGCCATTGACCTTTCACACCACACTGTTTCTGGCTTCCATAACCCTCTAACTGTACCTTTCCTGTGGCCCTTACTCACTTGTGACTTTATCATTATTCGTACGGAGTGTGTAGTTCTCCCCTACACTGCGTACTCTTTAATGGAAGGATCTCGAGTTGGCTTATCTTTATATGCACCTTAGCACAATACATGGTCCCCATTGGGAACTCCATGAATGCTTTTTCAGTGAATAAATGATTTCTATGAATTGAGGTCTTTGAAAAAATTTCTCACTCGAGGGAAGAAATAGTCTTCTGCAGCGGCTGTGTGTTGGACTTGAGTATGCACTGGATTTCGCTCAGCATCTATTGTAGGATTCAGTCAAGGACAAACGATAAGAGATGCGCACTAGCAGATTCAGGGCAACAGCTCTGGTCTGTAGCGCAGGTGATTTGGGCTCTAGGACTAAGAAGGAGGCTGTAAAAGAGGCCAAGTTTTCTTCCTAATCATTTTGCCAAATAGCTGTTGAAATTCCAAGCAAACACCAAAAACTAAAATACAGTAAAATAAAATAAAATTAAGATAAAACAAAATAAAATAAAATACAGAACCACATGGGCATATTCACTTCCTCTGGATATGGTAAATGCTCAAGTTTCTTTTCTCCATTCTTTTGTCTTTATATTGAATTCATTCTAAAAAGATACGGCATGTCCTTGTACATTTTATATCTGAAAGATTTGTGTCTTTATGTGAGGCAAGGTTAAAATTGTGCTAAGTTAAAAAACGATGAAGAGGATGGGAGTTGAAGGGCCTGGAGATGAAATCCTGAGGGGTTGCGTGTGTGCTTTTATTATTCATTACTTAGTTTTCCTATCTCTTATTAGTTATTGCTTCAGATCAAATACTTGTGATTTAAAAAGAAAAACGTGTTGGGAAGAAAACGTTTCTGGGAAGAAAGAGTTGCAAGGCCCTTAAACACACTGACCAGGTAAAACTATCCTTATCCTCAACTGTCCCACAGCAAACTAGATTCCACAAGGAAATGGAGGGGAAAGCACGCTGGTGACGTAAGGATGCCTTTCTGTAGGTCTTTAGACCTCATCGTCCAATGCTCTTGCGAAGAATTATCACATCACAATTTAGAGTTGGAAGAGATCTGAGGAATAATCCAGTTTAACTGTTTCACTTTACTTCTGAAGAAATGGAAGCCGAGTATTTAGATTATTTCTTTGTGTAACATGACCAGTGTCTATGTTGGAATCAGAACTCAGGTATATATTCAGACGTAGTTTTCAATGCTACCAAGGGATCATCCAGCCGTTGGATTTTTTTTTTTAATTGAAGCGACAATTTGTATCATCAGAGAAAATTTGGAATATATAGAAGTATAGAGAAAAGTAGTAGTTTGGGATTGACATGTACACACTGCTATGTTTAAAATAGACCTACTGTGTAGCACAGGGAACTCTGCTCAATATTCTGTAATAACCTAAATGGGAATGGAATTTGCAAAAGCATACATACATGTATACGTATAACTGCATCACTTTGCTGTACACCTGAAACTAACACAACATTGTTAATCAACTATACTCCGATATAAAATAAAAAATTAAAAAAACATTACCTGAACGCCCATCACCCTAATTACTATTGTTATCAGTTCCTCCTTGCATTTATTTGTTTTGCTGACACACTTTTACATTTTTTTCTTTGTTCATTATTCTTTTTATATTGTGTTTGTTATGCTAATACTTTCTCAGAAGTATTCCCCCCACCATGATTCCATGACTGCATAATATCAAAGGAGAGTATAGGCTATATTTTATATAACCATTTCCATAATGTTGGGCATTGCCTCCATCTTTTTATGTTCGTAAATAATAGTGCCCCAAAGACCCCTATTCAGAAAATGCTTTGTACGAAAAGATAATATTCTTAGAGTAGCTTTCCAGAATAGTACTTGCTAGATTAGGGGGTATAAACATTTTGAAAAATCATAATACATATGGCAAAAAAGCTCACTGTTATATATAGTTTTAAATTATTGTCTTTGTTGTAGTCATATTCTCTCAGAAACAAATAACATTAAAAAAAAAAAAATCCTTCCTTAACTGGCCTGCTCACCAGTTTGGGAAAGTTGACTGTCAGCAACAGGCCAGGTATGTGCCCAACAACTTTTTTCCTTAAAGAGGTAAATTTGGTCAAATTTACCTCTTTAAGGAAGTCGTGCCCATTAGCCTGAATCCTGCAGCTACTACACGGGCCTGAGGCCTCTCTCAAAAAAAGAAAAAGGAAGCGGTAGGTTTCAGTTATTATGGCAGATATGACAGCAAGAACTGGCCTGTAAGACCACGTAAGAGCATCCTTTGCAATGATGCAGGACTTTGCCAGTGACGGCAGGCTTTTCCTTGTTTAGGGGACCACTTTACCTGGGATGAGATGGTTTGATAAAAAGAAAACAAAAACCAAACATGGAAGAACCTCAGGATTCTAAAATTTTACAGCAAGCTCTGGTTCATCGACAATATTTAATAAAACTAAGGCTTGGACAGATTTAATGGCTTGTATAAGTAATGCAACCAGTTAGTGCCAGAACCTCTTCAAAAAGGACATCTCAAACATTGTCTAAATGAAAAATGAAACTGTCTCCCAGATTCTATCGCAGCAGCATTAACATCTCTGTTTTCAGAAACTGTGTTTTCTGACAAGAACACAGTTTTTCTTTTGTATCATGACTTTAGATGATGTTTAGATTGGGGGTCATTCCAGGACTGTATAAAAGAGCAATGAACTGGGATTCTTACCCAAATGAAGCCCCAGTCTATGGGCCAGATACTTCAATCCCCTAATCTATAAAATAGTCCTGCTCTGGCTACACCATTAGGCCAACACAAGTTTAAATTCGGGAATGTATGTGCAAGTCATTTGAAAACACCAAACTTTACTTGAATGTAAGGAATTCTAAGTATTGATATCATTTTCCCTATTCATAATGTACCAGCAAGGCTGGTCAATTTCAAGTTAAAAGAACTTCAGGTTGGGGCTTCCTTTTTAGAGGTGGTAGTGAAATTTAATTTTCAGGAATATATTTCAGGGCTCCAGAATCCTGACTTCAGAATTGAATGATGGAACACAACTGAAAACTGGATTCTCCAAAATAAGCAAGTGAAAGAAAATGTTTAAAAAAATCCACATCAGGGAAACAGGGTGCCAGGTACACACAGCTTCACTTCCTTTCCTAGATTTTGGGGGAATTTAGCATTTAAACGTTTTCAAGTACAAGCCTCTTATTTTATAAAGAAGAAACAGAAGTCCGGAGAGGTGAAGTGTGATTTTACTTAGTTATTGGAGGTCTGTGGCTATTTTATTCAACTTCTCTGGTAGTTGAGGAGATTAGGCAATTTAAAAATAATTGGCTAAATGACTAAATGTTAAAAGGGCACAGGAGGTGTTCTGGGTGATTGCTACTTGAAGTTAGATACAGAGATAGGTAAATAGTTGGAGGATAGCATCTCTAAGCTCTTCCTATTGAATACAACACACACGAAGCTCTTTGCTTATAGACAAGTGGCTATCCTAGTATATTAGGCTGTTTTAGAAAGCACTTGTTTTGTTCCCTCTGTGGACTGTGGCTGAAATTAGATCAGAAGACATGTTTTTTTTGCAAATCCGTTTTGCATAATATGGAAGTTTCTTGTTTATACCTAACCTTTCTTTTAAAGGGAATTTTTTAGAAAAAGGGTCTTTAGCACTATTAAAACAGGAGACAAGCTGAGTCAACTTGAAGGATAAGAGCTTCACAGGTGTCATCCATGATATTTTTCCATTATCTACCCATCAGAGCCAGCATTTTGAGAAAGTTCTATTTTAATGAGAAAGGAAAAATAAGAAAAGCATCATTGAGCTGAAAAGGATTAATCACAGAGCCCTGTATTCAAAATTCAGCAATTCTTGCATCACTCGTGTATACACACACCCACACCCACACCCACACACACACACACACACACACACACACATTCTCTTTTTTCCTTTTTAGCTCGATGAAAATTTACAGTCTGATAAGATATATCATCTGCTAACATCTAAACAGAGGTTCATGCTGGGGTGTGTTTTGCCTATATGAATAGAATCATTGGTTTTTCTTTATTTCTTGGAGAATTCTTAAAGTGGAGACAAAAGACACAAAAAGGAAAGAGGAGGACAGTATATTATATTCTGTATTCAGATGGAGAACTGAGAATACCTCTTTTTATTGTAGTATGCTCTTGAAAATTATTTAAAAGCAGAATCAGTGAAAAACAGGGTTTTTATTCCCCAAGCCTGCAGTGACCCCCTTTTTATTCACAGGCTGGCAGAGCAAAATGCTGACTGAGTTTATAAATGGATTTAGAGAAACTGATGAATCAGGCCCTAAAACTAAAAGATCCAGCCAGCAAAAAGTGAAATCGAGGTGACTTTTTCAAGCATCAAATGTTCCAGGTTGAAAGGCATTCAGGTTCACTTAGTTTGCTCCCAAATTGTAAACTTTGACAGGTACTTAAAAGTCCATCCCAGAAAGTGTTTCAACAGATCATCTGCAGTTGGTTCGTCATGCTCACAGCCTAGACCAGCTGATGACCCACAGCTCACTTCAAGTTAAATGTTTAGTTACTTTCACAGACAGCCTGTTTGTTCATCAGCTCCATAAGGAGTGAGACAGATGTATACGGATAAACAGTCTCCAAACTGTTACTAATCACCATGTGCAAGAAGTGAAATACATGGTCTGATTCATTTGAGATCATGTTTTCTGATGCTTTTCATTTGTTCACTCTATATGTTTATTGGGTCCCATCTATGTGTCAAGCACTCCTGCCGGGGCTGGAATTACTGCCATGAACAAGCAGGTGAAGTCCTTCTTTCATGGAGTTTACCTTCTATTTCAAGAAGCACCATTCAGAGAAGGGGCAGGAGACAGACAAAAGACAAATCAGTAACAGCAGTGACAAACACTGCATACAATTAACGTGAGGTGCTCTGAAGGTCAAGGACTGGTCGCCACACTAGACTGAGGTCAGAGAAGCCCTCCCTTAAGGGTGTGATATTTAATCTGAGATCTGATGACAGACGTCCCCTTCTGCAGATCTGAGGGGAAAGCATTCTAGCTATAGAAAGCAACAAGTGCAGAGACCCTAAGGTATAACAGAGGAGCAGCAACAAAGGCCAGTGATGTTGGGATACAGCAGACAAGAGGGTGAGTGATGGGGAATAAGACCAAATACGGGCAGGATAAGGAGTTTCGATTTTATTATAAAAGGAGGGAAAAGCCGTGAGACTTTAAGTAAGAGAGTAACGGGATTTAATTCATGTTTTAAAGAAATCATTCTGGCTGTTCTATGGAGGATTCATTGGAAGGCGCAAATGTAACATCAAAAAGATGAGTTTGAAAACCATTGTGAAACTAGGCAAGAGGTTATCATGGTTTGGGCTAAGGAGAAGAAGTAAAGATAGAAAAAACTGGAAGGATTCTGGGGATTTGGGGAATTAGAAATTATAGGATATGTGGATGGATTAGATGTGAGGGTGGGAAGGTGGTGAGGGAAAGAGGAATAACTCCCAGAGATCTGACTAGAGTAATTGCTATCTACCTAATTACTTGAGTAAATGGGTAGATAGCAGGGGTATTTACTGAAATGTACAAGACCAGCAAAAGAGCTGGTTGGGCGGAAAGTGGTGTTTTGACCGTGAAATTGGAGATGCCTAGTTGCACATGAACCTATGAGTCTTGGGGTTCTCAGAGGCAGGAGCTCGACCTATAGACCGTCAGTATGTACATGGTATCTGAAAACATTTGACTGGGTGTAATTAGTGAAGAGAAAGAGGCCCTGGAACACTTGGACATTTGGAAGTTCAGTAAAAGAGAAAGAATAAAGGACACTGAGAATGAGTGGTCGGTGACAGAGAGGGAAAACCAGGAGAGAGATTTCCTAACGGAAGACCTGTCTGATCCTTCCCTCCCGCTTAGCTGTATTTACGGGGGAAACAAACACAAACTCCAGAAGAAATGAGAGTTTCTTAGTAATGCCAGTCCTTACAAATAACATTACTCATTGGTTTCTCATGGATGGCATCTTCTGAGAGAAGGGAGAGGAAGCCGTGATATTAGGAAATGATTTCATCTGCAACGAAGGTATAAAAGGTATGCATGATGAAAACATGCATATACATGATGGGACTATCACACCAAAATTCCCAAAGCAAACCCTACAGGAAATCAAAGAAAACTGGGCAGAAATATGTTAGTAGTGGGAGCCTTTCATTCCCCTGTCTCAGCCTATGAGTAATCAAGATTTGGCTTCTGACATCTGAAACAATGGGCATGAAGTCTCTTGTTTTTTTATTCTCCTTTGAGCTTTTGATCCATGCTTTAAAAGTTAAAGCTATGTAAGGTCAGAAAAAAACTGTCTGAACCTGGATCCAATGCACCTTTTAAATCCCCTACATTCTGAAGGCCAAACCTTCTGTAGCTAGGAAGAGTGAACATTTGAATCATTTGCATATACCACATTAATTAACCATGAACCCGCACATATATTCCTTCTGTGTATGTATGAATACACTAACTACCAACCTCTCTCTCCTGCTCACTATGCCTTGTTTGGTTCAGACAGAATACAACAAAACAAGAATTTTTCCCCAAAAACCCTCCTGAATTTAGGGGTCCCTTAATCTGTATACCACATCCTGGTTGCAAAGTGATCTGGGTCAGTAACCATGCAAATGAATAAAGGAACACTGCAATTCGAAAGAAAAGATTAAAGTAGAAACATTTTCTTTTTTGCCAGGCGTTGTTTATTCTTTAACCTAAGAGGAGTCATATTACATACATATTTTAAAATTAAATTCACAAAAAGGAAATCTGAAGAGAGATTTTTTAATTTCCTTTTAAATTAAGAGGGAGTCTTCTAGTCTAGTTTCTATTGTTTGGGCTGGAGAAAAAAAGATCAGCAATGAGGCTGAAATGATGTACTTTCTTCAAGGATGGAAAAAGCAGGAGTGCTCCAGGAAAGGAACCACTGACAAATGCGAAAGTACTTTGCAGAAAGGAGTTGAGAGCCATACACCGCTAGATCCCATGTTCCATGCCATGTTTTGGCTTACCTCTGAATGTGGAACAGAGTCTGACAAACAGTAGATGCTCTAAAAGTAGCTCAGGAGTGAAAGAACAAACGTAACCACTATGTAGGCTGCCCTGTGACAGACCGCAGTTGAGGAGACACTCTTCTTTCAGCAACAATAAAACAACAATAAGGAGGCATATTTTTCCAGGTGCTTTTAAGAAATAAAACCCATTCTCTTTGGGGAAGAAGAAGGGAATATGAGAAAACCACAGTGCAAGTTATGAAGACTAGAGGTCAGAACACAGTGCTGAATTTGTACGAAACAGAAAGATGCAGAAAGCACTGTTTTTCACTCAGAGAGTTTGTTGTTATGGAGAAGAAAATTCTGTTGAGCCTACATAGGAAATAATTCTAAAAATAACATAGCTCTATGAAAGAAAGATTGAAACAATTTCTCCCTCAAGGACTGGCATCCGATAAAACAATTAGTAAAGATCAAGGGCATTAGTCATAAGTAGATTCCCCTATTCAGCTGTTGATGGGATCTTTTAAGGGTTTAAAGCAATACATTGTCATCTTGCTGATTGGGTTCCTCAGCTGTGATGATCAGGACTCCTCTGATTACTAACCTAATTGCTATCTAAATCAAGGAAAGCTATTCAGTGATTGCTTCTTGATTTTTTAAAACATATTTTGACTCGTTAATGCAGTATCTTTTATTTATCTTGTGTCTAGAGCCATGCCTGCTCTATTTTTGTTTTGGTTCAACTTGGAAATATAATTTATCAGTAAAAACCTTAAAATTAGCAGTATGTTATTAGTTAAGGGTCAAATTGGGCTGTGATGAAATTCACAGAACTCAGAAAATCAACAAATCATCCATAGGGAGTTGATTCCACGAGGGAAGGACTCTATTGTAATCGAATTTCAGAGAGAGAGAGGCTCTGGAGATAGTACACAGCCTTTATTTTATAGGTGTAGAAAGAGTGGGTTAGCATTGAATGTGCACTTATTCGACAGATGTTCTTCCGGTTGTATTATGTATGGTACCTCATTTCGTGCTTACAGTAAATCAAATGAAAAAACTGAACATTCATAAAGGCAAGTGCTTTACTTATGGTCAATCACGTTGTCTAGTGAAGCTAAATCAGGGCCTCAATGTATTTTCTCTGCCTTCTCCTATACTGTTCTTTCCACTACTGAGCACTGCCAGTGGCATTCTTTCTTGAATGGAAACCCGATCGAGGTCATGGGTGTTTTTAAAAAAGGAGTTTAGATCAAGAAAAAATCTTAAAACAGTGAAGTTTCTTTTATAGGAAAAGGTTTTCAGAGAAAAGGAGGGGGAAGGCTTCCCTGGTGGCGCAGTGGTTGACAGTCCGCCTGCCGATGCAGGGGACACGGGTTCATGCCCCGGTCCGGGAGGATCCCACATGCCGCGGAGCGGCTGGGCCCGTGAGCCGTGGCCGCTGAGCCTGCGCGTCCGGAGCCTGTGCTCCGCAGCGGGAGAGGCCACAACAGTGAGAGGCCCGCATACCGCAAAAAAAAAAAAAAAAAAAAAGGTGGGGGGGAAATACATCCAGGTACTAAATAAGAATATAATAACAAAAATTAACCTTTCAATGGGAAGTGGCTTATGATTATTTGTTCTGTGTTCCCTCCTATAGTTTTTGACCCAAAGAGTCACTTGCGGTTCACAGGACAGCCTGTGGTCGATGCATCAGAAGAGAAATGGGAGGAAAGAGGGCAGGATTCAGAGTCCAAGACTTGGGTCGATGCCAATTCTTTCTCTTACTGAGATTGAGGTATTTGACAGGTTTTTAAATTTCCCTTGTAATTTGGTTTTCTTCTCTCTAAAATAAGGACCTATCTTACAAGGCTGTGGTGAAGATCAAATGGAATAATGTAAATTTTTTTTTCCATAAATTTATTTATTTTTGGCTGCGTTGGGTCTTCGTTGCTGCACGCGGGCTTTCTCTAGTTGCGGTGAGCGCGGGCTATTCTTCATTGCCGTGCGCGGGCTTCTCATTGCAGTGGCTTCTCTTGTTGTGGAGCACGGGCTCTAGGCACGCGGGTTTCAGTAGTTGTGGCACATGGGCTTCAGCAGTTGTGGCTCATGGGCTCTAGAGCGCAGGCTCAGCAGTTGTGGCACAGGGGCTTATTTGCTCCGTGGCATGTGGGATCTTCCCAGACCAGGGCTCAAACCCGTGTTCCCTTCATTGACAGGCGGATTCTTAACCACTGAGCCACCAGGGAAGACCCTGTAGATTTTTTTTTAAAAGGCCATGCATTGGTGGTTCTTTACCCTATCAGACCGAATGTCCTCTTTTTATAATAGTTTGTAAAGCACCTTAACTATCTCAAAATGAAGTTTGTAGATGCTATATCTTATCTACAAAGATACCTTTTTAAATAATCAAAATCATGCCTGTCACATAGAAGAGAAACAGGGGGAAAATTTGTAATAAACAATACAATATATATCCATAATTCTTCCACAATTCTACCACCCAAACGACTCAGAAATTCAAAAACATTTTGTGACTCGTTTGACAGCAAACCCTGACATAAACACACGTGAAACTGACGTGGTCTTTATTTTTCCCAGTTAATGTGAATAGCCGGAAGCTTTTTCTGCAGAAAAATTGATGTGTTTGATTATAGGTGCTCTCCTGGTTTTCACTAATAAGGTTACACAATATGCACAAGACATGCACCAGATTATCTGTGAAAACTATATAGAATTCTAAAGTGCATCTAGCCCCAAGAGTTTTAGAAAAGGAATGTGAACTATTGTTTTTAGCCTTCAAACCTTTTTAATATCTACGCGGTAAGTACTAGTCTTATTCCCACTTTACATATAAGGAAAACGAGACACAGAGAGGTTAAGTAACTGGCCCAAATTCACACAGCTAGTGTGTGGTAAGGAAGGATGGTAAGAGAATGCAGGCAGTATGTAGCCACCATGCTTTTACCACTGCATTATACTGTATTTCAATAGGTACATGCTCAAGAATGATTGCTCTGAAAGCCACAAAGAAGTAGTCAGATGCTTGCACCTCTACCTGGAAGACTTATACATTCTCACATTGTAGGGGTGACTTAAATAAGAAGCTATTGGTGTGATATGATTCTCTGAAATGGCGAAATATGCAGTAAATTTCTAAGCAAAACAAAATACATTTTTTTTGATTTACATGTTAATTGCATGCCTAAAATTCAGTATATAGTAAATAATTTAATATGATATATAAAACAGAGTTAGGCACTTAACATAAATGATTTTAAATAAGTTTAAAATCTGTTGGACAAGTATCTGTTGGACATCAAGCATTAGGTGGGATGCAGGACAATTCTTCATTGTGCCGTAGCTGTCTTGCCCACCCTTGGTCCTGCCCATCTAAGGCCAGAAGTCCTCCAATACTTGCCAATAAAATAAACCCAGAAATTGCCGAAAGATCCCTCATTGGTAGATACTTCCCAGTTTAGAACCACAGCTATAAACCATAAGCCATTTTATAAGTACCAGTTACGGTTATAGTACTAATATTAATCAAACCATTCTTTCATTACAACTTTGAAGACTGGGTCAACTAAAATCTGCTAGTAGGACATTCAGACTTTCAATTCCATCATACTACAAAGAAAAACGCAAACAAATTTTGACCGCCTAGATTTTATTGTCTGCTACCTTTGCTATTTTTAAAGTTTTATATTTGATATTTGTTTTGTTTTCTAAAAGATTCTGCCTTTCTGACAAACAACTATAAATAAAATGCACCACACTTTAAGTCATGGGCAAGAAAGAAACCCCAAAGGAAAAAATTATATCATTACTTTAGGTAGTCTACTTGTCTACATATATATGGAAAAGGATGAAGAAAGGAAGGAAGCAGAGAAGGAAGGAAGACATCCAAGAACATGAACAAGGTATTCTTTTGCTTGCTTTATTTATGAGCTCTCTGAGCATCACTTCCCTTCTTGTTACTTCTGGAAATCAAACTCATCCTAAAGACTACTCGAATGCCACCTCTTCATGAAGTCTTCTTCAGTCTGATGTCCACGCCCATCAGAATTATTCATTCTCTGGTCTTTGTGCTTCCACGGTACTTTTTCAGTACATACAGCATAAATAAAATGTATCACATTGAATATCTGTCATAGTTCTTTGTTGACACTGCTCTCTTATCTCTTGCATTGTAAATGTCTCGAATTTAAAACTTTCTTATTCATTTCTTTATCTATCTCATGACACCTTCCAATAGAAACATAGAGAAGAGAGGGTGAAGTGTCTGTTTCTGTGTATGTTGGGGTGGGGCGGGGGATCTTTCTGACTGAGATAGAAGACAGGGGGCCAACTACCTAACTTCCTTAAGTTAAGGGGAAACTACAAAGGATTTATTTTTCATTGCTCTGGTCAATAAACGTTTGGCAAATAAATAAATACGTAAATTGAAATTGAGTTATTCTTAAGGGATTATACCACCAACATAATGTATGTTTAAAAATACACACAGGAGCACCTAAGGTTTCTGTGCCACAGTGACTTTCTGAGGGTTTAACTAAGATAAGCTTTCACCTTATCAGTGTAAATGAAGTAGGAGAGTCAGAGAACATGGCAGAGGCCTTGGGACTAGGTCTGCCTCTTCTTTTGCTAATCTCATTCACTACGACTTGAATTTAGACAAACCAAGAAACCCTGTGTCTAAATTAATCTGAGGGCCGCTTGCAAAGAGATGTTGCCTTCCTATCCACCTAACACCTAGTTAATGCCCAGGCTATATTCGAGATACTTTTCAGGGCATGACATGCTTTACGCATCAGGAATTAAACCCTTACCGAAGCCATTGAACATACAGGCTGTTTTCTTAGAGCAAGTTCAAATTTGCAAAGCCCTGACGTGGAAAACATGACGGTGGATTACATCCAGTGTTTGTTTTGAAGGTCAGCACGAGTTTCTCTGTAGCACACTCTGCAGGGCAGGCATGCAGGGGCTGGATCCGTAGTAGCCACAGCTGACCGGAGGATGGGTTGCACGGGTGCAGCTGGTTCCTAGCAGCTCTAGAATGAACCTCGTTTCTTAAGTTACTCTAAATGTTTTAGGTTGGTGTTATTTGTTTCAGGAGTTGAATATCAACAACAATGTTTGAAATGACAAATAATTGCTATGGAAGGACCATGTGTTGCCTAAAATTTAACCAAACATTGTATCACAGAAAAGCCTTCTGGGCCATATGGTCCTACCCACCTCCTGAAGGACATTTGTAGTTCTCTCTTTCCTATAAACAGTTTAAAGTAACCATGATAAACATTCTGGCGAAAAGCTAAACTTGCCTTTGCTCCTCTCCTGTTGATTATTTGCGATAATAAGAAAATGTTTATGCACACAGAGGCGAAGTTTACGTGGGCAGCCCTAATGCATATACTCCCTTATGCGGTGATTTACTGCTCGTTTATACTGAGAATGAGAAATGATGAGCACAATTTTCTGTACTGACACAACATTTCAATAGCTCCTGTGTACTAAGCTCTAAGACTTAGTTCATAATAAGCCATTAATTCCAAACAGAACATATTAAGGAGAACGACCTATGTCACCTCAGTTATTTTTTTTTTCCTTCCATGGTTGACCACAATATTTTTTCCAAGGGGAAAAAAAAATACCATGAAAATTTTCTTTCCAGAAGCATTCTGAATTTTCAAGGAAAGACCTAGAACCTCAAGAAATTCTTCAAAGTCATGGCAATGTTTAACTGAGCTAGAGGTACTGAATCTGGGTCTTAATACCTGAAAAACAGTCCACACACACGATAGCATAATTTTCTTAGAACTTTTTGGAAGGTTCTACTTAATAAGAGTAGAGACCAATGGAGAGCGGCATTCCCAAACTGGATATTCTTTTTTTTTTTTTTTTTTTTTTGCTGTATGTGGGCCTCTCACTGTTGTGGCCTCTCCCGTTGCAGAGCACAGGCTCCGGACAGGCAGGCTCAGCGGCCATGGCTCACGGGCCCAGCCGCTCTGTGGCATGTGGGATCTTCCTGGACCGGGGCACGAACCCGTGTCCCCTGCATCGGCAGGCGGACCCTCAACCACCGCGCCACCAGGGAAGCCCCCAAACTGGATATTCTGTGCAGGTTCTACCTACTCTCTTCATTGTTACTAGCGATGGAGATACTGTCTATTTGGGGTAAATGTCTATTTGGGATAAATTAAAGGGAAAGTAGTAGGAATTAGCTAAAAGAGATTTCAATATTGTATCAGAGAAAGCACTATTATTTCTCTTCTTAAATGGTTCAAAAAGCATCAAAAGGATACCGGAAATGGGGCAAACATACTGTATACTCTTGGACTCACAGTAGCCTTTTACATATTGGAATATCATCATCTATATTTCTGTTCTTCCATCAGATCTTTTGAAACATGTAATGGTTCATCGTTGCCAGGAGATTGAACTCAAAACTTCTCAGGGTGACATTTAAAGATTTCTATAATAAAGCCCTAATCTGTCTTTCTAGGATTAGCTATTCCTACTTCCTCTAGCCTCCAACCTGTGCCCCCGAGACTCCAGTACCTGTCCTATTTATTATCCCTTGGATAAGACGTACCCTTCCATGCCTTGTACCTTTACCTATACTGTCTTCTCGTCTTAGAATGCCCTTCTCCCTTTTCTATATCAAGAAATACTATTTCTCAAAGTCCAACTCAAGTATCACCTCTTCTGCGAAGCCTTCTCCATCTCAAAGTCCCAAGCATCCCCTCTTCAGTTTACATCACGATGTGTTACATTTCCATTGTAGCACCAAGCATAGCCCATTTTTGATTGACAGTCCGTTCCATATGTGTCTTCCCTCCAGCTAGATTCAGAGCTCATTTAAGGCAAACACTGTCTTGTTATCACTGTGATAGGTGCTCAGTTAAATGTATATTTTCAGAATTCTCTTGACCAGAAAGAAGTCTGTTTGATAGGTGAACATCCAAACTTTAAATTCCCCCAATAAGCAAATGAAACAGAACAAGACACAAAACACAAGATTAAATTAGAATTTAAGGATATAAAAACTATTTCCCAATGACCCTGATCCAGAGTTAAAAGTTCAACCAAATAAACCTTAAGAGTCACTGAGGGTCAAGAAGCAAAGAGTTGCTATAAACAACTCAAACTATTTAATCTCTGTCTTAATGGAGCCAGAACCGCAGTCCTCCCAAATTTCCTAGTTCAGTTGCCAGAGACATGAAATTTCGTTTGAGGCACAAAGAACCACTGGATAGAACATGAGTGTGCTAAAGGTAACTATCGAAGAGAGAAGGAAGAATCTATTCCCCCAGAAAAAAGAGACCTCTCCCTGCTCCTGTGCTGGGAAGGAGGGCTCTGCATCTGGGTTTCCATTCCCTTCTCACTGCCCTTCTGCCAGAAAGCAACAGCTGGGGGCAGTTCAGGTTTCTGGGTAGAAATGAGTTGAGCCCATAGCATGGTTTCCGGGGCAGGAGAGAGGATAGCAAGCTGGGCATAAAAATGGCGTAACCAAGCAAGGAACCAGATGGCCCTGGTGGTGAGATCTAAGGGCGAATTAGACAAGAGATTTCTGCAGCAAGTCAAACAGGAGTTCAAATGGACATCTTCCATGTCATTCCCCCAAGCTTCCACTTTGGGGACATTTGAGAAAATTATAATTACTATAATATCAAGATATGGAATGGTACCAAAACATGTCATGGTTTGAAAGGTCAAAGGAGATCTGTGCATTCCATTATGTTTTTTTAAAAAATCTGCTATTTTTGTTAAAAAGGAGTTGAGGGCAACCCCGAGACATAAGGTTTCCCAATTTTTCTCCAAATGGTTCTGGGAGACCTCCTACCTTCTTCACTCACCAACCAACTCCTCTTTACTTCAGAAAGTGCACAGGTACCCAGATAAGTGACTAAACCACTGCAACCTGCTATCACCCCATTTCTTCCCTGAAGTGCCCCTCCCTTTCCTGACACACGGCCTGAGACAAAGATCTAAGACACTGTACTTTCTCATTTGATCTTCATTGAACGCTACGTGTATTTACATCATACTTTATCAACCTTAACTCACAAGCTTGTGGTGAGAGTTGAAGGAGACGAAATACATAAAATAAGTGGTGTCCACCCCACATTAGGTGCTCAACAAAATGATTCTATTTCTGCTTAGGCCCCCCGAAAGCCTAAATGGTCTATCTTTGCTCTGAGTCACATACCCAACGTGTTGCCAGATTTCTTTTAGACATTATCCTATATAAAATTCAATCACAGCTCAGTTACTTTGGCTCAAACGATCCCTTCTTGTGCCAGCCCAATTCCCATCCCAGAACTTTACGTGCCAGCCATCTTGAACTGCCTGCCCTTCCGAATACACGGTGCTCTGGCGTGACCACACACTGCGGCACTGGTGGTTTCTTCCCAGAACTATTAGCTCCCCCTTCTGTTTTTACGTGGCACATTCCTCCTGAAGATTTAATGAAATATTCTTACTCAGTGATACCACTGTATCCAAATATATATTGCCACATATATTTCCACTCTTTGCTTTTATATCCCGTCTGTCAGACTGTGAATTCCAGCACATCTTTGTTGGTACACTGCCTGGTGTATAACAGGTGCTTAATGAATAAATGAATGAGGGAATTTTCCTATGATCTGGGCCAACAAAGTTACACTGTCTATGATTACACTGCTTTTTTTCAGTCTTATGCTTTTTATTTTACTTATTTTTTAAAATTTAGTTTATTGAAGTATAGTTGATTTGCAATGTTGTTAATTTTTGCTGTACAGCAAAGTGATTCAGATATACATATACATATATCCTTTTTCATCATGGTTTATCACAGGATATTCAATATAGTGTCCTGTGCTATGCAGTAGGACCTTGCTGTTTATGTATTCTATATATAATAGTTTGCATCTGCTATATGATTATATTGTTTTTAACATCTTTAAAAAAATGCCCCACACCTAAAGAAAGATAAGTGTCAGCAATTTTGGAATTAAGTTCTGTTGTTCTTTTTATTTTTTATTTTTTATGGCTAGAGACACAACCAAGTCCTTACTGAGCTCTTGGCATTTTCGTTTTATCAGCAACTAATTGCGCTTTGAACAATTTTACTTCTAAAACCACTTTCCTTAATACTCTTCTTTCAACTTGTTATTTAGAGACCCACCTCTCAATCCCACTTACATCCTTCGAAAATACCATACACACACACACACACACACACACACACACACACACACACACTCTCTTCTGAAGATTCTCCCACAATAATTCAATGTGCTGATGACCTTCAAGGTGAAAGCAGAGTAAACAATGAGCACTGTTGGGGAAAACACGTTCTGTTGTCAGCTTAACTTGGGGTGGGGGGAATGAGGCGCCGCGTGGCAGAAGAAATCTCTGGGGAGGGCTGGAGGTACGGAGAGCATCTACCGTAAAAGCTATAACACCGCCACCCCCCATCACTTGTTTACAAAGAAAAAGAAAATAGCTAATTGACGTAGGATGTGGGTGAGCTTGGTTTTCGTCTCCATCTGTTTTGCCTCATCTTGCGGTTGCCTTAGGAGCACATCAGAGCCAACCATTTCCAGTGCTTTAGGGGGTAAAAAGAAATAAAATCAAATAACTCAGAGACTCTGGATCCTCCTCTCAGACTCAGGCCAGCTAAAAGAGCAATTCCAATCCCCTGAAGCTACTATTACGTAAAAATTATGAAAGTGTCGAATTCAAGATCTTGAGAGATTACGCTAATTTAAGCCTTGGATATTTTATGCCTAGTGATTAAATAAATAACCTGGTTAGAAGTCCTCTTGAAAGCAAAATCTCAAGCGAGTGGCATCAAACATTAATCAATGGCAAAAGAAATCTAGGGTAGGAAAATTTCAAATTCTCTTCGTGGCTTATGTGTTTGATGTTTTTTTTGTCCAGGTGTGTACATCAACATCAATTGCTGAGAAAAATAAATTTATTTTCCTAGCTTAGACCCATGTAATATTGCATGACTAAATGTAGGAATGATTTAACAGTTGCTTCTGTGGTGTTAAACAGAATCATTTTGTTTTTTCATTCTAAACTATGGTAGAGACTCAAAGTGAAGAGAACATAACTAAGCTCTGAAAAGCCTGCCTCCTATCATCTGATTAAATATCTAAATTTTAAAATAATGTTCTACTGAAGTTAATAATCACCCATAAAAATTTCAACCTCTGAGATTTACATTTTGAAAAAAGTCTTCATAAAGATTTACAGTAAGAAAGACATCCTTTCTTTTCTCATGCAATCCATTGTAAACCAACGGTCACCTTAAACTTTAGTTTTTCAGTTTCAGCAAAAATGGGAACTGACTAAGAGAATATGTGAGTCAAGCATAAGATGGATGTATCTCTTGGTATTCTTGCACATTGACATCCCAACATCATCTAGTTTCCTCTTTATACAACAAAGTATGATGGAAATGTTTCCCCACAGTGATTAGCACTGTTGTGATTTCATGCCTGCAGAAGGCGTGTGTCAGAGGATTTGATCAGACCATTTCCAACAAAAAGCCAAGAGTGCCTCATTTTTCTGGCAGCTGTAATTTCCTAGGGCCTTTTGAACTTTGGTGTTCCTATCATGAAGGATACAGATGAAACAATATTATTCAATAGGTATTTTTAGTTTACTGAGAACTAAGCGTCCTTGGGCATGAGTTAAGAGAAACTCTTTCCAAATGTTGCCCTGTGGCTTATTACAGTATACAACTTAAGTTCATCTTGCCCGATTGTCCCTCTCAACCCACACCTGGTCAGGGTGGAGAAGTTGGTCATACAAACGAGAAGGCTCCCAAGCCTTTTTTTATTCATTTCTTTCCTCAAGTACTTTAATAAACCAAGAAGAGATACTGTGAAATAGTCAAGAGGACAAGCTCAAAGTTTCGATTTTCATTGATGCTGCCAACATTGGCTTCTCTTTTGCCAACAAGAAAAGTCTTTCTATAAATTCCGATCCTATCCAGATAATGCCCCTTCCTAGTCTATTCAAAGGAAACTTGACACTCAGTTACTTTTAAAGGCACATCCTACACACATCAGAAAAAGACAGAATAAATCCTTCTGATACAAGGGTGAGAGTGAACAAACTATTATTTCAAATCTGATTCTGTGCATGGCAATTCCAATTTAAAAGTTTTGCCTGAACATTCTATGACATAAATCACAGGAAGATCCTATTTGACCCATCTCTTAAAGAAATGGAAATAAAAACAAAAATAAACAAATGGGACCTAATGAAAGTTAAAAGCTTTTGCACAGCAAAGGAAACCATAAACAAGATGAAAAGACAACCCTCAGAATGGGAGAAAATATTTGCAAATGAAGCAACTGACAAAGGATTAATCTCCAAAATTTATAAGCAGCTCATGCAGCTTAATAACAAAAAAACAAACAACCCAATCCAAAAATGGGCAGAAGACCTAAATAGACATTTCTCCCAAGAAGATATACAGATGGCCAACAAACACATGAAAGGATGCTCAACATCACTAAAAATTACAGAAATGCAAATCAAAACTACAATGAGCTATCACTTCACACCAGTCAGAATGGCCATCATCAAAAAATCTACAAACAGTAAATGGTGGAGAAGGTGTGGAGAAAAGGGAACCCTCTTGCACTGTTGGTGGGAATGTAAATTGATACACCCACTATGGAGAACAGTATGGAGGTTCCTTAAAAAACTAAAAATAGAACTACCATACGACCCAGCAATCCCACTACTGGGCATATACCCTGAGAAAACCATAATTCAAAAAGAGTCATGTACCACAATGGTCATTGCAGCTCTATTTATAATAGCCAGGACATGGAAGCAACCTAAGTGTCCATCGACAGATGAATGGATAAAGAAGATGTGGCACATATATACAATGCAATATTACTCAGCCATAAAAAGAAACGAAATTGAGTTATTTGTAGTGAGGTGGATGGACCTACAGACTGTCATACAGAGTGAAGTAAGTCAGAAAGAAAAAAACAAATACTGTATGCTAATACATATATATGGAATCTAAAAAAAAAAAAAAAGGTTCTGAAGAACCTAGGGGCAGGACAGGAATAAAGACGCAGACGTACAGAATGGACTTGAGGACACAGGGAGGGGGAAGGGTAAGCTGGGACGAAGTGAGAGAGTGGCATGGACATATATACACTACCAAATGTAAAACAGATAGCTAGTGGGAAGCAACTGCATAGCACAGGGAGATCAGCTTGGTGCTTTGTGTCCACCTAGAGGAGTGGGATAGGGAGGGTGGGAGGGAGACACAAAACAGAGGGGATATGGGGATATATGCATACGTATAGCTGAATCACTTTGCTATAAGGCAGAAACTAACACACCATTGTAAAGCAGTTATACTCCAATAAAGATGTTAAAAAATAAAATAAAATAAATGTTTTGCCTGACAGTAACAGTTCTGTATATGTGCCAGGATCTCAATAAATATCTGGTAATACGGAAACAAAGAAACAGAAGTTTAGTTCAGAATTCAACAAATTAGTCTGTTTATTTGAGATCTGGTTTCCTTTCAAGTCCCTATTCCGGGGATATGGAAATAAAAGAATAACACATTTGCCCAAACTGGATTTTATTTTATTTTTAATTGAAATATAGTTAATTTACAATATTAAATTAGTTTCAGGTGTACAGCATAGTGATTCACGATTTTTACAGATTATACTCCATTAAGAGGAACTAATAATAATAATAATAACATATTTGCCTTTTTAGCCATAGAAAGGGGTACTTCCAGGACCAAAGCAGTCTTCTTGGAGAGTAGATTCACCTGAGCCATTCCTCATCTCTAACAAAGCCTAGTCTCTGCGGAGCCTAGTGATTCTCAAGTGCGTGGAGCCAAATTTAAAGCAATTAGGGAGATTGGTTCAAGATGGCGGAGTAGAAGGACGTGCTCTCACTCCCTCTTGCGAGAGCACCAGAATCATAACTAACTGGTGAACAATCATTGACAGGAAGACACTGGAACTCACCAAAAAAATACCCCACATCCAAGGACAAAGGAGAAGGCGCAATGAGACGGTAGGAGGGGCACAATCACAATAAAATCAAATCCCATACTTCCTGGGTGGGTGACTCACAGACTGGAGAACACTTATACCACAGAAGTCCACCCACTGGAGTGAAGGTTCTGAGCCCCACGTCAGTCTTCCCAACCTGGGGGTCCGGCGATAGGAGGAGGAATTCCTAGAGAATCAGACTTTGAAGACTAGCGGGATTTGACTGAAGGACTTTGACAAGACTGGGGGAAACAGAGACTCCACTCTTGGAGGGCACACACAAAGTAGTGTGCGCATCGGGACCCAGGGGAAGGAGCAGTGACCCCATAGGAGACTGAACCAGACCTACCTGCTAGTATTGGAGAGTCTCCTGCAGAGGCAGGGGGTGGCTATGGCTCACTGTGGGGACAAGGATACTGGCAGAAGAAGTTCTGGGAAGTACTCCTTGGTGTGAGCCCTCCCAGAGTCCACCATAAGCCTCACCAAAGAGCTGGATAGGCTCCAACAGGGAGGGAACCCAGCCCCACCCATCAGCAGACAAGCAGATTAAAGTTTTACTGAGCTCGGCCCACCAGAGCAACACCCAGCTCTACCCATCAGGAAGCTTGCACAAGCCTCTTAGATAGCCTCATCCACCAGAGGGCAGACAGCAGAAGCAAGAAGAACTACAATTCTGCAGCCTGTGGAAGGAAAATCACATTCACAGAAAGACAAAATGAAAAGGCAGAGGACTTTGTACCAGATGAAGGAACAAGATAAAACCCCAGAAAAATAACTAAATTAAGTGGAGATAGGCAACCTTCCAGAAAAAGAATTCAGAATAATGATAGTCAAGATGATCTTCACTATCGGAAAAAGAATGGAGGCAAAAGGACCTCGGAAAAAGAATGGAGGCAAAGATAGAGAAGATGCAAGAAATGTTTAACAAAGACCTAGAAGTAAAGAACAAACACCTAGAAGAATTAAAGAACAAACAAACAGAGATGAACAATACAATAACTGAAATGAAAAATACTAGAAGGAATCAACAGCAGAATAACTGAGGCAGAAGAACACATAAGTGATCTGGAAGACAGAATGGTGGAATTCACTGCCGTGGAACAGAATAAAGAAAAAAGAATGAAAAGAAATGAAGACAGCCTAAGAGACCTCTGGGACAACATTAAATGCAACAAAATTCACATTATAGGGGTCCCAGAAGGAGAAGACAGAGAGAAAGGACCCGAGAAAATATTTGAAGAGATTATAGTCGAAAACTTCCCTAACATCGGAAAGGAAATAGCCACCCAAGTCCAGGAAGCACAGAGAGTCCCAGGCAGGATAAACCCAAGGAGAAACACGCCGAGACACATAGTAATCAAATTGGCAAAAATTAAAGACAAAGAAAAATGATTGAAAGCAACAAGGGAAAAACAACAAATAACACACAAGGGAACTCCCATAAGGTTAACAGCTGATTGTTCAGCAGAAACTCTACAAGCCAGAAGGGAGTGGCATGATATATTTAAAGTGATGAAAGGGAAGAACCTACAAGCAAGATTACTCTACCTGGCAATGATTTCATTCAGATTCGACAGAGAAAGCAGAAGCTTTGCAGACAAGCAAAAGCTAAGAGAATTCAGCACCACCAAACCAGCTCTACAACAAATGCTAAAGGAACTTCTCCAACTGGGAAACACAAGAGAAGAAAAGGACCTACAAAAACAAACCCAAAACAATTAGGAAAATGGTAACAGGAACATACATATCGATAATTACCTTAAACGTGAATGGATTAAATGCTCCAACCAAAAGACACAGGCTTGCTGAATGGATACAAAAACAAGACCCATATATATGCTGTCTACAAGAGACCCACTTCAGGCCTAGGGACACATACAGACTGAAAGTGAGGGGATGGAAAAAGATATTCCATACAAATGGAAATCAAAAGAAAGCTGGAGTAGCTATACTCATATCAGATAAAA
The DNA here is from genome assembly GCF_964270905.1 of Leucopleurus acutus. Taxonomy (NCBI): domain Eukaryota; kingdom Metazoa; phylum Chordata; class Mammalia; order Artiodactyla; family Delphinidae; genus Leucopleurus; species Leucopleurus acutus. The sequence continues at coordinate 25,046,434 of NC_139163.1, read as the reverse complement.
TAGACTTTAAAATAAAGAACGTTACAAGAGACAAGGAAGGACACTACCTAATGATCAAGGGATCAATCCAAGAAGAAGATATAACAATTAGAAATATATATGCACCCAACATAGGAGCACCTCAATACATAGGGCAACTGCTAACAGCTATAAAAGAGGAAATCGACAGTAACACAATAATAGTGGGGGACTTTAACACCTGACTTACACCAATGGACAGATCATCCAAAATGAAAATAAATAAGGAAACAGAAGCTTTAAATGACACAATAGACCAGATAGATTTAATTGATATTTATAGGATATTCCATCCAAAAACAGCAGATTACACTTTCTTCTCAAGTGCACACAGAACATTCTCCAGGATAGATCACATGTTGAGTCACAAATCAAGCATCAGTGAATTTAAGAAAATTGAAATCATATCAAGAATCTTTTGCAACCACAACACTGTGAGATTAAAAATGAATTACAGGGAAAAAAAGTAAAAAACACATACAAATGGAGGCTAAACAATACATTACTAAATAACCAAGAGATCACTGAAGAAATCAAAGAGGAAATCAAAAAATACCTAGAGACAAATGACAACAAAAACACGAAGATCGAAAACCTATGGGATGCAACAAAAGCAGTTCTAAGAGGGAAGTTTGTAGCAATACAAGCCTACCTCAAGAAAGAAGAAAAATCTCAAATAAACAATCTAAACTTACACCTAAAGGAACTAGAGAACGAAGAACAGACAAAACCCAGAGTTAGCAGAAGGAAAGAAATCATAAAGATCAGAGCAGAAATAAATGAAATAGAAACAAAGAAAACAATAGCAAAGATCAATAAAACTAAAAGGTGGTTCTTTCAGAAGATAAACCTTTAGCCAGACTCATCAAGAAAAAGAGGGAGAGGACTCAAATCAATAAAATTAGAAATGAAAAAGGAGAAGTTACAACAGACACCGCAGAAATACAAAGCATCGTAAGAGACTACTATAAGCAACTTTATGCCAATAAAATGGACAACCTGGAAGAAATGGACAAATTCTTAGAAAGGTATAATCTTCCAAGTCTGAACCAGGAAGAAACAGAAAATATGAACAGACCAATCGCAAGTAATGAAATTGAAACTGTGATTAAAAATCTTCCAGGAAACAGAAGTCCAAGACCAGATGGCTTCACAGGTGAATTCTATCAAACATTTAGAGAAGAGCTAACACCCATCCTTCTCAAGCTCCTCCAAAAAAGTGCAGAGGAAGGAACACTCCCAAACTCATTCTATGAGGCTACCATCACCCTGACACCAAAACCAGACAAAGATACTCCAAGAAAAGAAAATTACAGACCAATATCACTGATGAATACAGATGCAAAAATCCTCAACAAAATACCAGCAAACAAAATCCAACAATACATTAAAAGGATCAAACACCATGATCAAGCGGGATTTATCCCAGGGATGCAAGGATTCTTCAATATACACAAATCAATCAATGTGATACACCATACTAACAAACTGAAGAATAAAAACCATATGATCATCTCAATAGATACAGAAAAAGCTTTTGACAAAATTCAACACCAATTTATGATTAAAAACTCTCCAGAAAGTAGGCATAGAGGGAACTTACCTCAACATAATAAAGGCCATATATGACAAACCCAAAGCAAACATCATTCTCAGTGGTGAAAAACTGAAAGCATTTCCTCTAAGATCAGGAACAAGAAAAGGATGTCCACTCTCGCCACTATTATTCAACATAGTTTTGGAAGTTTTAGCCACAGCAATCAGAGAAGAAAAAGAAATAAAATGAATACAAATCGGAAAAGAAGTTAAAACTGTCACTGTTTGCAGATGACATGATACTATACATAGAGAATCCTAAAGATGCCACCAGAAAACTACTAGAGCTAATCAATGAATTTGGTAAAGTTGCAGGATACAAAATTAATGCACAGAAATCTCTTGCATTCCTATACACTAACAATGAAAGATCAGAAAGAGAAATTAAGGAAACAATCCCATTCACAACTGCAACAAAAGGAATAAAATACCTAGGAATAAACCTACCTAAGGAGGTAAAAACCTGTACTCAGAAAACTATAAGACACTGATGAAAGAAATCAAAGATAACACAAACAGATGGAGAGATACACCATGTTCTTGGATTGGAAGAATCAATACTGTGAAAATTACTACACTACCCAAAGCAATCTACGGATTCAATGCAATCCCTATCAAATTACCAGTGCCATTTTTTACAGAGCCAGAACAAAAAAATCTTAAAATTTTTATAGAGACACAAAAGACCCCCAATAGCCAAAGCAATCTTGAGGGGAAAAAATGGAGGAGGAGGAACAAACTCCCTGACTTCAGACTATACTACAAAGCTACAGTAATCAAGACAATATGGTAGTGGCACAAAAACAGAAATATAGATCAATGGAACAGGATAGAAAGCCCAGAGATAAACCCACACACCTATGGTCAACTAATCTATGACAAAGGAGGCAAGGATATACAATGGAGAAAAGACAGCCTCTTCAATAAGTGGTGCTGGGAAACTGGACAGCTACATGTAAAAGAATGAATTTAGAACACTCCCTAACACAAAAATAAACTCAAAATGCATTAGAGACCTACATGTAAGACCAGAAAGTATAAAACTCTTAGAGGAAAACATAGGAAGAACACTCTTTGACATAAATCATAGCAAGATCTTTTTTGATCCACCTCCTAGAGTAATGGAAATAAAAACGAAAATAAACAAATGGGACCTAATGAAACTTAAAAGCTTTTGCAAAGCAAACTACAAACAAGAAAAAAAGACAACCCTCTGAATGGGAGAAAATATTTGCAAATGAATCAACGGACAAAGGATTAATCTCCAAAGTATACAAACAGCTCATGCAGCTCAATATTAAAAAAACAAACAACCCAATCAAAAACTGGTTGGAAGACCTAAATAGACATTTCTCCAAAACAGACATATAGATGGCCAAGAAGCACATGAAAAGCTGCTCAACATCACTAATTATTAGAGAAATGCAAATCAAAACTACAATGAGGTATCACCTCACACCATTCAGAATGGGCATCATCAGAAAATCTACAAAGAACAAATGCTAGAGAGGGTGTGGAGAAAAGGGAACCCTCCTGCACTGTTGGTGGGAATGTAAATTGATACAGCCACTATGGAGAACAGTATGGAGGTTCCTTAACTAACTAAAAATAGAACTACCATATGACACAGCAATCCTGCTACTGGGCATATACCCAGAGAAAACCATAATTCAAAAAGACACATGCACACCAATGTTCATTGCAGCATTATTTACAACAGGCAGGTCATGGAAGCAACCTAAATGCCCATGGACAAACAAATGGATAAAGAAGATGTGGTACATATGTACAATGGAATATTACTTGGCCATAAAAAGGAATGAAATTGGGACATTTGTAGTGAGGTGGATGGATCTAGAGACTGTCATACAGAGTGAAGTAAGTCAGAAAGAGAAAAACAAATATTGTATATTAATGCATATATGTGGAACGTAGAAAAACAGTACAGATGAGCCGGTTTGCAGGGCAGAAATTGAGACACAGATGTAGAGAACAAACGTATGGACACCAAGGGGGAAAGTGGCAGGGGTGGTGGTGGTGGTGTGATGAATTGGGAGATTGGGATTGACATACATACACTAATATGTATTAAAACAGACAAGTAATAAGAACCTGCTGTATAAAAAATAAATAAAATAAAATTCAAAAAAGAATAAAATAAAGCATTTAGGAATCCATACGAAACACCCTCAATTTTGATGAATTCTGAGATGGTTTGTGACACTCAACTAGGATTTCTCTAATTGATCTCAATAGATACTAATCCTGGACTTCATGGGAAGAAAAGAAAAACGAATCTAGGCCATTCTAACCAAAATAAATGAATTAATGCAAAGCGAGGAGAGAAATTAGAAATCAATTGGGCAATGTCATTGTTGCCCATCATTTGGGGTTATGTTCATTTTCAATCAGGGCTAATATTTAGGCCTTCAATTGCACATTTGAAGCACACATGTCACCCAGAAGGTGAAGCAAACAGAGTGAGGTTGTAGAGAAGGGCCAATCAGGTGGTTCAGTAATCCTCAGAAACAAAGAGATGGACCAGCACACTGTTGGGGAGATTCCTTAGTAGACAGGGCACATGAACAGATGGCCTCTTTGTTGGCTATTCCTATGTGGTCGTCAGGTGATGATCCAACTTGTTACTGCCTTGCAAGAAACAGCCAGGGGTGGCTACTTCTTCTCTTGGAATCACCCACTATTATAACAGCAGCAGCTAGGAAGTGCTTCTTTGTTTGGTCTTGCTCCAGAAATCAACTGTAGACATTTAAAGCTTCCAGGAATCTTTGAGGTGAGTTAGTCCCACCTCTTACTTTCGAGGCGAAGTGGACAAGGCCCAGAGGGGCAGAATGACTTTCTAAAAGTGGCCTCATCTGTTAGATATGCTCTTTTCAATCACCGGATTTGCACTAGTCAATAGTATCTCTTCTACTTTTGACAAAATTGTCGGACTTCCAAAAAAATATGATGCTCCTTATCATGGCGTTGGGGAACAGACGGATGAAAGTACATGGGATTACGCAAATATGGGTTCACCCTTTGGAAAACGCTTGAATTATGTCAATCCATTAACAAGTCAACTGGTTTAATGACTTGGCTGATGTTGCGTTGGCTGTTTTACAAAGTAGAAAAATAGAAGATGAAGATGTGTTTCATCTACTCAAAATACCGTGCAAGTAAAATTATTCATATGTGGAAAACATAAGGAAATTGTATTGTGTATCTAATTTAATCTCCAGGCAGTATGAAAGCATTTTGCCATTGATATGACTCCAAGACAGGCACACATGGAGAGTCCACAATGTCAAAAATTACTAGGCTGTTTTCTAGAGCCATACATTTTTTTTTCTTACTTTGAATTTAAGAAACTTCACAGTGACGTGCATTCTGGAAAAGCATGACTTCCTAGCAAAGGCAGGACCAGGTTTATGTAAGTGACAAAGAATCATATATACTCCTGTCTAGTAAAGTTTGGTAAATGATATGTAGATTGCTAGTAGCTATTGCGGGAAAAAAATGTACATCAGCCCACGACACAATCTAGAATCCTTACAAGGAATTTGTGTTCATGCAGAGAAATCCTGGTACAAAATGGGAAACTTTGTAAAATCTGTCCTTGCGTTCTTTCTCCAGACATCAAACCATTGCTGTTTTGCTGTATTAGCTGCCACTTTTCCCAATTTCCCTCCTATTCAAGCTCCCAAGTCGATTTCTCTTTTTTTTTTTTTTTTTTTTTGCGGTACCACAGGCCTCTCACTGTTGCGGCTTCTCCCATTGCGGAACACAGGCTCGGGATGCGCAGGCTCAGCGGCCATGGCTCAGGGGCCCAGCTGTTCCGCGACATGTGGGATCTTCCCGGACCGGGGTACGAACCCGTGTCCCCTGCATCGGCAGGCGGACTCGCAACCACTGCGCCACCAGGGAAGCCCCCAAGTCGATTTCTTAACCAGGTCCACCTGGTGGCATCTTTGCACATGTAACAATCCACTTATTCCTCTCTCCCACTATTCCTTCACTTATCTTTCTTATCGTTTACCAAACTACCATCGTAGTTTGTCACTAGAGGAAGTACATCATCAACTTAACCACTTAGTGTGATGGGAGTAGATATGTGAATGGCCTGGGAAATGTTGAGCCATGGGTTTACGAAGAGGTGAAAGACAGAGAAAACCTTGACCATTTAGTATAAAGACAGACGTATGCTTTCTTGCTTTCTGAGATGCATTTAACATATTCAACAATCCTCCACCAAGTATTATTATACTTAACTGAATATAAAAGCTCACTTTATTTCAACTTTGGAATCCACCACCTACCTTCAATAGACTAGTTCAAGTTTAGCTTGGCAACTCTCTGAAAAGACAGTAGGTTCAATAGGGCCTGTTTTCAATGGCATGTCCTCAATAAATCTATTTCTAATCTTTGTGTTTTCTTAATCGATGTATATATACTCTTTTGGGTACACAGGGAAACAAGCCTTTTGGCCCAATCACAAGCTTTGCGATACACTGTTGAGGAGGATTTTGAAATTTTGCTAAGAATTTTTAAAAAGGTAAAACAATTGCATTTTGGAATCTCTCAGGGGCAACTTGGGTTTTACTCTGAAAGCTTTCCTTCCAGGGACTTGCACTATTCTGCAGGCCTGAGTGAGATATTTCCCCTTTTCCCTGCAGTTGAAAGAAGCAACAATAGGACTGCTTTGTGAGACAGAAAATGATGAAGCCTTTCCAAACGAGGAGGGCATGGGAAGTGCCAAAGAGCCAGAGGGCCAACGCGGCAGAAAGTGGATCTGACTTCCTTTAGCTCATAATGAATGCAATTCTTTTGAGTTGAGGCTCAGGTAACCCAAGACAAGGAAGACAGTCTTTGAATTGGTGCAAAGGTGGGGGGGAGGGTGTCAGAGTATAGTGGGGAGAAGCAGACGCTTTCCTCTCTTATGTAGCTCGGACTCTCCTGTTACACCAGCTGAGTAACAATTGTGTGTTCCACAGTGAGAGTGGGATGGAAATGGTGAAGAATTCACCTTCTGTACGCTTTGGGAATGGCAAAAGAAATTCATCCTTACTTGAGTGAAACATTAATGGGATCAGACCTTTCTGACATCTGTTGTGGAGAGGAAAAGTCACTACCATTTATTGAGCACTGACCTTATAATACCATGCACTGAACTAGGAGCTTTAAATATGCTTTATTTTGAATTCATACAACAATTCTGTGATACAGTCAAGGTTTTCACAGCTTAAGTTTTAGGAGAAAATTAAGTATCAGAGTTGAAGGTCATACAGTCATAAAATATAGTCTATAACTCAAGGTCTTGATGCCTTTTCCATTAGTCTAGGCTTTGAGGCCAACTGTCAGCATTCGATTTCTAATTTCTGGTTGAAAAACCAGTTGGCTGTTTGAACGTTCTCTCTCGAGACTCCAAAGGAAAAGCTGCTTTCTGAAATCCTTGAGCACCCTTGAAATCAAAGGAATTGTCTCGATACTGATATCAAAAAGTGAGAGGAAGGTTTGCAAATTCCCAGGTGTATAGGCTAAATTGATTCATAGCGCCAGGTATGTGCTTCTCGTAGCCTGGATGTTTGCTACCACGGAGGTGGTTACAAACAGCAAGCAGGCACCATCACTGCCAATTCATCTGCATCTGCTTTTGTCATAGAAACCTAGCCTAAAGCGTGTACCAGCCGTAACTATCAGGGAAAGGGCCTAATTTTAAATCTAAAGCTATGTGCTTAATCTCTGAGTCTGCGAGCACTAAGACCTTTTCTCTCTATTTACTCAAGGCCAATATTTTAAACTGAAAAACAAGACCATTAACTCATCAAAGAGTAAGTATACTGAAAAAAACTTGCCTGGATTTAACTGTGATTAATGAACGAGCAGGCTTTTCAGAATGTGAGAAGAAAGGGTCTTTTCTTATGAATACACAATTCTAGGTCAAATTCACCTTATGAATTTTTTTGGTGTTTGAAAAACCTTCCATTTAAAACTGGCATAGCCGTGTTCAGGCATGTCTGAATGCATGTAATATCTTTATATTATTTCCCTAAGAGAAATACCCAGCCCTTTATTTTAATTAATAACATCAAATAAAGCAAAGATGGCATACATCCTGGTGAACTTCTACTTTTTATTATCCTCTGTCTAAATAGTCATTGAATCACAGTCTTAATGAGGTTGTAACATCACAGTTCCTCACCATGGAAACAACTATGATGACACATGTTATCCTGTGGCACTCTTAGTCATCATTCAATTCTCTCTGCTAAGCTCAGCTGAATCAAATTCACCTCCACCTTCTCAAGTTAAGAGACGCTCTCTCTAGTAAAGATCATGGCAACCAAAAATAAGGACGGTTTTTAAAGTAATCAGACACTAGTAAAAATAAAAACATAGAAACAACCATTTATAGTCCTACCTTTTCACGTTTCAGTGGTTAAATCTAAGTATTGTCCAAATGTACATTTCACTTTCATGTATTTATAAACACGGCACAGTAAAATAGCCTTTCAATTTTAATATGATAAGTAGTTTTCAACAGTGCTTAGTTATCATGACTTTTTATTAAGTTCTGATGTATTTTGAAAGCAACCTTTTATGTCCTAAGAAATAGCATGGTTTGCTAAATAGGGTTTGAGAAGGAAAAGTCAAGATTGGGAGAACGTTCTGACTGTGTTTTGGGGAGGGACGTACAAGTTATTGCATTTTATTTCTTCGCGTGCCACAGTCAAAAGCAAAGTTAAGGCCTTATTTCTCCTTTCATCATAAGGCAGGGAAGATTTAGAAAACAAAACTATCATGAGCTTCCTGGATGGAAATTACCAAATAAAAATTTAGATGTAATCAAGCAAACGTAAGTGCCTGAAACAAATAAACCACAGATTGAGTTTTGTATCCTTATGACTCAACACAGAGTAGGTGCTCAACAAATGTTATCGGAAGTGACTTTATAGCGAAAGATTGGAGCAAGAAAAACAATTAGCCGATTTATAATTTAGGATTCTGTTTTCATCGTTACTGTGAAGGTTAAATTTGCATGACATAAGGGGAGAGATCTCTCTGAATACATATAAACGATTTTACATTATCTTGGACAAGCTTTTCCATAGGTATCTGGTTGCCAACTAAGTGTAAAAAATTATTTTTATCCGAATTAAAAACTTTTGCTCTGGAAAAGACTTGGTAAAGAGAATAAGCTACGTACTGGGAGAAAATATGTGTAAACCACATCCGATGGAGGACTGCTCTCAAGAATATATAAAGAACTCTCAAAACTCAACTGTCAAAAACAATCCAATTAAAAAACGGGCAAAGGCAGGGAGAAACATTTCACAAAAGAGAACATACAGATGGCAAATAAGCACATGAAAAGAGGCTCAACATCAGTAGCCATTAGGGAAATGCAAATTAACCCCCAAATGAGATATCCCTATACACCTACCATAATGGCTAAAATAAAAAGGTGACACCACTAACTTCTGGGGCGGGGGGATGCAGAAACACTGAATCACTGTCACATTGCTGTTGGGGATATAAATTGGTACAGCCATGTTGGAAATTTTTGGGCAGTTTCTTTAAAAAAAAACCCACTAAACTAAACATGCAATTACCATATGACCCAGCAATCACACTCCTGGGCTTCTTCCCAGACAACTGAAAATTTATGTTCGCGCAAAAACCGTAGTACATGAATATTGATAGCAACTTTATCTGTAATAGCCCCGAGTTGGAAATCACCCAGGTGTCCTTCAATGGGTGAATGGTTAAACAGCCATCCTGTGAAATACTATTCGGCAATAAAAAGGAATGAACTGTCATACAGAGTAAAATAAGTCAGAAAGAGAAAAACAAATATCATATATTAACGCATATATGTGGAGTCTAGAAAAATGGTACAGATGATCTTATTTGCAAAGAAGAAATAGAGACACAGACATAGAGAACAAACCTATGGGTACCAAGGGGGAAGGGGGCGTGGCGGTGGGATGAACTGGGAGATTGGAATTGACATATGTACACTATTGATACTATGTATAAAATAGATAACTAATGAGAACGTACTGTACAGCACAGGAAACTCTACTCAGTGCTCTGTGGTGACCTAAATGGGAAGGAAATCCAAAAAAGAGGGGATATATGTATATGTATAGCTGATTCACTTTGCTGTACAGCAGAAACTAACACAGCATTGTAAAGCAACTACACTCTAATAAAAATTGATTAAAAAAAGGAAAGAACTAGTGATATTCACACCATCTGGATAAACCTCCAGAGAATTATGCTAAGGGAAGATCTCCAAAGAATTATGCTGAATGGAAAGAGCCAACTCCCCAAAGTTATAGACTGGATGATTCCATTTATATAACATTTTTGAAATGACGATATGAATGTTTGCCAGGGTTTAAGGTGGGAATGGGCAAGGGAAAAAAAGCAGATGTGGCTATGAAAGGGCAACAGGAGGCATTCTCGCAGTGACGAAAATGTTCTGTATCTTGACTGTAAGAGTGTTAATATCCTGCTTGTGATATTGTAAATAGTTCTGCAAGATGTTAACATTGGGGGAAACTGGGTAAAAGGTACACAGATCTCTCTGTGTTATTTCTTATAACTGCAGTGAATCTATAATTATCCCAAGATACAAAGTTTAATTTAAAATGTAATTTTTAAGCAAGGTGCTATTTTAAAACTTACTAACTGCAAGCAACAAAATATCTAAAAGAGTTAACTATCAAAAGTGCCTATCATGTTTCCAGAGTGGGATTTGCATGCTGAGAAAATGTAGCTCATGAAGTGTAATAAAAATATCTAAAGAAAATGAATTTCAATCCTTTTTTATTTTTCTGGTTGCTCCATGCAGATTGTGGGATCTCAGTTCCCTGACCAGAGATTGAACCCGGGCCATGGCAGTGAAAGCCCAGAATCCTAACCACTAGGACACCAGGGAACTCCCTAAGAAAATGATTTCAATCAAATGTTTCCTTTTGAAAACAGTATTCAAAGCCATAACAATAGTATAAGAAATGATGATGTTACAATAGAGAATGTGAGTAGTTAAAATTCTGAAATTTAGTTTTAAGGATAATCTTCACTGATAAGAGCCCCCAAATTACAGGTTCTTGTTCACAGGGCAGTAGTAAGGTGTTTTACAAGCTAATGCTCTTCCATCCTCTTTCCCTAACCCTTGGCTTTGTGAAACACAACCAGATGAGATGAAGAGAGACTTCTGGTGCAAATGAAGAAGTCCCTGTGGGATTCTCAAAAATATATTTAACGGGCTTCCCTGGTGGTGCAGTGGTTGAGAGTCCGCCTGCCGATGCAGGGGACACGGGTTCGTGCCCCGGTCTGGGAAGATCCCACATGCCGCGGAGCGGCTAGGCCCCGTGAGCCATGGCCGCTGAGCCTGCGCGTCCGGAGCCTGTGCTCCGCAACGGGAGAGGCCACAACAGTGAGAGGCCCACGTACCGCAAAAAAAAAAAAAAAAATTAAAAAAAAAATATATATATTTAACCACCCAGTGAAAGTTTCTTCAGAGTTTATTCTATAGCCAGGCTCTGTGTTGGGCATGGGGGAGACAAGATAAACTTGGCTCAGTCCTTCCTGTTAAGAAATCCACCCGTAAAGGAAGGAGAAATACTTCCCTAGTAACAGACTTTTCAATACAATGCAATCAGGGCAGTGACAAAAAAAATCACTAAGGGGAGCACACAGGAGTGACACTGAGTTCAGATCAGGAGCGGGGGCAGGCTGGGGAAACGGAGGACTTTCCCAGATGAGTTAGGTCATGAGCAATGCATCAGTGTTAGCCGGGTTAAACAAACACATACCCACGAGGAGTTCTAGAAAGAACCTGGAGCCTCGATTTGGATAAATTCCAAGTCTGAGTGAGCTTAAAAGGTAGAAGGTCCCCTGATATGACTAAAAAACGAAGCTCAAATTTCTCCCATCTATTCCTGTACCCTATTATGCTTATTGGAGCACATCCATGAATATAGTTCCAAACATTTCTGCTACCTGCCTGGCTAGGACACACTGTGACAGAGTTGTAATGAGGGTGTTGGTGTTGAGGATGCCATAACACAACAGAATTTCTTTAAGTGTGTGTGTGTGTGTGTGTGTGTGTGTGTGTGTGTGTGTGTGTTTAATATTTGGTCATCTGAGGTCCAATGTTGGTACACCGTGACGTTGACCCCCTTACGCATTTTTTTTTCTGTAGTACTAAGCACTATTAAGTCACTGGACTCTCCAATCAAAGAAATATACTATCCTTATATCATGATTTATGATGATTCACACAGATCCAATACTTCATCTTGACTCGATGATAGCCTAATCATTGGTGGGTTTACATCCAAACAGACCTTGGCATAACTCTGTCCAAGAAAGAATATTATCTCAGGGATCAGACTCATGCTTCCTTGAGCAATGTAAGACGAAGATGGAAACGATAAACTCTGAATCTAGAGGTTCCTTTATAAATCATTGGCGAAAACAAAAGGTACTTGAAAACTATCAAGCCAACTTCAGCTTCTAATCCTTTTACAAAGCAAATTATCTGTTGAAAACTTCAGAAATGAAGATTGAGAAATAAAATGAAAATAGACACACTTAGTGATAATATCAGGCTAGGACTTATTCCAGCACTCAAAGGATGGAAACTGATAGATAAATAAACATTACAAAAGGAATCTTCATTTTGGCAACAAAATAAACCATTTTGTCAATAAAAAATATTTTGCTGTAGAAGTAATGGTATGTGTCTATGAAAATAAATAACAGCTGGATTTTCCTGTTAGGATATGCTGAAACATCCCAAAGTATATCCAGAATCATTAAAAATGAATTATTTGTGAGCTACCTTGACTACTAATTTCTTAGAACTTTGAAGTTACTTGATTTTATTTTATGTTTTTCAATTAAAAAAATATTGCCTGACTGTGTTTGTGCTGTGGAAAGAGAACTTTTCATCTGAATGGCAAATGTACAACACTGAGGTTTGTAGACTGTTAATCAGACACATGGACCGAACTACATTCTAACAGCATGACTAAAAATATAATAGTTCATGCTGCAACAGCACAAGGGACCTAAACGAAGTAGGTGGATTATACAAAATGATGCTTCTACGACTCTGCCAGGTGACAGAGAATTGTTTTGGTGAGTCGTCTGGGGCTACCCCCAATAGCAATCCTACACAAAGCCATCCACTCATTGACTTGAGCTGATACCATATTTGTCAACTTTATTTTCCTTCAGTTTGGCTAAATAAAGGTGATTTTAAATCCAAGTCTCCCTGGTTATTGGGAAGAAATCTCTTCAGAATACCTTTGTGATGCATGGCTATCTTTGTTCACCCAACCAACAGGAAATCAATGAGACTCTGGGTTGCCATGATGACAGCTCCCAGAACTGGGCCATAAGTGAAACCAGAAAGGGTCTGACTCAAGAGGCTTTTACTGACAGACCTGTCTCCCACCTTGCCTACATGCAATCTTTCTTCAACCATCCCAATTAAAAAATTTTTTTTTTATTGAAGGATAGTTGATTTACAATGTTGTGCCTTAGAATGGATAACAACAACATCCAACCCAATTTTTAACTTATCAGACAAAGCGTAGGTTTAGCGTCTCCAGAAGGCCACTGTTAAAATGTACCTGGGAAAAAATGATTCTTGGAAGTCTACCTTGCCTTATCCCTTTAACTTACGTTGTCACATTAGGTCACTGTCACTTTGGGAGGCAGAGAGTATCAGGAACTGAGGCTCTGGGCTAAGTTTCAATGGTGAACAGGGAACAAACAGAATGAGGTAAAAACTCAAGGAGCCTGGGTACCAGGAAGGCTTGTTCCAGGACTGGATCCAGGAATATGTCCCGATCTGGGCTTCTGGAGGCTTTAAGAGTCCAGTATATTAGAGGACTCTCAATAGTTTGATTCCCATCTGTCACATGTTAATTGCATAACTTTGTGATCTTCACTTCTCTGAATTTCACATTTTTTTCATTTGTAAAATAGGTGGCCATGCTCCTCTTTATGTTTTTTAATTAGGAGATAGCACCGTGCTCTTAGCATCTCAGGGTAGTGTCTGACACATCATGGTCGCTCAAGACTAATTCTTTTGAATGAATAAAATGTGGAAAATACCTAGCACAGTGCCTGATTTATAGAAGGTTCTCAGTAAAACATAGAAATCTAAGTTTTACTGATGAGAAACATTCTGAAAATGGAACCTAGCTACAATATGTGTAAAAGGCCACTCATCTCTCAGCCCGAGGAAGAAAAGGCAGCTGTGCTATAGGAAATTTTTCTTACTCTTGACCAAGTTTACGACCCTTCATGATCCTAGTGCCATTAAGACTGAAAATTGGCCAGTCAGAAAGAGGGGTGAATTCTAACATTCATTGTGAGTTATATAGGTGAGAATTGTTCCTTCGCGTTGCCAGGAACCGGAACAATGCAGTTTACATGACAGAACATTTTCCACTTCTCTGCTACACGCATTGAGCATTTTCTATTTTGGTCCACTATGAATCTCTAATTATTCTCCTTTGCAGAGTTGAGAAATCATAGGAGGAGATGACATTGCTCAAAGAATGAACCCTTTCCTGAACAAGGACAATTGGAAAAAATACAGCCCCAAAGGGAAAAATACCTTCCCATTTCCCAAGGCACACTAAGAAGGCTGAAATTAGCTCATTTTCTAATAGTTTCCACAGCTCTGCTACTGGACATATCTCATCTTTCCACCACGAGCCTGGTAAGAATTGCCTACATTGTTAATCTCTTTCCTACCCATTTGGTCCCTTATCAATCTTTCTTTCTTTTTTTTTTTATCATTCTTTAGCTTTTTTTTTTAACATCTTTATTGGAGTATAATTGCTTTACAATGGTGTGTTAGTTTCTGCTTTATAACAAAATGAATCAGTTATACATATACATATGTTCCCATATCTCTTGCCTCTTGCATCTCCCTCCCTTCCCTCTTGCATCACCCTCTGTATCCCACCCCTCTAGGTGGTCACAGACCACCGAGCTGATCTCCCTGTGCTATGCGGCTGCTTCCCACTAGCTAGCTATTTTACGTTTGGTAGTGTATATATGTCCATGCCACTCTCTCACTTCGTCCCAGCTTACGCTTCCCCCTCCCCATGTCCTCAAGCCCATTCTCTAGTAGGTCTGTGTCTTTATTCCCGCCTTACCCCTAGGTTCTTTGTGACCTTTTTTTTTTTTTTCTTAGATTCCATACATATGTGTTAGTATACGGTATTTGTTTTTCTCTTTCTGACTTACTTCAGTCTGTATGACAGACTCTAGGTCCATCCACCTCACTACAAATATCTCAATTTTGTTTCTTTTTATGGCTGAGGAATATTCCATTGTATATATGTGCCACATCTTCTTTATCCATTCATCCAATGATGGACACTTAGGTTGCTTCCAGATCCTGGCTATTGTAAATAGAGCTGCAATGAACATTGTGGTACATGACTCTTTTTGAATTATGGTTTTCTCAGGGTATATGCCCAGGAGTGGGATTGCTGGGTCGTATGGTAGTTCTATTTTTAGTTTTTTAAGGAACCTCCATACTGTTCTCCATAGTGGCTGTATCATTTACATTCCCACCAACAGTGTAAGAGGGTTCCCTTTTCTCCACGCCCTCTCCATCATTTATTGTTTCTAGATTTTTTGATGATGGCCATTCTGACGGTGTGAGGTGATACCTCATTGTAGTTTTGATTTGCATTTCTCTAATGACTAATGATGTTGAGCATTCTTTCATGTGTCTGTTGGCAATCTGTATATCTTCTTTGGAGAAATGTCTACTTAGGTCTTCTGCCCATTCTTGGATTGGGTTGTTTGTTTTTTTGTTAATCAATCTTTCTTAATTGCAGGGGTTGGGGAGTCTTTTCGAACCTCCTTTAGAGACTTGCATTTCTCTCGCATTCTGACACCTCATCCCAAGACCCTTCCATTTGATGCCATCCTGCCTGGTCCTCAAATAAAGATGATAGGCAACAGAGTCCTAATATGTCTTTCCCAGCCCAGCAGAAGGAATTTTCACTCCCAGGGCCATGGCTGCTCAAGTTGATACAGCTCTGAGGACAGACGACATGTACTTATGTGCTACCACACCTGCTCTGGCCTCACCTTCTGGCATCCCCTCAGGAGTACAGGCAGCGCTGTAGACTATGACCACAAATATAACCAATATTTCCCCCCAAACACAGTCTTCCCACTCTTCCCACTTCCCTTTGGCCTACGAACTGACAACCACTTAAAGCGCCTCCTCCCCTAAATGAGATTTGCCAAGAATATCCGGGGTCAGCCCAGGAAGGGCAGACGGCACAACTTCATTGTAATATTAAATATCGTGTGACACGGTGGAAAACACAAGGACTTTGACGTCAGGAAGAACCTGATCCAAATCCTTCATCTGCCTTTTCACTATGTGGTCTTGAGCAAATCATATACGCTAAGGGTCTGTTTCCTTATTTGTAAAATGAGGATAACGAATGATACCTATTTAATAGGGTTGTTGAAAGGATTAAATAACAAACGTAAAACAAGATTAGAACCTGTTTAGTACATAATTGTTCTCTATCAATATATCAAGAAATATCAATATATTGAATTGTTATCAATATGTGTTATCTGTTTTGATGCCTCTCCTCTTAGCCTCGAATATTCTATCACTATTTAGTGAGCTGGGCCCAGGGCTCCCTGATGATAAGAGTTATACCAGGTGCATTTTAAGAAGCCCACCTTCCCCATATACACCCTGCCAAAATACATCTACCTTTCCTGGTAAGAGAAGAAAACAATTCCACAATTAGAAATTCACTGCTTTAAACTGGGTTTGGTTACTTCACTGCCAAAACTGGGTTTGGCAACACATTCAGCTGATAAACAGTAACATTTACCATTTGTGAAGTAATACCTACTAGGTACTTGTGGCATGTCTTATCTTAGCCTGCTTAATAATCCTATAAGGTAAACATTATCCCCACTGACAAAGTTCAGACGTTTAGGTTTGTGACGATAATCAGAGCAAAAATGGTAAGTCACCTAGTCAAGTTTCTTTTTCTTTTTTTAATCAAAGAAGTGATGGAATATAAACAATCTGAGATAATGATAGACAGGCTAAGAAAGTACAAAATAAGCCTAGATCGGGCTATATGGAGACCCCCTTTCCAAGGTGGGCTCTGACCTCGGAAACAGGTATTTCTGAGGAACTCTAGGAATATTAACTGTCCCGTGAGGTCTTGCCTCTTGAGGAGCAGTAAGGGGTGTGAGAGTTTTGGTAAATACGGACGAAGATGTCACCAATGCAAAGGGATACACTGACAACTGAGTGGGGAGCGGGGTAGGGTACATGTTCCCAGGTACATATTCCTGGGA
Source organism: Leucopleurus acutus (assembly GCF_964270905.1). Lineage (NCBI taxonomy): Eukaryota > Metazoa > Chordata > Mammalia > Artiodactyla > Delphinidae > Leucopleurus > Leucopleurus acutus. The sequence continues at coordinate 25,029,427 of NC_139163.1, read as the reverse complement.
ATCCTGAGAAAAAGTGCCAAGCCAGGACATGGGGACCCTTGTTTATTGGCAATGGGGGCGTAGGACAGAATCCTGGTGAAAGTTATGAGCTCTACCCCAGGGCTCTGATGTCTATTTGCTAATCAGAGCATGTACTGCCTACCATCGTAATCATTGTTCAGTCATGTTTCCTGAGTGACTTTACGTATTCCACAGTCAGCTTTATATGGAATAGAAGCAGTAAGGGCTTGGTGGAAAAAAACATAGGCTCCAGAATTAGAATGATCTGAGCTTAAATCACAACCCTGCTGTGACCATGTAACTCATTCTATGATCATGGGCAAGTTATTTAATTTCTCTGAGCCTCACGTTCATTACGTGTGCGTGTTACAATTTTGACTTCACAAGGTCGTGTGAGAGTTAAATGAGGTAATATACCTGAGGAGATACAGCTGATGTTCAGTCAACACTTGTGATTTTTATCATGGAGACATCTCTAAACTATGAGCTGCCGGAGGGCAGGAACCATGTCTTATTCATCTTCACATCCCTGATGCCTGTTGTAAAATGATGCTCAATAAACAAATGTTGACTGATGTTTAACCAACCTTGGAAAAAGTGATTCTGATGTGCCAAAAAAAAGTTAAGATGGACCTAGAGATGATCATAGTAAGTGAAGTAAGTCAGAGAAAGACAATATCATATGATATCACTTCTATGTGGAATCTAATTTAAAAAATGATACAAATGAACTTATTTACAAAACAGAAACAGACTCAGAGATCTTGAAATCAAATTCATGGTTTCGAGAAGGGGTAACATGGGAGGAAGTGATAAATTAGGAGATTGGGATTAACATATACACACTACTATATAAAAAATAGATAATTAATAAGGACCTACTGTATAGCACAGGGAACTCTACTCAATACTCTGTAATAATCTATATGGAAAAAGAATATGAAGAAGAATGGCCATATATATGTAACTGATTCACTTTGCTGTACACCTGAAACTAACACAACACTGTGAAGCAACTAGACCCCAATAAAAAATTTTAAAAAAAGAGTGTACCAAGATACAATCAGACTGTGCATGTCTAGAGTAGCAAATGATGCCTTTTCTAGTAAGTAGAATGCCTTCTTTAGTCAACGCCTCTGTAGCTGTTTTGCCATTAACTCATCATTTACAGAAAAAGAAAAGCACAGTCCCCATTTTCAGTGATGAAAATAATATGACAATGGAAGTCGCCAGATACTGTAAAAAAAAAAAAAATGACTTGGGTCATTGGAGGCACTGCAGCGCTGAGTTTGAAGGAAATGCTCCTACAGCAGACCCTCCACATACCCGTCTCTAACCTCACGCAGCACCTCCAAGCTCCCACCACTTGCCCAGGCTCTGCACATGTGTTCTTTAACCGTTTCCAGGTTTGTGCTTGGAAAAAGCAGAACATATCATTCATTGCCACTCACAGATATGTTATCAGATGTCTCCTTGGGCACGATGAAGCGGAGGGAATATTACAGCATCCCCTGTTTCCCTGGCAAGCAGAAATAATTCTATATTCAAGAAATTCAGAATTCTTAAGGGTATCTTGAAGAAGAGTCAGGCTCTCATCACTTGAATGAGAATTCACGTGGACTGGGAATCTGGTCTCTGGTGATGCTGTGTGGTTCATTCAATGAGTCAAGATTAGGTTGCAAAACCCACCAACAATAATAGTAGCACTGTCCTAGGGCTTGAGACACGCTGATTGAAAATGCAAATTATGATAGCACAGTCAAGAAGGGGACTATATGATTTCACTAAGCAACTTCATCGCCCAGTGGAACCTATAGTGCATTCAATTTCCATACATACACATCATTCTCAGACTTAACCTGTTTGACCTGCAAGAAAAAGATCAGGAAAAGCAAAAATTATGCACAGACACTGCGTAGATATATATTTTAAAATAATAACCTTTAATTAATTTACATTTATTCTTTTAAAATGTACATGGCATCCATAAAGAACAATGATAGGACACAGAATTCCAGACGCGCAGGAAGTGGATGGATGGGAAACCAGGTAACAGATGTAGTATGTCCGACGTCTGAGAAGAAATGGCCACATTGTTTGTAAGAACTTCTTGTATTGCAGTTTATGATATTTCATGCATGGGTATCAAAACAAACAAACAGAAAGAGACAGAAAGGGAAAAAAATGATTAAAATGAAGTTCTCATTTTCTTGCGTTGGGAAACAAAGCATTACTTCTGCCTGGATTATTAATTGTGCGTCTCTAGGCCAAGTTGTGTTCTAACAGTTTCCCTGGAATTAGAAACATACGTACCCGCATAAGTTATTGCCCAAGTACCTAGGTATTTTACTGGCATTAGTAATCAGCAGATGGCAGGGGAAGCACTGCCAGTGGGCAGAAGGCTTCATCGTGTTTGAGCCAATGTGGTAAAAGGAGTCCATGACCGTGTATGATGAGGCAAATGCTCTGTCCTAGGGAACCAGAGTCTCAAAACATTTACCTTCACACTTTGGTCCACTTCACCAAGCCTGAAGCCACTGCTGCTTCTGACCAATTTCCCTGTTTGGGTTCCATCATTCGATAGAACAAAGAGAAGAGAAACTCTGGATAAATGTTCTTCTATATTGCTGATCCCATTCATATTGTAAAACATATAACTTGTTACTTTAGTTATTTGGGGAAGAAAACCACATTTCATTCCACTTTCATCCTCAGATCACTAAGGTCCAATATTACTCTGTGGACTTGTATAAAGTTGTATCAGTGTTGATGCAGCCAATGGTCATTTGGGAAAAACTTAACCCCCTGAATGGAACAAATGAGCTTCCATATGTAATGCTAATCTATGCTTCCCAATAGTGGATGAATATGACTATCTCCAAAGCAAAACAAAAACAATTAACTTACCTGGTATGAGAGAGTCTGTAGACATTTCTCTAAGTCTTGAACCAGCTGCCCCATATACAGGGCAGATCCAACAAAAAGACATCTTCGGGTGAGGCCAGGGATCCAGGAAAACCCATTACTGTTGCTGCAACAAAAGCTGAGTTTCCATCAGGGAGGGATGTGGTCATCGGGAATTACCAGATTCTGTGGACCTGCTAAGTAGTAACACCTGATCCCTAGTTTTGGTAACTTACTGGAGGAAACCAGCAGCTGACAGAGCAGGAGGGAGCTCTAGTCCTTTTAGTGAAGGGGGTACTCTTTTCATGCATAAGTGTGGAACCCTCGAGCAAGAAAACCTCTAGTTCTGTGGGTGGTGAAAGTCCTAAAACGGGTCTAGGGTTGAAATCTGCATTTAAGCCTAGGGTTGAAATCTGCTAACAAGGTCAGATAACATATCCCAACAATGAAACTCTTGCTTCAAAACTAGTGAAGCTGATTTCCATAAGCACTGTTTCCAGGTTGATGTTTTAAGAGGGATCTATAAGGGTTAAAAAAAGAAATCACTCAAATAAAGAAATGATATTGGGGTTGATGGAGTGATGGGTTTTACTACCATTCTGCTCCCCTTTGTGGGAGTGGAATTATATTTACTCAAGACACTGAAGTCAGACTTGGATTGACTGTCATTTCTGCCAAAACAGTCATGGGAGTAGCAGTGATTCCCAGGTAGAAGTTTAAGTCATAGCTTGCAGTTCACCTTTGTCTTTGCTGTAATAAACATCAGTATTAAGAGACCCCTCCATCACTGTGGGTCCCTTAGAGAAAATGACGTGGAGCAGAGCTCCCAGCTAACAATCACTGGGCATGTAGCGTAACTGGAAAATAAACCTGGGTTGCTGCAAACTGCCAAAATTTTGGAGCACTTTGCTGTCATGGGACAATCTAGCTTACTCCAGCTGAGACAGATAACAACTTGGAAGAAAACAACTGTGTGTCTGAATCTGTCTTCTTTCCTGTTGTGTATATAAGCTCATCAATATAATTAAACATTTCTCAATTTCCTTAATGTTGAGCATCTTTCCCCAATAGATGATTGAAAGAAAGATTACCCTGTCTCACACATTAGAAGTATCTCATAGTCAGTTGATAAATTGGGATTCATCAAAACCTCATTGCTCATTTTCTTTTCATCACTGCTGAAGGAGCTAGCAAATGGAAGGTAATCAAATGGATTAAAAACAGGTCTACCAATGTGCTGTTACCCCCAAAATGCACGCGCAAGAAAATCTAATCATGTATGTCATACAATCTAAAAGAATGGCAAATTGACAAGGTTGTTGGGCTGAACTGGCTTTGTCTCTTTCCCTCACTCACAGCTGTTTTGCTACGGAGATCTGCCCATGAGCCACTGGAAAGACATCTTTAAAGCTTTTTTGGTAAGAAGCTCTCAGTGGCTGTGATCTCAGTGGAAGAAAAATCAGGGCTACAGAAAACCAGAAACAGCAGTAAGTGAAGGGAGAGAAGCCATTATACTTAATGCCATTTCTAAAGAAACAGAAATATTTAATGACTTCCTTGTGATTTTTTTAGGAAAAATGATCTATTGGAAAACTGTGTGGTAGGAAAAAGTAGCTAATGTCACAATGCCTTTCCTAGTTTCTCCATTGGCTGAAATAGTTAAAGTTACCCCAGATGGGGAAGCACAGCAGATGGGGGCATTCCGATAACTTATAACCCTGGATAATAAAATGACCTAAGACTCTATTTAGAGAAATAGAACAGCTACACTTGGGCTGTTTACAGACTCAGAAATATCACGATAAGCAAATGCAGGCAGTTCAAAGGAATGATGAAAAAGAAGGATAAGTGGATAAATAATGACCCGATGTTGCGAAAAGGCAATGTAACTCTTGCATTGTTAATATAAACACAGATGACCTTGCATTTGCTCAACTTTCGTCTTCAAGACAGGAAACAGCAACTGATCTTTATCGGGCAAGTAGAATCTTCCACTTGCTTCTGCTGGGCTGACAGGGTGTATGTCAGAGCCCAGTAATGTCACTATCTCTTCAAAGCCCATGCTGAAAGCCTGATAGGGGCTTGAAAGGGAAGCTTATCCTGGGGATAGGCTTGTGTGTCCCAGAGACAGTATGGCCAGAGTCACAGGGCTGGAAGGCAGTGTGCACGTGTTGGGGGTGAGGGTGGTGATCAGAGAGAGAAGGGCCCCAGATTACAGTTCCGTGTACACAGTCACCAATTCATCATTTTCACAAACTTAAACATCCTCTAGGGTAATGTTTATTACTTAACAACAAATAAACACACCCCGAGAGCAATTGTTTTGTACATGAGGGTAGCTAGTGAGTCCTATATTCTGGACATACGATGAACTAAAACACTCACAAAGAATTGTTTATGAATTACACAATGTTTTGCGTCAGAAGGGTTTCAAACATCTGAACATCTTTTTCTCTGTTTCTGATAAAAATGAATCGGGTCTTTTTTCTTTTACAGTGTGCACGTAAGCACCCACATATCCATCATTGACACACACACACAGGTAGTTCACTGCAACCTATGGTGACTGATGAACATTTTCTCCTAACTCTTCACAGGAAATCTGTTGCGTTGTTATTTCATAAACTTGCCCCCTAAATGAAGTCACCTAAATTGACCTTTCATTTCTTGATATACGGTCCATTGGGTCTGGGCTCCAAAACAGATCCTCTCAATATGAAATACATTCTTACGGTTCTTACTAATTAAATATTTCTCACCTAGCATAATACTTGCAGAAAACACCTTTATTTTATGTTTCTCTGTAGCCATTATATAGTCATACTCCTGTTTCCTTAGACATGTGATGAACTGATTTTTCTCAGGTTGCACCCACTGTGACCTGGCCAGAGACACTGTTTCTCACGGAAGGGACTTCAGTCCCACATCTTCTAGCTCCCGGTCCTACCTCTGTGTATGTAGCCACACGAGAATGATTCCTAATCAATACATGTGCATACACTTTTCCTTAAGCCTCCAGACTTTAAGTAGTATGAACTTTACATGCTGGTACCAGCCACTACCTATTCAATCAGAAACAATGTTACTATCATCTAAATTAAGGGTTGACAACTGTTTTCTGTAAAAGGACAGAGAGTACAAATTTTCAGCTTTGTGGGCGATACAGTTTCTGGGTCTCTGTTGCAATTAAGCAGCTCTGCCGTGGTAGCATGAAAGCAGCCATAGATGTAAATAAATGATTGTTTCCAATTAAACTTTATTTACAAAAACAGATGGAGGTGGGTGGTTTTGGTCTGTGGACTGTAGCGTGTTGACCCCTGATCTAAATCAGACACCCTTAGCCATGCTAACAACTGCAAGTCAGTTGTCATCCTGGTGAAATCACACTCATTAATGGTCTTCACATCCCCCCAGAGACTTATTTAAGAAATGTAAAACTTCAGTACAGTAGAGTTGAAAGTTGCTAAGACAGTAAATCTTAAAAGTTCTCTTCCCAAGGAAATAAACCCACATCCCCCTGGCTTCTCTTTGTTGCATCTATATAAGATGATGGATGTCAGCTAAACTTTACTGTGGTAATCATTTTGCAACATAAATTAAGTCATGCTGTACACTTTAAACTTACACAGTGTGTGTGTCAATTACATCTCAATAAAGCTAAAAAAAATCAATATGTAGATAGAATTACGACTCTCTAAATAGGTCCCTACCAAAACTATAATTCAAAAAGATACATGAACCCCTATGTTCATAGCAACACTAATGACAATGGCCAAGACACAGAAGCAAAACCTAAATGTCCATCGACAGAGGAATGCATAAAGAAGATGTGGTACATACACACACACACACGTATACACGTACACACGCACACACACACAATGGAATACTACTCAGCCATAAAAAAGAATGAAATAATGCCCTTTGCAGCGACATGGCTGGACCTAGAGATGATCATACTAAGTAAGAAAGAGAAAGAGAAAGACAAATACCATATGATATCACTTATATATGGAATCTAAAATATGACACAAATGAACTTATCTACGAAACAGAAACAGACATAGAAAACAGACTTGTGGTTGCCAAGGGAAAGGGGATGCAGGAGGGATGCACTGGGAGTTTGGGATTAGCAGATGCCAACTATTATATATAGAATGGATAAACAACAGAGTCCCACTATAGCACAGGGAACTATATTCAATATCCTGTGATAAACCATAATGAGAAAGAATGTGTGTGTGTGTGTATATATATATATATATATATATATATATATGTAACTGAATCATTTTGTTCTACATTAGAAATTAACACAACATTGTAAATCAACTCTACTTCAATAAAATAAATTAAAAAAAAAATAGGTCCCTACTACAGCTATTAAGAAAAATGACATTCCATCTTCTGCCCCAAAGCACTTATTCCGTACATATTGGCTACTGATGCAAACGACACCCAAAAGAGATGTATTTAGATGTTTTCTTTTAGCCTTTTCTTTGCAGCTCAGATAGTACCATTTCATTTAACGTCCTTCATATTCAGTAGTACCTGTCTAGTCAAGACGGGCAGAAATGCTATTGATATATAGTAAATCATAGCAATATAAAGCTGTAGAGGGATAAATCATAACAATAGCCACTTCTTCATAAGTATCTACGATGTGCCAAATATTATGCCAGGACAATCATATAGGACCTCATTTATCTTCACTACATCTTACAGATGAAAAAACCAACACCTGAATATATGAATTGAATCACTCAAGATTCTAAAACTAGTAGGAGGCAGATCTGGGACTTAAACCTAGTCTCCTGACCCACTCTTTGCATCAAAATGAAGAAGTCTCATCTTGATTTCCATCTACTTGATTTTCCTGATTCCTCACCACAAAATTGATGATCAGTGCTTTTGAACCCTAAAAAGAGTACCTTTCATTAACATTCAAGATGAGGATATTTTGGGAAGCTATAGTGAAGTGGATTGGGCCAGTGGACCTGGGAAGGAATATGGCATCTTTTAAATGGTAATAATGACCCAGCACCTCCTGGCTGGTCTGGGACTTCTCAGCTCTAAAAGCCAGTGTGCACTACTCACACTGTCCTTCACTGTCAAGTTTATGTAATGTATTGTGGATGCCACAGGTGAGGAAATGAGGGGAAAACAAAGGACACAAAAGTTGAAGGAATAAACTGCAGAAGACAGTGCTCACTGTTAAGCACAGAAAAGAATTTCAGAAACAGAGTAGTGCATGTGGATGTACTGCCCAGACCGAACTAACCAAGTTAGCTGCGTGTACCAGGGTCACTGCTGGATGGTTATCTAGAAAGAGGGCTTAAGAACTGGGCAGAAGACATAAACTTCTAGAATTTCAAATACCAGGTTTCCCAATACTCGCTCAGGATAACTTCTCATTCCTCATTATTCTACTATCTTAAAGGGATTTGAGGAAAATATGTTATGGCAGGGTTCAGAACTGATTAGTTGACAACCAATCAAAAAGCTTTGGGTAGAGGGACTTACCAGAAGGTAATTCAGAGTGAACCAATCACAGGTGTCTTCATAAAAAAAATGAATCCAATATTTGAAAACAAAATTTTAAGCAAAGAAAAATGAAAACCACAGGGGTGTGTGTGTGTGTGTGTGTGTGTGTGTGTGTGTGTGTTGAGGGGTTGGCCCCTGGTGCACGCAGAAGAGGGGAAAGTCCTAACTTTTGTATTAGAATAATGCTGACCCTATAGCTTTGAATTATTTGAATCTTTGCCCAAACATGTGTTTGCTTTCATGTCGACCAGACCTAGTAAATTTTGGCATAATCTGTCAGTGAAAAGAGAAACATGTTGCCTTGTGTGTGGCTGTGTGAAAAAGATGAAATGCTTCTGATGAAGTGTGAGGTCTCCTCAATTACCTGTCCTGGTCTTGAAGACAATAACCTTTAAAACATGTCAAAACTGTGAAACTGTTACTGCTGAAGGCAAAGGCCACCCGACAGAGCAATCTTCTCGGTTGTAGAGTAGGGCTCCTTCCAAGATGCTTCTCTCGAGTGTGGTCTTCGGGTCAGAACAATCTCTCCTTCGTGAAGAGTGCCGCTAACAACTTGTACTGGGTCATTGGGGGCATCTCCAAAGGGTTTCCCTGATGACCTAGCACATCAGGAGTGTGAATGAGTAAGTAATTTAAACCACGTGAAGTTTGGCTTCTTTTTCAAAACTACAGGAAAGCCTCATTATATCATAGTTGGTTATTACACAGATTCAAACAGTGTGCTATGAGTTAAACCAGGTCCCTGAAACATAACAACTGCATTCAGTTATAGTCTGATACGCCATGCCTAGAATGTAACATAAAATCATCAGACATTCCATTCCCCTATCAGTCCTGCGAAGATCAAAGACATTGACAATACCCAGTGTTGGCAAGGCTGGGGGAAGCCGGCAGTCTATTACAGTGTAGGTGGGAAGGAATCTGGTGTGACTGTTCTGGTGCGTAGATGGACAAAATGTTTAAAATCTTAAAAAAATCTTTTAACTCTCTAATTCAACCTCCAGGGACTTATCACAGTGGGAAAATTGGTCAAAAGCTCAAGGTTCATCAGAGCACTGTTAAGACAGCAAAAATATTGCAAACACCCACAGGAGAGTAAATGGTTTAACGAACAGTATATACCATCCATGAAATATTTTGCAACAAAACAATATTGATATCAGACATGAGAAATCACCCATGATACTGTTATTTATGAGGAGTAGAAGAGAAAAGGAACAAAGAACAAGGTTAATATGTAAGTGTATAATGCACATAGCATCTAAACACTAACTGCTTCAGAGTAGAGGAATTTGGAGTAATGCTTTACTTCTTTCTACTTTGTATGTCTTGATTCTTCCATGTATCTGTATTAATCTTTGTAAATCAGTAAAAAACTAATGAAACAATCAATTTAGTTGTTTGTCCCTCTCCAAGCACCTGCATGATAAAGATGCCCCACTGTGTATGTTAAATGATTTGCTTTTTCCCAAGGAAAAGCTCCATCAGAAAATACAGGCGCACAGGAAGAGGAGAGGTTTTTTGTGTCTGTGGCCTGTTGGTACGCACTTGCATTAGTAGCTACTTTAAAGACAGAGGAATCAATAACTTGGCCCTAACAGCTTGTTAATCATCACGCTGAACTTAAGGTTCACTTTTATAAAATAATCTTGGAACGGTAATAGCCCTGCTGTTTCACGTGGCTTTTCTTTCCAAGGGCTTTATTAACGTGACCTCACTCATCACGCGGTGTGACTGTGAGCTCTAGCCCCCAGCAATTACCTTCCATTTTAAAGCTCCAGGCTCAGAGAAGGGCAGACGTTGGCCAGAACCCACAAAGGCTATAGCAGAGGTGGACAAGTAAACTTTATTCTTCTGCACTTTGGCCACTGTTCCATGGTCAGGGTTTTCCATTTGCTGATCCACTGACCAGGGACTCAGCGTTGGAGCATCTCACATTTGGCCCCTTCCCTGTATGACTCCTCACAAATAGTAATTTTGATTCAGATCGATCGATCGATCTTTCTCTTTCTCTCTCTCTCTCAATTCTGGGAGGTCTATGGTAAAGGATTTAGATGGGTCTGGTTTGGTCTGGGAAAACTGTTATACTTCGCATATTCAAAAGATGAGCCAAGGCCTCTGGTAGCGTAACGGTATCAGAGAGCTCTACGGGGGTGAAAAACGTGACAAATTCCTACATGCCCGTAATGCCATTTTGAGTTGGGGTTAAAAAAAGAAAGAGGAGTATGACCACCCATCCATCAAGCATCAGAAACTCAAGGATGGAAGGTGCACCTGGAGAGCTTTTTGACGTTAAAGCCACAGCTAGAGATACCAGCTCTTTGCCAGCAATTCCGGGCGAGCCCCCTGGGAAAGGCTGGTTGTAGAAAGTGCTGGATCTTCAAGAGCAAATATGAAAACGGAAGTGTTTAGAGTGTCTTCTTCTCTTGAAACATCGAAATAAAATGTTGATAAATGCTTCCTCTTCTACTGAGAGAACAATAAGCAAAAACAACCCCTCTCTCCCCAAGGCAAGTGGACCCACCACCTCCATTAAAACACAGGACAGCACAACCCTCCCCACGGGGAGCCAAACTCTCCTTGCCTCTCCCAGATGAATGTCCACACCTGAAGTTCTCTGCATGCATCCTGTTAGCTGGTCATAAAGAGGGAGCATGAGGCAGTGACATGGATTCTGGACCCTGACCCTTATAAGAGGATCGCCTTCCGGTGGGAAGCGTCATCAGAATCAGGCGTCCTGAGTTCTCTGACGCCATTGACTTGACTACGTGAGTGGTGTGCTTTCACGCTTCTATCTCTTTACTAGGACTAGTACAAGAGAAGAAACTCAAGATTAGCAGGGTGTGAGGACACAATGAGAATTTACTACACAGATTTTCTAGACGGTGGAGAGAGAGACCATGCTCAGTCTGCATATATGTAAGAGAATAGATTCGAGGGTTCTAATGAGGTATTTTAGCCAAGCTACATGTTGTAGTGATTCTAAACTCTTATTTACCATGGCATGCAATATTATTGGAATTGATGTTTTTAAAAAATGTTTTGAACTCTCCAAAAGACAAATGGGAGATGTATAAAAATGGAGTTGAACCATTACCGCAAAAGATGAATAGTTTTAAGTAATTCAATAGGCTTAGAACGGACTGTAAATTTGTCTCTCTATCCCAACCATCATCCTTGTCTCCTTTATCTCTCTTGTCTGAAGGGATTTAAGAACTTGGTCTAATAGAATAAGTTGACTGGGGGTCTAGTTCTGTTTTTACATGAATGTAGGCCAGCCACTCTCAATGCCTCTTGGAGGAAGGCAGTAGTACAGAAAACACATTGTATTAGCTGTTGTTTTGGTGTCTTTTTAGAGAATACATTCACCATCCAGACATCCCTAGCTCTTCTACCATAAAAATGGGAAGCTCAGGTGCAGCAGCCTCTGCAGAAAAGTATGTAGATATTAACAAGGTCAAATACCACAAGATCTTACTCATTTATCTTCCCTGGGACTGAAGTAGAGCTAAAATTGAAAGCTGTTCTTTATCTCGCTCACCTCTGCTTATCCAAGGCAAGTACATTAATCACACTGTTTATTTATTTGTCTCTTCCCGCCTTTTAGTTCTGATCTTTCATAAAAACTCTAAGAAATTCATCTCTCAAGTGCTGAAACATATTCTCAAAAAACACAACCACACAATGTCCGACAACTCCTTCTATGTTGGGAAGGACATAAAGTTTCAGGAAAAGAAGAAGTACAACTATATCAATAGTCCACCTTCATTGTAAGATGTGTTCTGTGTTCAAATATGTTGAACTATGAATAGCATATATCAAAATCAAGGACATCTAGTGCTTGGGAAAGCTCATCAAATTTCAACACGGATGGCGCAAAAACATTTTACTTTTAAATATCTGTACTTGTCAACTGAACCGCAATGCGGTCCTTTAAGGACAGTTCTGGAATAATAGGAATAACTGCTTCTTAACATACAGAATTACAGACAAATCAATAGCTTTACATTCAACACACTTCTCTTTTAGCGACAATCATTTTGGGTGTATATATTTCCATCTGATGATCTGTTATATTTGGGGGAACTTTATTTAAGAAGGCATCTTACATGGGATTTATCCCAGGGATGCAAGGATTCTTCAGTATATGCAAATCAATCAATGTGATACACCATATTAACAAATTGAAGAAGAAAAACCATATGATCATCTCAATAGATGCAGAAAAAGCTTTTGACAAAATTCAACACCAATTTATGATAACAACTCTCCAGAAAGTGGGCATGGTGGGAACCCACTCAACATAATAGAGGCCATATACGACAGACCCACAGCAAACATCATTCCCAGTGGTGAAAAACTGAATGCATTTCCTCTGAGATCAGGAACAAGACAAGGATGTCCACTCTCACCACTATTATTCAACATAGTTTTGGAAGTCCTGGCCACGGCAATCAGAAAAGAAAAAGAAATAAAAGGAATACAAATTGGAAAAGAAGGAGTGAAGCTGTCACTGTTTGCAGATGACATGATACTATACATAGAGAATCCTAAGGATGCTGCCAGGGAACTGCTGGAGCTGATCAATGAATCTGGTGAAGTTGCAGGATGCCAGGTTAATGCTCAGAAGTCTCTTGCATTCCTATACACTAATGAGGAAGGATCTGGAAGAGAGATTGAGGAGGTACTCCCATTTGCCATTGCCACAGAAAGAATAGAATGCCTAGGAATGGACCTACCTAGGGAGATGGAGGACCTGTATGCAAAAAACTGTAGGACACTGATGAGAGACATTAAAGATGATACCAACAGATGGAGAGATATGCTATGTTCTTGGATTGGAAGAATCAATACGGTGAAAATGACTAAGCTACACAGGGCAATCTACAGATTCAATGCAATCCCTGTCAAATTACCAATGGCATTTTTTATGGAACTAGAACAAAAAAATCTTAAAATTTGTATGGAGACACAAAAGACCCCGAATAGCCAAAGCAGTCTTGAGGGAAAAGGGCAGAGTTGGAGGAATCAGACTCCCTGGCTTCAGACTGTACTACAAGGCTACAGTGATTGGGACTGTGTGTGTGTGGTACTGGCACAGGAACAGAAACGTAGATCGGTGGAACGGGATAGAAAGCCCAGAGATAAACCCATGCACCTGTGGTCAACTAATCTGTGACGAAGGAGGCAAGGATATACAATGGAAAGAGGACAGTCTCTTCAATAAGTGGTGCTGGGAAAACTGGACAGCTACATGTAAAAGAATGAAATTAGAACACTCCCTAACACCATACACAAAAATAAACTCAAAATGGATTGGAGACCTAAATATAAGACCGGACACAATAAAACTCTTGGAGGAAAACATAGAAAGAACACTCTTTGACATAGATCACAGCAGGATCTTTTTTGATCCACTTCCTAGAGTAATGGAAATAAATTTAAAAAATGGACAAATGGGACCTGATGAAACTTCAGGGCTTTTGCACAGCAAAGGAAACCATAACAAGACGAGGGGACAGCCCTCAAAATGGGAGAAAATATTTGCAAATGAAGCAACGGACAAAGGATTAATCTCCAAAGTATACAAACAGCTCAATATTAAAAAAAAACAAACAACCCAATCCAAAAATGGGCAGAAGACCTAAATAGACATTTCTCCAAGGAAGACATATAGATGGCCAAGAGGCACATGAAAAGCTGCTCAACATCACTAATTATCAGAGAAATGCAAATCAAACTACAGTGAGGTATTACCTCACACCAGTTAGAATGGGCATCATCAAAAAATCTAGAAACAACAAATGCTGGAGAGGGTGTGGAGAAAGGGGAACCCTCTTGCACTGTTGGTGGGAATGTAAATTGATACAGCCCCTATGGAGAACAGTATGGAGGTTCCTTAAAAAACTGCAAACAGAACTACCATATGATCCAGCAGTCCCACTACTGGGCAAATACCCAGAGAAAACCATAATTCAAAAAGACACATGCACCCCAATGTTCATTGCAGCACTATTTACAATAGGCAGGTCGTGGAAGCAACCTAAATGCCCACTGACAGACGAATAGATAAAGAAGATGTGGCACATATATACAATGGACTATTACTCAGCCATAAAAAGGAACGAAATTGGGTCATTTGTAGAGACGTGGATGCATCTAGAGACTGTTATACAGAGTGAAGTAAGTCAGAAAAACAAATATCGTATATTAACGCATATACGTGGAACCTAGAAAAATGGTACAGATGAACCAGTTTGCAGGGCAGAAATTGAGACACAGATGTAGAGAACAAACGTATGGACACCAAAGGGGGAAAGGGGCATGGTGGTGGTGGTGGTGGGATGAATTGGGAGATTGGGATTGACATGTACACACTGATAAAAAAAAAAAAAAAAGAAGGCATCTTACAAACATCCTTTTAATGTCTAAAACTGCCCTGTCCCTGATCATAGGTGGCTACTGAGAACTTGAACGTGGCTAGTCCAAACTGAAATGTGCTGTAAGTGTAAAATGCATATGGGGTTTCAAAGACTTAGTGTGAAGAAAGAATGTAAAATCTCTCATTGATATTTTTATATTGAATATTATTTATATTTTTACATGTTGAAATACAATATTTTGGATACACTGGGTTAAGTAGACTATATTATTAAAATTATGTTCACCTGTTTCTCTTTAACTTTTAAAATTTGGCTATTAAAATTTTTTAAATGATATATGTAACTCACACTATACTTTTATTGAACTGCACTAGGCTAGAAGAATTCAATTTGCATTGAGGTACTTGCAGATGAGCCAATTTATCATTCTGATCCAATAACTGCAATATTGTTGAGCATTAAAGATAAATATTACAGTCATTTTAAAATGCTTCAAAAACATTTAGTATGAGAATCTTAACTCTCAAAAATGATGCATATATCTCATTTTCTTGTATTCCCTCTGTTGGTTTCGGTGGCTGTGAGCTTATCACTAGGATTTATCTTAAAGTTATTATTTAAGTTCTTCAAGATAAGTACAATAGAGTTGATTTGGAAAAGGTGACAAGAAAAACACACCAATGACTAACAACAAATACCGTGGTGAATATACTTTCCAAAGCATAAAAGGAAAAAAAAATTCCTAAGAGGAATGGCATCAGAACTTCCCTACAAAGTATTTTAGCAAAAAATTAACTCTTTAGCTAAAGGATGTGTAGCTTCTTCCATTTTCTTTGCTGTGGCCAGAACAAATCTTGAGAATATACTAACAGGTTCTTCTCTGAAAAACCAAGAAAGGAAGTTCAGGTTTGACATAAATACACTACAATGTGTAAAACTGATAGCTAGTGGGAACTGCTGTATAGCACAGGGAGCTCAGCTTGGTGCTCTGTGATGACCTAGAGGGGTGGGATGAGGGGAGAGTGGAAGGGAGGTCCAAGAGGGAGGGGATATATGTATACATATTGCTGATTCGCTTCACTGTACAGCAGAAACCAACACAACATTGTAAAGCAATTATGCTCCAATTTAAAAAAAAGAATAATGTTCATATATCAGATAGAGACGTATGTGAGGGGTTGTATCCAACAGAACGTTGTGTATAATCATTGAACATGAAAGGTTCACGGAGTCTTCTGTGTATCTGCATGTACGTTAATATTGTCATGGTTGTTATGATACCAGACAGGTCTCCTCCCAGGTCTCACCCTCAATGTACATTTCATTCTATAACATTCTCCGGAAAACCAAGAAATACACCCCTCAAGGAAGACTACAGAAGATCACCATTTAGTTGCTCCCTGTTAGTCACCAATTCTCGCAGTCTATTCTAATATTTATTAAACTGGGGAGAGTTCACACCTTCCACTGCCAATTACCCAGGAGCATGTTTGATCAACACTCCCAGGCTGTCTAGTTACCTGAGAGTGACTAAATAATTATGGAGCAGCTGATACTACCGCTGTTTTTCCCATCTCATTTACATCTTGAGCAGAATGCACACCCCGACAGACTGAGCTGCTCAAGACTCCGCTTTTCTAGTAATTCTAATAGTGTTTCCACGTCCTGTCTTCCTGCCCAAAGACAGTGTGAGCCAAGGCCTTTCCCTTTTTACCTTAACTGAAGGCAGAGATTCATTTGCATGACTTAAAACCTCACACCAGAATATTCATACTCAGGATCATCTGGTAGGCTGGCTACAACACAGAGAGCTGGGCCCCAAACCCAGGTTTCTGATTCAGGAGGTCTGGGGTCAGGCCAGAAGATCTGCAAGTCTAACAAGTTCCCAGGTGATGCTGCTGCTGGTTAAAAGACTACACTTGAAACCTACTGCCTTAGACACCTGTGCTGTTAGTGTTCTGCATATGTCCTCATGCAATGGGGGAGGGAAGGAAGGAAGGAGGGAGGGAGGGAGGGAGGGAGGAAGGGAGGGAAGGAAGGAAGGGAGGGAGGGAGGGAGGAAGGAAGGAAGGGAGGAAGGAAGGAAGGAAGGAAGGAAGGAAGGAAGGAAGAAAGGAAGGAAGGAGGGAGGGAGGGAGGAAAGAGGGAGGGAGGGAGGGAAGGAGGGAAGGAGGAAGAAAGGAAGGAAGGAGGGAAGGAAGGAAAGAAGGAGGGAAGGAGGGAAGGAGGGAGGGAGGGAGGAAAGAAGAAAGGAAGGAGGGAGGGAGGAAGAAAGGAAGGAAGGAGGGAAGGAAGGAGGGAGGGAGGGAGAAAGGAAGAAAGGAGATAATTATCCAAGTCTTACTAGGGTCTGGTACCACATTTAATACTTTATATCCCAAGGTCATTTAATACTTCTGATAACATGAAGATAGGTATTATTATATACTTTTCCAGGTGATGGATATGAGGCTTAAACTGGATAAGTAAGTACCCAAAAGGGTATATAGTCAGTAAGCAACAGTCATCACATGAACCCAAGCAGGCTGATTCCAGAACCTTCACCATGATGCTGCGCTGATCTTCTGGCAAAACGGACTCATGAAAGTGTCTAGAGCGTGTACCATCATCCTGATCCTTGCCCTGTCAGAGATCACAGTGTAGTCTCTCTGCTGCCAGGCTGATTACACAGCGACCACCAGAAAATGAAACTAAATAATGAGGTTATGTACAAGGGTGCGCCTAGAGTTCTGTTAACTTGTACTTGGCCAGCCATAGTTTTCAATAGGGTGGGCAATTTTAACACATCAGATGCAAAACGTGTGGATTGTGATGCTGTAGGGATTACACTGAGTGAGAATGAACGTTGCAGGGGTTGGGGAGTGATGCAAGGAAAATTAAAAGGAAAGCAAATTTGTAGGATATTGGAATAAACATGGAAACTTGGGTATGTGTATAAAGGTAAAGGTTAGAGAATTTGCAGCTATTTCTATGAACTTTATATGGTTTTAAGTATCCATGCTCATGTATTGTTTTCCTGTTAGGACTACCAGCAAGTCTACTAGAGAATGAACATAGGGCTAACTGTTCCCTTCATATAATAGACATAATGATTCAGATATAAGGAAGAAACTAGAAAAGAATCACTAAAGAGAATGTCAAATTCAAAACATCCAACTAAATGTAAACTGAGTGTGCATTTTGCGAATTCTTTCCCTTCACATTTCCTTTTATAAAGTAAAATCTGCCTTTTATAGAACCTATTCCCCATAGAAATACACTACAGAAAACAGACCCAATAAAGTAGAGTTTTGTTCAAATACTTTCCTTCGATAGATGCTTTAATTTGCTGAGGAACATATGACTGATTGTAGTTTATCTGTTCTGGGAACCCACCAAGACTTTCTGCAAGGGCGTTTCTTCTTATTCTTCTCCTGCTATATAGCTGTTCTTTCCAATAATAAATGATGCCCAGGTTGTCATGGGATTCAGGAGAGAGAAAAGAGGGGGATTATTTATGCACCTGAAGGTTTTAGAGATTTGGCCTCAGCTCAGCTTGGATCCAGAGGGACTGCGAGGTAAGGCGTGGTCTGTTCTTATTGGCGGAAGTCCTAAGATGTTCTAACAGGCTCCCGGGCATCACTGCTTTGAGGGGCGCAGAGCGGCTGAATTTGTTTCAGGACCTCTGGAAGTGCTGTCACTGTTGGCTCAGTCCACTGGTCCTCTGGCCTTTGTTTGTCTGCATTAGGGTTAGAGCTGAAATGTCAGGAAAAACACAAGATCCCTCTGTTCCGCTCAAAGCTGACTCAACTGGTTCAGACCACCTCCATTCAAAAGGAGAGTAAGGCGTTCGTCCTCCTCGGCTTGTTAAGGCAATAAATCTCCCTAGCATATGTTTTCCTGTTTCTTGCCATTCTAAATACCTATTTCTCAGAACAGTTTGTAAAAGTTTTGGATTGTCTCTAACTTGGGCTGTCCTTCCAGTTTGCGAAGCAGAAGGATTGGGTTGAAGGTTTTCACAGGCAATGTGAATCATAACAGAGTTGCCTGAAAACAAATGCCTTCCTACCTCACTTCTGACAGAGACAGAAAGGGATGTTTCAGAGACTCTCTTGGCAGAATATATCTTTTTTAATTTTTTTCAAAAGAAATCATCTTGTTTTAAAATTTAACATCTTTATTGGAGTATAATTGCTTTACAGGATATTTTATTCCTGAAACCACCTCAATCAGATTTTGCTTCTTTTGGTAGCAGTTTTCTCTCTTCTGACAGTAGCGACAATGGGTCTGAAAAATTGATTTTTAACCTGGATTTCACTTTAAGCCATTTTTCAGAATCTGAGGATCACTGAATGTTAGAGTTCAACAAAATCCCTGCATTCAAACAGAACTGTATACAGAAGCCCAAGATGTAGCCCACGTTAAGTGTTAAGGTACTTTGGTTGAATCCAGGTAAGTTGTCCAGAGAATCTAATCCACACCTGGCTTCTGGAGGACTTCCTAAGGAACTTCTAGGGCTTCGTAGGACACAGTGTGAAAACCAGTGACCTTGTCCAGGTTCTCCATTTTAGTGATGAGCTACCTAAACTTGGTGGGTTTTATTCCATGGTCACATGTTAAATGAGTGGCAGGTTGAAATTAGAAACTAAGGCTTTTACTTCTTTTTAGGTCTTTCCACAACACAGCACAGCAATGTCGTGAATAGGCAAGGTACGTTTACAGATCTAAGGTTGTCTGTGTTAAGAGAATTATTTTGGTAAAGAACAAAAAACAGGGCTTCCCTGGTGGCGCAGTGGTTGAGAGTCCGCCTGCAGATGCAGGGGACGCGGGTTCGTGCCCCGGTCCGGGAAGATCCCACATGCCGCGGAGCGGCTGGGCCCGTGAGCCATGGCCGCTGAGCCTGCGCGTCCGGAGCCTGTGCTCCGCAACGGGAGAGGCCACAGCAGTGAGAGGCCCGCGTACCGCAAAAAAAAAAAAAAAAAAAAAAAAAAAAAAAGAACAACAGCACTTCTTGTTGTCTTGGATCAAACTATGGGAAAACATCCCACCTAAGCAGAAATCACCCTGCACACCTTGATCACCTGTGTACAGGTAAGGAAAGGTGTCCTGCCCTCTGGGAGTCACTGAAGCCTTTAGCTGGGACAGGGACTGACAGTGGTAGGTCCTGGCACATGGTCGTCCCTCTCCTCCCTTTCTGGTGTCCTCCTCCACAAACTCTCTGAAGACGCTTTTGTCTGTTTTCCCACATGACAGTCAGTTTATTTGCCCAACTAATCCTTGCAAACGGAATAACACGGAATAAGGTTGTAAAGGGTTACTCTTCAGGGAACATATTTTCTAATTATTCTTAAATTAAAAGAGTATTTTAACGGCCAGAGTTTCAGACACTATGGAAGGAAATGGGAGTGATCAATTTAAAGCAGCATTTATTATTTTCTTTAAATGAGATAATCATATTCAATGTCAAAAACTTGGAAAACACAGAAAAACAAAAATTACCACATTCACCAATCCAAAATAATTCCTGTTAACATTTGATTTCTTCCCTTTCATTATTGCAATGCACCTACATACACATTCTTTTTCTTTACAAAGAGGGTCCCCTCCTGGATGTAATGCCTTGTAACTTTTTAAAAACAATTTTTAAATTTTAGAATAGTTTTGGATATACAAAAAAATTGTGATGGTAGTAGAAAGAATTCCCATATACCCTAAACCCATTTTTCCTTCTTATTAATATCTTGCATTTGTATAGTATATTTGTCACAATTAATGAACCAAGTTTGACACATTATCATTAACTAAAGTCTATAATTCATTCAGCTTCCTTTAGTTTTTACTACTTTAGTTTTCCTGTTCCAGCTTAAAAACATGTTACAAACCTAAGAAAATATGATAACTAAATGCAATTCCAGGATCCCATCCAAAATACCACATTACATTTAGTCATCATGTTTCCTTAGGCTTGTAACATGCTTTTAAGAGTCATATATTGTGAATGATTACCCAGGTAAATAAACAGTCTTTGAAAGCACGGTTTGTAAGGAATGCAGTATTTCACTGAGGAACACTATCATAGATCATCTAACCACTTACTTTTCAGCATTTAGGTTGTTTAAAAGTTTTTACTATTAGAAATGTTTAAAGATATACCATTATACTTACACACTCATGCTTAACACTTAGGGTATATTCTTAGAATTGGATGGCTAGGTCAAAGGACGCTCATGTGCTTAAGGCTTTAGAGACACAGCAAGAGACAGTGTGTCACGGACACACAGCATGAGGACTCCGAGGGGAATGCGGGCTCCGTCCAGACACATGGTGTAGCTCTGGGCAAGTGACTTAACCAGTCTGAGTGTAACTGCCTCATGTTTAAGATAGAGTAATAATAATAATGATAGCAACAACAACAGTATCTATTTCAGAGGGTCTTTGTGAGGATTAAGCATGTGTGTATTAATCAGGGTTCTCCAGGTCAATAGAACCAATAGGATGTGTGTGTAAACATATTTTTACATATCTAAACATTTAAATATATGTATTTTATATAATATGTATTTAAATATGGAATATATATTTAAATATATATATATATATATATATATATATATATATATATGAAGAGATTCATTATAAGGCATTGGTTCGTGTGATTATGAAGGCTGAAAAGTCCCAAGGTCTGCCATCAGCATGCGGGGGACCCAGGAGAACAGAGGGTGTAGCTCTAGTCTGAGTGCAAAGGCCTGAGAACCAAGAAAGCTGATGGTGTAAGTTCCAGTTCAAAAGCCAGCCGGCTCAAGATTCAAGAAGAGCCCATGTCTTAGTCTGAGTCCGAAAGCTGGAAAGGATGGATGTCCCAGCTGAAAACCATCAGGCAGTAGGAGTTCCCTCCCACACAGCCTTTTTGTCCTATTTAAGTCTTCAATTGTTTAGATGAGACCCACACACATCGGGGAGGACAGTCTGCTTTACTCAAGCCACCCATTCAAATGTTAATCTCACCCAAAGTCACCCTCACAGATACACCAGAACAACGTTTGTCCAAACGTCTGGGCACCGTGTGGCCCAGTCAAGTTGACACATAAAATTAATCATTACAGTATGTAAATAGCTTAGCATTTAGTAACTACCCGCTCACAATTCCCTAGTAAAGATCAACTACAGAGGCACACAATACATTGAGCCTTCGCTGAGTTACTGATAAAGAACATTCCTTTCTTTTATTTTAGAACTTACACTCCTTGGATACAAAATTGGAATGAATCGAGGTACACGGCCCCAGCCTGTGAACTGTGCAGAATAAGCTTTCGATACTCCAACAGTGGATTCTGGAGCACTATGAAACCTGGTACAAACATGATTTCTTTTTCTACCTTATAAAGGTTCACCCTACAATGACTTCTCTCTACTTTATGTCCCACATTGTTAAGCTTCCATAACTAAAGAAAAGCCCAGTTGGGAGTTACAGGCCCTGGGTTCTCATTCCTTCTGTGGCTTTGAATAGGTATGAACATGTGGGTAAGCCACTTGTTTTCTCAGGGGCTCAGATTCCTCATCTATAAATAGAAAGTGTAGACCATGATCCCTCTAGCTTGTTCACGTGTACACTTCCATGACTCTGTGCAAATATATAGATTTCCTTGAATACGCCCACAGCCAGAGAATAAGCAGACTGTGGAAGGCTGGCGTCCCATTACAAAGCAGATTCCTCAGCCCTATAGCAATGGGGTGGGCAGATGGGGTAATCAGCTGGTTGATTCAAAGTCCCAAAGTACTTAAATTCTCCCTTGAAGGCAATACACTCTGGAGTGAAGAAAAGTGAACGAGAAGATCTGTGATGATGTGCTGAACATGGAATTCCTCAGGCAAGGGTCATGCATGTTTCTAAGAATTTTGAATGCCTGTGTTACTACATTGTTCTCCAGAAAGTCTATAAAAGGTATACTCAGGAGGGCTTCCCTGGTGGCGCAGTGGTTGAGGGTCCGCCTGCCGATGCAGGGGACACGGGTTCATGCCCCCGGCCGGGAGGATCCCACATGCCGCGGAGCGGCTGGGCCCGTGAGCCAGGGCCGCTGAGCCTGCGCGTCCAGAGCCTGTGCTCCGCAACGGGAGAGGCCACAACAGTGAGAGGCCCGCGTACCGCAAAAAAAAAAAAAAAAAGTATACTCAGGAAAGAATATTCTTGAAAAGCTGCTCTCCTCAGGATGGGAACGGGAGGCATCGCTGATAGCTTGGCCAACATTCCTGTCTCCTGGATGTCTTTCCCCAGACAGAGGAAAATGAGTCCTACTGCTCTCTCCTGGGAGGGATGGTTGGAGGGCGGGGACAACCGAGCAATCATTTCAGTAAATAGCTCAAAGCTCGTCAGAGACAAGGGTTCAGGGGGTAAGGCTCGAGGAGCCCGCAGAGCTAGCGGTGGTCCATGGTGCTGGTGAGACCCGGATGAAAGGAGCATGGAAGGGCCCCGCCCCCCGGGAGACATCCGTCAGCGATTTTATTGGGCATTTCCATCACCCTTGCAATTTGCTCTCATTACTTAGTTAATCCTCACTGAGTGCTTTCCTGTGAAGAGAGTCAATGTCATCACCCGGTTTGCACAAGAAGAAAACAGAGACAGAGGGAAGTTGGCTATAAAGCCCACCTCTTAGGAAAAAGCTAAGGGGGAATGAGGTGAAATAGGGAGTTATCTGTGACCCGCTCTGTCCGCCTCCCCTTTGCGTTCTGGGAGACAGCTCAAGTGCTCAGACTGCTCTAAAGAAACAGCCTTCCACTCAGGGACTTTATGCTTTCTTAGTATGAATTAAGGATTAACAGCCCTATTTTTCCAGGAAGCTTAACTGAATCTCCTTCCCAACTTAGAGACCCTTTCCTCTTTCCCCATCCCCCATACACACACTTTCCCGAGGCTTTGGAGAAATTCCCCTCCTGCACAGACCACCAGACCACAGAAGCTAATTTAAGGTAATGAGCTCAGCAGGGATCTAAGTGCTTTCTCTCAGCCCTTCTTCAAGCAGCCAGAGAGCTTCAGGGTGTCAACTAACAGCTCACGGATGTTAAGGGTGACGGTTTCCATTCGGAACCAGTCAACCTGGCTCTGTCTCACAGTTGTAAACTGTTCCTGAACCTCTGGACCGGACTCTACATCCCAGCCGGCTGGCTCACACTCCCCGATCACTGGGCTTGAAAGGAATGAGGCAAAGATGGTGAATGGTTCAGCACAAGGTCATCGGCCATGAGTTCAGTGAGAAACAGCCACCACCTTGTGAATGAGTCAGGGGTAGCATCATTTTTCTATCAATAAGAGAACACGTCATTACCTTCTCATAATAAGAGTCCTCCATTGCCCCTGGCCACCCCAAGTATTTTCAGTGACCTCCAAGTAACATCATCTCACAAATGACCTAAGTCCATGATGCGTTATGGCGGAACACCTCTGGGCTTCAGAGTCTAAGGAGCATTCACTGAGTTCCAATAAACATTTTGTTTGCAGGCACACGAAGGAAATGCACCAGGACGACTCCTTGAACTAAAATGAAGCATTTGAGCTAGGTGATTCCTTTGATTCGTCCATCCATCCTCACGCATTCTGCAAGACACTTTTATCAGCTACACTTCTCCTAGCAATGCGCTGAGACCCTTACGGTCAGATTCTTCTTCTTGGGGCTACTGGAATATTTTGATGAAAAAAAAGTCACATAGTGTTTCCAATTCCCCTATGATCAGAATTTACAGGAACGTACCTCAAGTTTGTCACCAAGGCTGGAATTAAGCATGCTCACCACTTCTCCCCCTGCCCTACACTTCGGACAAGGCTGCAGCTGGAGATATGGTTGGAGGTATGTTAGAATGGATAGGGAGAGAGACAAAGAAGAGACTGGGTACATCAGCCTCCCTCCTGAGGGCTAAACAAAATTAGGGTGACTGTATGAGAACACGGGGCAGGGCTAGTTCTTCCTCTGTGTTTAGCCTTCAGCTCCACTGATGACACACATCCCTCTTACTCGAAGGGTAAGATTTTGGAATTAATTATTGACTCACCTAATAGATCCTTTATGCTAAAGGACTAATGAATTCTAGCCTGTACTTTTCAGAATGAATTCAGTAGATAAGATTAAGACCCATCCAGCTTAACAATGAACATGGATATAGAGTTGGCAAGAAAAAGAGTTAGCGTCTTCTTTGGAATCTTTGGTTTGCCTCTCAGAATATCCATAACGCTAATATTTGTACATTAATTTTATGGCTTACAAAGCATCTTCCTATATATTACCTCTGTTAACAGTTTTAAGCATCCCTGTGAAATAGGTAGAGGGGATATACGGTCCTCACATTACAGATGGGGAAGCAGAGATACCATGCAGTTACTCACCTGAGCTCATGCCCAAGGTGATGGGACTCCAAGACTAAAGACAAATCCACATCCTTCCCTTTATATCACGGCAACTTTGGATTTCAAATTTTGAATTTACACTGAACTCCATTTCTCTCCATGAATTCCCGTTACCGAATTCAGTTTTAAGATTGCTGTTCACCCCCTGCCACAATGATCTGAGCCTGTTCAGTTGCTGCTAGAAGTACTTCCAAAAATGGTTAACCAATTTCACAGTCAAGAAGTGTATTAAACACAAATACTTATCACCAGCAAGGAACTCTTCTAAGCACTAAAAGCTCTCCAAAGTTGAAGGCAGCCCCTGCCTTAAAGGAAGTGCCAAGAAGAAAGATAAGACTCGTGTATGAGTATGTTTAATAGTAAAACATAAATAGGGCTTCCCTGGTGGCG
This sequence comes from Leucopleurus acutus, assembly GCF_964270905.1. NCBI lineage: Eukaryota > Metazoa > Chordata > Mammalia > Artiodactyla > Delphinidae > Leucopleurus > Leucopleurus acutus. Next base: position 25,003,834 of record NC_139163.1, on the reverse strand, counting down.
CAGTGGTTGAGAGTCCGCCTGCCGATGCAGGGGACGTGGGTTCGTGCCCCGGTCTGGGAGGATCCCACGTGCCGCGGAGCGGCTGGGCCCGTGAGCCATGGCCGCTGGGCCTGTGCGTCCGGAGCCTGTGCTCCGCGACGGGAGAGACCACAACAGTGAGAGGCCCACATACAGCAAAAAAAAAAAAAAAGAAAAGAAAAAAAAATAGTAAAACATAAATAAAATTGTAGGAAACATCAAAATTAGGCTCCTCTATACCTACTACGTATCCACTTGTTTTGTATTATAAAATCCGACTAAATCTGTATAAAATAATCCATTAAATAAATATATAAAATGGTGCACAGAACCCAGATAATAGGTGATGACGTATATTAGGATTTATGCAATGCTGTCACATACCATATAATAGCTAATTTTTAGTGAGCATTTATTATGTGCCGGGAACCTAAGTGCTTTACAGTATTAAATCATTTTAGCCCTCACAACAACTTTTGAGTAAGATCCTATAATTATCCCCATTTTACAGATGATAAAACAGAGGCATAGGTGTGTTTAATCTCTTGCCCGAACCGCACAGTTCAAATCTACCCAGTCTGGCTCCTGAGACTGTGCTCTTAAACATACAATATGCATTATCCCATTTAATTCTTGCACCAACCGTAGGAGAGAAGCATTATTATGTCCTTAATTTTGTAACTAAGGGCACTGATGTCTAGAGGATTGGGGTTCCTGACCAAGAACGAACACAGAGCCAGTAAGCTGAGGAGCTGGAATGCAGGGTATCCTTCTCTAAATCCTATAATTCAGGGCAGAGCACCTCAACTCAAAGACATAAGGCCCAATTGCCCTGGCTGCAGAAGGGCTACTTTATGATTACCTGAAATAGCTTATTCTCTATACGTCTCTTCCTTAACTCTTGACAATGACAAACTCACATTGTACCTACTACCTTTCAGATTATTCTTGGGAAGAATTCGTGAGGATATTCCTCCCACTCAGAAATCAGATTCTCACATAAAAGTACATTTTAAAAAGCCTACTAATGAAATGAGAACTATAAAATGTTTAACCTAAATGCCAGTAAATTGAAACTCACATCCAGCAAATATAATCAAGAGGGCATTATGCAGATTAATATGCGATACTCATCACCGTAAAGTGAGATTAGAAAATTGTATAGTAATAGCTTCATAAATTATTGCCCACACAGGCAATAATTACATGGGGTACGTGGCATTACAAGCAATCGTTTTTGTCTTTACGTGAAGCTAAGTGCGAGCTTTGAGGAAGTAGCTGGCTGCTGGGTGAAAAAGATGAAAGAAAATCCAGCATTTGTGTTAAAATAACCCTAAAAAGGACATGTGTCGTACACCCATCAGAGCAGCCAAATACTCAACTACCTCATACCAGACACAAAATCATTGCACAACCTTTAGGGGCCTTCTTCTGCCTGCACTTTTGTACTTTTTGAATTGTGTACCATGTAAAGACAAAACAAGTTAAAAAAAAAATCAAAGTCCCCCCCATCATAATCCCCAAAGCTCCCTTCCCCCTTTCCTTAATGAACTCTCTCTCTCTGAGATGTTGATCTGATTAAAATAATTTCCAGTTCTGTGTAAATTATCCATCAACATAGAAGTGTTGTGGGTGGGTATGATCTATATCTCAGAAAAAAATCTGAAATCTGTGGAATGTGAGAGTCTAAAAGAATTTTTGAGCTGGGAGTGATTCAAATACTCTATTCAAGATGAAGCTCTCCTTATCAGAGTCAGACAGACCTGGAGTTGAAACCTAGTTCTTACAAGTTTCTTAAGTTTTCTCAGACATGAGTTTGTTTGGAAGAGCAGGGATTATAATTGCTACCTGGCGGGATTGTAAGGGGGAGTAAATGACGAGATGGGTACAAAACACTTCGCACGGTGCCTCGTACACGGTAGATGTTCAGGTCTTACTTGTCTCCTTTCCTTCTATGCCATTACTTTCCTCAAGACCAAGGAGAAGTAATGTAAGTAGCATCAGTAGTGTAAGGATATGCAGACGCGTGCTTTCCCTTAATTTTTGTGAATGGCGTTGCAAGAGATTCACAGTTGATGGGAGGGACTGACCTTTTAGATAGGCAAAGGACTACGAATGGCAGGGCCACAGTGTTCCCCTGTCAGTTTAATTCAACATATTTTATTGAGTGTCCATAGTGTGCTAAGCATTGTAAGACATAAGGGCGTAGCCGTGGACAGAACATATGAAAATTTTTGCCCTCGTGAAGCTTATAGTCTAGTGGAGGGAAACTGATAAGAAATAAAATAGATGAGTCAGATGTAGCATTGTACTACTGATAAGTGCCGAAGAGAACACTATAAAGCAGTGAAGGAGCATAAGGTATTCCAGAGAGTATGAAGAGTATTGCAGTTTTAAACGAGGTGATCAGCTAAGGCCTCACCGATAGGGAGATGTTTAGCAAAGACCTGAGGGAAGTAAGGGAAATGAGCCATTGCATTTGACCTTGGAAGGGCAACGTTTTCATGATTCCTCAGTAATTCTTTGAATCATCTTTGCAATACAGACACACAAAGATACTAACCACAAGCTCCTGATTTCACATCATGTGGTGATTTAGTCAGACGTGAGCATTGGAATGCAATGTCTCAAAAATTCCAGTTTAACATGTTCCATGGCTCCAAACACATGTGTCAAAGGCCTCAATATGTCTGTTCTTCTCATCTCCATCGGCTTGGAGTTTCACCAGGGGTAGCCTAAACAGTATCACTGTTCTTGGAATTCTCCCAAGCTCCTAAGTTCAAGCCTGAAACTTGTTTTGTTATAGACCCCTTAAATCACTGGTGGCGGGGGGGAGAATCCCTGCAGTACTGTGAGAAAACTCTTCGGTATCCAAGAGGATATTACAGTCATCAGTAATACGTTCACGAGAGTTAGTCAACATTAGTTTCAACACTTGTTGTGATGGCGCGATTGCTGTTTTTGTTTATTTGTTTAAGATTGTTTTTGACATAGACCGTTTTTTAAAATTCCTTATTGAATTTGTTACAATATCGCTTCTGTTTTATGTTTTAGTTTTTTGGCCCCGAGGCATGTGGGATCTTAGCTCTCTGACCAGGGATTGAACCCCCACCCCCTGCATTGGAAGGCGAAGTCTTAACCACTGAACCACCAGGGAAGTCCTGAGATTGCTGCTTCTGATGGCATCTCATTCCGTTCTCTGACTGCTTTAATTATAAGAAATAATCACCTTTTTGAATAAAAGTCTGACTTACTCTACCTTTAAAATTTTACTCTTCTAGGTAATTAATGAATAGTTAAACTTACAATATTTTTCATGTTGAATGTCCTCTATGTTGAGGGCATATTTTGTTAAGTTTAAGGTGATTAATTATGGAGAAGACTGAGATCCTGGCCTCGAAAAGCTTGCACTCCATTCACACATCAGGAACATATGTCTACCTCCTCGTCCACATAATTGTTCATAAAATACTGAAGACAATGATCATGCTTCTTCCAAGTCTTCTCTCTCTTTTTTTTTTTTGCTATAAGTATCTCCAGAGTCCTCAACCTTTCCGATTATCAACATTAGACTTATATAGAGGAAACTCCCAAAGAACAGACAAAATGATATGCAAGAAATCAGAATTCAGAAATGATTCTCTTGACATTATTAACTTGCCAGTGATCTATTATGCTTTCTATATAGACATCTGAAGCAATGCTACAAATTTATACTAAAACTAATATCCAGCATTTCCTTTTCCACAGAATGGCACTTTGAGTATTTATGCCCTTTAATAAGAATATGCCAGAGAGGTTGGCATTGGTACTTACACACAATTTATAGTGGTGCACTTCTATAAAACCCACACACATGATTGGAGTGTGTTAATGTGGCAGCAGGGAGGTGATGTGAGGAGGAGAAAAGAAGGCTTTCTACAAAGTAAGGTCTGCAATGTACTTGAATGTACTTAACTTACAGAATGAATAGCTATGCTCTTTCCAAACCTCGTAATTCCAAATGCACAAGAGATGGAAAATGTAACACTTCTGGAAATGATATGGAGAAAGAATACTGACTTATAGCTTATAATACCTGGTGCCCAGTTATAAAATGAATTGCAGGAGACGAAAACCTCTACAAAATCTTATGACTTTTTTTCTGTTTTAAGTGGCTCCAAAAACACTTTTAGAAATCACTTTGGAACAAAGATCAAAATAACAGATTATCAGTTAAACAGTGGAGAATTTTAGCTATTTGTCCCAGAAATGACAAACAAGAGGTTCTAACTACATTTTTAGGGACACATTTAATTTATTTATTAACTTATTATTGAGATGTAATTTACATATAACTTTGTGTAAGTTTAAGGTGTACAATGTGTTGGTTTGAAAAAGACATAATTAGCCTTTATAGTAACTTTATATCAGAGGTTTTAAACCCCTTTATATTTTCCCATTACACCCCCCCCCCCAATATGTTTCTTCACATGCAAATACATCTCCTACGATACACAAGACTCTAATATACAAATAATCAGGGCAAGATATATAAGATTTGTCCGTTTCTGTTATTGTTTTAGATTTCTGGCTTTACCTTCTCAAAGTCTCACTTCAGTCCACAAAAACAGCCAATAAGAACTACACCGCTTTACTTTTGTACATTTGTATTTTAGTAAGTGAAGACAGAAATAAAAAAGACTTCTAGCAACATAGAAAAAGCATTTCTACTATAATGCAATACATGTAACTCAAAAAACCTCCTTTTCTGCAAAATCACACACCATAAAAACAGAACTTAGGAGAAAAATCACAGCAAGGATAGATCACTTCAAACCTATGGAAATTTATAACCAGAGTACAAACAAAAAACAATAATTGGTAGCCAGGGAGATAATTTGGACTGCCCAGGCAAGCAGCTCAGCATGGCTGGCGGCAGCCACAGTGGATGTTATTTAAAAATGAGTACAGTGGAAATGCAGGTTACATGTTAAATAGAGCGGTGCTAGTGGGGGCAGAGATAAGGGGTAGAAGTGGAGTTTTCAGCCAGTGGGCCTGCTATCAAGGTGGGCACAGGAGGAAGTGAAATCTGCTAAGCCTTCTGTAAACTACAAACTGTACAAGGCTGAGCTGCAGTGCTCTGTAGAGAAGGCATTGGATGGAGAAATTTTTTATTTCTTTTTTTTTGCTAAAGATTATAATTCTACTCTAGTAATCTGGCTTCTCTTGCCAAGAACAACCCATAAATAAACCAAAGGAAACTCTGTAGTTTACCTGTTTACCAATCCCATACCAACTAATTCTCACTGCAGAATCAGGTATTTGTGAGTTATGGCAGAAGAAAATACATTGAAGAAACCAAACTTTATAGAAAAAAATTTAAATGAAGGGACAATGATACAGGTAAAAATAACATGACGAGTATGGAATTCGTAAGGCACTTGTCTTTAGTAAATTCATGCTTTTATTTCTAAACATATTTCTATAAATGATACTTCAGTTGAACACGTCAAAATAATAGTATTAAGGCCAATACCAAGAAAAACTATGAACTTGTTTTCACTGCAAGAACATAAGAAAGAACATAAAGAAACTGCAATAGACATTACCACTGAGGTGAATGCCAGCCAGGGAGAGGAAGATGTATCTTAGGACCAGAATGCACTTGCTAACCAGTGGGTCATCCACTGACTTTAATAATGTTGGAAACTAATATAGTAGTAATATATACTATATACTGATATAGTAATATATTGATAGTAAACTAATATAGTTACTAGAACAAAGAGTCAGAGGCTCCAAAACAAGATGGTACCAGTGTCCACAGAACCAAGTAGAGGAAAATGTCCTCCCATAGGCTGGTATTGGCCACACCTTACACATTAAATTATGACTTAAAAAAAAATAAGTTAAATTGGATCCAGCCATATGCTGTCTATAAGAGGCTTGCTTTAGATTCAAGGACACAATACGCAAAATAAAAGGATGGGAAAAAATATACAGGGCAAACAGTAACCCAAGGAAAGCTGAAGGGGCTATGCTAATACCACAAATACACTTTAAGACAAAAATCATTACTAAAGATAAGAATATTTTTTAATGAAAAAAGGATAAAACCATCTGCAATTATAAACATATACGCATCTAACAAAGAACTGAAAAATGCATGAAACAAAAACAGACAAATCGAAGAGTGAAATAGACCATTCAAAAATAACTGTTGGAGGGCTTCCCTGGTGGCGCAGTGGTTGAGAGTCCGCCTGCCGATGCAGGGGACACTGGTTCGTGCCCCGGTCCTGGAAGATCCCACATGCCGTGGAGCGGCTGGGTCCGTGAGCCATGGCCGCTGGGCCTGCGTGTCCGGAGCCTGTGCTCCACGGCGGGAGAGGCCACAACAGTGAGAGGCCCGTGTACCACAAAAAACAAAACAAAACAAAACAAAAACAAAAAAAAACTGTTGGAGACTTCAACACTCCACTTTCAACAACCAGGCAGAAGATGCCAAGGAAATAGAAGATCTGAACAACACTATAAACCAGATAGACTAACAGACATCAACAGAACACTCTACCTGACAACCATAGAATATACATTCTTCTCAAGCACACATAGAACATTATCTAGGGTAGACCATACGTTAGTCCAAAAAATAAGCCTCGGTAAATTTAAGAGGACTGAAATCACACACAGTATTTTTCTGGCCACAATAGAATAAAATTAGAAAATAGTAACAGAATGAAATTTGGAAATTTTATAAATAGGTAGGAATTAAGAAACACACACATAAATAACCAATATGTCAAAAAAGAAATTTGAAAGGAAATTAGAAAATACTTTGAAATTAATAAAAATGAAAACAGTGAACCAAAACTTATGGGATACAGTCAACCTTAGAGGAAATCTCAAGCTATAAGCACCTTTATTAATAAGAAAGGAATGTCTCAAATTAATGTTATTCTTTCACTTTAAGAAACTAAAAAAGAAGTACAAAATTCAAACAAGTGGAAAGATAGGAAATCACAAATATTCAAGCAGAAATAAATTAAACAGATACAGAAAAATAATAGAGAAAACCAACCAAACCAAAGATTGGTTCATTGAAAAGATTAACCTTTAGCTATACTGACCAAAAAAATAAAAGAGAAGACTCAGATTATAAAATCAAGAATGAAAGAGGGAACATTACTACCAATCTTACAGAGAAAAAAAAAGGTGGGGGGTGGGAGATTATAAGGCAGTACTCCGAAAATTGCATATCAACAAAATAGACAACCTAGATGAAATGAATAAATTCCTAGAAAGACACAAACCAGTGAAACTAACCCAAGAAGAAAAAGAAAAACTGAATATACCTACAAGTAAAGACAGTAAATTAATCATCAGAAAACTTCTCACAAAGAAGCCCAGTCCGGGCTTCCCTGGTGGCGCAGTGGTTGAGGGTCCGCCTGCCGATGCAGGGGACACGGGTTCGTGCCCCGGTCCGGGAAGATCCCACATGCCGCGGAGCGGCTGGGCCCGTGAGCCATGGCCGCTGAGCCTGCGCGTCCGGAGCCTGTGCTCCGCAACGGGAGAGGCCACAGCAGTGAGAGGCCCGCACACCTCAAAAAAAAAAAAAAAAAAAAAAAAGAAGCCCAGTCCCATATGGCTTCATTGGTGAATTCTACCCAACCTTTAAAGTGGAATTAATATAAATTCTTCCCAAAAAGAGAAGAAGAGGAAACACTTCCCAACTCAATGAGGTCAGTATTACACTGGTACCAAAACCAGACAAAGACATCAGAAGAAAGAAAACTACCGAATAATATCCCTTTTGAAATAGATGCAGAAATTTTCAGTTAAAATACTAGCAAACCAAATCCAGCAAAACAGAAAAAGGATTATACACCATGATCAAGTGAGATTTATCCCAAGAATACAAGATTGGTTCAGCACACAAAGTCACCATATTAATACTTAATACACCATATTGATGTAATACACCATATTAATAAAATTAAAGCCACAAACCACATGATCATCTCACTATAGGCAGAGAAAGGATTTGTCAAAATCCTATATCCTTTCATAAGAAAGACACTCAACAAACTAGAAATAGAAAGGAACTTCCACAACTGGATAAAGAGCGTTTACCAAAAAAATCTACAGCTAATACTTAATAGCAAAAGACTGAAAGCTATCTCCCTAAAATCAGAAATAAGACAAGGGTCTCTGTTCTCATCACTTCTATTCAACATTGTCCTGAAGGTTCTAGCCAGGAAAATTAGATAAGAAAAAGAAACAATACAACATTCAGGTTGGAAGGAAAGGACTAAAATTATATCTATTCACAGATGACATGATATTATATATAGAAAATCCTATAGAAGCCACAAAAGTACTATTAGAACTAATACTTGAGTTCAGCTAGGTTAGAGGATATAAAATCAATATGCAAAAACGAACTATATTTCTCTACATTTGTAATGAACAATCCAACAATGAAATTAAGTAAATAATTCCATTTATGATAGCATCAAAAAGAATGAAATATTTAGGAATATATTTTACAAAAGAGGTGTAAGCCTTATACACTGAACACTACAAAACACTGGTGTAAGAAATTAAAGAACACCTAAATAGACAGAAAGACATTTCATTTTCATGGATTGGTCAGTTGATTTTCAAAATGCTGCCAAAACAATAAAATGGGGAAACAATTGTCTTTTCATACATGGTGATATGTTTTTTTTTTCTTTTTGATATGACACCAAAAGTGTCACAAAAAAGATACATGTGACAAAATAGAAATAAATTAGACTTCAGCAAAAATTAAAAAGCTTTTGTCCTCAAAACATACAATCAACAAAGTAAAAGACATTCCACAGAATAAGAGAAAATGTTTACAAATCATATATCTGATAAGGTACTTGTATCCAGAAAATGTAAATAACTCACCACTCAGTAATGAAAAGACAACCCAATGTGGTGGGTTGAACTGTGTCTACCTAGAAGATGTTGAAGTACTAACCTCTGGTCCCCGACTTTATTTGTAAATAGGGTCTTTGCAGGTGTAATCAAATTAAGATGAGGTCATATTTGATTAAGGTGAGCCCTAAATCTAATAACTCGTGTCCTATAAAAAGGCCACGTTAAAGCCACACACATACATTCAAAGAGGGAGGGAAGGAGGGGGGAGAGAGAGAGAGAGAGAGAGAGAGAGAGAGAGAGAGAAAAGGGCCATGTGATAAAAGAAGCAGAAATTGGAGTGATGCAGCTGCACGCCAAAGAACACCAGGGATTGATGGCAATCACTAGAAGCAAGGAAAGAGGAAAGGAAGGATTCTTCCCCAGAGCCTTCAGATGGACCATGGTCCTGCCAGCATTATGATTTTGGACTTCTACTCTCCAGAACTGTGACAGAAAGAATACATTTCTGTTGTATTAAGTCAGCCAGTTAGTGGTAATTTGTTGTGGCAGCCCCAGGAAGCTAATACAGATTCTGACACTGGGAAGTGAGAATACTCTACCAAATACCTAAAAATGTGCAAGTGGCTTTGGAAGTGGGTAATAGGTAGAGGCTGGAAGAGTTTTGAAGTGCATTAAAGAAAAAGCCTGATTGCCTTGAAGAAACAGTTGGTAGAAATATGGACGTCAACGATGATTCTGGTAAAGGTTCAGAAAAAAGTGAGAAGGACTACAGCTTCCATTGTCTTAGAGAATATATATATCACCATGAACAGAAGGCTGCTAGAAATATGAATGTTCCAGGTGATTCTGGTGAGATGTCAGTCAGAAAGGAGGAAGATGTTATTGGACACCGGAGGAAAGGCATTCCTTGTAATAAAATGGCAGAGATCTTGGCAGAGTTGGGTTCTACTGTCGGGTAGAGGTAGAACTTGTAAGCAGTGAACTTGGGTATTTAGCTAAGGAGATTTCTAAGCAGTGTGGAAGGTCTGGCCTTGTTTCTCTTTGATGCTGATAGTAAAGTCATCTATGCAGAAAAAAAAATTTTATGTGATCTACAAAAAAGATACTAGAGCTAATGAGTGTGTTTAGCAAACTTTCAGGGTACAAGATAATCAAAAATCAAGTGGATTTTATATAAAACAAATTTAAATGAATAAGTCAATACCATTTATAATAGCATCAAAAACATGTAATACTTGGGGTAACTGACAATATATGAGTAAGACGTATACATGAAAATCTAAAAAAAATACTGCTGAAAGAAGTTTTAAAAAACCAACATCCGGGCTTCCCTGGTGGCGCAGTGGTTGAGAGTCCGCCTGCCGATGCAGGGGACACGGGTTCGTGCCCCGGTCCGGGAGGATCCCACGTGCCGTGAAGCGGCTGGGCCCGTGAGCCATGGCCGCTGAGCCCGCGCGTCCGGAGCCTGTGCTCCGCAACGGGAGAGGCCACAGCAGTGAGAGGCCCGCGTACCACAAAAAAAAAAAAAAAAAAAAAAAAAAAACCAACATCCATTTGGAGATAAGACTCCATATTAACTTGTTGGTTCTCCCCTACTTGATCTTTAGATTCAGCAGACTTCCAATCAAAATCCCAGCAAAGGGTTTTTTGCAGAAATTGACAAGCTGATTCTAAATAAACATCTTCTGAAAATACTTCAGAACTAGAAGAGCCAAAACAGCTTTTAAAAAGAACAATGTTGGAGGACTTACTTTACCAGACTTCAAGATTTATTATAAAGCTAAGGCAATCATGTCAGTGTGGTATTGGCATAAAGATAAGTAAATAGATCTGTGGAACAGAAAAGAGATACCAAAAATAGACCCACATGTAAATAGTCAATTGATTTTTTACAGATTCAAAGGCAATTCAGTGGGGAAAAGGTCATTTCACAAAAGATGCTGGAACAATTCAAGAGCCATATGTGGGAAAAAAAAGAAAGAACTTTGACCTATATCTTGTATCGTATATAAAAATTAACCTAAAATGGATCACAGACATAAAAGTAAAGCCTAAAACCATAACCCATCCAGGAAACAGGAGACAATCCTTGTTATCTTGGTAAGGCAAAGTTTTCTTAGATACAATATCAAAAGCACAAGCCAAAGAAAAAACTTGCTAAACTTGACTTCATCAAATTTAACATCTTCTCTATAAAAAAATATTGTTAAGGAAATGAAAAAGTAAGCCACAGACTAGAAAAAACATACGTAAATCACATATCTGAAGAAAAAAAAACCTTGTATCTAGAATACATGAAAAACTTTTCCAGCTCAATAATAAGAAAACAACTCAATAAATGAACAAAATACCTGCAAAGTCAGTTTACCAAAGAAGATACACATATACAAATAAGAGGTTCAACATCACGAGTCACTAGGAAATGAAAATTTAAACGACAATGAGATACTACAACACACACATTAAAATGTCAAAAATTACAAAGACTGACCACACCAAGAGTTGGCAAGGATGTGGCTTTACTGGAATTCTTGTCCACTGCTGTTGGAAATGTAAAATAACTCAATACCTTGTAAAATAGTTTGGCAATATCTTAAGACGTTACATATACAACTACCATATGACTCAATCCCAGCTCCACCACTTCCTAGTTGATCTTACATGAGTAAGCAATTGGCCTACGTTTGCTATCATTATTACTAAAAATAAAATATCCTGCCCTATTCCAGAAGCTCACCCAGGCTGTGGTACCCACATAACGCAGTACAGAAGCTTATACATACAGGTGGGAAAAGGGAAGAAAGTCAGTAGTAGGAAGCATTGCGACTGGAAGGGAGGACAATCATAGTTTGAAATAAATATTCCCTAAACTCTCTACTGCTGAGAGTGACAGCAATTGTAGAGCCCATACTTCTTTTTTTTTTTTTTTAATTTAGGTCATGGTGTTTTGTTTTGTTTTGTTCTGTTTTGTTTTGTTTTGGCCGCACCACAAGCAGCAAGTGGGATCTTAATTCACTGACCAGGGATTGAACCCGTGCCCTCTACAGTGGAAGCGCAGAGTCTTAATCACTGGACTGCCAGGGAATTCCCTGTAGAGCCCAAACTTTATAGCCCTTCTATTCATCTCTGATTTCATACCATCTTAAACCATCTTCTTAGCCCGACAATATTTCCTCTTGTGTAAGGAGCCACTTCAGGGCTCACCCATAACAAAGCACAGCAGGGCAGAAACAACTCTCCTCATTGTTATGTCACCCAGTCAAAAATGGCACTTTTGTGGGGTTATATTGGTGCCAGACGGAAAGGTCTAAATCTCTCAAGCTCACATGAAGGCTAAACTGAAGTCAGATTTTATAAAGGAGAAGGAGAAGAGGGGGGAGGAGGGAGAGAAAGAAGAGGAGAGAAGAGGGGGAGGGAGAAGAAGTAAGTTCAAAATGTTCCATTAAGCTTAGTCTCTGGGAATTGACCATAAGGTGAAGGATATGTGATCCTTGAGGATTTGGAATGTTTTCTTGGTAAATCACTCTGTGAAAACATCCCCAAATTCCAAAAGAAGGAAAAGACTGAAACAAGAGAATATTCCACAATGCCAGATCTACTTTTTAGACTGCTGTCAAGGATGAGGCAAAATCTCACGGGACCTGTAAAATGTGGTTTATGTCAGGGTCCTATTTTTCTCTGCCTGTCTCAAGTGACTAAAGGTTAGAGACACAGAGGACATAGATAAAACAGGGCTTAAGTGATACAAAGGGGTAAGTGGATCTGAGGACGGAGACTGCGGGAGGTGGATGACAGGAAAGAACTGCAACAAATTCAAGAATATTTGGGGAACATTCTATCCCCTGGTTTACAAACCACTTACCCAGCAACGAGGTAAGAGGCATGCTATACCTCTGTTTTCCCTGGAAGTATCGTCACCTAACAGATGTAGCTAAAAGCAGAAGCACATAGTTCATTCTAGACCATGATTAATTGATCACACTGTGTCTGATACGTTGAAAGGAGTAGGAAAATAGAAGCAGGTAGAGTGCACCAGGAGCAATGAAAGGGATGTGGAAGCTTTAAGGGAGGTAGAATAAAAACTAAAGAAGGCAGACATTAGGACAAAGTAGCTGGTCGAATGGTAAAATAGTTGGATAAAGGAAATTAGGACGACATTGAAGACTGAGTGGATAACACACTATCACAAATTTCAGAGAAGAAGATGGTTTTCTCCCAGTGGGGTAGGAAATTGTGAAATTAAACAAAAGCAAATAGTCTCATACCCCATAAGAGTACGATGATATTCTGTGGACTATGGGAGAAGAAAACCATGACACATTTCAAGCATAAAGGATAAGAAAGTATAATAATAGTTAGCTTAAAAAAAAAAAAAAAAAAAAGCAAAATACCTCCTGAGCTGTAAGGTGTGTGGTCAGGGAAAATTACCATGTTTCCCAGAAATCCCTGATTCTCAGTAAAAACAATCAGTAATGAAATGGGCTGAGTGAAAGGAGAGCCTTGCTAGGCCAGTGCAAAAGGGCACCTACCTTATAATCTCCGGACCCCTGGGGCTCTCTCTCTCTATCTCTCCACACAAGCATCATTCTGCACTTAAACCACAAGGACTTGCTGATGGACCTGTTTCCCGTAAAAACTGATCCTTTGTTTGCTTTAATTAAAAGATTTTTACTTAAGACTCATTTTATCACTCTCAAATCACTGAAAACATGATGAGGTCAAGAACAAAATAACTGAACAACATGTAACATTAACAGGGAAAAAACTCTTATCAAATCTATATTACCAAGTAGATCCTAGGAATCCCCTCTGCTAGGGAATATCCAAAAGGAATGAAATAACTTGAATAAAGATACAGGAATCTTTCACATAAAACAGGGCTTAATGCCTAAGGCAATTAAAAGGCTCTACTTTCGTAAATATATTGATGATGATGATGAATTGGACATATTAAAATAAATCAACATCAACAAGAACTCCTTTATTTAAGTAAACAGAGGACAGAAAATAGAGAAACGTTAGATTTGTCAAATTGGACAGAACATTCCAAAAGTACTGCTACAACATGTTTGTACTCTTTTCATGTTGGTGAACTACACGTCACCATTCTTGCTTTTATGGAATGTAAGAATCTTTCAAAGTTCACATTTGCTTGTAAATGTTTCAAAAAAGGCTTTAACTAAATGAAAACTATTTAGAGTAAGAATGTGTTTCCAGTTTCAAGCTGTCAGGAGAGGGTTTACAATGACTCATAAAGTCACCATTCTGTTCTATATGGTTCCCTTGTATTCAGTACCTATTAATGCTGCAGCCTGCCAGCTTCCTAATGGCCACCACCAGCCTCCCAGCATTCCTAAATGTTATTTTAATTTTTTTTTTTGAAATGACCATCTCACTTCCATCATTAGCATAATGTTTTACTAAAGTGGTTCTTGGCAGCCAGGGCCCAATGGCTCTCTTCTCTTTTATAGACTATGGCTGGTTTTCAAGTCTTAGTACTTCCTAATGATCTGTGACCTGTGTCTTGACATCCACATATTCTGTCCACATTTTTAAATGACTATTTTAAGTTGGCCAGATTATCCTTTGAACTTGAGAAAATTATGTCTCAAGCATCAGCAGCTGAATCTCTCCCTTTCTTCGTCATTCTGTGGGCTATTGTTTTTGTCAACTAAAATGTGCACACACACAGACACACCAAGCTAATGGATTTATTTTAACAAGCGATTTATTTTAGAGTATTAGTAAAGAGAGATAAAATGGCTTTGTGTGTGTGCTTGTGTTAAGAAATCTATAATACTGAAAAAAATCTAATATCCAATTTTATTTCACATATTTGACATTTTGTAATAGTTATCAGAACATCTTGGTAAGGTATTTCTTTACAATTGATTAAGGGAGTATTGAATTCTCAGTTTTTGAAAATTCAACAAATACTTATTTAGCACCTACTAAATGCCAGTCACTTTGTGGGATGCTGGTGATACAAATGAGCACAAGATAAAAACAGGCCCTGCTCTTTAGGAGCTCCTAGTATAGGGAAGAAACTGGATAGATAAACAGGCAATGATCACAGTGCCATGACCATCAGTACCACGATGGAGGAAGTGGGCATTGTGGGAGCAGAAAGGTGGGTGCCTGATCTAAACACAGATGGTCAGAGAAGGTTCTATGGGAAAAGGACTGCCACCTAAAATGAAATCTCAAGAATGAACAGGACTTATCTGAAGGACGTTGGGTGGAGGGAAGAGGTAGTAAAGTACTTCTGGAATGAGGGATCCCAGGGACCCTCAGAAATTTTGCTTGATAATAATCAGTGACACATCCTCTCTTGGCTTTGGATGAAGGCATATATTGAGAAAGTGATTAGATCAGATCTTGGTCTAATAACCTAACTACTTATGACAAGAGTGAGGCTTTTCAAATGTACTTTATTCATTATAGATAACATTCATATCCCTTAAAAGTTCTGCAACTTACTCTAAGGAATAGATCTGCAATATTTACGTAGTTGAAGCTGCTGTAGCAAATACATCAAAACGAATGATGTTGAGATGGCTCGTGCTGATTAAGGCTGGTGAGAATTCTTATTGGAAATTTCATTTCATATTTCTCATTCACTGAGTTATACCTGTCTTCCCAGGTCTATTGGGCATTAAAATCATCCTCTAGGAGTCTTTTTTTCCCCCAAAGTGGCTCAATCACAAGCTTGGAGAGAGAGTAGGCTTCCTAATGCCAGCTCAATGTAGATCTACGTAACGATGAATGTCACCAAGCTAACAGCTGCTGTTTTAGCACAAGTGGCAAATTCATTCTCCACTTTTTTTTTTTTTTGCGGTATGCGGGCCTCTCACCGTTGTGGCCTCTCCCGTTGCAGAGCACAGGCTCCGGATGCGCAGGCTCAGCGGCCATGGCTCACGGGCCCAGCCGCTCCGTGGCATGTGGGATCTTCCCAGACCAGGGATTGAACCTGTGCCCCCTGCATCGGCAGGCGAACTCTCAACCACTGTGCCACCAGGGAAGCCCTTCATTCTCCACTTTTATTTCAATTTACACAGACCTATGCAGAAACACATCAAGACTCAGAAAGATCCCAGGATCTTTACCTTGGGAACTTTTCAAAGTCAACCATGACATCCAGCTCTTTTTTCTTTTCTTTTCAAACATTTGTTTCATCATGTGACCATGGAAAGCACTGGCAAAATGAAAACCAAGTTAATTGTTGTAGGAACAGGGTGTGGGTTGGGGCATGAACTTCCTTAGGGTTAAGAACCTGTAGGGACACTCTTCAGAATAGGCCTAGTAGGTAAATATCACTTAATCTGAGAGGTGCTTCCCAAAAGGATTCCTGGGAATCACACGTGGTCATGAGCATGGGCCTTGGTGTGGCTCAGAATATATCCAACCGCTATGGTAATCCAAGGAGCTTCTCTTTGAGATCAGATGGGCCCAGGTCCAAGGCATAGGGGTGTTGTGTACACCTTTTCAAACTTTCATCTTTTTTGTCAGCTGGACATTATTTAATAATACATAAGAAGGCCAATCATTGTTCTTAAAATACAGCGTCTCAAGTCAATCTCAAGTCAATCCAATTAGCTCTTTCTCATGTTCTGTACTTCAAAGCCCTTGTTGATGACCTCACAAGAGTCCCATCAATAAATCTTATCGATAAAGCCATGCTCTGCATACTTGATTGACAGAAGAATAAGAAACTTGTTTTGCTATATCCTCCTCTTATTTTGTGGACCATATCTTTTCTTGCATTTAGAGATAATTGATTTTTTTAAATCTAGAAATTACCTGTATTCCTCAAATTTAAGTTCTACATGCGATAAAAAGTCTCCCTGAAGTCCATCAACTCTGAGTGAGGTCTCAGTTTCTAACTGAAAGGGCATGTAACTGTCTGTGCCACTTCTCTGGCTCTTGGCCTGTGGTATTTTAAACTAGCATTTTCTTTTGTATACATGAGTTTTGTTTCTACAATTAAACTGTTAGCTTCTTGAGGGCAGGCAGTACATACATCTTGATTTCCTTTGCATCTTCTGCTTGCAGTACAGTTTAATCACAGGGAGATAACTATTTGCTGGTAGAAAAATTGTAAAATTTTGAATCTGTGTTGTTCTAGGACTAGGTCAAGAGAAGGGAGTAAAGAGAGATGGTAAGGAAAAGACAAAATTATAATATGCCATGAATTCCATTTGCTTTATTCTTCCCTATTTCTGCTGGGCCCTGCAGAAGTCCTGTCTCTGTCAAAATCAGGAGGACACATTTTAAGTGTTCAAGTAGACACACTATTTTTTTTTTCTTGTGTGATATTGTGATTTGTTTTTGAATTTTATTTATTTTTTTATACAGCAGGTTCTTATTAGTCATCAATTTTATACATATTAGTGTATACATGTCAATCCCAATCTCCCAATTCATCCCACCACCCTCCCCCCACCCCCGCCACTTTCCCCCCTTGGTGTCCATACGTTTGTTCTCCACATCTGTAGGCATACTATTTTTATAGGCACTGGAATGTAAACTCCATGAGGGCTGGGGTCTTCTCCATTTATTCCTTGTTGTATCCACAATGCCTAGAACAGTGCCTGGCACATAGTAGGCCCTTAATGAATATTCGTTGAATAAATACAAAAGACTGAAATAAGACTCTTTCATTGAACCCCCAAAGAATCACTCAATGCAATACTTAACATCATAGAATAGCTGAGCATGTAGAGGTTTTAAAGATAATCTAGTCTTATTTCCTTAAATTACAAAGGCAGAAATTGAGGCAACGGAGGAAGGAGACCAGATTTCCTAACTGTTAGTTCAGGTCGCTGATTTAGTTTCCCTTTTACGTAAACGTTAATGGACTAAAGAGACAGGTTTCTTATACCATCTTCTTCCAGTGGGAGCTACAATTGCCTGTGAAGACATGTGCCAGTACAGGTACAATGAGGTACTAGGCACGAGGAAAAAGGAAAGAAGAAAAGCGAGGAGGTTATTTTGGAGACAGAATTCAAACTTCCCATTAGGTAATATGAATCGGTGATCTTTTATTGTTCTTTTATTGTTTTCAATTAGCGACGTTTTGATCTGTATCATTTTCCTCTTTGACAACAGCAAGGTGGAAAAGACTGGCGTCAAGTAGCTGATTTCATTTGTGAACAGAGTGGGTGCTTTCCCTGAAGGCGAACATGATCAGGCTGTTTACTCTGGGCTGTTTTGCTTCTTGTTATCTTGCTTAAAAAGAGACGAGAAAAGCTATAGATAGATAGGCACCAAATGGTTTCCTCTACAATGAGGGGTATGTTCAGAAACCATTACACTCTAGACTTGGAATAACTATTGGAATTACTCTCTAGAATGGGGTAACTTTCAAATCCCAACAAGGTGAAAAGGTGGGCAGAACAAAATAATCTAGATTCGTAACAATCCTAAGGTAAAATTGACTTAGAAAAAAAATGGTGGTCTTCTTGGGTTTTCAGAAAGAGTGTCCATCTTACATTTGAAAGCTAATTTTTCCCCCCGCCACCCCCCCCCAAAAAAAACAAGACACCTTCATATTTGAACCACTGGTTTGGGAAAGAGAATCAAAAGGTGATAATGTATCTGCGTTAATCTCTACTCTCCAAGGTTACCATAGAGAGTTCAACTATTGGACAATGATGTTAATCAGTAGCACAGAGCTTGGTCCAAGAGCAAACTAAAATGGCAAATCTTCAGACCAGGCTTTGGACCTTGCATTAGTCCTACCAGGAGAAAAATCCCTGTGAAGTCTAGACTGAGCCATGGGCTGATTAGTCCCCATGACCTCTGAGCGAAAGAATCCCTTCTAACTTTCACTATTATGACCAGTGCATTCATTGTATTGATTGTCATTGGTATTGCTCTTCAATGCTCGTAGCATCACTTACAGTTTACAACGCACTTCATATACATCTCATCCCGTCAGTGAAAACAGAACAGGAATCATTAACCAATTTTCCAGACAAAGAAAGTGAGGCTATGCATTCACATCGCACACCCAGCTCACATGGTTGGTAAACAGCTGACTTCTAATCTGGAAATCTTTTTTCTACGCTTCACTGTCCCCAAGTACCATGGTTGATTCGGTAGGCTGATACCCTGTGATGGACCAGTCCATTACCAGATCGTGTCTAAAACCACAAAGGGTGGTTTAGTGAAAAGACACTAAGTCTACGTTCTGACTTTGCAATTTTCTCTCTGTTGCCTCAGACAAATCACTCAATTCCTGCTTCCCCATTTATGAAATGAGAGATTTCCACCAGCGGTGGTTCCCTAACCTGACTGTGTATCAGAATCATCTCAAGGACTTTTGTAAAATGTAGATTCCTGGGTTCCATGTTCGCCTCTTGAATTTGCAGCTGAGACTTAGAAATCCACATACTCAAATGTTTTCAAAGGCTTCTCATGAAGCCAGTTGGGTGGCTGAAAATCACTAGGATCACTTTAGCTTTAACAGTCTGCTATTGTGGGTTTATTATCCATTAGGTAGGTCTAGTTTGTAAGGGCCATCAGTCACAGACGAGGGAGCAATTCACCGTCCTGGGAAGTGGATGGAGTCAGGAAGGAACTTTTAAGCTAAAGTTAAAGAAGAGGGTTTTGTCATATACACAAGGAGGGAAGGGAGAAACACCTCATGGCAAGCTGGGGGAAAATTAAGGAGTACAGTTTGACTAAAGCATGTGCTTTATCCGAGAAAATGACTGGAGTGAGAACAGAAAAGGACACTGATACATGTAAGATTACAATTTTACGAGTTTTAGGTCAAATCAAAAGGACCTTTGTGCACATCTTTATCAGCTGTCTTCTTTACTATGTCCATCTCTAAATGAAAAACAAAAACAAACAATAAAATTTTAAAAGTCACCACCATTAACCATAAAAACAGCAACACATCATGTCTGGTTCAGCGTATGGACAAAAAAGGTGGAAACCTCATCTAAGACAATGGCAGGATTTTTTTTAATAACACTGAATACAATCTTTAGAACAACAGACAACTTTCCTTGGCAAAACTCCAAAAAAAGAAAGAAAAGAAAAAAGAAGGCTGACAGTTACATCCATCTGACTGATTTATGGCTCTGGAGATAGTCTCAATTCCTGCCTTGAAAGATGAACCTACTGTCTCCTTATAGTGGCTCAGGGGCAAAAATGATACATTTATCTCCATTTGGATACATCCATTTAGATAACCTCCATGCTAAATCTCAGTGCGTTAAGTTCATGGGTGGGAAGAAGGAAGAGGCAGAAGTTTGCTGTCACATTACCTCACCAGGTACGACTAGGAAAGGCCTCTGGTGGCTACCCTCAGTGACCAGTCTAGGTGGAAAAAACATGTTTACCTGTTCCTCGCCCCCTCCCCTACTCTGATTTTATTTTTTTCTTTTAAATATATAAACTCTTTCATTCCACCAACGTGAGCTTCCTGAGGTGTTCGTTATCTACTCATTTACTGCTGAATATCCAGTGTCTAGAACAGTTGTATGGGATAGATTCAAGAAGTATTGAATGAATCAATTTGAGTCACAACTTGGAGCACTTCTCACCATGGTAGGGAGAGCTCTGTTGGTTTACAGAACTAGCTTTTCAGGTCAGGCTGTGGACATTCTGCAACCAAAATTTAGTCCTTGGTAGCTTGGTATCTAAAACTTAGGTGGCAAACATTTACAAAGAAGTCAGTTAAAATCTTGAGAGGAACTTTCTTAGGTGGATCTGCAAACCTTACTCTTATCTCCAAGTAGGCTCTCCCAAGGGTGGGAGTTCTAAGAATTGTGGGTAATTGAATCACTCTGGCATTATATCCCAGTTAAAGAAACTCCACTTTTTCAGCCTAGTACCTTTCTTTAGACAAAGTGCAAGCTCTACTGTTACAGAAGGCATTGTCTTCTGAATCAATTTGCAAACAAGCACAAAGGTATTTTGGCTTTCCGCAGGTTGTATAATTTAGTTATGAAAAGTGAATTGTAAACTATTTTACAAATGTTCATTATTATAACTATCTACTCCCCAACGGATCCATCTTTCTCTTCTGGTTGTTTCTTCTGACAGAACTGGATTCTGCCACCTATTAACTTGGTCACCTTGGTGAGATATCTGTTCTGTCTCAAATTTTCATGTATAAAAATGGAAATGATAATGATAATCTCCACCTGATAGGGCTGCTGTGAGGATGAAATGACAGAATTCATGCAAAGCTTCTAGAATGTCTTTCGAATTATAAGAACATAGAGTTAATTTATTGTTACTCATCACACCACCAGCCACCCCCCGCCACTTTCCCCCCTTGGTGTCCATATGCTTGTTCTCTACATCTGTGTCTCTATTTCTGCCCTGCAAACCGGTTCATCTATTTGCTGTTGAAATAGGAGGGTGGACCCAATTCATGTCTAGAATACAATTTCATCCAGGGAACCATCAAGAGCTAAGGTCATCATAGAAAGGAGAGTGTGATCTTCACTGTTTTCAGGTCTTCAGAACACTATCTGGCGTTAAGAGTCAAGAGATTTTAAGGCATCCCCGCTGCTCTTCTGTTGATTGGTATTATAGTCTCTTACTTTATAGAAAAAATATGTCAAGAAACACCTAGGAGTGTTTGGAGACTTCATTGATCTTTCATTGGCTTTTCGACCCAGTAGGTGGCAAATAGCTATACGCTAAATGTAAAGGAGTAATGACACGTTCTCAACGATTAAAAGTCTTCAAAATCTATGTTCCTTCAAGAATCAGGATAAAACAGGAACAACCTCCTCCGTGCGGAAACGCTCTCGGGTGGTATGAAATGGAGCTATGTTTTATTTCTTCTTCATTGGAGCTTTTATCCTAATGCTGGGTTATTGCCTTTAGGGTAAAATTTAGTGCCTACCACAGCGCCTACCAGTGTCACAGGGTAGGCATTCAATGCAGAAATGAAAGTGCCGCTGCTATAGGAGCAGAGGCTGTTTCATCCTAAGAGCCAGCCAGCTTCATGAGCAAAAGTCCTGTACACACATAAAGGGCTCTGTGCTTACTTTAATGCTCTATCTCCATCTCGCAATTCTTAATAATTTTTGAATAAGGGACCTGGCATTTTCATTTTGCCCTGGGCGCCTTATTTAGCTGCCCTGTTCATTCTTCTTTCTCCCTTATCTCTCCACGTCATCAATCGACCTCTTAAATATCTCTCAAATCAGCACAATTCTTTGAGTTTTCATTGTTGCTGCCTTCATTCAAGCCACAAGGGACCCTCATCTGGATTGGTATGAGACCCACTAGTTGTGCTGCTGTCCAATACAATTTCCAGAATCTACTCGTTTTAGAACATAAATCTGATTCTATCACTTGAATGATTAAGTTATTAGTTCAGCAAATATTTAATGCTTGTTTTAGGTATCATGCTAGGCACTAGAAGAGCAATGGTGATCAAAATCAGACACAACTAGAGGCAACTTCAAGAGAGGATTAGTACTGACTTCTTTCAGAAAGAATGGCTTGATATTAGCCACGATGAACTAAAATGCATTTCTCTCTGATTACATCACTTTGATAAATCCACTGGTTCAGATACTAGGTGGAATTGGGGAGGAGGGAAGAAGAGAAAGAAACATTTAAGAAAGATTTCACTCTGAAGACTATACTAAGAAGCCAAGTCCCTCTGTGGCTGTTCTATATCACAGTGGGTAACTACAAATTCCTACTATGGAAAAAAATTCCAGGTCAAAACCATTTTGCTCTATGACTGTAGATCTAACTGATGAGTTGATGACTTGCTTTAGTGTTGCAAACCCAAAGCTCATTCCTGAAGGAAAAAGTCTGGATAATCTTATAGACATCCCCAAGGGCCACATGGGTCCCATCTGTGCAGAGGCAAAATGGTCTTCTATTTAGATAAAAGTACTGTAACCATTTACATTCCTCTAATTTCACCCAGCCTCCAGAGCATTTAGCTCCATTTCTCACCCACAGAAAATGTCGGTCCTGGTTGGAAAGCAGAATCTCAGTATATTTGTTATGCATCGCTTATCAGAAGCTTGGGTAAATGCAGAAAGAAAGCACACAGGGGAAGACTGTCAAAGTTAGAAAGTGTCCCTCTATTTCTTGAAACTCTATCCTTGGGTTAAGTTGGACCACTAGACTACTGAACACACCGTGTACACTAGGCAAGTCCTTACAGAACTGCTTTAACTCAATTTTGCTTTAATGTTATGCCCTTGGCTTTTGTTCAAGGTTTATACTAGAAATCATCACATGAAATTCACTTCTGCATTTACTGTAAACGTGTGATTGAGGGCATTGCCCATTATATCACTCAATATGCGTTATTAAGTCTCATATGAGAAAACACTTTCAAAATTAATTTTAGGAAATAAAACGGGCTCCTTGTTAAACTGATATTCCAATTCCTTTCCAATAATGAAAGATGTATTAATTAGGATTTTTTTCTATTTTAAGTGTCAGAGCCCTACTCAGACTTACTCGTCAAAGAAGGGAATTTGCTCGCTCTCATTGATGGAATGACTCTTGGGTCACGGACAGAATCCAAGAGCTGCAGCCACCAGGCTTCAGGGCTCAGGGACAGGAGCCAGGACTCAGGACACGGGACTGGCTCTCTCTCCATTGGCCTGTCTTCTCTGCTTCATTTTATTTCTTTCTGTTAGAGACAGGCCTGTTCCTTGGGGCAGGGAGGATGGCCAATAGCTTATCCTGATTCATATTTTTCCAACTTAGTATCTTAGTATCTAAACTTTCCCCCCACCAAAGTCTGTGTATCAACCTCTGGGAAGATTCTCATTGATGCCAACTCTCTAAGATGGCCTGATTCCCACTTCTGGATAATCACAGTGTCAAGAGGATGGGGTACCATGCAGAAGGGTAGGTGATACGGCATGCTGACTGACAGCCCCGGACAGAGGGTGGAGAAGAACCCCCATAGTCACTGCCAAAAGGAAAGAGGAAGCTGTTAACAGAAGAAGAGCATAAGGAAAAATGCAGGGCAGACAAAAGACAACAGCCAGAGCTGTCCATGAAAAGAGCTAGGACATACAGTTTGCTTCCCTTTTTGCTCTGAGTACTAGGAAGCTTGCAGGCAAATATGAAGCCCAAACCAACAATTATACTGACCTTTCAGCTTAGATCAGTTTTACCTCTGATTTTCTATTTTATTTTATAGCTTTATTCTGTTTTTACAAGCCTTTACATGTCTTTTTGAAAAGAAATGACAAATAATTTCAACAAACCCTTGTGATTATCTCATGCAACAGTATTTTGTGTTAGTTTGCTGACTCTTAAGATGCAAATGTGAAAGCAGAAGTACCTTATTCTTGAAAATATAGCTAAGAATAAGGTTCATCGTAGGGTAGCATGTCTGTTAAAAAGGGAAGGAAAAGAATTCCCTGGCAGTGCAGTGGTTAGGATACAGTGCTTTCACTGCCGGAGCCCAGGTTCAATCCCTGGTTGGGGAACTAAGATCCTGCAAGCCATGCAGGCAGCCAAAAAAAATAAAAAAGGAAAGAGAAGAATAAGTAAAGCCTTGTCCTTAACAACTGACTGGACGACTGCTGCATCCCTAGGCCACGAAGGTACTTGGGGTGGAGGCTTCCTTACAATGAAAGGAGAAGCTGTTCCTTGAAAGAGTGTAAGGTACTTCATAAAAGAAGATGACAAAAATGTAAGAAGAAAATAAACTATAAGGTCTACAGTAAAGAGCTTTTTTTTTATGAAGTGCAACTGCAGAACTGCCTGAGGAGTTTTAGAAGAATTTCCAGAAGTTCAGAGGCAGTGGATGGAGTCACCTGCCCCTGACCCTGGAGGTCTTTCCTTCCCAGGGGACACCCACCACCACTGCCCCCAATCCTAGGGTTTTCCCTTCCAAACTCTGGCCCACACAGGGGCAAAACCTTCTCTCCTGATCACAGCTGAAACAGGCTTGAATTTCCAGGAAACTTTAATAATAACTAGGCATAACAAAGAATGCTATTATCAAATATTGAACTAACTAAAGTTTTGCAAGAACACATTTTTGGCATGCTGTCATTGAAAAAATGACACAGGCCCAGAGACGTCTGTCCTTCCTTCCAGCCTTCCTCCTAACTCCAAGCTTTTCTCTTGAATTTTCTTCTCACCATAGGGGAATATCTGTCTGGAAATTCTGGTGGCATCCCTACGCCTGAGTCAAACCACTCATTCCAACCCTGCCTCACACCCAGGGTTCTGCTGTTGAGCTCCTGGGTTCAGTCTCACTGAGGGACTAGGGGTGCTTATTCCTTTCAGAAGATGCTCCGTTTTCCACTCTCGCGGTCTTACAGAGATCCAGCCTCGTGGCTTACTAGCTTTGCCTTACAG
This sequence comes from Leucopleurus acutus, assembly GCF_964270905.1. NCBI lineage: Eukaryota > Metazoa > Chordata > Mammalia > Artiodactyla > Delphinidae > Leucopleurus > Leucopleurus acutus. The sequence continues at coordinate 24,978,598 of NC_139163.1, read as the reverse complement.
CCTAAGATAAAATAAAACCTCAGCCATACGATACACATCATTCCTATCCCCCAAGAACTCTATCCGTTCTCTCAGTAAGGTTATTTTTCTTATTAGGACAGTGAAATCAGAGGAAACATGCCCAGTGTAAAGAAGGCCCTCTAGGTGGGACAGTGGGAAGCAGAGGTGGGGCATCACTCGTTTCGTTCGGCTTTATTTTGTTTTCGAAGAGACTCCACGATCACGTCTATGCTCCTCCTCCAAGCAACGGCGGGAACTAAACTGTCGCCATTTTCCTTGCATAAAACCTGGATAGTGAGTGGGACACAGGTTCTCAAGAAGAACGGTGTTTCTGCAACTCTTGGGTCGTCTGACAATCAAGTCTCCCCTCCTCTCTCTAAGGCGTCACGGTGATGCTCTAGTCATTATGTGACGCGGTTAATACAGAATAACATTGGGTTGTGGGAAGTTGAAAGCAAGCAAGCTGGGGTATTTGAGAGCAACAGCTCAGATCACATTATCATGGCTTTTTTTTTTTTTTTTTAAATGTTCTTTACTATTGGCCCCTGGAAAGTGACAGTACATCTAACAGGCACTTGGGAAACAGTATTTCTTACTGTTTCCAATGAACTGAGCCTGTCCTATCACACAAAAGGTTTATATTCAACTTGTTATCTATAAAATGAGAGGTTCAGACTGGTTGATTTCCACCTTCTTCCTTTTAGGCTCTTGCTTTATTTCACTTAAACAATGCATGCTTATTTTAGCAACAATAAGAGAACTTTAAAGTGAGGAAAAAGCGCTGCCCATGATCTCACAATATCAAAAATATTTCTCCTAGAAAGTTTTTTGTTATTCTCCACATGCAAGTACATGTTTGATGTCATATAATTGATTTCTTTATATATTCTTTATCTTATAAGCGTTTTCCATGCTTTTCTATCTTAAATATTATAATTGTTGTGCTGCATAGCATCCCATTAAATTAGCATAGATTGAATTACTTAATGTTCTCTCAGTGTCAGACATTTGGCACTCATCTCTATTATACCTTGGGCATACAACTCAAAAAAATACAGTTTTTGAGTTATTTCCTTTAGATACATTTCTAAGAGCTGGGTCACTAGAGAGATGGACGTGCATGTTTTATGGCTCTTAAATCATACTGCCTAATTGCTCTTCAGATGGGATGAACAAATTTATGGTGTCAAAATCAAGAGGTGAAAACTCCGGTTTCACCACGTCTTTGTCACATAGGTATATTTTAATAGTTTTGTTCTTTTGGTGAATACATGGCCTTTCACAAATGATCGGCTGCCTAGCAAAGATGATTCTGATTTTTGTTTTGTTTTTCTTTGCCGTCTCCCCCTCCTTCGCCCTTCTCCCTACTTCCCTTGAATCAAGTCAGGGTTCACACCCTAACATCTGTGCTACCCTGACATGTACCCCTGAGGGCTTATCACAGCTTGTCACCTACTCACAGAGATTAATTTCTCCTTCAGATGTTTGTCCTTCACCTTCCGTTTTGCAAAAAGAAAGCCTCAGGATGTAGTGGTCTTGCCTCCCCTGAAAATGATCCAACACAGAGACCTGCTGTCACTTGCTTCCCCCCTCCTCTTTACACTTGTGTTTCCAGGGGATGGGTTTCTCTCTGCTTATGGCCCCTGCGGACACCTGACCTCTCCCAGTAGAAACAATGGAAATGACACCAGGATTTGAGTGACTGAAGCTTCGGTTCTGGTGGCAGGTAATCCTCACAGGCCCCTGTCCTAGGAGGAAGTGAAAGTAGGAAGAATTTGCATTTTCCCCAAATTCAAATGCAGGTGATGGTGGAGAACCGTGAGCACTATTTTACCTACGTTCAAGTTTTGAAAACTTTTTAGACTGTTTATTTTGTCCACACTCTCCATCAACTCTCCTTCTCCCAGCCCCACACCTGACCTGGCATAGGACTTCGGAAAAGGTTACACATACCAAATAGCACAGCTGGATTTGGGCAGCAAACTATTTACGTAAAATTTGAAAATTGACATGGTGATGGTACATAATCCATCGGTGAGCCAGAGGAGGAAGGGCAGAGAATGTTTCATACACAGTAGGCCAGCAGCAGAACCCAGGTTAAAGGTACAGTCAGGAGCATGATATGTTTGGTAAACAGTATCTCTCCTTAACGGTATATTGTGTTCAGCGGTAAGTAAAAGAGACTCAAAACAGAGACTTCAACAAATCATGGTTTTAATTTTTCTACCAGAGTGAGACGTCTGGAGGCAGTCTGGGGTTGGTATGCTGACTCCACAATGAACTCTAAGACCAAGTCCTGCTAAGATGCAGGATGAAGGAGTCAAGTTAAAAGCTGCATCTTTAAAGTTGCTTCATGGTTCCAGCATGGCCTAGGATCCTGATCTAGGTGAGCAGAAGGAGAATGGGAGGAAGATGAGGGATAATCTTCACATCAGTATACTCAGTCTTCCTTCTTCAGAAATCCCCGGAGTTTCTCCTAACTCTCACTTATATGTCTTTGGCTAGGAACCTAGTCCCTTGACCGTCCCGATCTGCAGCAGAAGTTGAGAAATGTCATGTTTTTAACCTGAGTACAATGTTGCCCCCATAAAACCAAGGTCTGGTTTGCAAGAAAGCTGTGGGGAATAGATATTGGGTACACAAGTATCAGTCTCTATAAAAATTGGTGATGATTTATTGAGCCCTTCTTTTAGAGAATCATCCTACTAGGGTAAGAATTCCTTATTGTGTAAAGCTCAATCCAAAGATCACCTAATCACAGAATGCTGGCATCGGGAGGAACCTTGAGAAGGTCATGTGTCCCAGTGCAGGAAGCCCCCTTATGGCGTCTCTGTCTGATGCTCATCCAAACGTTGCTGGAACAATTCCAACACAAGGAATCTCACTAGTCCACAAAGCACCCCCTTTCATTGTTGGCAGTGTTAATTATTTAAGACAATAACAGTAACGAAAGCATGTAATAACACACTGATGATACCTGCTTCTATTGAACCGTAACATATGCAGCACACCTATGGGTCCTGGGTCTTCCTTTTCTCAATCCTTTTTGTAGAAGAGCCATTCAAATGACTGAAGTCGAGTGTCATGCTCTCGGCTCTGCAGAGTATCATTTGCTCTTGTAACACTTCATTTGCTACCAACATGGCTTGGATACATTACGTGCCACTTATTTTTTTCGCCATTTTCAAATGTGTACCATTATTTGCACAGAATACATGTTTTAAACCTATGTGTATTCTTCTCCGAATTTGTTCTAAAAATATTTTTGCCAGGTCTTTGGTTTCCCCTCCTACTCACTCCTTGATTTTCAAGCTCACTTAAAAAAAGAAGAAGAAGAAGAAAAAAAAAAACAAGATCATACTAACATCAACAAAAACTCCTAAAAATATTTCCCTCACCAGAGCAAGGTGACGCTTTTATCTGTTGTCATTTGCCAAGACATGTCCTTTTTTCCTTCTTTCCTCGGAACCAAAACTTTTCAGTCTCCCTCGTCTTTCACTTCATTTTGCCTCTTTTTTTTAATTTTTTTTTTTTTTTTGCGGTACGCGGGCCTCTCACCGCCGTGGCCTCTCCCGCTGCGGAGCACAGGCTCCGGACGCGCAGGCTCAGTGGCCACGGCTCACGGGCCCAGGCGCTCCGCGGCATGCGGGATCTGGGGCACGAACCCGCGTCCCCTGCATCGGCAGGCGGACTCTCAACCACTGCGCCACCAGGGAAGCCCCATTTTGCCTCTTGATCTTCACTCTTGGTGTCTGTCCCCTACACCTATCATGTGTCCCCTGCTTTGGGGTCAGAGCCCCCTCAGTTCTGTTTAGGTGAGTCCTCGTAACCTTTACTTCTTCCTTAAGTTTTGAAAGAAGTAAAACTTCGTCATAGTTCCATTCTGATATGTTACAAAGATAAGCTTTTTTTATGTCAGAAAACCACTTCTGGGTGGGAATCTAAAATTTCATCTGACAAAGAAATTAGGGGGAATGGATTTTACCAGCATTACTGTATCAGCATTGGTTAAACAGAAAGTTATTCTGAAATTTGAAAATATGGCAGGGACTTCCCTGGCAGTCCAGTGGTTAAGACTCCGTGTTCCCAAAGCAGGGGGCACGGGTTCGATCCCTGGTCGGGGAACTAAGATCCCGCCTGCCGCATGGAGTGGCAAAAAGAAAGAAAAGGAAGGAAGGAAGGAAGGAAGGAAGGACGGGAGGGAGGGAGGAAGAAAGGAAGGAAGGAAGGAAGGAAGGAAGGAGGGAGGGAGGAAAGAGGGAGGGAGGAAGAAAGGAAGGAAGGGAAAGAAAGAAAGAAAGAAGGAAGGAAGGAAGGAAGGAAGGAAGGAAAGAAAGAAAGAAAGAAAGAAAGAAAGAAAGAAAGAAAGAAAGAAAGAAAGAAAGAAAGAAAGAAAGAAGAAGGAAGGAAGGAAGGAAGGAAGAAAGGAAGAAAGGAAGAAAATATGGCAGGCAACCTGTGGCTGAAATAACTCAGATCTCACGTCATCTTCCTTCCAAAAAGGACAGATGTGGGCACTTTCTCAAGATACCCTCAAGGCCCCTGGTTGTGCAAGAGAGAGTGGAGACCTAGAGAATATAGCAGTTCAGCAACCCAGCCACTTGATCAGGTTCCAGGAGAGAACAGCCCTCTTCTACATCCTTTCTCTCAGCAGTCAGTATCACAGTGACTTTCTAAAGTAGGATTGTTCTTTATAAAGGTTGGCAAAAGCACAGGAAGAGGCTGAGAGAAATGCCAGGGGGCAAACATGGCAAAAAACAGGAGACCTTGAGTGCTGGCGAGATGCTTTCTTTCTCATCCAGGTTCTGCCCCGACCCCTCACCTCACAGGCAATGACTGAGAGGGGAAGCAGCCCCGCAGCAAGGGGAAGAGAGAACACAGCTCCTCAGAAAGAGAAAACAAAGCCTGAAAAATAAGCAGTGAAGAGGGCACAGCCTCACGTCCATGGAAACTCGAAGTTCGCTTTTTAAGGACAAAAGACTTGATCCATTTCTTCCTGGGAACCCTGCCAGTCTTTCAAAATAGTCAATGACATGATAGAGTAACACACGGAGAAAGCAGCATAGGAGATTTCACTCTGGATTGTCTGCGTGTCTGCATATGTCTCTCACAAACATGCATGTTACAAGTGTATACAAAAGAGAATAGGATACAGAAGAATCCTAACAGGAATCTCTGAGGGCCATGTTAAGGGGTGATCTTAATGATCTCTGTCATACCTTTCTATACCTTTCCATCTCTCTACAGTTTCCAAATTTTCTAAAGTAAGCTCATGTCATATACACACATACACATATACATACACACACACACACAATGGAATATTACTCACTCATAAAAAATGAAATAATACCATTTGCAGCAACATGCATGGACCTAGAGATTATCATAGTAAGTAAAGTAAGTCAGACAGTGAAAGACAAATATCATGTGATATTGCTTATATGTGGAATCTAAAAAAAAGATACAAATGAACTTATTTACAAAACAGAAATAAACCCACAGACATAGAAAACAACCCTATGGTTACCAAAGGGGATAGCAGGGTGGGGAGGGATAAACCAGGAGTTTGGGATTAACATATACACACTACTATATATAAAACAGATAACCAACAAGGACCTACTGTATAGCACAGGGAACTCTACTCAATATTCTGTAATAATATATAAGGGAAAAGACTCTGAAAAAAAAATATATATATGAATCACTGTGCTGTACACCTGGAACTAACACAACATTGTAAATCAACTATATTTCAATATAAAAATAAAGTAAGCTCATGTTATTTTTATAGTTAAAATTACTATTTGACAAGGTAGGAGTGGGGGGTGAATGAAACCTATAATACACAAGGAAAAAAACTTGATTTACCATCTATTGAGCCAGGAAGAATGAAAGAAAGAAGAAATCAAGAAAGACAAAACTGACAACTCTTTTAGAATAGGGTGGCATCTTCTAGTTCATCCACTTAACCCCCTACATTAATTAGTAGGTGAAGAAATGAATAGAGATATTTTAAATGGAGAGGAAATTAAGTTCAATCTTTCTCTTCCCTACTCAGAAGTTGTTACTGTTCACCTGAGAAAATGACTGTGAACTAACCTAATTAAAATAAGCTTTTCCACTTTTTTTCCATTGGAAGTTGTGTTTTTTTAAAATGACTCATAGGCCCGTAGCTGTATTCTGACATTCTAGTCCATTTAATAATTGTCAAATGCATAAAGTTCTGAAAAATAAGAGATTTGAGGAGTAGCTGGCCTCATCTGACATTAAAAAAATATATAAAATATAGTGACCAAAACAGTGTGGTATGAGCTTATGAGTAGAAAGACAGAACAATGAAATCAAACGGAGAGTCTTGTAAAAGCCCTACCTGTGAAAAAGAATGTATGTATATGATAAACGTGCCACGGCATATCAGTGAGGAAAAATTAATCATTTAATAAATGTTATTGAAGTAATTAAGTAGCCTTCCACACCAGGGGTAAGCAAACTATAGCTTGTTGGCCAAATCCTGCCAGCTTCTTGTTATATACAGGCTTTACTGGAATTCAGCTATGCCCATATGTTTATGAGTTATCTGTGGCTACTTTTTCACTACAATGGCAGAGCTGAGTAGCTACCCAAGACCATGTTGTTTACTATTTAGCCATTTATAGAAAAGTTTGCTGACTCATGATCTAGAGGAATAAAAATGTTGAAAACCTACCTCATTTTTATAACCAAACAAAATCAAGATGGGTCAAAAAGCAGAATAAAAAAAGAAATCATAAAAGTACAAGAATTCATTATTTCTGAGGTATTTTTTTTTCTAAATAATATTGGAGTGGAAAAGGCCATGTATGAAGAATGACAAATCCAACCACATAAATACTAAATAAAAGATGCAAGTCAAAAAAAATCCAAATAAGACATGAGGCAAGTGGCAAACAAACAACAACTACAAAATATATGCAACTTATTGTGGTGAAAAGGGCTAATTTTTCTAGTCTATACAAAAACATCCTCTAATCAATAAGAAAGAGGCTATCTATCAAATAGAAAATGAACCAAGGCTATCAAGAGGCAGTTCAGGGACTTCCCTGGTGGCTCAGTGGTTAAGAATCTGCCTGCCAATGCAGGGGTCACGGGTTCAAGCCCTGGTCCAGGAAGGTCCCACATGCTGTGGAGCAACTAAGCCCACGTGCCACAACTACTGAGCCTGCACTCTAGAGCCCGCGAGCCACAACTACTGAGTCTGTGTGCTGCAACTACTGAACCCTGTGCGCCTAGAGCCCATGCTCCGCAACAAGAGAAGCCACTGCAATGAGAAGCCAGCACACCGCAACGAAGAGTAGCCCCTGCTCGCCGCAACTAGAGAAAGCCCACATGCAGCAACGAAGACCCAACATAGCCAAAAATTAAAAAAAAAAAAAAAAAGAGGCAGTTCAAAGGAAAGAAGATACATTTCACTGTTAAACATGTGAAAAGAAGCTTGAAATCAGTCACAGCAAGAGGAATACAAATTGAAATGTTTGTGAGATGCCACTTCTCACTTAGTTGGTCAAATAATAAAAGTTTGGTGGGCTTCCCTGGTGGCGCAGTGGTTGAGAGTCTGCCTGCCGATGCAGGGGACACGGGTTCGTGCCCCGGTCCAGGAAGATCCCACATGCCGCGGAGCAGCTAGGCCCGTGAGCCATGGCCGCTGAGCCTGCGCGTCCGGAGCCTGTGTCCGCAACGGGAGAGGCCACAACAGTGAGAGGCCCGCGTACCGCAAAAAAAAAAAAAAAAAAAAAAAAAAAAAAATTTGGTAACACACAATGCAGGAACAGGCATTCTCATACATTACTGGTTAGAGTAAAACTTGGTAAGTCTAAGGAGGGCAATTTAGCCTTATCTATCAAATTTTTAAATGCAGACTTACACCTCACAATTCCAATTCTGAGAAGTTCCATAGGTATGCTAACCCACATTAAAAAAAAAAAAAAAAGGTTACAAGTACAAGGATATTCATTGCAAATTGTTTGTACTAGGAGAAGTTGAAACCACTCAGATAGCTACCAAAACAATACAATAAAATACAGCACACCCAAACATGAAAATATCGAAATACTGTGCACTAAAAATAATAAAAAAAACTATGTATGTGTGATTTGGAACCATCTCCAAAATGTTTTGTTAAGTGAAAAAAAGCAGGATGTAGAAGTATGAACTTAGTGTCTTTTTAAATTTTATCTTTTATCTTGCACATGCATAGATTATCTCGGGAAAGATATAAAAACTGGAAAGGAATAAGCACAATTTGGTATATACATATAGGTATTATATATATATATAAACTGGAAAGGAATAGGCACAATTTGGTATATATATATATTTTTCCCTCCCTTTTAAAGGCTAAATAATATTCCACACACACACAATGGAATATTATTTAGCCTTTAAAAAGGAGGAAATCCTGATATACCCTACAACACGGAGAAACCTTGAGGACATTATGCTAAATAAAATAAGGCAGTCACAAAAAGACGAATAATGTATGATTCCACTTATATAAGATACTCAGAGTGGTCAAAAATCATAGAGACAGGAAGTAGAATGGTGGTTTCCAGGGGTTGGGGGTGGAGAAGGGGAACGGGTCATTCTTGTTAATGGGGATAGAATTTGAGTTTTATAAGACGAAAGAACAATGGAGATGGATGGTGGGGATGCTTCAAAGCATTATGAATATATTTAATGCCACTGAACTGTCCTGAAAACAGGTTAGATAGTAAATTTTATGTTATGTTATTTTACACAATAAAAAGTTTAGAAAAAAACCTGGAAGGGAACCAGGTGCTTAAGGAAAGGATGAGAGGAGACTTTTCATAGTATGTTTTCTTGGGCTTTTGTACAAATTGCATGAATTAACTATTTTTTGTTTGAAAGTTTATTTTTTTCAATCAATCAATCTATGCACACATATAGGTATACATGTGTATTGTATGATCATTACTGCATTTTAAAAACAACATCACCAACAAAAAAGACCAGTCAGAAGTACGCCAAAGTGATAACAGCACTATAGGTGCTATTGGCTGGTGGGACTATAGGTCCTTCTTTTTGTTCCATTTTTTTTTTAAATTTACATTTACAGTGAAATTCACCATTTTTGGTGTGCAGTTCTGCAAGATTAACGTGTACAGCTGTGTAACTTTCAAAATCAAAATATAGAAAAGTTCCATAACTCTCTATAGTTTCCTTATTCCCTTTTGTGGTCACCTCACCCCAGTCCCTGGCAATCATTGATCTATGTTCTGCTATAGTTTATTTTTTGTCTTTTTTTATAACTGAATTCTACATTTGGGACTCATTTGAAGGGCTTGGGGAAAGAGAGACAAAGATGAACAGAGACAGAGAGACAGAGAAGGAGATCTTTTTTTATCATTTGCTAAAATGTTCTTTGCTAATCTTGTTCCAATAAAGGTCTATCTGGCTAGTGGGAAAGCTACGTTAGCAACGAAGTTGAGTTATTTATCATAAAATTTATCCATCTATGAAAAGACTCCAGGACTACGGACTTGGAGCCTAGAGCTCCCATTAGAGAAATTACACCAGTTTTCTAAGTTTTATAACCATATGTAAGTAAATCTCTTCAGAGTGGAAGGAAATTCTTCAGGGGATGAGTTACAAGAAGCCCTTGTGTTTGTGTGCTGATCGATGCATTTTGGGTCACTTACACAGCCATTATTTCAAAGGATGCCCATAGCAATGCAGGGAGGCGGGGAGAACGGGAGACCTGAGAAGTTGGTTGTTGACCTGAATATCATCTCCACTGTTCTTTTTTTAAAACTTTTTATTTTATATTGGAGTAGAGTTGATTAACAATGTTGTGTTAGTTTCAGGTGTACAGCAGAGGGATTCAGTTATACATATACATGTAACTCTTCTTTTTCAAAATCTTTTCCCATTTAGGTTATAACATAATATTGAGTGAAGTTAAGTCAGGCAGAGAAAGAGAAACATCGTATGATATTGCTTATATGCAGAAGCTAAAAAGAAATGATACTTTTTTACAAAACAGTTTTGACAAATAAGTTGTAAATGAACTTACTTACAAACAGAAACAGACTCACAGACTTAGAGAACAAACTTATGGTTACAGGGTCGGCGATGGAGGACAGGGAAGGATGGTGGTGGGGGGGATAGCTAGGGAGTTTGGGACGGACATGTACACACTGCTATATTTAAAATAGATACCCAACAAGGACCTACTATATAGCACAGGGAGCTCTGCTCAACGTCATCTCCATTGTTCTTAACCAAGCATCGCTTGTCAGCTTGTAATGAGACTTTGAGAAGACATTTTTACAATATGGAAAAAGTGTGAAGAGTCAGACGATGAGGCATATGTTTATGACAGGCCGAGAGGAATACAAACAATCAGGATTCACTCAGACTAATGGACTGAAGTCCCAACAGCGTGGGCAGAGTTAATTGCACACCCACCGTGTGAGAGGACGGGCGGGGGCTCATGGGGTCCTTGATTGGGCTAATGAGAGCCCCTCTGCTCTGGTCGAAGACCTGCCGGGCTTCCTCCTCTGGAAAGCAGGGCTTTGAGTGCTCCGGACGTCCTCATGAGCAACCGTTACACATGAAGTGCCTTTGCTGTCTTAGAAAAGAGTTAAATTTGTTCTACCATCATTTCTTTTTTTTTTTATTGAGGTAGAGCTGCTTTACGATATTGTGCTAGTTTCCACTGCACAGCGACGTGAATCAGCTATATGCATACATATATCCCCTCTTTTTGGGATTTCCTTCCCATTAAGGTCACCACAGAGCATTGAGTAGAGTTCCCTGTGCTATACAGCAGGTTCTCATTAGTTATCTATTTTATACATAGTAGTGTATATATGTCAATCCCCATCTCCCAATTCATCCTGCCCTCCCCTTCCCCATCTTGGTATCCATACGTTTGTTCTCTACATCTGTGTCTCTATTTCTGCTTTGCAAATAGGTTCATCTGTACCATTCTTCTAGATTCCATCATTTCTGATTTTTCACTAGATCTTCCATGACATCTGTACCACTTCTGCTTCACAGACTGCATCTTTTCAAGTATTTTGCAAGATCCTTTGCTTTGTAATCTGAGAGTGTTTACTTGGCACGAGATTGTGAAAACTTCCACTATTCTTTAGGAGAGACTCTTTACTTGAGATTTCTCTTGGCAGAAAAGGAAACTTAAAAGATCGTGCTTGTCCCAGTAGCTCATGGTACACCCAGAATGTATTTCACAGACACAGTGCAGTATCATAACCATACAAAGAGCATTAGAGCCAAAGTACCACAAAGTGCATTGCAAAATATTAGATAATGACATCTCATGCCTAAAGCCTTAAAAAAATAAAGCAATAAAAACCTACTTGGATGAATAACACTTCTTCACGACATTGCATGTTTTGTGCATATCATGAATGTAGAAACTGTAAAAAGTTATCTGTGCTGCTGAGTAAATATTATTCAGTAAATATTTACTGGGTGGTATTTATTATGTGCTGAATAGCAATAGACACAACAAACGCGATGTCTACTTTCCCAGAGTTTATAATCCATCAGGGAGTCAGATATTAATCAAATACTCAAGTAATTACGTAATAACAATTATGATGAGGGCTATGACACACAGGGAGCTGTAAGAACCATATGTTAGTGATGGTTTTGTAGGTCAAAATGACATAATACCAGCAATTCAATATAGTTCGATCTATAGTGGGTTAGAATGGGGACTTGAACCAAATCAGGAGGGGGATTTTCGCCAGGGCAGACATCCCCAAGAAAGTGATATTTGAGCTGGTTGATATCTGGAGGGTGAGTGGGAGGTAGCTTTGTGATGGGACATAGGACGCCTCTTAGGCACAGAAAGCAGCCTGAGTGAAGGGAGGGAAGGGCTTAGAGAGGGAAGCAGGGCAGCAGGAATGGAGCACAGACTGAGAGGAAGGGCAGCTTGCGATGGAGCTGGAGAATTAGGTATTGGCAAGACCATGCAGGGCCTTGAAGGCTATGTTAAGATTTTGAGTTTGGATTTTACCCCAAGACCAGTGGAAACCCATTTAAGGGTTGTGAGCCCTGAAAGAGGAGGGATGTGGCAACTATCTCAGGGTCCCTAAGGCTACTTAAGGAGAAGTCTGGAATCACTTAGGTAAAGCAGCCAAGTCAGTCAAGACAAACGTTGGGGCCAGAGCTGGACCAAAAGGAGGGACAGACAACCGGACGGTTTTGGAGGATGTTCATCAGTAAGAGATGGATCAATATCACTGGGCCTGCAATGGGATGAGAAACTAACATTACAAGGAGAATTTTCACGGAATGTGCTGTATGTGGCTGTGAGGGATGAAGGCTCGGTACCGCTACACCATATGTGAGCACAATAACACACGTGTTGCTTACTGCACAGCCCATTATGTAAGTGGCTTCTGGGTACATGCAGCCCTTCTGCTTGGATCGATGGGATATTCAAGTTCAAGGTCAGAGAAGACTCGGGCCACCACTGGTCACCCTTCTCCACCTCCTCCCTCATTAAACCCGGCCCCTCTGCTTAAGAAATGCCAAACACATTTCAAAAACAGCATTCCAAAATGGTACCGTGCCACCTGCCCATTCAGGGTATGCACCAGTCTCTCCAAAATAAGGGTACGTGAGTGGCAGTAAGTCCTTAACTCCTTGGCAATGGCGGAGAAGAGGAAGGTCAATCAGATTTTACGTCTGAAGAGCCCCATACAATACAGCATGTTTTTATGTACACAAGCTTTGCCCTAACCCTACGTATGCAATAGTCTATGGAATCCATAAGGACCTTGAAACTCAGGGCAGTTGAAGTCATTTTTTTAAGGCCATACAGCTGGTGGCAGAGCTAAGACCAAATCTGGGACTCTCTGAAGTTTGGTGCTTTTAGTTCTTGCATATGTCACAGAGGTGCCAAGAGCCAGCTTTACGCCCCAGTCATCAGTCAAACCCCCATGTTTCTGGCATGTAGGCTTTGTTTTCTATTCCAACCATCTGGAACTGAAGGCAGGCTGATCATATCATTAACTGCTGAGTCCTTGGGTATGGTTGAGGGAACCCAGGGGTACTGTCAGGAGAGGACCTGGGCCTTGCTGCGGGCAAACAACAGAACGTCAGTCAGCACAAAGGAACACACTGGTTTAGGTTTTGTAGGGCGTGAGCTGCATATCATTTCAAGAACTATGAAGAAGAAGGCAAAATTATAAATACAAATTATGAGGGACTAGAGTGCATACTTATTTAAAATAATAAAAGAAAATCCACCAATTACAAAATCTAAAAATCTGACAAAACCACACACATGATAAAATTCACAAAAACAGTGAACTGCCTGATACACATTTATATTGTTCTCCCTTTTTTCTCCCTGAATATTTTTTGATTCTCTCTTTACCTGACAATAATTTTGTAATATTTTTTTCTATAGGGAAAAATGAGAGTCAGTCTTTAACATGATTGATTTAAATTTGTTTTTCTTTATTATTAATAATTAAATGAGCTTCTTTCAACTTCACAACTTATTTTGACAATGCCCTATAAATTTTTAGGGTTGTCAAATTTCAGAAAACCTCTATTATATTTTCTTCCTATATTACTTGTTACAGACACTCACAGTTTATGGCACTATTACAGGTTTGTGCCCTACAAGCATCAAATTCTGATGAATTTAATCTCTTGCAATTCCCATTGCAAAAGAACAAACCAATTTGGTGAATGTATAATTGCATTCACTGACTTATTATGGATATTCTTGACAGAATAGAATTTCCATTTTGACTAGATATCCATGGAACTGAATCCTCTGGTCGTAATTCCACACGTCAGATGTCTGGTAGAATTTTCCACGGGCTAGCTTCTGGCTCCATACATTTCACGACTTGTCCTGTCATGGTTCACATCCCACTGTTGCTTGGCACACAAGGACACATTCATTCACAATACAATCTCTGGCCTTGCATCTTCTTGACATGATGCCATGTGAGTCAGCACAGTGGGTTTTAGCATATTTCTGGAAGCATTTCCTACTCTGAGATACCTTGAAATAGTAGACATCACACTAAGCACCAAATAAATGTATCTCCAACTCAATTTTCCCTCAGTTGCATTCCAAAATGCCCAGGGCCCTTCCAACTCCACCTACACATAGGAGAATATTTTGGAGGGAAAATCAGAATGGAAAGAGACCGTGGTCTTAATGAATTGTAGTTTAATGGCATTATCTTGCAAATTTTACATAACTGTGTAACCATGTGAACACACGGCTAGGACTCCTTGCCTTGGATTCCTGGAAAAGGCCATGTAAGGGAGGATTCTGTAGTTTAGACTTCATTGGCTTCATGGTAAATCCTCAGAGCACAAGGACCTCTGTCCTTCTAGGTTAATCTGTGATAGGGCAATACTAATCCACGCATAGGAATATAAAAATTCTTGAAAATTAAAAAATATATATACTACTAATTGTCAAGAAGTTGACAACCTAAGGTCCCTGGCATAGGTGATAATTTTCAATGTTAAGTTTCAATGTAAATTGAATGTAATTTTCAATGTAAGTTTCAATGTAAATTTCAATGTAAGTTTCAATGTAAGTTTCCATCAGCCTCCAAGGGTGAATGAATCACGATGACATGGTTTCCTTACCTAGTTATATACCCGTTTCCATCTCTTATTTTATCTTCGTACCGGGCTACAAGGTAAGCACTATGATCCCCGTTTTACAGATAATGAACCTGAGTATCTTAGACGCTTAGGTAGGCTCATCCTGTTTGTAAATATTTTCTTAATTCATCTTCCACCCACCAGACTCTCCAGCAAGGCAAGTGAAAAGAGGGCTGTTTACCCTCCTTGAAATCTTATATCAATAGTTCCTTCAGCCTAGAAACAACAGGAAGCCCATCTCACCTCTGCCCTCTGCCCCAGTGATTTCTTAGATTTTGTGAAACTGAAATATGCTGATATTCTCTCTCTTTTTTAAACAGAAGATGGGGACTCTCTCCTTCACTCAGTCTTTAATTGTTTGATATTGGGGTTCTGTCCTTGGTCCTCTTCTAATTTTATTTAATTATTTTTATATTGAAGCATAGTTGATTTACAATATTACATTAGTTTCAGTGTACAGCATAGTGACTCATTATTTTTACAGATTATACTCCACTAAAAGTTATTACCAGATAATGGTTATAATTTCCTGTACTGTACAATATATCCTTGGTGCTTATCTATTTTATACATAGTAGTTTGTATCTCTTAATCCCATACCCCTAATATTCCCCTCCCCACTTCCCTCTCCTCTTTGGTAACCACTAGTTTGTTTTCTCTATTTGTGAGTCTGTTTCTGTTTTGCATATATATATTCAACTGTATTATTTTTTAGATTCCACATAAAAGTGATATCATACAGTATTTGTTTTTCTCTGACATTTCACTAAGCATAATTTCTCCAGGTCCATCCATGTTGCTGCCAATGGCCAAACATCATTCTTTTTTATGGCTGAGTAGCATATATAAACCACATCTTCTTTATCCATTCATCTGTTGACGGACACTTAGGTTGTTTCCATGTCTTGGCTACTGTAAATAGTGCTGCTATGAACGAACATTGGGGTGAATGTATCTTTTTGAATTAGTGTTTTTGTTTTTCAGATATGTATCCAGGAGTGGAATTGCTGGATCATGTGGTAGTTCTATTTTTAGCTTTTTGAGGAACTCTGCCGCTGTTCTCCATAGTGGCTGCACTAAGTTACATTCCCACCCACAGTGTGGGAGGGTTCCCTTCTCTCCACACCCTCTCCAGCATATGTTATTTGTAGACTTTTTGATGACGGCCATTCTGACCGGTGTGAGGTGATACCTCATTGTTGTTTTGAGGCCCTCTTCTGACTTTAAACACTCTCCCTGGGTGACCTCATTAATTCCCAAGGCTTTAGAAACCACCTATATGTTCATATATCCCAAATTTATGCCTCTACTGTTAGACCTCTGTTCTGCAGCTACCTATGAATACCTTTAGGATGATCTCTGCAAAATGGAGCATCCATGAGATTTTGAGATTTATCTCCTGCCGGGTTCTTCTTAATTCACTCTACTCCTGTTATGCCAACCTTCTTTAGTATCTTGTAGATAGTTCCTTTCCAGTTCAGATCTTCACTTGGTATTTCTTCTTCCTTAAACGCTTTTCCACACCTTCCTCATTCATTTGTCCCTTAATACTCAGATCAAATGTGACTTCTACGGGAACACTGTCTCTGACTTCTCTCCCAGAGACAGAGTGGGGAGCTGCTCCCATGATTTTTCTTAAGTGTCATTCCATCAGTGAGTATTATTTTGGGCTGCAATGGTCACAGATCCAACCACAGTGGCTTAAATGCACAAAGGTTTATTCTCCCATGTAAAAGAAGTCAGCTGGAGGCTGTCTGGGGCTGATATCCGGGTTCCACAATCACGAGAATCCTGACCTCCTAGTATTCTCAAGGTTACTTCATAATCCAGAATTGCTGCTGTCGCTCCAGCTGTTTCATTAGCCTTCTTGGAAGGGAGGAAAGCTAAAAGGATCCTTCTTCTGGCTTAGTCATTTCCTTTTAAGGAGTCCTCTTGGAAATTTCACTGAATACTTACTTATGCTTGTATCTCATTGGCCAGAACTCAGTCATAGAGCCACATCTAGCTACAGGAGGGGCTGGAAGTTTTGGTTTTCTAATCGAGTACAATTAAAGGTTCTGTTTCTAACGAAAACTGGGGAGATGTTATGCTGGGGTAGGTAACTGGCAGTCTGCCACACCTTTCTGTGTACACATCACACCTCTTTTTAAATTATCTGTTTAATTTTCTGAATCTCCCACTCGGCTGAAAGCTCCAAGGAAGGGGATGTGTTTTATCCATTTTTCTATTCCCAACGCCTGGCACAGTGGCTGCCAACTAATAGGTCCTTAATAACAATTTAGTAAATAGATGAACTAGTTGTGAGAAAACTATTATTGTTATTAAGCGAATTAACATATTCTAGAAGGCGCTAGGAAGAAAGAGACTCTCTGCCTTGTAGAAAGGAGAAAGAGGAGGAAGGGCACAAACGGCCACACCATTACGTAATCATGTCAAATTAGATCTTGGTTTATAAAAGCAGGACATGCTGGAAAAAGACCTTCTGTTGAGTGAACTCAATAAAAGGGAAATGAATCTTCAAACATACGTTAACTCATGTCTATTTATGGTGAAGACAGAAAGTGAGTGGAAGACGATATATTATGGACATTCTTGAATGTTCATCACTGGTTTAAAACGTTAGCATTTCATTTTCAGCTGGCGTTATTTTCTCTCTTGCTCTCCTGTCTTGTTTTAAATACTTTGTTGTGCTCATAGTTTGGGATGATGTATTCTGAGGAGTTTTATAAATCATTTATTTTCTGTCTCACTTATTTCTTCTCTTCTGACAAGTTGTAACTAATGCTCTGGTCCAGGACACAGAACAATGCAATTTCTATCCTCTGGCTGCATGGAAGCAAGTTCACAAGGCTTGGACTGGAGCTCAGTTGCCCCAATGAGCACCGTCATCGTGCTTCTCTTCCTCCTAAGCCAGCTTCACTAAACTGAGAGACCCTGCCATGATTTTAAACCAGAGTCATAAAAACCAGCATTGAATATTCCTGTGAGAGCACTGCAGACTCCAAGAATACATATTTACATGTTGACTTAATCTATTGGATGTTAGCTCTTTTCACCAAGAGACCTCCCCTTGCAATTTTCAAGGCCTCCTAATATCTTAATAGTTCTCTCTTCAAAAAACTGTTTCTCTTAGATATTGAAAGTGTGTGCTCCTGTGACGGTTATAATCTCTTCATTTTAGAATGCATTCTGCCCCACAATGAAATGAAGGAAACGACTTTACTGTCTAATTATTTCCTGTGAGGTGCATTTTCCCAGCTAGACTCCAAATTCCTTGAATTTCAGGGTGATGTTTCATGATTTTATATAGCCTGACAATAATGTTGACTACACAGTCAACATCCAATTGCTACTTGTGTTTTGAACCAAGGGTTGTAAAATGAGGATTATGAGGGATGTAACTTATGGTGAACATTTAAACATTTCTCTTCACGTATTTGAATGCAATATACAATCTTCCCCTTCATGTCTTTCACCAACTGATAAAGCAAGCATTTCTGAAGTGCCCACCAACTCTCAGCATTGCGCTTGGACAGCCTGGATTCACACAGGAGTCAGGCACTGCCTGGGAGGGACCAGACTGTATTCCACTTCTAAGGTCCTGTTTTCTCCTACTAATCATAATCTCCTCGGCATCTCTTACACACACACACACACACACACACACATCCCTTGTCTCTGCCTTCCTTTGAACAGATACCTTCTACACCTTCATCTGGAAGACCATTAACCCTTTGCTGAGTTCACCGAACTTCCCTCTCTAGACTATTTTGTGATCACCCAAGTCCACTGTAGGAACAAAGAAAATATGGAAAAATACAAAGGTTGAAATAAAACAACCTATAAAGACACAACCAAGAGGCAGAAAAACCTCTTTTTTGCTAAGCGTTTTGTGAATCTGTTTCTTTCTCCTCTGCCTTCCCTCCCTCCCTCCTTCCCTCCCTCCCTCCCTCCTTCCCTCCCTCCCTCCCTTCCTTCCTTCCTCCTCCTTCCCTGTTTCCTTTTGGGAGGGTGAAACACTAGTTTATATGATTTGCCCTTTTACAATGGGGATGTTCTATTAAGTCATTATTGTTTTATAAGACCTTTTAATATATACCTTTTATATTTATGGCAAATATCACCTCCTTTGCTACCTGACTTATAATTTTATAATGTATTTTAACATAAACCTTTAAATTTTTAAAAAATAAATCAAGTCAAGGCTTCCCTGGTGGCGCAGTGGTTGAGAGTCCGCCTGCCAATGCGGGGGACGCAGGTTCGTGCCCCGGTCCGGGAGGATCCCACGTGCCGCGGAGCGGCTGGGCCCGTGAGCCATGGCTACTGAGCCTGCGCGTCCGGAGTCTGTGCTCCGCAACGGGAGAGGCCACAGCAGTGAGAGGTCCGCGTACCGCAAAATAAATAAATAAAGTCAATCATCCTTTTATTTTAAAAATTTTGTCTTCAATTTATGCTTAGAAAGGGTTTTCCTATTCAAGATCAGATAAATAAGTACACAGTTTTCTATAGTTTCTTTATCTTTTAAATTATTAGATTAAATCCATCTCCCTACCCTCTGTCTCCAGGCAACAACTGAAGACAGCTTTCTGCATAGACTAGTTTGCCTTCTTTGGAATTTTAGATAAATGAATTATACAATATGCACTCCTATTTGGTCTTCTTTCACTCAGCATAATTATTTTGTATCATTCATGTTGTAGCATTATGTCAACAGTTGATTCCTTTTAGTACTGTTGTAATAAATAATGTAATTATAATGTAATAATAATGTAATTAGTATTGTATGTACATGACACAATTTGTTTATACAATCATCTCCTGAGGGACATCTGGGATGTTTCCAATTGTGGCCATTTAAAAATAAAGCTGTTATGAATATTTGTGTACAACTCTTTGTGCGGACATATGCTTTCATTTCTCTTAATTAAATACTGAGGAATGGAATGGCTGGGTTATATGGGAAGTATATGTTTAACTTATCAAGACGGCTGCCTAAATGTTTTCCTAAGTGGTTGTACCATTTTATGCTCCTGCCAGCAGTGAATGAGGATTCCACTTTCCCTGTATCCTTTCTAACACTTACTATAGTCAGTCGTTTAAATTTTAGCCATTCTAATTAGGTATTTAGGATGATCTTATTTTGATTTTAATTTTAATTTCCCTAATCACAAGTGCTGTTTGGCATGTTTTTACGTGCTTTTAGCTATTCATATATTTTTGATGTACCCATTTTTATTGGGCATTTTGTTTTCTTTTTATTGATTATTATAATAAGTAAATTATTACTTTATTATTATAATAAATTATAATTGTCAAATAATATCATTATAACTGTAACATTACAGCTTTATAATTATAAATTTATTATAGTTTTATTACATATACAATTATTTTACATTAAAAATCATTTTATTTAATTGTACTCTTAATTATTACTTTCTTTTAATTATAAGTACAAATTTAGTATAACTTTATCATTACAATAATTGTTAATGATTGGTAGCTTGGACGTTTGAATCTATTTCATTGGTCTATGTTTTGCTCTATCATGCTATTTTACTTCCTGTAGCTTTATATTATTTTTTCATGTATAGCACTACAAGTTTTGTATTCTTTTTAAATTTTATTTATTTATTTATTATTTATTTTTGGCTGCATTGGGTCTTCATCACTGTGTGAGGGCTTTTCTCCAGTTGCGGCACGCAGGCTTCTCATTGCGGTGGCTTCTCTTGTTGCGGAGCACAGGCTCTAGGAGCGTGGGCTTCAGTAGTTGTAGCACGCGGGCTCAGTAGTTATGGCTCACGGGTTCTAGAGCGCAGGCTCAGTAGTTGTGGCGCACGGGCTTAGTCACTCCGTGGCATGTGGGATCTTCCTGGACCCGGGCTCGAACCCGTGTCCCCTGCATTGGCAGGCAGATTCTTAACCACTGCACCACCAGGGAAGCCCGAGTTTTTTATTCTTAACTATCATTTTTTTTGGTGAGAGGAGGACCAGGCTATCCTAATCTGTTTATTTCAGAAATTGGTAAAATTTTAAGCAACTCTTTTTCTAAAAATCAGCATTGAGCTATATTTTTTGTAATTTTGGAAGAAATGAGATGTTTTCATTATTAGGTGCTCCTGTCCATTAAAATGGCTCCTTTCTTCACTCGTTCAACAGTTTGGATTTGTTTGATTTCTCGCCATTTCCTAGTAAAGCTAGAAAACTTGAGCTCTTTAAGGCTTTAGGACTTCCCATTAGCTTGTCCAGTGTCAGCCAACAAGAATCACACAGTTTTAGAGGTTGAAGCTGGAAGACACTGCAGATCATCGTGTCCAATATCCACACTGGCCTATGAGAAAATAAAGCCCGAAGAACTGAAGCACTTCCTTTATATCTGGAGTATGTTATGTCTCAGTGGTGATCCCTGATTATTACTTTGGTGTCCCTTCTATTATATCACTCTATCTCTCTTATATCTGTTTCCTAAAATTGGCCTCTGTTTTGCTAAGGCCAGTGACCTTGACATGCACTGTATACCCCAAGTTCACTGTGGTAAAAATACCACCTTCCCACAAGTCATGATATATGTGAGGGCAATCTACTTGTCCAGTGTCACGGTAGCAAGACAGGTAGCTCATGTTAATGTAAAGAGGATGTTGCCTAGTGATAGGAATCATGGGCTTCCTGGCCTGGGTGGGTAGGAGTGGGGGACCCTCAGATGGAGAGATGGAAGCTTTAAGGCACTTCTGTAAGCTGGTCTTGCTACAGGGTGGAATTATAAGATGTAAAGTGGGTTTCTTTATCATCTTGGAAACATTTTTCAAAGACACCGAGGCAACCACAGAGGGGAGATTGCAGGCTTTTCTAAATGACTAGACCTTACTCGTTTAGTAGAGTGGATCTTCACCTTTTATGGGTCAAAGGACCCTTAGAGAATCCAGTAAAAAAAAAAAAATCCACTTTCCATAAAAAGGCACACACATTTCATACAAACCCTGATGGTTCAGAAGGGCAGAAAAATAAACGCGTGCAAGAATCACTAGTGAAAGCAAACAGGTGACTTTGTGAGCCCTTGGATGAAGGTGAAGGTGAAAACGCAGAGCTGTGTGCAAAGCATGCTGCCTTCAGTGAGCAAAGACACATTTTCTTAGATGGGGGAATCTGTCATCATCTACAAAGACGGCTGCTGCTCCAGTAATGGGCGGAGGGGGGCTCGAGCAGGAATCGGTGTTTACTGGGGGCCAGGCCATCCTTTAAATGTAGGAATTAGATTCCCTGGGTGACAAACAAACCAAAGAGCAGATTCATGCAGCCTGCAGAGCCATCGAACAAGCGAAGGCTCAGAACATCAGTAAGTTGGTTCTCTACACGGACAGCATGTTTACTATCAATGGCATCACTAATTGGGTGTAAGGCTGGAAGAAGAATGGATGCAGGACAAGCACAGGGAAGGAGGTGATCAACAAAGAGGACTTCGTGGAACTGGACAGGCTTGTCCAGGGCATGGACATTCAGTGGATGCATGTTCCTGGACATTCGGGATTTATAGGCAATGAAGAAGCTGACGGATTAGCAAGACAAGGTGCGAAGCAACCTGAAGACTGACCAGGTCCTTTAATTCTTGGAAACACTTGAGCCAGTGGCTGTCTGTCACCTTTACTTACTGGTGTGAAAAATAAAACTCTAGGCTGGACCACTGCAGTTGATGGGCAAAACAAAACAAAACAAAACAAGCCATCTATGGGTTTCACAAGCCCTGCCGCAACTCTTCCCAAGGGTTTCATGTTCTCTTAGTTAAGAATTCCTGGGGAAGAAGGAAGTAGTCTGTTAACTATTTTAGCATCATCAGGTAAGGAAAGAGAGAAGAAATAAATTATGTGTATGTGTGAATGTGAGCATGGGAAGTCTAACCTGGGATGCATTAATCAATATAAAATGATTTTTCTAAAAATCTGAGTGAACATGTCCCAGGATCAAAAGAAAAACTTATTTTTTACACTCCTGGAAACAGAGCTCAGGGTACGTCAATTTACTAAGAGTGGACGTGCGACCACGAAATGGGAGGAGGGAACTGAGACAGTAAGAGGTTAAACATTCTCTTTGAACACAAACAACATTGATTCAATAAATATTTACTGAGCATCTGCTAAGGAAAAGGTACAGTGCTGAGTGGTGAGGACAGAGTGCTTATCTAGAAAGATGTGGTCACTGCCCTCAAGGAAGACACACACGATAAAATCAAAGCGGCCCTAACAGTTATTTATTATAATACAGTGCTATATTAGTTCTATTACTATATAGCATACTAAGACACAATTTAAATAGTCATTAGTGTTTCTTATTTTGCAGATGAGGAAACAGTGGCCTAGAAAGGGTAAATACTCTTACATCCAGGATTAGAACCCAAGTCTCCTTCTCAGACTTTTTTTTTTTTTTGGCGGTACGCGGGCCTCTCACTGTTGTGGCCTCTCCCGTTGCAGAGCACAGGCTCCAGACGCGCAGGCTCAGCGGCCATGGCTCACGGGCCCAGCCGCTCCGCAGCATGTGGGATCTTCCCAGACCGGGGCACGAACCCGTGTCCCCTGCATCGGCAGGCGGACTCTCAACCACTGTGCCACCAGGGAAGCCCCTGTGTGAAACTTTTGAAAATTGTAAAGCAGTGTAGAATTTAAGGAATGTTTCATTCAATAATTCTTTTAAAAAAAGAAAGACATCTGTTTATCACATCCATTTTGAAAGGAGATGGGCATCTTGAGAGCCTCAATCCTGTCACTGCAAGGAGATGAGTCCTGGGAAGGAGGAGAATCAGAAAGGAAATGGCTGAGGAGGAAAGCCAACATGGACCAGCAGCCCTGGTGGAGCTTGTGACCAGCAGCTACCACCCGGTCAGTCCATGGGTCACCAAAGACCACCAGTTAGAGCTTCACGTGAGACTGGCAGCTGCACACCTCCAGGGCTTACCTGTCTATTCCTTCGCTACCTCCAAACACCGCTTATTTCACATAGAAAGAGCACTTCACTCATATAACCATCGCATATGTATCTTACAGGAAACCTAGGGCCTCTCTTTCTCGTATTTTTTAGTACCTTGTCCTACCCCTCACTTCTAGCCCTCGTTATCTAGAAATATTCCGTGAAGTTTCCAAAAGAAGTGCAAGGAGACATTAAAAAAAAAAAAAAAGAGGATAAGGAACTATCCCTTTATGCATACCATGTGTGTGGTACCTCAAAGACTCTTCAGAGTGGACCAGTTCTCCTATTTATTTTTTTCTTTTCAGTCTGTACAAACAGTCCCCTATTATAAATTAGGAATGTCTGGTATCATAATCTGGAGAAAAAATTGTTTAGAAAATGTAGTCGTAAGTTCGATGATTTTCCATAAAGACAGATTATTAAGGGGCAGTGAGAAATTTGCATGTCCATGTTGCCTGCCAAGATATGTCCTGTCCCTAGGGAGGCAGAGCCATTAAAAGATGAAACACAGAAGTAAATCAATGGGATTCCGATTCACAACGTATCTTTAAAATAGAATGCCTAAAGGTATCTTGATGGTACTTTATAAATATCATCAATATAAAAGGGAGCTAATGGGTATTTTTCAACTGGGGGAATTCAGAACAGGGAATATCAATACCTTTTACGCTTACTTGGTTCACTCACTAACTCATATATCCTACACAGCGTCATTTAACACCTACTAAATGCACTTTGCTGGGATACAAAGATGCATAAGATTTGGACCTTGCTCCAAACAAAAGTCTGGTGGCCTTTTTTTTTTTTTTTTTTGTGGTACGCGGGCCTCTCACCGCTGCGGCCTCTCCCCCTGCGGAGCACAGGCTCCGGACGCGCAGGCCAGCGGCCATGGCCCACGGGCCCAGCCGCTCCGCGGCATGCGGGATCCTCCCGGACCGGGGCACGAACCCGCGTCCCCTGCATCGGCAGGCGGACTCTCAACCACTGCGCCACCAGGGAAGCCCTGGTGGCCTTTTTTGAACCATTATTTTTCCCTTCCCAATCCCCCCAAGTTAGCCATCTTTGGAAAACAGAAGTAGTACAACATATGAACTGGATATATTTAAAACGTGACTATTAAAATACTTGTTTTACCTTGGAGTGCACAGTCCCATAAAAGGTATGTTATAGACAGTGGTTGTATCTCAATCTAGTTTAACACAGAAAACGATTTCACCTAGTATATGCCCCAAATCTATACATATGCTACATGATAGCAGACAATGACATTGATATTATAGTTAGAATTTCAAAACACACTCTAAAACTTAAGTAACTGGCTGTATTTTTTTAGTATAAATTTTAATTCATTGTGATTTTAGAGTATATAAAATATTTTTTAAAAACAGAAAACAAGGACTTCCCTGGTGGCACAGTGGTTAAGAATCTGCCTGCCAATGCGGGGGACACAGGTTCAAGTCCTGGTCCGGGAGGATCCCACATGCCACAGAGGAGCTAGGCCCGTGAGCCACAACTACTGAACCTGTGCTCTAGAGCCCATGTGCCACAACTACTGAGCCCGCATGCCACAAGTACTGAAGCCCACACGCCTAGAGCCCGTGCTCCACAACAAGCGAAGCCACGAAAAGTAGCCCCCGCTCGCCACAACTAGAGAAAGCCCGCGCGCAGCAATGAAGACCCAACGCAGCAATAAATAAATAAATAAATAAATAAATAAGCTTTAAAAAAAAAAGAAAAAAAATCATTCATCATAAACAATGTAGAAAAACCTGTTAATATTTTGACTGAAAAATAGATCTAAGGTATGAGGGAAATTTCACTCTAGTGGGATGAAAAGGTAAAGGGAAATATTTGAGTTGACCCTAAAGGGGTCAAAAGAGTGATGGCATTGGTTTCTTCATGGTTTCTTCATGTTACTTCCAAATATTTCCAGGGACATCCAGACACTCACCTTTGTTCATGACAAATTTTATTTTGTGGTCAAGAAAGGAGAAGAGAAGATGGAAAAGACCAGAAAGTGGTGTGAGAAGAGGTTTTCCTGAAATAAACAGGACATAGATGGAAGTGAGATGGAGAAAAAACAAAACAAAACAAAACAGAAGGGGCTTAGACAGGATGTCTAGGTAGATATGAGAAGGAAATTGATTCTTGGAGCTAGGATCACCTGTGCAGCGATAACTAAAAGGGAAAAGGAAAGTAGGTGTGTGGACCACTCAAGCAACCTTTTGAAGTAATTGGCAAAAGATGGGATCACAGGATTCCAGCCCAGTTACCAGGTGGCAGCTTGGATGCCAAACAACTTGGAAGAGAAAGAGGAGCATATGCAAATGCAGCCCACAGCTTAGATGTGACCTTAAATGGACAAATGTGTATCTGTGAGCCTCTCTAAAAAGGCCTTCCTATATTCGTGCTTGTTGAGTTTCAAGCTCGTGTTCTTTGAGAAAGCGACATTTTAAAAACAACTTTGTAGTCACGACCATTTCAGACTCATTAATTTCACCCTTCATCCTCATCACTCTCACAGCATGAAATCTTGCAAATACTGTTTTGTCTAACCTTCCTCAATCTATTTAATGCAGAACATTAAAACCATTTCTTGCGCATTAAAAATCTTGGTTGCAGATCTTTGTGTTTCAAAAGGACATGGAAAAGCAAAACTACACCAAACAAGAGAGGATTTCAGTTGCGTAAATTTCCCATAATTTCGTTACTATACGAGGTGTCAATGAAGAGAGCTCAGGAATCTGGGCTGCCTGAATCAATTTGTTATATGAGGTGCATGTGAGTTGACAATGAACTTCTACCAATATGTATTGAAAATTTTGGGTTCCTGGGGATCATATTCAAGACCCGGCAGGGGACTTCCCTGGTAGTCCAGTGGTTAAGAGTCCACCTTCTAATGCAGGGGATGTGGGTTCAATCCCTGGTTGGGGAACTAGGTTCCCACATACCGCCGGGTAACTAAGCCCATGCACCTCAACTACTCAGTCCGTGCACCAGAACTACTGAGCCAATGCACCACAACTAGAGAGCTCGCGTGCCGCAACAATGGAGCCCACACACTCTGGAGCTCACACCCCGCAATGAAAGATCCCGCATGCCACAACGAAGATCCCACGTGCCGCAGCTAAGACCCAACACAGCCAAAAATAAAAATAAATATTTTTAAAAAAAAGACCCTGCAGGATTCCTATTCATAATGAGTCTATCATCAAAACAGGGGCCTCCAGAAAAAGAGATCAGCATATGTGAAATAACACTAACTTACAAATAGATCATTAATTTATTTGAAGGGGAAAAAGTCTGCCATGGATTATGGTAATTAATTTAATTAATTGGAGAACAGATTGAGCTAAATATGAATATTTTTTTCCAGAGGTGCTCCCTAATGTTTGCTTAAAGCAAGACATGGCTTTTGAAGAACTGTCCTATTTCCATTCAAGGACTCTAGAGAGCCAGCTGTCTAGCTTTAGCTACCCATCTGCATGTGTGTGCATGCTTATGTCCACTCAAAACAGTTTTGGACATACACATAACAAATATCAACAGCGTTTCATTCAGGACAATAGAATTAAAGGGAAGGAATAAAGGGTAAAATGAGGAGAGAGATTTTAGTTTTTCATGTCCTATATATCCTTCCATTCTGTTTGAGTTTTCCATGTGAATATGTAAAAAATAACCACTTAAATATAAAAACACTCATACATTGTGCTCCAGTGAAAATACAAAACATCTGGGCCTCTGTTCTTGCTTGATAAAACACTGGGAGGAAGAGTCCCTTTGGGGCCCTGACTCCGCCTACCCATGTAGGAACAGTTGAGGCACTCAAACCGTCCAATCGCTTTAAGCAGTAGCCATGGCAGTCTGAATTTTCCTCATGCTTTTGGAACTTTGAAATGACAGAAACGGGATAACTATGGGTCACCACTCACACATGAAGAACTCAGTATCAAGTCGAAAAAGATGGAGTCCTTTGTGGTTGAATGGTTAGCTTCCAGACTATGATTAGCAGGTCTTACCATTTCCTGAGCAGCAGAATATACAATAAATTAATTGTATAATAAATGTCAATGTCTACTACACTAACATCTAACAATAAACTAAGTGGCTTTTATATTTTGAATTGCCAAGTGAACTCTGTTGAGTTTTCTGCAGAG
Organism: Leucopleurus acutus; assembly: GCF_964270905.1. Taxonomy (NCBI): domain Eukaryota; kingdom Metazoa; phylum Chordata; class Mammalia; order Artiodactyla; family Delphinidae; genus Leucopleurus; species Leucopleurus acutus. The sequence continues at coordinate 24,950,807 of NC_139163.1, read as the reverse complement.
CTAAGGTGTGGTTCTTTCCCAATATAATTTTGAAGTGCATGGATCTGGGATGCACTGATGTGAGGGAGGCACGTAAAACACTTGCCACTTCTAAGAACTCAAATGGGTGCAGTTAAAATGGAAGTGATTCCAGGTACACAAGTGCCACCTTCCCATATTTTGAGGAGGAGCCCCGACCTGTATTTTTAAGTTCCTTTAGTAATTTTGATGTGTTTCAGGGTTTAGAAACGAATCTACCTTGCCTTGAAGGAATTCCTAGGCGTTACAGCGGCCTTTCTGTAAAGATCACCACCACCAGGCTGTTACCAACCTGGAGAGACTGAGCATTTTTTGAGCTACAATTTCATATAGTACAACTTTCTTCTAATGGACTCCTTTTGACCAGGATTGAATTTTTAAAATCACATCGTATAGAATCTGACGGCATGAGAAAACCGAGCTCAGAACGGTGTGACGTCTGATGTAGCATAAGATAACTGTTAAATTTTTCAACAAACAATTTCTTACATACATACAATTAGGGCCTAAAGAATTTTCCTAATAAAGCCAAAATCTGTACATCTTTGGTGAGCAAATCTGTCATGGGATGGTTAAAGATTTCTCATAAAAGTCTCTGATTCATGATGATGAAGCATCAGGTAATAAAAACAGATTCACCACTACCACCTTCCCTTTGACTTCCAGCTGCCATGAGCCGCCAAGGTGATCGCTCTGCAAATCCGCCTGTTGGGTCATTGAGGCTGTGTGTATGTCAGGCCTAAATGGACATTTAACGTTTCTCAAGTTCCTAGCAGGAAGGACCATCAGCAAAGGCATAAACAAACTAGAGCACTCTTTAAATTTCTGTTATGAAAGGTAAACATTTGCTAATCTATGGAAGACTTTATACTAGGTTTCTAAATTTGAGGATGTAAAAATATCAACTAATCCCGACCGTGAACTTCACACAGAATTAGAAAATTAACTATGATGTTATTCTCTATAAAACGTTCAGGATCACAAAGAAGGTTTAACAAGTTGGATTAAATACATAAAATAAAAGCTGACAGGAAATTAAACCAAATACTAATTCTACGCTCTTCCTGGAAACATTTTCTGAGGTTTGTATCTGGAAGATGATATTTACAGACAGTCAAAACAAGCTGGCCAAATAGTTTCACAGTCCTATGTGACTGAGTCTTCAGCATAAGGCAGTCTAAACGGTTAAATGAACGTTTTCCCCTTCGAAACAGATGATTTTGGCATTGTAAAACTGTCACGTCTATCCACAACTTCAAAATGAGGTCGGGGTGGGGGGGTCCAGAAACAATTCCAGAAGACAATTTATTTTTCTTATTCTTAAAGATCTCATCACCATCAATTAGTATTCATTAATCATCCCAGCCTGCTCTGTAGAACTGAAACGCCTCCTGCCTGAATCTAAGCCCATCTACCTTTGATGTACACAGTGGTAACACCTCATTTTTTCTGCATTGTTAGGGAATGAAGTGATGCATGTCAGAGGATTTTCTAGAAAACAGACGCTTGTTTGTTTTTTACAAAGAGACCTCTACTTTTATTCACCATGTTTAAGTGAAATCTTTCCAACATGTACCAAGATTCACCCGTATTCTTAAATATGTTATGGGAAACTTAACATAACATTAATCATTAGCATAAACCTAAGCTAAAAACTTCTAAAGTTGTTGTTAGGAGACATCAGTAATTTAACAACGTTATCAAAAGGCAGCTGAGAGGTTGGAGTGGAATTTTCTGGGGAGGCAATCAGCGCAGGCATTAAGAAACTAGGTTGCAGTGGACCCGGGCTCTGCCTCTGATCAGCTGTGCAAACTTCATCAGTTATTGAAGCTTTCTGCCCAGTAGTTTCCTCATTAAAATAGTAACAACAGCACTCACTTATTGAATTGTTGGAAAGATGAAATTCTTGCAAAAGACTTAGACCAGTGCCTAGCACAACATAAACAAATCTTAGCGCTTGTGATGGTTAGTCTTGCTTTCAGTTTCTACTGTTTTATAGGAAATCTGTTCTATTCTGGGAAACCAGGTACCATGTTTGCACATAATAGAGCATAAACTGAGCTTAAAGCAGGAAGTCTATGAGCTATTTTGGCTGCTTCAAAATGGTTTTCATTTAGAACTTTTAAAAAATTGTAGTAAGAACATTTTATATGGGTTCTACCGTCGCAGTAAGTTTTGAACTGTACAATGCAGTACCGTTAACGATGGGCACAGTGTTGCAGAGCAGCTCTCCAGAAGTTATTCATCTTACAGAACTGAAACTTTACAACCACTGAATAGCAATTCCCCATTTTCACCTGCTCCCAGTCCCTGGCAACTGCCATTCTACTCTCTGCTTCTATGAGTTTGGCTACTTTAGATACTTACATAAGTGGAATCATAAAGTATTTGTCCTTCTGTGACAGGCTTATTTCACTTAGCATAATGTCTTCAAGATTCATCTATGTTGTCACATCTAGTAGGATTTCCTTCTTTTAAAAGGCTGCGTAAAATTCCATTGTATGTATATACCACATCTTCTTTATCCATTCATCTGTTGATGGACATTTAAGTTGCCTTCATATCTTGGCTATTGTAAATGATGCTGCAATGAATATGGGAGTAAAAATATCTCTTCAAAACCCTGACTGCAATTTTTTGCGGAAAATACTCAGAAATTGGACCACTGAATTATATGGTAGTTCTATTTAAAATTTTTTTCTGTACTGTTTTCCTTAAAGGCGGCACTAATTTACATTCTTACCCACCCTTTACAGTCTCACCAACAGTGGGAATTTCTCATCATTCTTGCCAAATTTTGTTTTTTGGATAATAGCCATCCTAACAGGTGTGAGGTAATATCCCCTTGTGGTTTTGATTTGCATTTCCCTGATGATTAGCGATGCTGACCATCTTTTCATGTACCCGTTGGCCAATTGTATTTGTTCTTTGAAGAAATTTCTATTAAAGTCCCTTGCCCATTTTAAAATCTGGTTATTATTATTTTTCTCTTCTTATTTGTTTTGCTATTGAGTTGTAGGAGTTCTTTTTATATTTTGGACAGTAACTCCTTATCAGACATATGGTTTCAAATATTTTCTCTCATTCTCTTAACTTAGAGATTTTTGACTCTGCCCCAGAATGTGCAAATTTCTGGATACCTAACCCATTAAAAAACACCCACGCATGAACATGAACTCAAGTAACTTGGAGATGGACTTGGCTGAAACAACCTTTTTAAAATATTTTTTTTATGAATGATATCATTAATAAAAAAACAAAGGGAAGGATTAGGACAAAACAAATGGCATTAAAAATCGCAAAGCAGAGGCTCACATAGGATACATTACTTTCAAGCATTTTTGATATCAAATATTTTAAATTGATATACTAATTACTCTTTTATGCATTCACTCAAATAGGCCTTTACTTTCACATGGTATAAATTACTTTAGCTGGAATTACATGGGTTACTATGACTAAAATGGCACTTAAAAATAGTTTGTAATAGTTTGTTCACTAATGCAGAAATACTTCTTTATGCTTTGGAAGTCACAAGATTCCTTTAAAAATGTCCCTGCCTTTCCCTTACCTATTTTCGAACACTGCAACACGGTTCTGTTTAAAAACTGAGATTATAGGACATCTAGCAGCTCCTGAGCTTAGGACACAGACAATAAACAAATGAGGTCAGCCAGCTTACTCTGCCCATGCCTGTATGGTTTGGGCAACTAGGCAGGAATTAAGGCAGCTTTAATTGAATTGCTACTCTTGGTTTTATCCTTGGCCTCACAGACCACAGGATCTGTAGAACCTCAAACCTGCCTTAGAAATCTAAGAGTTTAAAGACCCTGATGGCCAAAGACTCCATTCCTATGACCTTACATACTTATGCAGAACCGGCAGATGATGTAATGTGGGTTTCACCCATGAGATGCCTGGTGTTTCATGTTTTCCGAGGGAATAACTCCTCTCTACTCTCTGCCGAAGGATGCTAATTGTCGATGCGGCTGCTAAACGAACAGGTTTAGGAAGTACTTTGATTTCTATGAAAGTAACATATTCTAGAAATACAAAGTGCATAGAACCCTCTTAAACATGACTCATGATTGGAGATATGTCTGGAATCCAGGTTTCTTCATGCCCTCCTGGAACAAAACACATGTATACAGAGGAAGCTGAACTTAAAACAGGAAGTCTATAGACCTTTACCCACTGGGTTTTGGAGATACATGTAAAAACGTAGACACACTGAAGTAAATGATCTGAGCTGAATCTACAGCGTTTAGGTATTGTTCAGGGGTTGGCAAAGTTTTGCTGTAAAGAGCCAAAGAGTTGAGAAGTAATGTTTTACGGGCCATATGATCTCCGTTGGAACTAGTCAACCAGGCTGTTTTACTGCAGAAGTGGCCACAGACAGGATGGAAACAAATGGTCATGGCTCTGTTCCAATAAAACTTTATTGACAAAACCAGGTATCAGGTCAGATTTGGTCCATTGCTGTAGTTTGTTGACTCCTATTATAACAAAAGATGTACAGGGTGCATGGTCTAAGAGATTGAGTTAGAATCCCAGCTCTGACTGGGATTTATTCTCAGAAAGTTTGGAAAGTTCTTAAACTTTTGGAAAGTTCTTAAACCTTTCTGAGGCTCCATTCTTTGTGATAAGGAGATAACAACACCTAGTTCAGGGGCCTGTGATGAGGATTATATGAGACAATGATTGTAAAGCGCTGAGCTTGTTGGCTGGCACATCCAGCAAACTTCTGTGGTCCGTATCAGTTCCTTTGCATAATTCCATTCCTGCTTCCTTAAGACGTCTTCTACCAGAAGGAAGTACATCCTCGTACCAGGTTTACAGGACCCTAGCAACACCAACATCAAGTCTGGTTACCAAAGGGAGGTAGGCAGACATGGCACTCCTATAAACTAGTCATGAGAAGATGAAGCACAGAACGAGGTGTTTTTTTTTTCCTACAGGATTTGGCAGATACTGTACCATCCTAATACCTTTCAATTTCAGAATGGATGAATTGGGCCAGAATCGCCCCTGTCATTAAGCCTGCCTAAGCAGATGGCACAGTCCCAAACAGGACAAAATGTGTGTGTGTGTGTCTGCATGTACGTGCACATGCATGTGCATTGTTTTAAATGCTGTACACTATGAAATATGACACGAATATAATATTACACGGCTAATAAATGTATGCACACTGTGCAGCAGCGCCACATTTCTCATTTCCCGCGCCCATATATCTAGTTCGACGACGGAAGTCCTAGGACCACCCCCATCTCACCCTCCAGCAACCAAGGGAAAGGAGAAAACCAAGTTTTCTTGAAATCGTTCCTGCCTGACTTCTAAAAGCCATTGCCTCAGACTCACCAAGCACATTTTTTAGATAACATGATCCCTATTGAGATTACAATCTATTTTTAAAAAATAGAAATGGTAAATAAAAACTTTCTCATTGAGGGTATTTTTTATTCCCAAGCTTACAAACAGTATTTCATTCAACCTCCAATGACTAGGTGAGGTTGACAGGAAGGTAAACTCCAGAGTCAGGCTGCCTGGGTTGGAATCTTCCCTCTGCTACTGAATGACTGTGACCACAGGCAAATTACTAAACCTCATTTTCTTTGCCTGAGAAATTCCTATTTCATAAATTGGTTGTGAAGATTAAATTAGATAATGCATGGAGCGCTCTTCGGGTATCTAACATATGAGAAGTTCTCATTAAGTGTGAGTTATTGTTATTGTTATCATCCCCACTTAATAGACATAAACAACAAAGCACTAAGAGTCATGTGATCTTCTGGATGTTTGCCTGGGAAGGTCCTGCTAGGACCAGAGCTCAGACTTGGTCTTCCACTGCACCGCATGAGGACCGCTTCTGCATGCAGTCTATCAAATCACATGACCTTTTTAAGTCTATGCTACCATATTTAAAGTATTTCACTGATGAAGATGCTTATTCTCATTAATTTTAAACTCTAATTCAAGAAGTCAGAGAGAGAAAGTGAGTGCCTGGGATGTAGGGACACAGGAGAGCAAATGATGAATTGTTTGTTTGTTTGTTTGTTTGCGGTACACGGGCCTCTCACTGTTGTGGCCTCTCCCGTTGCGGAGCACAGGCTCCGGACGCGCAGGCCCAGCGGCCATGGCTCACGGGCCCAGCCGCTCCGCGGCATGTGGGATCCTCCCGGACCGGGGCACGAACCCGCGTCGCCTGCATCGGCAGGTGGACTCTCAACCACTGCGCCACCAGGGAAGCCCCTGAATTCGTTTTTATGGTTACTGTTAGATTACCATTTGAATTGTCTCCGTCCTTTTTATTAACAATATGTATCCAGGATGCACATCCAACTTTCTTTTTGCTTTCAAACTTGTCAAATCCAGGGAGGCTGCTTAGGGCGGGAGCACACGCAGATAATGGCAAGAAGAAAAACGAGGTTTCTATTCTCCTCTTTGAAACACCATGACTCCGCAAAATGACAGTTACCTGGCTGCCACCTCTCAATGCCAGTCACTCTAACTGGCAGCGGATTTGACTTTTTCATCTACTTTATCAGGGGTCTATTCCTTATCTTGTTTCTCCATTCTTCAGTGGATCTGAGCTCCAAACTCCCCTGGAAGCTCGACAGGATTGAGCTCCCAAGGGCTTAAACAGAGACTTGAAGTCAGATGAAACCATTGCGGTGAGATGCTTAATACTTGAGATGCTAATAAGCTTAAATAGAAACATCCTCCGGATTACAGAATGGGCACCTTGGCATGTTTGAACTTTTCCAAGTATCATTCCACCAGGTGATAAAAGATTTCACTGAAGAATGACAGCAACTATATATTTATAAAATGCCCCGGCATTTAAGGATGTGAAAACGCCACATAAACTATCAGTCATTTTTCTCTTACTGAAAAGTCTGGGGCTCACTGAGAATGAAAGTTTTCCAAGGTCTCATCAAATCAGCACTAGATTTGAGAAGTCCAAGTTGTCTGAGAAAAGAATCCAGTGCAATCCACCTGACTGCTTGATTTCCCACCATCCTTTTCGTGTCCACATAAATGTTTCAAGGCTAACTTTCCTGATGAGCATGAAGGCTGAGCATTTATCAGACACACTGGATAGCTGTAGAATATTACATAATTGTATGGCGTGCACCAAGTTAAGACTGTACAGCAACCCATCTCAACCAAAATAAAGAAGGTAGACTTCACCTCACGGTAACTCCTGTTAAAGGGGAGAAAACAAGTGGGAGAAATTCTAATGATGTGTTACACTTGCCCTAAAATTTCAAGTGACACACTGGATGCCTTAAGGCAGACATTGAGTAATCTTTAAATTTCGGGCACTGTGTATTACAAGCCTATTAGGAACAAATTAGGTTATATATGAAAAAGTCCTAATAAAGCATAGTACTGAGAGCCAGGAGAAAAAAGCTCTAAATTTGGTCATACTAATAACTAGATCTGTGACCCCAGGTAAGGCATTTCAATCACCTTTCATAAGCCTTCTCATTCCTGAGATGATGAATAGCCTAGCTGACACCTATAGATCTTTCTAGCTCTGGCACTGTCACAAGAAAATAGACTTGGTAGCTTACAGGATATCAGGCTTGGCACTCAGGACTGCTATGTAATAGGTGATGTGCCTTTTTGTGACCTCAGGCTTTCCATTCTTTACTGTTTCAACTTTTCTTTCCCTCAGTAACCCTCTTTGTTTCTTCAGCCACTCAGGGTCCTACTCTCAATCAGAATTTGATTCCAAGGAAGGGACAGAACTGATCCATTACGTGTTCATATGAAGTTAAGGCCACGTGGTCCTTATTTAAAGGCATGAGAGCTTTAAGTCTGAAATGCCCGTAATTTCGTGTGGCCTCCACCTCAAACGCGGATCATAAATCCAACCACATCTCTGTGTTCAGTGACACCTCTTTAGTTTTGCCGCCATCATGCTTCACCTGGACGCTGCCACAGAGTCACAATTGTTCTCTCTGCTGCCTCATCTAGTCACACAGCAGCCTTACTGCCCTTCACAAGGTCCATTCGATCAGCTAAGCCCCTTGCTGAAATCCCTCAAATGACTTCCCATTGTATTTAGAATAAAATCTCAACCCTACCATGGCCTACAAACGCCTGTGTAACTTGATCTCAGCCAGTCTCTTCCATCTTTTCCGTTCGTTCCTTGGGTCACAGAGACTTTTTCTTTTTTTAATTTTTTGAGCACACTGGACTCATTCCTGCCTTTGGGGCTTTTCACTTCTTATCCTCTCTGCCTAGACCCCTCCTGTCCTATAAACCTCAGGTCCACCTGAGAGGAATGTTGACACAACCTCATTAGCGAACCCCCTGAGTGCACCTGGTTATTCTTTCTCTGCCCCATCGCTGCTTTGTTGTCTCTCACTGATCAGTGCTTGAAATTATCCTATTAATTGTGTATTATCTGCACCTCCCTCACTAGAATATAAGTGCGATGACCTTGCCTCTCCTGACCATCATTCTATTTCCAGTGCACTGGTAAGTGTCCAGTACAGAGTAGGCCCTCAACAAATGTGTGATGAAGGAGAAAGGTAGTAGATAACAGAAGAAGGAACAAAGTGAAATAAATAACTTTTTATCCTTTAAGACCAAATGAAGACAGTGCTCCGAATGAGGTGACTGATCTCAAATGAGGCTCTTGTATGTTTTACACTTAGTGACGGCCTCCTTTGGGTGTAGTTTCAGGTGTGGGGATATGTGTGGTGGGTGAAGGGGGCATGCCACAGTGCCCTTGTCTTCCTGGCTTTGTACTTTTCTGTATCAGATGCTCATGGACACGATCTGGCTACGTGTGTTTCTTTGGGAGGCCCACAGGCCTCTCAGCACGGTGACGAGACGGTACTCCTTGAGCTGTATCTCTTTCAGATATGTGTCTGAGAGGAAGTGTTATGACCAAGGTCCAAAACCAGATAGTGACAAAACAAGGAGAGAAGTGTATCTTAGTACCAATTGTACCGCAATTGCACCAGAGCTGGGACTATAAACTCGGGCTCTGTGAGTCAGTCCATCAGACATAATCTTATTTATGGAAAAAACTTATTTCATTGAAGAATGACAGCAACTATATATTTATAAAATGCCCCTGCATTTAAGGATGTGAAAACGCCCCATAAACTATCAGTCATTTTTCTCTTACTGAAAAGTCTGGGGCTCACTGAGAATGAAAGTTTTCCAAGGTCTCATCAAATCAGCACCAGATTTGAGAAGTCCAAGCCTACTTGGAAAACCTACTTTGTGAGCCACTGACTTCTTTATTCCTTCTCGCACATAATTTATTTCCCAGGCCTGGGGAGCCTTTCAGTGTGGAGGCTTTCAGAAGAGTCTCCTTGGTGGTTTTCAGGTCCTCAAACATTACGCGTATTTTATTAAATATGAATAACTTTATGCTTCTGGCCTACAGAGGAAAGGCTGGCCCCGGGGTAACAGTGGATCGGTGAAGAACCGCCACTCAGAGCTTTATGGGCATTGCATGTGTGAAGACATGGCAGAATAACAGGATAACTGTTTGTACTTCTTAATCACAATTGTTTTCTGGAAAGGATTTGATAAGCTCACCCACACTGGATAATAAATGAATTGTAAGATTTTGGAAAGACTTGGCGTTAGCAACCTGAGGAAGGCTCCATTGCCTTAAACCGTAAGAATAAGGCTGTAATGGGAAATTTTCAGGCAATAAGGAAATACGTTTATATGTCTAGAGGCAGAGGTTTCTACACAGCATTTCTGAAAGTCTCTGCAGACTGCCTCCTATTTTTCTTAACATCTATCTTCTTATCTGGAAAATGGACATCATAACACTGAACTTTCAGGGCTGTTGTGAGACAAATACATTTAAAGTGCCCACCAAGGGGAGTGGAGCTGACACCGAGCTCCACAAAGGGCCCTGCCTGTTGGTGTTGGAGGGCTGTGAGCTCAGCCCGCTGTGGGGTCTGGGAAAATAATTTCTTTGTGTTTTGCCCTCCTTTATTCATAACATTTACCATGCTTCATCATCTTTCTAGCTTAGGGCAGAGAACAGAAAACGAAAATATCAAAGTATCAAAACATCAATTTTAACAATTAGTCTGTTGGTCTGGGTACACTCTACTCTGTGAATGCCAAGCAGATGTCTATTCTACTTCCTCTCCGTTTTTACGTGTCTTGCTTTTATAAAACAGGGCCTTTTCAGTTACCAGATTCTAAGGAGGAATAACTGGGAAAGGCCCTAGATCTTACGTGCCTAAAGGCTCTGGAATGTCCTGGCTTTTATTTTTCTTAGCCGGAGGGCATACAAATATTTAACTGTGAATCATCTGAGCTGGGACTTCCTTATAGTAACAGTGGCAGGACTTGGAGAGCCTTTCTTTTGTCAACGTCTGGATAATCAGGGGCCTCAGAGGATATTTACTCAACTACTGATCAGAGCCCTTTGCTCCTCCTTTTCCGAGGAAGTACCCTCTGGAAAGCCTCAGTGCTCCCAGATTATTTTTTCTAAGATGCCACTGAGCTTTTTAATATTAGAGATTCCTGGGCAGTTTTCATGATTCCAATGCAGAACATTTTTATTTTTTCTGTACTCATTCATTCAACAGATATATTTGAACAGCTTCTACATGCCAGACACCGAGAAGACTACTAGTGAAAAGGATGAAAAAGACAAACTCCAAACCCTAAAATAAATAAAAAAAATCACAGTCTTAGCGGTGATATAGAGGAATTAAAATAGAAGACCTAAGTGCTGTGACTTAGTATAGGACAGATTCAATGGGATCAAATGAATGAATGTTACTAACTGTGCAGGAGAGTGATCAGAGAAGATTCGAGAAAGTTTTGCAGAGGAAGAAGCATTTCAGCAACGGAAAAGATGAGCAGAAACTACCAGTGGGAACTGTGGGGATAAAAAATGTTACTCCAAGCTGAGGGATGCCGAAGACCTAGTCGTATGAAAGAACCTATGTGTTTACAGGGCTGGCAATAGCTTAGTGTGGGCAGAACTGATACCGAGAAGGACCCTGTGGGCTCCTGGGCACGAACGCCTTTTTCTCCCCATTTCTTGTCGGCAAGACTCCAGCTTCCATGACCTTCCCTGAGTCCCAAAGGGCAGATTCGAACAGTTGCTAATCAGGGAGGAGCAGCCCAGAGACCACCTGAGGCGAGATTCAAGGGACCAGAGAAGCTCATCAAGTTTAGGAGACTGAGCACCTGAGACCCTGCACACACCCTAACCTTGTCAGCGACCCCACCCTTGAACTATCGCTATACATCTCCTCATCAAATCCTCCAGCACTGGGACACACAGTTTTTGAGGGCAGGAGCCCGCTGTGTCCCCCTTTGCCTGGCAAAGCAATAAAGCTATCCTTTTCTACTTCACCCAAAACTCTGTCCCCGAGATTCAATTCAGCACCAATGCAGAGAGGCTGTGATTTTGGCATCAGAACATGCATTTTGTACACAGTCATAGTAGGGAAACAGGCTGGGAAAAATAGGGACCAGATCCCAAAGCTCAAGGTTTCTGAGGAGTGAACCGTGTGTTGATAGAGGTGTTTTAATAGTGTTTCAAGGTAGGTGGCTTTAAGCAAACATTTTGTATGAAAAACTGATTTTTCATCAGTCAAAAAATAAGGACACTTGTTTAACTTTGAAAATATTACATGAAATTTTTAAACTGTAAGTTCTTCTCCTACATTTAAATTATAGTTCCCTTACTAAAACTGCATTTAATCAGTACTCATTCAGGATCACACTCATTTCATAAATTGTGGAAAAACTAAGTTTAGTTTTTCTAAGCATCTGACTTCTATGGGTAGGACTCCATTGAAAAAAAGGGTCTCACTGTGCTCAGCACAGTGTCTGAAAGACATAGTAAGAGTCCAGACCCTAAACCCAAGTTAATGTCACAGGACAGGAGCTAAATGCACTGTGGCGTCAATGTCATGTCCCTGGTGAAAAGAATGAATGAGGGCTTTGCCTAGTGACTTGGAGGGATTGTGGAGTGAGAAGAGCAACACACACAAAGTTACACTTAATATGATCCCATTTTTGAAAAACCAACAATTTCCATGAATGTAAATGAGACATGAGGCCACGAGAGAAGAAAATAAATGGATTTTTTTCACACATCGATTTTTAAGGCATCTTACCAGGACAGGCAACTCTGGGAGGAGGAGGGCAGATAAGGTGCATGATTTAAAAAAAAAAAAAAAAAAAAATGAGGATGATATGGTCCCATTTAACTATCTGTGTGGGTGTGGGTGTGTCGTACATTAAACAAATGCATGAAAGGATAAAAACCAAAATTTTAATGACGATTATTTCATGCTCAGGGTAATAGGACTCTAGGTAATCTTTCCTTCCTTCAGCATATTTTAGGCATTGACTTAATTTTCACAATGGGCAAGTACTATTTATATAATAAAAAAGCTATTTTTACCACGAGAGGTAGGGAGTTCACAGACCAGCTAGCAAAGGACAGAAAGGCTGTGTGGCACAGTGGCTGACTGCATATACTGTGGAGCCTGACCCCCGGGGCTTGAATCCTAGCGCTTCTTATTAGCTATGAGACCATAGGAAATGTAGTCAATTCCCTATGCCTCAGTTTTCTGACCTATAAGTTGGTCAAAATAATAGCACCTACCTTCATGGAGTTTGACGAGGATGAGACAAATTATCATTTGTAAATCACTTAGATTAGTGTCTGGCACACAGGAGAAAGTACACAGGTGTTTGTTACATGAAATAAATAATTGTAATAGAGTGTCCTAAGTGCCATGACTAAAATCTCCAAGGAAGACTAGGGGAGCACACAGAAAAGTGACTGGTTGGATCTGGGGTCTGGTCTAGAAGGGGGTCAGGAAACCTTCTAGAATAAACCTGGATGAATGGTGAGGTCATTCAACATTCTACTTGGACTTAGCCAGAGAGAGAACGGGAAAGGAGGTATCCCAGGGAGCAAAGAGGACAAATCAATGTCTCAGGTGAAAGAGAAAGAGACGCTCTTGTGTCTGGTTTTTGTTTGTCTGTTTTACCAACAGCGTGAAAGAGAGCAAGGTGTTCACATCTAAAGAATGGGATCTAAATGTGTTGGCTGCCCCATCAAGGGCTGAAGAATTGCCATCCTTCTTTTTCCTCTACTGCATTTTTTTACTTCCTTCATCACCCCCCTGCCTAAGATGTTTCAGTTCCATTTGATACTGTCATCATTCATTGAATGAGTTGATCGAAGATACTGATCAAAGGCTTGTGCACTTTTTGAAAAGCCCACACACCTGTGTAATTTCCTAAGACAAATATTCAAGGTTGGGTCATCATGTTTCTGTAAGCATACGTCAAGCACTAGTCTGCGATGATCATCTCTTAATCATATAGTGCTTTCCCTACCACCTCTTAATCGATTTACTAACTCACTACTCATACTTCCTTCCGTTACCTCAACATTTATTATCATTTTGATCAAAAGATCCCTGGGGCATATGATTTTTGAATAGAGATAAAAGGTAACGTTCTCTTTGTAAAGAGTTGTGTTTTCTAAATACTAAATAATACAGGGGTAAATTATTGGCTATAAGTTGGTTGTAAGGATGGTGAGTAATGGCTAGGAAGAAGGAAGAAGAAATGAAAATTGGGAATGGTTATTAGTGAGAGGAGCTGAACAGAGAAACCTACTCACAGAGACATCTTTTTTTTTAAAATAATACATTGCATTTTTATTACTAAATGAAAGAGAACTATCCGTATAACAGGGGAAAATCCACATGGATGATAGCTTATCTTTTTTTTAAATTTAATTTTATTTATTTTTTTATACAGCAGGTTCTTATTAGTTATCTATTTTATACATCTTAGTGTATATATGTCAATCCCAATCTCCCAATTCATCCCACCACAACCCCTTACCCCCCGTTTTCCCCCCCTGGTGTCCATACATTTGTTCTCTACATCTGTGTCTCCATTTCTGCCTTACAAACAGGTTCATCTGTACAATTTTTCTAGACTCGACATGTTTGCGTTAATATACAGTATTGGTTTTTCTGTTTCTGACTTACTTCACTCTGTATGACAGTCTCTAGGTCCATCCATGTCTCTACAAATGACCCAGTTTTGTTCCTTTTTATGGCTGAGTAATATTCCATTGTATATATGTGCCACATCTTCTTTATCCATTCATCTGTCACAATGGGCATTTAGGTTGCTTCCATGACCTGGCTATTGTAAATAGTGCTGCAATGAACATTAGGGTGTATGTGTCTTTTTGAATTATGGTTTTCTCTGGGTATATGCCCAGTAGTGGGATTGCTGGGTGGTATGGTAGCTATATTTTTAGTTTTTTAAGGACCCTCCATACTGTTCTCCATAGTGGCTGTATCCATTTACATTCCCACCAACCGTGCAAGAGGGTTCCCTTTTCTCCACACCCTCTCCAGCACTGGTTGTTTGTAGATTTTCTGATGATGCCCATTCTAACTGGTGTGAGGTGATACCTCATTGCAGTTTTGATTTGCATTTCTCTAATGATTAGTGATGTTGAGCAGCTTTTCATGTGCTTCTTGGCCATCTGTATGTCTTCTCTGGAGAAATGTCTATTTAGGTCTTCTGCCCATTTTTGGATTGGGTTGTTTGTTTCTTTAATATTGAGCTGCATGAGCTGTTTATATATTTTGGAGATTAATCCTTTGTCTGCAGATTCACTGGCATATATTTTCTCCCATTTTGAGGGTTGTCTTTTCGGCTTGCTTATACTTTCCTTTGCTGTGCAAAAGCTTTTAAGTTTCATTAGGTCCCGTTTGTTTATTTTCGTTTTTATTTCCATTTCTCCAGGAGGCGGGTCAAAAACATCTTGCTGTGATTTATGTCAAAGAGTGTTTTTCCTATGTTTTACAACTGACACCGCAGAAATACAAAGCATCATAAGAGGCTACTATACGCAAATCTATGCCAATAAAGTGGACAACCTGATAGAAATGGACAAATTCTTAGGAAGGTTTAACCTTCCAAGACTGAACCAGGAAGAAATAGAAAATATGAACAGACCAATCACAAGTAATGAAATTGAAACTGTGATTAAAAATCTTCCAACAAACAAAAGTCCAGGACCAGATGGCTTCACCGGTGAATTTCATCAAACATTTAGAGAAGAGCTAACACCCATCCTTCTCAAACTCTTCCAAAAAAATTGCAGAGGAAGGAACACTCCCAAACTCATTCTACGAGGCCACCATCACCCTGATACCAAAACCAGACAAAGATACTACAAGAAAAGAAAATTACAGACCAATATCACTGATGAATATAGACGCAAAAATCCTCAACAAAATACTAGCAAACAAAATCCAACAATACATTAAAAGGATCATACACCATGATCAAGTGGGACTTATGCCAGGGATCAAGGATTCTTCAATATACACAAATCAATCAATGTGATACACCATATTAACAAACTGAAGAATAAAAACCATATGATCATCTCAATAGATGCAGAAAAAGCTTTTGACAAAATTCAACACCAATTTATCATAAAAACTCCCCAGAAAGTGGGCATAGAGGGAACCTACCTCAACATAATAAAGGCCATATACTACAAACCCACAGCAAACATCATTCTCAATGGCGAAAACCTGAAAGCATTTCCTCTAAGATCAGGAACAAGACAAGGATGTCCACTCTCGCCACTATTATTCAACATAGTTTTGGAAGTCCTAGCCACGGCAATCAGAGAAGAAAAGGAAATAAAAGGAATACAAGTTCGAAAAGAAGAAGTAAAATTGTCACTGTTTGCAGATGATATACATAGAAAATCCTGAAGATGCCACCAGAAAACTACTAGAGGTAATCAATGAATTTGGTAAAGTTGCAGGATACAAAATTAATGCTCAGAAATCTCTTGCATTCCTACACATTAAGAACGAAAGATCAGAAAGAGAAATTAAGGAAACAATCCCGTTCACCATTGCAACAAAAAGAATAAAATACCTGGGAATAAACCTACCTAGGGAGGTAAAATCCTGTACTCAGAAAACTATAAGGCACTGATGAAAGAAATCAAAGATGACACAAACAGATGGAGAGATACACCATGTTCTTGGATTGGAAGAATCAATATGGTGAAAATGACTACACTACCCAAAGGAATCTACAGATTCAGTGCAATCCCTATCAAATCGCCAATGGCATTCTTTATAGAACTAGAACAAAAAAATCTTAAAATCTGTATGGAGACACAAAAGACCCTGAATAGCCAAAGCAATCTTGAGGGAAAAAAATAGAGCTGGAGGAATCAGACTCCCTGACTTCAGACTGTACTACAAAGCTATAGTCATCAAGACAATATGGTACTGGCAGAAAAACAGAAATATAGATCAATGGAACAGAATAGAAAGCCCAGAGATAAACCCACACACCTATGGTCAACTAATCTATGACAAAGGAGGCAAGGATATACAATGGAGAAAAGACAGTCTCTTCAATAAGTGGTGCTGGGAAAACTGGACAGCTACATGTAAGAGAATGAAATTAGAACACTCCCTAACACCGTACACAAAAATAAACTCAAAATGGATTAGAGACCTACATGTAAGACCGGACACTATAAAACTCTTAGAGGAAAACACAGAGACTTCTATAATGACTATTTTATGGACTTTTTTAGCTGAGCTGAAAGGCTTGTGGGATTTTAGTTCCCCGGCCAGGGATCAAACCCAGGCCCTGGCTGTGAAAGCGCCGAGTTCTAACCACTGGACCACCAGGGAATTCCCTGGATTTTTTAATATGCCACAAAAATGCAAAAGAAATGGTCATGCAGTGCTTATCAGTCTGAAAAGAGGACTAACACAAACTATAAAACTAGAAGAAAAAAAACCTTTTTCCTCAATGGACCTGAAAGTGCAGAAAATCATTCTATAACTCTAGATGGGGAGAGAAAATGTATACATCGAAAATAATAAATTTCATCGGTAGCCAGATATAAAAATACCCCGATTTCAGGGACTGCCCAATATTTTAACACCACAGAATTTGATACTGAAAATAATGGTATGCGGTCCAGATCCAACCTTCAAGAGCACTTATTTCCGAAACTGCTGGAAATGTTGCCTGATGACAACTCATAGCTTACCCCTCCCCCAGGACCTGCCCTCAGCCTAAAGGGGTCCTCTTGCCCAACGCCACACCTTTCCCCAGGGGGCAGCCTTAATGACTGGACAAAGTGACATGCAAAAGCCTAGAGGCTGACCTCCCTGTAATTCAGGACAACTCTGAAGGACTGTCCCAGCTCCGGGGCTGGAAGATTCGGCTGAGGACTCTGTCATAAATAAATTCCAGTTCATCCTCTTCCTTTTCGGGCTTCCCGCCCTCGAGGGCGTTCCTAAGAGCACGCAGCAATAAACTCTCCGCACTCATCTCTCTCTCTGAGTCTGTTTCCTAAGGAACTTGATCTAAGGCAACTCTCTAGACCCATCCTATCATTTTACACCTGAGAAAACTCAAGTGTCTGAAAGGTGAAGTGATTTGTTCAAGATAGCGCAACTGGTAAGTAACGGATTTGGGAATAGGATTTTGACTCCTGAACCAATTAAGTGCTCTCTTCACCTGGAATATTGGCCCTGACAGCAAAGATCCAGAAAATAATTCCTAAAGGTTGTAGCTTTGTTTCACAGCATGTAAAACATAGCTCCAAATCAAGTCTGAAGTATTTTTGTGTCCTTAATATTATTTACCTGAGAGGTTTTTTCTGTTGTTTTTAATAGACGGATGATAGAAATGTGTATGATCAGGCCACCCAAGAGGGCTGTTCTCTTGCTCTCTGTACACCCCCTGCTCGACCGGTGCCTGCTTCACCCACACCCTACTCACCTGACTGACCTTCCTTCTTAATCGTAGAGACATACTTGCCCCCTGCCCCAGCTAGTGAGTGTTCTAACCTTTAGAACATCTCTACTATGACAGCTTATCAAAGGCAGGTGAGGGGCATGCCCCTCTGCTGGTTTCCCTGGTAACCAATGAGCCGACCTGCAGTCAATTCCCCCTATAACTGGCAGCCTCCCTCTCCTCTCAGGAGCAAAGACCAGTGCCTTGTCCTGCCTGCTGTCTGCGCACAGTAGGGTGTTGCTCCAGGACCTTGCTTCAGACATGTAAGATCCCCCGTCCATTAAACCCCTGATGTCACTGTTGCTATCTCTGGGGTCTTTCTTCAGTCTTGAGGTTGGGCCATTACAGGGCTTGCAGACCTGGAGGGTGTAGCCCAACAAAGGGGAAGTTCATCTAAGTAGGATTATGTTCCTAAGACTATAATTTCCAGGAGGGACTCCTTGCCAAGTTCTACAACAGCAGTGGCAAACCAGAACTGAGAGCCATCAACCTAGACTTGGTTTTTTCATGGCATGGACCTGTCAATGACTCATTCATCCATCAGTTTGTCTCCTATTTTTTAAATATTATTGAGTGTGCTCAGATCGTTAGCTTCAACGTGTTTTTTAAAGTGTTTTAAAACTTTTTTATCTGTTACTTTTCTGCGTGGAGAGTGTATACCTAGACCTGTGGACAGAAATATTATCTAGATACAATTAATATTTTGGAAATCTAGTTGTCCTTTCAGGTTTGAGTGGTATTACAAAATCATTCTGATACTGAGGTTGAGAAGTGCAAGGATAATTGGTGATGAGCTCTAAATTTCAAGCGCTTTACCAGCTCAGAAGTTGCTCTCTCCTACCTCCCAGTAAAGCTTTGGTGCTACGTTCGTATTCAACCTTCCTCAGCACTCAGCTACAGACAGAGACGCAAAAGCCAAGGAGCAGAGAGGAATTCGTAATTGCACGATGACGGTGCTCTTCCCGTTGCTTGGCCCTTTACTGTATTTAGTGCACTGGGTAGATCGGGTCTCGACTCCCCTCCAGAACTCACTCTCAGGACCCTGTTGACAATCCTTCAGGAAACCACATTGTGCTACAAAGCACCAGTCATCTTGATACATTCAGCTTTTGTGACTGTCCTGCTTTTGTTGCTCGTACTCCCCAGAGATGTGGGCTTTTTTCCAAATGAATTTAAAATGCAATAACCTGATATAATTTTAATGGCCTGGCTTGATGCCACAGAGACATTTGGAAATATAAAGAGTAGGCGTTTGGACCTCACTATAGGCAATGTTTTCTTTTTCCAGAAAACAAAATGATTTTAAACTGGGTCATAAAACCAAGTATTTTGTTTATTACATATTATTTTTTTTTAATGTTTGACAAGATATAACAAATTTGAACTACATTACCCTCCCCTAGTGATTCACAAGGACAGCCTACTGATTCTCAATGACATGCTGATCAAAATAATTGCCTTTGAAAGGCATTTGCCTTGACGTATTCACCACTGCAGCCATTCAAAGCGCTCTGAAAACATTGAGTCGCGTATTTTCACAATACGTCTGCGAGGTAAACGGGTGGCCAATATTATTATCCCTCCTCTACCTAAGGGGACAGCCATGTTCTCCAAAGATGCTGTCTCCATTTGGGACATTCTATCTCTACAGAATACTTCTTTCTGTGGACTTCTTGAAGTCATTCTGTGCTCAGGATGGCTTCATCCTTTTCACATTAGAGATTTGGAGAGAGGTAACAGGTTTCCAAAAATCCCAGGTATTTCACCCTCAATTTAGTTTTCTAATCAAGATCAATTTGGTGGTTTTTTCTCTTCCCCAAAAAAAGGATTACAGTATTATGCTTACATATTACAGTATTATGACATCAATGACAGGAAACCCATGGCCTCATACTTGCCCATTTCTACCGTGTTTTAACTGTTAGAAAGGGCTTCAAGACGATAACCTGAAATCTGCCTTTCACATTTCATTCTACCTTCCAGGGAAACAAAAGGACAAGGAAGCTCCTCACCTATTTGAAGACACTTGCTTTTCCTCTACTTCGCTATCCAAAGTTAAACTTCCTCCGACGATTCAACCATAACTCTATGGATGCTTTCGAGACCCTCAGTAACCCAGTTATCCTTTCTGATCAGGATACCAAGTGTCAGAGTCTCCCTTAAAATACATTATCCAATATTGAAACCAGTCTTTAAGATACAGTCTAAGCAGAAGAGAGCACAGAGAGGCTGTAACTTTCCCTGGCAGAGACACTCTAAGACCCAAGATACTAAAGCAATGTGACTGATTTCTTTTTCCTCTGTTGCCTTTAAAAACAAAAAACATGTTACATTACACGTCAGACATTTCTGCCGCCCCGTCACCAGAGCATCTGGGCATAATTATGCCATACAAGTCAATATTGCAAGCACATGGCAGAAAACTTGGATCACAGCATTTGTTCTCCTAGGTTGCATCACTTTTCTTTGCTGCTTCTCTATTCTGCCTCAGGTTCAAAGGGGCAGAAACCCGGGAGGAACCCTCTGTCTTTCATGTGTGTGCCAGCACCACACTGCTCTCAGGAGCCCAGTCCTGTGAAATAGGAGAGTCAGAGATGCTTTGGTCCAGTGCACAGCTGGAGGACTTCTATCTGATTCATTATCTGATCCCATTGACTAGCAGAATATTCTAGACCTCTGTGATGAGGTTCTATCTACGGAAAGAAAAACTTCAGCACAGTTTAGGATTGTTGAGATTTCAAGTATTCATCTCATGGCCAGAGTTGTCTTGCCATAAAAGATACTGTTTGAGCATGACTTTCTTTATTTTAACTAATCTCTTCTTTATAAAATTCCCTACAGTGTCTAAAATAAAAGTGTTTGGAGATGTGACTTTAGCACTTATCTCTGCAGAACTTCAAGAGTGTAATCTCCATTCTCACTCTGTGTTTCTAATACACTTCCAAAATCCAATGTTAGGACTCACTGGTTCCACTTTGAATACATTTGTTATACAGTAAATGCATACGTCAGTACAAGTAGTTCCTCACTGTTCTATCTAAAAACCTGACGGCTGAAAGGAAGAAAAACATACCATTTGGACAGAACAGTTTCTGGACATAATATAGGCTAAAGGACGAATTATGTGCAAGTTGACTGCCAACTAAGTTCTCAGCTGCCCCATTATAAAACAGGAATATGACCACAGCCTTGGGCTGCCAGAGATATCTTGTAGAAATAGATGTTCTGGACACAGTAGGTATTGAGTAATGTTTAGGATCGTAGAGGTGAAAGGAACCTCTGATATCACCTAATTCAACCTCTTTTTAAAATTATTATTACATTTATTTATTTCAGTTTGGGTTTTTTAAATTTTTTATTTTAGTTTTTAAATTTTTATTGGAGTATACTTGCTTTACAATATTGTGTTAGTAGAGTTCCCTGTGCTATACAGTAGGTTCTCATTAGTTATCCATTTTATACATAGTATCAATAGTGTATATATGTTAATCCCGATCTCCCAATTACTTTGAATTTTTAAATTTTTCTTTAAATCGAGGCCCAGTGAAATTAAATGATTTATTCAAAGTTATACAGATATGCAATAAACGATTCAGGACTCTAATCAATATTTCCTAATAGCTCCATCACCACTCCCTGTCCTATAACAGGTGCTGCTAATGATGACTTTCTTTACCTGACCCTTTACAAGTGCTAAAAAGCGTAATAAAACTTTGCAATAATAGTTCAGTCCTGCTGGGCCCCTAGAAGATGATTAAAAACCTTAATAAGATATTTTCTCATGTCTCCTTCTTAAAGTCTTAAGTTTCTTTCTTTGTAGAATCAGAATTGTCTACGGCTCCTTATAACACAACATAAATAATAATAGGAATTGATGTAATGACAATAGCAATAAAAATAATACTTATAAAGCATTTACAACAATATTTGACTACAAAGTAGTCAATTAATATTAAGTATTATAATCTCATTTAAACATTAACACAACCTTATGAAATACATAATACTATCCCCCCACTTTACGGTTGATGTTACTGAGGCACAGAGGTTTGTGTACCTTTCTCAAGGGCTTACGGCTCAAAAGTGGCAGATTTCACCCTGAACTGAAGGCCTGCATTCCTAGCTGCTACAGGAGCACCACCAAAAAACAAGACAATTTTCTGAAGATTTTAATAAATAATAGCTAGGAAGAAATGAATGTTCTTGGGAGTTCTGAAACTACTGAGAAGTATTTAAAGATAGCCTTTCAGGTTTTTTTAATTTGCCTTTTCTGGTTTCTTTCATTGCAATGTAGAATCCTCAGAGTGAATCATATTTATTCTGCAACCACAGATATCAAAGTATCCTCCCATCAAAGTTCAGCTCTGGGAAAAAGCGTTTGCTTCCCAGAACCCCAGATCCACATCTCAGCTTGTTTCGAAGATGCCTTCCCTGTTAGTTAGAAGCCTCCACCCATTCCTTTGCTATACATACCTACAGCCCAACTCAGGCTCCCAAAGCTGAATTCCCAGTACTCAAAAGCAAGCCCAAGCAAGACAGCTCTCTACTCAACACTTAAAATTCTCTAACAAGCAGGATGGTTTCAAGGAAGACAAAGCAAACCCCCAATCAGTGGCTTGCTTCCTGCACCATTTGGATTTCACCCCACTTGCAGGGCATGATCCTGCTTTCCTAAGGACCATCAGAGGTGAGGCAGTTCCAGTCATAAATCACAGAGGTGTAAAGACAACTGGACATAAAATCTGTGCAAGCTTTGCATACAATGTGCCTGAAGACAGCAGACGCCTGGCTGAATAACACCAGGAACAGTGTAGGTTGGAAACTTCTTTACAGGGCTTTGACAAAACCTCCTGAAAGACTGATGTTTCAATGAATTCATCCTGTCATTTCCCATCACTTGGCCACTTTACTTTTTTATTAGCATTCCGTTGACACAGTTGCTGCTGTGAGAGGCATAGGGAGAAGATGAACAGTAAAGACCAACAGTGGAAACGCTTTCAGGATCAGCAGCCAGTGAAGTCACTACGACATCATTCAGGGGTGGACTGCGTTTCTGGATCCCACCGTGGGCTTCTCAAAGCCCAGCCACACCGGCTCACTGGGAGGCATCTCTGCAATGGCTACCGTCCACCAACTAACGGCTCATGTAGCTACGACAGCAATCTTAGGTTCCTCAGGATCAGCGGGATCTCAACCCCTCCTATAGATAAACTCAGAATTCTAGATCTGAGAGCCAAAGAGGGGGGGGGGGGGAAAGAGGAAATGAATCAAATTCCAACAACGGAGTAAAGAAAAAAATGGCTTGTACGCCCTCGAGGCAGAGGCAAAGGAGGAATCTGCACATTGATAACCTATGACTCAGCCTTTTATCACTCAGAGCTCAGAGTTCTCAAATCCCTGTGGGACGGATGCTGCTTCTGTTCCAAAGGGATGTCCTCCCAGGGAGGTAGCTTCTGCAAGAGATGGGTGGGTAAGCCCTGTCTCCGCACTGCTGCACGCTATGGCTGCGTTTTCATGACTATGATTTTCCACCCTATCGGCTCTAAGTTCATCTCTTTTATTTTTTTTTCCCAAAAGAAGCAAAGGGAAGCCCTTGAGACTCACGTTGGTATCAACAGGAAACCTGGGGAAAAAAAAGAAAATCAAAGAGGAAACCAGAATACACACAACTAAGAATAGGAATTTCAAGGACATGACTTATGGAAAAGAAAAATTAAAGTTTTGATGAGTTAGTTGGATTGCAGAGGAGGAAGGGGGCAGGGCAGGGCGTGGAGTAGAATGAGGGAAGGGAGGAGAGATCCTCTTTACATAAGAAGCAGAGGTGATCTCATATTTTATGTGGCTTTTTCAAAAGCATTTGGCAAAACCCAACATATTTCTTAATTACTTTACTCTCACAGAAGGTTCTTAAGTGAAATGACTGCACCAAAGGGCGATGCTTAGTTGAGGTTTGGTATGACACTCATTCTCAGCTTTCTTGTCTCTCCAGGTTTTGGTCCTGTGGATACCAAGGTGGTAGCCTTAAAGCATCTTTGATGTCTGAGGATAGTACATATTCCTGCAAAGTACTTCATCCACTGTTGATATGTACAAATATGAACAAAGTGAGAACTGCTGTTATAGAGCAACAGTGTCCGTCGTGTCAGAAAAAGGCACTCTTTGAAAAGATCAAATGGAGCTCCTGTTGACTATTTGCTCAGTCTTCTACAACCAGAAGGGGTCTACTAAAGGAAGACCCCATTCAGGATATGCTTCCTTTCATGAGCTGCCCCCAGGGTCACGTTCAATGAGAGCTAGAGGGAACATGAGCCAACAGCAGACGTGATGCCCAGAACTCCACTGGAGAAGATGCAGGGACTACACCTCTCATGCCTGAAGCCAACTGTTTGCAGGATGTAACTTTAGGAGTAAGTCCTAAGACCAATATATGGAATGAATGGATGAAGGAAATGGTGAAGACTTAAAAAAATTTTTTTCCTACCATCGTTCTATCTTAATGCATTTACAAATTATAATTTCTGAACTATCCATGTCCATGGCTGCATTTAAAAAAATCAAAATGATGGGTACATATACACTTAAATGAGGATTATCCTTGTTTAGTACCAACAAAACTATACATGTTCCATTTTTAAAAGTCTATTATTTTATAATAATAATGTGCATATTATATTCAGAAAATCTCTACAAAAAAGGAAATATGTTAATTCTTATTTTAGAATTGCAAATGAGATTTTCACTCAGTAATTGAATTAAAGGAACATCTTTGGATACTCGTACCATACCTACAGTCATGGCAGCATTTTCTTTCTACGTATAACAAAACATCTTAAAGAGTGAGGCCTAACTTACAAAATTGGAAAAAAAAAACAAACGTACAAAAAACAACAGTTAGAAGCAAACTCAATACCTCCATCAAGAAATCCGTGATTTTAAAAGGTACATCAAGAACAAAGCTACTTAGTGGTGGAATTAGATTTAAACATGGATTTATCTGTGACGGTTTTAAACGCTGCATTTACTATGTTTAGCATCCTCAATGATTACTTAGTTTGTAAAGTGCTTTAAGGTTATGAGGTCACTAGTGAAGCTATTAGTTTCGTTTAAAATAAATTCAACTAAATATTTCTTTCTTCACAGTGCTTCCAGCCCATGGAAATCATTTTCAGAGGATGTGGTAGAGAGGGAGGAGAAACCCAAATAACAAAATACCACTGCCGTCAGAGTTTTTTCACAGGTGGTAAACATGATTCTAATGTTTGTAACCTTACAAGGTTAGAAAGATGGTGATAAGAGCCAGGAGAATCAGCTCATCTGCTAGAGGGGCACATAAAGAGTCAATAGTCTCATTTTACCATTTGCAAGAACGTGGGTGGACTTGGAGGGTATTATGTTACATGAAATAAGTCAGACAGAGAAAGACAAACAGTATTTGTGATATGACTTATATGTGGAATCAAAAGAATACAACAAACTAGTGACTATAACAAAAAAGCAGCAGACTCACAGATACAGAGAACAAACTAGTGGTTACCCGTGGGGAGAGGGAAGGGAGGAGGGGCAATGTAGGGGTAGGGGAGTAAGAGGTACAAATTATTACGTCTAAAATAAACTACAAGGATATATTGTACAACACGGGGAATATAGCCAATATTTTATAATAACTATAAATGGAGTATAACATTTAAAAATTGTGAATCACTATATTGTACACCCATAACTTATAAAAAATTGTACATCAACTATACTTCAAATTAAAAAAAAAGAGTTGCTATATCTCCCATCTCATAAAATGGAAGTACTTTTGATTTCCCAGAAATACCATGATCAGTGAGCTACAAAATCACATTGCCACATTTGGGGGAAAAGGTAAGTCATAGTGAGGCTTCTCTTCCTATTGTCTTGGTGATTTATGAGGTCATTTTGAAGCTGACTAGTGGATTGAGCTCAGCGAGTCAAGGTATACAGCATCATTTCAATGACAATAGATATGGGGGTTGTATTTTCCGTGGGCATCACCAAGTGCCAAAGTGCTTAGATCATATGGTAACATGGCACATTCCTGAGAAGACTCATCTCCCCAAGACGCAATATTAGGAGAATGATTCCTCCACTACAACTGCTACCAAAAAAAAAAAAAAAAAAAAAAAAAAAAATTAAGCTTGCCAAAACTTTTAGGAAGGAAATTGCTTTTCTCAATGCACTGTAGCAGTATATCACCGATCCAACCTGCCTTTAAGTTTATGTCGTTGATAACCAATACGAGAATCAACCAACCAGATTACCCAAGGCATTTAAAAACAAGACTATACATGTGTCTTGTATAGTCACAATGTGTAACTATGAGATGTGTAATGATGATGTGTTTTTTGAAGTCTAGGTGAGCAGTCTATTTCTGCACGAACATATTCAGGGCCTAACGTCCAAACAAGAAACTGAGAGGGTAAGTCTTGAAATATTTTCTGCAGACAGTGAAAAATAACTAATAATTATAATAATATGGTACCAGAATTCTTTTTGTGGAGGGAAAAGGCAAAGACCTGTGGAGTGTCTACTAAGTGGTAATCATTGACTAGCTTCATTCATATATATTTCAAATTTAAAAATTATAACAGTAACATGAGGTGGATATTCGTGTTTTTAGTTTATAAACGAGGAAAACAAGATCTAGCAATTTAAAATAGGTTGTTCACAGTCATACAGCTCTTAAGTAGCAGAGCTGGAGTTAGGCTCCTGGGGCTGTGGAAGGTATTATATTCTGCAACTGACATGTACATTAATGGGCAATTTCTGAGACGATAATACTTGATATTAATATTGTATTCATATTTACATTAATAATCTGCATATTATATGCAGAAAGTCCAAGGGTATAGTAAAGAAAATAGGAATAATATCAAAATTAGTCCTAATTTTCTTCATTAATCCATTAAAGGTAAATAATTTATAAACTCCTCCTTAAGCTTATTTATGTCCTTAACCTTATTTCCCTATGTTCTTTCTTGGTAAAGTACATATTATTTATTATATAATATAATAAAATTTCCTTATGTTTGTTACCTATTAAAGTGGCACTCCTTTTAATTAAAAAAATAAAAAACTTTGAGCTCATAAACATCTCCTGGAATGATAAAACAGTGAACAAGATCATATCCCCCATCAACCTTCTCAATATTTTATAGGCATTGATGATCTCGTTTAGTTCCCGGCTTCTGGGGAAGTGCACGTTTACAGTGGTTTTTTGCACGTAGAAGACACTCTTTCCTGCTGATCCTTGCATGTTTGTGTCTCTCAACCTTCTCCTCCTCTTCTTAGGCAGTTCTCAGGTTCCCTCTGAAGCTTCTGCCCCAACTCCTTCCTGCATCCCAAGAATGGTTTCTAAGTTTAGCCCTACTGCGCAAACTTTAGGTGACTGTCCTCTTACCCAATGTTATCCGGGAAAAGCAGAGCAGAAATTCAAAACCTACACTTTCCTGGCATAACCCTAGGCATGACTGGTCCTGTTTCCATCAACATCCTTGCAAACAGGTGCCCAGACTTCACAAGTGATGGGCCTGCCTCTGTCTTCCCATTCAACTGCATCAGGGAATGTGTCTTAAGAAATGTACAAGGATGCTCTACAGAGACTCTTAGAGACCCGATCTCAATTGTCAGATAACCTGCAGATGTTCCTCGGGTCGCAGGCTTAAGAACACTTAAGGGACTCCTCTGGGCCACTAAACTTTCCACCTTCATGTGAAGCATCAGCAGTGCCGGCAACCCTTTTGATCATACTGCACCACTCTTACCTGGGCCTCCCGTGAAGAAGGCGTTACACAGCCTCGTTAATCGGGCCAAGGCTCCCTACCCTGAGTCAGTTGAACTTTACTCCACCGTTCACACAAAATAGCAAAATCATGCACTAAGAAGGGAGTTTACAGGTGGGAAGAAGTGGGCTGAACAAAAGGAAACTTGATTGACTAGGTATAAATGGATATTGCAGTTCATAGAGCTTCTCCATTAGCCTGTCATAGGATGGGGCAGGTCTTGCTTTGAGCAACTCAATCATTGAATAATATATTTTCAAAAGATGTTTTGGGGGCTTCCCTGATGGCGCAGCGGTTGAGAGTCCGCCTGCCGATGTAGGGGACACGGGTTCGTGCCCCGGTCCAGGAAGGTCCCACATGCCGCGGAGCGGCTGGGCCCGTGAGCCACGGCCGCTGAGCCTGCGCGTCCGGAGCCTGTGCTCCGCAACGGGAGAGGCCACAGCAGTGAGAGGCCCGCGTACCGCAAAAAAAAAAAAAAAAAAAGATGTTTTGGTAACTAAGTGTGAGATAAATGTATGTAAAGTGCTTTGAAAACTAAAGTCATCTACGATTACAGATAGTATGATATTATGACTATGTACCATCAGCATATAAAATGCTGACACTCAAGGCAGGGCAGCAAAGCAGAGCTTTGGACCAGGGGTAAGAGGGCACTGGGTTCCAGTTCTGACCTTCCCACGAACATGCTGGTAGATTTGGACAAGTCACTTAACCTCCTGGTGCCACGTCCCCGTATTTTGAAACATTAATAAGATTGTACTTAATGACCCCATGGGGCTGACTAGTTCTAAAATGTGTGATTCTAAAAGAAGCAGGGGTAGTCTTAAAATATATTTAAAATCTATATGGGTTACATTTTGACTGTCATCAAATAGACAAACTACTCAAAGAGTGAGAACAAATAGTAATGAGATTACTATTTGTTACCATTACTATTTGTTACTATTCGATACTATTTATTTGTTACTATCTGTTACTATTTATTTAATAGATTACTATTACTTCACCATTTGCCAAAAGGCTTCTCTCATTGTAGGAATGGCCCTGCTGAAAATTTTGCCTTCTGTTTTCAGACAAAGTCTCAGTCACCTTAAAATTTCTTAAAGCTTGCCATACCCTGGGCCTCTGCCAAAGACTTCAAAACAGTACAATTTTAGAGGAATTTGATCATTTCCCATGTTCCCTTAGAACTTAATGTGTTATCTATACCCTTTAGCATGGCTTGTGTACTCATTTTATTTTTCCTCTTCCCGGTTCTTTTGGGAAGAGCACATGGCCTGAAGAGAGAGGGCAGCCCTAAGTCCCGGCCTTGTACAGAAAAATCTAGCATCTCTTCAATTATGTCAGCACAGCACCCTCTACTGCTTCAGGGGGAAAGAAATATTAGCAACTACGAAACACCAGAACAAAACCGAGACATGTCACTCTGCCCAGCTACACAGTGATGGGTAATAACTTCCCTCATTTGTCACCTGAATAGCATTCCTTACAAAAGTACATAGTTATGGTAGAGAAAGATTTTATCTTTTCATCTTTGCGTTTGTTTTTTTTATTTGTCTGTCTTATGTTTTGTGACTTCCAAGCTAAGAGGTCTCGTGATTTCACATCTCAAGCCAAAACAATTACAGGCCATCTTGGGAGTAAATGGGTAGTATGAATACATATATCCGCATTAAGTCTCAATCGAAGACTCAGAGAGGGGATGTTATAGCTCTCAGTGTGTAAAGCCTCTGATATACTTAACAGAAAACTGCTGCAGACCATGAAAAGGTGCTTCCTCCTTGGCTTTATTTAAATTACACCTGTGTTCGGATTGTGATTCCCAAAAGAAAGAAACAGATTTTTAAAAAAATGTAGATCTCCATCTATTTGCATGTACTTTCTCCTGAGTGTCTTGTTTTGTAAAGCCAGTAAGTCATTAAAAATCAAATCAGAAGCCTTGGAAATGTAATTTATTTCCTATGGACTCTTAAGCAGAGATGCTTCCAAAGCGAGATGTTTCCTCCTCCACTCTAGAGCTCTTATTTTTTTCCACTGAGAAAATACATTTATAGTATTCTGTGCGGAGAAGAGTCCTAATCAGTCCCAGGAAAGTCTGCTATTTATAGCGGAGAGAAAATCTATGGATAATGTTATAAAATAATACCTAGTCTAGTGTTTTACTTCAGACAGAGTTTACAACTTTGGATGAACATCACATGATTTCCCTAACCCAGAAGCCTGCTGTGTACAAACCTTAATACTGCATTCATTCAAGGAAAGGAGAAAACACTCCCTGGGGAGCTGACCCTGGCAAAGCCTATCTTTGAGGGTCTTCTGATTTCTCTCTCTGAGCCGTTTTCCACCTTCTAGAAGTTTGTCTCCCAGGGCACTTATTCTACCTCAAGCCTGCACAGGCCCATTCAATCCCAGCTCTCTCAGCTGATTCCATGAATGCACTTAAAGTTCCTAATGTGTTTTTAAAAGAGAACACCTGATAATTCAGATAAGTCAGTGGTGAGTGAAGTTTCAAACTGAGGATCAAAGTGGAGTCAGGAAAGGGTAATGTCAGGGTGCAATTTCAGCAGAGGAACCTTCTGTCATGTTCCTCTAACAAACAATAGTCTATAGGAAGAGGAGAAAGGAGCTTCCTGCCTCTCCAAGTCCAAAACAGAGAGTGAAGATTTGTCTCCCTCCCACCACCGTCCTTCAAGGGATGTGTATCTGCTAAGATCTGGGAATTCTCAGGGTCCTTCAAGCTCCAGGACGAGCATCCTTCATGGAGTTTTCAGCATGCATTGCACTTTCATAGCCTTCACAGTCAACCAAACACAACTTACCACGTACTTGGATTCTAACTATTCCATTTGGTTAACTGGCTCCCTTTAGCTGTCTTCAAGACAAGATGCCTAATTTCTATTCTTTTCCACATCCTACAGTGTCTAGCAAAATGCAGGGTACATACAGGACACTTAATAAATACGTACATGAAATAACACCTACTGTCGTTCGCTTTGTAGAGATGAGTAGACCAACAGCATGCAGAGTTGTATTACTGAACAAATATTGGTTGGGGGCCTATCAGGTGCCAGGTACCAAGCTAGGTGACAGGGATCAGTGGTCAACAAGACAAGTGAGTCTTTTCAAAGCATTTATATTCTAGGGATGGAACCTGAGCAGAAGACAGGCATGTTCGACATACACACAGCACAGTGTGGGTAAACCCAGGTGTGTGACAGAAGAGGGTCACTGAATCTCATCTGGAGAAAGGAAGAGCTTCTTGCAAGAGGTGACATTTAAAGAGAGCCAAGGACAAAGAGTCAGAATTAGCCAGGGGATGGTGGGGATGGATTCCCTGCAGGGGCTGAGAAGGGAGTGTGATGGGGCAGCAGGTACATCATCTGGGCCATGGAAGGCGGGGGAGGGCAGTGATGGAGGAGCTGAGGCAGAAAGGCATATTGGACCAAGGTTGCAAGGACCAGGACCCATTTGGGAGCTGCCTCTCTGTGCTAATGAAGAGATAGACCCATTCTTCGGCGGCACGTGCGGGAGAAATATCCTTCCTTCACTATTAGACTTTTGGTCTTTCTATAATGAAACTGAGTAAGAAACTAATGACTCTGTCTGCCTGAAAAGGCCAAGAAGAGATTAATGTTTGACCAGTGGGGAGTACATGGAAGGAAAAATCGCGTAGTAATTGTTTACTTCTGTATTATTGAGCGGCTTGACAGAGGTCACTAGAGTGACTGCTTAAGCCAGCCCAGGAAGTTAATTGAACTTCTCCCTGCATTTTCACAGCACACCAACCATTTTCAGGTTATTGGGAAAAGCGCCATATCAACAGCACGCTAACCAAGGGTCGACTTTTCTAGCTGGAAAGGAGCCTTAGAAATTCACATTTCCATTTTAGGGGTAAGGGAACTGCCAGGCCCATGGTAAGCTGATCGTGAGCTTAGCTGGTGTGTGAAAACAGACCCCTTCACTCCTGGCCCAATGCCCCTTCCACAGAGCCACACCGCCTCGTGCCCCTGAGAAGGGGTTTTTTCACTTAAAACTAGTCTACATGAAACATAGTGAAGTAAAAACTAAACATGTGATCAAACTGATGAATAAAGGGACCCAAAAGGAGGAAGTCATTTTTTTAAGCTTTAAAAATAATTGAATTTGTGATGCATATTACAACTCTCACAAGAAAAGGCTGACTAACAAAGACAGATATCACGCATCACTCATGTGGAATCTAATTTTCAAAAAATGATATAAATGAACTTGTTTACAAGACAGAAACAGAATCACAGATTTTGAAAGCAAACTCATGGTTACCATGGGGGAAATGTTGGGGGGAGGAATAAATTAGGAGCTTGGGATTAACATACACATACTACTATATATAAAATAGATAACCAACAAGGACCTACTGTATAGCACAGGAAACTCTCCTCAATATTCTGTAATGACCTATAAGGGAAAAGAATCTGAAAAAGAATGGATATATGTATAACTCATTCACTGTGCTGTACGCCTGAAACTAACACAACATTGTAAATCAGCTATACGCCAATAAAATTAAAAAAAAAAAATAAGGCTGACGAAGGGCAGTTAAAACCACCTGCCCAGCTTTTGGAGATAAGGCCAAACGTAATGGCTGCTTGTGCAGAAAGGAAAGAAAACTTTGATATCTTATTTAAGATATAAAAGCTGACACCAGTTTTGTAAAAGAAAGTACAGATATTCATAAATATGTCTGCAGAAGCAGGGGCACTACATACACACACGTGCCCATACTTAGAGGGAGAGAAACTAGAAATAAATGGATTCAAACTGTAACAGTAACAACTTTCTCTGTGATTTCAGGGCTTTTTTATGCTCTTTTTTTTCCCCACAATATCCCAGTTTTTATGATATAATCAGAAAAAATATATACATGTTAAAAATGAGTGGATATGACAACACCCTGCAGAGGGAACAAGCACATATTGAGGGGGGCCCTGGACCTAGCATTTCACTGTTCATTGTCACACCAGGCCACATGCACATGACACTGTTACTACTGTTACTGACTTTCAGTCTGTGGCAAAAGGCCTGGCTCCTTGTGAGTGTAAATTTGAAACAGTCTCTTCAAAAGACTAACACAACTTTGTATTTTTCAGAGGACTGGTTATTTACAAAGTACCTGACTTCTACCTGGAAAGGCAGGGGTGGGTGGATTCAAACTGTTCCAGAACAGCCCAGGTCTAGGGCTTGCTGCTAGTGAGCCAGGGGGTCTCAGGGTACAGGTAACAGGAATACGGGAGCAGCAGGTGTTCCCTAAAAAGGTTACTCTTAAGATTCCATTCCCAACACCTACAGGAACGTTAACTTTCAGAATTGAAAGCTGTACTGTAGTCCTGAAATACAGACTCTCTTAAATCATGTTACTATATTTTAAAACAATAGTATAATCCAAAAATAATAATAGTAAAAAGATTCCACCCCCAGGGGGTTGGTAAGTCTCTGAAACAAATCACCCATGATCACTCCACCGTGGATTCAAGGCACTGCTAAGCAGATGTGAGGGTGACCTAAAAGGGCAAGACATTCTCCTGTGCTCAGGACCACCTTCCCCAAGGATGTGAAATAGGCTACACAAACGTCACCTCCCAGGTGGAAGCCAGTATGCCTTGGTGCACTGCTTTCTCTTTTCTTTTCTTTTTTTCTTTTTTGGCCGCACTGTGCAGCTTGTGGGATCTTAGTTCCCTGACCAGGGATCGAACCCCGGGCCCTCGGCAGTGAGAGGGCAGCGTCCTAACCACTGGGCCGCCAGGGAATTCACCTTCATGCACTGCCTCTTGAGTTTCATTTTTAATATCACAGGCCGCTGTGGGTGCGCTGAGATTAACTCACAGAGTAACTGATTAGCGACCCTTAGAAGAAAGTCACAGAGTGAATACAAGCCTTGATTCCTGCCTTCCGGCATCTTCTAGAAAGTAATGTTTCAACTTGAGACGGTACCCCGGTCCTTCAATTTCTCATTACGGCCCCACCTTGTGGCCTTGCCTGGAGGCAATTCCTCAACACATCCGAGGTGGTCCAGCTTGGTCTAAGTGGGATGAACAAACACTGAATGGATTATCTATGAAACTCAGAAACGAATCTGTGCAGCAATGTCAACTTCAGGAAGTTTTTAAAGGCTGGGCGGAGGCCAGCAGATAGCACCGTGTGTTGAACTGAAATGATGCTGAACTTTCCTTTTCGCTGGACAGCGCACGCCTTGGAAAAGGCCATTTTCATGTGCAGAAAAGCAGCATGGCCCTGGGTGTCACGATGTGAAACAGAAGCAGGTGTTAAGCTAGGCTCTGGGGACACAAAGCAAAATCTATTCACGTCACGCACAGCCCCAGCGATTTCTATGAAATGAAAAGCTCAGCTGACAACTCCACGTTTAGAGCTGTCGCAGGGTTTCCCGTCCCACAGAGAAAAGATCCCCACTTTTACTGTGACTCTCAGACCCTGCATTAGCTGACCCTGACTTCTGCTGGAACACGCTAGTCCTTCGGTCACAAGGCCCTTTCTGGGTTTTTTACTTGCTCTGCTCCTTCCTCCTCTGGGGTCTTGTACTTGGCGTCCCCCAACTCCGACGCCGTCCCCAGATCTTCATGTAGTCAGCTCCTTCTTGCCTTTCAAGTCTCAGCTCAGAGCCGTCTCTTAAGTGAAGCCTTGCCTGATCATCCAGCCTAAAACATCAGGCACTTTCCCACACAGCAACACATTTCCATTTTCTCCGTAGTACTGGACTTACTGGTTTGGTTGTTTCCCTTTTTTCTGTCTCCTCTGCTAGAATGTATTCACCTGGAGAACAAGAATCTTACCTGTCTTGTTCACTACTTGATCTCTAGTCTCTAAGGCAGAGTCTGGCATGTAATAGGAATCCAATAAATCTTTGCTGAATGAACGAATGAATGGATGGATGGATGGACGGCACCATCTTTTCCCTTGAGGACCTCAAATTCTGCTAAACAGAGCTGAGGAAGGTGCCGACACAGAGTCACATCCAGGATGATCTAGGAGCACAGAGGACGGACACTAAACCCGGAGAGGGGTGTAGGAAGACCATACAGAAAAGAGGATGCCTGGGCTAAATCCTGCTGCCTAGAATCAGTGAAGAGAACTGAGACGTTCCAGGTAGAAGGAACAGCGTGAGCTAAGAATGGAAACATGAAACCACATGGATGAGAGGGAAGTACAAGGTTGCGAAGGGCAGGAAGTCAAGAGTTCAAGAGGGTAGATGTCATGGAGTGTATCAATCGGAGAAGCCTGGACCTTCCACAGAGAGTAAATGATTTAAAGGGGCCAAAGATAGCCAGTACCTGAAATCGGGATTAAACATTATTATTACTATTATTTACTTTTATTCCACCTTCTCTTTACCTTGTTGCTTCTTATTCCTGGGTTAGGGAATACTCTCTCTGAGTGGATTCCACAAAATCCTAAGTCATCAGATATCGGTGAAGAAGAAATTCAATATGCTTTATAATAAATTGTCTATTCATGAAAGCAACCTAAATGTCCATCAACTGATGAATGGATAAAGAAGGTGTGGCATATATATACAATGGAATATAAGCTATAAAAAAGAATAAAATATTGCTATTTATAGCAACATGGATGGACCTGGAGATTATCACACTGAGTGAACAAAGTCAGACAGGAAAAGACAAATATTATACATGATGCCACTTCTATGTGGAATCTAAAAATAGTACAAATGAACTTATTTACAAAACAGACTCACAGACATAGAGAACAAACTTATGGTTACCAAAGGGAAAGGGGGAGAAGGGTTAAATTAGGAGTATGGGATTAACATACACACTACCATATCTACCACATATAAAATAGATAAATAACAAGGACCTACTGTATAGCACAAAGAACTGTATTCAACATCTTATAATAACCTATAATGGAAAAGAATCAAAAAGAAGATTTTATATATATATGTATATGTGTGTGTATATATATATATATATAAATAAAACCAAATCACTTTGCTGTACACCAGAAACTAACATATTGTGACTCAACCATACTTCAATTTAAAAAAATGTCTAGCATCTATGTTGGCTTCCTTTTTTTTGTTTTGGTTTCTGCTGAAGGCACTGGGTCTGTGACAAGGTATATCCCAGCTCTAGTCTTCCTCAGAAATGATGTGGGTATATGCTCTGGCCAGACTTTTCCTTGTATATACTGTGGGAATGACCATCTCTTTAAGTGAGTTTCATGCTTGCCTCCCTACAACACTTGAAAGCAGCATGATTGAACACTGTGCCTTTTCTGTACCCTAGAGAGTTGGCATATGAATAGGGTATCAGATAAAACTTCTGTTGAAACAAGTTCTTTTTTCTCTGTGTTCCATTCACAACAACAAAACCCAAAAGTCAACCCATCATATATTATCCAAAATTATTCACAAAAATGTTTGCCTTGTTTGAGGCCATTAGCAACAAGCTCCTTGTCTTTTATTCCCTCCTCCTCTCCTTCTCATTCATGAGAACGATGATTCACTCCAGTGCCCTGCGGAGAGTGGGGCAGCGGCTGTTTCTGAGGCAGCCCACCTCTCCTGCTCACGTGGGAAAAAAGCCCTCCAGTGAATCAAGTTCATTGAGCAAAACTAGGGGAAAATATTTGTCTGGCAATGCAACATGCCTCTCTCTGTGCTTGTCCAGACAGAACTAGGGTGGACTTCACATTTTTTTCCTTTTGGTCAGAAACAAGTGTATAAAATGGCATATTTTCCCAAAAGAGTGTCACCCGGTGGGGATTTTTCAAGCTACAGGATCAGCGTCATCCACCTTTGGAACCAAGACACAAAGGGAATTAGTTGATCATGTGTTCCAAACTTAGCAACTGTGTACTGGTTCTCTGGAAAACAGAAATGGTCCAATAATATTTATATGTGTAAGCTCATGGGGGAGTCCACCGTGCTGATGAACTTTGAATTGCATGAAAAAGTATTTTTAGAAAAAGACAGGAGGTAGCCTACACATCAGCAGTAAAGAGGCAGCCATCAGAAAGGCGTGGGGCACAAAACTCAACCGTCCAATGAATCACAGCCATCTTTGGTGAGATGTGATGGAGGGAATTGTCCACAGGCCATTGAGAGTGGAACAATAGCCTGGTACATTCAACTCAAAGCACTGGTACATGGCTAGACATTGATTCCCACTTTCCGTACATCATTCTCCTCCAAGGGGACATCATAGCGCTGAGTCCAATTGTTTTTTTTTTTTAATTTCTTTCATATTATTCTTACTGTTATGCCACAAGAGAATGGCTTGTCTCTGAATACCTCATTTGTAACAGATGTTTGTGGTGGTGGTTACATAACGAAGACCCTACACAAAAGTGGCAGCACGTGTGACGGGTTAAAAAGAGAAAGAAGCGACTGGCGGAAGAGAAGCAGCAAACCCAAGACAATGCTTTGATGTTACCCTGGGCTTTGGAAATGTAACAGACCCAGTGAAGAGTGTGACTGTGAGAACAATAGGTTGTCCTTGTATTTAAGGGAAAGAAGAGCTACAAAGACATAACAATGAGAAAAGCTGAAGTGGCTGCGATCAGAGAATGTATGAATAATCAATATCTGGCAGAGGAGAGGATGAGATAGTGTCTAAGGTAGGACGTACTTTGGATAAAACAATAAGCAAATTCAGATCTATGAAAGAGTGTGCTTCAACAGGACACCGCAGCGCATACGGATGCCATAATAAAGAGGATGGAATGACGAAAGTCTAATGAATTTTAAAAATCGTTGCTGCCAGAAAGAAGGTAGAGCCTTGGAAAGTGAAGGTGTCCGAATTTATTGACGTTTATTCACGTGGAGAGGAAAGCAATCTAAGCAGAAACCATCAGGCTTCCTTTTTCAGGAATGCCCACTGGAAAAGTCTAACCCAAAGTTAAAAGGAGAAAAACAGAGAACCCCCAGAGAGATGTGGGATTGGGTGGATGCAGGTTGAAATTAGAGAACCGATTACAGAAGCAACCTCACCCAGTGTTGTCAGGTTTGGCCAGCTGAGCAGAGCTGATAACCTTCACGTATCTATGAAGAGTTCTGCGGCTGGGGAGGACTTACAATACATGTCAGAAAGGTTACACAATTTGTGCTGGTAGTTCCTAATGCTAACTGATAAGAGTATCTAAGGAGCATGTCTGCTAGAGACAGAGGGACGGAACCTGGGAGGTAATTAAAACACGAGTGCCAAGAACACACAAGGGTCATGCTCGTTTCTTTGGTCCCTTCTACTGCTCTTCACACCTGTGTCTACAGTCAGGCTACCCTCAAAGCAACTTAATTCCTACAGCAACCCTGACTGTCCTTCACAGACTGTAGTCTCCAAGTCACCTGGTCTAACATGCTTAGTTCACAAGTAAAGAAACCAAAACATCAAGAGGGTGATGACAGGGCCAGCTTCCCACAGCAGGAAATGGTACGGCCAGTGTTGGTAATTCCTAGCCCAATGCTTTCACGCTTTATAACGTTGCCATTTCTGTTGAAAATCAGTTTGAAATTGCAGCACTCCAAGACAAACACTCCTGACCCACAGAGGAAGGATGACTCTTCACTCTGGGGAGAGGTGTCTCTGCATGCTTTCTCTTTGCTGACTAACGTGCACGATCTGACTGTACACATTCCAGAAAACGCCTGAGGCCCCAGATTTTCAGTTGAACCACCCTCTTCCCATTTCTAATTGGCCACATTGATACTTTTGATTTGAATCCAGGAGTAGGCCTTTTGACATTAGCCAGGTTGGGCTCTGTTCTCTGGTTTTCCTCTCTAGGATAAAGAGGGTCTCCTTTAGACATTATTTCCATGGAGTGATTTCCTTTTGCCATGATTTATCAATAGCTTCCATAAGGGGAAGTTGACCACATATGGGCAAGTTAAGATACCTTTAAAGGAACCAAAAACAGGTCCTGGGCGGGGCATGACTTTGTAAATGTCCCCCAAAAGCATTGCGACACCTGCACTACCTCTTTATCAGGGAAATGAGAATAAGGTTTTTTAATTTCTCAAAAGCCGCCTCTTATTAAAAACCTAGTAGGGATTAAAATTTCAACTACATTTAAGGCCTAAAAGAAAAAGAATGCTCTGGGGATAGAATTGGTAAAACCCCAGACCACAAATCACTTGGATGTGATCCTTTAATTAATGACAACCTCTCTCTTGTCATTTTTAATTGACTAATGGATTGATCAGTTGATTGATTAATATTTGGCCCTGCAAAAATATTCTCTGATAACTAACAAGGTCACCAAATTAGGATCAACCTCATTCCTTCTTTCTCTATCACTGTAAAAAATATCCTTATGCTACTTCTTACCTCAACTTTAAAATACAGAGTCCAGGCCTCCTAGAGGCAGAGACAGAGAATCAAACGGAGAAAGGAGAAAAAAGCATTAGAATGTATTTACAGGCATACTTTTTAATAAACCCTGGTGTCACTTACCCAGTTCCTCTGCTGTCCAGGCTCGACACAAAGCCCTAAACCTATTGATTTCAATGACACCTTCTTGGGAAGGCCAGTTGAAGCCCAGCTGGTAGCAAACTCAAAAAGGGAGTTCTGATTTAATTAACTTGCACATTTCCTTAGGGCCCATTCGAATGCTAACAAGTAGTTAAATTCTTTCCCGACACAACAAATCATTATTGTTATTTGCCTCTTAAGGAGATTTTACCCAGGGTTGATACAAGAAAGAAATTGGCCTAATCTTTTCATTTGCCAGTCAAATGCACCTTTTCCAGTATCGAATGGGATTGGAATCATCCCCAGTGAATTCGCAGTGGCAACACACATTCATAAATGCAGACTCTCATTACTCAGTGCGTCCATGTTTCAAAAGAATCAGAAATTAAATGGTGAAATAGAAATGTCCTTCTTTAAAACTTGCTGGGGAGAGGTAAGCCTCATACAAAATCCCATGTCATCTATTAGTTTATGCTAAGAAATAGTTACCAAATAAATATTGCGAGACAATCATTAGATTTTTCTAAATATAGAACTCTATGACTGAGGTATTACGCATGCATTTGCAATGTTTTCAAATTAGTCACTTTGTATATTATTTTGTGATCGGGAAGAATGCAGATGCAGTTTACAGAAAGGATCACTTCATACAAATAGGTTTATCTTTTGTATAAATGACTAAGACCTACGTGCATTACAAAGCAGAGTTTACAACTGTGTAATTTTCTTTGTGACTCAAAAATAACATACGCTGCTTGTCAGCCCCCAAATAACCAGTGAATTACTTTCCTCAAGGAACTTGTCTCTAAGGCCTTCTATGCGTCTCTAAGTGTGTATCGCTCTTCAAATCGAACGTTATAACAAAATGACTGTTTTCAGAAAGCTGTAACCGTTATTCCTGACAACTGGATGGCATTCTTTAATCATCAATTGCTACCACCACTCTGCACTAAAATAATGTTCAGAGTTTATAGCTCATAATTTCCTTTTTCACCTGCCCCCTAGGCTTATAGTTCCTTATGTTATTTACTAACTCTGCAATGTAAAATGTCTTTAGGGACGTGCATGCATAGAAAAGCTTCCTTTAAGTTTTTGATGATACGTTCGAGATCAATCTGTTTGAGGCAGTCACAGAAGAAAACCACAAGAATCCTATGTTTTTCTCTTGATGAAGTTTAGCAATTATGAAGATAAAGTTTGGTTAGGCCAACCCTTCAAGATACAGCTCCTCGTTAATAATTTTTAATTTTCTATTCATCGTCCTGGCTGTCTAACCGTATTGAAAAGAGTGTTAACAATCTTACGGTGTTCCACCTCAGATCGCTGTCTTTTTTCAGCTTTCTAAATAGCTCCCCAGGACTGCTTCTAGCTTGAAGTCCTATGGAACATGTGAGTTCTGAGTGAAATATGTTGGAATAGAGGGTGTGGGTGAGGGTTATGAAGTCAGATGAGGTATATGCCCATGACAGAGTCTCTCTAAACTAGCTATTCAATTATTTGTATTTTCTTCCTCATTCAAAATGATTCAGTCTGAACTCTGTTTTCTCCCCTCATCTAACCGATGAAATGTCGTTGCCTTAGGGAACTAAATCAATTTTTTTCCTTCCTCATATGTCTCTGCAGTATCAGCATCTCCTGCCCAGTAATTTTTCCACCACCCTGACTTTTTAAACGGGGTGATTTACCTTGAGGTTACTTTCTAGAGTGGTTGTCTTTACTAGGAAATTTAGTTAATATGCAAATAAATTAGATATAATGTCTTATCTTTATTTTTTTAGCTGCATTGGGTCTTCACTGCTGCACACGGGCTTTCTCTGGTTGTGGCGAGCGGGGGCTACTCTTTGTTGCGGAGCATGGGCTTCTCATTGCGGTGGCTTCCCTTGTTGCAGTGCGCGGGCTCTAGGTGCGTGGGCTCAGTGGTTGTGGCTGACGGGCTCAGTAGTTGTGGCTCGCGGGCTCTAGAGCGCAGGCTCAGTAGTTATGACACACAGGTTTAGTTGCTCCGCGGCATGTGGGATCTTCCCCGACAAGGGCTCGAACCCGTGTCCCCTGCATTGGCAGGCAGATTCTTAACCACTGCGCCACCAGGGAAGTCCCATAATGTCTTATCTTTAGAGTTTTCTTTTTTCTCCATGGGATTCAAATGTATCTCTAGTCATCAACATTGATCCATGTTCCTAGATAGAGTAAACATTTTTTGTTTGTTCTGGGTTTTGTAATTCTTCGGGAAACAATAGCTCCAAGGAATAGTTATCATTTGAGAAAACACACTGGAAGCACCTTCAGCTAGTTTATTTACATGGAAGGTTAATTTGTATAGAAAGGAAATACAATTCCTGAGAGATCAATACATAATTTCTTGTTAAAATGTTAAGGGCTAGTATCTCTAGTAGCTAATCTCTAGTAGCTGAGAATTTGGTAAACCTTGCTGCACAGCTGAAATGGTATCATCGGCATGGTATAGATTAGATAGATACACATGGTTTAGAAGAGGAAAACCTTTACTAGGTTGGTCTGAATGGAGAGGGGGAAGTTAAGAACAATAAAATCCCTCAGACTCTGGAGTCAATTCTGCTAGACCTTGACTGAGTATATCGTCCCAACTTTAAGTTGATAGGTTTTTCCAAATTGGAGGTGTCTTCCAGTTTCATTTAATGCCAGAGTAATTTTTGAGAATAGTGCTGTGTAAATCAGCAAATGAATAATTGCAGAAATAACTACATGTGGAAACACCAACCAGCCAATAAAGCCACTTAATTAGTCTTAATAGTTTCTTTTGCTCTTCAAGATGCTATTTAATACTTTGATGCTGCTGTACATACATGGCATATTTTAAAACTTTTAATTTATATGATGTCCTTATAGATTAACTAAGGGTCCTAATCATTTAAAAATAAATCATGAATGAATTCACTTTTCAGTAATACTGTTGGCAAAGTAGTCTTTCAATGACATTGCCTATGACTACCTCTGGCACGGATGCTTTTTCATTGCAAAAACAATATGCAATGGGATTAATCCTAAATGGAGACAATTCTATGGGTCCACTAAGCCTTGCCCTTTCAGATATTTTTGCAGCCATGATTTTGAATTGACTAAATTTACATGATCTCTTCCACTACCCATGCTGTTAAGTGAAATGTGGCTTGAAGTAGTCTTGGAGATACTCTAGCTATGGAACAATGCAGAGAGAGGAGCGCCCAACAGGAAAGCAAGATGTGACTTTACTCCAGTTTGTACCTGGCTGTACTCAACTAAGATAAGCAGCCCTGGGCAATGACGTCTTCCTGAGAGATGGGTCCTTCATGCTTAGAATCCCTGGGAAGAGTCCAAAGAAAGCAGCAACTGAAGGGCAAGCCATCTAGTTGGCAGCCAAGTATTTTCTTTTCAACCCAACATCTTGCTGCCTATTCACATGCTTCCCTGGCATTCTGACTTAAATCACTAATTACATATTATCCCCAGATACCATGCCTGGCCTCTGCTTGGAGTAAACTATATTGATAGATCTATATACTGTTATATGATCCTAATACCAATAGGCAGATTCCTTTTATGATATTACTCAGACCTGAAGGGAGGCCTTTGTTTACTGTCAAGCTATTTTAGTATGTGGTACAACAGATCACCATGAACTTGCCTGGTTTTCCCAGGATTTTCCAGGGCAATCGAGAAATTTTAAACTTAAATTTTGGATAAACACAAAAAGGCAGAATTTGAATACTAAGTATGATTACAAAGAGATTTTTAAAATATGCATGAAAATAATAAGTCTAGTAGCAAATATTACAAAATGTTTGTTTTGGGATGGCAGGATTTTAACTGCTTTACTTTTTTATTCCAAGGTTATATACTAAACATGTATATCTTTTTCATTAGAAAAAAATCAATAGCCCCAATAATGGCAACACAGACATTTCTTTGTATTCATAAAGTTCTGAATGTTTCTTCCGTATTCTTTTTTCCTATTACCCTCCCCTTTCACCACAGAAATTAATATGTACGTGCACACATCTGCATATAGGTACACATGGTTTCAACATGTTATGTTCCTGCTTACAGACTTTTAATGACTGCACCCCACATCCAGGAAATCTGCACATGTTAAGGCCAGGAGTTCCTTAACGTGTTGGAGGTCTACACTGAACCTTATTTACATGTCTTGCCAATGAGAAAACTGGCATGGCTAATTTCAATGTTTATGTACTGATGGCAGTAAAAGTTGGTTATGGGGTTATATTCACAAAAGAAAATAAATCAAACTTCTTTAAAATCTTTTCTAATCACTGACTTCCCCGGAAATAGGACCAGAATGCCATCACAATATATCTTTCATCAAAACACACAAAGAACATGATTTAAATGGTTTATACCACGAAGATTCTACCAGAAGGTGAAATTCTACTGTAAGATGTCGGGTCTTTTCAATTGTTAAATAGGAGGTTGTAGGGATAAAAGAGGTTCATTCTCACAATCCTGCACTAAGAACAAGTGGTAGAAACCAGTGCAAAGCAGTTTCCTCCTAACCCCATTTTCAGCCTTACCAGAGGCTCTTAAGCATGTTCACTCTGCCAGCACCCCAAATTTTCTAGATGTGTCATGATGCAACAAAATTCAGAGCCATTAAAAAAAGTCTTTCTTTATTGTAACATATTTTATTCGGGAAATTTTTGTATATTTAAGAAAGAAATTATTGGAAAAAAAAAAACACCTTTGCACAGCGAAGGAAACCATCAACAAAATGAAAAGGCAACTTACTCAATGGGAGAAGATATTTGCAAGTCATATATATGATAAAGGTATAAAACTTAGACAACTTAATATCAAAAAAGCAAACAACCTGATTAAAAACTGAGCAGAGATCATTTTTCCAAAGAAGACACAGATGGTCATCAGGAATATGAAAAGATGCTCAACATCACTAATCATCAGGGAAATGAGAATCAAAGCCACAGTGAGACATCACCTCTCACCTGTCAGAATGGCTACTATCAAAAAGACAAAAGAGCAAGTGTTGGCAAGGATGCGTAGAAAAGGGAACCCTCGTGCACTGTTGGTGGGAACGTAAATTGGTGCAGCCACTGTGGAAAGCAGTATGGAAGTTCCTCAAAAAATTAAAAATAGAACTACCATATGATCTGGTGATTCCAGTTCTGGGTACTTATCCAAAGAAAAGGAAAACACTAACTCGAAAAGATATATGCACCCCTATGTTCACTGAAACATGATTTAAAATAGCCAAGGTATGAAAACAACCCAAGTACCTGATAGACGAATGGATAAAGAAGATGCAGTACACACACACACACACACACACACACACACACACACACACACACACACACAGAGGAATGTTATTCAGCCATAAAAAAGAATGAAATCTTGATATTCAAGACAACATGGACAGAGCTAGAGTGTATTACGCTAAGTGAACTAAGTCAGACAGAGAAAGACAAATACCATATGATTTCACTTATATGTGGTATTTAAAAAACAAAACAAATCAACCAACATAATAAAACAGAAACAGACTCACAGACACAGAGAACAAACTGATGTTTG
This sequence comes from Leucopleurus acutus, assembly GCF_964270905.1. Lineage (NCBI taxonomy): Eukaryota > Metazoa > Chordata > Mammalia > Artiodactyla > Delphinidae > Leucopleurus > Leucopleurus acutus. Next base: position 24,906,082 of record NC_139163.1, on the reverse strand, counting down.
CCAAAAGAAAGGGGTTGGGAAGGCAGACAAAACAGATAAAGGGGATTAAGAAGTACAAAATTCCAGTTATAAAATAAATAAGTCATGGGGATGTAATGTACGGCATAGGAACCATAGTCAAGAATACTGTAATAACTTTATACAGTGACAGATGGTAACTAAGCTTACCATGGTGACCATTTTAAAATGTATATAAATATCAAATTGCTGTGATGTACACCTGAAACCAAAATGATACTGTATGTCAATTATACTTTGATTTAAAGAGAGAAACCACTGCATAATTTGGAGAAATTTCAAAAATAATATGAAGACATCAAATTCTAACCATCTTTGCTGAAAATTTTGTCTTAAATTAGGAATTACATGATCCCTAGATAATAATATTGAATATTTTTTTCATTACCACAATCAAAGTCAAGAAACATTTTAAATAGTTTCAATACAACTGGGAATTAAAACAACGCTTAACAGTAACAACAGCAAAGTGAGAACTGCAAACAATCTGTTACCCTCAGAATTGTTGAAGAGTTCTTCTAAGTAGGCTTTAGCTGGGAAGGTTAATACTTTTAGTGTTTGAGATCTGTTTTGAGGCATTATATGACTTCAAACATAAATAAGCCTTTGGTTCCTGTTCTTGTTATTTTGGAAACAAGCGCAGGTTGAGAAAAATAACTTCATAATGCATTTAGTATTAGAAAACAAAGCAGCTATGAGAAGAACAAAGAATTAAGGACCTACGAAGAAATGGAAATCATTCTTAAATGATACGAGTCTACCCGGAGCCTCTCCCGACAATAATTGGATTTGGTTGAATAGAGCTAAAAGCCAAGTGAACAGATGTTAGGTGATGGAGCAGAACCTGCTCTTTTCAGATTAAACAACCAATTATGAGTGGATAATGATGTGTGCAACTGGTAGTCACTGGAAATGTTTCCAATTCAGACCAAGCAATAAAACTAAGATGCTAACATATTTGATCCTACACAGTATTGGAACCTAGCTATTTAAAACCGCTATTTTTAAAACAACAGCGGATAAGGTGTGAGTGGATGAATTCCACTTTTAGGGCTTTTGGAGATAATTAATGACAAGTTTTTTTCCCCTTAGGTAAGTTATGATCAGACTCTAGTTTTCTTTCTTTTTTTAAAAAATTGAAATATAGTTGATTTACAATGTTGTGTTAATTTCTGCTGTACAGCAAAGCGATTCAGTTATACATCTATATACACATTCTTTTAAAAATTTTTTTCCATTATGGTTTATCACAAGATATTGACTATAGTTCTCTGTGCTATAGAGCAGGGCCTTGTTGTTTATCCATTCTATGTATAGTAGTTTGCATCTGCTAACCCCAAACTCCCACTCCATCCCTCCCCCAACCCCTTCTCCCTTCGCAACCCTAATTAACTAAGATTGACAGCTATTTGCAATCTGACTCCCATGACCAGCCAGAACACGTTTTAAAAATCTTAATTACTAGTTTAGAATATTCATACAATTGACTAAAATGCCTTTTCTTAGCAATCGAACAAGTGACAATGTCAAAGCATTAAACATGTCCTAATTTTTAGTTTTTATAAAATCACTGTCTGTACTAATATCCTGTGACAACTGTAACAAATTATAACTAACTGGTGGCTTAAAACAACAGAAATACATCCCCTCACAGCTCTGGGGGCTGGAAGTCCAAAATCTAGGTGTCAGCAGGGCCACGCACCCTCTGGAGGCTCCAAGACAGAATCTGTTCCTTGCCTCTTCCAGCTTCTGGTAGCTGCTGGCACTCCTTGGCTTGTGGCCACATTATCCCTCTCTCCTCTGTCTTCACATTGTCTTGTCCTCTGTGTGTCTGTCTCAAACTCTGCTCTGTGTCTCCCATGTAAGCAGACATGTGATTGCATTCAGGGCCCACCTGAGTAATCCAGGATAAGCACCTACTTTCAGGATCTTCATCACATCTTTTGCCGAATAAGGTAACATTCATAGGTTCCAGGGATTTGACATGTCTGTCTTTGGTGGGAGGGGGGATCATGTTTTGGCCTGTCTTTGTTTTATTGCATTGTTCCTGAATGTTTGCTAGTGTCATTTTCTCTCACTCAGTATACTTCATAAATGTCTCTCAAAAGAGAGGAATGTATTGTCCTTTACTCTTTATTTAGTGTCCTACCTTCTGTTAAGTACTATATGAATTCTGGCATTAAAGTTTCTCGAAGATTGTACTGGCTCCTACTACTAAAGAGAAACAATGGAAGAGACAGAGAGAGAGAGAGAGAGAGAGAGAGAGAGAGAGAGAGAGGAGAGAGAGAGAGAGATGGATGCAGGAGGAAGCGGGGGAAAGGGAAGAAAGTCACCAGTTTGCTCTCCCAACTGATTCAACCCAATCAGCTGAGGTGTAGTAATCTTTAAGAACTGCTGAGATGTCCCAAATCATGAGTTCAGTTTTTCTTGGTTATGTATCTGGAATCTACTATGTATGATTCTCTTCACGTCACGACCAATAGAGTTAAACGCGATGGCATTTATTACAATTAGGGCATTTGTAAATGTTATATTTGTAGTGACATTCAGGATAAGTGGAATAATTAATTTCATTCAATCTTTTGGATTACCAAAAGCTTTTGAAAGGGTGGGATAAATTGATTTTCATTTGGTTTTCCTGATCTGAGTTTTATAGATATTCCTAAAATAAGTAGTTTGAAAAAGATCATAATGTAAATTAGGAATTTCAGGGTTATTTTCATTTTTGTAGGGGGTTGGGATGGGGCAGTGGGGAAGGAAATGGTGTCACTGCTCTGGCTTCCCTCGTACAATACACACGTGCTATTGCTGATGTTTACAATCTGGGATCGGGCTGATTGTAACAGAGGATACCAGCTCTTCTTAACCTGTAATGAAGAGCTCTCTTTCTAAAAGCTTATGCTGTAAACTTCTATAACTGGTGTTGGTTTTGAGTCTCTAACAACATTCAGTAGAGGTACTCATTTTCTACTTTCTATTTTTCAACTGTTGTTTGCTTTAAATCATATGCCATAGAGGATCAAGAGTGGATAAGAGGGCTTCCCTGGTGGCACAGTGGTTGGGAGTCCGCCTGCCGATGCAGGGGGCACGGGTTCGTGCCCCGGTCCGGGAGGATCCCACATGCCGCAGAGCGGCTGGGCCCGTGAGCCATGGCCGCTGAGGCTGCGCGTCCGGAGCCTGTGCTCTGCAGCAGGAGAGGCCACAACAGTGAGAGGCCCGCGTACCACACACACACAAAAAAAAACCAGGCACAGTCTTGAGAGATACACATAATTAAGTAGCTCTCAATATAATATCCATAAGAGTCAAGGTAGAAAGGAAGAACGTTAAAAAACAAAACAAAAAACATGCAGAGAGAAGCGAATGTTGCAGTAACCATAGGTATTAAATCTAATCCACTGATATGACTACTAGGGTAAAGGTTTGGGCTTCTATGAGCTAGTATGAGCCTTAGTAATGTATATCTTCCAAACAGTGGATAGGGTCTGTGACATCACTTTATTTAAGCACACTGACAGAGCCACTGTAACAGGGCTCATGTCAGGGTCATGTATGTGTTAGAACCCAGTCTTCATTCAGGCCAGGTGATCCTCTGAGCCTCTAGAAATCTCAGTGCGCTGAGGAAGCTAGCCCAATAATTACAAGGGAAGAGAACCCCTATCAGGTATGGAATGGTCTCACTGATTCCCTGATGGGTAAGCATCCTTTAGCCCTGGTAAGACTTAAAATTAAGAAGAAAAATATATATGTCAGAAACAAAACCCATTGTATCAAATACTTTTGCATTAGAGTCTATATATTTGATATTTTATATACTTGTGATATTAAGATATTTTGGCCAATTAGATAACAGTAATTTGGAATTGTGATTCCAATTTAAACTGTGAAATTGAGTCAATGATTTAGACTTGTGGTTTTAAGTTGAAATCTTACTAAGTTAACACACACATTTAGAACTTTAAGAGAACTTAAAAATAATCATATTTCATATTTGTAAGTATTCAATTGATGAATTATTCAAGTATTCATGAGTATCTCATTTGTTAAGTCAGACAAGTTAAAGTACTTAAAAGGCAATTAAATGTATTAAATTCATGCACAAAGCTTTAAGTGTTTAAAAACGTTTAACTACATTTGAAAATGTAACAAAATCATGAATCAAATTTCCCTTAAGAATGACTGTTAAAATTAGCTTCGCTTACGAATAGGCTAATGAGGTTTGTAAGCTGAACTTAGAATTTTAAATACGATTATGATTTTGATCACGTAACTTCAATAGCACACTATCTAGTTTTAAAATCAGAGTAACCTCTGACTAGTCTTTTCTGGGCATAAACATTGTCCTCATTTGCCCTTGACAAAACGTGACGTCCCATTTTGGAGCTGGTAAACAAGAATGCTATTCTAGAGAAGCAGAACAGGCTAGGACCCAGCTCCCCGGGGCCAGCAGTAAGGCAAGCTTGGTGAAAAGTTGGCTGTTCTTTTCCTGTCTAGGGTCTGAGCCCACAGAGGTCAGGAATCCATCCCTCGGGTTGAAAGGAGTATAAAGGTGAAGAATCAGAGGGCCATCGCTTCCTGAGTACCTTGTAAAGAGTCACTGATGAATAAGAAATCACCAAGTTAAGAAAGTATCCATTTTTGTTATCTGAGGTGTCATCAAGAGACAGAAAA